>NC_053041.3:296270053-297520053 GCF_002575655.3 Aegilops tauschii subsp. strangulata | reverse complement strand
CGGCCTCTCTGTTTGGTGTGTACACGGAAAGAGGTTACCAACTTACTAAACCGCATCCTGGCAAATGAAACATGTGGCAGCACGGGAGGGGGAAGAACGATAACGTGGTTCCGTCCACGTTAACGTCGGAATTCGTCGGATGACGCAAGGCTGGTATGCTACAATAGTACCACCTTGCTGCCCTTCATGTCACCACATGATTAGGCCATCTCTCATCAGAGATCATCGCAACTTTGGAACATGCGGGTAGTTGCCTTACAAGCAACGAGCTATTCACCGACACTCATACGTCACGCACAAACTTTCACGCAAACATGCAAAACACCTATCATATCAAATGTTCAAACATGCTTGCCTGGTTCGGAGAAGTCGGAGTCTAGCTCGGCGAAGTTCGCGGCTCCGTCACCTCTCCCGGAACCTATGGCAATAACGAAAACGGGTACTAACGTGAAAACCAACGCGTGTACAGGAACTTCTCCAAAAAATTTCCAAATAAATCCCATAACAAACTAGACAAAATTTTAGGAATGTCAGAAAAAGAATCACTCAAAAATCCCTTTTCATTTAAAAGTTATAAAGGTTTCTGTCCAGGGACCTATCTGTAATGAAACAGAAAAGTTCCAGGGTTTTAACTGAGAAAACAGAAAACGGTTCGATTGGAAATGCGCAAGCTCAAGAAGGAAAGCGTATTTGCCCAAAGGCGCCAACAGAAAACGGTTCGCGAGGGGAAACAGAAGAGAGGCTGACAGGGGGGTCCCACGTGTCAGGTTTAAAAAGCTCGCCGGCGCCCGAAGACTGCGGTGGACGCCGGCGTCGAACCACGGCGAGTTAGGAGGATCGGAGGGTACCAAGAGCTTCAGCGTGTTCTTCCGCGTCGGTGGGTGGTGGACTCGACCGTCGGAGAGCACCACATCGACGGCGACACTTTCTCTGGCGGACGGCGGCTCGGGTGGTGGTGGAGAACTCCGGTGGAGGGCTGCAAACTTCGAATTGAAGCGCGGGTCAGAAGGAGGGATGCATAGTGAAACTACTGGCAAGAGATGGGAGGCAGAGGCGCACGCACGGGAGCGAATCGAGCTGGATCCCGTGGCGGGTCGCGGCGGCCGGAGTCGAGGAAGGAGACCTCCTCGGGGCCCTTCCAGTGGCTAGGCGTGCTCTAGGTGGAGTGCAGGGATGGTGTGGGTTCGAGTTGAAGCTCGGGGCCTCTATTTATAGGCGGATCGACGGGGTGGCCGTGAACGGAGAATCTCCGGCGAGAAATTACGGCGATGCAGTGGATTGGCAGGAGGTTTGAGTGGCCAGGCAGCATCAGTGGAAGTTAATGGTGCCGTTCCCCCGCTAATCTCGGCTGGTCTTGGCGTAACGGCGTCGGTCCACGGTGAGGTGGCCGCACGGGCACGACGGCGGCAGAGAGCGCGCTCCACGCCCTGCGGTTCGCGACGAGAGTGGCAGCGCATTCGGGGGAGTGGAAGGCCACGCGGCGAGCTCCGGTGGCTTGGGCGGCGCTGGGTGGCGCCGTCAGCGCCGCGCCTCTCTCTGGCGGCCGCAAAGCCGCCGCTGGCGTCGGTCACGGGGCGGCGCACCTTCTGCTGCTCGTCACTGACGTCCGCAAGGTGCCAGACGCTCGTGCGGTGCAGAGGACAAGGGGGAGGGGACAGGGAACATGGCGACACAGCGGCACTGGCGAGATCGACGTCGGGTTCTGAAGAAAACGACAGTGCACTGAAATGTTTTCTGAACTTTCTGAACCTGATTTTGACAATGCACTGCAGGTGTTCGACAGAAGGATTTGGCAATGAGAAATTTTTTTCTGGAGCTGGTACTTGGTGAGGTGACCACTCAATGCACCCAGAGGCTGCTTGATTTTACTTGGAATTTTTGGAGAAAGTTTTGAATGAATTTCACCAAATTTGTCAAATCTGGCCCAAACTTGCAGCAAGTGTAGTTTGAAAATTTTGAACTGAAGACCAGTGGATCTTCATGGATCTTGGTTGAGGGTTCAAAGGACTAGGGAGGGGAGTTGGTTTGGGGGCAATAATCAAAGCAGAAAGGGTAGCTCCTTTGTAAATCACCAATGGCTAGAATAGAAGACAGAAATTTGTTTGAATATGTTTTGAATGGAAAAAAAATTATATGGAGAGGTACAACTTGCTAGATGTGATGCAAAACATGATCCAGAGATGAGGGAAGGTTTAGGACAGTGGATTTGCACTAAGGCCATGGCAACAAGGAATTGTTGAAAGTGGCAAAGGATTATTCCAAAAGCCATAGTGCATTTTCAAAGAGATTTTCAAAAGTCATTTTCCTCAAGTGAAAAGCATTTGCCTTGAGTCAAAATAAAAAGCAAGAACCTCCAAGACCAAAGACAGATCTTGGGTGAATCCAAATAAAACTTTTGCCATAAAAAAATATTTGAAAGGGAGAGTTCTTTTGAGGAAAAATTTGAATCACCTCCCTCAAGTCAAATAAAATCTTTTGAAAAAATCCAAATAAAAACTTGGGTGTCACATCGCCGTGTGTGAGGCCTTCCTCCGCATCGCCCCACACATCAGCTTATGGCTCAAGACCTTAAATGTGAAGCCGAAGATGTTCGATGGGCGACACGCAGAGTGCGGAGGCGCCATAATAAGCAAAGGCATCGATGCTCCTTGGCCAAAGGGATCCTTCCCCGAGATGTCCAACTTATGGCAGCGGGAGTGGTTTTACATCACGGCTCCCTGAAGCACTAAGTGGGTAGCTGCCCCTGCCTTCCGTTCGGGCCCCCGCCACAACTAGCGTCATGGGTCAACAAGGGGCTGGACTAGGGGCCGCTAATGACGTGCCGACATTGCAGAGTCGCATCCGGGATCTCCTGAAGAGAGATGTCAGCCTTGTCAAGGTAATGCAAGTCATGCTAGTTCGTCGGGTCCTGCCATGCCAACGTCGATCTCTCCGTATGTGGGAGTTCAACCCGGAAGGACTGTGAACCATTCAGCAATTCTTCGGCGTGACGCTCGAAGAGATGTACAGATTGTTCTTCGGATCACGAATAAAGTGTCCGGACACCACCGAGGATGCGGGCCTAAACTACAACCGTCCAGACACCCAAGTAAGTAACTCTTCGGCCGAACATGTTGTCTCTTTATTTATCACAACATCATTCCGAAAAGTCGGTCTTTGACCAGCACTGGATAAAAAAGGTGAAGGCTCCCCTTCCCGAAGGCTCTCTGGACCCTCTACTAGCCAGGATGCTTGAGCTTGCGCCTTATCAAGCGCCCTCAGGGGAAGATAAAGGGAGAAATAAGGAAGCCGAAAGCGGGCCTCGATCATTATTCATCCAAACCGGGGGAATTAGTGCCTCCGCGAAGGAGGATAACCGTGGAGAAGAATCTAAAATTCCCTCTCCCCAAGGAAGGAAGAGGACCGCCTCTGAAGACTTGGAAACAATGGTTTCGAAACGAGGGAAGAAACCTTTGTCAGGGGGCCCTACCCCGGAGGGCATCCTTACCGCACAGTGCCCGCAAGCGGACCAGCCCTCCACCGAGCTGTAAGTAAACAAAAGTACTTTATAGTAAATATATCTTACATTATTTTCGAGGACAATAACCGAGACGTATGTCTTGTAGTTCGGATCGTAGCCCTTCTCGACAGAGTTCATCTTGGGGGGATCTTCTTCCGGAGATGATGGAGAGAGAAATGCCTCCTGAGGCGGACGACCTAGAGGTGTCGTCACGGATGATTTCTCCTGATCACCACGGCCAGAAGGTAACCCTTCAGCCTCCCGAAGTCCGGAGTATTCGGCTCCTAAGGGGAGTAACAGAAAGAGTCCGGAACTGTCCGGTGCGCGACCAGAATCACTAAGGAATCTTCTGGAGCAAGCGGCTATCTCAGAAGCGCATCGTATGTTAATGGGTACGGTAGTTGAGAGGATTTCATCCGCCGAAAGCGGGTTGCATGAAGCTTTTATGAGCCTGCTGAGAGGCTTTGAGGTACGCAAAGTAATATGTATATTTTTGACGGTACCGCACACGCTAGGTGTGCCCTATGCGGATAGTAGCCCATGAGACTCTGGTTGCTGTCAAAAAAGGCGGCAAACAGAGGATCATAGTCCCAGGTAATGATCATGTCGCTTTTCATGTGCAGGCGGCTGAGGGTCCGGTGGCTAGCCGGACTGGTCAGTTTGCCAAACTGAAGCGGCAACTTGATGCGGCAGATGCCGACATCGTGCTTGTAAACAGGCGGCTTGACGAGGCATAGGGTATGTATTCTCCGGTGGTCAACATATATTAAGAGGAGCATGATGCTAGTATCTATAATATGCTGTGTCCGCAGATGGGGCTGCCGCCGTGGAGACCCTTCGGGCGGAACTTGGCCGAGCCAAGGAATAAGCCAGGAGGGGTGATGCGGCCGCCCTAAAGGCGGTCGAAGAGTTAAGAGCCGAACAGGCTGCGCATTGCCAGAGCAAAGAGAAATTAGCCAAGATGGCTGTTGAGTTGAAAGATCCCGCCGACCGTTATGAGCTTCTTGAAAGGGAAAGTCAAACAAAGACGGCGGACCTGGAGAAAGCCATGGTAGCAGCCAAGGAAACCCGCTCTAAAATTAGAGCGGCGAAGGAGGAGCTACGTCAAGCCAGAAATATCACGGCTAGGAAGCCCTTTTTGTTGCGGACGAAGTTCGGAGATCCTAAGTATGCCCTTCTGGATCAATTATGGAGTTCCGCGGACGCGTACTTGGATTTGGCAGCGATTGCTGCTGATGCGACCAAGTTTTTCAAAGATCAAAAAGATCACGAAGTGGAAAAGTTGTTCTGGTCACAGTTCAATGCTCCAGCGCGTCCGCTGCTGTTAAATGAGGAAATGGCCGAGTGGGCCGAGCTCCATAGGTTGTCCGGACTTGCCATGAGGTCTGTCGTGGATCGTCTTTGGCCGGAAGGACCAAGGCCGAATAGTTACTTTGGTCTAGTGCAACGATTCCTTGGTGATATGCCGCATATCGACGCTGTAAAGAGGTCGGCGTGCATAGAGGGTGCACGGATGGCTCTTGCCCGTGTCAAGACATACTGGGCAGAGATGGAGGCCACCACTATTGCAACCCAGAATCCGGCCGTAGACCAGGTTTCGGCCGAGCACTATTTTGAAGGAGTCCTAAAAGGTGCTCGTTTAATAGAGGCTCGGTGCTCGAAGAGTGTCATGTTCGAGTGACATCTATCCCGATTGTAAAAACAATGCTATTTAAATTATAAAGGCTGTGTTTATACTTTTGCTTGAAAGTATTATGATGCCTCCTGTGCGGCCATTTATGTATATATGTATATAACCTGAAAGTTTGCAGTCGTCGGCTTCAGCCCCCACGCATATAATGCAGGGGTGTTCGCAAAAGCGCGTGTTCACACTTGATCCAACGTCTTGGTCCATTAAGGAGGTGGTAGCGCGGCGAACGAGGCAGTCGGACTATATTGCTTTAACACTTTCACTTAACCATAGGAGTTTGACAGTGGGGCTACTATATAGCCCCTGGTACTTCCGCGCTCATCCGAGTACGGGGCGCGTACGTACATGACCGGGAAAACCGGCCCTTCGTTAATGCGGAGGAATCCCGAAGATTCCGCTAAGTCATCAAGTGGTTGACCAGTCTCGCGCTTTATCATGACAGTCAGTTTTTGGCTTTCTCTACTGAGGTGCTCATCCGGATGAACCAGGGCACAATCGCAGTAGTTCTCCCGGTGCCACCTTAGCTGATAGAGCGGAACGTAAGGTAGCAAAACGCGGGAGCCGGGCAAACCCAACATTTGACCAAAGACATGATTCGGAGCTGGTGCATATAAGGCCAAACTCGCGACGCCGAACACTCCCGAAGGTGTTCGGTCTTTACAACATGTACCGGGCTGAGTAACGCCCTTGATAATGGACCCTAAATTTCCAGGTACGTGCACTAGTCTGACGTGGCGAAATGCCAACAACGTCAGCATCCCTCACGGTTGTGTTAGGTATCCGGGGGGTGTCAAGCAACAAGAGACAGTAAGAAAGGTTTACATCGGGTCTTAATCTAAAAAGAAACCTTTGAGCGGGGCCCTGCTGCACGTCTGCGCCTGTGTCTCCGTCGTGCCGTATCCTGGAAGGGTGTAGCACGATTGTCATCTATAAAAGAGAAAAACTTACATGAAAGTCTTCGTGCGAAAAACTAATTATTCTCATTAAAATTCAATCTAAATGAGGTAAAGCCGAACTGTAGTCCTTTTTACATGCGGGAAGCACCTGGTACCACCTATGGGGGTATATCCATCAAACCAATCTCAGGTTTATCTAAGCTGTTACAGCTAGTGGTGCGCCGGACTCGTCTAACCATGTCCGCGGTCTTGACGGCCGATCATTTATTCTGATTGGAGAGGCCGTTTAGTGTTCGGCTGCTAAAGCCGCCACACGTTCTTCCGCGCGTAAGGAACGCTCAGTATTTCCGCTAACTATGATGATGCCACGTGGACCGGGCATCTTGAGCTTAAGAGAAGCGTAATGCGGTACTGCATTAAAACGAGCGAAGGCTGTTCTTCCGAGTAGTGCTTGATAGCCGCTTCGGAATGGAGCGATGTCGAAGGTTAACTTTTCACTTCGGAAGTTGTCGGGAGAACCGAATACAACCTCTAGTACTAGAGAGCCCGTACAGCGGGCCTCTGGGCCTGGTATTACCCCTTTAAAGGTAGTATTTCTTTGGCTGATTCTTGTCGGGTCTATCCCCATTTTGCGGACTGTGTTCTGATATATCAGATTAAGACTACTGCCGCCGTCCATGAGGACTTGGGTGAGATGGTATCCGTCGATAGTTGGGTCTAGCACCAAGGCAGCCAATCCTCCGTGCCAGATACTAGTTGGGTGATCCCTGCGATCAAAAGTGATCGGGCAGGCCGACCAAGGGTTGAATTTAGGGGCGACGAGCTCTACGGCGCATATGTCTCGGAGTGCGTGTTTGCTCCTCCTTTTTGTTACGTGAATCACGTTCACTATTTTGACCTCTGGTGGGAAATTTTTTCTGTCCCCCAGTGTTTTGCTGTCGAGGCTCATCCTCGTCTTCACTTGGTGTCTCCCTCCCCTTGTGTTCGGCGTTTAGCTTGACGGCCTGCTTGAAAACCCAGCATTCTCTGTGGGTGTGATTTGCAGGTTTATCGGAGGTGCCATGAATCTGACACAATTTGTCTAGAATCTCGTTTAGGCTGGACGGTCCATCTCTGTTGCCTTTGAAAGGCTTTTTCTGTTGACCGGGTCGAGAGCCCCTAAATCCGGCGTTTACCGCCGTGTTGTCTGGGCTGTCTTCGTTATTTTGATGCTTGCTTTTACTGCGTCGTGGTTTTCCATTGCCATCCCTGACTTCAGATGTGCCTGGGTCGCTAGTGCTACTACGGGCCAGCCAGCTATCTTTGCCCGCGCAAAAGCGGGTCATAAGGCTTGTTAGGGCTGCCATTGTCCTTGATTTTTCTTGGCCGAGGTGTCTGGCGAGCCATTCGTCTCGGACACTGTGTTTGAAAGCTGCTAAGGCTTCGGCGTCCGTGCAGTCGACAATTTGATTCTTCTTAGTGAGAAATCTGTTCCAAAGCTTTCGGGCTGACTCTCCGGGCTGCTGAATTATATGACTTAAATCGTCTGCATCCGGAGGTCGGACATAGGTCCCTTGAAAGTTAGCCCTAAAAGCATCCTCAAGCTCCTCCCAACTTCCAATTGAATTTTCAGGGAGGCTCTTCAGCCAGTGCCGAGCTGGTCCTTTCAACTTGAGCGGCAAGTATTTGATGGCGTGGAGATCGTCTTCGCGAGCCATATGGATATGGAGGATGAATTCCTCAATCCAGACCCCAGGGTCTGTCGTTCCGTCGTACGCCTCTATGTTCACAGGCTTGAATCCCTCTGGAAATTCGTGATCCAGCACCTCGTCGGTGAAGCATAGGGGGTGTGCGGCACCCCTGTATTTGGATGTGTCATGGCGTTCTGACAGTTGTAGTGTTCGGTTTTGATTCTGCGCTGGAGCGCGCTTCCTAGATCCGTAGATGGATCTGGTCATGCCGGCTTTTTGATGCAAGTCCTCGCGTGAATCGTGTGCTGCCTTATGTGCGGCCTCGTTAGCCGCCCAATTGCGGCCACGAGGTGGTCGATCCGACTGGTTGGCCGTTTTATTTTTCGGCTGTGTAGGCTCTACGGACTCATCATCGAACTCAAGCAACAGCTTGCGCTTTGGATAGCTCTTTGTGTGGCGACTGCCACCATACTTTTCTTCAGTGTCGAGCACTTGGTTCCATCTACTGTTGAGCGTATTATGTGCAGCCTTAAGCCTTTGCTTCTGCTTCTTCAGACTCCTCGCGGTGGCAATAAGCCTTCTATGGAGGTTCTCTTGTTCCAAGTGCCTTTCTGGGATGATGTGTGCATCGTCGTCCGGACTGTTTTCCTCTCCCGAGAGAGGTTGATGAGCTTTATCTTTGGCGTCACCATGATCAGACAGCGGCTCCATAATATGTTCGTCGTCCGCTGGTTCATCCTGCTTTGTCACTGGGTCCGTGTGGTCATTGTTTCCTCTGGAGTCGACCGGGGTATTATTTTTTCTTGCGTTGTTATCATTGTTTTTGCCGAGGCGGGATTTGGAGCGGCGCTACGTAGTCGCTTTGGCTGCTTCTCGAGGGAATTATCCCTCGCTGCATCCTTCCGTTCCTCGTCATTGTTTTCTTCGGGTGTATCCACCATATATATCATGTGATGAAGTGGCTGTCCAGCGCCCTGTGGGCGGTGGTTCCTGTTCTTCTCCTGCATCGTCGTCCATACCGTCGATGTCTTCGGAGTCGAAATCCAGCATGTCGGTTAAGCCATCGACAGCGGCTATTAAGTGGGTGGTGGGTGGGGAACGAATTTTTTCATCGTCCGCCTCCCACTCGAGCCGGACATAGTTCGGCCAAGGGCCTCCTGACAAGGAGAGAGACTTTAGTGAATTTAGCACATCGCCAAAGGGCGAGTGCTGAAAGATATCCGCGGAGGTAAACACCATGATCGGCGCCCAATCAGATTCGATAGGCATGGACGCATGAAGTTCGGGGCCTGTGGCCGGGGACGAATCCAAGGATCCGGCGACACAGGTCTCATAGGAGGTGAAGTCAGTATTCGGCGCTATCACCACTGAGTGTGTGGCCTCCAAGGCGGGGTCCATCCACCCGTCCTTGGATGGCGCAATCGACTCCGGATCTAGGGTCAGAGTAGCCACGGGTGTGATCTCCCGAACACCGTCCGACGGCAAAGCTAAGTCGTGCTCGTCGTGACTGTGCGGCGCACCTGACAAGGGCTCAAATCCGTCAAAGATCAAGTCTCCGCGGATGTCGGCAGTGTAGTTTAAATTTCCAAACCTGACCTAACGGCTAGGGGCGTAGCTCTCGATCTCCTCCAGATGGCCAAGCGAGTTGGCCCGCAGTACGAAGCCGCCGAATACGAAGATCTGTCCGGGGAGGAAAACCTCACCCTGGATCGCATTGTTGCCGATGATCGAAGGAGCCATCAAGCCTTTATCGCGACGGCACAGTGGAACTCTCAATGAAAGCACCAATGTCGGTGTCAAAACCGGCGGATCTCGGGTAGGGGGTCCCGAACTGTGCGTCTAAGGCGGATGGTAACAGGAGGCGGGGGACACGATGTTTACCCAGGTTCGGGCCCTATCGATGGAGGTAATACCTGTTGGGGAACGTAGTAATTTCAAAAAAATCCTACGCACACGCAAGATCATGGTGATGCATAGCAACGAGAGGCGAGAGTGTTGTCCACGTACCCTCGTAGACCGAAAGCGGAAGCGTTAACACAACGCGGTTGATGTAGTCGTACGTCTTCATGATCTGACCGATCAAGTACCGAATGCAGGGCACCTCCGAGTTCAGCACACATTCAGCTCGATGGCGTCCCTCGAACTCCGATCCAGCCGAGTGTTGAGGGAGAGTTTCGTTAGCACGACGGCGTGGTGACGATGATGATGTTCTACCGACGCAGGGCTTCGCCTAAGCTCCGCAACGATATTATCGAGGTGTAATATGGTGGAGGGGGGCACCGCACACGGCTAAAATATCGTATATCAATTGTGTGTCCAGAGGTGCCCCCTGCCCCCGTATATAAAGGAGCAAGGGGGGAGGCCGGCCGGCCCTTGGGGCGCGCCAAGGAGGGGGGGAGTCCTCCTCCTAGTAGGAGTAGGACTCCCCTTTCCTAGTCCAACTAGGAAGAGAGAAGGGGGAAGGAAAGAGAGGGAGAGGGAGAGGGAAAGAGGGGCCGCGCCCCCCTCCCCTAGTCCAATTCGGACTCCCCACGGGAGGGGGGGCGCCACCTCCTAGGCTGCTGCCCTCTCTCTCCCCTCAGGCCCACTAAGGCCCAATACTTCCCCGGGGGGTTCCGGTAACCCCTCCGGCACTCCGGTTTTATCCGAAACTTCTCCGGAACACTTACGGTGTCCGAATATAGTCATCCAATATATCAATCTTTATGTCTCGACCATTTCGAGACTCCTCGTCATGTCCGTGATCATATCCGGAACTCCAAACAACCTTCGGTACATCAAAACATATAAACTCATAATAAAACTGTCATCGTAACTTTAAGCGTGCGGACCCTACGGGTTCGAGAACTATGTAGACATGACCGAGACACCTCTCCGGTCAATAACCAATAGCGGAACCTGGATGCTCATATTGGTTCCCACATATTCTATGAAGATCTTTATCGGTCAGACCGCATAACAACATACGTTGTTCCCTTTGTCATCGGTATGTTACTTGCCCGAGATTCGATCGTCGGTATCTCGATACCTAGTTCAATCCCATTATCGGCAAGTCTCTTTACTCGTTCCGTAATACATCATCCCGCAACTAACTCATTAACCATAATGCTTGCAAGGCTTAAAGTGATGTGTATTACTGAGTGGGCCTAGAGATACCTGTCCGACAATCGGAGTGACAAATCGTAATCTCGAAATACGCCAACCCAACAAGTACCTTTGGCGACACCTGTAGAGCACCTTTATAATCACCCAGTTACGTTGTGACGTTTGGTAGCACATAAAGTGTTCCTCCGGTAAACGGGAGTTGCATAATCTCATAGTCATAGGAACATGTATAAGTCATGAAGAAAGCAATAGCAACATACTAAACAATCGAGTGCTAAGCTAACGGAATGTGTCAAGTCAATCACGTCATTCTCCTAATGAGGTGATCCCGTTAATCAAATGACAACTCATGTCTATGGCTAGGAAACATAACCATCTTTGATTAACGAGCTAGTCAATTAGAGGCATACTAGTGACACTCTGTTTGTCTATGTATTCACACATGTATTATGTTTCCGGTAATACAATTCTAGCATGAATAATAAACATTCATCATGATATAAGGAAATAAATAATACTTTATTATTGCCTCTAGGGCATATTTCCTTCAATACCCTACTTCCTGCTTGATTGATCTGATGATATGAATATTACAAGAGTTGATCTACCACGAGATCGTAGAGGCTAAACCCTAGAAGCTAGCCTATGGTATGATTGTTGTTGTCCTACGGACTGAACCCTCCGGTTTATATAGACACCGGAAGGGGGCTAGGGTTACACAGAGTCGGTTAGAAGGGAGGAGATCTACATATCCGTATTGCCAAGCTTGCCTTCCACACCAAGGAGAGTCCCATCCGAACAAGGGACGAAGTCTTCAATCTTGTATCTTCATAGTCCAACAGTCCGGTTGAAGTATATAGTCCGGGTGTCCGAGGACCCCCTAATCCAGGACTCCCTCAGTCACCTCGAGTGCTTGCCTACGATGAAGTAGCGCAAGATCATCACCGGCGTGATGACACTGTGCTTCTCGAGGAGAACCGTTTCCGAGCTGCTACGCATGCTGCACGCTACCGGCAAGTCCTGCGTCGCTATCACAGCCGTAGGGTTCATGCCCGGTGTTTTGAGGAAGGTGACCTTGTCCTTAGGCGCGTTTAGTCCGCCAAGGTTGCAAACAAGTTGACGCCGAAGTGGGAAGGCCCTTACCGGGTAGTACAAGTCACACGACCTGGCGCAGTCTGTCCGAAGACCGGAGATGGCATTCAATTGCAAAACTCATGGAAAATTAAGCATCTCCGCAAGTTCTACCCGTAAGGCGTGGCTGTCGGGCCCTGCCCCGCAGCCACCCTTTTGTACAGGCCTTGCCTCAGTTGCATGTAACCCCTTGTACAAAGCCAGGCGCAGACCCTGAGCAACAGAAAAATAAATGAAGCGTTGTTGGCCCCCGACAAGTTGAATGCATGCACAAGCATTTCATGAGCATCGCATGTTAATGTAGATAGGATTGCATTTGGCATCATTTCCATCTGCATAAACTGCAGGTTCCTGCTGAAAACATGGCCTCCAAGGGAAGCTGGAAAGATGAGCCAACACTGCGATCTCCGGCAAGCCAAACAGATAAGTTCTATCTCTTGTCTGTACGTGTTCTGTAAGTAAAGACTTGTGAATTAGAGAACCTCGCCGCTTTTTGAAACTTAGGTGCTCCCATCCCTTGACTCGAACGTTGCTTCGATTAGGATGGTCGCAGTGGCCTTTGATGAAAAAAGATTGGCGGGGACTGGTCCCTCGTCACAAATTGTGCCCGGTACGCTTAACTCCCCCACAACAAAATAGAGGGTACCGGCAGGATAGCCTGCCGGGGGATACTCGTTTATTTAAAAATATAGAGGCATTCCACCTCTGCATGGACATACACATGCACGAGGCCCCGACAAGGTTCATCTTTTTCATTAATATGCTGATCAAACAAGTGCAGACCTTATAGGACACAGACATGGATTAAAGAGATTACATTATTTGAACTAAAATTTGGCAAGTGCTTACAGATTTAAGATCGAAAAAGATAAGTGCCCCGTGATGCCCTTTCTTGTCCCTCTCCTCCTAGGCACTGCGGCAGGAGGTGAAGAGGGCAAAAGGGGTGCCTGGGCAGAAGCCCAACCTGACCCTGTCAGGCTCCAGGAGAGGTAGTCTTTCGGGGGCGGGAGGGCACCAACGAAGGAGACGACGAAGAGCATGGCGGAGAAGACCCATCAACCGCCACCACCAGGGCCAGCAGAACGCGACAGGGCTAATGGAGCTGTAACCCACGAGGAAGCATGCCAGGATCCAGCTGGAAGGCTGCTGGAGGAACCAGAGGCACCACCCCCACCTCTGCTCCCAACTCCCCGGAAAATCACCTTGTTGGAGAGGAGGTGCAGATGGTGCTGCCGCCGCCTGACGGTGACGGTCCGGCTGATGCTCAGCCGGAGTCAGAGGCGTCGCCCTCTCGATTGGTGTTATCGTCATCACCATCACTATCCTCCTCATCGCTGTTGCTCGAGGAGGAGCTTTTGTCGTCGGTCGAGCTCTCCGCGCAGCACCCTAAGCAAGCACCCGAGCTCCCAAAAACTTTGACGGAAAGGAAACCGTCTTCCATTAACTTAAAATGGAAGATGTGCGCTTCCGACAAGCTATGGGCACAAGCAAAATTCTTCCAGCCTCTGCGGAAGTACATGATGTGAGGGGCGGGGAAATCTACATCCACTCGTATGCTGCCATTCCCACAACCCCTCATGTGCAATCTTAGTGCGCGCGGCTGTTTGAGCTCCATCGCCCTGGCAAATGGGGTGGGGAGGCGGAGATGACTGCGAACAGGCTTGTACAGCCTGATAACAAACTCCAGTGGCTGATCTCCGACATGACCTTCCAGCAGAGGAGGAGCGTTCGGCGAGGGCGCAATCAGAGCACCACCCCGTCCTCCTCCCCCTCGAGCGCCATGACAGCCACGACCTCGCCCCTGTCGGTGTTCTGGGAATGGGGGTACCCAGACTTGCCTACCTGCAGCCCACGGCGTAGCCCCATCGGCGGCCTGGTACGACCCACCTTCAGCTTTAACAACTGAAGACCCTCACGAGGGGCCAAGCCTCGCGAGGCGGACGACACCAAGACCTCTAGAAGGAGCGGCCTCCTGAGGCTGGCTCCTGAGGAGGGAGATTTCTGTGCAAGCCTCACCTCGCGAGGTTCGGGTGACGTGAGACATGAAGACCAAGGCCAGGCGGGCACTAGTGGGTGCAGGACAGCAGTTTCCTCTTTGGTGCTAAGGAGGCAAGCGCAGGCGCGGAGTCCCAAAGAATCAGCCAAAGTTTTCCATTTCCATGCAACAAGACCAAGACCGCCAGGACGGCAGGACGGAGGTCATCACCGAGCCCACTGCAGCGTCATGACAAGAGGCTTTTGCAGGCGAAGACTACTTTTGTCAGGATAAGATGTACTAGTTGTCTCCCTTCAAATTTGGCCGTTGTAGGATCCCTTCCCGCCTTCATTTGGGAAGAAGACCAAGGCCACTATAAGTAGAGCAGCACCACCACCGTAGAGAGGGATCGGATCCATTCCACCCTCACACCCACCAGCTCACTCGAGCGCAAGAACACTCTCCTACTGAGGCTATTCTTCCACTATACTAGTTCATCCTCAGCCCACCTCGAGGCCAATCCACCATAAAGCAGGAGTAGGGTTTTACACCGCAAAGTGGCCCGAACCTGGTTAAACTGCCGTGTCCCATTTCCTTCTTGTTCATCGAGCTAGGCCATGAGGTTGGTGAGTAGGCAGACTGGGGAGGTAGAGTTCTTCGCACGCACCCCAGAGTTTGAATCTATCAAGGGTGTGCGGAGCCCGAAATCCAACATTTGGCGCGCCAGGTAGGGGTGCGTCGGAGCCACTCTTCCTGCAGTCGATTCGCCACCATTTCGCCGCCAAATGGCAGATGCTCATCGAGTTCGTGCTGAGCGCCGGGCTGCCCTTGCCGCCCGCGTTGCCCAGACGACACCCGCAGGCGATGGTGGTCCCCGTCGCCTGCGGCCAACGCTGCGACCGGCCCCGCGGCACATGAGCAGCAGGCTTCGTCGATGCAGCCCTCCATGCGGTGGGACGGGTGCACCGCCACTCCATCACTGACCCCGGGGGCTGCTTTGTTATCTCATGCTCGTCGCGGGCTGCGAACGCGCAGGCCGCGTTGCTCATGGCACGTGAGCTCCTGCGTTATCGACCCATCGATGACCTCTACGAGGATTGGTTGGACCGCATCGCCGAGCTTGTCAGTGCCCCCAGAGAGGCCCCTGCACTGTCCCGCTCGCTCTGTCCCCCGCCGCCTCTCGTGGGCGACGTGGCCCACGGCACGCCTCCTCCGCCCCCAAGACAAGAAATCACCCTCGAGCCAATGCGTGAGGCTCCACGGCGCGACCCGCCGCGCAAGGGCGCTGACACGTGACGAGGAAAGCTGCCAGGTGGTGTAGCGGCCGCACAGAGATGCGCGTGCGCTCCTAGCACCGCCACCTCAAGACATCGTGCCATGTACAGTGGTGGCACGCGAGCGCCAAGATCAGGCTGCTCCTCTAAGGCGGGCTGATACGTCTCCAACGTATCTATAATTTTTTATTGTTCCATGCCGTTATATTATCTGTTTTGGATGTTCAATGGGCTTTATTATACACTTTTATATTATTTTTGGGACTAACCAATTAACTGGAGGCCCAGCCCAAATTGATTTTTTTTGCCTATTTTAGTGTTTCGAAGGAAAAGAATATCAAACGAAGTCCAAACGGAATGAAACCTTCGGGAACGTGATTTTCGGAACAAACACGATCCAGAGGACTTCGAGTGGACGTCAAGCAATCAACAAGGAGGCCATGAGGCAGGGAGGCGCGCTTGCCCCCCTGGGCGCCCCCACCCTCGTGGGCCCCTCGTATCTCTCCTGACCGACCTCTTTCGCCTATATATACTCATATACCCTGGAAACATCAGAACAGGAGCCGAAACCCTATTTCCACGGCCGCAACCTTTTTTACCCGTGAGATCCCCTCTTGGGGCCTTTTCCGACGCTCCGCCGGAGGGGGCATTGATCATGGAGGGCTTCTACATCAACACCATAGCCTCTCCGAAGATGTGTGAGTAGTTTACCTCAGACCTTCGGGTCCATAGTTATTAGCTAGATGGCTTCTTCTCTCTCTTTGGATCTCAATACAAAGTTCTCCTCGATTCTCCTGGAGATCTATTCGGTGTAATCTTCTTTTGCGGTGTGTTTGTCGAGATCCGATGAATTGTGGGTTTATGATCAAGATTATCTATGAACAATATTTGAATCTCCTCTGAATTCTTTTATGTATGATTTGTTATCTTTGCAAGTCTCTTCGAATTATCAATTTGGTTTGGCCTACAAGATTGATCTTTCTTGCAATGGGAGAAGTGCTTAGCTTTGGGTTCAATCTTGCGGTGCTCGATCCCAGTGACAGAAGGGGAAACAACACGTATTGTATTGTTGCCATCGAGGATAAAAAGATGGGGTTTATATCATATTGCTTGAGTTTATCCCTCTACATCATGTCATCTTGCTTAAAGCGTTACTCTGTTCTTATGAACTTAATACTCTAGATGCATGCTGGATAGCGGTCGATGTGTGGAGTAATAGTAGTAGATGCAGGCAGGAGTCGGTCTGCTTGTAACGGACGTGATTCTTATATACATGATCATACCTAGATATTCTCATAACTATGCTCAATTCTATCAATTGCTCGACAGTAATTTGTTCACCCACCGTAATACTTATGCTCTTGAGAGAAGCCACTAGTGAAACCTATGGCCCCCGGGTCATTCTCTATCATATTAGTCTATCGTTATTTCTATCACCGTTTATTTTGCTTTCTTTACTTTTAGTCTTTATCATAAAAATACCAAAAATTTTATCTTATCATCTCTATCAGATCTCACTTTTGCAAGTGGCCGTGAAGGGATTGACAACCCCTTTATCGCGTTGGTTGCAAGGTTCTTATTTGTTTATTTAGGTACGTGGGACTTGAAAGTGGTCTCCTCCTGGATTGATACCTTGGTTCTCAAAAACTGAGGGAAATACTTACGCTACTTTACTGCATCACCCTTTCCTCTTCAAGGGAAAACCAACGCAGTGCTCAAGAGGTAGCAAGAAGGATTCCTGGCGCCGTTGCCGGGGAGTCTATGCACAAGTCAAGACATACCAAGTACCCATCACAAACTCTTATCCCTCGCATTACATTATTTGCCATTTGCCTCTCGTTTTCCTCTCCCCCACTTCACCCTTGCCGTTTTATTCGCCCTCTTTTCCGTTCGCCTCTTTTTGCTTGTTCCTTGTGTTTGCTGCCATTATGTCTGAAACTGGGGAGGTTATCGTGGATAAGGGCAATATTAATAACATGGGAAGTTTTGATGCTTTTGATGATTCTCCTGAGGAACCTACTATCTTGCATAATAAGAGGTTTCGAATCGGTAGCGGTAATATTATTGGAAAAGGAGTTATTCAAGATTTCTTTTCTTGCGCCGGTGCTTTGCCCATTATGGGTGGCTCTATTCTTCATAGAACTAGAAGCCTTGCGGATGCAATATCTGTGCTCGTAGTTGAACTTGAAAGGCAATTTCTTCATATGCATCCTTGCATACAAAGAATTTTCCTAGAATTTTCTAATATTGAACACTCTTCTGTTAAGCGTGCCGCTGCTATCTTTTTGGCTCATGAGTTCAGATTTATAATGAAAGAGGCTAAAGAAATTTTTGCGCATTATAGGGTGAACGCGGGTCGTCCTCCCATAGAAGCTATCCTTTTTAACCAAGAAGACATAATGCGTTTACAATCTTTGGATCATGTTGCTTATAATGAAAACCCTAGGAAAAAGGTTCCTACCGATGTTCTAGTGGATAGAATTTCTGAACTTAATGATGATTTTGCTATTCAGAATAACGGGTTTGGTTTTTCTCTTGAACAAAGACTTGTAACTTTTTTCCAAAAGAACGCTTGTATTGATGAATTGGTTGGGCAACATAAGGGGCCAAAGGAGGAACCCATACCTCCCGAGATTGATCTTGGGGCCTTTTGTCCCATTAAATTTAGCCCCTTTGATTATTTTTTTTTGCCACAAAGGAAACTTGCTGCTGAACGTAGAGAATATGAGAAGATTTTTCATGATTTTCCTTACCATTATTATGGCAATACTTAGATCTATCCTCGCTTTCATGCCTAGCTAGGGGCGTTAAACAATAGCGCTTGTTGGGAGGCAACCCAATTTTATTTTAGTTCCTTGATTTCCTGTTTAGCAATAAATATTTGATCTAGCCTCTGGTTAGATTTGTTTTTATGTTTTAATTAGTGTTTGTGCCAAGTGAAACCTATAGGATCTTCTTGAATGATAGTTATTTGATCTTGCTGAAAATTCCAGAAACTTTCTGTTCACAAAAACAATTGTTAAAAATCACCAGATCGTGATAAAATACTGATTCCAATTGCAGTAGATCAATAAAAAAATTATCTAGGTCTTCCTATTTTTGTAGATTTTTCTGAGTTACAGAAGTTTCCGTTAGATACAGATTACTACAGACTGTTCTGTTTTTGACAGATTCTGTTTTTCGTGTGTTGTTTGCTTATTTTGATGAATCTATGGCTAGTAAAAGAGCTTATAAACCATAGAGAAGTTGTAATACAGTGGGTTTAACACCAATATAAATAAATAATGAGTTCAATACAGTACCTTAAAATGGTGGTTTGTTTTATTTCGCTACCGGAGCTCATGAGTTTTGTGTTGTGAAGTTTTCAAGTTTTGGGAAAAGATTTGATGGATTATGGAACAAGGATTGGCAAGATCCTAAGCTTGGGGATGCCCAAGGCACCCCAAGGTAAAATTCAAGGACAACCAAAAGCTTAAGCTTGGGGATGCCTGTCAGGACCCCGATTCCAAGTCACACCGATCTAGCCTGTAACACCTCATATCACTTTGCGGCCTCACGCACGGTACTCCCACGGGTGTCGCCTTACCATGGCCCGGGACCGTTTGCGCCTTTTGGCTCACGTATATGACAGTGTCGCTAGCATCCATATGACAGAGAACCTGGGCCGACATGGCTAGTCGTGAACCCAAAGCGGCACTAACGTATGGGGACAAGCATACATGATTCAACATCGAACATGTCGGTCAGCAGCGTGTGAATCCGGGCTGTAGCACTGGGCTAACAGGACTCCGGGAACCCGGGCTGTAGCAGGCTAGGCAGGACTCCGGATGTCACCGCGTGACATTTCCCCCAAGGGACAGACACAGGAACGATGTGAAACACATGCCGGCCAGTCAAGTGTCCGGAGCAGTAGTGCTGGGCTAGCAGGACTCCGGTGAACCAGGCTGTAGCGGACTACTATGGCTCATGGGAGCACTAGACTACATTTCCCCATAAGAGAGCCTGCCAAGGATAAACAACTAGATTGTCGGATCCCACACATACCAAGCATTTCAATCATACACACAATATGCTCGATATGTGTAAATACAACATGGCATGACAACAAAACTCTACAACTCAAAGTACTTTATTTAAAGGCTCCGGAGAGCCATACATAACATGTTCATACAGATAGGAGTCACATGACCCGACACTCAAGTCATACAAACATACAAGCACATGCGGAAGCAAACTTGTCTGAGTACAGACAACTAGAAAGAAAGAAGGCTTGACGAAGCCTGTCTATCTACATAGGCCCTTCACAAGCTCAGATCACCACCTGGGTGGCAAGTCACTCGTCAACGTCGAGATCTACATAGAACCCATCGCAGGGGGCGGTGTTGTCGTCTGAAAATAGTAATTAAAGAACCATGAGTACAAAGGTACTCAGCAAGTCTTACAACATATCCTATTATACATGCACATTCTCAAGAAGGTAGTGGAGTTATTGCAGCAAGCCAGCTTTGACTCTTGGCTAAGCTATCCTACAAGACACCACATGTAAAATAGTTTTCGCACACGAGTCCACTAGTCACCATCTCAATACTCCATCGTGGATCCTCCCTCGTCATCCTACGAGAGAGCCATCCGCGGTACTCACACTTATCTTGAAGCTTTTAGTAGTAACCATTAACTTGTCTATGAACTGCATAAGCGACCAAGTAGTCCTTTACCACGGACGCGGCTATTCGAATAGTTCTATACCCTGCAGGGGTGTACTTCGTCACACACGCTCTCACCACTTACCGCCATTTACACGACATGTACTCGGCAACCTTCAAGCGGAAGCCCAGCGAGGGTGTCGGCCACAGCCTACCTAAACACTCAAGTCTCTAGTCCAGGTTTATCGCCTATTCAGGTTCCATCCGCAGGGAGTCCGGCCGAGGTGTCCACATACGGCCCCGAACGATGTGTGCAGGGTTCCTGAGACACCAAACGGGCGACTCGGTACACCGGGCCACGAGCCTACCGCATCACAGCCCACCCCTCGGGTCAGCGCTGTCCACGGCCTCCAGCTTACTACAAACACCAGAAACTACTTGCAACTCCTGGACACAGCACAAGGGTGATTAAGAAGCCGAGAGGGTCCATTGGTTTCGGGCCCAATGCGTGGTAGTAGCTGATCTTAAATCACACATACAGATCTCAGTTCTTAAGGACGGTCTCAATGAAACAACCCACCATGTACTCCTACATGGCCTCTCATCGATACCTTTACCAGACCGTATTCAACACTTCACTCTCATTGCCGACACAACCTTTCACTCTAGTTCATCACCCCGATGAGCCAGACCTGACACGACTCTAAGCATAGCAAGCATAGCATGGTAGGAAAGACAAACATGGCTCAATCAACTCCTACACATGCTAGTGGGTTTCATCTAGTTACTATGGCAATGACAGGTCATGCAGAGGAAGTGGGTTCAACTACAGCAACACACAGCTGTTTGAAACACGTTGTCTTAATGCAGTAAACGAGAGCAGAAGCAAGAAGTTGGGTTTGTATCGAAATGATCAATGGGTTGCTTGCCTGACGGAGTGGTAGTGGAATACTGCCCTTCAGTTGGATACTCGCGAATATCCTCGGAGGCAGAACCTACCACGAAGAACACATCGAAACACAACCAACACCACGCAAAGTGCAACAATATGATGCATGCATGAGACATGGAAAAATGAATGTATTGGGCTAATGCAACTATGAACAGATAGGTTTGAACCATTTTGAATCAAAGAGTCAAATTCCAAGCTCATAAATGGCCCTCAATAGTGCTTTATCTTGTTCTGCACTAAACAGCAGGTTAATTTGCTTAAGCATGCATGAAACCAGTACAGATGGATAGATTGGATTTTTCTGATCATATTTCATATATAAATCTTTTCATTCTGAGCTATAGATTATTTTCTATGATTTTTTGAAGTTTGTGGTATTTTCTAGAATTTCCTGCATAAAAAACAATTCCAGTAATTAAATTAATGCGTCAGCATTGCGTCAGGGTGACGTCAGCTGGTCAGCGGGGTCGTCCAGGTCAAACCTGACGTGTGGGGTCCTCACGTCAGTGTCACTGTTAGTTAACTAACTAATTTAGAATTAATTAAAAGTTAATCCAGGTTAATTAGCAGGCGGGCCCCACTTGTCATTGACTCAGGGGAGGGGGTCAGCCTTGGTCAAACGGGGTCAACTCGCCGGCGTTTAGCCACCGGCGAGGCCAGACGCGGTGGTGGGGTGAGGGATCCGTGCTCCGGCGACCAAATGGGCGGCGGAGAGCATCTATACGCAGCTGGGAACGAGCCGCATCGATTGGTGGTGGTGGTGGAGCTCGGGGTAGCCGGAATCGACGCCGGCGATGAGCTGTGCGGCTGCCGGGGTACGGGTGTAGTCGAACCCGTAGCTAGAGAGCGCGGCGAGGGGCGTGCGATGGTGCTACGGGCTCCTGGCGATGCGGTGAAGCTAACGGCCATAGTGGTGCGACCGTTGGATGGCCGGAGCCTCGTCGGCGACGAGCTCGGTGGCGGCACGTGCGGGTGAGCTACGTGCAGTTGCTACGGGGCTCGAGAGGGAGAATGGAGAGGATAGGGAGGTGGCCAGGCTCATGGTGGTTGCGACGGAGCAAACGGCGAGGTCAGGGACGAGCTGCTGCGGCCGCGACGGCGAGATGGATCTCCGGCGGTGATCGACGAAGACGGGATCGGTGGAGGCGGTGCAGAGCGTGCAAGCGCTTGGGGCTCGGCTGGCTCGGCGTAGCGGACGAAGGCGGAGCTTGTGGACACGGTGGAGCAGCGCGAGGACGACGGTGGGCGCGGCTACGTCGGCGGGACAATGGCGGCTGCTTCGGCCATGGCGAGAGAGAGCGAGGGAGAGGCGCAGGGGGCGAATGGGGGTGTCGGGGTGGTCGAGCGGGCGACGTGGAGGTCGACCAACGCGTCCAGCGGCGCGGGCGGCAAGTAGGTGGCGCCGTGGCGAGCTCGCGCACGCCGGCGTCACCTCTCTGCCTGCTCTGGCGAGAGGAAGCAGCTGACTAGCGCGGGTCAGCACAGTGCTGGGCCGGCCAGTGGGCTGCCAGGTAAGATTCTCTCCCTCTCTTTATTCTGTTTTGTTTTTCCTATTTTTTCTGTAACTGCGAGGCTTTATTAAAAATACTAAAACATTTCCAAAAATCCTGCAAATAATTGTGGGCTCTGTTGGGATTATTCCTAACAGCCCTCACTTAAATCCAGAATTATTTGGGCATTTGAATTATTTTATAGCATTTAAATCCCCAAATGCAAATAGATAAAGAATTAATCCAGTGACCTTATGTGTCCTAGAAAATTGTGAACCCATTTTGTCAGATGTCCTAACCCAAGACAAAAAGGGTGGACTTTTTAGAAGGGCATTTCAGGTTCATTGAAAATAATTTTACTAAACCCTAGTTGTTTTCAGAGGGGTGCTGGGGCTTTCTGTCTTCCCCATTTCAAGTTTCTGGAAAAGAGACATGATGCAACACTCTAATGCATGAACTAGCTAGGATGTGACAATGCCCCGGAAGGCATCCTCTTTCGTCTTCGTCTATCGGTAACTTTACTTGGGGCTATATTTTTATTCACCACATGATATGTGTTTTGCTTGGAGCATCTTGTATGATTTGAGTCTTTGCTTTTTAGTTTACCACAATCATCCTTGCTGTACACACATTTTGAGAGAGACACACATGATTCGGAATTTATTAGAATACTCTATGTGCTTCACTTATATCTTTTGAGCTATATAGTTTTTGCTCTAGTGCTTCACTTATATCTTTTAGAGCACGATGGTGGTTTTATTTTATAGAAATTATTGATCTCTCATGCTTCACTTATTTTATTTTGAGAGTCTTAAACGTCATGGTAATTTGCTTTAAATGTGAAATTAGTCCTAATATGATAAGCATCCAAGATGAGTATAATAAAAACTTCCATATTGAGTTCATTGAATATTGTGAGAAGTTTGATACTTGATAAGTGTTTTGAGATATAAAGGTGGTAATATTAGAGTGTGCTAGTCGAGTAATTGTGAAATTGAGAAATACTTGTGTTAAGGTTGGCAAGTCCCGTAGCATGCACGTATGGTAAAAGTTGTGTGACAAATTTGACGCATAGGTGTTCTTTTATTGCTTTCCTTATGAGTGGCGGTCGGGGACGAGCGATGGTCTTTTCCTACCAATCTATCCCTCTAGGGGCATGCGTAGTAGTACTTTGCTTCGAGGGCTAATAAACTTTTGCAATAAGTATATGAGTTCTTTATGACTAATGTGAGTCCATGGATTATACACACTCTCACCCTTCCACAATTTTCTAGCCTCTACGGTACCGTGCATTGCCCTTTCTCACCTTGAGAGTTGGTGCAAACTTCGCCGGTGCATCCAAATCCCGTGATATGATACGCTCTATCACACATAAACCTCCTTATATCTTCCTCAAAACAGCCACCATACCTACCTATCATGGCATTTCCATAGCCATTCCGAGATATATTGCCATGCAACTTTCCACCGTTTCGTTTATTATGACACGCTTCATCATTGTCATATTGCTTGGCATGATCATGTAGTTGACATTGTATTTGTGGCAAAGCCACCATTCATATTTTTTTATACATGTCACTCTTGATTCATTGCATATCCCGATACCGCCGGAGGCATTCACATAGAGTCATATTTTGTTCTAAGTGTTGAGTTGTAATTCTTGAGTTGTAAGTAATTAAAAGTGTGATGATCATCATTATTAGAGCATTGTCCCATGTGAGGAAAGGATGATGGAAACTATGATTCCCCCACAAGTCAGGATGAGATTCCGGACTAAGAAAACAAAAGGAAAAAAAAGAGGCCAAAGAAAAAAAAAGAGAAGGCCCGAAAAAAATGAGAGAAAAAGAGAGAAGGGACAATGTTACTATCCTTTTTCCACACTTGTGCTTCAAAGTAGCACCGTGATCTTCATGATAGAGAGTCTCCTATGTTGTCACTTTCATATACTAGTGGGAATTTTTCATTATAGAACTTGGCTTGTATATTCTAGTGATGGGCTTCCTCAAAATTCCCTAGGTCTTCGTGAGCACGCAAGTTGGATGCACACCCACTTAGTTTCTTTTGTTGAGCTTTCATATATTTATAGCTCTAGTGCATCCGTTGCATGGCAATCCCTACTCCTCACATTGACATCAATTGATGGGCATCTCCATAGCCTATTGATTGGCCACGTCAATGTGAGACTTTCTACCTTTTTGTCTTCTCACATAACCCCCATCATTATACTTTATTCCACCCATAGTGCTATATCCATGGCTTACGCTCATGTATTGCGTAAGGGTTGAAAAGGCCGAAGCGCGTTAAAAAGTATGAACCAATTGCTCGGCTTGTCATCGGGGTTATGCATGATGAGAACGTTTTGTGTGATGAAATTGAAGCATGGCCTAACTATATGATTTTGTAGGGATGAGCTTTCTTTGGCTATGTTATTTTGATAAGACATAATTGCTTGGTTAGCACGTTTGAAGTATTATTGTTTTTATGTCAACATTAAACTTTTATCTTGAATCTTTCGGATCTAAATATCCATGCCACAATAAAAAGAATTACATTGAAAATTACGCTAAGTAGCATTCCACATCAAAAATTCTTTTTTTATCATTTACCTACTCGAGGACGAGTAGGAATTAAGCTTGGGGATGCTTGATACGTCTCCAACGTATCTATAATTTTTGATTGTTCCATGCTATTATATTATCTGTTTTGGATGTTCAATGGGCTTTATTATACACTTTCATATTATTTTTGGGACTAACCTATTAACCGGAGGCCTAGCTCAAATTGCTGTTTTTTGCCTATTTCAGTGTTTCGAAGGAAAGGAATATCAAACGGAGTCCAAACGGAATGAAACCTTTGGGAACATGATTTTCGGAACAAACGTGATCCAGAGGACATGGAGTGGACGTCAAGCAATCAACAAGGAGGCCACGAGGCAGGGAGGTGCGCCTGCCCCCCTGGGCATGCCCCCACCCTCATGGGCCCCTCATAGCTCTCCTGACCGACCTCTTTCGCCTATATATACTCATATACCCTGCAAACATCAGAACAGGAGCTGAAACCCTATTTCCATAGCCGCAACCTTTTGTACCTGTGAGATCCCATCTTGGGGCCTTTTCCGACGCTCCACCGGAGGGGGCGTTGATCATGGAGGGCTTCTACATCAACACCATAGCCTCTCCGAAGATGTGTGAGTAGTTTACCTCAGACCTTCGGGTCCATAGTTATTAGCTAGATGGCTTCTTCTCTCTCTTTGGATCTCAATACAAAGTTCTCCTCGATTCTCATGGAGATCTATTTGATGTAATCTTCTTTTGTGGTGTGTTCGTCAAGATCAGATGAATTGTGGGTTTGTGATCAAGATTATCTATGAAAAATATTTGAATCTCCTCTGAATTCTTTTATGTATGATTTGTTATCTTTGCAAGTCTCTTCGAATTATCAGTTTGGTTTGGCCTACTAGATTGATCTTTCTTGCAATGGGAGAAGTGTTTAGCTTTGGGTTCAATCTTGTGGTGCTCGATCCCAGTGACAGAAGATGAATCGACATGTATTGTACTGTTGCCATCGAGGATAAAAAGATGGGGTTTATATCATATTGCTTGATTTTATCCCTCTACATCATGTCATCTTGCTTAAAGTGTTACTTTGTTCTTATGAACTTAATACTCTAGATGCATGCTAGATAGCGGTCAATGTGTGGAGTAATAGTAGTAGATGCAGGCAGGAGTCGGTCTACCTGTCACGGACGTGATGCCTATATACATGATCGTACTTAGATATTCTCATAACTATGCTCAATTCTATCAATTGCTTGACAGTAATTTGTTCACCCACTGTAATACTTATGCTCTTGAGAGAAGCCACTAGTGAAACCTATGGCCCCCTGGTCTATTCTCTCTCATATTAATCTATCGTTATTTCTATCACCGTTTATTTTGCTTTCTTTACTTTGAATCTTTATCATAAAAATACCAAAAATATTATCTTATCATCTCTATCAGATCTCACTTTTGCAAGTGGCCGTGAAAGGATTGACAACCCCTTTATCGCGTTGGTTCCAAGGTTCTTATTTGTTTGTGTAGGTACGTGGGACTTGAGCGTGGTCTCCTACTGGATTGATACCTTGGTTCTCAAAAACTGAGGGAAATACTTACGCTACTTTACGGCATCACCCTTTCCTCTTCAAGGGAAAACCAACGCAGTTCTCAAGAGGTAGCACGGGCTCCCATGACCACGGCGGGATGCCGCGTGTTCACTCCGGAGCTACACAGTGTCGTCTGGCCAGGGAAGTTCAAGCCTGACATGCCTCCATGCTACGACGGCACCCCCGACCCTGCCGAGTTCTTGTAGCTCTACGAGCTGAGCATCGAGGCGGCCAACGACGATGAGAAGGTTATGGCGAACTGCTTTCGCATGGCCCTCAAAGACGGTGCGCACTCGTGGCTCCTGAACCTCCCCGCGGGATCGCTCTCCTCCTAGGACGAGATGCGAGAGCGTTTTTTCGCCTACTTTCAGGGCACTCGCGACCGCCCACCAGCCGCGGGTGACCTGCGGCGCATCAAGCAGCAGCCAGGAGAGACCTTGCTGAAGTACATCCAGCGCTTCAACAGTGTTCGCCTCAAGATCCCCAAGGTGTCGGATGAGGCCATCATCTCGGTGTTCACTGATGGCGTCTGTGACGTCAAGATGAAGGAGGAGCTCGCCATACACGAGGACCTGTGCACGGCTCTGGAGATGTTCAACATGGCAACCAAGTGTGTGAGAGCTGAGGAAGGTCGCCTCTCCCTCCTGGAACTTCCGGAGGCTGACCCAGAATACAAGAAGGCCAAGGCCAAGGACGTGAAGCGCAAGGGACCGCCCGTGCTCGCGGCTGAAGCAGAGATGAAGCGCGGCTATGACCACCTGGAGTCATCCAAGGGTAGCCGCCCATTCTGCATCTTCCACAACGTGCACAGCCACAACACCAACGATTGCCAGGAGCTCAGGGCCATCCACGACGGGCGCCTCGGTCGTTGCCCTGAGCGCAACGACATAGGCTACGGTCGTGGAGGCGGCCGAGGCGGAGGACGCTAAGATGGCCACGACCCCCGCCAGGATTGGTGCCATCAGTCGCATGAGGATCGCTAGCAGGGCCAGCCTCGTGAGGGTGCCTGGAGAGATCAACCTCGCGAGGACCATCCTCAGGGCAACGCTGGCCTTCCTCCGCTGCCGCCACCGCCAAGAAGGAATGACGACCACCACCAGGACAAGGGGGCTGGGGGCTTCCAAGAGCCTCGAGCCATTGCTTGCATCCTGGGCGGCGCGCAGGCCCCCGCCTCTCATCGCATCTTCAAGCAATTCGCTCGTGAGGTGAACACATCCCTCCCCAAGCCCGAGGCAACACGTCCGCTCAGGTGGTCCAAGTACACCATCACCTTTAGCTCTTCCGACCAGCTCAAGTGTGCGGCAACTGCCGGTGCCCTCCCGATGCTTTGCTCGCCTACCATCAGCAATGTGCTCGTCACCAAGACACTCATCGATGGTGGTGCGGGTCTCAATGTTCTCTTCGTCGAGACGTTCGACCGACTCTAGGTGCCCTATGACCAGCTGCAACCTACCAAGCCTTTCTCAGGAGTGATCGATGGCTCCACCACCCCGATAGGGCAGATCCGCCGCCCTGTCACCTTTGGCAAGCGCGACAACTACCGCACCGAGCTCATCGACTTCGACGTCGCCCACATTCGCCTCCCGTACAACGCCATCCTTGGGTATCCGGCCCTGGCCAAGTTCATGGCAGTGACTCACCATGGTTACAATGTCGTCAAGATGCCAGGGAGCTGCGGCTTCATCACAGTCGCCTGCGAGGAGAAGGACGCGGTGTGCTCTCTCGAGTGCGCCTACCAGGCTGCGGCGGTCGAGGATCCCGATGAGGACGGCGCTGTCTTCCCTCCTAAGTCTCTCCCCAAGAAGAAGAAGCAGCTGCTCGGCCAAGGACCTCAGGAGGGTTGGGTGTCCAGTGGCGCTGCCTCAGGCCTTGCGCCCACTAACGGGGCGACTTCCCCTCTCGCATAGGAAGGCGTGCCCAGCGCCCCTCTTAGGCTGGGCTCGGGGGTGTCGGTGTCAAAACCGGGCGATCTCGGGTAGTGGGCCCCGAACTGTGTGTCTTTGGATCAAAAGTAACAGGAGGCGAGGGACACGATGTTTACCCAGGTTCGGGCCCTCTTATTGGAGGCAATACCCTACTTCCTACTTGATTGACTACGATGAGTATAGGGGCTACAAGAGTTGATCTACCTAGAGATCGTAATGGCTAAACCCTAGATGTCTAGCCTGCATGATTGTGATCGCCTCTACAGACTAAACCCTCCGGTTTATATAGACACCGGAGAGGGCCAGGGTTGTACAAAGTCGGTTTACAGAGAAAGGAAACTACACGACTAGTCGTCAAGCTTGCCATCTATGCCAAGGAGAGCCCCATCCGGACATGGGGAAAGGCCTTCTACCTTGTATCTTCACGGCCCAGTAGTCCGGCCCACGTAACATAGTTCGACCATCCGAGGACCCCTTAATCCAGGACTCCCTCAGTAGCCCCCGAACTTGCCTTCAATGACGATGTAGTATCCGGCTTTATGTCTTCGTCTTTGCAAGGCGGGTTCTCCATTGTACTTCAGATTGACGATAGTTCAGCTGCCCATTAAATACCGGCTTTATGTCAAATGAATGTGAACAGTCTTAGTGTTTTTACAAATAACCCCTTGACCAGGCAGGAAAGGTCATACGTCTCCAACGTATCTACAATTTTTGATTGTTCCATGCTATTATATTATCCATCTTGGATGTTATATATGCATTTATATGCTATTTTATATGATTTTTGGGACTAACCTATTAACCTAGAGCCCAGTGCCAGTTTTTTTCCTTTTTTTTGAGTTTTACACAAAAGGAATACCAAACGGAGTCCAATTGACCTGCCAATTTCTGTGGATTTTTTATGGACCAAAAGAAGCCCCCGAAGTAAAAGAGTTGGGCCAGAAGAGTCCCGAGCCATCCATGAGGGTGGAGGGCGCACCCTACCCCCTGGGAGTGCCCCCTGCCTCGTGGATGACTCGGAGACCCCCCTGATGTGAGACTGACGCCAAAAATTCCTATAAATACTGAAACCCCCGAAAAGAAACCTAGATCGGGAGTTTCGCCGCCGCAAGGCCACCAAAAACCATTCAGAACCCTGTTCCGGCACCCTGCCGGAGGGGGGAATCATCACCGGTGGTCATCTTCATCATCTCAGTGCTCTCCATGATGACGAGGGAGTAGTTCACCCTCGGAGCTGAGGGTATGTACCAGTAGCTATGTGTTTGATCTCTCTCTCTCTCTCTCTCGTGTTCTTGATTTCGCACGATCTTGATGTACCCCGAGCTTGGCTATTATAGTTGGATCTTATGATGCTTCTCCCCCTGTATTCTCTTGTACTGGATTGAGTTTCCCGTTTGAAGTTATCTTATCGGATTGAGTCTTTAAGGATTTGAGAACACTTGATGTATGTCTTGCGTGGGATACTCGTGGTGACAATGGGGTATTCTATTGATCCACTTGATGTATGTTTTGGTGATCAACTTGCGGGTTCCGTGAACTTTGGAATCTATGCATAGGGGTTGGCACACGTTTTCGTCTTGACTCTCCGGTAGAAACTTTGGGGCACTCTTTGAAGTTCTTTGTGTTGGTTTGAATAGATGAATCTGAGATTGTGTGATGCATATCGTATAATCATACCCGAGGATACTTGAGGTGACATTGGAGTATCTAGGTGACATTAGGGTTTTGGTTGATGTGTGTCTTATGGTGTTATTTTACTACGAACTCTAGGGATGTTTGTGACACTTATAGGAATAGCCCAATGATTGATTGGATAGAATAACTTTGAGGTGGTTTCGTACCCTACAATAATCTCTTCGTTTGTTCTCCACTATTAGCGGCTTTGGAGTGACTCTTTGTTGCATGTTGAGGGGTTGTTATATGATCTAATTATGTTATCATTGTTGAGAGAACTTCCACTAGTGAAAGTATGAACCCTAGGCCTTGTTTGGAAGCATTGCAATACCGTTTGTGCTCACTTTTATCATTTGTTACCTTGCTGTTTTTTACATTTTCAGATTACAAAAACCTATATCTACCACCCATATTGCACTTGTATCACCATCTCTTCGCCGAACTAGTGCACCTATACAATTTAAAATTGTATTGGGTGTGTTGGGGACACAAGAGACACTTTGTTATCTGGTTGCAGGGTTGTTTGAGAGAGACCATTTTAATCCTAAGCCTCCCACATATTGATAAACCTTGGGTCATCCACTTGATGGAAATTGCTACTGTCCTACAAACCTCTACACTTGGAGGCCCAACAACGTCTACAAGAAGAAGGTTGTGTAGTAGACATCAAGCTCTTTTCTGGCGCCGTTACCGTGGAGGTTAGTGCTTGAAGGTATATCTTTAGATCTTGCAATCGAATCTTTTTGTTTCTTGTTTTATCACTAGTTAAGTCTATAAAAGAAAACTACAAAAAATGGAATTGAGGTTGCCTCATATGCTTCATCTTTTTAATGTTTTTCGTGAAAATTAGCATTCCGATAATTGTGCCAAAGTGTTAGAAGAAGAATGCAATAAAATGTTTGGCATACAATCTTTGAATGATGAGCATGATTGCAATGTTGTTAGTATGAACTCCTTGAATATCCATAGTACTAATGATGATTGCACTAGTAATGATAAAAATGTCTCTTATAAGCATGTCAATTTTTGTGGAGTGCATAGAGCTTGCAAGCACACAACAAATAGGGAAGATAGATTTTGCAAGAGGCATAAGTATTTAGAAACTAAATGGTTGCAAGAGAGGCTAGATGCTTGTGCTGAAAATTTAGAATTGCTTTGCCATCCTTGTGAACGTTGGAATGAACGTGATCATTTAAATCTCCAATGCAAATTGTTTCATGATCGAATCGTGTCCAAAAATTGTGATGAATTGATTTCCCTTGCGCATCATAATGAACTTAGTTTGCTTGTGGGTTATGAACAAATGAAACGTCTAGCTAATGATCTTCCAGAATTTGTCCTGGATAAAGTTCTTGATTTTGATCTAGAAGAAATTTTTATGTATTATGCGGTGAATTGCATTGAAAATCCTTATATTGCCAATTACATAAAGACAAGGGAACAAATAGAAGATGAAGAGAATACTAATGAAAGGGAAGAGATTTCCCAATATCCTCCTATTCTTTCTTATGATGAATCAGGTAACGAGGAGGAGCTTTCTATTCAACCAATCTCATTAATAAGGAGCTCCAAAAAGAGGATTAAACCCATACTTAATGTGAAGAAGAAAAAGAAAAGACGGAGAAGCAAAGGTCAAAAGGTATCCCTCCCAAATGATGTTGCTCCTATTACTCATTGTGATGATGATAATTGCTATACTATTGGTGCTATCCATACTATTAGTGATGAGAGTGATTATGCTTATGATATGCAAAGGCCCAAGCTTGGGGATTCTATGTTTAATGAAGATGATATTTTTAGTCTCCCAAGTTTTGATGAGCAAATTTATTATGATGATAGCATGCCTCCTATTTATGATGATTATATTGATGAAAGTGGGTTTGGAAGAGTGTCAACTTTAGGAAGTAACGATCCCACCATTTTGGAGGGTGTTGAATCTTATTGTGACAGTTATGAAAGTGGATTTGGAGAGGTCATGGCTTTATTTAGTAATGATTCCACTATCTTGGAAGAGGTTTCAATTGATTATGATGAGAACAAAATTGCTACTTATGATGAGTATTGTGATGATACTTATGTTATAAAAAGTAGTGATGATTATATTTGCAAAACTTGTCATGATTATGATTTCCCTTTTTCTGAAAATTGTTCTTTTAATGTGGAAACAATTTATAGTATTCGAGTTTTTAATGATATTCCCACTATTCCGAATGAGAAGAAATTTTTTATGTGGAGAGTACTAAAAATTATATGCTTGTGGCTCATGAAAAGAATGCTTTATGTGATAGTTATATTGTTGAATTAATTCATGATGCTACTGAAAATTATTATGAGGGAGGAATATATGCTTGTAGGAATTGCAATAATATCAAGTTTCCTCTCTATGTGCTTAAAGTTTTAAAGTTATGCTTGTTTTGCCTTCCTATGCTAGTTGATTATTGTTCCCATAAGTTGTTTGCGCAGAAAATCCCTATGCATAGGAAGTGGGTTACGCTTAAATGTGTTAGTCATATTCTTCATGATGCTCTCTTTATGTTTCAATTCTTATCTTTTATGTGAGCATCATTGAAATCATCATGCCTAGCTAAAAGACATTAAAAAAAGCGCTTGTTGGGAGACAACCCAATATTTACCCCTACTGTTTTTATGTGTTCACATGATTAAGCTACTGTAGTAATCATGTTTTGTAACTTTTGTCACAATAAAGTGCCAAGTAGAACCTTTGGGAAGACTTGGGTGAAAGTTAATGTGATCTTGCTGTAAAAAACAGAAACTTTGCGCTCACGAGATTAGCTGTCATTTTTACAGAAGAGTGCTTTTAAGTTGATTATTTTTGCATAAGATTAATAGACAAATTCCTCAGGTCCAAAAATTTATTTCAGAATTTTTGGAGTTACAGAAGTATTCGGAGTTACAGATTACTACAGACTGTTCTGTTTTTGACAGATTCTGTTTTCATTGTGCTGTTTGCTTATTTTGATGAATATATGAGTAGTATCGGAGGGTATGAACCATAGAGAAGTTGGAATGCAGTAGATATTACACCAATATGAATTTATAATGAGTTCACAATAGTACCAAAAGTGGTGATTTATTTTCTTATACTAAAGGAGCTTACGAGTTTTCTGTTGAGTTTTGTCTTGTGAAGTTTTCAAGTTTTGGGTAAAGATTCGTTGGACTATGGAATAAGGAGTGGCAAGAGTCTAAGATTGGGGATGCCCAAGGCACCCCAATGTAATATTCGAGGACAACCAAGATCCTAAGCTTGGGGATGCCCCGGATGGCATCCCCTCTTTCGTCTTCGTTCATCGGTAACTTTACTTGGAGCTATATTTTTATTCACCACATGATATGTGTTTTGCTTGGAGCGTCATATTGTTTTATTTTGTTTTGCTTTCTGTTTGAATAAAATACCAAGATCTGAAATTCTTAAATGTTAGAGAGTCTTCACATAGTTACATAATTATTCAACTACTCATTGATCTTCACTTATATCTTTTGGAGTACTTTGTCATTGGCTCTAGTGCTTTACTTATATCTTTCCAGAGCACGACGGTGGTTTTATTTTGAAGAAATTTATGAACTCTCATGCTTCACTTATATTATTTTGAGAGTCTTAAACAGCATGGTAATTTTCTTAGGTTATGAATTTAGTCCTAATATGATAGGCATCCAAGAGGGATATAATAAAAACTTGCATATAAAGTGCATTGAATACTATGAGAATTTTGATTCCTTATGATTGTTTTGAGATATGAAGATGGTGATATTAGAGTCATGCTAGTTGTGAATTTGAGAGATACTTGTGTTAAAGTTTGTGATTCCCGTAGCATGCACGTATGGTGAACCGTTATGTGATGAAGTCGGAGCATGATTTATTTTTTGATTGTCTTCCTTATGAGTGGCGGTCGGGGACGAGCGATGGTCTTTTCCTACCAATCTATCCCCCTAGGAGCATGCACGTAGTACTTCATTTCGATAACTAATAGATTTTTGCAATAAGTATGTGAGTTCTTTATGACTAATGTTGAGTCCATGGATTGTACGCACTCTCACCCTTCCACCATTGCTAGCCTCTCTTGTGCCGCGCAACTTTCGCTGGTACCGTACACCCACCATATACCTTCCTCAAAACAGCCACCACACCTACCTATTATGGCATTTCCATAGCCATTCCGAGATATATTGCCATGCAACTTTCCACTGTTCTGTTTATTATGACACGCTTCATCATTGTCATATTGCTTTGCATGATCATGTAGTTGACATCGTATTTGTGGCAAACCCACCTTTCATAATTCTTTCATACATGTCACTCTTGATTCATTGCACATCCTGGTACACCGCCGGAGGCATTCATATAGAGTCATATTTTGTTCTAAGTATCGAGTTGTAATTCTTGAGTTGTAAGTAAATAAAAGTGTGATGATTCCCCCACAAGTCGGGATGAGACTCCACACGAAAAATAAAAGAGAAAAAAAGAGGCCATAAAAAAAGAGAAAAGGCCCAGATAAAAAAATATAAAAAATATAAAAATGAGAAAAAAAAGAGAGAAGGGGCAATGCTACTATCCTTTTACCACACTTGTGCTTCAAAGTAGCACCATGATCTTCATGATAGAGAGTCTCCTATTTTGTCACTTTCATATACTAGCGGGAATTTTTCATTATAGAACTTGGCTTGTATATTCCAATGATGGGCTTCCTCAAATGCCCTAGGTCTTCGTGAGAGCAAGTTGGATGCACACCCACTTAGTTTCTTTTTGAGCTTTCATACACTTATAGCTCTAGTGCATCCATTGCATGGCAATCCCTACTCACTCACATTGATATCTATTGATGGGCATCTCCATATCCCGTTGATATTCCTAGTTGATGTGAGGCTGTCTTCTCCTTTTTGTCTTCTCCACAACCACCATTCTATTCTACCTATAGTGCTATGTCCATGGCTCACACTCATGTATTGCGTGAAGATTGATAAAGTTTGAGAACATCAAAAGTATGAAAAAATTGCTTGGCTTATCATTGGGGTTGTGCATGATTTAAATATTTTGTGTGATGAAGATAGAGCATAGCCAGACTATATGATTTTGTAGGGATAGCTTTCTTTGGCCATGTTATTTTGAGAAGACATGATTGCTTTGTTAGTATGCTTGAAGTATTATTGTTTTCATGTCAATATTAAACTTTTGTTTTGAATCTTATGGATCTGAATATTCTTGCCACAATAAAGAAGATTACATTGATCAATATGTTAGGTAGCATTCCACATCAAAAATTCTGTTTTTATCATTTACCTACTCAAGGACGAGCAGGAATTAAGCTTGGGGATGCTTGATACGTCTCCAACGTATCTATAATTTTTTATTATTCCATGCTACTATATTATCCATCTTGGATGTTTTATATGCATCTATATGCTATTTTATATGATTTTTGGGACTAACCTATTAACCTAGAGCTCAATGCTAGTTTCTGTTTTTCCTTGTTTTTGAGTTTTACAGAAAAGGAATACAGAACGCAGTCCAATTGACCTGCCAATTTTTGTTGATTTTTTGATGGACCAAAAGAAGCCCCCGAAGTATAATAGTTGGGCCAGAAGAGTCCCGAGCCATCCACGATGGTGGAGGGCGCGCCCTACCCCCTGGAGCGCCCCCTGCCTCGTGGATGACTCGGAGACCCCCCTGACGTGAGACTGTCGGTGGGAACGACACCTATGGGATCACAAGAATCCCTACTACGGTTAGCGGGGCACGGGGTTGTGAGAAGAGCAGGTCTAACCGGAAGCACACGGATCGTTTACCCAGGTTCGGGCCGCAAAGGTGCGTAATACCCTAGTCCTGCTTTGGTGGATGTATTGAGTGTTCTTGTATTCTTGAGCTAGCTACGCGGTGCAACTTGCCCAAAAGAGCCGAATCCCTCTCCAGTATGCCATGGGCCTCCTTTTATAGTCGAAAGGGGCTGCCACGGTGGCACACAAGAGGGGGAAAGGTCTACAGTGCCGCGAGCTTATCGCCCATATTATAGGACAAGATGCATTTAATGCGTCGCTTAGGTGTCCCTTAGCTTTATCAAGGACGAGAACGAGGCCCGTCCCGTCCGTCGCCGCCTCGCCTTGCCTTGACACGCGCCCAGGCCAGCGATGCATGCGACGCCATGTAGGCAGGCAGGCAGCTGAGGTGGCGCGGTGGTAGGGTCTTTACGAAGATCTGAAGGCCACCACGCAGGTGCTTGCCAGTTGGCGTAGAGGCCGCCCGTCGCCACGCAGGTGCCTGCCCAGCTAGTTGAGCTAGCAGCTGCTTGGGGCGGCGGTGGAGTCTTGGCCGACGCGAGCCTGGCTGTGGCCCCGCTAACGCCCTCGGCAAGGGCCTTGCCGGGGGCCGGGCAAGGGTCTTGCTGTGGCGTTGCAGCCGTCCCCGCCAAGGCGCTTGTCGGGGGTCTTGTGGATTCCCTCGGCTGGGATCCCACCGAGGGTCGTCGTCTTCTGGTCCTCATCTGATCTCACATGTTTATGGTCTTGACAAAGATCTGCATGCCACCACGGAGGTGCCTCCCGAGCCCTGGGGTCCAACGTAGTTGGTTGGGTCGGAACCCGTGGACTCAAGGGGGGCTCGCTCTGTTGGTTTTGGGCAAGTCGCCCCGGCAAGGCTCTTGTCGGGGCCGCGGAGGCTGCCCTGGCAAGGATCTTGCCGGGGGAGTCCACCTCACCCTCTCGCTCTTTGTGTCTCTGATCTTGGTGTTGTCTTGGTTGTCTTGTGCTTTGGTTATCTCCGGCTTCCCTCCTCTGCCCTGCTATGTGCGGCCGTGGCCGGTGGCTTTGACTGCCCGTGCACAAGTAAAGGGGTCAAAAGGAGAGCCCCTCCGACAGAGACCGAGGCCAAACATTCCAATAAATACAGAAACCCCCGAAAAGAAACCTAGATCGGAGTTCCGCCGCCGCAAGCCTCTGTAGCCACCAAAAACCAATCGGGACCCTGTTCTGGCACCCTGTCGGAGGGGGAAATCATCACCGGTGGCCATCTTCATGATCCCGGCGCTCTCCATGACGAGGAGGGAGTAGTTCACCCTCGGAGCTGAGGGTATGTACCAGTAGCTATGTGTTTGATCTCTCTCTCTCTCTCGTGTTCTTGATTTCGCACGATCTTGATGTACCGCGAGCTTTGCTATTATAGTTGGATCTTATGATGCTTCTCCCCCTCTATTCTCTTGTAATGGATTTTGTTGGATGTGGGGTTCTGGCAAACCCTTAAGGTTCGAACACTGGGGTGCGCGTGAAGTCTTTCCCTCCTACCGATCTACACCCTAGCTTGCTAAGATCTCGCGGACGAACTCGACGAACTCGCAACACAGAAAGACACGAGGTTTATACTGGTTCTGGCCACCACTGTCGTGTAATACCCTACTCCAGTGTGGTGGTGGTGGATTGCCTCTAGGGCTGATGATGAAGAGTACAAGGGAAGAACAGCCTCCTAAGGTTGAGATGTTCTTGTGGCTAGGGTAGGATCTCAATCGGGTTGGATCAAGCTAAGATGGGATGCCTCTACTATGGTGGCTAGCTCTACTTATATAGGCCCTGGTCCTCTTCCCAAATATCGAGCGGGAAGGGAGCCAACAACAGCAGGCAAATTTGAAGGGGGACAACTAGTACAAGCTATCCTGACAAAAGCGGTCTTCGCCTGCGAAAGGCTCTGGTGGTGACGCCGTCTTGGGCTCCACGATGACCTCCGTCTTGCCGTCCTCCTGGTCTTGGTCTCGTTGCACCAATATAGCAACCATTGCCTGATGCCTTGGTACTCTTTGCCTGCCCTGGCCTGCTCAGCACCAAAGAGGAAATAAGGACGCTCCGCGCGCTGGTGCCCGCCTGGCGCCCGCCTGGTGTCGTTCGTCATGGCTCACGTCACGAGAGCCTCGTGAGGTTTGCCCCGCCTTGATATCTCCGCTCCTCGTGAGCCTTCCTGGCTAGGCCACTCCAGGGGAGGTCTTGCATCATCCGCCTCGCGAGGCATGGACCCTCGCGAGGGTCTTGGATGCCTTGTTGATGAAGATGGGCCGTACGGCCTGCTGGCTTGGCCACACTGTGGGCCGCAGGCAAGCAAGTCTGGGGACCCCCGTTCCCAGAACGCCGACAGTAGCCCCGGGCCCAAGGTGCGCTCGGGCTTGGCTTCGCGGCGAAGCCAAGGGTCAAGTTCGGAGCACCGCGGGCCCCAAAAGCCTGCGGCCTCGGTTGACGTGTGGCAGCCGATTGGACGTGGGCGTCTCCGCTTCCCCATGCTGCCTCGGCAACTACTTGACCTCACAAAAGGCTGGCGCGGGCAGTTCTTGCCTTCGTTGCTTCTTCATCGCCTCACCCCAGATCCCCTTTCTCGCTCTTCGCCGCCGCTACCTCCAGATCTGCTCCAACCTTGCTCTGCATCTGCCGCCCATGGCGCCGCGCAAGGTCAAGACTTCTCGGCTCCGGCTTGGTACGAGCCCGCTCTTGAGGCGCCCACCATCACAGAGAATAGCCTCGCCTCCGTGCGTCTACTGACGGTGGGGGAGAGCAATGAGTGGGGGAAGACGGAGCTCCGGCTCTCCTCCGACGAGCCGGAGCCTGAGGGGAGCACCTTCTTCCGTTTCTTCTCGAGCAGCGTCGCCATTGGGTTGGTCCCCCCTTTCTCCGATTTCTTTTATGAAGTCCTCGACCACTACGGTCTGCAGGTGTTGCATCTCCATCCCAACTCTGTCCTTTTCCTGTCCATCTTCGCCTATTACTGTGAGGCGTACCTGGGCGTGATGCCGTCTGTGGCGCTCCTGCGTCATTTCTTCTTCCTCCGTGTCAGCAAAACGCACATCTCTGGATGCGCTAATTTTGTCGCATGCGGCAAGGCCAACTCGATCTCGAGCACCGGGAAGAGGACCGACAACATTAGATCGAAATGTGTCATGATGGACGCCAAGCACGCCGACCCGCGTTTGGCGTTGCCAACAGCGGCGCCCCCTTCCAACGGGGGGTGGCCCAAGGCGGAGCTTGTCGATGAGCGGGCATCATCAGTGTTGGGGCAGATGATGACCGACTTGAAGCCGGGCAACGCGAGGGCAGCCAAGGTAATGGGGGCGATGCTCCTGAGGGAGTTCTTGATGCTGCGGGTTGCCCCACTCCAGGCGCACGCGCGCCCCCTGTGGGAGCTTGAAGAAGAGGGAAACAAGACCCGCCTGAGGCCGGGGACCTGCCTGGTGATGAATTGGACGCTGTCCTGCGCCTCATAGTCGGGGACAACCAGGAGTACCCGCCTAGCGCCTTCGTTCCCTTGTTCCAACGCAGGGACCAGGAGGAATTTGTCGCCTCCAGGCCGACTTTTGATGCGTGTGGGCTGGTGCCGCCGGCGCTTCCGGGAGCTCCTATGGCACAGAAACCGGTGGAGGTGTCTTCTGACGAGTCCTGCGGAGAGGGGGAAGTGGAGGTGGACTCGGAGAAGACTCTGGAAGAGGTGGGGTAGACTTACCCTCTGAGCAAGGCCGAGATTCTCCGCGCCCTTCCTGATGATGCCGAGGCCGATGCCTACCAAGGGGAGAGGGAGCAACCCCTCATCCCGACGAGGGGTAGGTCGTCGCTGGTGGCACATGGTGCCGCCTTCGCCCTGACACCTCCTGGAGCTGGATCCGGTTCTGCCTACGCACCGCCTGGCGCCGCCAGAGCCCGAACGCCTGCTCCTCAGGTCCCGAAGCCGTCAGGCTTCAAGCTCCCCAAGCGGAAGTATGTTGCGGTAGATCAGTAAGTGTCCTAAGCTTCGCCTTGTCCTTGTTTGTACTCGTCATTTCCTGATGCTCGCCCTTGGTTGATCAGGCCGACATCTTCGGCGAAGAAGAGGAAGGAAGACGCAGCGGCTATGCCTCCCCCGCGGAGAAAGGAGGCAGCAGCGCCCTCATTTCCCCAGCCCAGTCGCCCTCGCGAGGCCAAGAGGAGCATCGCCGCGGGGAGTCAGCCCCCAGGGTCCCGCTGGCTCCGGAGGTGCTGGCGCCTAGTGCGGCTGACGAGGTCCCAGCTGCTCCGGAACCCGTGATCCCCCAGGCCCTGGTGATGATGTCGCCTCCTCCCGCAGCTGCACCTCCACTCCCAGGTTCTTCTGCAGCTGTTGCCCTGGAGCGTGCTCTTTCGGAGATGACTCAGCTGCAGGCAGATCTCCTGAGCGCGGACCCACGGCTTGTGGCCGGGCGCCTGGAGCTGACCTCAGGCTGGCTCCACTCCGACTTTGTTGTTCGTGCGGCGTTGGGCCAGGCCGCCGCGGCTTCTGAGAAGGAGAAGCAGAGTGCCGCCAACACCGCAGCCGATCGCGAGATGGTGCTGAAAGACGCCAAGGCCGCCCATGACCGCTGTCGTGCACTTGAGGACAAGTTGTAGAGCCTGCGGGACAAGCACGCCGAAGAAGCACGCTGCCGCCAAGCGAAGGAGGAGGAGGTGAAGGCCCGGGAGGATGCTGTGAAGAACCACGATGCCGAGCTGGCGGAGCTGGAGAAGATGCAGGCCGCCGAGCGGAGCCGGTTGGAAGGGCTGGAGCGGAAGGCGAAGGCGAGGGAGGCCGATCTTGACGCCAAGGCGCGTGTCCTGGCCGAAGATCGCGCGGCCTTCGCCGACCTCGAGGAGAGGTCTCGCAAGGCGTTGAAGACGCTCTACGAGCACGGCCTGGAGAAGTCGCTGGCCACCGACGAGGACGGCCCCGCTCGGCTGCTTCCTCTCTTGGTGAAGGCGCTTGAGGAGGTCGTTGATGGCCTCGGTCCCATGGCGGAGGCAGAAGCTCGCGTCCTGTCCTCGACTGCGCTGACTCGCGTCTTCAGCCACCTGCACCTTCGCGACCCCAACGCTTGCCTTGACGAGCTGCTGGAGCCCGTAGCTGAAGATCAGTGCGAGGCCGTCGCCGCGGCCGTGCAAGGTCAGGTGGAGGCCTTGCTGAAGAAGTTCCGCGGCTTTGTCTCCGCTCCTCTGTCCGGCGATGTCGCCGATCCTGCAGCTGGTGGTGAAGGTGAAGGCAAAATTGCTCACAGGGGAGCACCTTCCCATTCCGTTCACGGCGACGTCTACGGGTGACCCGCGGCTATTCTTCCCATTCCGTTCCTGCAACATGTATCAGGCCTCGTGGAGGCGTTTAGACCTTTCATTGGGTATTGTGAGGACAATATGCTTGTAATATTTGCTTCCAGATTTTGTGATTTCCTTCCTATTTGCTTTGCGTTCTGTGTTGTCAGAGCCCGGCCCCGCGCATACCTCAACCGCCATTGGACCGACCGGAGACCAGTACGGACCAAGGAGTGAGGGGCTACGTGACCAGTTAGGCTCCTGAGTCATGATGCTCAGGAGTCCCCCTTGACGCGCAAACAGCTTATAGGGAGAGTTCGCGAGGGTAGACTGATGTTCTACGTCGGCAGAGCCCGGCCCCGCGCATACCTCAACCGCTATTGGGCCAACCGGAGACCAGGACGGACCAAGGAGTGAGGGGCTACGTGACCAGTTAGGCTCCTGAGTCGCGATGCTCAGGAGTCCCCCTTGACGTGCAAACAATTTCCATACCTGCCCTCGCCGAGGCCTCGGGAGGGGCGCGCGACGCCCAGGTCTGGGAGACCTGGTTGGTTGGCGTGCGCTCGGGCGCGACCCGAGCGCAGCCCCCATGCCCAGCCCCCTCGTGCGGCTCTCCCGAGGGGAGGTGTTGCGGTGAGGCTGGACACTGAGCTCTGGGCTCCGTGAGGTTGGTACGACCGTGGGGCCGCCCTCAGTTGTTTATCACCAGCGCGGAGCATAGTGCTTCCGCTTGTGCACGGGCATAGCCGCTCCTCGGCAGTGTCGGTAGCCAGCGTGGAGCATGGTTCTTCCACTTGTGCGTGGGATGGGGGCCCGCTCCGGGAGGAGCCCCCAGGGCGTGTACAGCCCCGCCCTGACACGTGGCTTGCATGGCAGGGCTGCGAGGTGTATCTGGGCACTCGTGAGCCAGCGCGGGACTCACGAGGCCCTACCTCAAGGCGGGTTGCGCCTAGTCTTGAGTCTTGGTGATTGTGTGTTCCTGCAAGGCGGTTACATGCAAGCACTCTACGTCCTCAGGTCCCGGCCTTTGAGCGAGCTCAACCGCCGCTAGTATGCCAGGTCGCGATGTCGTGGTCAAGGCCAGGGGGCGAGGGCTGGAGAGCCAGTAAGAGCTCCTGAGTCGCGATGCTCAGGAGCCCCCTTTTAACGTGCAAGCGAATTGCATAGGATGAACAGACCCGTGGTGGGCGGCGATCGAGCAGGCGATAGCTGTGGACAGGCTAAGCATGGAGAGCAATTCAACTTGGATAAATGCAGGAAGATACATGCCACCGGGTCCGGCCCGAGTGGCTTGGGGATGATGCAGCCCGAGGGGCGCTCCCAGCAAGGTAAGCTAAAGACATAAGCAAAAGGGATACATGCCGCAGGGACGGACCCATGCGGCCTGGGAATAATGCAGCCCGAGGGGCGCTCCCAGCTAAACGAGCTTGGAAGATGTCACCTGGTTCTGTAGACGAAGTAGAGTCGGTGCAGCTGAAGGCGTGCGTCGAAGGAGTGGCTCCTCACGAACCACTAGGGCGCTAAGCGTCGGGAGGCTCTGGGGGCTCGGGAGGTTCCCTGAAGACTGTCTCCATCTCCTCTAGGACGGCGTGGTACCTGGCCTCCTGAGCCGCCAGGACACGCCGTATGTTGCGCTGATAGGCCGACGCCATGCTCGGCAAGCCGAAGGGCATACGAACGTAGCTGTGTGGCGGGCCCTCGCAGCGCCCCACACGCGAAGGCGAGAAGCGCTCCTGAGACGCAGCCCTGTTGAGCCCTGGGACGTCGATGCAGACACGCAGCCCAGCATCCTCGCCGGGATGGGGGGCTGCGCCTCGTGAGTGGTGGTCGCCGCGCATGCCTCTTGCGTCTTGCAGTTCCTGGGTGGTCATGGTGATGAACTCCTGGGTGGTGGGCACTCCTTGCCCCGTGCTCTCCTGAGGAACGTGTGCCGCCAAGCACGCTTCCAGGTGGTGTCCAAGCACCTCTCGTGAGGTTGGCAAGGTCTGAGGCCCTCCAGAAGAGAGCCCCCAAGCCCTGCCCGAGGAGGGCACCGGGCGCGCTTTCCTATGCGATGGAGGGAGGCGCACCTGGGACGGGCGCTGATCCTGATGAGGCTCCTGCCGCGACGCCATCCTCCTGAGGTCCTGCGCGGCGCAGCTACTTCTTCTTGGGGATGGCCTCCGAAGGGCCCTCGCTTCTACTGTCGGGGTCGTCGATTGCTGCAGCTTGGAAGGCGTGCTCGAGGGAGCACACCGCATCCCTCTCTTCACATGGGACCGTGATGATCCCTCCGCTTCCTGGCATCTTGAGAACGTTGTAGCCGTGATGGGTGACTGCCATGAACTTGGCCAGGGCTGGATATCCGAGGATGGCATTGTATGGCAGGCGGATGTGCACGACGTCGAAGTCGATGAGCTCGGTGCGGTAGTTCTTGCGCTCCCCGAAGGTGACAGGCAGGCGGACCTTCCCTATCGGTGTGGTGGAACCGTCGGTCACTCCTGAGAAAGGCTTGGTGGGCTGGAGCTGTTCATATGGCACTTGGAGGTTGTCGACGGACTGGACGTTGAGCCCTGCACCGCCGTCGATGAGGGTCTTGGTAACCTGCACATTGCTGATGACTGGGGAACACAGCATAGGGAGGGCGCCAGCAGTGGCTGCGCACTTCAGCTGATCTGTCGAGTTAAAAGTGATGGCGCATTTGGACCACTTGAGCGGGTGCATGGCCTCGAGCTTGGGAAGCACCGCGTTCACCTCGCGAGCGAACTGTTTGAAGATGCGCTGAGAGGCTAGGGCCTGGGCGCCGCCCAAGATGCAGGCGATTGCGCGCGACTCTTGGAAGCCCCCAGCCCCCTCGTCCTGGTGGTGGTGGTCGTTCCTTCTTGGTGGCGGCACCGGAGGAAGACCGGTGTTGCCTTGGGGGCGATCCTCACGAGGCGGGTCCCTCCAGGCGCCCTCGCGAGGTTGGTCCTGCCAGCGGTCCTCACGAGGCCGGTCGCGCAGCTCCTGGCGCGGGCCACGGTCGTCCCAGCGTCCGCCTCCACGTCCTCCTCCACGGCCGTAGCCCCGGTCGCTGCGCTCGGGGCGTCGACCGAAGCGTCCTTCTCGTATGGCTCTAAGCTCTTGACAGTCGCTGGTGTTGTGGGTGTTCAGGTTGTCGAAGGCGCAGAACGGTCGGCTGTTCTCGGAAGACTCGGGCTGATCTCTGCCCCGCTTGGTGTCGGGCTCCGCTGCGAGCACAGCTGCCTCCTTGCGCTTCACGTCCTTGGCCTTGGTTTTCTTCTCCTCCGCGCCCACGGCTGGCAGCTCAAGGATAGAGAGGCGCCCCTCCTCAGCTCTTGCGCACTTGGTCGTTAGGTTGAACAACTCCTGAGAGGTGCAGAGCTCCTCGTGGATGGCAAGCTCTTCCTTCATCTTTACGTCACGGACCGTCTGAGAATGCGGAGATGATGGCTTCGTTCGTGACCTTGGGGATCTTGAGGCGGGTATTGTTGAAGCGTTGGATGTACTTCTGGAGGATCTCTCCTGGTTGTTGCTTGATGCGGCATAGATCACCCGCGGCCGGCGGGCGGTCGCGAGCGCCCTGGAAGTTAGCGATGAAGCGGTCACGCATTTCGTCCCAAGAGGAGATCGAGCCGTTCTGCAGGTTCAGGTGCCATGGGAAACCAGTTCGCCATGAATTTTTCGTCGCTGTTGGCCGCTTTGATGCTCAGCTCATAGAGCTGCAGGAACTCTGCGGGGTCGGCGGTACCATCGTAGCGAGGAGGCAGATCCGGCTTGAACTTGCCTGGCGAGGCGACGCTACGCAGCTCGGGGGTGAAGGCGCGGCAGCCAACCGTGGTTGCCAGGGCCTGCTTTGGAGGTGGAGCTTGGTCTTGACGAGGTCCGCGCTGCACCGCTACGGGCGGTGCGTGGTCTTGACGAGGTGGCGCGGGGAGCGTAGTGCAGCTTCTCGCGGCCGCGGAATTTCTTGGCAGCTTCTCTCTTCACGCACAGGCACCGGGTGTGGTGGATCACGCCGCGGAGCCGCGCGCCTTGGTGCCAAGGCACCGTCTTGGGGCAGGGGTGGTGGAGGCACGCCATGGGCCTCGTCGCCCGTGGCTGGTTGAGGGGGAGGTAGAGAGAGGGACGGCACCGGGGAGCCCCCTGCGACAAGGACGAGCTCGGCGACGCAGTCGAGCCACTCCTCATAGAGGTCGTCGACGGGGCGGTAGCGCAGGAGTTCGTTCGCCGCGAGGAGCGCGGCCCGTGCCTCCATGGGTGCGCAGCGCGCGTGAGACGAAGAACCGGCAGGGGTCAGCAATGGAGTGGCGGTGCGGCCATCCCGCCGCATCGAAGCATGCAGCGAGGACGCCTGCTGCTCGTTCCCAGCCGGGCCGGTGGCAGCATTGGCGGCGGGTGACGGATAATGTTGAGGTGGCCCGCCAACGGGAGCCGTCTGAGCGACAGGGCGGTGAGGTCAGCCCGACACTCAGCCCGAGCACGGCGAGCGTCCGCCATGGAGACGACGGAGCGACAACTGATGGAAGGGAAGCTACGGTGCACCCCTACCCGGCGCGCCAAATGTCGGATGTGGGGTTCCGGGAAACCCTTAAGGTTCAAACACTGGGGTGCGCGCGAAGTATTTCCCTGCTACCGATCTATGCCCTAGCTCGCTAAGATCTCGTGGACGAACTCGCAACACAGAAAAAAACGAGGTTTATACTGGTTCGGGCCACCGTTGTGGTGTAATACCCTACTCCAGTGTGGTGGTGGTGGATTGCCTCTAGGGCCGATGATGAACAGTACAAGGGAAGAACAGCCTCCTGAGGTTGAGGTGTTCTTGCGGCTAGGGTAGGCTCTCGATCGGGTTGGATCAAGCTAAGATGAGATGCCTATACTATGGTGGCTAGCTCTACTTATATAGGCCCTGGTCCTCTTCCCAAATATCGAGCGGGAAGGGAGCCAACAACGGCGGGCAAATTTGAAGGGGGACAGCTAGTACAAGCTATCCTAACAAAAGCGGTCTTCTCCTGCGAAAGGCTCTGGTGGTGACGCCGTCTTGGGTCCATGATGACCTCCGTCATGCCGTCCTCCTGGTCTTGGTCTCGTTGCACCAATATCGCAACCTTTGCCTGATGCCTCGGTACTCTTTGCCTGCGTTGGCCTCCTTAGCACCAAAGAGGAAATAAGGACGTTGCGCGCGCTGGCGCCCGCCTGGTGTCGTTCGTCATGGCTCATGTCACGAGAGCCTCGTGATGTTTGCCCCGCCTTGATATCTCCACTCCTCGTGAGCCTGCCTGGCTAGGCCACTCCAGAGGAGGTCTTGCATCGTCCGCCTCGCGAGGCTTGGACCCTCGCGAGGGTCTTGGATGCCTTGTTGATGAAGATGGGCCGTACGGCCTGCTGGCTTAGCCACGCTATGGGCCGCAGGCAGGCAAGTCTGGGGACCCCCGTTCCCAGAACGCCGACAGATTTAGTTTTCCCTTTGAAGTTATCTTATCGGATTGAGTCTTTAAGGATTTGAGTACACTTGATGTATGTCTTGCATGGGATACTCGTGGTGACAATGGGGTATTCTATTGATCCACTTGATGTATGTTTTGGTGATCAACTTGCGGGTTCCGTGACCTTGGGAATCTACGCATAGGGGTTGGCACACATTTTCGTCTTGACTCTCCGGTAGAAACTTTGGGGCACTCTTTGAAGTTCTTTGTGTTGGTTTGAATAGATGAATCTGAGATTGTGTGATGCATATTGTATAATCATACCCGCGGATACTTGAGGTGACATTGGAGTATCTAGGTGACATTAGGGTTTTTGTTGATGTGTGTATTTTACTACGAACTCTAGGGCTGTGTGTGACACTTATAGGAATAGCCCAATGATTGATCGGAAAGAATAACTTTGAGGTGGTTTCGTACCCTACAATAATCTCTTCGTTTGTTCTCCGCTATTAGTGACTTTGGAGTGACTCTTTGTTGCATATTGAGGGATTGTTATGTGATCTAATTATATTATCATTGTTGAGAGAACTTGCGCTAGTGAAAGTATGAACCCTAGGCCTTCTTTCGAAACATTGCAATACCGTTTGTGCTCACTTTTATCATTTGTTACCTTGCTGTTTTTATATTTTCAGATTACAAAAACCTATATCTACCACCCATATTGCACTTGTATCACCATCTCTTCGCCGAACTAGTGCACCTATACAATTTACCATTGTATTGGGTGTGTTAGGGACACAAGAGACTCTTTGTTATCTGGTTGCAGGGTTGTTTGAGAGAGACCATCTTCATCCTAGCCTACCACGGATTGATAAACCTTAGGTCATTCACTTGAGGGGAATTTGCTACTATCCTACAAACCTCTGCACTTGGAGGCCCAACAACGTCTACAGGAAGAAGGTTGTGTAGTAGACATCAAAAGGAGACTATATAGAGATATTGTATCTTAGAGACCATTCCCCACCACGCGGAAATCCTTAGAGCTTGCCATAGGAAATCGCCCAAACATGGCCAGCGCTCCTAGCTCCACCTCGCACCCCAACGGCCCTCAAAAAGGCGACTGTGGAAGTTGTTCGGTATCTCATTCCCATCTGAGAAAACTTCAGATGCAGGGGTACCTTCCTCCCGCGGATCTAGTCTCCGTTCGGGCTGGATTAACTTCCATCAACAACAAAGCCTTGGCGGAGAATTTCCCCAATCCTTCTGAAGAGGAGCGGGTGTGCTTTGTTGCCTTCCTCTTGAGAGGCGTAGGATTTCCTATTCATCCTTTCCTCAGAGGTCTACTGGAGTATTACGGCCTTCAACTGTACAATCTGACACCGGGCTCCATCCTGCATATCACGGGCTTCGTTGCTCTTTGCGAGCTGTTCCTGTGTTGCGAGGCCCATTTCGAGCTATGGCGGAAATTTTTCTGCCTCGTCCCCTGCTCTCAAAAGGGATCTATATTCGAGGTGGGCGGCGCCGAAGTACGGCGCATAGCCGGGACTGGATACCCGTCTGGCACTCCGAAGAAGGCATCCAAAGAGTGGCCCTCGGAGTGGTTTAATATTGAAAACGTCATTCTACCGGACCCAATCTGGCGTGGTCTTCCTGAATTCTCCAGCGCTCCTTTAAAGAAGCGCGCCAGCTGGCGTCCCCGAAGCCTCGAAGAAGAAGATAGTGCGGTGGTTTCGACTAGCAAGCAAGATCAGAGTACTTGCCAACTCCGGGCTGTCTAGAATTGAGGTAATGGCAATTTCCATAACCCGATGCGTTCAGCCGCTCCAATCTAGGGGTCTCCCTGTGTGGAATTATAATGGGGAGGACGATGCGTCCTGTTGTCTGCGCAAAGGTCCAGATAATTTTGCCGCCCTGGCCACCATCTTAGCATATCTGTTAAAGGGGAGAAGGAAGACTTTGCTCGCTTAACATGTCGGGAAGGCTTTTCCATGTACAACCCCATCCCCTGGGTGAGTTTTTCAATTATTGGCTTTACGCAACCTTTCTCCAAAGTCTATGCTAGTCGAATTTAATCCGACTGCATTTTGACAGGAATGGAGAAAGATCGTCGAGGGGATCTACAGCCCCGCTTCGCAGCCGGAGGACCATAATCGGGACCTAGATCCTGGATATGAAGAAGATCCAGACATGTTTATAGAGCTTAAGGAGGGAGTTTTTTATCAGGTGAGCTATGATGGCATGGCAGTAGCCATTAAAGCCGATTACTCCAGCCTTCTCCCTACCTCCCATTTAAGTACCCAGGAGACGTCTCCTTCAAAAGAGTTTTCCCATTGCGCCTCACCCACCCCACTGTCTCATGCTCCAAAGGGGCGATGCTCGTCACGCCGAGCTGTATCAAAGGTGTCTTCTAAGAAGGCGGCACCGGCGCGGGGTGAGTCTTTGAAAAGAAAGGCCAATGGTGATACCACCGAAGAGGTATAGTTTTCAACACGCACCTGGTGGACAGACCGAATTATGGCGTTTTCCGTTGGGCTATCTTGTAGGAAGAGCATACGCTAGACTATATCCGGGGACCTCGCCGGCCGTGCATCGACCAATCCGGCTCTAGACCCTGCCATAAGGACTAGGGTTGATACGGGTAAAATGTCAGATTGTCATCTCCAAGAGGATTCAGATAATGTATCCGTCACCAATTCCAAAGTGGACAGCGCGATGAATCATCGGCAGAGGAAAGAGGCCATGCGCGACCCAAGTTTCACCGAAGAGGCGTTCAATGCCCTCAGCTTAGCGGATGCATACATCCGAGCTGCTCGGGATGGACTTGCCGGAGCCACTCACCAACTTTCAAAAGATATGCGGGTAAACTTAGTGTGGATTCAATAATCATATGCCAGTAGCCCCCGAGACTTGAAGCAGTTGATCCAACTGATTTAAGGGTCGTTTAATGTTATCAGGTACTCACGGCGAAAAATAACACGCTGTCTCAGGAGCTTGAAGAATGTCGGACCAAGCTAGCTGTTGCCACCGCCCAACTGGAAGATTTGAAGAAATGCCAGAAGGCTTCGGGCGGTAAGCACAACAGTGTCCGGAAAGTACGATCCTGTGCTGACAAGGATTTTTGAATATTCATTGTTTTATTTATGGCAGCAGGATCGGCAGATCAGTTGGAGGAGAGGCTAAAGGCCGCTCAGGCGGACAAGCAACGTGCCGAAGGGCAAGAAGCTGCTAGTCAACATGTACTAACACGGACCATTAATGAGAAGAACAAACTACAGGATGCAAACATCAAGCAAGCCGAACAGCTAAAGGACATAAAAGCCCAACTGTCGGACGCTATGAAGGAGAACCGAAAGCTAAAAGGTGGCATATTTAGTATGCCCCTAAACCTTACTTTCAAAAGATCCCTTGATGGAGAATTTTTACGAGATTTGTTCCTGTAGGTTTTTTAACTGGGCGGCCTGAAGGAGAAGTGTCCGGATTTCAAGGCGACTTGCTGCAACAGTTATCCAAAGTGCATGAGCGAGCTCGGAAAGCAATGAGGAATATGGCTAAGGCTTTATGGCCATCCGATTCTCCTCCAGGACTAATGGGGGAGCTCACGGAGCTATTCAAAGGAGCTTGTCTATGTTTTGAGCTGTGGAAGGCATCAGCATGTCGAGAGGGTGCACGAGAGGCCTAGGCCATGGTGAAAATGTGGTATACCGGACTTGATCCGGACCATATGGCCCGGGTTGGACCTCGGGGACCAGACGGACAAGAAATTCTGGTTAGCTTGGTATACGACCAAGTAAAGATAGCCGCCAAATTTTCATAGCAGGACTGTAAACTAGACAGCCTGATAGATGGCAAAGATAAAGAGTAGGCGTGTGATTTTATGTGACAACACACTTTATCAGTAAAACTTATCTCCGGCCGAATTGTAAAAGATTGTCATGGCAGACTTTCCGCTTTAACCTCTGAAACCCAAGGGTGGAGTGTTTCCGAATACTATACCTGTGGGAAACACCAAGTATGTTCGGAAACCAGGTGATCCGGTCATAATGCTTGAACAGACAAACTGTATTCAGGGAGTTATGTTATATTACTTTTTAATGTAAGAAACATCTTCCAGGAAGAATAGTTCCGTTAAGGATTCCTCTCCCTAGGTCGGCATGCGTTTATGCATGACTAGGCTGTGATGCGAAACAATCATAGGAGTCTTTGTATTTTTGGTAGTTTATATTGCTACGAAGGCAGTTCGTCTTTTGTCCGCCGATCAATTATTCCCTTAAGAATGCTAGCTTTCGGCTTCACCCATCTGAGGTACATGTCCGGATAACCCGGTTGTAACAATCGCAGAGGTGCTCCCTTTATGCCCTAGCCGAACAAGCGGGAACGTAGGGCATAAGCACATGAGCCAGGCAACCCATCTTGGCAAAAACTTAAGTCATAGAGGTGCATATAATGGCGAAGACAGGACGTATATGAGCAAACAATACACATATATATATGGTGAGCTTTATGCTCGAGATAATAAAAAGCTTCTAGTGAAGGAAGCCCCCAGTTATGGTGGGGTGTGTACATTTAAGGATGTGTACCCCTCAAGTGTGCGGCTTACCCGAACACACGCTAGAAGTCATAAAAGAAACGAAAAGAACAAGGGGAAAAAAGAAAAAGGAGAAAAAGGTAACGAACAATGTGTCCGGACTTAGGTGTAGAATCTTTGGAGTCTGGCAGCGTTCCATGGGTTCGGCTCCAAGCGATTGTCCGATGCATTGCGAAGGCAATATGCTCCTCAAGTGGGAACTTCATCTATAATGAAGGGACCCTCCCATTTGGGCTTGAGCTTGTCCTTTTTCTTCTCTAGTAGGCGTAAAACGAGTTCACCGACATTATAAGTCTTAGCCCGCACTTCTCTGCTTTGGTATCTTTGAGCTTGTTGTTGATAGAATGCGGAACGGGCTTTTGTGACGTGGCGCTCGTCCTCCAGGCCGTCTAAGTCGTCCTGGTGATCCTCTCTCTCCTCATACATGTGCACTCGAGGTGAGTCATGAATAATATCATAGTGCAGGACAGCCTCTGCGCCGTACACCATGAAGAACGGTGTGTATCCGGTCGTGCGATTGGGTGTGGTCCGCAGCCCCCAGAGTACGGAGTCGAGCTCCTCAATCCAGTGTTTATCCGACTCCTTAGGGATCCCACTAGTTTGGGTTTAATGCCACTCATTATCAGGCCATTGGCCCGTTCGACTTGACCGTTTGTTTGAGGGTGATATACGGAGGCATAATCTAACTTGATGCCCAGATTAGCACACCAAGTTTTTACCTCGTCGGCTGTAAAGTTAGAGCCGTTGTCAGTGATGATGCTGTGTCGGACACCATAATGGTGTACGACACCGGATATGAAATCTATCACTGGTCCAGCTTCAGCCGTTTTAACTGGTTTGGCCTCTATCCACTTAGTGAATTTATCTACCATAACCAGTAGGTATTTTTTCTTATGGCTCCCCCCTTTAAGGGTCCGACCATGTACAGTCCCCAGACTGCGAAAGGCCAAGTAATGGGGATTGTTCGTAGGGCGGTAGGCGGCATGTGGCTTTGATTGGCGAAAAGCTGGCATCCAACACAGCGTTGGACGAGGTCCTGTGCATCTGCTCGGGCCATGGGCCAGAAAAAACCAGTACATAAGGACTTACTTACAAGGGCCCGGGCTGCGACGTGATGGCCGCCAAGACTGGCGTGGATTTCTGCTAACAGCTGCCGCCCCTCCTCTATGGAGATACATCTTTGAAGGACTCCGGTAGTACTTTTCTTGTAGAGTTCTCCTTCATGAACCTAGTAGGCTTTCGATCATCGAACAATACAACGAGCCTCGTTCTGGTCCTCAGGGAGCTCCCACCTATTAAGGTAGGCCAGGAAGGGTTCGGTCCATGGAGCGATTACCGCCATGATTACGTGGGCGGAAGGCGTTGGTTCCGTGTCCGAGCACCCGATGATATCCGAGTCGAGTTTGGCATCCAGGGGTGTGATCGGCGCCGGACTAATGTTCCCGCTCTTGTCCTGCCATAGCACAGATGGCTTAAAGAGCCTTTCCACGAAGGTGTTAGGCGGGACGGGGTCGCGTTTAGCGCCCATTCGAGCAAGGATGTCCGCTGCTTGGTTACTGTCTCGGGCCACATGATGAAACTCGAGCTCCTCGAACCGAGCTAATATTTTGAGCAAGGCATTGCGGTAAGCTGCCATCTTTGGATCCTTTGAATCAAATTCTCCGTTTATTTGGGATATTGCGAGATTTGAATCCCCGCGCACCTCGAGGCGTTGTATGCCCATAGAAACAGCCATCCGGAGACCATGCAGTAGTGCCTCATATTCGGCTGCGTTGTTGGAGTCCGTATACATGATTTGCAATACGTAACGGACTATGTCCCCTGTAGGGGATTTTAGGATGACTCCGGGCCCCAATCCGGCTAACATTTTAGAGCCGTCGAAGTACATCACCCAGTTGGAGTATGTGCCGTACTCTTTAGGGAGTTCGGCTTCTGTCCATTCGGCGACGAAGTCGGCCAACACCTGAGATTTAATGGCTTGGCGTGGTTTGTACATTATTTCAAATGGTAGGAACTTGATGGCCCATTTTGCAATGTGGTTGGTGGCGTCTCGATTGTTTATGATGTCATTGAGTGGTACCTCGGAGGCCACCGTGATCGAGCACTCCTGAAAGTAGTGTCGCAGCTTCCGAGATGCCATAAAAACCGCATATGCTATCTTTTGATAGTGCGGGTATCGGGACTTGCATGGTGTGAGAACCGCCGATACATAGTATACGGGCTTTTGGAGTGGGAATTTATGTCCCTCTTCCTCTCGTTCGACGACGAGTACTGCGCTCACAACCTGGTGAGTTGCAGATATGTATGGTAGCATAGGTTCGCGGATGGTAGTGCAACAAGGATTGGGTTGTTTGCTAGTAGAGTTGTTATTTCTTCCAACCCGGCTATTGGCGCATCCATCCACTCAAAGTGGTCGGTACGCTGAAGCAGGCGATATAGCGGCAGCGCCTTCTCTCCCAATCTAGAGATAAAGCGGCTCAAGGCTGCCACGCACCCAGCTAGTTTTTGGACCTGTGTTAGGTCCGTTGGTATTGCCAACTTTGACAAGGCTCACATTTTGGCTGGGTTTGCTTCCATTCCTCTATTGGAAATGATGAACCCGAGCAACTTTCCGGCTGGAACGCTGAAAACGCATTTTTTCGGATTGAGCCGTATGTCATATGTTTGAAGGTTGTCGAATGTAAGACGTAAGTCGTCTACCAATGATTTGACATGTTTGGTTTTGATGACTACATCATCTACATAAGCCTCCACCGTCTTGCCAATTTGTTTTTCCAGGCATGTTTGAATCATGCGTTAGTAGGTGGCACCGGCGTTTTTGAGTCCGAAAGGCATAGTGTTAAAGCAGAAAGGCCCGTACGGAGTGATAAATGTTGTTGCGGCCTGATCAGATTCCTTCATCTTAATCTGATGGTATCCGGAGTATGTGTCGAGGAAACACAGTGAATCGTGTCCTGCAGTTGCATCAATGATTTGGTCAATGCGGGGCAGTGGGAAGGGTTCCTTGTCTTTAAAATCGACACAAAGGCACCAGGATTTGTCCTTCTTTGGCACCATGACCAGGTTTGCTAGCCAATCCGGGTGTTTTATTTCTCGAATAAACCCGGCTACCAATAGTTTGGCTAGCTCCTCTCCCATAGCTTGTCGCTTGGGTTCGAAAAATCGCCGTAGCGTTTGCTTAACTGGCTTGAACCCCTTTATTATGTTGAGGCTGTGTTCGGCTAGTCTGCGTGGGATTCTTGGCATATCTGAAGGGTGCCAGGCAAAGATGTCCCAATTCTCGTGCAGGAATGCTCTTAGAGCGGTGTCAACCATCGGATCCAGCTGTGCTCCAATGGCTGCTGTTTTATTTGGATCCGTCGGGTGAACTTGGAATTTGACTATTTCGTCTGCCGGTTTGAAAGAAGTGGATTTAGGCCTTTTATCGAGGATTACATCGTCTCTGTCCACTGGGGAACACAGAGCGGTGAGCTCCTCGGCCGCAAGGGCCTCGGATAGTGCCTCGAGGGCCAGGGATGCGGTTTTGTTTTCGGCGCGGAGTGCTATGTCCGGATCACTGGCGATAGTTATAACTCTGTTAGGCCCGGGCATTTTGAACTTCATGTACCTGTAATGAGGTATGGCTTGAAAGTGTGTGAATGCATCGCGCCCCAACAGGGCATGATATCCGCTGTTGAAAGGTGCCACCTGGAAGGTTAACTCTTTGGACCTATAGTTCTCGGATGTGCCGAATACCACATCAAGTTTGATTTTTTCCGAACATGGCGCTTCTCGACTGGGGATAATACCTCGAAAGGTTGTACTGCTCTGCTCGATGCGGCTCTTGTCCACTTGCATTTTGTCGAGCGTGTCCTCGTAGATGAGGTTGAGTCCGCTTCCCCCATCCATGAGCACTTTAGTGAGCCAAAAGCCATCCACAATTGGGTTTAGAACTAAAGCGGCTGGTGCTTGGACTGATCGGGGCCGTGGTTCATCAGTGGCGTTGAAAGTTATCGCCATGTCATTCCAAGGGTTTATTGCGGCTACTTGGTTAACTTCGCCGAGGTCGCGGAGTGCCCTTTTACGCCGATTATTTGAAGAAAAGGTCTCGAAGACCGTAAATATGTGGAGATCGTTATCCTCCGAGGAGTACTTCTCTGGGGTAGTGTTGGTGAGGATGGCCTCACCGCTTTTAGCCACCTGTCGGAGTATCCAACATGCCCGAAGGCTATTAGTTGGTTCGGAATTTGGCATCGTGTGTATCTGACAAGGCTTGTCGAGCCATTCTTCAAGGACAGTTCTATGTCCCGTTAAGGGCTTAATTTTCTTGTCCGTGAAGTGATGATCAGGGGCCCGTGAGGTTGCATCCTTTTTGCCCGACCGGTGGGTGGCTTAAAGGCCGGTGGTTCCCACCGAGCTGTCTGGGCTTTCTAAGCGCTTTCCATTGTGCAATACTTCTGTACTATGTGTGCCAAATCTGCAAAGTGCAGTATGCGGCGTCGATTGAGGGCATTGAGCATCGCCTCATCCGTACAGTTGCGGCGAAAGACTGATACCGCATTGTCGTCGCAGCAATCTTTTATCTTGTTTTTAACAAGTAGGAGTCTAGCCCAAAAGTGATGGACTGTTTCCTGAGGTTGCTGCCATACATACATTAAGTCGCATATGTCTGGGGGACCGGAATTACTTAGAGAGTATTGATTGTGGTGGGCGGGTGGGCTTAGATCCGAACCCTTACCCACTGTGGAATCCGGACTTTGAAAAAATTTCTGAGGTCACCGGTCCAGGACCCGGAGTGTCTTTGGGGTTTTCAGGCTCAACGCTTGGTTTTATGTTCGGAGGACATATGGTCTCTTCTCGAGGATGGGTGTCCGGCTCGCGGGGCTCCGAGATCCAAAAATAGTTTGTTTTTAGCATAGGAGGAGAGGTATCCTCAACTTGCTCCTCCACAACAGTCACCAGGTGGGTGATAGGTGGGGACCTGATTTCCCTCTGATCGGGTTTAAGCCCAATCAGATCATAATCTGTTGGGACCCCCAGGGCGGCGATGTGATCTACTAGTTCATTTAAAGAAGAGATACCTGCCGGATCCATCTTCTCGACGCTTTCGGGGTTGATGCGGAGATGATTTTTGGCAATCTGGGGGACCGCCTTGGGCTTAACGGCCGGGCGGGCGCCCATGGTGAAGCTGCCGATCTGGAGGATCTGCCCAGGAACTAGGGCCCTTCCAGAGGTGATTTTGTCATTGATGACAAGGCGAGCCATCGATCTTTCTATCGACAACACAGAGGAACTCTCAATGAAAGCACCAATGTCGGTGTCAAAACCGGCCGATCTCGGGTAGGGGGTCCCGAACTGTGCGTCTGTGGATCGAAGGTAATAGGAGGAGGGGGACACGATGTTTACCCAGGTTTGGGCCCTCTTAATGGAGGTAATACCCTACTTCCTGCTTGATTGACTATGATGAGTATAGGGGTTACAAGAGTTGATCTACCTCGAGATCGTAATGGCTAAACCCTAGATGTCTAGCCTGTATGATTGTGATCGCCTCTACGGACTAAACCCTCCGGTTTATATAGACACTGGAGAGGGCCAGGGTTGTACAAAGTCGGTTTATAGAGAAAGGAAACTACACGACTAGCCGCCAAGTTTGCCATCCACGCCAAGGAGAGCCCCATCCGGACACGGGGAAAGGCCTTCTACCTTGTATCTTCACGGCCAGTAGTCAAGCCCACATCACATAGCCCGACCATCTGAGGACCCCTTAATCCAGGACTCCCTCAGCGGGCTCTCCTCTGGAGTGCCTCTGACCTGGCTAGCGTCACGAGGGAGGCGCTCGGGTACCATGTGGAGGCATGCTTTAACGCGCGCTTCCGTGAGGAAAGCACAGGGCGCAAGGCACCAAGCGCTCAGGATTTCATCACCAAGGCAGTCGAGGAGCTTCATGAGGACAGCGAGCTGCGCACTCATGTCAACATCCCTGGGCTTAATCGGGCCGCGTCTCAGGAGCTCTTCTGGCCGTCCCACGTTGGCTGGTGCAAGGGCCCCCTCATAGCTACGTTCGCATGCCTTTCGGTTTGCTGAACAGGGCTACCGTGCATCAGCGCCACATGCGGGGCGTCCTGGCGGCTCAGGAGGCCAGGCACTAGGGGATCCTATCGGAGGTAGCGAAGGATCCTCGCTAGCCCCGCGGGCCCCCCAGAGCCTCGTGAGGTTCAGGGCCTGGGCGACTCGTGAGGAGCGACTTCTATAGCACGCGTGTTCGGCTACTCCAACACCTCTTCAGCAACAGTGCCAGGTGACCATTTTTTTGGTTTGTTCAATTGGGGGCGCCCCTCGGGCTGCACTATCCCCAAGCTGCGCAGGTCCGTCCCTACGGCATGTATCATTCTTTGCCTCTATCCGAACTGGCTTCACCCTATCACGAGTTGCTTTTATGATTATCACCTGCTTGCCTCGTGTTTTATTGCCCTTCGCGGCCTCCCCGCGTTGCTAACCCGCCTCTTGCTCATCCCGCAACGGGGGCTACACATGTTGGCACGACACTTGTGCTCGGGTCCGTCCCTGCAATGCTGACAAATCTGAGAGATCGGGCTCTAGCTCGTGGCCCGCCCCGCGCACGTCACCTGACCAGATCCTCAGTGCCTTCATCTTCTTGCGAAAAGATCAGCGGCAGGACAGCAAGCGTGGTTATGTGTTATATTCTCCTCCTTGGACTAACTCGCAGGAACCTCCGGAGCTTAACTACGGGCAGCCCCACCGGCCATTCCTTTTTCACGCAATTAGCTTGCACGTAAAATGGGGGGCTCCTGAGCATAGCGCCTCAGGGGATCCTACTGGCTCTCAAGCCCTCGCCCCCTGGCCTCGACCACGGCATCGCAACCTGGCATACCAGCGGCGGCCGAGCCTCGCTCGACGGCTGGGACCCGAAGACATAGAGCATCTAGATTGTCGGTATCCTAGGAACGGGGGTACCGAGACTTGCCTGCCTGCGGCCCATGGCGTGGCTCCATCGATGGCCTGGTATGGCTCAGCTTCGACATCAACAACTCCAGACCCTCGCGAGGCGGACGACATCAAGACCTCCACGGGGGCGGCCTCCCTAGGCTGGCTCCCGAGGAGCGGAGATATCTATGCAAGGTTCACCTCGCGAGGTCCAGATGACATGAGCCATGACGACCAAGGCTAGGCGGGTGCCAGCGGGCACAGTGTACCAGCTTCCTTTTTTGGTGCTAAGGACGCAAACGCAGGCGGGGAGTCCCGAGGAATCAGCCAAAGGTTTCCATTCCGGTGCAACAAGACCAAGATCGCCAGGACGGCAGGACGGAGGTCATCGCCGAGCCCACCGCAGCGTCTGTCACATCCTAGCTAGTTCATGCATTAGAGTGTTGCATCATGTCTATTTTTCACAGAAACATGAAATGGGGATGCCAGAAACCGCCAGCACCCCCCTGAAACAACTAGGGTTTACTAAAATCCTTTTCAATGAACCTGAAATGCCCTCCATAAAAGTCCACCATCTTTGGTCCTGGCTAAAACCTCTGCCAAAAATGGTTTCATATTTTTGGAGGCCATTTTGGATTTTTGCACAAGCCATAAGTATTTGCATTTGGGCAATTTAAATCCTATAAATATTTTCAAATGCCCAAATAATCTTGAAGGTATTTTTAGGCTGTTGAGAATAATTTCAAAGGTTCCTCAGAATATTTTCAGGATTTTCCTAAATGGAATAGTAATTTTACTATTTCAAAACACAGAACAGAAACAAATAAAACAGGAGAAAACAGAAAGCAGAGAAGGACTTACCTGGCAGCCCACCTGGCGGCCCAGCACTATGCTGGCCCGCGCCAGTCAGCTGCCTGCTCTCGCCAGAGCAGGCAGAGAGGTGACGCCGGCGAGCGCGAGCTCGCCACGGCGCCACCTGCTTGCCGCCTCGCCCGTGAACGAGCTGGAAGACCCTTCACGATGCGCCCCAGAGCCCCTGGACACCCCCTTTCTCCCCCATCGCCTCTCCCTCGCCTTCCTCCACCATGGCCGATGCAGCCGCTACCACCTCGCCGGAGTAGCCGCGCCCACCGTCGTCCTCGCGCCGTCCCACCGTGTCCAACAGCTCCGCCGTCGCCTTCTCCTTCGAGCAGGTCAAGCCCCGAGCGCTCGCTTGCCCCGAAGCCTCTGCTCCAACCTCGCCTTCGCCGCTCACCGTCGGAGATCCCCTCCGCCGTCACCACCGCAGCAGTTCGCCCCCGACCTCGCCGTCCACTCCGTCGCAACCACCGTGAGCCTAGCCACCTTCCCATCCTCTCCTTTCTCCCTCTCGAGCTCCGTAGCCACTGCAGGTAGCTCACCCGCACGCGCCTCCGCACGAGCTCGTCGCCGGCGAGGCTCCGTCCATCCAACGGTCGCACCACCATGGCCGTTAGCTCCACCGCATCGCCAGGAGCCCGTAGCAACATCGCACGCCCCTCGCCGTGCTCTCTAGTGACGGGTTCGACTACACACGTACCCCGGCAGCCGCACGGCTCGTCGCCGGCGTCGATTCCGGCGACCCCGAGCTCCACAACCACCACCAGTCGATGCGGTTTGCTCCCAGCTACACGTAGGTGCTCTCCGCCGTCCATTTGGTCGCCGGAGGAGGAATCCCGCACCCCACCGCCGCGTCTGGACGTCGCCGGCGGCTAAACGCCGGCGAGTCAGCGTGGTTTGACCACGGGTTGACTCCCCAAAGTCACTGACAAGTGGGGCCCGCCTGCTAATTAATCTGAGTTAGAGTTTAAAATTAATCCTAATTAGTTAATTACCTAACAGTGACACTGACACAGGGGACCCACACGTCAGGTTTGACCTGGACGACCCCGTTGACCGCTGACGTCATCATGACACACTGCTGACGCAATAAGCAATTTAATTACTGGAATTATTCTTATATTGGAAATTCCAGAAATTATCACAAACTTCAAAAAATCATAGAAAATAATCTATAGCTCAGAATGAAAAGATTTATATATGAAAAATGATCAGAAAAATCCATTCTATCCATCTGTATTGGTTTCATGCATGTTTAAGCAAGGTAACCTACTGTTTAATGCAGAATAAGATAAAGCACTAACATGGGCCATTTATGAACTTGGAATTTGAATATTTGATTCAAAATAGTTCAAACCCATCTGGTCTTAGTTGCATTAGCCCAATACATCCATTTTGCCATGTCTCATGCATGCATCATATTGTTGCACTTGCTTGGTGTTGATTGTGTTTTCGGTATGTTCATTGTGGTGGGTCCTGCCTCCGAGGATATTCACGAGTATCCAACTGAAGGGCAGTATCCCACCACCACTCTGTCAGGCAAGCAACCCATTGATCATTTCGATACAAACCCATCTTCTCGCTGCGGTAGTTGAACCCACTTTCCTTTGCATGACCTGTCATTGCCACAGTAACTAGATGAAACCCACTAGCATGTGTAGGAGTTGATTGAGCCATGTTGTGTTCCTACAATGCTATGCTTGCTACGCTTAGAGTCGTGTCAGGTCTGGCTCATCAGGGTGATGAACTAGAGTGAAAGTGTGTGTCGGTAATGAGAGTAAAGTGTTGAATACGATTTGGTAAAGGTATCAATGGGAGGCCATGTAGGAGTACATGGTGGGTTGTTTCATTGAGACCGTCCCTAAGAACTGAGATCTGTATGAGTGATTTAAGATTCAGCTACTACCACGCATTGGGCCCGAAACCAATGGACCCCCTCGGCTTCTTAATCACCCTTGTCCTCTGTCCAGGAGTTGCATGTAGTTTCTGGTGTTTGTAGTAAGCTGGAGGCCGTGGACAGCGCTGACCAAGGGGTGGGCCGTGATGCGGTAGGCTCGTGGCCCAGTGTACCGAGTCGCCCGTTTGGTGTCTCGGGAACCCTGTACACATCGTTCGGGGCCGTATGTGGAAACCTCGGCCGGACTCCCTGCGGATGGAACCTGAATAGGCGATAAACCTGGACTAGAGACTCGAGTGTTTAGGTAGGCTGTGGCCGACACCCTCGTTGGGCTTCCGCTTGAAGGTTGCCGAGTACACACTGTGTAAACGGTGGTAAGTGGTGAGAGTGTGTGTGATGAAGTACACCCCTGCAGGGTATAAAACTATTCGAATAGCCACATCCCCGGTAAAGGACTACTTGGTCGCTTATGCAGTTCATAGACAAGTAAATGGATACTATTAAAAGCCTCAAGATAAGTGTGAGTACCGTGGATGGCCCTCTCGTGGGATGACGAGGGAGGATCCATGGTGGAGTATTGAAATGGTGTGTAGTGGACTTGTGTGCGAAAACTATTTCACAAGTGGTGTCTCGTAGGATAGCTTAGCCAAGATCAAAGCTGGCTTGCTGCAATAACTCCACTACCTTCTTGAGAATGAACATGTATAGTAGGATCTGTTGTAAGACTTGCTGAGTACCTTTGTACTCATGTTGCTTCAATTACTGTTTTCAGACGACAACACCGCCCCTTTCGATGGGTTCTATGTAGAACTCGACGACGACGAGTGACTTGCCACCCAGGTGGTGATCTAGGCTTGTGAAGGGCCTATGTAGATAGACATGCTTCGTCAAGCCTTCTTTCTTTCTAGCGTCTGTACCCAGACAGTTTGCTTCCGCATGTGCTTGTATGATTGTATGACTTGAGTGTCGGGTCATGTGACCCCTATCTATATGAACAAGTTATGTAAGGCTCTCCGGAGCCCTTTAAATAAAGTACTTTGAGTTGTAGAGTTTTGTTGTGATGCCATGTTGTATTTGCACATATCGAGCATATTGTGTGTATGATTGAAATGCTTGGTATGTGTGGGATCCGACAATCTAGTTGTTTATCCTTGGCAGCCTCTCTTATGGGGAAATGTAGTTTAGTGCCTCCTTGAGCCATAGTAGTCTGCTACAGCCCGGTTCACTGGAGTCCTGCTAGCCCAGCACTACTGCTCTGGACACTCGACTGGCTGGCATGTGATTCATATCGTTCCTGTGTCTGTCCCTTCGGGGAAATGTCACGCGGTGACATCCGGAGTCCTGCCTAGCCTGCTACAGCCCGGGTTTCCGGAGTCCTGTTAGCCCAGTGCTACAGCCCGGATTCACACGCTGCTGACTGACACGTTCGATGTTGATTCATGTATGCCTGTCCCCATACGTTAGTGCCACTTCAGGTTCACGACTAGCCATGTCGGCCCGAGTTCTCTGTCATATGGATGCTAGCGACATTGTCATATACGTGAGCCAAAAGGCGCAAACGGTCCCGGGCCATGGTAAGGCGACACCCGTGGGAGTACCGTGCGTGAGGCCGCAATGTGATATGAGGTGTTACAGGCTAGATCGGTGTGACTTGGAATCGGGGTCCTGACAGCGTTGGCATCAGAGCCGGACTGCCTGTAGGTGCGTTAAGCCAAACTGGTCGATGTCGAGTCTAGAAATGCTTTAGTTATATGTAGGGGAATTGATTGTGGGAGGGAACGTAAGGCGCTTTTACTCCTTACCTTATGCCCTCTGATCTGAGTCATTCTCTTCTCATTCTACGTGGGTTAAGGACTCGGCTCTCTTCTCTCTATCAGGTTCACGTGTTACTAATCCGTAGTAACTTATAGGATTGTTGGTTCCATGCTTCGGTTCAGTTTCTACTACACTTAGTATGTTGTCGGTTGAACCAGAATCTTGACATGATGTTGTTGAGTGGTATTGCAAACTGTTGCGAATGCCTCAAATCCTTTTTCAAGCATTTACAGCCGTTATGCTGTCTGAATTCTCCTAGAAATACTAATGCCTTGCATTATTTCGTGCTTTCAGATGGCCACCCGTTCCCAGAATCAAGTGGTCCGTCTGACCCGGTGCCTCGGCGTACCTGGTCACACGGCCATGTTGGTCCGAGTGATGGTTGAGATAGGCTATCGTTGGTATCCCGAGTATACCGTCGAGGAGCAGTTTCGAGACTTTAATCCAAGTCAATATCTTTGCACAGTCAGGATTTACCCTTCCTACCCTGGATCCACTGAACCCCTCCATTGCTCTTATGGACTTGGGGTTACCGTCGAGATGTCCGTGCAGGACGCAGCTTACTCAATGATGACTATCATGCGAGCCAGAACTGCCTTGCTTCAGAACACCGACTTCCGCTATATGCCAGCAGCACTCCCTGGGGCACAGGGGTACTATCAGGCTACTTACTGTGATCCTATCCATGAGGATTCACTACTCCGCACCACCACCGAGATGCTTGAGGACAAGGACCATGAGAATCGTGCCTTGCGAATGGAGCTCTTTAATGCCCGTTCTGATCACTGGGCCACTCTGACACGGTTTGCACCTGCCGTGCAGGCTGGGTTTATGGACATGAGGGACTTGTACCCCGTGCGATCTGGTCTGCCAGAATGTATGGAATGGCGTGATGTAGGAGGCATCACCCCTCCTCGTGGACCCCGTCTGCCACCGTTTGTTGGACCAAGGCCACACCCGAGTCCTTATGGACCGCAAGCTCCACAGGACCGACTGTTTCCAGATGATCATGTTCAGCTCCCAAGACATGGTGGTGACTTCTATGAAGATTACTATGGAGACGTCTGAGTTGGTGGTAGTTCCACTAGTATTGTAACAGTTGTATTCTCCACAGTCCTGCGTGTCTTGTGGGATACGACTTGGTGTGTATCACGTTCCGGAGGTGTAGAAAAATAATGTATAGGAGCTTGGAATGCCTCTGATGAGATGTATCGTCTTTCATCGTAGTTGTACCCTAGCCTGGGCTTGTACTAAACTATGTATGGTGTGTATGACCGTTGGTATATGTATGTCGGTTGCTATGTTACCATGTCATACTGATGATCATCTCTGCATTCCGTGTTATCCATTACATTCTGCATTTCCCTGCCAAGATTTAGCCATCCTTGTCTAAATCGTTGTTCGTTTCTCCTAGGATGTTTAACACCCGCAACAACCCTGCCGTCCAGGCGCAGGGTGAAACCAATGCAGCTAGGGGGGAGAATCTGCCCCAACCGCCTTCACTGGCCGAAGTTATGCTGGAGGCAGAAAGAAACAAGCGTGAGACTAACCGCTTGCTAGAGCGAATTGAGCAGAATACTGCACGTCACCAGAGGAACGACATGGTGTCCATCAATGACTTTATCAAGTTGTACCCACCGAAGTTTAACCATTCCCTCGAGCCCCTTGATGCGGATGATTGGCTTCGCAGCATCACCCATAAGCTACGTTCTGCCAACGTAGCCGAAGCTGATAAGGTTACCTACGCTGCCTATCACCTCGAAGGCCTTGCTAGCCTTTGGTGGGAAAACTTTGAGGCTATGCGCCCAGCCGGCCAAATCACTACTTGGGCTGAATTCAGTGAGGCTTTCCGTGAGCATCACATTCCGGAGGGTCTCATAGATCGTAAGCGGGAAGAATTCTGCAACTTCACCCAAGGCAGACTGACTGTGGATGCATACAGCCGTGAGTTTGGAAATCTAGCACGCTATGCTACTGAAGAGGTATCCACCGACGCCAAGAAGCAGGCAAGGTTCCGCAAGGGACTTAGCCCCGAGCTTCGCCGTGATCTTCGTCTGCACGAGTGCACCTCCTTCCAGAAGTTGGTCAATAAGGCCATCAGTGCCGAGACAGGACAGACTGACTATGACGCTACACGCAAGCACTCTCGCGATTTTGGCTCCTCATCCGGCTCCGGATCCCAGAAGCGCCGGGTCTGGATTCCAAACACTGCTCTGCCACCTAGGTTCACTCCGAGGCCATCCTTCGAGGTGCCTCGCCCCAACCAGCAGTATGCATCGCCCAAGGTCTATGGTGGCCCCGCTGCTAATGCTGCTCCACGCCCCAATGTTGTGACATGCTTCAAGTGTGGAGAAATGGGTCACTATTTGCGCGAGTGCCCCCGAAACAACCCCAATCAACCTGGACAGTCCGTTGGCCGTGGTAAGCCAGCAGGAAAGACTTACTACGCCAAGCCAGCCACCACTGCACGTGGCCATGTCAACTATGTTTTAGCTGAAGAAGCTCATGAGGATCCCAACGTCATCCTTGGTATGCTCCTTATTAATTGCCATCCGGCAACTATTCTTTTCGATACTGGAGCATCTCATTCATTTATCTCTGAGAGCTATGCTTGATTGCACAACACCACATTTAGTGACATGCCTACCTCCATGGACATTCAAACTCCTGGTTCTAGATGGCAAACCTCTAGGATAAGCCATGGAAATGAAATTCTTGTCGACAGATTGGTCTTCCTTGCATCACTAATACCTCTCAAGTCCTCGGACATAAACATCATCTTGGGTATGGACTGGATGTCAGCTCATTATGCTAAGATTGATTGCTCTACTAGAACTGTTCAACTCACCCATCCGTCGGGCAAGACAGTCAATGTTTTGACCCGAGTGTCTAAGCGTCAGCTTTACTCATTAAATGCCAACCCTCATCCAGACCTCGAAGATGTGCCAGTAGTCCGTGACTTCCCGGATGTCTTCCCTGAAGAACTGCCAGGTATTCCACCTGACAGGGATGTCGAGTTCGTGATAGACCTTGTTCCAGGAACCGTCCCAATCTCTAGAAGACCTTATAAGATGGCACCCCTAGAGCTAGCCGAGCTTAAGAAACAACTCGATGAGTCCTTGAAAAAGGGTTTCATCCGACCAAGTTCTTCTCCGTGGGCTTGCCCCGTCCTCTTCGTCAAGAAGAAGGATGGTACGGATCGGATGGTTGTAGATTACCGACCTGTCAACCTAGTCACTATCAAAAACAAGTATCCGCTTCCCAGGATCAACGACCAGTATGATCAGCTCGCTGGATCCTCAGTCTTCTCTAAAATGGATTTGAGGTTGGGCTACCATCAAATCAAAATCAGGAACGGGGACATTCCTAAAACAGCCTTTGTTACTCGTTATGGCCAATACGAGTACACCGTCATGTCTTTCGGTTTAACCAATGCTCCAGCCACCTTTTCTCGGTTAATGAACTCAATCTTCAAGGAGTATTTGGATAAATTCGTCGTGGTATACCTCGATGATATACTCATCTACTCCAAGAATGAGGAAGAACATGCCGAGCATCTAAGGCTAGTACTGACGAAACTTCGAGAGCGTCGCCTTTATTCTAAATTCTCTAAGTGTGAATTCTGGTTGCCAGAAGTGACCTATCTAGGCCATGTAATCTCTGGTAAGGGTATTGCTGTCAATCCCGAGCGAGTTCAAGCCGTCCTTGACTGGACTCCACCTGAATCGGTCAAGCAAGTTCGGAGTTTCCTTGGTTTAGCGAGCTACTGTCGCCGCTTCGTCGAGAATTTCTCCAAGGTTGCTAAACCCCTAACTGAACTCCTGAAGAAAGATAAAAAGTTCGAGTGGACCCCACAGTGCGAGTTCAGCTTTCAGGAACTGAAAAGACGCCTGACATCTGCCCCCGTACTCATACCACCAGATTTTTCGAAGGACTTTGTTATCTATTGCGACGCCTCGCGACAAGGACTAGGTTGCATACTCATGCAAGATCGTCACGTGATTGCCTACGCTTCCCGACAGTTGCGTCCACATGAGGATAATTATCCCACCCATGATCTAGAGCTTGCAGCCGTAGTCCATGCACTCAAAACATGGCGACATTACCTTCTCGGTAATCGTTGCGAGATCTTCACCGATCACCAAAGTCTGAAATACATTTTCACCCAACCGGATTTGAATCTCAGGCAAAGACGTTGGGTCGAGTTGATCACAGATTACGACTTAGGAATAACTTACACCCCGGGCAAAGCCAACGTCATGGCTGATGCGCTAAGCCGTAAATCTTACTGTAACAACTTGATGTTACAACAAAGTCAACCACTTCTCCACGAGGAATTCTGTAAGCTTAACCTTCACATTGTTCCTCGAGGGTTCCTATCCACCCTGGTGGCGAAACCCACCCTTACGGATCATATCATCAAAGCTCAGAAGGTAGATCCGGGGATCTCCCGTATTAAGAGAAACATCAAGAAAGGAGTTGCGGATTGTTTCTCCGTTGATGACCAAGGTGTTGTGTTCTTTGGAGACCGCCTAGTGGTTCCCAAGGTACGCAACCTGAGGCGATTGATCCTTAAGGAAGCTCATGAATCTCCTCTCACCATTCATCCCGGCAGTACCAAAATGTATCAAGACCTACGCCAGAGGTTTTGGTGGACTAGGATGAAGAGAGAAATTGCTCAATACATTGCTAATTGCGACGTCTGCGGTCGTGTTAAAGCAGAGCATCAACGGCCTGCTGGCACCCTTCAGCCTCTGGCTATTCCTGAATGGAAATGGGATAAAATCGGTATGGATTTCATTACCGGGTTTCCCAGGACCAAGAGAGGGAATAATGCTATCTTCGTTGTTGTCGATCGTCTTTCCAAAGTAGCCCACTTCCTACCTGTTCGTGAGAGTATAACCGCTAGCCAGCTAGCAGACTTGTACATCTCCCGAATAGTGTCTCTTCATGGTGTTCCATTGGAAATTAACTCAGACCGTGGAAGTCTCTTCACCTCTCGATTTTGGGAAAGTTTCCAAAATGCTATGGGAACTCGTCTCTCTTTTAGCACCGCCTTTCACCCTCAATCAAGTGGTCAGGTAGAATGAGTTAATCAAATTCTGGAGGATATGCTCCGAGCTTCTGTCATCTCGTTCGGCATGGATTGGGAGAAATGCCTTCCATTCGCCGAGTTCGCTTGTAACAATAGTTACGAAGCTAGCTTGGGCAAAGCTCCTTTCGAGGTTCTCTATGGACGAAAATGTCGAACGCCTCTTAACTGGTCAGAAACTGGGGAAAGACAACTCTTTGGCCCGGATATGATTCAGGAAGCAGAAGAGCAGGTTCGCATTATTCGTGAGAAATTGAAAACAGCCTAATCTCGCCAAAAGAGCCATTATGATCGCAAACATAAGGCTATGAATTTTGAGGTTGGCGAGAAGGCTTACCTTCGGGTTACTCCTTTAAAGGGAACCCATCGATTCGGTATCAAAGGCAAATTGGCTCCTCGTTACATTGGACCCTTTCGCATTCTTGCCAAGAGAGGAGAAGTTGCCTACCAATTGGAACTACCTCCGCATCTTTCCAAGGTTCATGACGTCTTCCACGTTTCTCAACTCAGGCGTTGCTTCTCGGATCCTATCCGTGGAGTGGACCACGAAACGCTTGATCTCCAAGATAATCTCACATATCGGGAATATCCCGTTCGAATCCTTGATTAAGCCGAGCGTACCACTCGACGCCAAAACATCAAGTTTCTCAAGGTTCAATGGTCACACCATTCCGAGAAAGAAGCTACTTGGGAAAGGGAGGATCGTCTTCGACTTGAGTACCCCACCTTCTTCCCAACGGATCCTAAATCTCGGGACGAGATTCTTTTGAGTGGGGGTGAGTTGTCACATCCTAGCTAGTTCATGCATTAGAGTGTTGCATCATGTCTATTTTTCACAGAAACTTGAAATGGGGATGCCAGAAACCCCCAGCACCCCCCCTGAAACAACTAGGGTTTACTAAAATCCTTTTCAATGAACCTGAAATGCCCTCCATAAAAGTTCACCATCTTTGGTCCTGGCTAAAACCTCTGCCAAAAATGGTTTCATATTTTTGGAGGCCATTTTGGATTTTTGCACAAGCCATAAGTATTTGCATTTGGGCAATTTAAATCCTATAAATATTTTCAAATGCCCAAATAATCTTGAAGGTATTTTTACGCTGTTGAGAATAATTTCAAAGGTGCCTCAGAATATTTTCAGGATTTTCCTAAATGGAATAGTATTTTTACTATTTCAAAACACAGAACAGAAACAAATAAAAAAGGAGAAAACAGAAAGCAGAGAAGGACTTACCTGGCAGCCCACCTGGCGGCCCAGCACTGTGCTGGCCCGCGCCAGTCAGCTGCCTGCTCTCGCCAGAGCAGGCAGAGAGGTGACGCCGGCGAGCGCGAGCTCGCCACGGCGCCACCTGCTTGCCGCCTCGCCCGTGGACGAGCTGGACGACCCTTCACGACGCGCCCCAGAGCCCCTGGACACCCCCTTTCTCCCCCATCGCCTCTCCCTCGCCTTCCTCCACCATGGCAGACGCAGCCGCTGCCACCTCGCCGGAGTAGCCGCGCCCACCGTCATCCTCGCGCCGTCCCACCGTGTCCAACAGCTCCGCCGTCGCCTTCTCCTTTGAGCAGGTCGAGCCCCGAGCGCTCGCTTGCCCCGAAGCCTCTGCTCCAACCTCGCCTTCGCCGCTCACCGTCGGAGATCCCCTCCGCCGTCACCACCGCAGCAGTTCGCCCCCGACCTCGCCGTCCGCTCCGTCGCAACCACCGTGAGCCTGGCCACCTTCCCATCCTCTCCTTTCTCCCTCTTGAGCTCCGTAGCCACTGCACGTAGCTCACCCGCACGCGCCGCCGAACGAGCTCGTCGCCGACGAGGCTCCGGCCATCCAACGGTCGCACCACCATGGCCGTTAGCTCCACCGCATCGCCAGGAGCCCGTAGCACCATCGCACGCCCCTTGCCGTGCTCTCTAGCGACGGGTTCGACTACACCCGTACCCCGGCAGCCGCACGGCTCGTCGCCGGCGTCGATTCCGGCGACCCCGAGCTCCACAACCACCACCAGTCGATGCGGTTTGCTCCCAGCTACACGTAGGTGCTCTCCGCCGTCCATTTGGTCGCCGGAGGAGGAATCCCGCACCCCACCGCCGCGTCTGGACGTTGCCGGCGGCTAAACGCCGGCGAGTCAGCGTGGTTTGACCACGGGTTGACTCCCCAAAGTCACTGACAAGTGGGGCCCGCCTGCTAATTAATCTGAGTTAGAGTTTAAAATTAATCCTAATTAGTTAATTACCTAACAGTGACACTGACACAGGGGACCCACACGTCAGGTTTGACCTGGACGACCCCGTTGACCGCTGACGTCATCATGACACACTGCTGACGCAATAAGCAATTTAATTACTGGAATTATTCTTATATTGGAAATTCCAGAAATTATCACAAACTTCAAAAAATCATAGAAAATAATCTATAGCTCAGAATTAAAAGATTTATATATGAAAAATGATCAGAAAAATCCATTCTATCCATCTGTACTGGTTTCATGCATGTTTAAGCAAGATAACCTACTGTTTAATGCAGAATAAGATAAAGCACTAACATGGGCCATTTATGAACTTGGAATTTCAATATTTGATTCAAAATAGTTCAAACCCATCTGGTCTTAGTTGCATTAGCCCAATACATCCATTTTGCCATGTCTCATGCATGCATCATATTGTTGCACTTGCTTGGTGTTGATTGTGTTTTCGGTATGTTCATTGTGGTAGGTCCTGCCTCCGAGGATATTCACGAGTATCCAACTGAAGGGCAGTATCCCACCACCACTCTGTCAGGCAAGCAACCCATTGATCATTTCGATACAAACCCGTCTTCTCGCTTCTGCTCTCATTTACTGCATTAAGACCACGCGATTCAAACTGCTGTATGTTGCGGTAGTTGAACCCACTTTCCTTTGCATGACCTGTCATTGCCACAGTAACTAGATGAAACCCACTAGCATGTGTAGGAGTTGATTGAGCCATGTTGTGTTCCTACAATGCTATGCTTGCTACGCTTAGAGTCGTGTCAGGTCTGGCTCATCAGGGTGATGGACTAGAGTGAAAGTGTGTGTCGGTAATGAGAGTGAGGTGTTGAATACGATTTGGTAAAGGTATCGATGGGAGGCCATGTAGGAGTACATGGTGGGTTGTTTCATTGAGACCGTCCCTAAGAACTGAGATCTGTATGCATGATTTAAGATTCAGCTACTACCACGCATTGGGCCCGAAACCAATGGACCCCCTCGGCTTCTTAATCACCCTTGTCCTCTGTCCAGGAGTTGCATGTAGTTTCTGGTGTTTGTAGTAAGCTGGAGGCCGTGGACAGCGCTGACCAAGGGGTGGGCTGTGATGCGGTAGTCTCGTGGCCCGGTGTACCGAGTCGCCCGTTTGGTGTCTCGGGAACCCTGCACACATCGTTCGGGGCCGTATGTGGAAACCTCGGCCGGACTCCCTGCGGATGGAACCTGAATATGAGATAAACCTGGACTAGAGACTCGAGTGTTTAGGTAGGATGTGGCCGACACCCTCGCTAGGCTTCCGCTTGAAGGTTGCCGAGTACACACTGTGTAAACGGTGGTAAGTGGTGAGAGCGTGTGTGACGAAGTACACCCCTGCAGGGTATAGAACTATTCGAATAGCCGCGTCCGCGGTAAAGGACTACTTGGTCGCTTATGCAGTTCATAGACAAGTGAATGGATACTATTAAAAGCCTCAAGATAAGTGTGAGTACCGCGGATGGCCCTCTCGTGGGATGACGAGGGAGGATCCACGGTGGAGTATTGAAATGGTGCGTAGTGGACTCATGTGCGAAAACTATTTCACAAGTGGTGTCTCGTAGGATAGCTTAGCCAAGAGTCAAAGCTGGCTTGCTGCAATAACTCCACTACCTTCTTGAGAATGAACATGTATAGTAGGATCTGTTGTAAGACTTGCTGAGTACCTTTGTACTCATGTTGCTTCAATTACTGTTTTCAGACGACAACACCGCCCCTTCCGATGGGTTCTATGTAGAACTCGACGACGACAAGTGACTTGCCACCCAGGTGGTGATCTAGGCTTGTGAAGGGCCTATGTAGATAGACATGCTTCGTCAAGCCTTCTTTCTTTCTAGCGTCTGTACCCAGACAGTTTGCTTCCGCATGTGCTTGTATGATTGTATGACTTGAGTGTCGGGTCATGTGACCCCTATCTATATGAACAAGTTATGTAAGGCTCTCCGGAGCCCTTTAAATAAAGTACTTTGAGTTGTAGAGTTTTGTTGTGATGCCATGTTGTATTTGCACATATCGAGCATATTGTGTGTATGATTGAAATGCTTGGTGTGTGTGGGATCCGACAATCTAGTTGTTTATCCTTGGCAGCCTCTCTTATGGGGAAATGTAGTCTAGTGCCTCCTTGAGCCATAGTAGTCTGCTACAGCCCGGTTCACTGGAGTCCTGCTAGCCCAGCACTACTGCTCTGGACACTCGACTGGCCGGCATGTGATTCATATCGTTCCTGTGTCTGTCCCTTCGGGGAAATGTCACGCGGTGACATCCGGAGTCCTGCCTAGCCTGCTACAGCCCGGGTTTCCGGAGTCCTGTTAGCCCAGTGCTACAGCCCGGATTCACACGCTGCTCACCGACACATTCGATGTTGATTCATGTATGCCTGTCCCCATACGTTAGTGCCGCTTCGGGTTCACGACTAGCCATGTCGGCCCGGGTTCTCTGTCATATGGATGCTAGCGACATTGTCATATACGTGAGCCAAAAGGCGCAAACGGTCCCGGGCCATGGTAAGGCGACACCCGTGGGAGTACCGTGCATGAGGCCGCAATGTGATATGAGGTGTTACAGGCTAGATCGGTGTGACTTGGAATCGGGGTCCTGACAGCGTCACCGCCAGAGGCTTTTGCAAGCGAAGACTACTTTTGTCGAGATAGCATGTACTAGTTGTCTCCCTTCGAATTTGGCCGTTGTGGGATCCCTTCCCGCCTACATTTGGGAAGAGGATCAAGGCCACCATAAATAGAGCAGCACCACCACCATAGAGAGGGATCGGATCCATTCCATCCTCGCCAGCTCACCAGCTCATCGAGCACAAGAGTAGCCCTCCTCCTGAGGTTGTTCTTCCACTGTACTAGTTTATCCTCAGCCCTCGAGGCCAATCCACCACAAAGCAGGAGTAGGGTTTTACACCGCAAGCTGGCCCAAACCAGGGTAAACTACTGTGTCTCTTGTCCATTCGGTTCGTGGAGCTAGGCCGTGAGATTAGCGAGCAGGCAGACTGGGGGGGATGAGTTCTTCGCACGCACCCCAGAGTTGGAACCTCTCAAGGGTCTGCGGAACCCATAATCCGACATTTGGTGTGCCAGGTAGGGGTGCGTTGGAGATCCACCACCTTGTCCGCCTCGCCCTGCTGTTCGGCTCTCATGGCAGACGCTTCTCCATCGATTGGATCAACGCGCGCTCTCGGAGGAGCCGAGGGCCTTCGAGCCTTCACTCCGCCCTGCTGCGGGTGCAGTGGCCACCCAAGTTCGGGCCAGACATGCCGCCCCGATACGACGGTGTGGCGGACCCGGCGAGCTTTCTCCAAGCATACGAGGACGCTATTTGGGCGGCCGGCGGGGATGACAAGGTCATGGCAAACTGGCTCCCCATGCCCCTGGAAGGCGTGCCGTGAGCCTGGCTTCTCAACTTGCCAGGGTCTTCTGTGGCGACCTGGGAGGAGCTGCGCGGCCTCTTCATCGTGCACTTCGTGGCACCATCACCCCATGCCGTCACATCCCTCCTCGGCAGCTTGCAGGCTCTGCCCTCGGACCGCCATGTCAAGCCGTTCTTCCGCCAGGTGGGTGCCACCCATGTGCAGCAGGTAGCTCCTCCGGGATGGGCGGCGCCCAAGGCCGACCTCACCTTCGACTCGAGAGACCACCCCGCGACCACCGCGGGCGCGGGCGCGCTCCCAATGCTCTGCACCCCCACCATCTGCAATGTGGCGGTCACCAAGACCCTCATCGACGGCGGAGGTGGCCTCAATGTGCTCGCTGTCGAAGCTTTCGGCTTGCTTCACGTGCCACACGGTCGGCTCCGCCCCACCAAGCCTTTCTCCGGGGTCGTGGACGGCTCCACCTGTCCCTTGGCCTCCCGTACAACGCCATCCTCAGGTACCCGGCCCTAGCCAAGTTCATGGCAGCGCCTCATCCAGCCTACAACCTCATGAAGATGTTGGGGAGCAGCGGTGTCCTCACCGTGGCCGGTGATGCGAAGGAGGCCTTGCTGGCCCTCAAGCTCGCCTTCAGGGCCACGGCTGTCGTGCAACCGAGGAAGGAAGGAGCCCAGCGGCTCTGGTGGCCGCGCCAGCGAAGAAGAAGCACATGTTCTCCCAAGATCGCGCCAAAATGAAGCAGGTATCGGTCAACGAGGACGGGGCGTCTGGTGCCACCTTCACCATAGGCGCCGGCCTCCCCTCGGATCAAGAGGAGGCATTGGTTAGCTTCCTGCGCAAGAATAAGAATGTGTTTGCATGGGAGCCCAAGGATCTGGTCAGGATCCCGAGGGGGATAATCGAGCACCACCTGAGAGTGTGCCCCAATGTGCGCCCGATGAAGCACAAGGCACGGCGGCTGTCCATGGAGAAGTAGTCTTTCATCGTCTAGGAAACCCGCAAACTGTAAGAAGCCGGTGTCATTCGGGAGGTGCGGTACCCAGAGTGGCTGGCGAACACGGTCGTTGTCCCCAACAAAGGTGGGAAGGAACGCATGTGTGTCGACTTCACCAACCTTAATAAGGCCTGCCCTCAAGACCCGTTCCCACTTCCACGCATTGACCAGATCGTCGACTCCACAGCCGAGTGCGACTTGTTGTGCTTTCTGGATGCTTTCTCAGGCTATCACCGGATCAAGATGGCGGTACAGGACGTCGAGAAGACAGCCAGCTTCTTGACCCCATGCAGGGTGTATTGCTACACTTGCATGCCTTTTGGGCTGCACAATGCCGGAGCGACCTTCTAGCGCCTGATGCACATTGCTCTGGGTCGGCAGCTCGGGAGGAACGCCAAGGCCTACGTCGATGACATAGTGGTGAAGTCTCAGGAGGCAAGGACCCTCATCGAGGACCTAGAAGAAACATTCGCCAGTCTGCGCAAGGTGGACCTGCGGCTCAACCTAGATAAATGTGTGTTTGGTGTCCCCTCCGGTAAGTTGCTGGGCTTTCTGGTGTCACATAGGGGAATCAAGGCGAACCCAGATAAGGTCAAGGCGATAGAAGAGATGAGCCCGCCATAGACTCTCAAGGAGATGCAAAAGCTGGCGGGTTGTGTGACCTCGCTGGGGCGCTTCATCTCCAAGCCAGGGGAGCGCGCCCACCCGTTCTTCAAGCTGATGAAAAAGAAGGGCCCGTTCGAGTGGACTCCGGAGGCTGACGCGGCGTTCCAAGACCTCAAGAGATACCTCACCAGCACACCGGTGATGGTGGCTGTCGGTGTCAAAACCGGCGGATCTCGGGTAGGGGGTCCCGAACTATGCGTCTGAGGATCCAAGGTAACAGGAGACAGGGACACGATGTTTACCCAAGTTCGGGCCCTCTTGATGGAGGTAAAACCCTACTTCCTGCTTGATTATCTTAGATGAATATGGGGTTACAAGAGTTGATCTACCTCGAGATCGTAATGGCTAAACCCTAGAAGTCTAGCCTGTATGATTATGATTCTGATTACCTCTACGGACTAAACCCTCCAGTTTATATAGGCACCGGAGGGATCTAGGGTTATACAGTCGGTTTACAGAGGAAGAAATCTTCATATCCGAACGCCAAGCTTTGCTTTCCACGCCAAGGAGAGTCCCATCCGGACACGGGAAGAAGTCTTCTTTCTTGTATCTTCATGGCCCATTAGTCCGGCCCATGTCACATAGCCCGGACGCCCGAGGACCCCTTAGTCTAGGACTCCCTCAGTAGCCCCTGAACCAGGCTTCAATGGTGATGTGTCTGGCGCGCAAATTGTCTTCGGCATTGCAAGGCGGGTTCCTCCTCCGAATACTTCAAAATAGTCCTTGAACACAGAAAACATGTTCGGCTCTGCAAAACAGGCACCACACACAGCCGCGAAGAGTATAATTTTTAACAAGTCCCATCTACTGACAACTTTTGTAGCGAGATGTCACGTCCCTGCCCGGTCATTATTTCGACCCATTTTTTAGCCTTCGGCTCCATATTTCAAGATGCGGTTTTCTTTGGCACGTCTTGTCGAAGCAGAGATCGTGTCCCCTTATCGCGGGATTCTCATCAACATGGGTGTGGGTAATCCAACCGCGCCGTCCACACGACCCTTGGGGAATAGGCGAGTTTTAAGGCGAGTGGGGAGGCGCTTGTCGCTACCTTTATAAGAGGATAAAGATCCACTCTTTCACCCACGCCTTCTTCCTCTCTGCCCATCCTTTCTCGAGCTCCAACGCCCAAGCTTCCATCCTTTCCGCCTCCAAAAAGCACTCCGATCATGTCCGGATCTGGAGCGCAAGGCAAGTGGATGGCCTCCTCCGTCACGGAGGGGAACATCACGGAGCTCCGGGAGGCGGGGTACTTGGCCCAGGAAATCGCCCACCGGCTTCCGGCGAAGGGGCAGATTGTTCCCACCCCGGAGCCCCACGAGAGGGTGGTATTCATCCCCCACTTCATCCGCGGGTTGGGGTTTCCTCTCCACCCATTCGTCCGCGGACTCATGTTCTACTATGGGCTAGACTTCCATGATCTAGCGCCAAATTCTTTCCTCAACATCTCGGCATTCATTGTCGTGTGCGAGGCCTTCCTCCGCATCCCACCCTACTTCGGATTTTGGCTAAAGATCTTCAATGTGAAGCCGAAGGTGGTGGATGGTCAACACACAGAGTGCGGAGGCGCTATGGTGAGCAAGCTGTCCAACGTCACATGGCCCAAAGGCACCTTTGTGGAGACCGTCAAAGGGTGGCAACAGCAGTGGTTCTACGTCAGAGAGCCCCATGATGCCACCTGGGCCGTGGCACCCGAATTCAAGTCCGGGGCCCCAATGCGACTTACCTCCTGGCTAAAAAAGGGCCTGGACTGGGCGTCATTGGATGAAGTGTCAGGCTGCTGACGCGCATCAAGAGCATGGTGGACAAGAACATCAAGCTCGTCAATGTGTTCCAGGTGATGCTTTTTCGCCGGATCCTTCCTTGCCAAAGCCGGACTTGCAATTTGTGGGAGTTCGATCCGGCCAAGCACCAGACCTTGCAACAGTTCTTCGGCTCTACGCACGAAGGCATGTGGAAGGTGCTTTCCAAGGCCAATGAGACGTGGCCGAAGACGACCGAGGACTACGGGCATAACCTGACCCATCCAGCCAATCCGGTAAGTTTTTTGTATTTCCAGGTGTATACTCTACCTGTGCATTCAAGGAAGATGTCTAAGCTTCCCCATTTATCCTTTCAGGGATGGACAAAGATAGTGGAGCGGATCCAGTGTCCGGCTCCGCTGCGTGAAAACCCAGGAATCCCACTTCCGACGAAGATGCTGGTTCCGGCGCCCTACCAGGCGCCAGAGAAGAAGGCCAAGAAGAAGGGCCAGGCAGCAAGAAGCGGCCTTCGCCGCAAAGGCACTTCAGACGCAACGTCCGAAGATGCCGAAACCAACTCCTCCCCCACCAAGGACGACGAGGAGGAGGAGGAAAGCAATTATCCCCCTGAGGGGGGAAGGAAGAAAAGGGCGGCTGAGGGAGTCCTGGATTAAGGGGTCCTCGGACATCCGGCCTGTTTGACATGGGCCGGACAGATGGGCTGTGAAGATACAAGACCGAAGACTCTCACCCGTGTCCGGATGGGACTCTCCTTGGCATGGAAGGCAAGCTTGGCGTCCGGATATGAAGATTCCTTTCTCTGTAACCGACTTTGTACAGCCCTAGTCCTCTCCGGTGCCTATATAAACCGGAGAGGGTTCAGTCCATAGGGAAAATCACAATCATACAGGCTAGACTTCTAGAGTTTTAGCCATTACGATCTCGTGGTAGATCAACTCTTGTAATACTCACATTCATCAAGATCAATCAAGCAGGAAGTAGGGTATTACCTCCATAGAGAAGGCCCGAACCTGGGTAAACATCGTGTCCCTGTCTCCTGTTACCATCCAGCTTAGACGCACAGTTCGGGACCCCCTACCCGAGATCCGCCGGTTTTGACACCGACATTGGTGCTTTCATTGAGAGTTCTGCTGTGACGTTGAAGATAGGATTGATGGCTCGCCTTGTTATCAAGGACAATATCATCTCCGGGGGGCTCTGACCTCAGGCCAAACCCTCCGGCTGGGCGGCTTTCCATTACTGCTCGTACGGCCGTTAAGCCGACGATGACTTCTCGGGTCATTGAAAATCACCTCCGTGTTGACTCTGAATAGTCCAAATGGATGGATCCGACGGAGTTGTCATCTTTAAACGAACTCCTAGATCACATCGCCGCTTTGGGGGTCGCTATAGACTACGATCGGATTGGGCTTAAACCCGGTCAGAGAGAAATCAAATATCTGCCGATCACCCATCAGATAGCGGTAGTACAAGAGCAAAACGACAACTCTTCCTCTATATTGAGGATGAACTATGTTCGGATTTCCGAGCACGAAGAGCCAGATACCTGTCCGCAGAATGACGTGCCCTGTCCTCTGAACTTAGAATCGGATGATGGGCCTGAAAAATTAGTTGATATCCCGGACCCCGAACCATTAAGCTCGGAGATTTCTCAAACTCCGGATCCCAAATTGGGTCAAGGTTCTGATTTAAAGCCACCCACCCACCCAGATATACACGATCTCATGTACATACGACAGCAGTCTCAGGAAACAGTCCATCACTTTTGGGCCAGATTCCTCCTTGTCAAAGACAATATTAAAGATTGCCACGACGAAGACGCGATCTCAGCATTCTGCAATAATTGCACGAACGTAGGAATCCTCAACGCCATCAACCGCCGTCGTGTATTACAGTTCGCTCACTTGGCAACCATCGTATAGAAGTATTGCACAATGGAAAGTGCCTGGAAAACTCAGGCAGCTTTCTGGGAACCACCGGTTTCCACTCAACCCTTTGTCCGGGCAAAAAGGATGCACCCTCGCCGGGCACCCGAACCAATAGTAAAGAAATCTAAGCACATCACGGGGCGCGGAACCGTTCTGGAGGGATGGCTCGATAGGCCATGCAAAATACACACAACACCGGACACTACACCAACCCACAACCTTAGAGCATGTTGGATACTCCGGCAAGTGGCCAAGAGCGGCGAGGATATCCTCACCAAAAATACCCCAGAGCAACACCCCCCGAAAGACGACAACCGCAGCGTATTGACGGTCTTCGAGACTTTTGCTTCAAACAATCGGTGCAAAAGGACCCTCCGCGACCTCGCCGAAGTCTGCCAAGTCACGACAACAAACCCTTGGAACGACATGGCCATAACTTTTAATGGCAGTGACGAACCAAAACTCCGGACAGTCCGGGCACCGGCCGCCTTGGTCCTCAATCCAATTGTGGATGGTTTTTGGCTCACCAAAGTGCTCATGGACGGCGGCAGCGGACTAAACCTCATCTACGAGGATACACTCAACAAAATGGAAATAGACAGGAGCCGCCTCGAGCAAAGCAGCACGACCTTCCGAGGAATCATTCCCGGTCAGGAGGCGTGATGTGCAGGAAAAATCACACTTGACGTGGTATTCGGCACGCCGGAGAACTATCGGTCCGAAGAGATAACCTTCCAAGTGGCCCATTTCAATAGCGGATATCACGCCCTATTGGGGCGAGATGCATTTACACGCTTCCAAGCTATACCTCATTACGGGAACATGAAGCTCAAGATGCCTGGGCCCAGCGGTATCATCACTCTTGCTAGTGATCCGGACATAGCACTCCGCGCCGAAAACAAAACCGCATCCCTAGCCCTCGAGGCATTGTCTAAAGCCCTCGCGGCCGAAGAGCTAACCGCGCTGCGCTCCACTGTGGATAGGGATGACCTAATCCTTGACAAGCGACCAAAATCCACCTCCTTTAAACAAACAAATGAAATAGTCAAATTTCAAGTCCACCCGAGGGACCCCAAGAAGGCAGCATCCATCGGGGCACAACTCGGCCCAACGGTTGATGCCACGCACGAGAGTTCCTGCGCGAGAACTGGGACATATTCGCCTGGCACCCTTCTGATATGCCAGGAATCCCACGCGGGTTGGCCGAACACAGCCTCAACATACTGAAGGGATATAAACCGGTCAAGCAAACACAGCGGCGCTTTTCCGAACCCAAATGACAAGCCATGGGGGAGGAGCTAGCCAAGTTAATCGAGGCCGGATTCATCAGAGAAATAAAACATCTGGACTGGCTAGCAAACCTGGTGATGGTGCCAAAGAAGGATAAATCCTGGCGCCTGTGCGTTGATTTTAAAGACCTTAGCAAGGCCTGCCCTAAGGATCCCTTTCCCCTCCCTCGCATCGATCAGATTATTGATATTACCACAGGACACGACTCACTTTGTTTCCTCGATGCATACTCCAGATACCATCAAATCAAAATGAAGGAGTCCGACCAAGCCGCAACGGCATTCATTACCCCATATGGGCCATTATGCTTCAACACTATGCCCTTCGGGCTCAAAAACGCTGGGGCCACCTACCAACGCATGATTCAAACATGCATGGAGAAACAGATTGGCAAGACAGTTGAAGCATATGTGGATGACATCATCATCAAATCTAGGCATGTCGAGTCATTGATATATGACTTGCGTCTCACATTCGACAACCTCCGTACATATGACATTAAGCTTAATCCGGAGAAGTGTGTTTTCGGCGTTCCCGCTGGAAAACTGCTCGGCTTCATCGTTTCCAATAAAGGAATTGAAGCAAACCCAGCCAAAATCCGAGCTTTGTCACAATTGGCTACGCCAACAGACCTTAAACAGGTCCAAAAACTAGCCGGATGCGTGGCAGCTTTAAGCTGCTTTATCTCCAGACTAGGAGAAAAAGCACTGCCACTCTATCGCCTTCTCCAACGCACCGACCACTTCGAGTGGATGGATGCGGCAACGGCCGGACTGGAAAAAATAAAGGCTCTTTTAGCGAGCAACCCAATCCTGGCCGCACTGAACGTCGGCGAACCCATGCTATTATACATATCGGCAACGCAACAAGTGGTGAGTGCGGTGCTCGTCGTCGAGCGAGAGGAGGACGGACACAAATTCCCGCTTCAGAAGCCGGTATATTACGTATCCATTGTCCTCACACCATGCAAATCCCGGTACCCTCATTACCAAAAGATAGCATACGCGGTCTTGATGGCATCCCGGAAGCTGCGACACTACTTCCAAGAGTGCTCGATCACGGTGGCTTCCGAGGTACCACTGAATGACATAATAAACAACCGCGATGCCATAGGCCGGATTGCTAAGTGGGCAATTGAGCTCCTTCCGTTCGACATAACATACAAACCGCGCCGGGGCATTAAATCCCAAGTACTGACCGACTTCGTCGCCGAATGGACAGAGGCTGAACTTGAAGGAAATATGCCCTAGAGGCAATAATAAAGTTATTATTTATTTCCTTATATCATGATAAATATTTATTATTCATGCTAGAATTGTATTAACTGGAAACTTGATACATGTGTGAATACATAGACAAACAGAATGTCACTAGTATGCCTCTACTTGACTAGCTCGTTGATCAAAGATGGTTATGTTTCCTAGCCATAGACATGAGTTTTCATTTGATTAACGGGATCACATCATTAGGAGAATGATGTGATTGACTTGACCCATTCCGTTAGCTTAGCACTCGATTGTTTAGTATGTTGCTATTGCTTTCTTCATGACTTATACATGTTCCTATGACTATGAGATTATGCAACTCCCGTTTACCGGAGGAACACTTTGTGTGCTACCAAACGTCACAACGTAACTGGGTGATTCTAAAGGTGCTCTACAGGTGTCTCTGAAGGTACTTGTTGGGTTGGCGTATTTCGAGATTAGGATTTGTCACTCCGATTGTCGGAGAGGTATCTCTGGGCCCTCTCAGTAATGCACAATCACTTAAGCCTTGCAAGCATTGCAACTAATGAGTTTGTTGCGAGATAATGTATTACGGAACGAGTAAAGAGACTTGCCGGTAACGAGATTAAACTAGGTATTAAGATACCGACGATCGAATCTCGGGCAAGTAACATACCGATGACAAAGGGAACAACGTATGTTGTTATGCGGTCTGCCCGATAAAGATCTTCGTAGAATATGTGGGAGCCAATATGGGCATCCAGGTCCCACTATTAGTTATTGACCGGAGACGTGTCTCGGTCATGTCTACATAGTTCTCGAACCCGTAGGGTCCGCACGCTTAACGTTACGATGACAGTTTAATTATGAGTTTATGAGTTTTGATGTACCGAAGGAGTTCGGAGTCCCGGATGAGATCGGGACTTGACAAGGAGTCTCGAAATGGTCGAGACGTAAAGATCGATATATTGGATGACTATATTCGGACATCGGAACGGTTCCGAGTGATTCGGGTATTTTTCGGAGTACCGGAGAGTTACGGGAATTCGTATTGGGCCTTAATGGGCCATACGGGAAAGGAGAGAAAGGCCCCAAAGGCCTCCACCATATTACACCTCGATAATATCGTAGCAGTGCTTAGGCGAAGCCCTGCGTCGGTAGAACATCATCATCGTCACCACGCCGTCGTGCTGACGAAACTCTCCCTCAACACTCGGCTGGATCGGAGTTCGAGGGACATCATCGAGCTGAACGTGTGCTGAACTCGGAGGTGCCGTACGTTCGGTACTTGATCGGTCGAATCGTGAAGACGTACGACTACATCAACCGCGTTGTGTTAACGCTTCCGCTATCGGTCTATGAGGGTACGTAGACAACACTCTCCCCTCTCATTGCTATGCATCACCATGATCTTGCGTGTTCGTAGGAAATTTTTTGAAATTACTACGTTCCCCGACAATGGCATCCGAGCCTGGTTTTATGCGTTGATGTTATGCACGAGTAGAACACAAGTGAGTTGTGGGCGATATAAGTCATACTGCTTACCAGCATGTCATACTTTGGTTCAACGGTATTGTGAGATGAAGCGGCCCGGACCGACATTACGCGTACGCTTACGCGAGACTGGTTTCACCGTTGCGAGCACTCGTTGCTTAAAGGTGACCGGCGGGTGTCTGTCTCTCTCACTTTAGTTGAACCGAGTGTGGCTACGCCCGATCCTTGCGAAGGTTAAAATAGCACCAGCTTGACAAACTATCATTGTGGTTTTGATGCGTAGGTAAGAACGGTTCTTGCTAAGCCCGTAGCAGCCACGTAAAACTTGCAACAACAAAGTAGAGGACGTCTAACTTGTTTTTGCAGGGCATGTTGTGATGTGATATGGTCAAGACATGATACTGAATTTTATTGTATGAGATGATCATGTTTTGTAACCGAGTTATCGGCAACTGACAGGAGCCATATGGTTGTCGCTTTATTGTATGCAATGCAATCGCCATGTAATTGTTTTACTTTATCACTAAGCGGTAGCGATAGTCGTAAAAGCAATAGTTGGCGAGACGACAACGATGCTACGATGGATCAAGGTGTCATGCCGATGACGATGGTGATCATGAAGGTGCTTCGGAGATGGAGATCACAAGCACAAGATGATGATGGCCATATCATATCACTTATATTGATTGCATGTGATGTTTATCTTTTTTTGCATCTTATCTTGCTTTGATTGACGGTAGCATTATAAGATGATCCTTCACTAAATTATCAAAGTATAAGTGTTCTCCCTGAGTATGCACCGTTGCGAAAGTTCTTCGTGCTGAGACACCACGTGATGATCGGGTGTGATAGGCTCTACGTTCAAATACAACGGGTGCAAAACAGTTGCACACGCGGAATACTCAGGTTAAACTTGACGAGCCTAGCATATAACAGATATGGCCTCGGAACACGGAGACCGAAAGGTCGAGCGTGAATCATATAGTAGATATGACCAACATAGTGATGTTCACCGTTGAAACTACTCCATCTCACGTGATGATCGGACATGGTTTAGTTGATATGGATCACGTGATCACTTAGAGGATTAGAGGGATGTCATCTAAGTGGGAGTTCTTAAGTAATATGATTAATTGAACTTAAATTTATCATGAACTTAGTCCTGATAGTATTTTTGCAAATTATGTTGTAAATCAATAGCTCGCGTTGTTGCTTCCCTGTATTTATTTTTGATATGTTCCTAGAGAAAATTATGTTGAAAGATGTTAGTAGCAAAGATGCGGATTGGATCCGTGATCTGAGGATTATCCTCATTGCTGCACAGAAAAATTATGTCCTTGATGCACCGCTAGGTGACAGACCTATTGCAGGAGCAAATGCAGACATTATGAACGTTTGGCTAGCTCAATATGATGACTACTTGATAGTTTAGTGCACCATGCTTAACGGCTTAGAATCGGGACTTCAAAGACGTTTTGAACGTCATGGACCATATGAGATGTTCCAGGAGTTGAAGTTAATATTTCAAGAAAATACCCGAGTTGAGAGATATGAAGTCTCCAACAAGTTCTATAGCTAAAAGATGGAGGAGAATAGCTCAAGCAGTGAGCATGTGCTCAAATTGTCTGGGTACTACAATTGCTTGAATCAAATGGGAGTTAATCTTCCAGATAAAATAGTGATTGACAGAATTCTCTAGTCACCATCACCAAGTTAGTAGAACTTCGTGATGAACTATAGTATGTAAGGGATGACGAAAGTAATTCCCGAGCTCTTCGCGATGCTGAAGTCGACGAAGGTCGAAATCAAGAAAGAGCATCAAGTGTTGATGGTTAACAAGACCACTAGTTTCAAGAAAAGGGCAAAGGGATAGAAGGGGAACTTCAAAAAGAACGGCAAGCAAGTTGCTACTCAAGTGAAGAAGCCCAAGTCTGTACCTAAGCCTGAGACTAAGTGCTTCTACTGCAAAGGGACTGGTCACTGGAAGCGGAACTGCCCCAAGTATTTGGTGGATAAGAAGGATGGCAAAGTGAACAAAGGTATATTGGATATACATGTTATTGATGTGTACTTACTAGTGTTTATAGCAACCCCTCAGTATTTGATACTAGGTTCAGTTGCTAAAGAGTAGTAACTCGAAACGGGAGTTGCATGAACATAAACTAGTTAAGGATGAAGTGACGATGTGTATTGGAAGTGGTTCCAAGATTGATATGATCATCATCGCACACTCCCTATACTTTCGGGATTAGTGTTGAACCTAAATAAGTGTTATTTGGTGTTTGCGTTGAGCATGAATATGATTTGATCATGTTTGTTGCAATACGGTTATTCATTTAAATTAGAGAATAATTGTTGTTCTGTTTACATGAATAAAACCTTCTATGGTCATACACCCAATAAAATCGTTTGTTGGATCTCGATCGTAGTGATACACATATTCATAATAATGAAGCCAAAAGATGCAAAGTTAATAATGATAGTGCAACTTATTTGTGGCACTGCCGTTTAGGTCATATTGGTGTAAAGCGCATAAAGAAACTCCATACTGATGGGATTTTGGAATCACTTGATTATGAATCACTTGATGCTTGCGAACCATGCCTCATGGGCAAGATGACTAAAACGCTGTTCTCCGGAAATGTGGAGAGAGCAACAGATTTGTTGGAAGTCATACATACAGATGTATGTGGTCCAATGAATATTGAGGCTCGTGGCGGATATCGTTATTTTCTCACCTTCACAGATGATTTGAGCAGATATGGGTATATCTACTTAATGAAACATAAGTCTGAAACATTTGAAAAGTTCATATAATTTCAGAGTGAAGTGGAAAATCATTGTAACAAGAAAAATAAAGTTTCTACGATCTGATCGTAGAGAAGAGTATTTGAGTTACGAGTTTGGCCTTCAGTTAAAACAATGTGAAATAGTTTCACTACTCACGCCACCTGGAACACCACAGTGTAATGGTGTGTCCGAACATCGTAACCGTACTTTATTAGATATGGTGCGATATATGATGTCTCTTACCGATCTACCACTATCGTTTTGGGGTTATGCATTAGAGACGGCTGCATTCACGTTAAATAGGGTACCATCTAAATCCGTTGAGACGACATCTTATGAACTGTGGTTTGGCAAGAAACCAAAGTTGCCATTTCTCAAAGTTTGGGGTTGTGATGCTTATGTGAAAAAGTTTCATCCTGATAAAATCAAACCCAAATCGGAGAAATGTGTCTTCATAGGATACCCAAAGGAGACAGTTGGGTACACCTTCTATCACAGATCCGAAGGCAAGACATACGTTGCTAAAGAATGGATCCTTTCTAGAGAAGGAGTTTCTCTCGAAAGAAGTGAGTGGGAGGAAAGTAGAACTTGATGAGGTAATTGTACCTGCTCCCTTATTGGAAAGTAGTTCATCACAGAAACCAGTTTCTATGACGCCTATACCAATTAGTGAGGAAGTTAATGATGATGATCATGGAACTTCAGATCAAGTTATTACTGAACCTCGTAGGTCAACCAGAGTAAGATCCACACCAGAGTGTTACGGTAATCCTGTTCTGGAGGTCATGTTGCTTGACCATGACGAACCTACGAACTATGAGGAAGCGATGATGAGCCCAGATTCCGCAAAATGGCTTGAGGCCATGAAATCTGAGATGGGATCCATGTATGAGAACAAAGTGTGGACTTTGGTTGACTTGCCCGATGATCGGCAAGCCATAGAAAATAAATGGATCTTCAAGAGGAAGACGGACGCTGATAGTAGTGTTACTATCTACAAAGCTAGAATTGTCGCAAAAGGTTTTCGACAAGTTTAAGGTGTTGACTATGATGAGAGTTTCTCACTCGTATCTATGCTTAAGTCTGTCCGAATCATGTTAGCAATTGCCGCTTTTTATGAAATCTGGCAAATGGATAAACAAAATTGCATTCCTTAATGGATTTTATTCAAGAAGAGTTGTATATGCTGCAACCGGAAGGTTTTGTCGATCCAAAGGAAGCTAACAAAGTGTGCAAGCTCCGGCGATCCATTTATGGACTGGTGCAAGCCTCTCGGAGTTGGAATAAACACTTTGATAGTGTGATCAAAGCATTTGGTTTTATACAGACTTTTGGAGAAGCCTGTATTTACAAGAAAGTGAGTGGGAGCTCTGTAGCATTTCTGATATTATATGTGGATGACATATTGCTGATTGGAAATGATATAGAATTTCTGGATAGCATACAGGGATATTTGAATAAGAGTTTTTCAAAGAAAGACCTCGGTGAAGCTGCTTACATATTGAGCATCAAGATCTATAGAGATAGATCAAGACGCTTGATAAGTTTTTTCAATGAGTACATACCTTAACAAGATTTTGAAGTGGTTCAAAATGGAACAGTCAAAGAAAGAGTTTCTTGCCTGTGTTACAAGGTGTGATATTGAGTAAGACTCAAAGCCCGCCCACGGCAGAAGATAGAAAGAGAATGAAAATCATTCCCTATGCCTCAGCCATAGGTTCTATAAAGTATGCCATGCTGTGTACCAGATCTATTGTATACCCTACACTGATTTTGGCAAGGGAGTACAATAGTGATCTAGGAGTAGATCACTGGACAGCGGTCAAAATTATCCTTAATGGAATAAGGATATGTTTCTCGATTATGGAGGTGACAAAAAGGTTCGTCGTAAAGGGTTACGTCGATGCAAGTTTTGACACTGATCCAGATGACTCTAAGTCTCAATCTGAATACATATTGAAAGTGGGAGCAATTAGCTAGAGTAGCTCCGTGCAGAGCATTGTAGACATAGAAATTTGCAAAATACTTACGGATCTGAATGTGACAGACCCGTTGACTAAAATTATCTCACAAGCAAAACATGATCACACCTTAGTACTCTTTGGGTGTTAATCACATAAGCGATGTGAACTAGATTACTGACTCTAGTAAACCCTTTGGGTGTTGGTCACATGACGATGTGAACTATGGGTGTTAATCACATGGTGATGTGAACTATTGATGTTAAATCACATGGCGATGTGAGCTAGATTATTGACTCTAGTGCAAGTGGGAGATTGAAGGAAATATGCCATAGAGGCAATAATAGAGTTATTATTTATTTCCTTATATCATGATAAATGTTTATTATTCATGCTAGAATTGTATTAACTAGAAACTTGATACATGTGTGAATACATAGACAAACAGAATGTCACTAGTATGCCTCTACTTGACTAGCTCGTTGATCAAAGATGGTTATGTTTCCTAGCCATAGACATGAGTTGTCATTTGATTAATGGGATCACATCATTAGGAGAATGATGTGATTGACTTGACCCATTCCGTTAGCTTACCACTCGATCGTTTAGTATGTTGCTATTGCTTTCTTCATGACCTATACATGTTCCTATGACTATTAGATTATGCAACTCCCGTTTACCGGAGGAACACTTTGTGTGGTACCAAACGTCACAACGTAACTGGGTGATTATAAAGGTGCTCTACAGGTGTCTCCGAAGGTACTTGTTGGGTTGGCGTATTTCGAGATTAGGATTTGTCACTCCGATTGTCGGAGAGGTATCTCTGGGCCCTCTCAGTAATGCACAATCACTTAAGCCTTGCAAGCATTGCAACTAATGAGTTTGTTGCGAGATAATGTATTACGGAACGAGTAAAGAGACTTGCCGGTAACGAGATTAAACTAGGTATTAAGATACCGACGATCGAATCTCGGGCAAGTAACATACCGATGACAAAGGGAACAACGTATGTTGTTATGCGGTCTGCCCGATAAAGATCTTCGTAGAATATGTGGGAGCCAATATGGGCATCCAGGTCCCACTATTGGTTATTGACCGGAGACGTGTCTCGGTCATGTCTACATAGTTCTCGAACCCGTAGGGTCCGCACGCTTAACGTTACGATGACAGTTTTATTATGAGTTTATGAGTTTTGATGTACCGAAGGAGTTCGGAGTCCCGGATGAGATCGGGACTTGACAAGGAGTCTCAAAATGGTCGAGACGTAAAGATCGATATATTGGACGACTATATTCGGACATCGGAACGGTTCTGAGTGATTCGGGTATTTTTCGGAGTACCGGAGAGTTACGGGAATTCGTATTGGGCCTTAATGGGCCATACGGGAAAGGAGAGAAAGGCCCCAAAGGGTGGCCACACCCCTCCCCATGGACTAGTCCGAATTGGACTAGGGAGGGGGGCGCCCCCTTCCTTCTTTCTCCTTCTCCCTTCCCTTTTCCTACTCCAACAAGGAAAGGAGGAGTCCTACTCCCGGTGGGAGTAGGACTCCCCCCTTGGCGCGCCCTCCTCCTAGGCCGGCCGCCTCCCCCCTTGCTCCTTTATATACGGGGGCACGGGGGCACCCCATAGACACAACAATTGATCTATTGATCTCTTAGCCGTGTGCGGTTCCCCCCTCCACCATATTACACCTCGATAATATCGTAGCGGTGCTTAGGCGAAGCCCTGCGTCGGTAGAACATCATCATCGTCACCACGCCGTCGTGATGACGAAACTCTCCCTCAACACTCGGCTGGATCGGAGTTCGAGGGACGTCATCGAGCTGAACGTGTGCTGAACTCGGAGGTGCCGTACGTTCGGTACTTGATCGGTCGAATCGTGAAGATGTACGACTACATCAACCACGTTGTGTTAACGCTTCCGCTATCGGTCTACGAGGGTACGTAGACAACACTCTCCCCTCTCGTTGCGATGCATCACCATGATCTTGCGTGTTTGTAGGAATTTTTTTGAAATTACTACGTTCCCCAACAGAACTCCCTAAAGAGTACGTCACATATTCTAACTGGGTCATGCACTTTGATGGCTCCAAAATGCTGGCAGGCTTAGGAGCGGGCGTTGTCTTAACATCCCCCACTGGAGACACAGTTCAGTACATACTCCAAATATTACACACAGACTCTAACAACGCAGCCGAATATGAGGCCTTACTGCATGGTCTTCAGATGGCTGTCTCCATGGGCATACAACGCCTGGAGGTGCGTGGGGATTCAAACCTTGCAATATCCCAAATAAATGGAGACTTCGATGCCAAAGATCCGAAGATGACGGCCTATCGTAACGCCGTTCTCAAAATGTCAGCTCGGTTCAAGGGGCTCAAGTTCCATCATGTGGCTCGAGAAAGTAATCAAGCGGCGGATGTCCTTGCTCGCATCGGCGCCAAGTGCGACCCCGTCCCGCCTAACATATTCCTGAAAAGGCTCTTCAAGCCATCCGTGGTGTGGCAAGGGGAGAGCAGCAACACCACTCCAGGCCTGATTATACCCCCAGATTTTGAACACAATACTGATATCATCGGGGGCTCGGCCACCGAAATAACACCATCGGCCCATCTTATCATGGCAGTCATTGCCCCATGGACCGAACCCTTGTTGGCCTACCTTAATAGGCGAGAGCTCCCTGAGGATCAGAACGAGGCTCGCTGCATTGTCCGGCGCTCGAAAGCCTACAAGGTGCATGACGGCGAGCTCTACAAGAAAAGCCCTACCGGAGTACTTCAAAGATGTATCTCCGAAGAAGAGGGACGGCAGATCTTGGCTAAAATTCATGCCGGTCTCAGTGGTCACCACGCCGCGGCTCAGGCCCTTGTAAGTAAGGCCTTCCGTACAGGTTTCTATTGGCCGACGGCCCGAGCAGATGCACAGGACCTTGTCCAACGTTGCGTCGGATGCCAGCTTTTCGCCAACCAAAGCCATATGCCACCCACAACTCTACAAACAATCCCCATCACTTAGACTTTTGTGGTCCGGGGGCTTGATATGGTCGGACCCCTTAAAGGAGGAAGCCATAAGAAAAAATATCTGCTGGTCATGGTAGATAAGTTCACTAAATGGATAGAGGCCAAACCAGTTAAAACGGCCGAAGCCGGACCAGTGATAAACTTCATATCTGGTGTCATGCACCATTATGGTGTCCCACACAGCATCATCACCGACAATGGCTCCAATTTCACAGCCGATGAGGTGAAAACCTGGTGTGCTAATCTGGGCACTGAGCTTGATTACGCCTCCGTCTATCACCCGCAAACAAACGGTCAAGTCGAATGAGCCAATGGTCTTATTATGAGCGGCATCAAGCCTAGACTAGTGCGGTCTTTGAAAGAATCAGACAAGCACTGGGTTGAGGAGCTCGACTCCGTACTCTGGGGGCTGCGCACCACGCCCAATCGCACTACTGGATATACACCCTTCTTCATGGTGTACGACGCAGAGGCTGTGTTACCCTGCGACATTATTCATGACTCACCTCGAGTGCGCATGTATGAAGAGAGAGAGGCCGAGCTTGATCGGTAGGACAGCTTAGATGCCCTGGAGGAGGAGCGCGACGTCTCAAAAGCCCGTTCCGCATTTTATCAACAGCAGGCTCGCAGATATCAAAGCAGAGAAGTGCGGGCCAAGACTTATAATGTTGGCGAACTCGTTCTACGCTTGCCAGAGAAGAAAAACGACAAACTCAAACCCAAGTGGGAGGGTCCCTTCATCATTGACGAAGTTCTCATCGGAGGAGCGTACCGCCTGCGTGATGCATCAGACAATCGCCTAGAGCCGAACCCGTGGAATGCGGCCAGACTCCAAAGATTCTACACCTAGCGTCGAACTCTTTGTTCGTCTCCTTCTCCCTTTTGTTTCCATTACTTTTTCCTCTCTTTTCGCCTTTTTTTAGCTTTAAAGCTTTTGTGCAGCTAAACCGCGCACCTATGACGTACACATCCTTAAATATGTACGGCCATAATACCTGGGGGCTTCTTGTACAGAAGTTATTATTATTTTCCAGGCATCAAGCTCACCACATATGTGTTTTTTCCTCATATGTACCTTTTCTTCGCCACTATATGCATCATTATGACTTAAGTTTGGCCAAGCTGGGTTGCCTAGCTCCTGTGCTTATGCCCTACGTTCCCGTTTGTTCGGCTAGGGTATAAACGGAGCACATCTGCGATTGTTACTGCTGGGTCATCTGGATGTGTACCTCAGACTAGGTGAAGCCGAAAGCTAGCGTTCTTAAGTGAATATTCGGTCGGCGGACTAAAGATGTTTTCATGCTCATTACACTATGAATCCCCAGATGTCGCTCATACTGCAATTTTCTCAAATCACAGTTCGGGCATGCACGTTTACGCATGTTCACCCAGGGAAAGGAACCCTTAACGGAACTATTCTCTCTGGAAGATGTTTCTTACAATTACAATGTAATATAACATAGCTAGCCGGATACAACTTGTCTGTTCAAGCAACTATGACCCCTACGCCTGGTTTCCACGCATACCCCGGTCTATCTTGCCGCTCAGGTATTCAGAAACACTCCACACCTTCGGTTACGGAGGTTGAAGCGAAAAGGTCTGCCATGACGATCGTTTTACAATCCGGCTAGGGAAAAATATGTCAAGGAAAGTACATAGTCATTGCGACTCAAAAATTTCCTCCTCTATGCCATCTAACAGGCTATCTAACTTACAATCCTGTTGGGAATATTTTGCTGCTACTTTTACCTGGTCATATACCAAACTAACGGGAATTTCCTTTCCGTCCGACCCTAGAGGTCCAACCCGGGCCATATGATTTGGATCAAGCTTGGTGTACTGTGTCTTCACCATGGCCCAGGCCTCTCGCACACCTTCTCGACAGGCTGATATCTTCCACAATCGAATACGCCGCCAGGCTCCTTTGAATAGCTCCACGAGCTCCACCATACTTCCTGGAGGGGAGGCGGATGGCCATAAAGCCTTGGCAACACTCCGGATTGCTTGCCGAACTTGCTCGTGCCTTTGGGAAAGCTCTTGTAGCAGGTCGCCTTGAGATCCGGACATTTCCTCTTCAGGACAGCCAGTCAGCATACCTGCAGACATAAATCTGTCAGTTCCTGCCCTCGCCGAATTACAGGGAGACAAGTTCAAAAAGCATACTGAATATGTCACCTCGTAGCTTTTTATTCTCCTTCACGGAGTCGGCTAGCTGGGCTCGCACATCTTTTAGTTCTTCGCCCAGCAGAGTGTTGGAATCCTGCAGCTTATTCTTCTCATCCCTGACCCGTGTCAGCACACGATCGCCCGCGGCCAGTTGCCTTTTGGCTTCTTGCGCGACTTGCAGGGCCTCCTTCAGTTGATCTGACAATGTCGGATCACGGGTTCTGGCAAAACCCTCAAGGTTCGAACTCTAGGGTGCACGCGAAGTTCTTTCCCTCCTACCGATCCACGCCCTAGGTTTGCTAAGATCTCGCGGACGAACTCGACGAACTCACAACACAAAAGACATAGGGTTTATACTGGTTCGTGCCACCGTTGTGGTGTAATACCCTACTCCAGTGTGGTGGTGGTGGATTGCCTCTTGGGCCGATGATGAACAGTACAAAGGGAAGAACGACCTCCTCAGGTTGAGGTGTTCTTGTGCTTAGTGGACTTGTGGGTGTGAAGGTGGAAGATAGAATCCTCCCCTACTACGGTGGCTAGTTCTACTTATATAGGCCCTGGTCCTCTTCCCAAATATTGAGCGAGAAGGGAGCCAACAATGGTGAATTTGAAAGGGGACAGCTAGTACAGCTTATCCTGACAAAAGCGGTCTTCGCCTGCAAAAGGCTCTGGTGGTGACGCCGTCTTGGGCTCCATGGTGACCTCCGTCTTGCCGTCCTGCTGGTCTTGATCTCGTTGCACTGATATGGAAACCTTTGCTTGATGCCTCGGTACTCTGCGCCTGCGCTTGCTCCCTTAGCACCAAAGGGGAAACAAGGACACTGCGCGCGCTGGCGCCCGCCTGGTCTAAATCGTCATGGCTTACGTCACGAGAACCTCGCGAGGTTTGCCTTGCCTTGATCTCTCCGCTCCTCGCGAGGCAACCTGGTGAGGCCGCTCCTGAGGAGGTCTTGTGTCGTCCCCCTCGCGAGGCTTGGCCCCTCGCGAGAGTCTTGAATGCCTTGTTGAAGAAGATGGGCCATACAGGCCTGCTAGCGCAGCCACGCCACGGGCCGCAGGCAGGCAAGTCTGGGGACCCCCGTTCCTAGAACGCCGACAGTAGCCCCCGGGCCCAAGGCGCGCTTGGGCTTGGCTTCGAGGCGAAGCCAAAGGTCAAGTGCGGAGCACCGCGGGCCCCAAAAGCCTGCGGCCTCGGTCGACGTGTGGCGATTTATTGGACGTGGGCGTCTCCGCTTCCCCACGCTGCCTTGGAATCCGCCTGGCTATGCGGCCCCCGCAACCTACACAGTTATCCTTCCATCGCTCGCGCCATTCTTCCCTGATTCCTCTGCTTCCCCGAGACTCTGCTCCTCTGAGACTCTGCTCCTCCGACACTCTGCTCCTCCTCCCAATCTGGCCTGCGCTTCCGCCCACTCCGTTGCCATGGCGCTGAAACAAGCTGACAAGGGGAAGAAGCCTTTATCTTCGCCAAGTTCGCCTCCAACTGTGGAGCATGCAGTCGGCCGATCCCTGGTGCTCAACGACGAGGCCATGGGCAAGGTGCGTCCCATGCTCGCTACCAGCTTCAACGAGTTGGGGAAGACGGTGGCTTGGCCTACGTCTCGCGCTCGCATTGCCCGGGCGGCCACCGAGGTCCCAATCTTCATCGATGCCCTTTGGGCCGGCCTGATTCCCCCTTTCTCCACCTTCTTCAACGCGGTGCTCGGACATTGCCAGATCCCCAATCCGTGACTCTCCTTGCCGTCTTCGCCTTTGCGTGTGAGGCCATGGTGGGCATCGCTCCTTCCGTGGCCCTTCTCCGTCATTTCTTCTCATTGCATCTGATGGATCCACAGCAAAGCTTGGGGTGCGTGAGCTTCCAGGCTGTGGTCGCGATGGCGGGCGCGGGGATCGACTTTGAGCTTCCTCCATCCATGAGCGAGTTTCGGACACGGTGGGTATTCGTCGACGCTGGGGTGCTCAGCCCTCTGCTCCATTCTCCGTCAGCACCTGCCGTTCCCAACTCCGGTTGGGGCCACGAGAGGCTCACGAGCTCCTATCTTGCCCCCGTCTGGCTCAGGCTAAGGAGGCTGAAGGACCGCGAAGTGACTGCGCCTATGGTGGTGAAGGTGTTCGTCAGACGCCGAGTCGCTCCGCTTCAGCGCCATTCTCACCTGATGTGGGCCTTGCTCAGTAGTCAGGACCATATGAGGTTTCAGGAGTCCGGGCTCCCTCTCAAGACGTGGCAAACAGTGCTCGAGGTCCTGGCAGGTGTCCCTTCGCCGGACGACATGCCTGGGAAGAGCTGTCTGATGTACCGCTGCACGAACAAGGCTGAGTTTGTAAAGAGCATGCCCCCCTTTGATGAGTGGGGGCTGCGCCCGGACGGACTGGTGGGGTCCCGCGAGAACCCCGTCAACGTTGTTCCCTTCTTCGTCACTGGCGTCGAGCTCGCCCCGAATGCGGATGCAGGGGGCGAGCACTGCCGGAGGATGGTGGCACGAGTGCTGAGGTGCAGATGCCGCCTGGGGCTCCTGGGGCGTCGTCCTCAGGCACTCATGACTCTTCCTCTGGGATGTTGGTCGCAGAGACGATGCTGCACGCGGCTCCAGAGGCCAAAGCTCCGGAGGCCCCGGGAGGTCGCGGTGAGACGGCGCCCGACTGCTCTCCGCAGCCTAGCACCCCTGAAGCTATCCCTTCGAGCACTACTCCGGCTGCACCCCGTGCCGGCCGCCACGTCTAGTGCTTCGGTCGGCTGTGCATGGACTTCGAGGAGCTCCGCAAGAGGAAAGGATCTCCGAGCAGCAGCGGTATCTTCGGGCCGTTGAAGCGACGAAAGTACATCGCCATTGACGATTAAGTGCTGCACCTTGTGATTTCTTGATTGCTGCTTTCCTCCCTGATGATAATTTCTTCAAGGCCCATTCTGTCGAGGCCGCCGTGTCCCATAAGAAGCAGCTTCCTCTTTCCTCGACTCCCCCGCTGGCCCTGGGTGCTCCGAGTCTGCATGCCGTCCCTGGAGCAAGGTTGGTTGGAGAGGCGCGCTTGCCACCATGGCGCATTGAACCTGCGGCCTCGTCATCCCTCCCCCACGGCCTGGTGTGGAGCTTGACGGGCGTGCCCCGGATCCCTCCTTTGGTCATGGACAGTAGCTGGTTGGCTTCGGTCTTCGGTTCCTCTTCAAGCAGTAGGCCTCGTCTTGCCGGGGCCCCTTGCGAGGCCTGGCTGGCACCTGGGGCAGCACCAGCCCCCAACCCCCTGCCGAGAGGGGGTGCGCCGCTTCGCGCCCGCCTGCAGCCCCCATGGGAGAGGACGAGGTGGGCCGTGCGTTGGAGTTCGAGCACGAGCGGAGCGTCGTCCGTCATGAGCTCTTCCAGGAGGCGATGGGCGCAATGAACTAACTCTGTGAAGAACTTGCGGACGTCGACGCGCGCCTCAAGGCTGAGGGTCTTCGGCTGGTGGAGGAACAACGTAAGCTGAAGGTGGCCATCAACCTTGGCCGTTACCAGCGTGATCTGGATAACGCGAAGGCTGAGGCATCCCTCAAGGTGTCCCGTGAAGCTTGCTCCCAAGCTTTGGAGGAGGCTCGCGAGGCTGACCGCCGTCGCGAGGCCGCGGAGAAGCGCCCGTGGGAGCTCCAGGCCTAGAGCGCGTCTGTAACGCCCACGATGCGGCTATATCTCCCACGTATCGAGGCACGACTTAGAGGCATAACCGCATTGTGGTTTTGTCGCAAGAAGGGTCATCTTCACACAATCCCATGTAATGAACAAGAATGCGATAACGGGAGTTGGCTTACAATCGCCACTTCACACAATACATAAATATAATTCATACATCATCCAAAATCCACACATAGACCGACTACGGTCAAATCCAAAAGAAAATAAGATAACCCCAAATGCTAGATCCCCGATCGTCCCAACTGGGCTCCACTACTGATCATCAGGAAAAGAAACATAGTAACGACCACGTTCCTCATCGAACTCCCACTTGAGCTCGGTTGCATCATCTGCACTGGCACCGTCGGCACCTGCAACTGTTTTGGTAGAATCTGTGAGTCACGAGGACTCAGCAATCTCACACCCGCGAGATCAAGACTATTTAAGCTTATAGGAAAGGATGGTGTAATGAGGTGGAGCTACGGCAGGCACTAAGCATATATGGTGGCTAACATACGCAAGTGAGAGCGAGAAGATAAGCAACGCAATGGTCGCGAAGCTAGAAATGATCAAGAAGTGATCCTGAAACTACTTACGTTCATGCATAACTCAAACCGTGTTCACTTCCTGGACTCCGCCGAGAAGAGACCATCACGGCTACACACACGGTTGATGTATTTTAATTAAGTCAAGTGTCAAGTTCTCTACAACCGGACATTAACAAATTCCCATCTGCCTCATAACCGCGGGCACGGCTTTCGAAAGATAATACCCTGCAGGGGTGTCCCAACTTAGCCCATCATAAGCTCTCACGGTCAACGAAGGATAAACCTTCTCCCGGAAAGACCCGATCAGTCTCGGAATTCCGGTTTACAAGACATTTCGACAATGGTAAAACAAGACCAGCAAAGCCACCCGAATGTGCCGACAAATCCCGATAGGAGCTGCACATATCTCGTTCTCAGGGCACACCGGATTGTCCAAGCTTCCGATAGGCGAGCCCAGAGTTGCCCCTGGTGGCCACCGGCGACTGACAGGTTGGACCAATACTCAGAGGAGCACTGGCTCGGGGGTTTGAATAAAGATGACCCTCGGGCTCGCGAAAACCCAAGGGAAAAGGCTTAGGTGGCAAATGGTAAAACCAAAGTTGGGCCTTGCTGGAGGAGTTTTATTCAAGGCGAACTGTCAAGGGGGTCCCATAAATCACCCAACCGCGTAAGGAACGCAAACTCAAGGAACATAATACCGGTATGACGGAAACTAGGGCGGCAAGAGTGGAACAAAACACCAGGCATAAGGCTGAGCCTTCCACTCTTTACCAAATATATAGATGCATTAATTAGATAAGAGATATTGTGATATTCCAAAATATCCATGTTCCAACATGGAACCAACTTCAACTTCACCTGCAACTAGCAACACTATAAGAAGGGCTGAGAAAAAGCGGTAACTTAGCGAAACAATGGTTTGCTAGGAAAGGATGGTTAGAGGTTTGACATGGCAAATATGGGAGGCATGATATAGAAAGTGGTAGGTAGCGCAGCATGGCAATAGAACGAACAACTAGAAAAGCAAAGATAGAAGTGATTTCGAGGGTATGGTCATCTTGCCTGCAAGGTTCTCAGAGTTGTCGAAAGCTTGATCCTCCTAAGCGTACACAACAGGTTCCTCATTCACGAACTCGTCTCCCGGCTCTACCCAAAACAAGAACACAAGCAACGGAACCACAATCAATCACGGGAAATGCACAAGCAACATGATGCAAAACACGAATGATATGCAAGATATGATATGCGATGCATATGCGTGCTACGGAGGAAAAAGGATGAACAAGGCAGTAACTTGGCAAACCAAGTATGCCACTGGAAATATGAGATGATTTCGGTCGAAATCGATATAAAGATCACCGGAAACGGATGCACGGTTTGCAAATGGCAAGCAAAACAAGAATGACACGAATCTGCGATTAACAGCATGATAGCACTTAGAATACATCAAGAAACTATGCTACAGCACTCCAACATAGCAACAAAGCATATGGCAGTAATCTACAAGAGATGCTTGACAAAAGATGAACACTGAGCTACGGCTAGATCAAAACACAGCATGTTGAAACAAGCATGGCAATAGTGCAAAAGATATTAGGATCACAGACTTGGTGAAATTACTGGACATGGCAGAAACAGCATCAGGTAGCAATGTTCAGAGCAAGAAATCAACATGCTACAGGAACTTAACATGGCAAACCGAGGCATGGCATGAATCTACTAAATGCATATGACAAAAGTCCCTTACTGACCATAAGCCAAAAAGAGCCAGAAGATATGATGGAAACCATGTAAACATAGCAAGTTTCGTTAACAGGTTTCAGACTTTGCAGAAAACAGAGCATGGCAGTAAACAGACTTATGAAGGCATCTTGGTGAGCTTGATTCACTCACCACAAGGCAATGCATGACAAAACAAGCATACCTACGGCAAGATGGCATGTTTATGAAGCTATCCATGGCAAGAGCAAAGTACATAGCATGTATGAAACAACGACAACAACCTTGGCAAAATTGAATAACACGTAAACAATCTGCCAGAAATATTTTATAGCAAAAGTAGAGCAAGATTGAGTCATGCTATGGCAATCCATAATTGCAAACAGGGGCATGGATGGATAGAGCAAAATTATATCTACAAAACATCCTTAGTGAACATCACCAAAAGGAGAATGGATCTCTCTGTAGCCACATGGATACATAGCAACAAAATAACAACAGTCACAGACTGTAAAATTACCAAGTCCCTGAAATCAGAAACATCACGAAGCCTAGTTTGCATGCTTGTGCTAGTCACCACAGAGATCACAAAAATTCATGGCATACACCTCTGTAAAGATAGCATGGCATAGATCAAAACACATGTAGAGCTCATGCCCATAAGATGCACGGATCAAATGCAACAAAAATAACAAAACCCTAAGATTTGGTAAGTAACATCAGTTAACATCATATAGCACTCTTGCGGCACTGGAGGAGGCGGCGGCGCGGGCTCCGGCGGCGACCGGAGGGGATGGCGCGCGGCGGCGGCGGCGAGGCGGCGCCGGCTGAGAGGAAGGCGGAACCAAGGCGGCGGGGCGGCGCACGGGCTCGGGCGGAGGAGGCGCGGGCCGGGAGGGCCTGCGGTGGGCTCTCCGGGCCGCGGGCGTACGGGCGGCGGCGGCGACACGTGTCGCCACGGGACTGGTGCGGGCGCGGCGGCGGGCTTCGTCCGGCCGGCGGCGGACGTGTCCGGCGGCGCGGAGGAGCGGGGTTAGGGTTTGGACTGCGAGAAAAATCGGAGGGGGACACATATATATAGGTAGAGGGAGCTAGGAGGCTCCAAATGGAGTGCGGTTTTCGCCCACACGATCTTGATCGAACGACCTAGAGCATGGAGGTGACTTAGATGGGTTTGTGGGCTGTTTGGAGGGGGGTTTTGCTGCAACACAGGAAAGGACTTTGCGGTTACCCGGTTAACCGTTGGAGTACCAAACGACCTCCAAATGGAACGAAACTTGACAGGTGGTCTACCGGTGGTATACCAAGGCCACTTGACAAACCTCGGTCCATTCCGAGAAAGTTTAACACCCGCTCACGAAAAGAAACAAGAGGGGTGCGCCGGAGGAGGTGGGAGTGCCGGATTGCAAAACGGACAACGGGGAAAATGCTCGGATGCATGAGATGAACACGTGTGCAAATGAGATGCACATGATGACATGATATGAGATGCATGACATGAACAAAATGCAGAACGAAAAACAAAACCCGACCACGAAGGTAATATCATAGCACATAGCCGAAAATGGCAAGAGTTGGAGTTACAAATATGGAAAGTAACATCCGGGGTGTTACAACACTCCACCACTACGAGAGGATCTCGTCCCGAGATCTAGGACTGAAAGAACTCCGGATATTCGGAACGGAGGTGGTCCTCACGTTCCCAGGTGGCTTCTCAGTCAGAATGGTGCGACCACTTCATTTTCAGGAATTTGATTGACTTGTTGCGAGTCTTGCGCTCAGTTTCTTCAAGAATAGCAACGGGGTGCTCATGATAAGACAGATCTTCTTGGAGGTCAATATCTTCGAAGTTGATGGTGCGCTCAGGCATCTTGAAGCACTTGCGAAGCTGTGACATGTGGAACACATCGTGCACGTTCGCGAAGTTGGAGGGAAGCTCAAGTTGATAGGCGAGGTCGCCTCTTTTGCCAATGATCTTGAAAGGACCCACGTATCTAGGGGCAAGCTTCCCTTTGATACCGAAGTGACGAGTGCCTTTCATTGGAGAGACGCGGAGGTAGACATGGTCTCTGATCTCGAAAGCCAAGTCACGGTGCTTACTATCATAGTAACTCTTCTGGCGCGATTGCGCGGCTTTGAGATTTTCACGGATGACTTTACACATTTCTTCAGCCTCTGTGATTAAGTCATTGCCAAGAAGTTGGCGTTCACCAGTCTCTGACCAATTGAGAGGAGTACGGCACTTTCTGCCATATAGAATCTCGAATGGGGCCTTGCCTGAACTCGCTTGGAAGCTGTTGTTGTAGGAGAACTCGGCATATGGAAGGCAATCTTCCCACTTCATGCCAAAGGAAATGACACAAGCCCTGAGCATATCTTCAAGGATTTGATTCACCCGCTCGACTTGGCCACTAGTTTGAGGATGGAAAGCTGTACTGAAGTGAATGTTGGTGCCCATGGCCTTCTGGAAGGAGTCCCAGAACTTAGAAGTGAAGATGCTTCCACGATCTGAAGAAATCAATTGTGGAATGCCGTGCAAGGAGACAATTCTGGAGGTGTAAAGCTCTGCCAACTGAGCTGTTGTGATAGATTCTTTGATTGGAAGGAAATGAGCCACTTTAGTAAGCTTGTCGATGACAACGAAGATAGCATCATTTCCGCGCTTGGACTTAGGAAATCCAGTCACGAAGTCCATTTCGATATGATCAAACTTCCATTCTGGGATAGCAAGAGGTTGAAGGAGACCAGCTGGTCGTTGGTGTTCTGCTTTCACCCTTCGACAGACATCACATTCATTCATGATTGAGCGATTTCTCGCTTCATTCGAGTCCACCAATACGACTGCTTGAGGTCATGGTACATCTTTGTACTTCCAGGATGAATGGAAAGAAGAGAATTGTGCGCCTCGTTCATAATGACTTTTCTTAGATCACCTTTAAGAACCACAATCCGGTCCTCGAAGAATAAAGTGTCTCTGTCATCAATGCGATAGCACTTGTATTTGGAAAGACCCTTGTCGATACCACGTTTCACCTTCTTCACCATGGTATCTAGGAGTTGTGCCTCACGAATTTGATCTTCAAAGTAGGAGAGACTATGAGGTTGGCAAGAAAACCTTGAGGAACAACTTGGAGATTCAGCTTGCGGAAAGCTTCACAAAGATCCGTTGGAATGGCTTGAGGATTAAGCTGTTGCAATAAGCCTTCCTGCTCAAAGCATCTGCAATGACATTGGCCTTGCCTGGAGTATATTCAATACTCGGATTGTACTCTTGAATCATTTCGATCCATCGAGTTTGCCTCAGGTTGAGGTTGGGCTGAGTGAAGATGTACTTGAGACTCTTGTGATCGGTGAAAATGTCCACTTTCCTTCCCAACAAGAGATGTCTCCATGTTATTAATGCATGGACAACTGCCACCAACTCAAGATCGTGAGTGGGGTAGTTCTTTTCGTTGGGCTTCAACTGACGAGAGGTATAGGCCACAACTTTCTTCTCTTGCATTAATACAGCACCGAGACCTTGAAGAGAAGCATCACAGAAAACTTCGAAAGGCTTGGATTCGTCAGGAGGAGTTAAGACAGGAGCTGTGACGAGTTTCTCTTTGAGAGTGTTGAAAGCAACATCACACTCAGGATACCAGACATACTTCACATGCTTCTAGAGGAGGTTGGAAAGAGGCTTTGCAATCTTAGGGAAATTCTCAACGAATCTTCGGCAATAGCTTGCAAGACCAAGAAAACTGCGAAGCTGCTTGACATTCTGAGGAGGTTCCCAATTCACAATTGCAGACACCTTCTCGGGATTAACACGATGCCCTTGGCAGAGATGATATGACCCAGGTAAAGAACTTCATCGAGCCAAAACTCACATTTGGAAAACTTTGCATAAAATTGATACTCTCTAAGCTTGTCGAGCACCAATCGCAAATGTTTGGCATGATCCTTCTTATTCTTGGAGAAGACCAATATATCATCGAGATACACCAGGATGAAATCATTGGTATAGGGGTTGAAGATGAAATTCATCATCCGAGAGAATGTTGGAGGAGCATTGACAAGGCCGAAAGACATGACAGTATATTCATAAGAACCAAAGCTTGTTCTGAATGCTGTCTTGGGAATATCTTCTTCACGAATGTGAATCTGATGATAACCCATACGAAGGTCAAGCTTGGAGAATACTTTAGCACCTTTAAGTTGCTCGAATAGCTCATTGATGTTGGGAAGTGGATACTTGTTCTTGATTGTCTTCTTGTTCAATGGACGGTAGTCGACACAAAGTCGTTCCGTGCCATCCTTCTTCTGGACAAAAAGAACACCACAACCCCACGAAGATGAACTCGGTCTGATCAAACCCAGACGCTCTTGTTCATCGAGCTGTTTCTTCAATTCCTTCAGCTCCTTGGGTCTAAGCTTGTAAGGACGCTTGCAAACGGGTTTAGTGCTAGGCTCTAGATCGATAACAAACTCAACTGGCCGGTGAGGAGGCATACCCGGAAGCTCTTCTGGAAAGACATCTTGGTACTCACAAACGACTGGAATCTGAGAGATGGCATTCAACTCGCCCTTCTCACTGAGAGAAAACTACCTAATGGTTTCGTCGCGAGCGGCATAAATAATAACATCCTCAGAAGAGTGTGTCAATTGAATTTCCCTGGCAGCACAATCAAGTTGAGCCTGTGCTTAGAAAGCCAGTTCATCCCAAGAATTAGATCAATATCCGAGTCACCAAGAACAATTGGTTTAGACAGAAATTTATAGTTCCCCATCTTGATGGAAACATCCGGAACCATGTAGCTTGCGTTCATGCATTTGCCCGGAGAGACAACTGCTAACGTTCTAGGCAATTCTTGGAAATGCAACTCATGCTTGGATGCAAATGGTCTTGAGATGAAACTAAGCGATGCACCAGTGTCAAAAAGAACTTTTGCAGGAATATCATTAACTGAGAGATTACCCATTATCACATCAGTAGAATCCTCCGCTTGAGCTGCATTCATCATGTTGACCTTTGCAAACTTGGGATTATGCTTGACCACTGCATTGCTGGAAGATCTCATAGAGGAGGAGGCGGAAGGCGCCTTTGGTTGAAGCACTTGTTAGCATAGTGACCTTTCTGCTGACACTTGTTGCAAGTCACCTCCGAGAGTGGACGATGATAAGGAGCATTCGACTTTGGAGCTTGATTCTGAGACTTGTTCTGATAGCCAGAGTTGGAAGAGTGGGAAGATCCATGGCCACCTTTGTTCTTCTGCTGGTAAGGCTGACGGAACGGAGGAGGAGGAGGCAACCAGAACTTCTGTTACTTAGCAGCCACTAGTGAGGAAGAAGAAGACTGAACTGCGTTCCTGACTCTCTTCTTAGAAGCCTCACACTTGAGCTGAGCAGCCTCTTGCTTCAGTGCCGTATTGTAGAAATCATCATACTTGGTTGGCTCAAAAAGCACTAGAGGTAATTGCAGATCTTCTCTGAGGCCACCTCTGAATTGATAGATCATGCTCTTTTCATCAGGAACGTCTTGCTTAGCGAAGCGAGCAAGTCTCTGAAACTGAGTATTGTATCGATACACGGACATGCTGCTTTGCTTGAGATTGCGGTACTCCTCACGCTTACTCTCAACAACACTTTGTGGAATGTGGTGAGCTTTGAAGTCTCTGCGAAAATCATCCTAGGTAATCACACGACCTCCTCTGGAACCTTTGTATTGTTGATACCACTCGGCAGCTTGATCCTTGAGTTGAAAAGAAGCGAACTTGACATAGTCCTCAGGCCTGACATTGCTACATTCAAAATGCTTGTTGATGTCCACGAGCCAATCATCGGCATCCATGGCCTCGGCACAGTAGCTGAAAGACTTGGGCTGATTTGCGAGAAACTGGTTGAGGGTAGCGAAGTGAGGCTGATTGTTGCCCTGGCCTTGATTTGCTTGATTGCCTTGCCCTTGGGTGCGTTCTTGCAAGAGTTGCAAAATCATCTGAGCATTGGCGTTGGTGGCTGCCATGATAGCTTGCCATGCCTCCGGAGGAGGAGGTGGTGGCGGGGGTTCGCCTGACTCCCTTCATGGCGTTCCGGATTCTGACGCGTTGGCGGAGCCATCCTGAAGAGGGTGACATCCGTTAGCATCTTGATAGACAGATGGGCAAATAGACAAGTAGAATCAACGGATAGAAATTGTAACATATAGTCTTCACAATAAACATTCGAACGAGGATGCATGAATGAATTCCATAGTAAATCATCACACTTCCATAAGTTGAGAAGCCACTTAGAAAAAGGTATGGGATCAACATTTGACTTCGAAGCAACGTGAATACCACAAATCAAAACAAAACAAAGTATTGGCTTGCAGAATAAGCCGGAACAAACATATGATAGAGATTTCGTCCGAAGTTTTCGTGGTGGGGCCCACACGGGCTTGATCGTACAGCACCATCATGTACAAGGCAGTGCACATGACATACGAAGCGTCCCCGAGTCGGCATAGCTAAGGACTCTTTAAGACACTACGAGACCACTGTAAAACCAACCGTGGAAAGGCGGACCACTAGACGTCAAACCCCAATCTCATATCATGCGTCTGTCGGAAAGATATCCTAGGAGCTACCTGAATTCCCACTTATAAACTCCCGAAACTTTCTGGTTATGCAATCTGGTGTTGGGGATACAGGGGACACAAAATATATCACCCAAACTAGCAATCCCTAGATCCAGCTGTATCCATCCGTCAACACATAACCAAGAAACCTTCGGAAATCGTGTACCTCAACCTTTGAAAAGCATCCGTTATACGAGTTATGGCAATACTCTCGAACTCCCGCCCCAGTACTGGGTGGCATCGAGGTGATCTCACCAACAACTGCATAAAAGAGATTTCGATGTCGGCGAAACTCAGATATTCCAGAACTGCAACGATAAAATTGTGACGACAACACCTCGGAGCTCAACTCCCCGGGACACTGCCACAAACCCTAAATGTCAGGAGGCACCAAGAACAATGATCTCGTCACAAAACCATCGGAACGATTCTAAGATACCCGCGTGATCCTAAAAAAATTTAGTGAAATTTGAGGAGAGAAGAGTCAAAACTTCTACGTCAGGAGACCTCACCAGAGCGACGAAGGGACTGAGGAGTAAAAAGAATCCTACTCTCCGATATATATAATCCTAAGACTCAAAACATTTTTGTTCTAGACTCAACAACGCCAGGGATTCGATCAAGCAGGGGGCTCCTAAGTCGGGGATGGCTCTGATTACCAACTTGTAACGCCCATGATGCGGCTATATCTCCCACGTGTCGAGGCACGACTTAGAGGCATAACCGCATTGTGGTTTTGTCGCAAGAAGGGTCATTTTCACACAATCCCAAGTAATGAACAAGAATGGGATAACGAGAGTTGGCTTACAATCGCCACTTCACACAATACATAAATATAATTCATACATCATCCAAAATCCACACATAGACCGACTACGGTCAAACCGAAAAGAAAATAAGATAACCCCAAATGCTAGATCCCCGGTCGTCCCAACTGGGCTCCACTACTGATCATCAGGAAAAGAAACATAGTAACGACCACGTTCCTCATCGAACTCCCACTTGAGCTCGGTTGCATCATCTGCACTGGCATCGTCGGCACCTGCAACTGTTTTGGTAGAATCTGTGAGTCACGAGGACTCAGCAATCTCACACCCACGAGATCAAGACTATTTAAGCTTATAGGAAAGGATGGTGTAATGACGTGGAGCTACGGTAGGCACTAAGCATATATGGTGGCTAACATACGCAAGTGAGAGCGAGAAGATAAGCAACGCAACGGTCGCGAAGCTAGAAATGATCAAGAAGTGATCCTGAAACTACTTATGTTCATGCATAACTCAAACCGTGTTCACTTCCCGGACTCCGCCGAGAAGAGACCATCACGGCTACACACACGGTTGATGTATTTTAATTAAGTCAAGTGTCAAGTTCTCTACAACCGGACATTAACAAATTCCCATCTGCCTCATAACCGCGAGCACGGCTTTCGAAAGATAATACCCTGCAGGGGTGTCCCAACTTAGCCCATCATAAGCTCTCACGGTGAACGAAGGATAAACCTTCTCCCGAAAAGACCCGATCAGTCTTGGAATTCCGGTTTACAAGACATTTCGACAATGGTAAAACAAGACCAGCAAAGCCACCCGAATGTGCCGACAAATCCCGATAGGAGCTGCACATATCTCATTCTCAGGGCACACCGGATTGTCCAAGCTTCCGATAGGCGAGCCCAGAGTTGCCCCTGGTGGCCACCGGCGACTGACAGGTTGGACCAATACTCAGAGGAGCACTGGCCCGGGGGTTTAAATAAAGATGACCCTCGGGCTCGCGAAAACCCAAGGGAAGAGGCTTAGGTGGCAAATGGTAAAACCAAAGTTGGGCCTTGCTGGAGGAGTTTTATTCAAGGCGAACTGTCAAGGGGGTCCCATAAATCACCCAACCGCGTAAGGAACGCAAACTCAAGGAACATAATACCGGTATGACGGAAACTACGGCGGCAAGAGTGGAACAAAACACCAGGCATAAGGCCGAGCCTTCCACTCTTTACCAAATATATAGATGCATTAATTAAATAAGAGATATTGTGATATTCCAAAATATCCATGTTCCAACATGGAACCAACTTTAACTTCACCTGCAACTAGCAACGCTATAAGAAGGGCTGAGCAAAAGCGGTAACTTAGCCAAACAACGGTTTGCTAGGAAAGGATGGTTAGAGGCTTGACATGGCAAATATGGGAGGCATGATATAGCAAGTGGTAGGTAGCGCAGCTGTGACGCCCCCGATTCGACTGTACACTAATCATGCACGCAAATGTGTACGATCAAGATCAGGGACTCACGGGAAGATATCACAACACAACTCTACAAGATAAATAAGTCATACAAGCATCATAATACAAGCCAGGGGCCTCGAGGGCTCGAATACAAGTGCTTGATTATAGACGAGTCAGCGGAAGCAACAATATCTGAGTACAGACATAAGATAAACAAGTTTGTCTTAAGAAGGCTAGCACAAAAGTAGCAACGATCGAAAAGGCAAGGCCTCCTGCCTGGGACCTCCTAACTACTCCTCGAAGCCGAACTCCATCTAGAATCATCCTCGGGATCTCTAGCTCCTGGACTCCAGCATCTGGTTGCGACAACCAAGTATAGAAAGGGGAAAAGAGGGAGAAAAGCAACCGTGAGTACTCATCCAAAGTACTCGCAAGCAAGGAGATACACTACATATGCATGGGTATATGTGTAAAGGGCCATATCAGTGGACTGAACTGCAGAATGCCAGAATAAGAGGGGGATAGCTAATCCTGTCAAAGACTACGCTTCTGGCCACCTCCATCTTGCAGCATGTAGAAGAGAGTAGATGGTAAGTTCACCAAGTAGCATCGCATAGCATAATCCTACCCGGCGATCCCCTCCTCGTCGCCCTGTTAGAGAGCGATCACCGGGTTATATCTGGCACTTGGAAGGGTGTGTTTTATTAAGTATCCAGTTCTAGTTGTCATAAGGTCAAGGTACAACTCCGGGTTGTCCTTTTACCGAGGGACACGGCTATTCGAATAGATAAACTTCCTTGCAGGGGTGCACCACATAACCCAACACGCTTGATCCCATTTAGCCGGACACACTTTCCTGGGTCATGCCCAGCCTCGGAAGATCAACACGTTGCAGCCCCGCCTAGGCTCAACAGAGAGGTCAGCACGCCGGTCTAAATCCTATGCGTGCAGGGGTCTGGGCCCATCGCCCATTGCACACCTGCACGTTGCGAGGGCGTCCGGAAGCAGACCTAGCCTAGCAGGCGTTCCAGTCCAATCCGGCGCGCGCCGCTCCATCGCTGACGTCAAGAAGAGCTTCGGCTGATACCACGACGTCGAGTGCCCATAACTGTTCCCGCGTAGTTGGTTAGTGCGTATAGACCAAATGGCCAGACTCAGATCAAATACCAAGAACTCGTTAAGCGTGTTATTTTGAAGTAACCGCGGACGCCGTCCAGGGCCAGGCCCACCTCTCGCCTAGGTGGTCTCAACCTGCCCTGTCGCTCCGCCACAAAGTAACAGTCGGGGGCCGTCAAGAACCCAGGCCCACCTCTACCGGGATGGAGCCACCTGTCCTTTCATCCCCCTCATCAGAATCACTTGCGGGTACTCAACGAGCCGACCCGACTTTAGTCACCACATGTGTCATGTATAAAGTATAAAGTATATACCCGTGATCACCTCCCGCAGTGATCACGGCCCAGTAGTATAGCATGGCAGACGAACAGGAGTGTAGGGCCACTGATGGAACACTAGCATCCTATACTAAGCAGTAGGATAGCAGGTAAGGGTAACAACTGTAGCAACAATGACAGGCTATGCAACAGAATAGGATTAACCGAAAGCAGTAACATGCTACACTACTCTAATGCAAGTAGTATAGGGAAGAATAGGCGATATCTTGTGATCAAGGGGGGCTTGCCTGGTTGCTCAGACAAGGAGGGGTCGTCGGTGACGTAGTCGACCACAGGGGCATCAACATCGTCGGGTCTACCGAAGAGAAGAGGGGCAAGAAACAGTAAATACATAGCAAGCAAGTGCATAATAGGACAACAGGCAGAGCTAGACGTGTTCTAACGCGATATGAGGTGATACCGGTGAAGGGGGGAAACATCCGGGAAAATATCCCCGGTGTTTCGCGTTTTCGGACAGATGAACTGGAGGGGGAAAGTTGCGTGTTTGCTATGCTAGGGATGTGTGGCAGACGAACGGGCTGCGTATCCGGATTCGTCTCGTCGTTCTGAGCAACTTTCATGTACAAAGTATTTTCATCCGAGGTACGGTTTATTTTATATTGATTTTAAAAGATTTAAATCACTTTTTAGCATTTATTTAATTATTTTAATCCAACATTATCTAGAACAGTGCACGCTGACGTCAGCGTGACGTCAGTAGTCAACAGAGGCGTTGACTGGTCAACTGACATGTGGGTCCCGTTCGTCATTGACTGTTCAGTCTAATGAGGGTTTAACTAATCTAATTACGGTTTAATTAAACTAACTAGTTAATTAGATTAATTAAATAGGATTAATTAACTTAATTAATTATTTTAATTATTATTTATTTAGTTTTTTCTATTCATTCTTTTTTTTAAACGTTCAAGGGGTGGGGCCCCTTTGTCATAGGGCCCTGGGGCCATAGCGGGTCGGGCGTTGCGGGCGAACGAGCACAAGGTGCCCGGTGGGCGTGAGCGCCGGGCGTGGCGTCGCCCGAGCGGGAGCGCCAGCGAGCAGGGAAGCTGCGAGGCCGGGCGGAGTGCAGCGAGGGAGGCCGAGCGAGCGGTGGCCAGAGTGGCCAGGTCACGCGCGGGGGAGGGGATGTGAAGTGGGGCGAGGCCAGGGAGTGGCAGGGGCGGAAGGCCGCGCGAGGCAGGGCGCGCCCGCGAGCAGAGCGAAACGGGACGGCGGACGGCGCGGTGAGTGCCGCGCGCACGTGTGTGGCCGGCCGCGGACGACGCAGGGCGGAGGGCGAGCAGCGACGGTGTGCGGGCGGCAAGGGCGGCAAGTGAGCGGGGCTCGCGTGCGACGGGCGCCGGAGCGAGCGAGCTACGGGCGCGGGGGAAGAGAGGAGGAGAGGAGGGGCTCATGATGGCCGTAGGGGATGGGCAGTGGGACGCGGGGAGGGAGACGGGGACGACGCGACGAGGTCGGGCGGTTCAGCGACGAAGAGGACGAAGACGATGGCGTCCGGCGACGCGGTGTCGGGGAGGCGGGCTCGATGTAGTTCCGGGCGGGGTCCAGCGACGGCACAGCCGTGGACGGGGCGACGAGATCGGGGCGGCGTCCGGGCTGCCAGCGACGAGGGCGGTGGGGCTATGGCGCACGACGGGTCGGGGGCGTCGGTTGCCCCCGATCCAGATCCACTCATGAGCGGGCGCGCCGGCGGGGTGGGGCTCCAACGCGGGGAGCGCGGCGGCGCTGGAGAAACGAGAGGGAGTGGGGAGGGGATCGTGCGGGACGAGTGGGGAAAGTGGGGGTTAGGGTTTCGGGGGGAGTGGATACGAGGAAGTGGGGGAGGAGTGGCCGGCTGGGCCTGGTGGGTTGGCCCAGTTGGGCCTGTGGTCAGCTGGGCCGAAGCCCAGGGGGGTTTCTCTTCCTTTTTTTTGGTCTTTTGTTTTTCTCTTTTGTATTTTCCTTCTTTTATTTATTTTCTCTTTTGTTTTAATTCAATTTAAAATATTTATGCATTTTATAAAACTGTGTCTTCTACACCATAATTATCTATGTAATATTTAGTATAAACCGAACATTTTTATTTTAATGTTTGAAAACTTTTATTATTTACCAAATTTTGAATTTGAATTTTGGACCGGTTTGATCTAACGATAGATTAGCAACAGTAACGGAGGTAACGTGGCACCATTAGCGTGGGATTACTATAGCTTAATTACCCGGGCGTTACAATTCTCCTCCACTACAAGAAATCTCGTCCCGAGATTTAAGGGGTAGAGCAAGGGGGAAAGATTTGGTTACGACATCCTAATGGATCTTCTCATTCATTTTTGCTCTCCCTAAAGTAGTTGACCCGCTTCGTTGATGTCCTCATTTCTCTGCTTCAAATCATCATGATGAAGTCGGCATCCTTTCTTCGGGAACTCCATCGTACTTACGAAAGAATAAGGGTGGTTATTCCGGAAGAACAGACCTCTGCAAGGTTGACTAACTGGTCGATAACATCCAGGATGGTGGCGGGAAGTAACTCCCGAACTAAAACTTAAGAAAATATCGAGAGCAAAGTAAGGAGGTATCATGGGAAGTTTTGAGCGGGCATGCAATCGTTCGTTGCCTGAAACGAAATGTGACAGGGGTTCAGAGCAAATGGGAAAGTATTGCGTCTGGTACTAGAATAGATCACTAGGCAGGTGGCCCGTGAATCACATACGAAGTCAAGCTCGAGGAATAACTTCGACAACAGGGTGTATAGGAGAGTCAGGTTTCGATCCTGTGGAACTGTGGGTTATGGGCCCACCATGTGGGTTAAAAGTAGGAAGGGCGGAGACGTCTTGCGTGATCACGTAAGCAAGGCATGTCAGAGGATAGCCTGTCTTTTATGTCGGCAACAACATCGGTACCAAGGGCGAGGGACGAAGAGAACCATTTTCCTGCTCGTTGAAACGAGGTGGACCAATAGGCAAGTTCTCGTCCATCGGTGGTTACCGGAATGTCACCAACAATAGTAACAGGGTCTTACTGACAGAGTTGTACACCGAGGTGTTTGCACAAGCAGGGAATTAATACTGCTTAGATCATAATGATCACCAGAAACGTTAAACCAACCAATGGAAAGGAAGATATGATTAACAGATTAAATAGAACAATGGAAAGGAAAATGTGTTTATACACATATTTCAGGGGTATATCCTTCCCAAGGACAATGGTTAGAAGAGAACCATTTAGGTTAGGGAAGAGGAAGTTCATGACATTACCCAAACAACGGTGTTTGAATAATTGATAAAGAAAATTTAGCATTGTGCTTCAAATGTTTTTATTGAAGATCGGAGTACCACAGACATGCTTCGAGATAGCATTGACATGGTCATTAGGTAAGATCAGGCTATGGATACACAAAGGATCCATCAGGAACAACTTATAGAGTAAGTCTTAAAATTTCCTCATGGAAGAATAGCTAACCTTGCTAAAAAGGTAAACTTATAACAATAGGGCCTCTAGGCATGATATCACCCTACTGGGTTATATAAAGACCAATGCTATGACTCTTGGAAAAATGTTCCAACCATCATATCTGACCGAAATTCAGATCTGATTGGTGTCAGGATGCCTCAGACTCAGGATGTCTAAGAAGAAAGGTGCAACACAAATTGATGGGATGACATTGTAAGATTCTCGGGAAATGAACTATGAAAGCAAGTTCCAAAACAAGAGTTCATCATTAAACCAAGGAGAGGGTTAGGAGGTGGCTGATGGACTCCGTGACATCCATTGAGATTTCCAAAAGATGGATTTCCACAACTATGTGAACAAGGAGATAACATTAGCTAGATCGAATGACTTAATGATGTATGCTCGAGGAAAACATACACAGTTAAACATTGGTTGAAATGTGCACCCGAAATATGGGCTAGGTAGCACGATCAATGTTTGAATGATGATTCATTAAGCCATAGACGTAGAATGAAACTATAGACCAATAACTTCAAAGCAATAGGGTTGCTAGATGTTTAGAATTTACACATCATAGACCATTTGTCGGTATTTCGTTTAGGAACAACACGGGGACCAAGAAAGAATGGTGATGGTGATAAGTATCACTGTACCAAGAATTCTTAAGAGGTGGAGTAATGCTCACGACATTCTTGACATCAAAGATGGTAATACTCCACGGTAGAACATAACATAGGTTGGATAGCAGGGAAATCAAGATACAACACAAAATATGAACAAGTTTGTGTTGAGGGGAGGCAAGAATGTTGTCGATGATAACACAATCCATCGAGGGGCAAGGATGGTATTTCTCATCCTGAATTTCGACACACAACTTGGAAGAAGTCAAATTGTTGACAATGATCACGACAAATTTGTCGAGAGGTTTTCAAGAAGATGTAATTGATCGACGATGACATCAAGTCAAAGGAATGATGAAAGCGAAAGGTTATTGGAACCACGGGTAGGACACAAACTCGAAATCAAGTTTGCTGTTCAAGGAGAAGGGATATGACGAGGAAGATCGACGCAAGATTAGCTCACTGTCGAAATTTGTGCGCTGGGAAGGTCCAGGTAGCACAGTTAAAATTGGCAAGATAATGACATAGCCGAGCAGGCTAGGAATGACTTGAAGGATTATTAAACTCGTAAGCAACAAAAATTACTTAGAGTTATTGAATCGGAGTGCGGAATTGATTCACTTATCGGTGTCTTTGAGGGGTTCTAACAACTCAGAACCCGTTGGAAAAATGGAATCGGCAAGAATATTAGTTGATGAAGAACTCATAAGAAGTTAAGTAGTTCCTTGGCATTCTCGAGATACCAGGTGGGTAATACTCGACGACAGACCAAAGTAGAGGTTGGACGGGGGTATTGCTCTGCAGAGGACAAGTGCTTAAACTTGCACGAGAAATGGTACTTAAAGGAGAACATGGTCGGAACCACGATTGCAAAAGGATCAATTCACAGATACTAGATGATATCATATCAAGGAAATAGTTATTATTACAAGAAGCTTCTATGATAGGATCTACATCGTTTCCATGGGCATGGACACAAAGTTCAAGGTCAACTCCCACTTCTCCAATGCATACCCTTTCATTCACTTCTCGCGTTTGATGAAGTTGCAGTGTTGAAAATTTTTATCTGGCAAAATACCAGAAGAGTATGACTCAAGAAAACTTTCAAGTTCACACATACTATGAAAGGCATAGGTTCAACCCATCGGGGCATCGTGAAACATATACCACAAGCTTCAGGGGTAATTAACTCAAGCTCGATAGTAGAGCATGGGTGACAAAACGAGAGGATACAATTTACTAAAGGCATTATGTATCAGGGAAAGAACTTCCAAAGTGATTGAATATGAAGGACGTTGTCGGATAAAATCCAACAAGGTTCTGATGGTCCATAAAGGATCTGATGTGAGTATCGGCACACAACCAGAGGTAGAATCAATGCAAAGACCTTGTATTATAGAAACAACTAAGTAACTTAGAGCTCAATTGCAAAGGAATTATGATTTACAAAGCGAAGGATCAGAAACAGACGCTCTGATCAAGGATGGATAAGTTCAATAGAAATAGGGGCAAAATCGACAAAATTTGATTGGCGAGAACCAGCTCACGTTTCAAATGACGTCTGAGCCGGAAGGATGAATTCTAGGATCTGATGGAGGACTGCGAGAATTCGCAACATATTGAATCAACGGACTCAAAATGATAATGACAATAGATGCCAATAAGATTACGAGACTTAAGATTAATCATAATGCAAGTAAGCAAGAATTTCAAGAGCAAAAAGGCTCCTGAAGATTTTCGGAAGATCGAGTGATATTTTGAACACTTTTGTGAAATACTTCAATCAACTAGGGATGAGCGGATACTCGGTAAGTGCGAGAATTATCCGTAGGGGTATTCAGGTGACAAAGAACAGCAAGGCAGTAAGCTCAAAGGATTCTCGTAACAATAGAGAGAATTACGGGGTATCTTGTAGTAACAAGATCAACCGGGAAACATTGTATGAATAGCGAGTATACGTGGTTATCCATAGGAGTTTACCGATGAAAGGGAATTGCAAAAGCGATGAACACAAGTTCTCGGGTTATCAGCGGAGAGTATCTTCAGGGTCTTCACGTGCAGCAGACGATCATCAGCAATAAGGGGCTCTCCGGGTGAAAGTGATAACGAGATCCTAATGTTAGATTTAGCAAAACTCACTTAACCCGAATAGAAGTGAGATTAGAGTCCCAGAGTATACACAAGGAGTAAAAGATCCTAATACCACCCAATGGCGACGTGGGCCCGTAAGCCACACAGCCATGTCAGTAAAAGTTTAGCAATGACTAGACTCAACTTCGGCCAAGGAGTTGGAAAGGGGGATTCCTACAGGCAGTTGGCTCTGATACCAACTTGTGACGCCCCCGATTCGACCGCACACTAATCATGCACGCAAATGTGTACGATCAAGATCAGGGACTCACGGGAAGATATCACAACACAACTCTACAACATAAATAAGTCATACAAGCATCATAATACAAGCCAGGGGCCTCGAGGACTCGAATACAAGTGCTCGATTATAGACGAGTCAGCGGAAGCAACAATATCTGAGTACAGACATAAGTTAAACAAGTTTGCCTTAAGAAGGCTAGCACAAAAGTAGCAATGATCGAAAAGGTAAGGCCTCCTGCCTGGGACCTCCTAACTACTCCTCGAAGCCGAACTCCATCTAGAATCATCCTCGGGATCTCTAGCTCCTGGACTCCAGCATCTGGTTGCGACAACCAGGTATAGAAAGGGGAAAAGAGGAATAAAAGCAACCGTGAGTACTCATCCAAAGTACTCGCAAGCAAGGAGCTACACTACATATGCATGGGTATATGTGTAAAGGGCCATATCAGTGGACTGAACTGCAGAATGCCAGAATCAGAGGGGGATAGCTAATCCGGTCGAAGACTACGCTTCTGGCCACCTCCATCTTGCAGCATGTAGAAGAGAGTAGATGGTAAGTTCACCAAGTAGCATCGCATAGCATAATCCTACCCGGCGATCCCCTCCTCGTCGCCCTGTTAGAGAGCGATCGCTAGGTTATATCTGGCACTTGGAAGGGTGTGTTTTATTAAGTATCCGGTTCTAGTTGTCATAAGGTCAAGGTACAACTCCGGGTTGTCCTTTTATCGAGGGACACGGCTATTCGAATTGATAAACTTCCCTGCAGTGGTGCACCACATAACCCAACACGCTTGATCCCATTTGGCTGGACACACTTTCCTGGGTCATGCCCGGCCTCGGAAGATCAACACGTCGCAGCCCCACCTAGGCTCAACAGAGAGGACAGCACGCCGGTCTAAATCCTATGCGCACAGGGGTCTGGGCCCATCGCCCATTGCACACCTGCACGTTGCGAGGGCGGCCGGAAGCAGACCTAGCCTAGCAGGCGTTCCAGTCCAATCCGGCGCGCGCCGCTCCGTCGCTGACGTCAAGAAGAGCTTCGGCTGATACCACCACGTCGAGTGCCCATAACTGTTCCCCCGTAATTGGTTAGTGCGTATAGACCAAATGGCCAGACTCAGATCAAATACCAAGAACTCGTTAAGCGTGTTATTTTGAAGTAACCGCGAACGCCGTCCAGGGCCAGGTCCACCTCTCGCCTAGGTGGTCTTAAACTGCCCTGTCGCTCCGCCACAAAGTAACAGTCGGGGGCCGTCAGGAACCCAGGCCCACCTCTACCGGGATGGAGCCACCTGTCCTTTCATCCCCCTCATCAGAATCACTTGCGGGTACTCAACGAGCCGACCCGACTTTAGTCACCACATGTGTCATGTATAAAGTATAAAGTATATACCCGTGATCACCTCCCGCAGTGATCACGGCCCAGTAGTATAGCATGGCAGACGAACAAGAGTGTAGGGCCACTGATGGAACACTAGCATCCTATACTAAGCAGTAGGATAGCAGGTAAGGGTAACAACTGTAGCAACAATGACAGGCTATGCAACAGAATAGGATTAACCGAAAGCAGTAACATGCTACACTACTCTAATGCAAGTAGTATAGGGAAGAATAGGCGATATCTGCTGATCAAGGGGGGGCTTGCCTGGTTGCTCAGACAAGGAGGGGTCGTCGGTGACGTAGTCGACCACAGGGGCATCAACATCGTCGGGTCTACCGGAGAGAAGAGGGGCAAGAAACAGTAAATGCATAGCAAGCAAGTGCATAACAGGACAACAGGCAGAGCTAGACGTGTTCTAACGAGGTATGAGGTGATACCGGTGAAGGGGGGGGACATCCGGGAAAATATCCCCGGTGTTTCGCGTTTTCAGACAGATGAACTGGAGGGGGAAAGTTGCGTGTTTGCTATGCTAGGGATGTGTGACAGACGAACGGGCTGCGTATCCGGATTCGTCTCGTCGTTCTGAGCAACTTTCATGTACAAAGTATTTTCATCCGAGGTACGGTTTATTTTATATTGATTTTAAAAGATTTAAATCACCTTTTAGCATTTATTTAATTATTTTAATTCAACATTATCTAGAACAGTGCGCGCTGACGTCAGCATGACGTCAGCAGTCAACAGAGGCGTTGACTGGCAACTGACGTGTGGGTCCCATTCGTCATTAACTGTTTAGTCTAATGAGGGTTTAACTAATCTAATTACGGTTTAATTAAACTAAATAGTTAATTAGATTAATTAAATAGGATTAATTAACTTAATTAATTAATTATTTTAATTATTATTTATTTAGTTTTTTTATATTCATTCTTTTTTTAAAACGTTCAAGGGGTGGGGCCCCTTTGTCATAGGGCCCTGGGGCCATAGCGGGTCGGGCGTTGCGGGCGAACGAGCACAGGGCGCCTGATGGGCGCGAGCGCCGGGCGTGGCGTCGCCTGAGCGGGAGCGCCGGCGAGCAGGGAAGCTGCGGGGCCGGGCGGAGTGCGGCGAGGGAGGCCGAGCGAGCGGTGGCCGGAGTGGCCAGGTCACGCGCGGGGGAGGGGATGTGAAGTGGGGCGAGGCCAGCGAGTGGCAGGGGCGGAAGGCCGCGCGAGGCAGGGCGCGCCCGCGAGCAGAGCGAAACGGGACGGCGGACGGTGCGGTGAGTGCCGCGCGCACGCGTGTGGCTGGCCGCGGACGACACAGGGCGGAGGGCGAGCAGCGACGGTGTGCGGGCTGCAAGGGCGGCAAGTGAGCGGGGCTCGCGTGCGACGGGCGCCGGAGCGGGCGAGCTACGGGCGCGGGGGAAGAGAGGAGGAGAGGAGGGGCTCACGATGGCCATAGGGGATGGGCAGTGGGACGCAGGGAGGAAGACGGGGACGACGCGACGAGGTCCGGGCGGTTCGGCGACGAAGAGGACGAAGATGATGGCGTCCGGCGACGCGGCGTCGGGGAGGCAGGCTCGATATAGTTCCGGGCGGGGTCCAGCGACGGCACAGCCGTGGACGGGGCGACGAGATCGGGGCGGCGTCTGGGCTGCCAGCGACGAGGGCGGTGGGGCTATGGCGCGCGACGGGCCGGGGGCGTCGGTTGCCCCCGATCCAGATCCACTCGTGAGCGGGCGCGCCGGCGGGGTGGGGCTCCAACGCGGGGAGCGCGGCGGCGCTGGAGAAACGAGAGGGAGTGGGGAGGGGATCGTGCGGGACGAGTGGGGAAAGTGGGGGTTAGGGTTTCGGGGGGAGTGGATAAGAGGAAGTGGGGGAGGAGTGGCCGGGTGGGCCTGGTGGGTTGGCCCAGTTGGGCCTGTGGTCAGCTGCGCCGAAGCCCGGGGGGTTTCTCTTCCTTTTTTTTGGTCTTTTGTTTTCTCTTTTGAATTTTATTTCTTTTATTTATTTTCTATTTTGTTTTAATTCAATTTAAAATATTTATGCATTTTATAAAACTGTGTCTTCTACACCATAATTATCTCTGTAATATTTAGTACCAACTGAACATTTTTATTTTGATGATTGAAAACTTTTATTATTTACCAAATTTTGAATTTGAATTTTGGACCGGTTTGATCTAACGATAGATTAGCAACAGTAACGGAGGTAACGTGGCACCATTAGCGTGGGATTACTATAGCTTAATTACCCGGGCGTTACAGCAGCATGGCAATAGAACGAACAACTAGCAAAGCAAAGATAGAAGTGATTTCGAGGGTATGGTCATCTTGCCTGCAAGGTTCTCAGAGTTGTCGAAAGCTTGATCCTCGTAAGCGTACTCAACAGGTTCCTCGTTCACGAACTCGTCTCCCGGCTCTACCCAAAACAAGAACACAAGCAACGGAACCACAATCAATCACGGGAAATGCTAAAGCAACATGATGCAAAACACGAATGATATGCAAGATATGATATGCGATGCATATGCGTGCTCCGGAGGAAAAAGGATGAACAAGGCAGTAACTTGGCAAACCAAGTATGCCACTGGAAAGATGAGATGATTTCGGTCGAAATCGATATAAAGATCACCGGAAACGGATGCACGGTTTGCAAATGGCAAGCAAAACAAGAATTAACAGCATGATAGCACTTAGAATACATCAAGAAACTATGCTACAGCACTCCAACATAGCAACAAAGCATATGGCAGTAATCTACAGGAGATGCTTGACAAAAGATGAACACTGAGCTACGGCTAGATCACACCACAGCATGTTCAAAGAAGCATGGAAAAAGTGCAAAAGATATTAGGATCACAGACTTGGTGAAATTACTGGACATGGCAGAAACAGCATCAGGTAGCAATGTTCAGAGCAAGAAATCAACATGCTACAGGAACTTAACATGGCAAAAAGAGGCATGGCATGAATCTACTAAATGCATATGACAAAAGTCCCTTACTGACCATAAGCTAAAAAGGACCAGAAGATATGATGGAAACCATGTAAACATAGCAAGTTTCGTTAACAGGTTTCAGACAACAGAAAACAGAGCATGGCAGTAAACAGACTTATGAAGGCATCTTGGTGAGCTTGCTTCACTCACCACAAAGCAATGCATGACAAAACAAGCATACCTACGGCAAGATGGCATGTTTATGAAGCTATCCATGGCAAGAGCAAAGTACATAGCATGTATGAAACAAGTACAACAACCTTGGCAAAATTGAATAACACGTAAACAATCTGCCAGAAATATTTTATAGCAAAAGTAGAGCAAGATTGAGTCATGCTATGGAACTCCATAATTGCAAACAGGGGCATGGATGGATAGAGCAAAATTATATATACAAAACATTCTTAGTGAACATCACCAAAAGGCGAATGGATCTCTCTGTAGCCACATGGATATATAGCAACAAAATAACAACAGTCACAGACTGTAAAATTACCAAGTCCCTGAAATCAGAAACATCACGAAGCCTAGTTTGCATGCTTGTGCTAGTCACCACAGAGATCACAAAAATGCATGGCATACACCTCTGTAAAGATAGCATGGCATAGATCAAAACACATGTAGAGCTCATGCCCATAAGATGCACAGATTAAATGCAACAAAAATAACAAAACCCTAAGATCTGATAAGTAACAGCAGTTAACAGCATGTAGCACTCTTGCACCAGAGATTTGGGCATCAAGATGGACTCAAATGAAAATGACGCAATGGAACAAAATGAATAGAATCTCGAGGAGAACATTTCGATATATTACACGCACGAAACGGAGCTATATGCAGAGAGTTATGATGCGATGAACATGACCATGTAATGCAAAAATTTCCAGACTTGGACAAATTAAGGGGAGGAAGAAAGTCAACCCTCGGGCTCGCGATCTGGATCGGGCGTGGCGGCAGCGCGAGCTCGCCGGAGCAGCGGCGACGGCCGGAGTTGGAGAGGAGGAGATGGCGAGGGAGAGGAGCCGGAGCTCAGGGCGGCGACGGGCGCGGCGCCGGCGGGCGGCGCGCGGGCTCTGGGGCGGCACTGGAGGAGGCGGCGGCGCGGGCTCCGGCGGGGATGGCGCGCGGCGGCGGCGGCGGCGAGGCGGCGCTGGCGGAGAGGAAGGCGGTACCGAGGCGGCGGGGCGGCGCACGGGCTCGGGCGAAGGAGGCGCGGGCCGGGAGGGCCTGCGGTGGGCTCTCCGGGCCGCGGGCGTACGGGCGGCGGCGGCGACACGTGTCGCCACGGGACTGGTGCGGGCGTGGCGGCGGGCTTTGTCTGGCCGGCGGCGGACGTGTCCGGCGGCGCGGAGGAGCGGGGTTAGGGTTTGGACTGCGAGAAAAATCGGAGGGGGACACATATATATAGGTAGAGGGAGCTAGGAGGCTCCAAATGGAGTGCGGTTTTCGCCCACACGATCGTGATCGAACGACCTAGAGCATGGAGGTGACTTAGATGGGTTTGTGGGCTGTTTGGAGGGGGGGTTTCTGAAACACACAAAAGGACTTTGCGGTTACCCGGTTAACCGTTGGAGTGCCAAACGACCTCCAAATGGAACGAAACTTGACAGGTGGTCTACCGGTGGTATACCAAGGCCACTTGACAAACCTCGGTCCATTCCGAGAACGTTTAACACCCGCTCACGAAAAGAAACAAGAGGGGTGCGCCGGAGGAGGTGGGAGTGTCGGATTGCAAAACGGACAAGGGGGAAAATGCTCGGATGCATGAGACGAACACGTATCCAAATGAGATGCACATGATGACATGATATGAGATGCATGACATGAATAAAATGCAGAAAGAAAAACAAAACCCGACCACGAAGGGAATATCATAGCACATAGCCGAAAATGGCAAGAGTTGGAGTTACAAATATGGAAAGTAACATCCGGGGTGTTACGGCGTCCCTGGAGCAGCAGGTGGAGGCGCGCAGAGCCGCCCATGCGTCAATGAGGGGGGCACCCGCCAAGGAGGAAGAAATCCGGAAGCTTGAGGAGGCGATGGCGTTGGAAGCTGTGGAACGCAGCCTCGAGCTAGAGCGGTTGGAGACGAGGGAGCGCCAGGTCGTCCAAGCCGAGGACGCCGTCGATGCGCGCGAGGTCAGGGCTCAGGAGGAGGTTGATCGCCGGGTGGCCGTGGCTCACGCGGATCTTGAGGGTAGGTATGACTTGAGGTTGAAGCTTGCGGGGACAAAGGACGCGGGTAGGGCCGCCGCCCTCAGGCCCAAGCTGGCTGAAGTGGAGAGGCGCGAGGAGGCTACGACAGCCGCCCTGGTCACAGCACGGGTGGAGTTGGCCTCTGCCCGTGCCGAGCTGCTCTCTCTTTTCAGAAGCGGGTTGACGACGCTGAGTCCGTTGCGCGGCAGAACGGGGAGGAAGTGCTTCAGCGGCGGATGCTTCAGCGTGTACATGCCCCCATGCTCCAGGACCTCAGGATCAGGGCCAACGCGGCGCTGGGCCACGTCTGCGACGAGAATGCTCCGCACCCACACTCGAACGACTATGCCAGTCACCTACGCTTCTTTGCCGACGTGGTGACGCGCCTGGAAGCCCGGTCTGATAGAGCTCGCCAGCTTGTGGAAGGGAGAAGCCGAGGCCTGCTCGGGCGCGCGTTCTCCCGTGTCTTCAGCCATCTCCGGAACACCTTCCCTTCGACTTTGACGCCGCCATTGCCCCTGTACCGCAGGCCATCCGGGGCGACCTGGCGCGGTGGGTGGAGGACAACATGGATGCGCTGGTCAGGGTGTGGCACCCCGATCCGCATGGAGCAGGGGGCCTTCGCACGTCAGCCCAGGATAACATCTGACGCACGACAGGTCCATAATACAGCATTCCAGGTACAAAAATATTCATCAAATACATGTATATGAGATTACATCATTGATGAATACAATTATCTGGCATAGCCCTAAGGCTATTAAATGACAGCGGAAGTCTGATAAAAATGGCGGCGGAAGTCTTGGTTTGGCAGCATAACAACTCTGGCTGGGCTCCACAACTCACAGGACTGGCAAGATTACGGCCTAGCACGAGGGATCAAGCGAGCAATACGGGTACGACCTACAAAACTGGCATGACATGCCAGGTCAGTACATTGAATGTACTTGCAAGACAACCAAATACATAGCATCCAAACAAGCTGCAGACAAAGCAAGAACCGAGCGCATGCAACACCCTATCTTATATCAATTACTAAACATGGCATGATAAAAATCAACTAAGCATGAACAAAATCATAACATCTACTAACATGGCAATGACATGGCATATCAGAACATGATTATAACATTGTAATAGCAAAACATAGAATTTTAACTCAATCATGGCATAACTTAACATGTCAATCAAAGCATAGCATGGCATCAAGAAACTATGCTGAAAATAAACTACCAATAATATCCAATGCAGACATAGCATGTTAACATTATGCAATCATCTTCTGTTCTATCATGGTTCTTTAAATGCAAATAATGATATATTATTCCAGCAATGCAACCAAACTTGTGCACTGAGTCCCTCGGACTCTCTTATCAACTGTGATCATCTCTGGATCACAAACACACCACCAAAGTGGTCTTTCTCAAGAACAACTCGTGATCCTTACGGTGATCACAACCACGACCAACACTTGGTCTCCAACCGTGATCCTTACGGCGATCACAACCACGACCAATATTTGGCCCGTGATCCTTACGGCGATCACAACCACTTATCTCATCATCAAAATATCGTCGTGACTCCTCACGACTATCTCATAGTTCAAGTTACCATATTCTTGTTATCACATATTTATTTACCAACTTAATTATTTTGGTTTGTCCTCCATTTCGACCAAGACCTGATAGTGGGACCTACTACGAACTGTTGCTATTGATAGACTTTATACACTCTGCAGAGGTAGCACACTGTACCCACACCACGGAACCCATGGCCTCGTCATCCCATTCAGGTGGACCAACGGCATTCCGGCGAAACCAACCTACTGCCATGACGCTCTCCCGGCCACTCTGACCCAATCCCCAACGAGCTGGTCCTGGGTGGCCCCGTGTCTACCAAAGACACCCCGACCACCGTGGTGGTCAACTCCCACTCGGGGACACTCCCACTCGGGGACTGGTACCAAAAATCTCAAAAATGAGCACGCAAGGTTATGTCCGCTTACCTGATCAGGGTAAGCACGCCCATAACCTTCCCTAGTGGGAGGCACCGGCGAGAGGTCACGACAATAGCTCGCATTAAGGCCTCCCAGAAGGCAAATGTGGCTGCACTGAAAAAGTTCAGTTTGGCGGCACTATGACTCGATCCCATCGATGATGGAGGAGGTTTGTTATTATTAAGTCATTTTATTTCCTTCTCCATCATCATGAACATGTTTAACATGAGTGCAACATGCCGCATACAAATGCACGAACAAAATATTGAACTCCTCAAGTGCACAACTATAACATAAAGGACACGATAGTAGTATATCAACGGTGCATTACAATCATCATAACAGTTTATAACGATGACATGCAAATAAAGTAGAGTAGTGACATGGCATTATCAATAACAACATTTTAATTAGCATGGCAAAAGATATCATGAAAACACAAGCATGCATAACAGGCATAATAACTGCAGACGAAAATGATGTGAAACAACTGCAACTACACAAACACAAGGTGCAAGCAAAGTCAACATGCACGTTCGGTGCTCATGATAAGAGGTTGGCTTGCCTGGGGGTCGACAAATACTCCGGGAAGAAGTGCGAAATGATCGCGAAAAGATTTGCCGAAAACAGTTCCTTCTCGGAGGGGGCTGTTTACGGGCAAGGGTAAAAAGGTCATTTTCTATGTGTGAAAATATTATGACAATGACATCAACAGAACGGGCTCGACGAAACGAAGACGTGGGCTTTGGATTCACCTGATTCGGAGTTACGGGTAAAAAGATACGGACGTTTAAAGCTCAGGGACTAGTCTATAAAATTACTTCTACAAACAGGTCCCTGGTAGTTTAAACAGAACGTGTCTTTTCTGAAAATACGTTTTCCAGAGAGGGAAACGTATTCCCGGCCGAAGGAGAGGAAAAATACGCTTTCTGAGATTGAAAGCGCACTTTCCAGAAATGCGCTTTCGCGCGGGGAAAGCGGCGTCACGGTGGGGGCGCCGCCACTTATCTGACATGGCACTGGGTCCGGCCCTTCGGTCGCCGACAGGTGGGGCCGCGCGAGGAGGGGCCCGCCTGGCCCTGGCGTCTTCTACCTCCGGCTCGGGAGCGAGCGAGGCCGAGGGAGGAGATCGCCCCGACGAGGATCGCCGGCGACTCCGGCCACGGCAGGCGACGGGCGACCTACCCACGGGTTCAGGAGGAGGAGGCGCACCCCGGGGTTGTCTCCGTTGCCGGCAACGAGCACAGGGGAGGGAGCCACCTGGCCCGCGGCAGAGAGGGGCTTCGGCCTCCGGTGGACACGGGGCTCCGGTGAGGGGAATGGAGGGGCGGCGGGCTAGGGAGGGTCGCAGGGATGTGGCGCATCCATCCATGATGCGCACGGTGCTCAGGGAAGCTCGGGGGTGGTATAGGGCGGCGGAGCAGAGTGGCAGGCTCGCCGGAAATCCGAGCGCTCCGGCGAGGGATTCGGTCGGGCTCCGGTACTGGAGTGCTTTGGAGGGAGGGGGAGGGTTGTCTTGCTCGGAGAAGGCTCGGGCTGGCTACTTATAGCCGGGGCAAGGAGGGGAGGAGGTGGCACGCAGCGGGCGATGTGTCCGCGCGTCAGCGACGGTGCAGTGTCGGCAGGCGCGGCCAAGGCCCACGGGAAGGCGACGGGGAGGATCAAGACGAGCAGCAGAGGCTCACGGAGACGAGCAAGGCTCGAGGACAAGAGGAGGAAGCGGACACCAGCGAGGAAGAGGACGAGCTCACGGGCACGCACTGTTCGAGCGTTGGCACGGCTCGCCGGAGAAGAAATCAAAGGGGGCCAGAGGTCCAGAGGGAAGAGGACGCCGAGGGGTAACTGTTGGGCATTAATGGCGAGGCCAGAGACGGTCGTGGCAGCGCTGCCGACGACAACAGTGGCTAGACCACCGTTTTGGCTGGCTGCCCTCGTAGTCACCACTGGCATGGCGTGCTCTGGGGTTTTTACTGATGTAAGTTCATGTCTACCACGTAGTCCTTCCAGCTTGGAGTGTTATCATGGTGAAAGATCAGGCAGAGACAAATGGACATGAGTGAAACAAGCTCCACAAGTTTGCTGTTGCAAACTTGGCAACATCCTAGAGATTAAATCAGAGAGGGTAAATGGTAAACTTGATGTCCGGGAGGCTTGGGGTAGAAAGGACTATGGTCCTGGGAGTTTTGAGGTAAAATGGACAACTATTTACCATGGTTGTTGTACAACCACCAAAACTGACCCAGAAACTTAATCATGATGAAACACTCACTAGGAGTGATGGATTGGGCTATAAATTGGCAAAGCCTGATGATTTGAACATACCATGATGCTGTAGAAAGTTCATACCAAATGGACTCACCAAAATAGTACTTCCTTCACAGCTATCATTTCTGTCCAAAAACTTCAGAAAACTCCTCAGGGCAATTGGTCAAGTGAAATGAGCCACAATCTTGTGGAGATAGGTTATATGAGTAGGAGAAGCCCTGGGAATATTTTCAGCCATAATGGAGCAAGATAAAATGCACTTGCTTCACAAACTGAAAAATTGGACAAAAACCAAGAATTGCTCCTTTGCTCACATAGTTCAATGAAATGACCTGAATTTGGGTGGAGGCTAATGATTTGAGATACTTGAGAGGATGGAAAAGTTTCATTTCATTTGGAAACACTATGAAGGTACTTCCTTCACAAACTTGTGTTCTGGTCAGAAACTATGAAAAAATTGCACAGGGAGCTAGGGTGAATGGATTGAGCTCATCTTTGGTATCCATGGGTTATTTAACAATGTTAAACACCCTGCCAAATTGCAGATCAATTGGAATTAGGAATAAAGCACTTCCTTTGCAAAATTTTAGAGAAGGCAGAAACTTGCATTGGATCATGTGCCAAATTTTTGAACTAAGGAACACGAGATTAGGATGGAACTAGTGATTATATAGCAAATACAAGCTCCACAATTTATGTGGGAATTTGCTCTGCTATAAAAATAGTAGTTCCTTTGGAAATTGGCAGAAATGCAATATTGGCATTAAATAGGAAAAGGCAATTTTCCTTATTTAATTATGGCCAATATACTTGCCAGAGCTTGGATTAGGCATAAGCATCAACTCCACCAATTCTCATGAATTTAGGAGATGGCTAGATATGCCGTTGGATTTTATTCCTCAGAAAGGCAAGAAAAGGAATAAATCATAATTCAAAAATATTGCATTGGACTTAGCAATATTTTTGCATATCCAAGGTTAAGAAAGATAGGATGATCTCTGGGATCAATTGGGAGGATCAACAGAACAAGGAAAATGGTGGCTCCTTTGTAATCACAAGGGCATATCCAAATTCCAAAATTTTGGAATTAGGGTTTAAGAGGAATTGAGCTGATGCAAATGAGGTCTTGCCCACTAAAAAAGACATGAGCAGGATTTTGAAAGGTTGGAAATGACAAAATTTTCTCAGGGTCATCCAGCAAACTCAGGAGAAAATTTTGAAAATGAGTGCCAGGAGAGAATAACAGCACAAAAATTGATAACCCAATTTTGGGGCTGTTACACAGGGCCTGCGTTGGTGAAGGTGGAGGCGACGCCAACGACGGTGACAGCGACGCCAGCAGTGCGTCTGAAGATGACGTGGAGGACGGGATGAGCAACATATCTGGCTAATCCCATGTTCCTTTACTGTTTTACCCTGTATGCAAAAAACTGGGCGTGGCCCCTATAGATTGTGAGAGCATTTTGAGAGGGCGAGCCCCTCATGTAAACAAATCGCAATTTTTACTCTTCTACGCCAAGCCGTGTGTGCGCCTTTGTGGATTCATGAGTCTAGCGGCAAGTTTTGCTGCTGCGGCTTACCTTCGCCAAGTAAGCCCCCGTGCTGGGTCGTGAGATCGTGAGCTCCTGAGGAACTACCATGGGGTCTGCTGGCTCGCCCAAGAGGGCTTCATGAGAATCTGGCGCCGATCGTGGCGTCGACGCGCGTGGCACGTATGCTGCGCCCTGCCCCACTCGCGAGGAGCCCACAAGGAGGAGGCAGCGGTCGTAAGGCTCAGGGTAGAGCAAGAACCAGACAGCAAAAAATGCTCGAATGAGAAAAGGCACCCCCCGCCCGCATCAATGAAAATTCAACTTCAACTTAAATCCAAATCCAGAAGGCAAGGTTACAGAAAAGAGATCCAAAGCAAATGGCCGCGTCCGGTGCCTAGTCTAGTCTTCAGGTCTTCTCACCAGCGCGGAGCTAAGTGCTACCACTAGGCGTGGGAGGGAGCCCCCGAGGCCCGAGGGCGGCTCTTCGGAGACTCCGGGGCGTGTATAGCCCCACTCATTATTACGTGTGAGTGTCACGGGCGGCGATCTTCACAGGCACCGGGCCTTCTTCACAGGTACCGGCCTTGCTTCATATCGCCAGGCGAGGGCCCCGCCTTGCGCCACCCTCGACCACCTTTGAGCCGACCGGCAACCAGGACGACACAAAGGGGGGACAGGGGACGCCAGCGGCGCCCTCGGCGACCACGGGTCCGCTACCGGGAAGGCTCGTCGGCGCCTCCCCGGCAGAGCGCCTACCTCCGAGTGACGCCTAGCTTCACGCGACGTGGCGAGGGGCCTTGCTCCTAGCTCCCTCCATGCATCCCCCAGCGTGCTTCCCCTGGCGGAAGGGGGGCTGCTGCGCCGGGGTCGTCGGCCGACATTGTGACCTGATTCACTTGTAGCCCATGGTTAGCGTAAGCCTGCTCCTGAGAGGTTAGTGGTACCCTGTAGTTGTTGTTGCAGGCGCGGTCGTCGTGGTTCCCCGTCAGCTCCTGGAAGGCCTCAACTTCTAGTGCCTCTTCTTCCCAACTTTCTCTGAGGAACGAGCCAGGGTCGTTTGCCGGCGTGTACTCTTGGTCCATCATGTGGGGCACATAGGCTTCCGGGGCTGTTACCCCGAACACCTCGCCGTAGTGCCCCACACTCCACGCTGCCCGGCCCAGCGCGGCGCCCTAAGGATGATAGCGCGACGTTTCGTTGGGATCATGGGAGGCAACGCTCCTGCCCATGCTCATCGGAGGCGGCATGGGGGCAACGGGGCCCCCGGCGCCGCCGGCCGTGCTGGTGTCGATGAAGCCCCCAGGCACACCTGAGGGCGCGTGGTTGCAGCGAGGCCTGCCGTGAGGTCCAGTAGCGGCCCGAGAAGGGAGCAGATAGCAGAAAGGCGGTGCTCCTGACGCAGCCGCATCCAGCAGCTCGGCGACACGTTCCAGCAGTGCATCCCGGCCGCTCTCCATCAGTCGGCACCGCAGCAACTCTCGCGCCACTATGAGAGAGGCCCGCATATTCGCCTGCTCCCGCCGGGTGTGTGGCGTCGTTGTTGCGGTGTGGCTTGCGGCCCTTGCAGCGGCTCGTGCTTGTCGTGGAGTGAGGGTGGATGGCGCCTGGCTGCACCACCCGCGCCCGGCAGCGCTAGGTGGCGCCCGTGCCGCCTGGAGCGCGGGGTTGAGGTCTTCATGGGCAGGTGGTGCCGCCCTTGCGGGCCAGGCTGCCCAGCGGTCGGAGTCGGCCCTCGGGTCATCGGACATTGGGACCGTGGAGCGTCGGCGGATCGATTGGCAGGGAAGAGGCTCCGGCACACCCCTACCTAGCACGGCAAATGTCAGATCACGGGTTCCGGCAAAACCCTCAAGGTTCGAACTCTGGGGTGCGCGCGAAGTTCTTTCCCTCCTACCGATGCACGCCCTAGGTCTGCTAAGATCTCACGGACGAACTCGACGAACTCACAACACAAAAGACACAGGGTTTATACTGGTTCGGGCCACCGTTGTGGTGTAATACCCTACTCCAGTGTGGTGGTGGTGGATTGCCTCTTGGGCTGATGATGAACAGTACAAGGGGGAAAACAGCCTCCTCAGGTTGAGGTGTTCTTGTGCTCAGTGGACTTGTGGGTGTGAGGGTGGAAGATCGAATCCTCCCCTACTATGGTGGCTAGTTCTACTTATATAGGCCCTGGTCCTCTTCCCAAATATTGAGCGGGAAGGGAGCCAACAACGGCCAATTTAAAGGGGACAGCTAGTACAGCTTATCCTGACAAAAGCGGTCTTCGCCTGCAAAAGGCTCTGGTGGTGACGCCGCCTTGGGCTCCATGGTGACCTCCGTCTTGCCGTCCTGCTGGTCTTGGTCTCGTTGCACTGATATGGAAACCTTTGCTTGATGCCTCGGTACTCTACGCCTGCGCTTGCTCCCTTAGCACCAAAGGGGAAACGAGGACACTGCGTGCGCTGGCGCCCGCCTAGTGCCCGCCTGGTCTCGATCTCCATGGCTTACGTCACGATAACCTCGCGAGGTTTGCCTTGCCTCGATTTCTCCGCTCCTCGCGAGGCAACCTGGTGAGGCCGCTCCTGAGGAGGTCTTGTGTCGTCCGCCTCGCGAGGCTTGGCCCCTCGCGAGGGTCTTGAACGCCTTGTTGACGAAGATGGGCCGTACAGGCCTGCTAGCACAGCCACGCCACGGGACGTAGGCAGGCAAGTCTGGGGACCCCCGTTCCCAGAACGCCGACAGGCAATCCAGCCATGGGAGATACAAAAAGTATTAATATTGCTGGTGCATGATTATATTTTCTCTATGGAGGGGAACTTTACCAGGCGATGCCTCCTTGGATTTCTCCAGTTCGGCGGTAGCAGCAGTCAGCTGGGTCCGACATTTTTCCAGCTCTTGAGACAACATGTTGTTCTTCTCTGTGAGCACCTGGGTATACAATGATCCTTAAAACAGTTGTATCAACTGCTTCAAGTCTCGGGGGCTACTGGTATATAATTATCATATTTGTACAAATGTGTACTTACCCGCATATCTTTCAAATGCTGGCATGTGGCTCTAGTAAGCCCATCTCGAGCAGCTCGGATGTATGCATCAGCCGAGCTGAAGGCGTTGAATGCCTCCTTTGTAAAGCTGGGGTCGCGAAGAGCGGCCCACCGGCACCGATGATTCATAGCGCTTTCCACTTCAGAGTTTGTGACGGATACATCATCCAACTCCTCTGCCAAAGGACAATCCGGTGTCACTCCCGTATCAGCCCTCGCCTTTAAAGCAGGGTCGGGAACCTGACTTGTGGAGGTGCGGCCGGCAAGATCCCCGGACATAGTCCGGCGAATGTTTTTCCTGATAAGACATAACGGATAATGTCACAGTTTGATGTGACTGCCAGGGGGTATGATCAAAAACCATACCTCTTTGTTGAAGGCTCTGCCGAGTTTTCGTTCGCTTTCCTCTTCGAAGATTTGCTTGGTGTGGGCGCTGCTCTCTTAGGAGATGCCTCTGGCGCACGTTGAGACATTGAGCGCCTCCCCTTTGGAGCACAAAATAGTGCGGTGACTGAGGCGTAATGAGGGAGAACTACTGCGATTGTGCCCTGGTCTAAACCGGATGAGCACCTCAGTAGAGAAAGCCGAAAACTGACTGTCATGATGCGGCGAGAGCTGGTCAACCACTTGACGACTTCTTGGAATCCTTAGCGATTCTCCGTGTCACACGAGGGATCTTTTTCAGATCAAATATGCAAGGCACTATACGCCGCATACATACCAGGGGCTATGTCGTAGTCCCACCATAAAACTCCTATAGCTAAGTGAAAGTGTTAACGCCTTATAGTCTGATTGCCTGGTTCGCTGCATTATCACCTCCTTCACAGACCAAGACGTTGGATAAAGAGTGCTTTTCCAAACACCCCCGTACTTCCTATGAGGGGGCTGAAGCCGACAACTGGAAAACTTTCAGATTATATTAAAACGGCCGCACAGGAGGAATTCAAGCTTTTCAGCAAAAATATAAAAATAGATCAATTATAAAATTGTCTTTTACAATTCTAATACACCTCACTCGAACATTATGTTCTTCGAGCATTGACCCTCTATCAGGCGGGCAGCTTCCAGGACATCTTCAAAATAATGCTTCGGCTCACTATGGTCCTTGCCCTTGGGCGGACTCTTCGCCGCAACATCGACGGCCTTCATCTTCCCCCAGAACGTCTTGACTCGAGCAAAGGCCATCAGTGCACCTTCAATGCACGCCGACCGCTTTGCAGCATCGATACGCGGCACTGCATCAACAAGACGCCGCACCAGGCCAAAGTAGCTCTTTGGAACAGGCTCATTCGGCCACAACCGGATTATGACGTTCTTCATGGCGCGCCGGATATCCTATGAAGCTCGGCCCATTGGGACATTTGTTCATTCAGCAACAGAGGGCGCTTTGATGCGCCAAATTGTGACCAGAAAAGCTTCTCCATTGCATAACCCTCTCGTGCTTGGTAAAATTGCGCCGCATTCAAAGAACTCTTCGGCAAGTCCAAAAATTCAGCCGGAGAACTCCAGACCTGCTTCAGCTGAGCATAGTATGGATCGCCAAACTTAGTCTGAAGCAAAAAGGGCTTACCGGCCGCTATATCCTTAGCCTGCCGAATCTCTTCACGAGCTGCCCTAGATTCAGACCGAGCTTCACTCGCCTCTCGTACGGCCTTATCAAGTTTAGTCAGTTTGGCTTTATTCTCCTTCTCAAGGTACTCACAGCGGCTGGCAGTATTCTTCAATTCAAGCGCCAGTGCGGATATTTTCTCCTCATTTTGGCGCCGAGCTGCTTGTTCGGCTCTTAGCTCAGCCGATGCCTTCTCGGCAGCCGCATCACTACACCGGGCCTGCTCCTTGGCCCGGGCTAGCTCCGCCCGAAGAGCTTCAACGGCAGCAGCACCATGTGCACTCATGCACATTTCATATAAAACTCTTTTCGGCGTCAGGCCTAAATAACAAACACATTGGTGTAAGGAATGCTCGAAATACATACCTTGCGAGTCGTCAAGACGCCTGTTGATCAATGCAATGTCATCTTCTGCAATATCCAGCTTTCGCTGCAGTTCGGCCACTTTCGTGTTTCGGGTAGCCGCAGGAGGAGAGACAGCCTGTACTCCAAGTTAAATCAAGGTTAGTACCTGAGCATATCTTTTTGATCCTCCGATCGCTTCCTTCGGAAGGCAACCCAAGTCTCAGGGGCTACTGCATATACAACAGGTGCATTCTGTCAATATTATTCAATTGGCAAAACTACATCACAAACCTCAAAACCTCTTAGAAGGCTCGAGAAGGCCTCGTTCAATCCGCTCTTCGCAGATAGAACCCTTTCGACCACCGTAACCATCAAGGCACGGTGCTCCTCTGAAATGGACGCTTGTCTCAGCATGTCCGTCAGCATTTCTGGCGCTCCGGGGTCTTCGGAAACCGCTGCCGAAGTACGGCATTCCTTTGAAGGAATCCGTTTGCTCGCCTCCAGAATCGTCTCCGGCTGTAAACCGGACGGTTCGGGGCCGTCATTCTTGATTCCCGAACCCGGAGTGACAGAGGCACCACCTTCGGGTAACGCCTTCTTCGTTTCCTGCACTACTTGACGATCGGGAGGAGCCCTTCGGGACAACACCTCGGTATCATCCCCCTGTTGGGCGAGGAAGCCGGAGAAGACGTGTCACTCTCCATCATCTCCGGAAGAAGATCTCCCGAGGAGGAGGACGATTGAGAAACACCAGGCGTTAACCTGCGTGGATGTACATATGTCGGATGATTACTTCACTAATAGGAAAAGAATGAGGTATGTTTAAAAGTGCCCCAGCTTCACTTACAGTTTGGCCAGAGGTTCATCCTCATCATAAAGCCCTATGGCAGCATTGCTCGCCCGGCCCAAGCCCCCGAGGATGCCATTTTTCCTCTCTTGGAAGGCTTCCCCTCCTGATCTTTGGAAGCGACCCTCTTTTGGCCATGGAGGGTTTCCTCTGCACCTTTGCCCTTGGACAAAGGGGTTTCGGTTTCCCCGAACACAGCGTCTAATTCATCCTCAGGGCGGGTATCACCTCTGGGCTCCCTGCTCTCGCCCCCCTCTGTGGACACCTGGTACGGTGTCGGAATCAGCATTCTCGTCAGCAGGGCGGTTGCAGAGTCTTCGGGAAGGGGCGCCGGACACCAGATTAACACCGCTTTCTTTATCCAGTACTGTATAGGGACAGATTGTTCAGTATCTTGTCAAGAGATGCTTGAATGGAAGGTGTTCGAAGATTGAATACTTACCGCAGTGTCCGGATGATTGCAGTCAAGGCCAACATCTTCGGTGGTGTCCGGCCATTGCTCTCTTTCCCCTAAATACAATTTCCACATTCCTTCGTGCGTGGTGCCGAAGAAGTGCTGAAGAGTCCTCGCCCTTCTGGATTAAACTCCCACATACGGAGAGGCCGCCACTGACATGGCAGGGTCCGGCGGACTAGCATTACTTGAGCGACGTTGACAAGATCGATGCCCTTCTCGGTAAGGCTTCGGATGCGACTTTGCAGAGTCTGCACTTCATTGAAGGATCCCTAGTCCAATCCCTTATTGATCCATGAAGCAAGCTGAATTGGAGGGCTGGGTCGGAATGCAGGTGTAGCCACCCACTTGGAGCCTCGCGGCTCGTTGATGTAAAATCACCCCTGCTGCCATAGGTCGGAAGACTTGGCGAAAGATCCTTCAAACCAAACCGCGCTGGCAAGCTTGCCTATTATGACACTGCCACACTCTTCCTGCTCTTCCTCTGTCACCTGCGGCCTCACGTCGAAGGTCTTGAGCCACAAACCAAAGTGCGGAGGAGTCCGGAGGAAGGCCTCACACGTGACGATAAATGTCGAGATGAGGAGAATAGAGTCCGGGGCCAGATCGTGAAAATCTAGCCCATGGTAGAAAATGAGCCCCCGGACGAAGGGGTTAAGTGCGAACCCTAACCCGTGGAAGAAGTGGGACACAAATATTACCCTCTCGCCGGATTTGGGGGTAGGAATAACCTGCCCCTTTGTAGGAAGCTGATGAAGGATTTCTGGGGTCAGATACCTCGTCGCGCGGAGCTTTGCGATATCCTCCTCCATGACAGAAGAAGCCACCCACCGGCCTAGACGGCTGGATCCGGACATGATTGGGGCTGGTGGAGATTGGAACCCGAGGGGTAGAACTCGAGGGGGCAGGGGTTGAGGAAGAAACAAGCGCAAAAGAAAAAGACGAGACTGGGTCTCTATATAAAGACCCCAAATACTGAGCGTCTCCACCTGGGTCTCGAAACTTACCTATCCCCAAAGAGTTGTACCCAGGGGACGGTTGGGTTACCCACACGTGCATTAATGAAAATCCTGTGAATAAAGGGGACACGATCTCTGCCTTGACAAAACATGCCATTAAAACCGCGCCCCGAGACGTGGGGCGACGTGCTAGCCAACGGTTGGAAATAGTAACCGGGCAGGCGTGATACGATGTCATAAACAGTTCTCAGCAAATTGTACTCGTGGAATATTGTATTCTCTGCAATTATATGCACAGGTTCGGATATACTTACTACATCCGAAGACTATTCTGGGGTTCGGAAGGAGGGAACCCCCCTTGCAATGCCGAAGACAAATCTGCACGCACGACTCCTCATCATTGAAGCCAGGTTCAGGGGCTACTGAGGGAGTCCTGGACTAAGGGGTCCTCGGGCGTCCGGCATGTTATCCTTTGGGCCGGACTGATGGGCTGTGAAGACATGCAGATCAAAGACTGTACCCGTGTCTGGATTGGACTCTACTTGGCATGGAAGGCAAGCTTGGCAACCGACTCCATGTAACCCTAGATCTCTCCGGTGTCTATATAAACCGGAGAGCGCAGTCCGGATAGGGAGATACTCATTACCATATTCACATAGGCCAGACTTCTAGGGTTTAGCCATTACGATCTCGTGGTAGATCAACTCTCGTAACACTCATATTCATCAAGATCAATCAAGCAGGAAGTAGGGTATTACCTCCATAGAGAGGGCCCGAACCTGGGTAAACATCGTGTCCCTCGTCTCCTATTACCATCGATCCTAGACGCACAGTTCGGGACCCCCTACCCGAGATCCGCTGGTTTTGACACCGGCAGGAAGCTCTCTCGAAGAGGGTGTCTCTTGATCACTTACATGCGAGGCAGGGAGGAGACCGGGATAGTCGGCGGTGATGGCCACTTCCGTGTCGTCATAGCTCACCTGGAAGAACACCCCATCCTCGAGCTCCACGAATATGTCCAGATCCTCTTTGAATCTGGGGTCAAGGTCCCGGTTGTGATCCTCTGGCTGTGGGGCGGGGCTATGGATCCCCTTGGTAACCTTCCGCCATTCCTGTTACAAATGGATGGGTTAATGTCCATTAAAAGTGACTCAGGGAGAGGATTGAGTAAAGTGGTGGGATTAGAACTCGCCGAGCACTACAAAAAAAGACACATCCGTGACATTTTGGGCCGAGCGAAAGAAATTTCTGTCATACATATGACACTTCTATGACGATAATTGTGACAAATCCCGGTATCATCATAGATGTGGTGGGCTCCTACTTCTATGACAACAAATCATGACAGAAAATGGGCTTTTCGTCCTAGGCGGGTCGGAGACGCAGCTGCATGACATTCTTTGGGCCGTCCATGACGGAAAAAACCGTGGTAGAAGCGAGGGGGAGGAAAATTTCGGGGAGTTCCCGGTTACGGTGGGAGGTCGGGGGCCGAGCGATGCGTGTTTCTCTCATACACGTACGCACGTGTGTGCGAGGCGTTGGCTCTAACTGAACCCGAGCGAGGCGTTGGGCTCTAACTGAACCCGAGCGATTGCACTGCAGGCTACGCGTTACTGAACCCGAGCGATCGATCGATGGCTGTTAACTGAACCCGATCGAGCGATTCCTTCGATACTGTTGCTAACTGAAGCCGATCGATTGGATGAACAGTGAGCGTTGTGGGGGGGGGGGGGGGGTTGGATGAACAGTGAGCGGTGGCGTTGCCTCTGGATGAACAGGACCCCGTGGTGTGGTGGAGGGCTAGATGAACAGTAGACTGTGGAGGGGTGCCCGTGGAGGGGTGGTTGAACAGGACCCCATGGTGTGGAGGGCTGGATGAACAGTAGATGGTGGAGGGGTGCCCCTGGAGGGGTGGTTGAACAGTAGTCGGTGGAGTAGCGCGCGGTGGAGGCTAGATGAACAGGAGCCCATGGAGGCTGGAGGAGGTCGACGGTAGCCCGTGCAGGCTGGAGGAGATCGACGGTGGAGATGAACAGTATCCCGTAGAGTCCCGTTTTGCGGTACACCACACCCCTCCCAATGAACAGGACCCCCGTTTCGACCGTAGGAGGTCCGTTTCGTCCGTTTTGCGGTACACCACACCCCTCCCGATCAACAGGACCCCCGTTTCGACCGTAGGAGGTCCGTTTCGTCCGTTTTGCGGTACGCCACACCCCTCCCGATCAACAGGACCCCCGTTTCAACTGTAGGAGGTCCGTTTCGTCCGTTTTGCGGTACGCCACACCCCTCCCGATCAACAGGACTCCCGTTTCGACCGTAGGAGGTCCGTTTCCTCCGTTTTGCGGTACGCCACACCCATCCCGATCAACAAGACCCCGTTCCGAACGTAGGAGGTCCGTTTCCTCCGTTCTGCGGTACGCCAGGCCTCGTTTCCATCGCCTGTTCCGTCCAAGCCCTCCCGATGAACACAACCACGCATTCCGTTCCGACCCAGCCGGTTGGCTCCCACGCGTTCTGTTGCCTCCCGATGAACACGACGCGTTCCGTTGCCTCCCGATGAACACGACACATTCCGTTGCCACCCCATGAACACAACGCATTCCGTTGCCTCCCCATGAACACGGCGCATTCCGTTACCTCCCCATGAACACGACGACGACGCTGTTTCTCCGTTCCGGCCCAGCCATGTACATGAGCCATGGCCGTACGTATGCGCGAGTAGGCGTTCGAGACCCTGCCCGTATGTACACATACGTGGCCGTATTTTCTTTCTTGCACCCTGGCCGCTGTACGTACGTGTACATGCTACGTGTGCGCCTCTACTACGACACGTGCGCGCCTCTACTATGACACGTGCGCGCCTCTACTATGACACGTGTGCGCCTCTACTACGACACGTGCGCGCCTCTACATCGACTAGTATGTACGTACACGTTCGCGACCAGAATGACAACGCTACGTACGCTTCGACCAGGTGGGTCCCGACTGTCAGGCACTTCCTTGCCTGCGAAGATGTAGCTGGTGGGTGCCAGCAGTCAGGAGGGCGAATCATTTTGTTTTTTTTTGCCCGGACGCACTTCCTTGCGTGCGAAGGTGTAGCTGCTGGGTCCCAGCCGTCAGGGGGGCAAATCGTTTTTTTTGCCCGGACGCACTTCCTTGCGTGCGAAGGTGTAGCTGGTGGGTCCCAGCAGTCGGGGGGCGAATCATTTTTTTTGGACGCACTTCCTTGCGTGTGAAGATGTAGCTGGTGGGTCCCAGCAGTCAGGGGGGCGAATCATTTTTTTTCCCGGACGCACTTCCTTGCGTGCGAAGATGTAGCTCGTGGGTCCCAGCAGTCAGGGGGCGAATCATTTTTTCGCGAAATACGGTGGCCCGTCCGGTGGGTCCCCGCTGTCAGGTGGAGGAATAATTATTTTGCGCGTAATAACGAGGCACTTCCTTGCGGCTGTCGTGGACCCAGGTGTCGGCCTCTCCACGTACAGTCCACGTCCGATGGAAGTCGTTCCTTGACCACGTTGACCACGCCACGCCGAGAGCACCAGGGCGGTGGACGACGACGAGGCCTAGGAAGGGGACGACGCGGAGCCGGGGAAGACGCTGCAGTGGATACACACGCGGAGAGGAGTACGAGGGTTCACTGGTTCGGCTGCGCTGCCGTCACCGCAGAATAACAGGGGGTGTGGGTGAGTGGAGGGATGGCTGGCCAGCGGTAGGAGTAGTAGGGGGCAGTGAGGCCTCCGCGGCAGCACAGCCGGCCACGGGAGGCAGGAGCAGGCGGCATGACCGGCGCTGCTTTGGGCGGCTGGAGCAAGAAGACCAGAGGTTGAAGAAGCACGACGGCCATTGGATGGACATCATACGGTCACTGCAGCTAGAATCATTTATATTGACTAAGTTGACAAAGCCCTTGGTACGTCAACTTAGTAGGCCCATAGGTCAGCTTCCGAAACGGTGCGCCCCAGATGTCAGGGGGAGGAATCATTTTTTGGGCGGGTGAAGCTAGAATATCCGAGATTGAAGAAGAAGCACGGAATCCATTGGATGGACATCCAACGGCCACTGCTGCTAGAACCGTGTGTTGAATATAAGTTGACAAAGCCTTGCATACGCGTCAACTCTGTTTTTTTAGGGGACGCGTCAACTTAGTAAGGCCAGAAGTGTGTGGCAAAGAACTTATAGCCCATTTGAGATTTGTAAGAATGTGTAGCCCATTTTTGAATTCTAATGGAATTTACTACAGCCCATTTACAGTTTGTTAAAAGTACAGCCCATTTCAACCAACCGTTCAAAACAGAATTCAATAAAATTTCCCACATTTTGATGGGATCCGAAATATTTTTATCCCGAAATTTCTAGTCAGAATAAATACAATTTCAATATAAATTTATATTACGTAAAAATCCAACAAAACATTGCGCTCACAACAATTAATGAAATTATAATTTTCAATATCCAAAAATAATATTTTATAAAGTAATCACGTGTTTGGTGCATTTTTTATAGTTATTGCCCAGTTTTTATAATTACATCCCATTTATTATTTCTTAAAGCCCATTTTCTTGTTAAGCCTAATGCATCCCTCCTAGGAAAGATTTGCAGCCCAGCGGGGTGGAGAATAACAACTTGACCTTGCCTGGGTATTTCTAAACAAAGTATAGCTGGGCTAGCCATTTTCAGCTTGAAAAAAATTAATATCTAGGCTGGATATTTGGCCTGGGCTAGACGGGCCACAGCCAGCCAGTTAATACCTGCAGCGATGTTTTCGTTGTTGTTCAGAGGAGAAAAATTAATATCTGGGCTAAACATCGAAAAACTCTGCAGTGCTCACACCTCAAAAAACACAAATACTACTCGAGCTGCTTGGTCCCAGCTGTCAGCCGCTTCTTGTGCAATTCTCTCGTTTATTGACTACTACATAGGTTGACAATGGTGTGGGACCGTGATGTCAGGAAACCAGGAGGAAGCAAAATAAATTATAGTTACATATATATATAAAATAAGGAGGCACTTGCATACGTGAGGCTATGGACCTGGTGGGTCCCCATTGTCATCCCCTCCAAGTAAAGTCATCTCCTCGCCCGCGCGCGCTTTCCGCCCGAAACAGTCAGCGCCGCCCGCCTCGCTTCCCGGTGCAGGCAATTGCTCCACCTTCAAACGACACAAGTGCCGTCCGTCCATCCATCTGCCACCCACATTAATGATACAGGGTTGCCAAGGTGGCTACTCCGGCGCCACACGCCCGTCTCTCCGCCCGCCCACCATTGCTATATAAACTGATGTGCCGGCCATAGCCGCAGTCATCCGCATCCGTTCCCTTTCTCATGTCCACACCACTACTGCCCACCATGGCTTCCTCGCGCTCCAGCGCTCTTCGGGACGGGCGACGACTGACCACAAGGAGATGGCAGCCATTGCTGCCAACCGGCTGGCCGACAGGTAGCAGGAGGACGACGACGTCCCAATGGAGAACATGGTAGTCGATGATCCGGTGCTAACCCCCTCCTCCGCGACATCCTCGCCGGTGCATTGCACCATGACCATCGGCGAGGCCCGTGCCCAATATATGGACAGGGCGAGGCAGATGCGTGAGGAGCAGTTCCGGGAGGCGCAGGCCGATGCCGCCTACAACCACCATCTCCTCCAGGAGCACCTGCAGGCGGAGGAGCAGATCACCGTAGAGCGGGCGGAGCAGGAGGCGCTGCTCGACTCGTACCGCTTCCCCCGCAAGGGCCGCCTCGAGCGCTGGCGGTACCGCATGCGGGTGGCGGAGGCTGCAGCCGCCTACAAAGAGGCTAGCAAAGAGGGCGATGAAGCGGGCGAGGCGTTGTTTGGCGAGACCGAGGACGAGGCAGAGGACAATGCCGGCTCCGACGAGTCCCCGCTCCGCTGGCATCGACAAGGCCCTGCTCCGCCGAGGCCCCGCGGCGCCAACAACGAGGCAGAGGACACCGCCGGCTCCGCCGAGGCCCCGCCCCGCCAACAACGAGGCAGAGGACATTGCCGGCTCAGCCGAGGCCCCACCCTGCCGGCAATGTGGGGGAGGATTTCCACCGCTCCGCTGAGGCGCCGCCCGCCAGCAACGAGACAGAGGACATCGCCGGCTCCACCGAGGCCCCGCCCCGCTGCCAACGAGGCCGCGCCACACAGAAAACAAGGAAGAGTAGAACACGGTAGGTCGCCGCCGCTCGGGTCCAAGTAAGGCCACCGGTGCTACCCTACGGTTGAAGCCAAGCTAGGCGGGTTGACCATTGATGGCCGGTTAGCTTCTTGGCGGCGACGTGGAGTCGGAGAGCTGCGCTGGAGAAGAACGCTGCTTCTACTTAACTGTTAGTGCAGTTGGCTGACTGACACGTGGGCCCAATAGGCCACATGTCAGTACGCAACTGCACCTGCAGTTAAGTCACTGAAGCTTCTGTTCGGCTCAGCGGGACACAGGTGGGTAGCTTCGGTTAATTAATTATACCTCCAGCGCACCCCTTTTTAGTTGAAGAATGTATGAAATGTAATGAAATCCGGCATGTTTATATGAAATCTGACCGTGTATGAATGAATTTATTTCGATTAGTTCGAATTCCTGTATCACTGGCATTGGATGAACATGCAAAACAATACGTACTAGCATTATTCCCAGGGTGATCACCTCGTTTGCAGCAGTTTCACATGTACTCCCTCCGGTCCTTTCTAGTCGTGCATACAAGTTTTGTCTGCAGTCAAAGTATCTCTACTTTGACCAATCTTATACAAAAAAGTATGCACTTTCACAATGTGCGAAGTAAAAAGGAACAGAAGGAGTACAAAGAGTTTGAGCAGCTTTTTAGCGTTTCTGTACATTGCAATCAAACACACATGCCTGGCAATTCATAGAGAACATTCAAAAAATCAATGATTATGCATCTCAGCGACTCACATGTCAGAGGCAATATTTACTTCACAACTAAAGAATAAAGAAAAAATTGATCGACGCTGCTGACAGCAAAGGGCGTCCCATTCGAAAATATCAAACGCATGTCTTGCTAAAATCAATGAGCAAAATTTGAAAAGGTTGTCCCATTCCAAAATATCAAATGCCTACGATTGTGGAATGGGCAGGGTTGCCATCAGTTCGGACATTGACATGGCACCTCGTGCTAAATAAACCAGCTGTTCTTTTTGTGCAGTTCCACCAAAATCAACCAAATTCGCGCGTAGCTTGTATGATTTCGCCCTTATATGTTGCAACGCCTTGAACTTATCGGCACCTCCTTTCTTATGGTGGAAATGAATGATTCGATGTATTCATGAACATTTTGTGCAGTTCCCATTGAAATCAAGCTGAGCACCCCTGTTTGCACAAATACAAAAAAGTGATTAGTATAAAGCAAACTGTACTATGAATTGACAGTTTCAACAGGCACATACATGGTCCATGTAGAGCACACTTTTGGAAAAATGGAACTCACCAGAAAGAATCCTAGAACAACATTGTACTCACGCATCACAGCAAAAAAATGGAGATTTGTCAGTCCTTCCGAGCTGAAGTTAGTTTGGTCTTGTGGGGAGTAATGTAACCATCCTTCAACTACTCCTTCTGATGAGAAGATAGACAGGGCTTCTTCATCCTGGCATAATCGGAACTAGTCACTTCACGTACTCCATATTCTTCTTCAGAGGAAGATGATCCTATTGTGCAAAGACAAGAGGACTACTAAATGCTAGCATCCCTGTTTGCTCAAAAAAAGGAAAGGAAATATTTAAAACAGCACAAATGAAGCACTTCTCAAGGACAATACCACTTTTTCATGACAGTATCTAAACAGTAGCACAACACCAATAGAGATGACAAAGCTCAATCATATGGATGAAATCAGTGGGCGAGTACCAACCTTTGTCAGGAGGCTTATTGTGTAGAGCATACAGATGAAGCACTTCTCTGGAACCATCTGTTGCTATCTACGGTGGTGGCCATGCTTACTATATGCTCCTCGATTAGTTTAATGTTTCCAACATCTTCTTGTGCAGTTCCACTAAAATATATGGTATCTTCAAAGAAGATCCCTGTTTGCACAAGTAGAGATAATTACATATTACATTAAGAGTGGCATCAAATCAGTGGCAAAACAATTGCTCGTTCCAGCCATAGCAATAAATTAAGATGCAAAACTATATCATTACTTGTGTCATCACAGTTCCAGTGCTTCATTACAGCACCGGGAGTTGATTTTTGTTTTTCTTCCGCTTGTTCTTCCCCTTCATCACTTGGTTCAATAACAGACAAGCTTCGCCTTCAATGTAAGATTTGGCATGTCAATTAGGGAGCACAAGTATAGTACTAAACTTAATTTTCTGATGTAAGGCAAAATACAGGCCAGCGGTTGTGAAATATCCTTATCTTACCTCAATGGGATATTACGGTGCACATACAGATTGGAAGTCTTGTCTCCATTTGTGCAGTTCACTAAAATCAAGCAACATTATCGTACAAGTAGCACAACATATGAAAGCACACTGCAGAATCATGTGAAAGAAGGCTAGTACTAACCTCTCATGATGCGGAATTCAAACAACTCACAAGAAGAAGATCTGAACCAAATTCGCCTTAATGGATAGGAAGTAAGATCTCCTCTTGTGCAGTTCCACTAAGATCAAGCAATCAAGCAACATTGTCGGTGTGACATTTTGGTTGAACTACACAAAACACTCTTAAAACAAAAGTGTTTTGTGCAGTGCAACAAAAGGTCACAATGGCAACGAGGTGAAGTAGATAACCCTGTTTACACAGAGGTGCAAAGGAAACAATTAGTGGTCAATAACGGTGGATGACACAGAAGCCAACAAAAAGAAGCATCTACCTTATCTAAATGGGAAAGAAAGCAAGACAGTAGCATTTCTCAAACGGTGGCATTGATTAATATTAACATAGAGATTATATTAACAATAAAATTCGTTAAACATGTAATTTGCTTTTAACTGTGGCATTGCATCAATTTTCCAGCGGCATTATTAGAGGGTGTTTGTTTACAGGGACATTTTGGTGTAGGGACTAAAAAAACTCCGTGTCAGTCCCATCTAAACCAAATAGGAGGGACTTTTAGGGACTAAAAGTGGGCATTTGGGACTAAAGAAAGAAGACCCCGAGGGAGTCTTTTTGGGACTTTTTCCAACAGTTGCCCCTGCCACGCATCACACCTTGTCTCTATTAGTTCATTACTAGGGGTAACATGGTCTTTTAGCATGTCATTTAATAACCTCTAGTCCATGTTTAGTCCCTGGAACCAAGCAGGTAGGGGCTAGGGAGTTTTTAACCAAACAGGGCCTTAGATTAACAATAGCTAATGAGTTGCACGGGACAGTGGACGCACCAGCACCATGTGCATCTACCGATGTACTGTGGTCATGCACAGTCTGTTGCAACAAAGAACAAACAACCAAGGAGCATATTTGTGTTGGTCCCAGTTTTGTTATCTTTAGAAACCTTTCCCTATGTGAGCGCAGCAAATCTAGTCCTGCTCAAACTCTATATCCTTGTCCCTTCCTTTCCTTTTTGAACTAGTACTTTCGCCCCTTCCTTTCCTCTTTGAACCATCCTAGATTTATGCGATAAAACTTTCCCCACTACTTTCCCCCATTCCTTTCCTCTTTGAACCACGTCCTAGATTCATGCTATACAACTTTCCCCCTTCATTTCCTCTTTGAACCACGTCCTAGATTCATGCTATATACAACTTTTCCCACTCCTTTTCCCCACTCCTTTCCTCTTTGAACCACGTCCTAGATTCATGGTATACATGCAGCTAGAGCAATGCATGTGGAGTAAGTAAATTATACCTTAAGGTTCTTGGGGCGTGGTTCGGTGGGCGATGGGACGGCGGCGAAGAAGAAGGGTCGGAGGCCCTCCCGCGCCGCCGCTGGGTGGAAAGTGAACAGCTGCGCCGGTAGTCCCTCGCCGACGGCGACAGCGTTAAGCCTCCTTCCCTTCCCGGCGGACGGATCCTGCCGGCTCTTTGAGCAGCAGTGAGGGGAGAGAGAGGCCAACGAAGTCTTGTTTAGATCTGGAGAGGGCGAGAGAGTGTGAAGAGAGCAACTACAAGCACTGAGGCTCCAGCGGGAGAGGGCGAGAGAGTGTGAAGAGAGCAACTACAAGCGTTGAGGCTCCCGCATGCATATATATACTAGAGAGAGAGTGTGAAGCGTGCAAACTCTAGAAAACATTTTCACCAGTCAAAGAATCCTCCTGGCACAAATTATGCTCAAGTGTAGTTATCGAACCCGAGACCTCAAGTTTGGTGAGCGAACAGGCTAACCAGCTACACAACCCTCCCGTTATGTTCAACGAGAGGGAAATAACCTTTTATACATTCCTGCATTCGTGTGACAAGCATGCCGTGTTTTTTTTTGTGGTTGTGAGAGTCATTGGGATTTCAATCATAATCGTGTCATGTGGCTTTGGTGGTAAGACTATCCACAGTGGTGCAGAAATAATGCAGCCTTAGTCACCTTACCTCTCTCCACGTAGTACGTTGGGTCCCACCAGTCAGAGGGTGAAACAAACAAATTAATAAGAAAAATTAAAAGCGCCAGCGGTGTATGTTACCTCACACATCTCGCTACTGCTCGGGAACACTGTCCAATTGATCCCTCTGTTCGCTCACGTACTATTTTAAGTGAATCCTTATTATAACATGCACACAAATTTTGGGCACTTGTATTCGACTTACGTCAGTGTGCCACCGTATCTCGTATACTTACTACTCCCTCCGTCTAGGTGTAATAAGTCATGTTAGAAGGTGCAACGGGACCAAGGTGCGTGCGTGCGTGTGTGTGTGTGTGTGTGTGTGTGTGTGTGTGTTTAACAGCATGTGTGTGTTAGAGAGAGCGACAGATTGACCTACTCCTACAGAGAGATGTTGTGTAGTGTACGATTTTAGCCGCAAGAGTCGGTGCATCCTCTTGTTTCCGGGCGTGTCCGGTAGGGACATGCGGACAGTTGCCACGCCCGCTCCTGACCAGCCTGGCCCACCCAAAGCCCCTCCATCGCCCGCGCGCGCTTCCCGCCCGAAACGGTTAGCGCCGCTCCAAAGAATTGGTGCCGCATTCATGCCCGGGCAGAGTGGACGCGACCTCTCACTGGCGCAAGAGTAATGGTTGCTTCGTCCGTCCAACTTACTGCTGGGTCTATGTGATTTGACGGCTCATTGGTCATTATTACTGAGGTGGTAGGACTGCTGGATGTCCCACGCTTTCGGCGAAAGGAGGTACTACTACTAGATTACAATTTTCTCCATTCTTAGAGCGGAGGCGTGCAAGAGCAGTGAAAACACGCAGGCTCAGTGATTACATAGCCCACCTCACACTATCACCGTACGACACCTAACTCTTTACATAGTACTCCCTCTGTTCCTAAATATTACTAGATGAGTCCCCACGCGTTGCCGAGGAACAGCGGTATATCTCTCTGCGCAAAATTATCGATTTCATAGAACTAAAAAAAACTCTATAACCGCATGACAAATGTGGTAGCCAAACTAAATAAACTCCCATCATCATTTAGATCATCCCACGTAAGGAAAAAAGATCAGCCAACTCCTACTGCATAATGGGATTATATTTTTCTTTTTGACATGTTAATGGGACTTAAAAGCTCACTTACATGCATGCTACCGGTGCATGCTTCCATGCAGACATGTTGATGTGATTTAAAACCCACTCACATGCATGTGCCACGGTATTTCTGCATGCTTGCATGTGGCTTAGTGCGGAGCCTCTCAACGTCTAGATTAGACGGCTATTATGGATTGATTTACTTCATCTAACAGCTACTTTAATTTTGATGATGTGGCTCAAGGAGAGGATAGAGAATTCCTGGTAGTGGGGGCTAGCTATTACTAGTAGATAAGTCTTTGTAGAGATTCCACTACATACGAAACAAAATGAATGAATCTACACTTAAAATGCATCTATATACATCCGCATGTGGTTCATGGTGAAATATCTACAAAGACTTATATTTAGGAACGGAGGAAGTACTAGTATAGTACGTACTGTAATTTATCAGCGAGATAAATTTGTACAATGCTATGAAGCTTCCAGCTTCTGTTACATGTATCTTGCGTCCAAGGTTGCCCGTTGCAACATTTCATCAAATACAAAGGAGACTAACATGCATGCTATTGCATCTCAATGATTGACAGATCATAGCAAATATGTACTCCCCCCGTTCCAAAATAAGTGTCTCAACTTTGTGCAAACTTTAGTACAAAGTTGTACTACTACTAAAGTTGACACTTATTTTGGAACAGAGGCACCTAAAGAAAAAAATGATCCATGCAGTCCCTAGCCCTTGAACCGTGAACCCTGACCAGGCTTCAATTTGCTGGCAACGTTCGAGCTTCCTAATAAATGAAGTTTGCAACCTTTTGACCATCAGATCATTTTGTGCAGTTTCACCAAAATCGAGATGAGCATCCCCGTGGCAAAGAAATTGAAGAAGCGTGATTAGAATAAGATTACTGGGACTAGTTGATGAGACATAAAGTCATCGCAAATACAGTACGTAGAAGCCAGTAGAGGTATGTGCAGGGCAAAGAAGTAGAGAAATATCCACAGGCAGTGATGTGGGCAACTGGAGCAGTGGTGCAAGCCGGCTGTAAAGGGAGTTGTACCGGAGGGACGTAGCTCAACCTTGAGGAGGGCGGCGGGAGGCGGCAACTGCCCACGTCGCGGCAGTGAGCAAGGGACGAAGGCAACCTCACCAGCTTTGTGAGAGAGAACTGCGGAGACCCCTGATCGGGACGTGCCGACAGTGGGTTTTCGCCGTCGGCGACGGCCACCGCATCTACACTAAGCATCCACCCCTTCCCCAAGCGGACTTGATCCGCCGGGATGTTAGAGATGTGGCCACAGTCGTTTTGTGCGAGAGAGTGTGAAGAGAGCAACCCCAGCAAGCAACCGTGTAGGCTGGCCCGTCCTGACTATGTATATAGTGGAGCGGTTTCCTTTTCTCTCCATATGAACCTATCATATTGCGTACGTGCCACTGAAGAAAAAAACTTTATTTATAAATGACGCGGCACCTACTACTCGTTCTCCTATAACCTTGCGCTTGGCATCTCCAAAATATTAACCTTGCGATTGGCTCTTCGCCTCTTCGGGAAGTCGAGAAATAATGGTAGTGCAGTATATATCGTTCTGGCTATATGAGACCGAATGAGTTGCTGCACGTCCACCACATGGGCGAGGGTCGAGGGGCGAGGGAGAGTGCTACATACGGAGCAAAATGAGTGAATCTACACTCTAAAATACATCTATATACATCAGTGTTTGGAGTATGTACTAGTAGTTCATATTGAAATCTACTAAAGGACATATATATTCCAAACAATATGATATAATCTCTATAACCAAGGTAGTAGGGACGAGGAGTAAACGGAGGGAGTAGTAAATTTTTCTCCTCGTCCTGCGAGCCATCGCGCGCATGGGCGAGGGAGCGGGCATAAGGCGGAGCAAGCTTCACCTCATCCTGTGAGCCACCGCGCCCGTGGGCGGGGGAGACGGTGTACTAAGCAAGCTTCTCCTCATTCTGCGAGTTGATGGGACACATCAAAAGTACTCCAGTGTATAGAGCCTTGCCTCTAAGGTAGGCCCCACATGGTTTGCCTCTTTTTTTAACATAACACGTCAGGTAGCAATTTGTTTGTTCACATGTGGTAGACGATCCTCCCTCCACCAAGTGGACAACCAGTACACGTGCCAAATTACCACGTGGGCTGCCTTTTTCGTACAGAAATGAGCTCCACCGTGTACCCGCGCGGGTGTGGTTGGGAAAGAGACGGGAGTACGTGGGCCATGCATGCACCTCTTCTCTTCGTGCACGTCCCCCACCTATGTGGGTGTGTGTGAGAGATACAAACCGCGAGTGTTTTTTGTTTTGGGGTGGGGTGGGGTGGGGGTTGATTTCGTGAATTATTTGTGGGAATATGTGTCGATGACATCTCAAACAAAATTTTGCATGCAATGTGTGTGAAATGGAGGCCTATCCATATCATACATAGAGGGTCGGGAAATCCATGAGAAGAGAGGGAGCGGTCATAGCTATCGATAGAGTCGAAGAGAGGATCAAGTGGGTGGGTGCGAGATCGATGAAGAGAGCCATCGAAATTGTGTGTGTGTGTGTGTGTGCAAGTCAAAGATATAGGGCGACTGGCCTACCGGAACGTTAAAGGGACATGTCAAGTTTGTGTGTGGCAGGGAGACATGACTAGAGCGCTCGATGTATCGGTGTGTCTGGGGGGGAGGGGGGTGGGGGAGGGGTAGGCAGAGGCCTAACTATAGAGGTAGAACGACTCGTATATGTGTTGAGAAGGAGAGACCCAGCTATGTCTTGAGGGAGATCGGTCGACATCCATACATAACTGAAGGACGGGAAATATGATGGGACAGAGAGAGAGAGGAGAGAGAGAGGGAGGGAGAGGGAGGGAGAGGGGTAGAGTGCTGGATGGGTGATGGAGTTGCTTCTCGGAGATGGTGGGAGAGGCCTACTAGAGAAACTGAGGGTGGAACTACAATGTTATCAATAAGAGTGGGGATGTGTTTCTGTGTGTGCCTGTGCGTGATAGATCTGTCGGGATGCATCCATGGATGATGAAGGGGAACCATGTGTTTGGTAAGCAAACCTAACTAGATCGGTAGATCAATTGTTGTTTGTCAGAGGAAGGGAGAGACACAACTAATGAGGTAGATCGATTGACGTGTGGGTAAAAATGAGTTATACGGACCTAGCTAGCTATATGTATAGCGAGAGATCGGTCGGTGTACGTCCATTTGTTAGAGGCAAATAAGGCCCAGCGAGACGGATAGACAGAGAGAATGGAGCTAGGAGGTGGTGTGAGAGACCCAACTACTAGCTAGATAGGGGGAGGAGTGTGAGGTTGTGAGATCGATGAAAAGAGGGGCGAGAGTTTACACGTGTATCTGACCGTATGAGAGACACGAGGCAAGGACACATAAAGGAGGAGATTGAAGGTGTGTGTGTATGTTGTAGGCAGGCATCGCTGGAGAGGTTTATCGATCGGTGTGTGTCGGAAAGGAGTTGTGGAGACTCTGGGAGAACGACCTAAAGAAAAAAATGAATGTGCCCGGTGGAAAGAATGCCGAGGGAGGGGGAGGGCGAGGAGGGCGTGTGCATGCACAAGAGAGAGTTAGTGGTAGCTACAAAGGTTAGAGGATTGTGTGGGTGTAAGAGACTAACAAAGATCATAATTTGATATGAAAGCGGATTCATATATTTGAATAGGAGATCATAGTGTTTTAAACATTGCATGCATGAATATAGCGGTGATACACGTGTTGTGCACATGTTATACCATAATGTGATAATGCATGGTGTTTGCAACTCACAGCTAAATGCCGAACAATCTAAACCATACTATACATAAAAAAATCTCACATTTTATTTGAATTGTGATAATGTGTGGCGTTTGCAGCTTACAACTAAATATCGAACAATCTAGACAATACTATATATCGAACATTCTCACATTTTATTTGAATTTGTGGTAATGTGTGGTGTTTGCAACTCACATCTAAATACTTGTAGGCGTAGGGGGCGGGGCACCATACATAATGTGATAAACACATTATACATATGAGACATGGTTTAGATTATGAAGATCTAGCTAGAGCTAGAAATGCAATGTGATTTGAAATCAAAATAAAGTGGATTCAAATAATCTAGTTTGAGTTCATATAGTACACATAGTTCATATGTAACTCGAGACTAATCATGTGGTGTGCTGTGAAGATAATACACAAACGATGGTTTAACTTGACAATAATGATGATTGTAGATCTTATTAAAACAGAGAAACGAATTCAAATGCTTTGACTTCACAACAATCATTACTGTAGATCTTATTCAAATAGAGAAACGAATTCAAATTTAGTTCATATTGAAGCGGTAGTATATACGTTTGGAATGCACTAAAACGTTCATTTGAGTAGTAGGTTGCATGCATTATACACGTAGCGAAATATTTTAATTGAACATAACATGAATTCAAAGTTTTGAATGACATTTGTAGTGCGCATTGATTTGGTATAGTACACGTTAGGCTTGTCCAGAAATTTCAACCCGCGCCTTGTTAGCCCGAAATATTTAAGATATATCTTTGTCTCGTTGTGCTCCGACAACTCCCTCCATCTCAACCCGCGCCTTGCTATTCCGAAATTACAACGCGCGCGAAAACTCCCACCTCCTGTGAAATCCCGACACGCGAAATGCCCGTGGTACCCCTGAACCGAAAGAACCGCCTCAAATCGGTGGGGGTACTTTCATAACTTACCCCACATTTCGGACAAGCGCGTCTCTAAGCCATGGTTCCCCACTGCCATCCCATCCGCCCACCCATTCATACACCGAGGCCGCGAAAACCCGCGACGAAACCCCACACCCTGCTCCGTCCGCCACCCAGCCAGAGCCTCTTCCCCGACGACGTCGTCCACAGCAACACCTCGACGTCCCTCATCCACCGTACCGGATGAGGATCCGTCGTCGATCTCATCGTCCCGCCGGTTCAGCCACCCCGTCCTCCACCTCCAAGGAGCTGCCCCGACGTTCCCCTCGTCTTTCACGCCACCTCCATTCCCACACCGTCGTCTTCACCTGCACCACCGGAAGAGCATCATCATCACCGTTTCCTCGGATGAAGCTGCGGCCTAATCGGCGCCACCAAAGAGGTTGTACACTAATCGCCGCATTTTCTTCTTGATTCGATCTCATGGTGCTGCCGGCGCTCGGTCCCGAGCCGACACGGCGCGGCTCCATCCACGGCGGCGACGTCCACATCAGTAGGAGCTGCTGCTGCTTTAGCTCTCGCTCGCGCTGCTGCTCTGCTCTTGCTCTCGGTCCCGTGCCTGGTCTGCTCTTGCTATTGCTCTTGCTCGCGCTGCTGCTCTCGCTCTTGCTCTTGCTTGCGATGCTGCTCAGATTTAGCTACACTTCAGTCGACTGAATTGACTTTTGGGTCAGTCGATTTTCAGGGGGTGGGGGGGCTCGCCGGGGTGAAGGAAGTACCAGCCGCAGCAGGGAGGGGGCCTCGCCGGAGAGGTACCCCACTATCTATCTTAGGGTTCAGGATGGGGGCGGTGGTCGCCGGCGGTGGCGGGGCGTTGGTGGGGCGGTGGTATGGGGATCGCCGGAGAAAAAGCTCGGCACGGGGGGGCCTACAGGGATGGCCGGGGCGGCGGCGGACCGGCGGTGGGGAGTGTTTTCGGGGCGGGCGGGGCAGCGCACCGCCGGCCGCGGGCGGCGGGGGGCTGCTGTTTGGCCGGTGGTGGCTGGCGGCTCAGGGGGTGGAGGTTGAAGATGAACCGCGGGCCCTTGATTTCGTATCCAACGGCTGCAAAATCGACTGACCAGAGATGAAAAAGTCAGTCGACCGACGTGTAGCCTCACCTTGCTAGTGCGTTCAGTTTCGACAGCAAAATTCAGTTTCGACTGTTAAGTTCAGTTTCGACAGTTAAGTTCAATTTTCACAGTTAAGTTCAGAGATGAGCGGCTGATGTATTTTACATCTAGCACTTTGTGGTTATGTATTTTACGTCATGTATTGGAGATGCTATTAGAATTCCACTCAGGTTAACGTTGTTCGTTGTCTCTCTTGTCGTGCTTCAGCCTCGGCGTCGTACAACTCACCGGAGCTGCTCCAACGACGAAACCCTCCATCACAGCGGAGCAGTACCTCGGGCTCCATCTCCAGACGCCTAAGATCTTCTCCCCCTCCTCCGATAGCAAAGTCAGTCGGAGCATCCTCACCGGCCAACCCAATCACGCTGAGATCGACATGGCTTCGCCAAAGAGGTTGTACACTTGTTGCATCTCTTTTTTACTCTACATGTTATATATATATATATATTGTCCACTGAGCACACGGATTTGTTCCTTTAGTGTCTCCTTGAAAGACAAAACGTAGGAATTTTAATTTTCACTTGTCCTCCTTTTCAAATTCCTATTCATGAAACACAAGACTAAGAGATAGTAGCATAATAGCATTATAACCGTACATTTTCTTGTGGTTTGACTTAATCTCACCATGCTTCTTTGCATCCTGTGATCTTCCAATTGTTGTGAATCAAGCACCCAGATTGGCAAAAATCCTGTGTTTTTAAATTCTCTGTTTTGCACGTGCATTCCTATCCTATTCCCGTCTATTTCCTATCCCTACATTGTTGGAATCCTCCAATTCAAACTAGCCCTTATAGAATTACTTCTCTTACAGATAGTTGTCAAAGAAAACCTTGTGTGGTTTGTCCCGCTCCTGCTGCGCTGTCGTCCACCCCAGCTCAGCTACTCCAACGACAGAAGGGTCCAGCACAGCAGGGATCCGGCCTCCAGACTGTCTTTCGCCGCCTCAGATCTTCTTCCCCGCCGCTGGCAGCCATGAAAACTGCATTACCATCATCAACCGAGAAGATGACCTCGAGGACTACACGGGCCCGCAAGAGAGGTCGCACTCTTTCGTGTCTGCTTACGTTATGCATCGCTTAATATTACATGCTACTTTATCGTCATGTTCACCGATTAGACTCTGAGTCAGCTCCAAACTAATGGTCAAACTTGAGTTTTTAAATGGTTGTGGGGTACATATCGGGGCCGCTATCAATAGTATCTATCTACTATCTGGTTAATCTCCGGTGTCTACTATGAGTTGCATGTTGGGTGGGAAACAAATAGTAAAGAAGCCATTATCTGTATTTTTTAACTGAAGCCATTATCTGCCTGCTATTATTGGTTTTGGGTCTCTCCACAGGTTGCTACCATCACTCTGGATTTCTGCATGCACTCCTTACATAATCTCACTATGTTTTATTCCTATGCATGACAGTTATTGTAAACAATGGAACTGAACATGTAGAGCAAAAGAGACGAGCCTTGCGTGGCAATAAAATTGCATGCAGACGTCGCTCCATGATAGGCGCAAAGGCAGCCCCCCCTCCACGTATTTTGGATTGTAATCGAGAGGAAGATATCTGTTCTGAGGGGGATTCAGAAGGAGAAGACAACTCCTATTTACCCCCTGAGGTCTTCGCTCTAACTTGGCATGCTGATGTTGGTTATATCATGCATATGGTGTCTTGCATTGCTTACTTTATACATCAAATATGTCATCTGCTTAGTTAAGACATCCTTTGTGCGAATGCCATCTGTTTAGTTTATTCATCGTTTATGTGAATTATGCAACGCCATCTTGTTTAGCCAGGCATCATATATGTGAATTTTGCAATGTCATCCTGCTTAGCCAGTCATCTTATATGTAAATTATATCAGGCCATCCTTTTTTTTGTTACATATTACATTTGTCAACAATGTTAGTACATTCAACTGCTCTTCGTGTGCATCAGCCATTTGACACGGTGATGGCAAATTCTGGAGTGAAAACAAGGTCTTCAGAGCAGACTTTGCTATCTGACGAAGCACATATCTCGCTGGTTACGGATAGCTCCTCAGAGGAGGATTCAGAGACAGATGACCAGTCCTATTCCCCCCCCCCCCCCGAGGTGTATGCTCTAACTTGGCAGGGTTATGTTGCTCATATCGTGCGTATGGTGTCTCGCATTGCTATGTCATTTGATTAGTTTAGACATGCTTTGTGTGAATGCCACCTGTTCAGTGTCTAATTACCATATATGTGAATTATGCATTGCCATCTTGTTGCAAGACATTATATATGTGAATTATACAATGCTATCTTGTTGCAAAGGCATTATATATGTGAATTATGCAATGCCATGCTGTTTAGCCAATGATCATGTATGTGAATTATATCATGCTATCATTTTTTTGTATTACGTGTTCCATTTGTTGACAACGTTTGTATATTCAACTACTCTTCCTGTGCATCAGCCATTTGAAGCAGTGATGGAAGTATCTAGAGTGAAAACAAGGTATTCAGAGCAGACAATGCTACCTGCTGAAGCAGACACTGGTTACAGAGAGCTCCTCAGAGGAGGATTCAGAGACTGATGACCAGTCCTATTTCACCCCTAAGGTATATGCTCAAACTTGGCAGGGTTATATTACCCATGTCATGCATGTTGTCTTGCATTGCTTAGTTTTTACATCATATATGGATTGCCATCTGCTTACTTGCTTACTATATAAATCATATATTTGAATTATATCATGCCATCATGTTTACATAGTACATACACATCATCTATTTGAATTATGGCATGGCAACCCATTTAATAAAGACATCATATAGTTATATCATCTCATCCTGTTTAGTGTTTACAGTCATCATATTTTGAATTATGGCATTCTATTCGTGAATGTATGTGAATTATGGCATGACAACCTATTTAATAAACACATTATATAGTTATGTCATGTCATCCTGTTTACATAGTCTCATATTTTGAACTATGTCTTTCCATCTTTTTTAGTTAGCCATCATAATGTGAAATTGTGTCATGCTATCCTGTTTAGTTAACCATCATATATGTGAAATTGTGTCATGTTATCATGTTTGGTTAGACAACATAAATATGAATTATTTCATGCCCTCTTTTATTCCCCACTATCCATTGCACCTGTCTATCATACAATGTCTATACTTTCAGTTACTTTTCTTGTTTATCAGCCATTTGAATTGGAGAGCGTGATGGCAGTATCTAAGGGAGTAACAACACGGTCTTCAGAAAAGATAGTGCTACCAGTTGATGCAGATAGAACCACGATTGTACTTGCCCAAGGACCAGATCCACCACACATGACCCAGACTCTCGCAGATTGTACCCCTACCCAGTTGGACAGAGAACCAGCTACACCCCTTCTAACCCCAACCCCGGCAGATAGTAACCCAGTTCCAGTTGACACAGCACCGTCTCCACCACAGAGCACCCAAACACGAGCAGTTAGTAAGGGAACTACAGTGCCCAAAGCACGAGGACCACCACTCCGAATCCCAACTCAACACTTAAAGGAGAAGAAGATTTGTTCTCAGGTCAGGTTCTGTAGCTATGGTTCATACTCCTTTGCTCTTGCATTACTGTATTTACTCATACCAACTATTTTCAAATTTGAAGGATGGAATTGAAACTCCAATGGTGCAACAGGTATGTTTTAAACCTGTTTCTTTAACTGGTTTGTTGTTGTAACCTGCTCTATGTTGATTTCAGTTTCAATTGAATAAACAGTTATGTTCTCATGTCATGCACATTACAAGTGTTGTTATTGCTCTATAGTTACCCACACTTATATTCTGTCTATTCTGCTTTGTCTTGAACAAATATTATTTGAACTGTGTCTCTATCTTGATTTGGCAACAAAAACTAGAATGATATAGACCATAAAGTGACCATGGTACATAGATATATGTTTGTTTCATGTTGTTATCCTGTCCACTTTACTACTGAACTCATTTACCAAAATGAGTTTCATATAAAACATGGTAAACATGTGATGTGTCTGCTTGTTTCTCTTTTAGAATGCGGACAAAATATTGGAGAACAGTACCGCGTTATCCAATGGTAAAGGAAGTAATGCAGATAAGGTTCAAGATAGTGAGACATCCCTGTTGGTCTCCAAGAAAGCTGATAAAAACTATCTTGACGACAGTGAGGGAACCCAAAAGTCCTGTCTTGATGTAGTGTTCGAGTTACTGGCCACTACTGCTGGCACAAGCTCTTCGAACTCGCTGCCTGAATCAGTTCGTCTTCTTGAGTCTCAACTTCAAGTTGAAAGACATCAATCAGATGTGCTGCGACAGGAAGCTGAAGGACTGAGGAAGTCCCTGCAGAATTCAGATGCATATTTTCTGGTGCAACAACAAGCGCTGGAGGACTTAAGCGCCAAACAAGAGAAAGTTAATAAGCTTGCTAAGCATCTTGCCAGCATTATGGGTACCCACGATATTGTTTCTTGAGATCTTCTGAAGTGTTTTCAGTTCTGGATTTGTTTTACTGCGGCGTTTATTTGCGTTGGTCGCCAACTTTGACAACCAGTGTATATGATATGCTGCTTTGTTCCCTATATTTGCACTGGTGGCGAACTTTGATGCCCAGTGGATGTAATATGTGTAATAGCCGTGATAGCCTAGCGTTAGTTGCTTGCTTATTTATTTCCTTGTTGTCTTGTTTATTTGTTTGCTTGTAGTCATTGCAGTTCTTTTTCCGCGGCTAGCTAGTGGCTGCAATAACCTTTTTTTTTAAACTAGGCCACAATAACCATGGGCTAATATTTACTTTAGTGACACTCGGCCTCCTACTGGCCGTAGAAACAGTGGGCCTTCTATGGGCCGTAGAAACAATGGGCCTTCTACAGGCCGTAGAAACAATGGGCCTTCTGCGGGCCGCATCATCAATGGGCCTTATACGGGCCGTATGATCGATTGGCCAAACATGGGCCAAACAGACCGCGTTATGGACGTAAACGGGCTAGAGTTGGAATCGTCCGTTCATGGGCCGAACATAACGGGCCATCGTTAATAGGCCGTATTTGGTGATGCTATGAAAATGGCCCAACAGACTAACGGTCCACAAACGGGCCGACTGTAACGACGGGCTGAATTTGGCCCACAAGCAGAAAATGACAGTAACGGGCCGTAAGTAACTGAATGCTGCAAATGAGCCCAAGAACAAATGGGCCCTCAGAAGGCCAAAAGTTAACTTGGGCTGGAAATGGCCCAACAGAATAACGGGCCGTTAATGGGTATAAAGTGATACATTGTTCATTACGGGCCAGTTTCACCACGGGCCGTTAATGGGTGTAAAGTAATACATTGTTCATTACGGGCCAGTTTCAGCACGGGCCGCTAATGGGCCAAGAGTTACAAAGGGCCTCATATGGGCCGAAAGACGTCATGGGCTATACATGGGCCAGAAGTGAAAACTGGCTGGAATCATATTGGATGGCCTAGATGACGCTACTGGGCCTAACTCGGATAGGGCGTAACGGGCCTTGGGTTAGCAGGCTGTAAATGGGCTATATGCGAACAGGCCGTTAACAGGCTTTCCATGGGCTGGCCCGCCAGCTTTTGACCAAGTCAAACGGGCCAGCCTTTTCACACGAATGGGCCACTGTTGGGCCATGCCACGTGTCGACATATCATAGGCGCCTTTTGTCCAGTGAGTGGATGACATTTGTCCCAACGATGAGCCGACACGTGTTTCCTCTAGCCAATGATGATTTTACACGTGGAAAATCCCCATTGGTCGGGGCTGTTAACGGGTTATCGGATCCAAAACCCGACCCGATAGCTTAACGGTGTTCCGTTACGGTGGATGCCACGTGTCGGTCACCCTTGACGAAAGCACTTCTGTGACGCGCGATTTATCGTCATGGAAGTGGACACTTGCGTGATGATAATTTTGGTAATGTCATGGAACACTTCTACGACAGCACAGGTATGACTATCTTGATTCTGTCATAAATTTGTCATGGATGTACATGCATGACAAAAAACGCGACCTACTGTGACAAACACGTATCATCACGGAAGTGTATTTTTTTTTGTAGTGGAGCTAGCAGGATTGTACACAGAAAATACATCTCGATGTTTAATACGAGTGAACTCCTCTTTCTCCCCTTTGTACAGTTCGGCCAATATTTTGGCCAAAGCAGCGGGGGTGTCCGGACCCTTCCGACCGCAGCGGGAGGCGTCATCTTCCCCATTATAGTGCCACATGGGAAGCCCTCTGTATTGAAGCGGCTGAACCCCCCGCACTATGGAAGTCACCATTACCTCGACTATTGATAGTCCGGACTTGGCGAGCGTCTTTATCTTGCCCATCAATTGACGGACTTCCGCGCTATCTTCCTCCTCGAGGCTCCGAGGGTGCCAGCTGTGGCGTTTCTTCAACAGAGCGCTTGAAAATTCAGGAAGACCCATTCGGACTAGGTCAGGAAGGCCAACGTCCTCAATATAGAACCACTCGGAAGGCCATTCTTCGGATGCCTTCTTCGGCGTACCGGACAGGTATCCGGTCCCGGCGATGTGCCATACCTCGGCTCCACCCACTTTGAATATTGATCCCTCTTGGTTACGAGGGATGAGGCAGAATAGTTTTCTCCATAATTCAAAATGGGCCTCATAGCCCAGGAACAGCTCACAAAGAGAAACGTAACCCGCAATGTGTAGGATGGAGGCAGGAGTGAAATTGTGCAGTTGGAGGCCATAATATTCCAGAAGTCCTTGGAGGAACGGGTGGATTGGAAATCCGACGCCTCTTAGCAAGTAGGGAACGAAGCACACTCGTTCCCCCCATGATGGATTGGGGAAATTCTCTGCCTGAGCCCCGCCGTTGAAGGAAGTCAATCCTGCTTGAACGGGGACTAGATCCGCGGGGGGCAGAAATCCCTGTGTTTGCAGCTTCACCAGCTGACCGTGGGATACGGAACATCTCTCCCAATCGCCTTTTTCGGAGCAGTGGGGACGGGAGGAATAACTGGGAGCGCTAGCCATGTTGGAATGGTTCCTCCTAGCAAGCTCTGAGGATTTTACGCGTGGTGTGGAACGGATCTGAGATCCAATCTCTTTAAATAGACGCTTTTCCTACATGGCCGGGGTGTTATGTGCAAAAATACCCTGACCTCTCGTATTCGCTCGACACGTGGAAGCTGAAGCCATGGATGCATAGAAGCTGATGGGTACGACATTAAATAGAAGGCCGAATACAGCTTTTTGAAGTCATCGGAGGAGGAACCCGCCTTGCAATGCGAAGACAATCTGCGTGCCAGACACATCATCATTGAAAGCCTCGTTCGGGGGCTACTGAGGGAGTCTTGGATTAAGGGGTCCTCGGACGTCCGGCCTGTTTGACATGGGCCAGACTGATGGGCTGTGAAGATACAAGATCGAAGACTCTCACCCATGTCCGGATGGGACTCTCCTTGGTGTGGAAGGCAAGCTTGGCGTCCGGATATGAAGATTCCTTTCTCTGTAACCGACTTTGTACAACCCTAGTCCTCTCCAGTGCCTATATAAACCGGAGAAGGTTCAGTCCATAGGGACAATCACAATCATACAGTCTAGACTTCTAGGGTTTTAGCCATTATGATCTCGTGGTAGATCAACTCTTGTAATACTCATATTCATCAAGACCAATCAAGTAGGAAGTAGGGTATTACCTCCATAGAGAGGGCCCGAACCTGGGTAAACATCGTGTCCCCTCTCCTGTTACCATCGACCTTAGACGCACAGTTCGGGACCCCCTACCCGAGATCCGCCGGTTGTGATACCGATAGCGGCCTCCACGGATCTGGAGGCAGAGGCGTCCAAGAAGGGGAGGGTCTCCCTCGCCGACAACTCGGCATTAGACACTGATAGCAGCTCTGAGTGGCGCCCCAGGGAGAAGCCCCTGGCCAAATCGTAAGTTCTCAAAGACACTTATACACACATATATCCAACTTCTTTACTTCGTGGTTTTAATATGTTGAATCATGCGCTGCAGTCCGGCCCACGCCCGCCCCCAGCGATCCTCATCTTTGGGGAATTCGCTGGATCCAAATGTGATGGACAGCGGGTCACTTCCGGCGGCCTCCTCTCCCAAGGCTACGGAGGACGCCGAGGTGTTGTCCCGAAGGACCTTCCCAGGACGGGGAGAGGTACGGGAGGCCGTCAGGGTGGCGCCAGAGGGTGATACCTCGGCCGCCGGAGACATGGGGGAGCAGATCCCCCTGGAAACTGGCGATGGGGGTCATACTCAATTTGTCCCCCAGCCGAATACTATTCCGGAGGCCCATACGGCTCCGGAATCAGGCAAGCAGCCTCCTTCAAAAGAAGGAGGTGCACCTATTCCGCCGGTGGCCTTTGTCCATCCAGAGGCACCAGATACTCTACTGGAAGCGCTGCAAAGTGCTTCCATTGTTGAGGAACACCGTATCCTTATGGGTACATTGGTTGAGAGGGTTCAGTCCGCTAAGAGCGGACTGACCGAAGCCTGCACCAGCCTTCTAACAGGCTTTGAGGTATGTGAAGCAATTACGCAAAAAGAATGCCATAGTATAGACAGTAGTCCCTGAGACTCTGTCCGGTGTTCATAAAGAAAGGCCAGATAGAGGATTGAATAATTTTCGCAGGAGACTTATCATATGTGTCTATGTGAATAAGCAGGCATCGATGCTGGCTACGACCTCCCATTCTGCCGAAGTCTCCAAACTGAAGTAGAGGCTGGAGCAGGCCAATGAAGAGCTCGGCCGTGTCAAAAAACAGCTAGAGGGCAAGCAAGGTATGCAATGCCCTATTCAGATCTAAAATGATATGAATTGTTTGTATTGATCATGTTATAATGATGTTTCACAGGAGCTGCGGCCAAGGTGGAGTCCCTCAAGAACGTGCTGGCCGAGGCCCAAAAGAAAGCGGAGAAGGAACAAGCCACCCGCAAGAAACACGAGTCAAGGGTTGGGGAGGTTCAGCAAGAGCTCAAGGACGCCATAAAGAAATGTGGGTCCTTGGAGTGCAAGATTGCGGACCAAGAGTCCAAACTTGATAAGGCCCGCCAAAGCGCGCAAGATGCCCGGGTTGAAGCCCAGGGCGCCCTCCGGGAAATCCAGGAGGCCAAGCAGATTGTGGCGGGTAAGGCCTTTATTATGAAGAGCAAATTTGTGAAGAAAAGGTACCTCTTACTAACCCGGATTTGGAGTTCTCCAGGAGCATTTGCGGATTTTCCTAGTAGTGTGGCTGATGCTGCAGAGTTATTCCAAGCCAAAGAGGGGAGCTCAACGGAGAAGCTGTTCTAGTCGCAATACCTTGCGCCAGAGCATCCGGTGCCCCTCAGTGATCAGCTGAAACAGCTGACCAAGCTGCATAGGGTGGCCGGATTGGCCATGAGGGATATGATGATCCGTCTATGGCCTGCTGAAGCCATGCTGAGCAGCCACTTTGGACTCATGAAGCGGCTGGTCGATGCCTACCCTCGGCTTGACGCCATAAAGCGGTCAGTCTGCATCGAAGGTGCGCGGATGGCCTTCGCCCGTGTCAAGGTACAGTGGGCGAAGATTAACGCCGTCAAGCTTGCGACCGAGGGACTGCCTGTGGGCAAAGAGCACCGCAAGCCCGAGCTATATTTTGATGATGTCCTGGAGGGATCCCGCATTATAGAGGGCCAGTGTGCGAAGGGCATTATCTTTGAATGAATATATTCGTGATATCATTCCTGTATTGTAGAACAAAGCTTATATGTAATATATTGCTTGTTGTGTTTTGGAAAATTTTCCTCCTGTGCGGCCGTTTATTAAATCTGAGAATTGGCCAGTCATTGGCTTCAGCCCCCACATAGGTAGTACGGGGGTGTTCGCATTGGAACCTAAACACACTTGACCCAAGAGTTTGGTCCTTGAAGGAGGTGTTTAGCGCAGCGAACCAGGCAATCGGACTATGTGGCTTTATCACCCTCACTTAGCCATAGGAGTTTGACAATAGGAATGTAGGCGCAGCCCCTATTTAGTATTTGTTTATCCGGACTAGGGTGCTTTAGACACCTGATCGGGTGAAGGCCGATCTGTCGCGTAATGCGGAAAAATCGCAAGAGATTTATGTTTATCCTCCGAATAGCTGACCTGCTCTCACCGCATCATGACAGTCAGTTTTCGGCTTTCTCTACTGAGGTGTTCATCCGGATAAACCAGAAACACAGTTGTAGTAGTTCTCCCTTTAGTACCCTAGCCGATAAGACGGAACGTAAGGTAGCAAGCACAGGAGCCGGGCAACCCAACTATTGACCAAAGACATGATTCGGAGCCGACGCATATAACGCTATATTCGGGGCGCCGAACTATACTGTAAAAAGTGTTTGGACTTGTTGCCAACATATGGAGCGCGATGGAGCCCCTGGAGAATTAAGTCATACCAAAGTGTATATGGGTGCCATCGGTAAGAATAGCGAAATATAGTGAAGGAGTACGCCAGTGCCACATATGTTGGGCCGCAAACTGTTTCCATTATAATTTGATTGATACGTCAAGGCGTATTTGTACAAATAATGCGATAAGAAACAGGGCTATTTAACATGCCGAGACCAAGGGGAAGCTGCGTGCGGGTCCTGAAAACAGGTAAAGTGATCGTCAAGAAGATCATCTAGATATTCGGCCACACGTCTATGCTGCTTGCCGCCTTGGTATGTTCATCCTTCGAAAGGATCGATGATCAGGCCATCGTGAGGGGCCTGTGGAAATAAATCCTTAAAAAAAGGGAAATTATTTGTGCCCCGGTAAGGTCGAGCCGTATTGTGGGCCACGATCGAGTTATGCCTTCGTCTTTGCCCATGGTATTTTGAGTGCGTAGTTATGTACGTGCGGTACATACACCGCAATTTGCTCGGGACTGAGATGGAGGCCGAATTGCTAGTCGAACTCCTGACGGGCTGGACTGTCATGCTGCGGAGTAGTCCGGACTCGTTTAATAGTGTCTAGGGGCTTGGCCGCTGAATTTATGTTCTGCTTGATCAGGCCGCCCTGTACTTCTGCTGCCAGGGCCGCGGTGTGCTCCTCGGTACGAAGGGAGCGTTCCATGTTTCCGTTGACTATTATGACACCGCGTGGTCCGGGCATCTTGAGTTTGAGACAGGCATAGTGCAGCACCGCATTGAAGTGAGCAACGCGGTTCGTCCGAGCAGTGCATGATAGCCACTTCGGAAGGGGACAATGTCGAAGATCAATTCTTCGCTTCGAAAGTTGTCCGGCGATCTGAAGACGACTTCCAATGTGATTGAGCCCGTGCAACGGGCCTCTACACCTGGTATTACTCCTTTAAAGGTAGTTTTCGTGGGCTTGATCATTGACGGATCAATGCCCATCTTGCGGACTGTGTCCTGATAGAGCAGGTTAAGGCTGCTGCCATCGTCCATGAGGACTTGCGTGAGTTGGAATCTATCAATGATTGGGTCGAGGACCAGTGTGGCTGAGGCGCCGTGATGGATACTGGTCGGATGGTCCCTGTGATCGAAAGTGATCGGGCAGGATGACCACAGATTGAATTTTGGGGCGACTGGCTCTATCGGATAGACGTCCCTGAGCGCGCGTTTGCGCTCCCTCTTGGGGATATGAGGTAATGTATATCATGTTCACCATTTTGACTTGGGGGGGGGACTTCTTCTGTCCCCCTTTGTTCGGTGGACGGGGCTCCTCGTCATCGTCCTCACTTGGCGACCCCTTCTCCTTATTCTCGGTATTTAACTTATCGGCCTGTTTAAAGAACCAACAGCTTTTGTTGGTATGATTGGCGGGTTTATCGGGGGTGCCGTGGATCTGGCATGGTCGATCGAGGATTCGGTCCAAGCTGGATGAGCCCAGATTGTTTCTTTTGTATGGCTTCTTCCGCTGGCCGGACTTGGAGCCGCTGAATCCGGCGTTGACCGCCGTGTCATCAGTATTGTCACCGTTGCTTCGCCACTTGTGCCTATTGCGTCGGGGCTTGCCGTTGCTATTCCTGGCTTCAGAGGTGCCAAGTTTGCTTGCATTATTATTGCTATGGGCTAGCGAACTATCTTCGCCCGCGCAAAAGCGGGTCATAAGTGTCATGAGGGCTGCCATTGACTTCGGCTTCTCTTGGCCAAGGTGTCGGGCGAGCCATTCGTCACGGATGCTATGCTTAAAGGCCGCTAGGGCTTCGGCATTCGGACAGTCGACGATCTGGTTCTTTTTAGTTAGGAACCTAGTCCAGAATTTCCTGGCCGACTCTCCAGGCTATTGAACTATGTGATTTAAGTCATCGGCATCCGGAGGTCGGACATATGAACCCTGCAAGTTGTCGCGGAAGGCGTCTTCCAAGTCCTCCCAGCTGCCAATGGAGTTTTCTGGCAGGCTGTTTAACCAGTGCCGAGCTGGTCCTTTGAGTTTTAGCGGGAGGTATTTGATGGCATGAAGATCATCTCCGCGAGCCATATGAATATGGAGAAGAAAGTCCTCAATCCATACTGCGGGATCTGTTGTTCCATCGTATGATTCAATATTCACGGGTTTAAACCCTTCTCGGAATTCGTGCTCCATTACTTCGTCAGTGAAGCGGAGAGGGTGTGCGGCGCCTCTATATCGGGCCAAGTCGCGATGCAGTTTGGATGGAGTCCGTCTGCGGTTTTCGGCTGGAATGTGGTTGTGTTTGTCGCGCCCGGCTAGATAGCCGTCCTCGTGCGTTGAGGCATGCCCCCGTGATCCGTAGATCGATCTGGTCTGACCTGCTTTATTTTCCAGGTCCTGCCGTAGGTCGTATGTATATTCCCGAGCTGTTGTGTCTCTACCTTTACGGTGAGGTAGTGCGGGCTGGTGTTCGCCTTGAGCTGTCGTCCTATCACGACCACGTGGTGGTCGGTCTGCCACGTTATGTGCTGATGGTCCGGGCTCCAGCGCCTCGTCGTCGAATTGAGGTAGCAGCTTACGCTTCGGGTAAATCTTGGTTGGGCGCCCGAGGCCATATTCCTCGGCTGCCAGGACATTAGTCCATCTATCGTTGAGCAGTTCTTGGTCAGCTTGAAGCTGCTATTGTTTCTTTTTCAGGCTCCTTGCAGTGGCTATTAGCCGGCGCTTAAAGCGCTCCTGCTCAAGAGGTTCCTCAGGCACGATAAAGTCTTCGTCGCCGAGGCTCACCTTGTCCTCGGAGAGTGGAAGGTAATTACTGTCCTCCGAGTCTTCGTTTGCAGCCTGTTCATCAGGGCTAATTTGCCCATCTTCCGGGTTATCCTGTTCGGAGGTTGGATCGACGGGTCTTCTTGGTCTTCGGCGTCGTCCGGAGTATTGTTGTCTCCGGTGCCGGTATTGCTGTCTCTTCCACGACGTGATTTAGAGCGGCACCGCTGACGTCGGCGCTTTGGTTGTATCTCAGGAGGTTTATCCTCAACTGGATCTTTCTCGTTATCGCCGTTACCCTCCTTGGGTGTATCCACCATGTACACATCATATGAAGAGGTGGCCGTCCAACATCCGGTAAACGGCGGGGCTTGGGCCTGCTCTTCTCCGGCATCATCGTCCGTACCGTCGATATCTTCGGAGCCGTAATCGAGCATGTATGTTAGGTCCTCGACAGTGGCTATGAAGTGGGTGGTGGGTGGGACGTAAAATTCCCCGCTTTCAGCCCCTAGTCCGGGCTGGGCATAGTTCGGACGTTGCGCCTCTATAATAACGAGGGATCGCATTAAGTCCAGAGCCTCGCTTAAAGGCGAGGTTTGGCCAGGGAGAAGAAAGTCTGTGGAGTATGGCAGGAAGGGAATCCCTTAGCCGAACTCACACGATACTGACTCCGAGGGTCCGGAGCCAGTGTTCGGAGAAGAGTCCGGCTTCATGATGATGGCCGCTGACACTTCTTCCGATCCTCCCGTATTAGGCTCAATAGCCGCAGAGAGTTCGGCGGGCTCGGGAATCCCGTCTTCGGACCCGGTGCCATGCTCTAGATCTAAGGCCAGATCGAAGGTTGGGGTCACGAACCCTTGGAAGATCAAGTCTCCTCGGATATCAGCAACATAATCTAGATTTCCAAAGCTAATCTGACCTGAGGCGTAGCTGTCGATCTGCTCTAGACGGCCAAGCGAGTTGGCCCGCAGTGCGAAGCCGCCGAACATAAAGATCTTGCCGGGGAGGAAGACCTCCCTCAGGCGGCATTGTTGTTGATGACGGATGGAGCCATCGAACCTTCTGACGACGACACAGTGGAACTCTCAATGAAAGCACCAATGTCAGTGTCAAAACCGGCGGATCTCAGGTAGGGGGTCCCGAACTGTGCGTCTGAGGATCGAAGGTAACAGGAGACAGGGACACGATGTTTACGCAGGTTCGGGCCCTCTTGATGGAGGTAATACCCTACTTCCTGGTTGATTATCTTGGATGAATATGGGGTTACAAGAGTTGATCTACCTCGAGATCGTAATGGCTAAACCCTAGAAGTCTAGCCTGTATGATTATGATTCCGATTACCTCTACGGACTAAACCCTCCAGTTTATATAGGCACCGGAGGGATCTAGGGTTATATAGAGTCGGTTTACAAAGGAAGGAATCTTCATATCTGAATGCCAAGCTTGCTTTCCACGCCAAGGAGAGTCCCATCTGGACACGGGAAGAAGTCTTCTATCTTGTATCTTCATGGCCCATTAGTCCGGCCCATGTCACATACCCCAGAAGCCCGAGGACCCCTTAGTCCAGGACTCCCTCAGTGGCGCCGCGTCCTCTTGAGCCCCTTGTACTTGACCTGGCCGCCACGCCTCACTCTGCCAGCGCAGCACTGGTTGCCGTCCGGGAGGAGCGCCAAGCCAAGGGCCTACCGCACGACGTTGCACACCCGGTCGAGACGGCGCAGCTTCAGGACGGTGCTCCAGAGGCCTTGGCGGTGCCAGCAGACGACCAGGCTCCTCAGGGCGGTGCTCCTGAGGCCCAGGCTGCCCCAACAAATGCCCAAGCTCCTAAGGTCCTCCAGCCTCAGGAGGTACAAGACCCCGCCAACACTTCAGCCCTCGTCGAGCACCCGGTGTACTTTTTCAGCACGGTACTATGCGACGCGCGGGCACGCTGCTCCATGCCATAAAAGCTCTTGCTCGCGCTCCTTATCGCCTCCCGCAAGCTGCACCACTACTTCCAAGGCCATCCTATCAAGGTCGTCTCGGCTTACCCGCTGGAGAGAGTGCTCCGGAGCCCTAACACTGCTAGAAGGGTCGCCGAATGGAACATCAAGTTGCAGGCATTCCAGTTGGAGTTTAGCACCACCAGGGTCATTAAGGGTGCTGCCCTCGCCGACTTCGTGGCGGAATGGACCGACGTTCCCGGCCCCGAAGCAGGCGAGGACAGACCCCTCTCACCAGGAAGCGAGGCACCAGACGGCTGGGTCCTGTACTTCGACGGCGCCTTCGCGCGTCAGGGCGCGGGGGCTGGATCCGTGCTTATCTCACCCACCCAGGACAAGCTCTACTACGTCGTGCAGCTCTGCTTCCAGCAGGGCGAGAAGGCCTCCAATAATATCACGGAGCACGAAGGCCTGATCGTCGGTCTCAAGGCTGCGGCAGCCTTGGTGGTGAAGCGCCTCACCATCAAGGGCGACTCCCAACTCCTCGTCAACTTCTCCAACAAAGTATACGAGCCAAAGGACGAACACATGGAGGCATACCTTGCGGAGGTATGCAAAATTGAGAAACAATTCTTGGGTCTGGAACTGCAGCATGAGCTGCGCGGCACGAACAAGGAAGCGGACGACATCGCCAAGAGGGTGTCCCAGCACCTGCCTCAGGGGCCTGGCGTCTTCGAGGAGCAGCTCGGTAGCCCTTCCTGCCACGGAACTGACACCGCCCCAGGAGGAGCTCCCCCATCACCCCACTCAGGAGCCCCCGCTTGTGGCCCAACCTCGGGGGCGCGTCTACTCCTCGCGCTCGAGCCTCGGGAGGGGTGTTGGACCAAAGAGTTCAAGGTGTACCTGCTTCAGGGGACCCTGCCGGAGAAGGAGGAAGACACGGAGCGGGTGGCTCGACAGGCCACTGGCTACTGCATTCGGGACGGTGAGCTCTACCAGAAACGGCCAAACGACGTTTCTCTGCGATACATCTCCAGGGAGCAGGGATGCGAGATGCTAGCCGACATACACAGCGGGGACTGCGGGCACCACTCGTCATCGCGCACCCTAGTGGGCTAGGCGTTCCGCAGCGGATTCTACTGGCCCACGGCGCTCAATGACGCCACCGAGCTGGTAAAATGTTGTGAAACCTGCCAGTTCCATGCCAAGCAAATCCATCAGCCTGCTTAGGGTCTCCAGACCATCCCGCTCTCATGGCCGTTTGCGGTCAGGGGGCTGGACATCTTGGGTCCGTTCGCTCGAGCGCCCGGGGGCTACCGCTACCTCTACGTCGTCATCGACAAGTTTACCAAGTGGGCGGAGGTGGAGGTTGTCCGCACCATCCTAGCCGGCTAGGTAGTCAAGTTCATCAAGGGTCTCGTGAGCCGGTTCGGGGTCCCAAATCACCGACAACGCAGATATGCTACGCCTCAGTGCCGCACCCCAGGAGCAACGGCCAAGCCGAGCGCGCCAACGCGGAGGTCCTGAGGGGCCTCAAGGCGAGAACCTTCAAGAAGAAGCTCAAGGCCTGCGGCAGGGGCTGGCTGGACGAGCTCCAGTCCGTGTTGTGGTCCATCCGCACCACCGCCACCAAGCCAACCGGCGAGACTCCATTCTTCCTCTTCTATGGAGCCGAAGCGGTTCTCCCACACGAGGTCAAGCATCGCTCCACGCAGGTCTTGGCGTTCGACGAGGCATGCCAAGATGCCTTGCGGGGGATGGACATCGTGCTGGGGGAGGAACGCTGCCGCCAAGCCATGCTCCGGGCAGCAAGAGTACCAGCAGGCGCTGCGGCGGTACCACTGCCGCAGTGTCCGCTCTAGGACGCTCGAGGTGGGCGATCTCGTCCTGAGGTGGGTGCTCTCCAGGGAAGGGATGGATAAGCTCTCACCCATGTGGGAGGGCCCGTTTAGGGTCGCCCACATCTCCAGGCCTGGCGTCGCGCGCTTGGAGACGCAGGATGGGATCCCCATCTAGAATGCCTGGAACATCCAGCACCACCGGAAGTTGTACCCATGAAGCAAGGCCCAGTGCCTATGAAGGTCTCCGCTCGTGACACTCTCACGTAATAATGAGTCGGGCTATACATGCCCCAAAGTCCCCGAAGAGCCACCCTCGGGCCTCGGGGGCTCCCTCCCACGTCCTAGTGGCAGCACTTGGCTCCGCGCTGGTGAGAAGACTAGTATAGGTGATGGACGCGGCTGTTCTTTTGCTTGCTTTCTGTAGTTGGTTTGCAAAGCTTTTTAATGGAATTTGGAGTTCTCGCGTTTTTCAATTGCCAAGTTGGATTCCTCCTTACTTTTCTGGCCTTTCAGTCTGGGCACAGGGAGGGCGGCAGTTGCCCATCGCTCCTCCTCACGCGTCTCGTGCGCAGGGGTTGGGCAGGTGTCTGCGTGCGTCGGTTTCGCCCGCGCCATGAACACACTTTGCCAAAGCCCCGTTGCCCAGAGCTTTGGCGCCCTTGATCCTCGCGAGACGTTCTCGGATGAGCTCGTGGATGTGCGCACACTCTTAAGTCCGTGACCCCAGGCAGCGTGACGCGATGCACTAAACCACAGCTGACTCATGCTTGGGGGCTCGCGCAAGGAGGAGCAAGGCACCCCGTCAAACTTTTTAACAACTCTGCAGCGCTATGACGTCTCCTAGGCCAATGGCTCCTGAGTCGGCAGCAAAGGGGGTTCACCAGGTACCGAGGGGCGCACCCTCGCGAGGTGAGAAACTACCACGAGCGTATCAAGCTAAGTTATCCTACCGCACTTGCTCAAAACATGGATATCACGGCATACCATCAGAACAATAAACATAGCATAGTGGCATAAGTACCATGGTTCATTACACGCCCTAGCAGGCCCTTTACTTTTTTTGAAATGCAGGAGAAAGGAAAGGTTAAACAAAAGCGGCCCGTGTGACCGCAGCAGCTCCCGAGGCCTGGCTCCGGTGGCCCCCGGGCTCAGTCTGAGCCTTCCTCCCGCTTCACTAGAGCGCGGCGACGAGATGACCCGCCACCTTCCTTTATGCAGGCCCGGCGACATGGTGGCTAGTTGTAGTTGTCACTGCTCGAGCTCTCGCCTGAGGAGGAGCCGCCGCTGCTGAAGGAAGCGTGGCCGTCGCCAAGGGCAAGCTCACCCTCGGCGTCCTCGCGGCTGTCTTCAAGGCCAAGCTCATTGTCGTCGCCACCGTCTATGGGGCGGCACCCTGCACGACGGCTGTCTTCCCCAAACACCCTCACTTAGAGGGTCGCGAGGCCATCGTACTTGAAGTGGAGGGCACACCTCCTGCTCAGGCCGCGCGAGCGGGCAAACGCCTGCCAGCCACGGGCCAGGGACACGTTACCGGCGGCGGTAACTTCGACCCCAACCCACGAAGCCTTGCTGCAGTAGTCGTCGACCTGTAGCCAGAGGCCGTCAAGCCCGACGATTGGCAGCTCACCCGCGAAGAAGTGGGGGAGCGGGAGCAAGGTGCCGGCTGGCCTCTCCGACCACACGACGAACTCCGGGAGCACCTCCGCTGAGTGGAAGCGCAGCCGAGGAGGCCGGGCAACCATGGCACGCCTCCCCTCGTCGCAGGGGCTACCTCGCCCTTGGCGGCTCCCACCACGAGAAGAAATACCGCCACGGCCACCCAAGGCTACGCCGGCCCCCGAAGGAGTGAGCCCGCGCCCTCGAGGAGCCACCGCAGGGGTCGCAGCGTGCTTGCGGGGGCGGCCCCGCCCTCTCTTGGGCGGCGGCGAGTCGAGTCCCTCCTTGGGGGCCTTCCCCTTCTCAGCGGCGGAGAACTTCCTCGTCGGCGCCACGAGAACTACAGCAAGACGGCAAGGTAGAAAGGAAGAAGAAGGAGCGGGTGGTGAGAAGATAGAGATGAGAAAGGGGGGCTCCGCCCCTCTCCTCATTTATAGCCGGAGGGAGGCCAACCGCCGGCCTCCACGATCGCATGCAATGATGATTTTCTCTGCATGCAGCAGGATCTCGTCAAGTCGAACGGTTGCCGAGGCAGCATGGGGAAGCGCAGACGCCCACGTCCCATCAGTCACGGCACCTCGACCGAGGCCACAGGCGGTTAGGGCCCACGGCGCTCCGCACTTGCCCTTTGGCTTTGCCTCGAAGCCAAGTTCGAGCGCGCCTTGGGCCCGGGGGCTACTGTCGGCGTCCTGGGAACGGGGGTACCCAGTGCCTACCTGTGGCCCGTGGTGTGGCTCCATCGACGGCCTGGTACTGCCCAGCTTCGACATCAACAACTCAAAGACCCTCGCGAGGGGCCAAGCCTCGTGAGGCGGACGACATCAAGACCTCCACGGGGGCGGCCTCCCCATGCTGGCTCTCGAGGAGCGGAGATATCTATGCAAGGTTCACCTCGTGAGGTCCAGATGACGTGAGCCATGACGACCAAGGCCAGGCGGGTGCTAGTGGGCGCAGTGTACCAGTTTCCTTTTTGGTGCTAAGGAGGCAAGGGCAGGCGCGGAGTCCCGAGGAATCAGCCAAAGGTTTCCATTCCGGTGCAACAGGACCAAGACCGCTAGGACGGCATGACGGAGGTCATCGCCGAGCCCACCGCGGCGTCACCACCAGAAGCTTTTGCAGGCGAAGACTACTTTTGTCAGGATAGCATGTACTAGTTGTCTCCCTTCGAATTTGGCCGTTGTGGGATCCCTTCCCGCCTACATTTGGCAAGAGGACCAAGGCCACTATAAATAGAGCAGCACCACCACCGTAGAGAGGGATCGGATCCATTCCATCCTTGCCAGCTCACTAGCTCATCGAGCACAAGAGCACTCCTCCTCCTGAGGTTGTTCTTCCACTGTACTAGTTCATCCTAAGCCCCTCGAGGCCAATCCACCACAAAGCAGGAGTAGGGTTTTACACCGCAAGGTGGCCCGAACCTGGGTAAACTGTTGTGTCTCTTGTCCATTCGGTTCATCGAGCTAGCCATGAGATCAGTGAGCAGGTAGACTGGGGAGGACGAGTTCTTCGCACGCACCCCAGAGTTTGAACCTCTCAAGGGTCTGCGGTACCCGTAATCCGACATAGATGAGCGAGGAAAAGGGGAGGCCAGCGTGGGCCCTACCTAGAAGCGTCACCACTAAGGCATGATCAGGCGCTGTGCAAGGGAATCACCGTAGGCTAAGTCACCCATACACATCAGCGCGAGCCTCACGACCCAATATCTCGACTCTCGCGATCTCGCTCGGGCAATGCTGCTTTCCTTTTTGGCCTTCAGGGAGCTGCTCGCACGCCAAAGGGGACCTCTTGAGCATCGTGGCTCAGGAGCTCTTACCGGACCTCAGGTCGCTCACCTCCTGGCCTTGACCACGGCATCGCGACCTGGCATACCAGCGATGGCTGAGGCCTGCCTGGGGACTGGGTCCTGTCGACGTACAACACTAAGCTACCGCGAGAACAAAAAAGGGGGAGCCATGCCGGAGCGAGATACGCAATTTCAACATCATACAAGGGAGGATAATATTGGAGCAAAAGCACTACAGTTTTTTACATACCCCCATGGGGCTCGTCACAATTCCGTGCAAGGAAACAAAAGAAGAAGACCTCGAAGGACCCTGGCCACTGGGTATCACCGACGACGCTGAGCGGACGCCGCTGCTGCCCTCCAGGCACGACGGGAGCTCGGCGGCACGTAGCATGGTTGCTGGACTCTAGAGAATCGCTGGGCTCGGGAGAGTCGCTGCACTCCAGGAAGTTGCCACTGCTGCTGGAGGATCTGCCGGCAAGGTCAGGGGCAAGTTCAACGCCCGTGGCCGCGTCGCGTGGACTGCCTCTCCCGGAGCAACACTCCAGGCGCCAGTCGTCCTTGCCGAAGACCTTGAAGAATAGCGTCGAGGCGCCATCATACTCGAAGTGGATGGCAAGGGCCCCCTCTGGATGGTAGGCGCGGGCGACCTCGGCCCATCCTCGAGTCATGAAGATGTTGCCCGGGGGGACGACCTCGACCTCCGCCCCCGTGGCTAGGCTGCAACACCTGGCATGTTGCAGCCACAGCTCAAGTGGCCCCCTCGACGGCATCTCCTCGGTGAAGAACCTCGGGAGCCGGATCCACGTGCGCGGTGGCATTGCCGCCCACACCATGAACTCGCGCGAGGTACCCTCGGCATGGGTGCGCAGGTCGGCTGGCCGCGCAGCCTCGGCCTGTCCACCGCGACCCTGTCACGGCCGGTTTTTCAATAAAATATTTATTGAGAGACCAATCCCTTTTACGGACCATTAAAGAAGAATTCCTTCTCACTGGTAGACAATATCTTGGTCACAGAAGAAAAATACCAGGAGTACTGAATATAATACATGGTTGAGCGGAGACTGCTCAACAATTTATTACATGCACGCCGATAAAACATAACGGCGGATAGGGTGGCATAACTACTAACTTAAGATAACAACGGTGGTGGAAAAAATATCACAGCGGAATGGGTGATATGACTCCTGAAAACTACAGCTCTTCGAGCGTCGGAGTGAAGCTCGAGGAGATTTATTGCGGGTGGCGGAAGCGTATACGATACAAGTGACCAATATCCAGGATCGCACGGGACTGACTGGGATTCCTCTAGGCGTCGGACTCACTATCAAACTCTTCATCCATGAGATCGCCTTCGTCAACATCTGGCCAAATCAACAAGCCAGGTGAGTACTATGAAAGTACTCGCAAGACAGTTCGGACATAAGATATAACAAATGTAAACATGAAGCGTATGAACAGATTAACAAGTGCACTCAGACATAGAGATAATATTGTACGGAAAATAAAAGAGAAGTCGGGCGGTAGTCCTCCCGAAATCCCAAAATAATATACTGGGTGCCAAACGATGGTCTGAATGACTCCTCGGGAGGAAAAAGCAAGAATAACAATGTCGCAGTCGGGCGTCAAGGCGACACCACATAAAGGGCTTATGATGAAAATAAAGGACAAACATGCCACAGTCGGACGTCTGAGCGACATCACATAAAGGGCTTATATTGAAAATAGAAGACAGACATGCCACAGTCGGACGTCTGAGCGACATCACATAAAGGGCTTATATTGAAAATAAAAGACAAACATGCCACAGTCGGACGTCTGATCGACATCACATAAAGGGGTTATATTGAAAATAAAAGACAAACATGCCACAATTGGACGTCTGAGCGACATCACATAAAGGGCTTATATTGAAAAATAAAAGACAAACATGCCACAGTCGGACGTCTGAGCGACATCACATAAAGGGCTTATAATCATAACTTAGTAGCTCATGAATTTCAAATCATATCAAGAGAATAATCAGGCATGAGATAAACAACAGGGTTAGTCCATCCACAGGAATAACGTTCAGCCAAGTTTACTACTCACGCTCGCTGACCGGAAAGAAAAATATACCACGAGGTTAAGACATAGACATGGATACGCTGATCACGTTACTTGACCATGGATACGATGACTCGGAAGGATTTGACTCTGCAGAGTTTGTACTTTAACCACAGCCAACGGATTTCAGTAGTCACGGGGACTAGTTCCGTTTACGGTGTTTTGGAAGAAACACGTCCAACCAGTACACACCCATTCAACATTCCGAAGCCAGGAATCACCCTCGGCAACGTTCAAGAAAAACCTTGAGACGGGGAGGCTACAACCTCGCGTGGCATGGGATCAAATTTCTATACGCGCGCTCTAAGGGGTGCCCCCCTCTCGGTCCCAACCGGAAACACCCATGCCCCCTGACCGGATGACTGGCTTTAATCCAGGGCCATGGAACCATCATCCCGGCCCCTCTGTTTGGTGTGTACACGGAAAGAGGTTACCAACTTACTAAACCGTATTCTGGCAGAAAACATGTGGTAGCACGGAAGGGGGAAGAACGATAACGTGACTCCGTCCACGTAACGTCGGAATTAATCGGATGACGTAAGGCTGGCATGCTACAACAGTACCACCTTACTGCCCTTCATGTCACCACATGACTAGGCCATCTCTCATCAGAGATCACAGTAACTTTGGAACACACGGATAGTTGCCTCACATGCAACGAGATACTCATCGATACTCATATGCCATGCACAACCCTTCACGCAAACATGCAAAACACCTACCATATCAAAGGTTCAAACATGCTTGCCTGGTTCAGAGAAGTCGGAGTCTAGCTCGGCGAAGTTCGCGGCTCCGTCACCTCTCCCGGAACCTACGGTATATCGGAAATGTATACTAGCGTGAAAACCAAACCGTGCATAAAATTTGTTCCAAAGAATTCTCAAATAAATCCCATAAAAAACTAGACAAAATTATAAGACTGTCAGAAAAAGAATCACTCAAAAATCACTTTTCATTAAAAAGTTATAAGGGTTTCTGTCCAGGGACTCATCTGTAATGAAACAGAAAAGTTCCAGGGGCTTAACTGAGAAAACAGAAAACAATTCGAATAGAAACGCGCCAGCCCACAGAGAAAACGTACTCTCCCCGAAGGCGCCAACAGAAAACGCTTCGGGGGTGAAAGAAGAGAGGCTGACGTGGGGGGTCCACATGTCAGGTTTGAAAAACCTCGCCGGCGCCCGAAGGCTGCGGTGGTCGCCGGCGTCGAACCACGGCAAGTCAGGGAGATCGGAGTGTACCAAGAGTATCAGCGTGTCCTTCCGCGTCGGTGGGTGGTGGACTTGGGTGTCGGAGAGCACCACGTCGACGGCGACACTTTCTCCGGCGGACGGCGGCTCGGGCGATGGTGGGGAACTCCGGTGGTGTGCTGCAAACTTCGAATTGAAGCGCGGGTCAGAAGGAGGGATGCACTAGAGAGTTACTAGCAAGAGATGGGAGGCAGAGGTGCACGCACGGGAGCGAATCGAGCTGGATCCCGTGGCGGGTCGCGGCGGCCGGAGTTGAGGAAGGAGACTCCCTCGGGGCTCTTCCAGTGGCCAGGCGGGGTCTTGGTGGAGTGCAGAGGTGGTGTGGGTACTAGCTGGAGCTCGGGGCCTCTATTTATAGGCGGCTCGAGGGGGTGGCCGTGAACGGAGAATCTCCAGCGAGCGATTACGGCGAGGCAGTGGCTTGGCAGGGGGTTTAGGTGGCCAGGCAGCACCAGTGAGAGTTACTGGTCCCGTTCCACTGCTAAACTTGGTCGGGCATGGCGTAATGGCGTCGGTCTTCGTCGGGGTCGCCGTACTGGCACGGCGGCGGCAGAGAGCGCGCTCCGCGCCTAGCGGTTCACGACGAGGGTGGCAGCGCGCACGGGGGAGTGGAAGACCACGCGGCGGCCTCCGGTGGCTTGGGCGGCGCTGGTCAGCGCCGTCTACGCTGTGCTTCTTCCTGGCGGCCGCAAAGCCGTCGCTGGCGTCGGTCACGGGGCGGCGCACCTCCTCCTACTCGTCGCCGACGCCCGCAAGCATCCAGGCGCCCGTGCGGTGTAGAGGACAAGGGGGAGGGGACAGGAAACACGGCGACGCCGGGGCACTGGTGAGATTGGCAACGGACACTGAAGAAACGACAGTGGTTCAGACACTGTTAACTGAATTTGACTGAACATGACATTGACAATGCTCTGAAGGTGTTCGATGAAATGATTTGGTGTGAAGAAAAATTTTCCTGGAGCTGGGACTTGGTGAGGTGACCTCTCAATGCACCCAGAGGCTGCCTGATTTTTCTCAGAATTTTTGGAGAGGGATTTGAATGAATTTCATCAAATTTGGCAAATCTGGTCCAAACTTGCAGCAAGTATAGTTTGAAAAATTTGAACTGGAGACCAGTGGATCTTCATGGATCTTGGTTGAGGGTTCAAAGGACTAGGAAGGGAAATTGGTTTGGGGGCAAAAATCAAAACAGAAAGGGTAGCTCCTTTGTAAATCTCCAAGAGCTAGAATAGAAGGCAGAAATTGTTTTTGATAAGAAATAAATGGAAATAAATATATGGAGAGGTTCAACTTGCTGGATTTGAGGTACATCATGATCCAAAGGTGGGGAAAGGTTTGTGGAAGAGGATTTGCACATAGGTCATGGCAAGAGAGATTTGTTGAAAGTGGAAAAGATCATTCCAAAAGCTATAGGGCTTTTCAAAGGAATTGTCAAAAGACATTTTTCCAAGAGAGAAGTATTTTGGTTTGAGTCCAAATAAAAAGGGGCAAACCTCCAAGACCAAAATCAAGTCTTGGGTGAATCCAAAAGAAACGCTTGCCATAAAGGAAAGTTTTTGAGAGGGAGAGTCCTTTAGAAGAAAATTTAAATACCCTCCTCAAATAAAAGTTTTGAAAAAAAATCCAATTAAAATTTTTGGGTGTCACAACACCTACCCCCTTAGGAAAAATCTCGTCCTCGAGATTTCTGCTGATCCTCAAATAGATATGGGTACTCTGCCTGAAGAAAATCTTCCCTTTCCCATGTAGCTTCATCCTCGGTGTGGTTGCTCCACTGAATTTTGAAAAATTTAGTTGTTTTCTGTCTGGTCCTCCGTTCAGATTCTTCCAATATCTTTACTGGTCGTTCTCTGTAGGTGAGATCTGATTGCACATCAATGCTCTCATGGGATACATGCTTCTCCGGGTTACTTATACATTTCCTCAACTGTGAGACGTGGAATACGTCATGGACATCTGACAGCTCCTTGGGTAGTTCTAGCTGGTAGGCTACGGTGCCTCTTCGTGCAACTATACAGAATGGTCCAATAAATCTTGGGGCTAGTTTCCCCTTAATTTTGAACCGTTGCAGGCCCCTCATAGGAGACACTCGTAGGTATACGGAATCACCGGGTTCAAAACTGACCTCACGATGTTTTTGATCGTAATAGCTCTTTTGTCGTCTTTGCGCTGTCTTGAGTCTGTCCCTGATCTACTTTACTTTCTCCTCGGCCTCTTTAAGCATGTCTGGGCCGAAGATATGGTTGTCACCTGTTTCTGACCAATTCAGTGGGGTACGACACCTCCGTCCGTACAATGCTTCAAAAGGTGTCATCTGTAAGCTGGCTTGGTAACTGTTGTTGTAGGCAAACTCGGCATATGGCAAACTCTCTTCCCAACTGGATCCATAGGTGAGCACACAGGCTCTCAGCATGTCCTCTAGGATTTGGTTTACGCGTTCCGTTTGTCCATCAGTCTGAGGGTGGTATGCTGTACTGAAGGCTAGTTGCGTGCCCAGAGCTTGTTGTAAGTGATCCCAAAATTTAGAGACAAATTGAGTGCCTCGGTCGGATATTATAGTCTTTGGGACTCCGTGCAAACAAACTATACGGGAGAGATAAAGCTTGGCTAGCCTTTGTGTGGAGTAGGTTGTCTTCACGGGGATGAAATGAGCAACCTTGGTTAGTCGGTCTGTAATGACCCATATGGCGTCATTACCGCGCTGTGATCGAGGTAGTCCGACGATGAAGTCCATTCCTATTTCATCCCATTTCCACTCCGGTATCCTGTTTGGCTGGAGTAGCCCTGCTGGCTTTTGATGCTCGGCCTTGATGCGCTGACATGAATCGCAACAAGCAATAAATGCGGCTATATCTCTTTTCATACCGTGCCACCAAAATCTTTCCTGAATGTCTTTATACATTTTGGTTCCTCCAGGGTGGATTGAATATGGGGCGGTGTGGCTCTCGGTTAGGATTTGTTGCTTGAGTTCCTCAATGTTAGGTACGCAAAGTCTGTCCCCGTACCATAATATTCCTTCACTGTCTGCGACGAACTCTGAAGCCTTGCCAAGGCTCATCTTCCTCTTTATTCATTCGATGCTGGGGTGCCCTTGTTGAGCCTTCTTAATTTGTTCCACGAGGGTTGGATGTATCTCCAGATTCGATACGGTGCCATCAGAGACTAACACCATGTTGAGTGTAGTGAACTCCTGCTGAAACTCAGGCCTCAAGTTTTGTGGATCGTCGTTGTCTGGGCTGGGGTTCCGACTAAGGGCATCTGCCACTACATTTGCTTTCCCTAGATGGTAGTGAATACCGACATCATAGTCCTTGACCAATTCCAACCAGCGTCGTTGGCGCAAGTTTAGCTCTGGTTGCGTGAAAATATATTTAAGGCTCTTATGGTCCGTATATATTTCACAACGATTTCCCAACAGAAAGTGTCTCCACTCCTTGAGTGCATGAATGACTGCGGCTAGCTCCAAGTCGTGTGTTGGGTAATTTTCCTCATGTTTCCGTAGTTGCCTGGAGGCATACGCGACAACTTTGCCATCCTGCATCAGCACACATCCGAGGCCTTTCCGGGATGCGTCACAATATACTTCAAAACTCTTGTGTATGTCTGGCACAGTTAAGACCGGTGCGGTTGTTAGCTTCTTCTTAAGCTCTTGGAAGCTTCTCTCGCATGCTTCCGTCCATACAAATTTCTTGTCTTTCTTGAGCAACTGGGTCATTGGTTTTGCCACAGTGGAGAATCCTTCAATAAATCTTCTGTAATATCCGGCCATTCCAAGGAAACTCCGCACATCTGTCACGTTGGCGGGTGGCTTCCAGTCAAGTATGGCTTTGACTTTTCTGGGTCTACGGCCACGCCTTCTTGGTTTAATATGTGGCCTAGGAAACCAACTTGCCTTATCCAAAATTCACACTTTCTAAATTTGGCGTACAACTGATGTTTCCTTAATTCTCCCAAAACAATTCTGAGATGCTCAGCGTGCTCTTCTGGTGTCCTTGAGTAAACCAGAATATCGTCAATGAATACCACAACAAATTTGTCCATGAATTTCATAAACACTTTGTTCATGAGGTGGACGAAATATGCGGGGGCGTTTGTTAGTCCAAAAGGCATCACTGTGAACTCATATAATCCGTATCTGGAGGTAAACGCTGTCTTAGGGATATCTTCTGTCCGTACTTTCAATTGATGATATCCCGACCTCAAATCAATTTTTGAGAACACCTTGGCCTGTGCGAGCTGGTCAAACAAATCATTTATCCGTGGCATCGGATATTTGTTTTTGATGGTGACCATATTGAGGGCTCGATAGTCTATACACAATCTTAGTGTCCCATCCTTTTTCTTGGCGAATAATACTGGCGAACCCCAAGGTGAGGAGCTGGCTCGAATAATACCTTTGTCCAGTAATTCCTTTATCTGCTCCTTCAATTCTACCAATTCTGAGGGTGCCATTCTATAAGGCTTCTTATAGATGGGAGCGGTGCCAGGTGCTAGTTCAATGCTGAACTCTATCTCTCGGTCTGGTGGCATGCCTGGTAGTTCTTCAGGAAATACGTCAGGAAACTCGCATACCACTGGAACTTTTCTTAGTTCTGAAATGTCCACTTTGTTCAATTTTGGTTGCCGTGACCGGGGTCTTTCTTGAGCTGTAACCTTTATTGTCTTGCCGTGATGATGGGTGAGGATCACAGTCCGATTGAAACAATCACTAAATCCTTTGTTGGTGGTCAACCAGTCCATCCCTAAGATGACATCCAGTCCTTTATTTTCCAACACGATGAGATTAGCTTGGAACTGTAGTCCTTCAAACTCAATGATCACTCCTTGGCAGTAACTCTGAGCGATCTGCTTATTTCCGGGGGACTTGATGACCATAGTCTTTTCCAAGGGAAGTATCGGAAAACCATGTTGCAAAACAAAATTCTTCGAAACGAACGAATGGGAAGCTCCAGAATCAAACAAAACCGTGGCAGGTACTGTGTTGACAGGGAACGTACCGAGCACGATGTCTGGGGCATTCTGCGCTTCTTCCCTGGTCACATGGTTCAGGTGACCCTTCCTGTGGTTGTTGTTGGGATTGAAATTGTTGCGCTTGGGGGCTGGATTGTTCCCACCATTGTTTGGCTTGGGGGCCGAGTTCCTTGGCTTTGGACACTGTTTAGCATAGTGCCCTTCTTCACCACAAGCATAGCAGGTGACCCCTGGACGGTACGGGAACTCCTTGTCCCTGGAATGAAACTGTCTGACTGGCCTTAGATCAGTAGTCGTGGATTTCCTTGCTTCTGTCCTTGGAACCTCAGTCTTGCTTCGGTTGTTGCGAGCAAGAGTCGTCTTGTCCCTCTTTCGCTTACGGATAACTTCCAGACTACGGCGCTCATTCTCCAAGGTAATGGCCTTGTCAACCAGAGTTTTAAAATCCGGGAAAGTGTGTACAACCAGTTGGCATCTTAGTGCCGGTGTCAGGCCGTCCAGGAATTTTTCCATCTTTTTGTTCTCAGTCATATGCTCGTCGTAGGCATAACGAGATAGCTGGGTAAACTGACCGTTGTATTCTGTCACTGACATGCCTCTTTGCTTGAGGTCATCAAATTCTCTCTTCTTGATTTTTATGATGCTCCTGGGGATGTGTGCCCCACGAAAGCCTTCCTTGAACTCTTCCCAGGTGATGTTGTGTTCACTGGGATGCATGTGTAGGAAGTTTTCCCACCATGCTGCAGCTGCTCCAGTAAGGTAGTGTGGTGCATAAAGCACCTTCTCATGATCTGGACACTGAGCAATAATCAGCTTCCTTTCGATGTCACAAAGCCAATCATCGGCTTCCAGCGGCCTATCGGTGTGAGCAAACGTTGAAGGGTGAGTCTTCTGTAACTCAGATAACTTGGAGTGTGGCTGGTACGGCTCACGGTGGTTTCCCATATTGATGACGTGGGTCATCATCTCTTGGTGCTGTTGCTGGCTCTGTTCGAAGAGACGGCATACTTGAGACAAGGCTGCTTCGCTGTCCTGTTGACTGGACTGTCCCTGAGTGAAGTTGTTGCTAGTCTGTGTCCCATAAACTCCTTCTGGCTGATTGGGCATGGAGCGAGTCCACGGGCGAGACATTTTTCCAGTCCGGGGGTATTATTTTGCAAAACTCATGAGAAGAACTGGGTGACACGCGGAAAATCTTGCAAAGGCAAAAATTTAAAAGACCTCAAGATTTTTCAAGAAAACAAGAACGATTTCGTACGGAGAAGAACTGCTTAGCACATATCTTACACGCGAAAAGCAAACACACGATACAGCACTCAGGATGTGCGTACACAATCCTGACATGCTATTAAAGCTAGCACACTCCTCCGGAAAGCAGCGAACACACTAATACAAACTAGCGTACAGATAAAACACATCATACAAGCAGACATAACGCGCGGCTACTCGGCGCTCTCAGTAGGAGATGGTGACGATGTCCTTTCCCTTGCCGAGGGCAAGGCTCAGCGGTGCAGGAGATTCAACCTCCACCTCCTCTCTAGCAGGCTCCTGGCGCGTAGCACTGCGCTGCGGTGATGGCGCGGGTGCGACAGGCGGCAGTGCGGGTGTGGCAGGCGGTGCAGCTCTGACTGGAGTAGGAGCGATGACTCGGTCGAACTCCTCAGTGGTAGGCAGACGGCGAGCAGTGGCCAAAATGGCCGGTGCATAAGATGCTGAGGATGAGACGAATGTCAGTGGTGGTGCCATGTGAAGAAGCTCCTTCCTGCAGGCAGGACCGCCCCGAACTAAGTCCATGCGGGCAGCCACAAGATCGTCCACGAGGTTGTCGAAAGACTCCTCCAGAGCCTTGAGATACTCCATGACCATCTCGATGGCTTCATCACGCTCTCCCCTATGGCAGGCGAATGCATAGTGACAAGTATATGGCACATGGCATGGGAGGTAGCGGTAGCGACGAGTCTTCATCATAGGAAGAATGTCCCGAAGGCGAGCTATCGCCTCACGGGCAGCCATCTACATGGCATGCCTCTCCGTAGGCATGGCCCTTCCCACAAAACGGAAGTGGCGAGACGCAGAACGTCCTCCCTTGAACTGCACCACGGCTTGGTGCATAGACACGTCGTCGCTGAGCTTGTGCTGGTAAAGCGTGAACTCCGGACGAGTCGTTGGCCCGATCGCGAGCTTGGTGATGGAGACGAGGAGTTTGACAAACCCCTCGGGCACGTTAGTGAACACTCGAGTATCGCAGTTGCTGCCAGCCATCTACAAAAGTAGGCAAAAATTCTGAGTAGTCAAGTCATAAATTTATGATGACCAACAGAAAATAGCTACATTTGCAAAATGCTGAAAAAGCACAAAAGACGCTAATAACCGATTAGCGATCGCACCTAGTGGCTTCCTACAGTCAGCCTGGCTCTGGTACCAAGCTTGTCACGACCGGTTTTTCAATAAAATATTTATTGAGAGACCAATCCCTTTTACGGACCAGTAAAGAAGAATTCCTTCTCACTGGTAGACAATATCTTGGTCACAGAAGACCAGGAGTACTGAATATAATACAAGGTTGTGTGGAGACTGCTCAACAATTTTATTACATGCACGCCGATAAAACATAACGGCGGATAGGGTGGCATAACTACTAACTTACGATAACAACGGTGGTGGAAAAAATATCACAGCGGAGTGGGTGATATGACTCCTGAAAACTACAGCTCTTCGAGCGTCGGAGTGAAGCTCGAGGAGATTTATTGCGGGTGGCGGAAGCGTATACGATACAAGTGACCAATATCCAGGATCGCACGGGACTGACTGGGATTCCTCTAGGCGTCGGACTCACTATCAAACTCTTCATCCATGAGATTGCCTTCATCAACATCTGGCCAAATCAACAAGCCAGGTGAGTACTATGAAAGTACTCGCAAGACAGTTCGGACATAAGATATAACAAATGTAAACATGAAGCGTATGAACAGATTAACAAGTGCACTCAGACATAGAGATAATACTGTACGGAAAATAAAAAAGAAGTCGGCCGGTAGTCCTCCCGAAATCCCAAAATAATATACTGCGTGCCAAACGAGGGTCTGAATGACTCCTCGGGAGGAAAAAGCATGAATAACAATGCCGCAGACGGGCGTCAAGGCGACACCACATAAAGGGCTTATGATGAAAATAAAGGACAAACATGCCACAGTCGGACGTCTGAGAGACATCACATGAAGGGCTTATATTGAAAATAGAAGACAGACATGCCACAGTCGGACGTCTGAGCGACATCACATAAAGGGCTTATATTGAAAATAAAAGACAAACATGCCACAGTCGGACGTCTGAGCGACATCACATAAAGGGCTTATATTAAAAATAAAAGACAAACATGCCACAGTCGGACGTCTGATCGACATCACATAAAGGGCTTATATTGAAAATAAAAGACAAACATGCCACAGTCGGACGTCTGAGCGACATCACATAAAGGGCTTATAATCATAAGTTAGTAGCTCATGAATTTCAAATCATATCAAGAGAATAATCAGGCATGAGATAAACAACAGGGTTAGTCCATCCACAGGAATAACGTTCAGCCAAGTTTACTACTCACGCTCGCTGACCGGAAAGAAAAATATACCACGAGGTTAAGACATAGACATGGATACGCTGATCACGTTACTTGACCATGGATACGATGACTCGGAAGGATTTGACTCTGCAGAGTTTGTACTTTAACCACAGCCAACGGATTTCAGTAGTCACGGGGACTAGTTCCGTTTACGGTGTTTTGGAAGAAACACGTCTAACCAGTACACACCCATTCAACATTCCGAAGCCAGGAATCACCCTCGGCAACGTTCAAGAAAAACCTTGAGACGGGGAGGCTACAACCTCGCGTGGCATGGGATCAAATTTCTATACGCGCGCTCTAAGGGGTGCCCCCCTCTCGGTCCCAACCGGAAACACTCATGCCCCCTGGCCGGATGACTGGCTTTAATCCAGGGCCATGGAACCATCATCCCGGCCCCTCTATTTGGTGTGTACACGGAAAGAGGTTACCAACTTACTAAATCGTATTCTGGCAGAAAACATGTGGTAGCACGGAAGGGGGAAGAACGATAACGTGACTCCGTCCACGTAACGTCGGAATTAATCGGATGACGTAAGGCTGGCATGCTACAACAGTACCACCTTACTGCCCTTCATGTCACCACATGACTAGGCCATCTCTCATCAGAGATCACAGTAACTTTGGAACACACGGGTAGTTGCCTCACATGCAACGAGATACTCACCGATACTCATATGCCATGCACAACCCTTCACGCAAACATGCAAAAAACCTACCATATCAAAGGTTCAAACATGCTTGCCTGGTTCGGAGAAGTCGGAGTCTAGCTCGGCGAAGTTCGCGGCTCCGTCACCTCTCCCGGAACCTACGGTATATCGGAAATGTATACTAGCATGAAAACCAAAGCGTGCATAAAAGTTGTTCCAAATTTTTTTCAAATAAATCCGATAAAAAACTAGACAAAATTATAAGACTGTCAGAAAAAGAATCACTCAAAAATCACTTTTCATTAAAAATTTATAAGGGTTTCTGTCCAGGGACTCATCTGTAATGAAACAGAAAAGTTCCAGGGGCTTAACTGAGAAAACAGAAAACGGTTCGAATAGAAACGCGCCAGCCCACAGAGAAAACGTACTATGCCCGAAGGCGCCAACAGAAAACGCTTCGGGGGTGAAAGAAGAGAGGTTGAGGTGGGGGTCCACATGTCAGGTTTGAAAAACCTCGCCGGCGCCCGAAGGCTGCGCTCGAACCACGGCAAGTCAGGGAGATCGGAGTGTACCAAGAGTACCAGCGTGTCCTTCCGCGTTGGTGGGTGGTGGACTTGGGCGTCGGAGAGCACCACGTCAACGGCGACACTTTCTCCGGCGGACGGCGGCTCGGGCGATGGTGGGGAACTCCGGTGGTGTGCTGCAAACTTCGAATTGAAGCGCGGGTCAGAAGGAGGGATGCACTAGAGAGTTACTGGCAAGAGATGGGAGGCAGAGGTGCACGCACGGGAGCGAATCGAGCTGGATCCCATGGCGGGTCGCGGCGGCCGGAGTTGAGGAAGGAGACTCCCTCGGGGCTCTTCCAGTGGCTAGGCGGGGTCTTGGTGGAGTGCAGAGGTGGTGTGGGTACTAGTTGGAGCTCGGGGCCTCTATTTATAGGCGGCTCGAGGGGGTGGCCGTGAACGGAGAATCTCCGGCGAGCGATTACGGCGAGGCAGTGGCTTGGCAGGGGGTTTAGGTGGCCAGGCAGCACCAGTGAGAGTTACTGGTCCCGTTCCACTGCTAAACTTGGTCGGGCATGGCGTAATGGCGTCGGTCTTCGTCGGGGTCGCCGTACTGGCACGGCGGCGGCAGAGAGCGCGCTCCGCGCCTAGCGGTTCACGACGAGGGTGGCAGCGCGCACGGGGGAGTGGAAGACCACGCGGCGGCCTCCGGTGGCTTGGGCGGCGCTGGTCAGCGCCGTCTACGCTGTGCTTCTTCCTGGCGGCCGCAAAGCCGCCGCTGGCGTCGGTCATGGGGCGGCGCACCTCCTCCTGCTCGTCGCCGACGCCCGCAAGCATCCAGGCGCTCGTGCGGTGCAGAGGACAAGGGGGAGGGACAGGAAACACGGCGACGCTGGGGCACTGGTGAGATTGGCAACGGACACTGAAGAAACGATAGTGGTTCAGACACTGTTAACTGAATTTGACTGAACATGACATTGACAGTGCTCTGAAGGTGTTCGATGAAATGATTTGGTGTGAAGAAAATTTTTCCTAGAGCTAGGACTTGGTGAGGTGACCTCTCAATGCACCCAGAGGCTGCCTGATTTTTCTCAGAATTTTTGGAGAGGGATTTGAATGAATTTCATCAAATTTGGCAAATCTGGTCCAAACTTGCAGCAAGTATAGTTTGAAAAATTTGAACTGGAGACCAGTGGATCTTCATGGATCTTGGTTGAGGGTTCAAAGGACTAGGAAGGGAAATTGGTTTGGGGGCAAAAATCAAAACAGAAAGGGTAGCTCCTTTGTAAATCTCCAAGAGCTAGAATAGAAGGCAGAAATTGTTTTTGATAAGAAATAAATGGAAATAAATATATGGAGAGGTTCAACTTGCTGGATTTGAGGTACATCATGATCCAAAGGTGGGGAAAGGTTTGTGGAAGAGGATTTGCACATAGGTCATGGCAAGAGAGATTTGTTGAAAGTGGAAAAGATCATTCCAAAAGCTATAGGGCTTTTCAAAGGAATTGTCAAAAGACATTTTTCCAAGAGAGAAGTATTTTGGTTTGAGTCCAAATAAAAAGGGGCAAACCTCCAAGACCAAAATCAAGTCTTGGGTGAATCCAAAAGAAACGCTTGCCATAAAGGAAAGTTTTTGAGAGGGAGAGTCCTTTAGAAGAAAATTTAAATACCCTCCTCAAATAAAAGTTTTGAAAAAAATCCAATTAAATTTTTTGGGTGTCACAGACCCTGGACCGCGCGGCGCTGGGCACTGCCGCCAAGTCCAGAGCCCTACGCGCGGGCATACAGAGGGATCGGGAAGCCAGGCGGAGGCCACTCGTACCAAGGCCGCGTTACCTCCTGCCCTTCGCCTGTGTCGCGAGGGCGGCCAAGCCTCTTCTTCGGCGGAAGTGGCCCGGGATCCTCCCGAGGGTTTTTTCCCTTCTCCGCCACGGAGAATCTCCTGATCAGCGCCATGGGTGCTACAACAAGACGGCAAGACCAAGAAGAAGAAGAAGGAGCGAGTAGCAATAAGATGGAAATGAGCGAGGGGGGCTCCGCCCCTCCCCTCATTTATAACCGGAGGGAGGCCAACCACCAGCCTCCTTGATCCCATGCAATGATGATCTTTCTCTGCATGCAGCAGGCTCTTGTCAAGTCGAATAGTTGCTGAGGCAGCGTGGGGAAGCGGAGACGCCCACGTCCCAACAATCACCATGTGTCGACCGAGGCCACGGGCGCTTAGGGCCCGCGGCGCTCCACACTTTCCCTTTGGCTTCGCCTCGAAGCCAAGTCCAAGCGCGCCTTGGGCCCGGGGGCTACTGTCGGCATTCTGGGAACGGGGGTACCCGGACTTGCCTGCCTCCAGCCCATGGCGTGGCCCCATTGGCGGCCTGGTACGGCCCACCTTTAGCATCGACAACTCAAGACCCTCGCGAGGGGCCAAGCCTCGCGAGGCGGACGACACCAAGACCTCTAGAAGGTGCGGCCTCCTCAGGCTGGCTCCTGAGGGGCGGAGATTTCTATGCAAGCCTCACCTCACGAGGTTCGGGTGACGTGAGCCATGACGATCAAGGCCAGGCGGGCACCAGCAGGCGCGGGACAACAGTTTCCTCTTTGGTGCTAAGGAGGCAAGTGCCGGTGCGGAGTCCCGAGGAATCAGCCAAATGTTTCCATTTTCATGCAACAAGACCAAGACCGCTAGGACGGCAGGACAGAGGTCATCGCCGAGCCCACCGCAGCGTCACGACCAGAGGCTTTTGCAGGCGAAGACTACTTTTGTCAGGATAAGATGGACTGGTTGTCTCCTTTCGAATTTGGCCGTTGTACGATCCCTTCCCGCCCTCATTTGGGAAGAGGACCAATGCCACTATAAGTAGAGCAGCACCACCATCGTAGAGAGGGATCGGATCCATTCCACCCTCACACCCACCAGCTCACTCGAGCGCAAGAACACTCCTCCTCCTGAGGCTGTTCTTCCACTGTACTAGTTCATCCTCGGCCCACCTCGAGGCCATCCGCCATAAAGCAGGAGTAGGGTTTTACACCGCATGGTGGCCCGAACCTGGGTAAACTGTTGTGTCCATTTCCTTTCTGTTCATCGATCTAGGCCGTGAGGTTGGCGAGCATGCAGACTGGGGAGTTAGAGTTCTTCGCACGTACCCCATAGTTCGAATCTATCAAGGGACTGTGGAGCCCAAAATCTGACAGCCCCCTCCCTCCTCTCGCGGCGGGTTCCACCTACGTGTTGTATGTAGGAGGAAGGATACGCTGTCAAGAAGAAGCTCTCGTCACCGCCGCTGGAGCAACACCGCGTCCACGCCCTCTCGCCATGACGAGCACGAAAATTGGAAAGGGGAGAAGGAAAGTGTGTGAGCAAACGCACCGTTCCTGCCCCACTTTTATAGAGGGACAATGCAGGGGTCTGGCCTCTCACCTGGGAGGCAACCGCCCTGCTCCTCCAATAGGGCCTCCCTGCGCCTTCAACAGCTCAGGGAATCATAGCCGACCCTCTACGCCAACCAACGATGCTTGGTTTTCTGCGATGGCGCCTGTCCCCACGCACTCCGCATCCACCGCCTACCATACCCAACGCATGAGCACACGTGGCGGATGCACCTGAGGCGGGAGGCGAGTGAATGGTAGTTTCTGCCCCGTGATCGTGGGGCGTGGACAATCCACGGGCCACGATCTGGTTTTTTTCCATAAACGCTCAGCACGACGTGCGAGAAAACCGGAAACTGGCCCGGACTCAAGTTAATGAAGAAGCGAAGAAGATCCCAAGGGGCCAGCCACTTCCACACCCCTACCCGTGCACTGGTTAGGGCCTACCCCGACGACGCCCGGCAGCGTGTTCGGGCTAGGCCCGGGGGCTCCTATCGGTGCAAGAAACCCTGGGTCCGTTCCCCAGACTATGCACATGCACAAGAACAAGATCACAACACCAAGATCAGATTGAAGCACAGGAAATCAGTTCATCGAAGGACCAACGTGCAGCACAAGAGAACCAAGACCAGCCAGAGGAGCAAGATATCGCTAAGGGAAAAGCCTCCCTTGCCGAGCAGGCAAGCCTGGCAAGGATAGGGGTATCCCCGGAAGCAAGCCTTCGGGTCGTCCCGGCAGGCCTGCCGGGGCTTATGGAGGCAAAACTACTCCACCCACTACAAAAAAATACACTTCCATGATGATACGTGTTTGTCACAGTAGGTCATGTTTTCTGTCATCCATGTACATCCATGACGATTTTATGACAGAATCAAGATAGTCATACATGTGCTGTCATAGAATTGTTCCATGACATTACCAAAATTATCATCACGGAAGTGTCCACTTCCATGATGGTAAATCGTGCGTCATAGAAGTGCTTTCGTCAAGGGTGACCGACATGTGGCATCGACCGTACCGGGTCGCCGTTAAGCTATCGGGTCCGGTTTTGGATCCGATAACCCGTTAACAGCCCAGACCAATGGGGATTTTCCACGTGTAAAATTCTCATTGGCCGGAGGAAACGCGTGTTGGCTCACTGTTGGGACAAATGTCATCCACTCATTGGACAGGAGGCGCCTATGATACGTCGACACATGGCACGGCCCAACAGAGGCCCATTCCGGTGAAAAGGCCGGCCTAGCTAAAGGCCCACCATGTTTTTTCAGACACTAGTGGGCTGGCCCATTAACAGCCTGCCATGTTTTGGGTCAAAGTGAGGCCCATACCAGATCAGGCCCGTTCACAGCCTACCATATTTGGGGCAAAATTATGGCCCATCTCGGATTAGGCCCGTTAACAGGCCACTGTTCTTTGGGGCCCATTTTAAGACATGTTTGAATCTCAGCCTGTTAAATGCCCGTTTACCAGTTCGGCCCGATAATAGTTTCGGCCTGTTAGCGGCCGTGGTGCATCTGGGACGTTGCCGGCCCGGTTTAACTTTAGGCCATTTAACGGCCCATGTAGAAACATGGCTATTTCTTGTCCAAAGTAACTTTCGGCCTCTTAACGGCCCGTAGTCTTCGTGGATAAATTTCAGCCCAACTGGCCTATCAGCCTGTTAATGGCTCATGTAATAGTTGGGCCTAATTACAGCCCATGTTGAATCTGGCCTGCTTACAGCCCATCTGATAATGGCCCGTGACACTTTTGGGCCTATGGCCCGCGTGGATACTGGCCTGCTTAAAGCCCATAATTTTATTGGGCCAAACAGGCCCGAGATATATTTTGGCATGTTAACTGCTCGTCCTATTTGGGCCAAACATGGGCCTTAAGTAGTTTCGACCTATTTTGGCACGTGAATTTTTCGGCTCAACACTAGCCCAATCTAGGTTTTAGCTTGTTAAAAGCCCATGGTATTCTCTGGCACAGCTGGCCAGAACTTTACTCGGCCTGTTAAAGGCGGGAAACTACTACTACTACAGGTTTAGACCTGCTAATGGCCCAAGATGATTATAGGCCCATGTTTTGGCCCATATGACTAACGGGCCGGCCTGAAGACCGACAACACTGAGGTCCACTGAACCTTCCGGCCTAAATTACAGCATACCGACCAAGAATAAACCTAGACTATACAATAAAGAAATTACGGCATATTACATCCACTGGGAATCAAAGTTCGCTACCGGTGATAATAAAGTGTCACGTGAGATTACATACACTGGGCATCAGAGGTCGCCACCAGTGCATATAAACGCACCGACAAAAGAATATACAAAACTAAGAGCACTTTAGAAGGCACTAGGTCTGGCCAGGACGGGCCTCGCAAGCAGCCGAACAAGCTGATGGGACCTTAGTTGTGTCAACATTAGATGCTCCATCCCTAGCTGTATAGCACCATAGTGCGCAAGGCAGTCCTCTGACATCTTCATTTCATCTTTGACTTCAAGTCGAAGCTGAGCTGAAGCAAGCCTTTCCGCTTTAAGTTGAGATTGAAGAAGTCGAAGTGATTGAGGCAGCCACTGCACAGAGGTTGTCTCACAGCTGCTGGTGAGTAGCTTCAGCTCACTGTCTTCATCAAGACAGGACCTTGGGTTCATCTCGCTCTCTTCAAGATGGTTTGGCTCACTATCTTCCCTAAACTTCTGCCTGGCATAAGAGATATGACTCTGAAAGAGAAACAAGGAGACATGTAACAGGTTTCACAATTATATAAGCAAATAAATGGAGCTGTTCTGCATAAGGAACATGTTTTTACAACTACAAATTTAAACTGGTAGTTGTTGCAAACAACCAATCAGATGTAAACAGCAAAGTAAACAGTAGTGGAGGAAATGATGCCTATCCAAATCTATACTAGGACAAAGCTTGAAGGCTTGAGAAGGATGAACTTACATTACATGTTAACACGGGCTGGACAAAGCCATTCTCCATGTTGATGGAAGGATAATTCAATAAATTCCCCAAAGAAACTTCCTTATAAGCGTTGCCATTATTCTACATTTTGCAAAGATTAAATATAGATCAAATAATATTGGAAGAAACAGAGGATAATGAAGCTCAGGTGTAGACTCATGATACATAATCAAATAGCAATTAATTAAGTACAGCGTTACAAGGCAAAAGGTACTGACAAGAAGAATGCAGACATCAACGTGTGCAGTGGCATTGGCTTTATTCAACATTCTGGTAAGAGTAAATGTAGATATGATAATTTGGAGAAAGTGGAGGGCAGGGCAGATAAGATGCAGATTAATGCTAGACAATCAACTATCTCATGATGCAAGTACAGTAGTACCACCACCGCCCGTTATTACTTGTCGCTCAAATGGATGTATCTAGCACTATTAAGTTCTAAATACATCCAATTGATCAACAATTAATTCGATACAGAGGGAGTACATGACAACAGGTACTTACATGAGCAATGCAAAACTTCATAACCATTGTGTTTATTCTACATTTATCTAAGAGTAAATATAGATCTTATAATTTCAAGCAAAGGGAGGATAAAGAAGCAAACATTTACAGTGATGCTACATAATCAAACAGCAATGAGTGTAAGTATGCTGACAAAGGGCATGAGGTACTGACAAGAGCAATGCAGAGCCCAGTATTGTTGTGAGATCCTATGATCCTTTGAGCAAGGACATTCATCTGAAATTAGTTTTTATACAAGAGAGAAGGTAAGGCACATGCAGCAATTTAGGAGTTCAAATTTTGAATTGATATCATAGACAGTACTTGACGTTGGGATCTCAGCAATTCTAATAGGGGTTTGGTCAGTGGAGTAGGGCAAAAGTGTGATACAGTTGGGCCTGTGTTTTCTGTGGCTGCTGATCTATCTGATTTAACAAGTATCACTACCTTTTCCAAATACCTAGTTTGTACTCCTTGAGGATCTGCACTCACCCTCTTCCTTTTGGACATCTATTAAGAAAGAACAACATTTGACTGGAAAAACATAGTATGAAGACACATGGAATAGGTACGGAAAATGGATAGGTATGGCATATGCTCATATATGATGCTTAAACTAAGCAGATGGTGTAACAAAGTAGAAGTAATGCAAGAGGTCAGATGCAAAATATGTGAGACCAATACAACCTTGCCAAGTTAGAGCAAGCACCTTGATGGGTGAATAAGATAGGCCATCTGTTGGATTTCGGATTCCCGCAAAACCCTTGAGGTTTGAACACTGGGGTGCGCACGAAGATCTCTCCTCCCTCTAGCTCACGCCCTCACCGTGATCTCAAAGCTTAGCGCGTCGAACCCACAGAACAAGAGACACAAGGTTTATACTGGTTCGGGCCACCGATGTGGTGTAATACCCTACTCCAGTGTGGTGTGGTGGATTGCCTCTTGGGCTGTGGATGAACAGTTACAAGGGAAGAACAGCACTCCTGAGGAGAGGTGCTCTTGTGCTTGGTGAGTTTGTGTGGTTGGGGATGATCTGAATTATCCGTCCCCTCCCTATGGTGGTGGCTAGTCCTATTTATAGAGGCCCTGGTCCTCTTCCCAAATGTTTAGGAAGGAAGGGATCCCACAACGGCCAAATTCGAAGGGAGACAACTAGTACAAGTTATCCTGACTAAAGGTGGTCTTCGCCTGCCAAAGGCTCTGGTGGTGACGCCGTCTTGGGCTCCACGGTGACCTCCATCCTGTCGTCCTGCTGGTCTTGGTCTCGTTGCACTGATATGGAAACCTTTGCCTGATGCCTCGGGACTCCTCGCCTGCGCTTGCCGCTTTAGCACCGAAGAGGAAACGAGGACACTGTGCGTGCTGGCGCCCGCCTGGCCCCGGTCGTCATGGCTTGCATCACAGGAACCTCGCGAGGTGCCCCTTGCCTTGATCTCTCCGCCCCTCGCGAACCAGCCTAGTGAGGCCGCCCCGAGGAGGCCTTGTGTCGTCCGCCTCGCGAGGGTCTTGAGTGTTGGCTGGTGAAGACGGGCCGTATAGGGCCGCTGGTGGAGCCACGCCCTGGGCCGCAGGCAGGCAAGTCTGGGGACCCCCGTTCCCAGGACGCCGACAGTAGCCCCCGGGCCCAAGCCGCGCTCGGACTTGGCTTCGAGGCGAAGCCAGGGGACAAGTGTGGAGCGTCGCGGGCCCCAATAGCCTGTGGCCCCGTCTGACGCGTGGCGATTGATTGGACGTGGTGTCTCCGCTTCCCCACGCTGCCTCGGCAACTGCCCGACTTGACGAGTCCCTGCTGCATGCAGAGAAAAATCATCATTACCTATGATCATGGGGATCGCCGGTTGGCCTTCTCCCGCTATAAATGAGGAGGGGGTGGAGATCGCTCATCTCTTCCTGCTCCGCTCGCTTCTTCTCCCTTGTTCATTGCTAGTAGCAACACTCATGGCACCTGCGAAGAGGTTCTCGGCCACAGAGAAGGGGAAGGCGCGCCAGGAGGGGCCCAGCTCACCACCTCCCAAGAGGGGGCGCGACCGTCCCTGCAAGCTCACCGCATCCCCCGCCATGGCCCCTCGCGGTCGTGACGGCGCCTCCTTGCGTGGTGGGAGTCGCCCAGGTCATGGCAGCCCCGTCGATGAAGGAAGGTGCCCCATGGTCGTGTGGCCTCCCCGGCCGTGCTTCCACTCGGCGGAGGTGCTGCGGAGTTCGTCGTGTGGTCAGAGAACCCGGCCAGCACCTGGCTTCAGCTCCCGCGCTTCTTTGCCGGTGAGCTGCCAGCCACGGTTCCAGGCGGTCTCTGGCTGCAGGCGGACGGCTGCTGCAGCAAGGCTTCATGGGTCGCGGTCGAGGTCTCCGTTGCAGGCAACGCAGCCCTGGTCCACGGCTGGCAGACGTTTGCCTGCGCACGCGGCCTGGGCCGGCGGTGCACCCTCCACTTCAAGTACGATGGCAACGCGACCCTCTATGTGAGGGTGTTCGGGGAAGATGGTAGCTGCATCGGGTGCTGCCCTGAGGACAACAATGGTGGTGAGGTGCTCAGCCTCGGCGACGCCGCGACGAGGGTGAAGGCGTGCTTGTCCTTGGCGCCAGCCATGGCTCGTCCGGCTACGGTGACTCTTCTTTCGGCGACAGCTCCAGCAGCGGCGGCTACGACCAGCCGCCGCGCCCGCTTCGTGGGTGGCAGCGGGTATTCTTGTCACCGCGCTCCAGTGAAGCGCGAGGAGGAGTCTGGCTGAGCTTAGGAGAGCTCCATGGGCCCATCCTCGCGAACTGCCGCGGGAGCACGTGCCACTTTTGTTTCGTTCTTCCTTTCCTTCCTGCATTAAGAGAGAGACAAGTATGGGGCCCCACTGGGGCGTGCAACAACTATGATTTCCAAGTTTCTATGCTATGTTTATTGTTCCTGTGTCATGTTGCAGCATCAAAGTTTATGTAGGCGTGTAGGAATAACTTAGCTTGGCGTGCTCGAAGTAGTCTCCGCCTCGTGAGGTGCGCATTTCCCAGTATCTGGCGAGGCCTCCTTGGCTTGGGAGGCGTCTAGGAACTGCAAAAATTCGTTAGGAAACACTTATTCTTCCGAGCCTTGGTCGCAGGCGCAGCTGGCCACGACCCAGCGCTTCGCATCGCGATACCCGAGGGGCACGGATTGAGAGAGGTGAGCCAGCTTGCGAGCTCGAGCGAGGGTGCCTTGCCAAGAATAGGAAAAAACACTCACGAGGGCACCTGTCCAGCCCCCTCGCGAGGCATGCGAGGGAGAGTACGGGTCAAAACGAGGAACCGAGGGCAGAAAAGGAGGCAAAAGGCAATGGAACCAAGCCGGCAAGGAACACCAGAAAGCAAATTTTCATTAAAGAGGGGCAAGCCAACTGCGGAAAGCAAATGAAAAGCCGCGTTCGGCACCTAGTCTAGTCTTCTTACCAGCGCGGAGCTAAGTGCTGCCACTAGGACGTGGGAGGGAGCCCCCGAGGCTCGAGGGCGGACTCCTGAGACTCCGGGGCGTGTACAGCCCCACTCATTATTACGTGAGAGTGTCATGAGCGGAGACCTTCACAGGCACTAGGCCTTGCTTCACAGGCACCTGGCCTTGCTTCATGGGTAGAACTTCTGGACGTGCTGGATGTTCCAGGCGTTCTGGATGGGGACCCCGTCCTGCGTCTCCAGGCGTACGGCGCCAGGCCTGGAGACGTGGGCGACCCTAAACGGGCCCTCCCACATGGGTGAAAGCTTATGCAGCCCTTCCCTGGAGAGAACCCGCCTTAGGATGAGGTCACCCACCTCGAGCATCCTGGAGCGGACACTGCAACAGTGATACCGCCGCAGCGCCTGCTGGTATCTTGCCGCTTGAAGCGTGGCTTCACGGCGACGTGAAGAAGGCTAAAAGCTTCCACAGAGAGCACGTTGAGGCCGGCGCCACCGTCGATGAGGGTCTTGGTGACAGCTACACTACAGATGGTGGGCGTGCAAAGCATTGGGAGCACGCCTGAGTCGACGGTGCTGATAGGGTGATCCCCCGAGTCGAAGGTCAGGACGGCCTTGGGTGCCGCCCAACCCGGGGGAGCTCCCTGCCGCATGGAAGCGGCGCCAATCTGGCGAAAGAACGGCTTGGTGTGCCGGTCCAAGAGCGGCGCTTGCGAGCCGCCGAGAATGGCCGCGACGGCAAGGGGTGCCGGTGCCGCGAAGTGCGCAGCGAAGAGGCTGCGCAGCCCCCCCCCCCCAAGATGCCACCGTAGATCCTGGGAGGCTGAGCAGCCAGGCGCGTGGTGCACCAGTGAGGGCCATGGGAAGCCAATTGGCCATGACCTTGTGATCGCCCCCAGCCTCCTGGATGGCCTCTTCATACGCCAGCAGGAAGGCCAACGGGTCCGCCGCGCCGTCGTAACGCAGCGGCATCTCTGGCTTGAACTTGGGTGGCCACTGCACTCGCCGCAAGGCGGGGGCTAAGGCTCGGAGCCCCCTGGCCCCGCCATGGGCGTCCGTCATCGCAGCCGGAAGAGCGACGCCGGCCATGGGAGCAAGGCCCGGTGACGGCAGGGCGTGGATCGATGGAAGGAAGGCTTCGGCGCACCCCTACGTGGCGCGCCAAATGTCGGATTTCGGGTTCCGGCAAAACCCTTGAGGTTCGAACACTGGGGTGAGCACGAACATCTCTCCTCCCTCTAGCTCACGCCCTCACCGTGGTCTCAAAGCTTAGCGCGTTGTACCCACAGAATAAGACACACAAGGTTTATACTAATGAGGCTGCGGCGTCAGTAAAGCAGGGCCAGTGGAGTTGAATATGGCATCCGTGGAGCGGGTCCGGTGCAGTGGACGAAGGCTTCGGCGGGTGCGGTGTACAGTGCTTTCGGTGAGGCGGATCTGTTGCGGCGAACGAGGGCTTGTATGAAGGGCCAGCGATGGGGCGGACGAGGGAGTCAGTGAAGGGTCTACACTGTGGGGGACGAGGGCGCCGGTTAAGCAGATCCGGTGCGGTGGACCATGATGACGGTCAAGGAGATCTGGAGCGGTGGACAAGCCAGTCGTTGAAGCGGCTCCGGTGAAGTGGTGAGTTGGCAGTTGGGGGTTCCAAGGTGCAGACGGTAGATCCGGCGGGGTGTGAGGTCCACCGCTACGGCGGAGGACTAGATTCGGTGGCTTGCCGTGGTTGGGGGTCGGGGAGGGGAAGGGGAGGGGCTCTGGGGAAGAATGTTGGGGACAAAGAGGGCAAAACAATGGAGTCACCAATGCAGCCCTTTTCTGTTCATGTGGCAGGGGTAAAACAGGAATATCGCAGGGCTAAACTTTTGGGCGTGAGATATTTTGATGTGAGCGGGAAGTTTGAAAGCTTTTGGCGCCTGAAATTATAAGTGTTCTGCTCTTGTACGGCTGACTATGATATCATGGCCAAGAACTTATTTGTTTTGCACGCAAAAAAAGTGCAAGTTTTGAAAATCAATGTCTCCAACTCGGAACTTAGATTGTCCATTCAATTCAAATATGGGTCATTGAGCTAGTACAAGCAAATACCATCATACGGTCCAATTCAAATGAAATTCCAAATGTGTTTATCCTAAATATGATGACAAAAGCAAAAATGTGTATGTGTATGAATAAAGTGGATGATTATAAAGTTTGAACATGCCCGCATGTGTATATCTCTAGGTTTGATATACGAATTTGAAATCATGAAATCCCAGCTTAAAAAATGTACCTCCGTTTAATGAATTACAAAAGCTAATGATGGAGTCGAATTACAAAATTCCAATCTTAGGTTTGTAATTCTGGTACATCAAGGTATATCACGCATGTTCAAAAGTATCGTTATCTCATAGTCCAAACGGTGAAACAAATTGATCAGCCATGAGTGCACGCACTATTGACCATATATATCTCAATTACACTAAAGTCCCTCAAATATAGACACCTCACTCTTTATCTGAAGCCAACACCCCCCCCCCACCCGTCCCCCCCCCCACACACACACAAGTCATTCTCTCCCCCAGACACGAACACATGAGCACATTAACACCCTCCTCTCTTCTAAAGTCCGGACCCCAATATAGGTCTCTATCACTTTGTCTCTCGGGCATGCACACATCTCTTCCCCCACTCTCTTGGTCTCCCGGCATCTCTCTTTCCCAAGCACACGCACTATGTAGAGTGTATCTTTCCCATACACACAAAACGTCGCCCCAAACGTCTATCTCCCTAGTTATGTGGTTCTCGCACACTCACCTCACACACCACCCCCACTGCAAACAAGCACACTTTGTCTCCTTGTGCACCACTCTCCTCTTTCTATCTCTCCCACATGCGGACCCGCCCCAGCTCCTTCCCTGTATACATATATGCCGTGACTCTTTCCATAGCTCCCTAATGTATCATCGTTCTCAATCTCGCACGTTATTCTCTACACCATTTATTCAAGATCTCTCATGAAGTCCCTATCACACACATGATGACTCGGTTCCCTTGCGTCTCCGTACATAGGCCACTTTCGAACAACATCAACATTGTCTCCCTATCTATACGCCACTTCTGCACACAAATGACCCCCCTCTCTTCCTCTCTCTCTCCCCGTCGCTATCTCTCTCTCTCTCTCACACACACACACACACCCCTCTCCCACACACACTCGATGTCTCTTCCAAATAGTCTGCTCCCCGCCCGCACCCATGCTATCCCGCTACTACACAAGCCTTTGTCTCTCTTTGACATACATGTCACACCATTCCCCCTTCCCTATACTAGGTTTACATCATTAGTGGTCTCTCTACTCCACATACACACACTCCCTCTCACACACAAACGCGCGCACAAATACACACAGACACGCACAAACACCCATCTATCTGGATCCTTCTTTTAAGACACACACCCTTGCATATTCTCTCCACCTCTAGGTATGTATATATCCCCCTCTCTCTAGCTCAGATGCACACCAAAATTCTCCATCTCTCTAACTCACACATCTCTCCCCATGTCTGCATGTGTATATCACACACTCACTCTCTGATTATGTCTATGTGTATCCACGTTACACAACACAAAGCCCCATGTACATGTCTCTCTCTATCCTCCACACACATAGACAAAAAGAATCTCTTATCATTGCCTCAGTCTCTACACATATCACACACGCACACTGTCTCTCTCTCTCTCGCAAACACGCTCAACAAGGGTTTCCCTGTGAATAACTTACCGTCTATTCATCAACAGCCATGGCAGTACGGCGAACACGAGACGTGAAGAACGAATAAATCTACATGTGCGTAGACCACCTAGTATGACTACTAGGACTAGAGCAAGCCGAAAGCGCGCCGCCGTTACCCCCTCTCCTTACCGGCGACGGGAAAACCTTTGTTTTACACAGTCGAGAAGTCACTGTGCTAAGGCCCCACATGCTGAGCCGTTGAATGGAATCTAGATCCTAGTTTATGGAAACAAGTATCGATAATACGTTTGTGTCTCTTATAAAAAACCGAGTTGGTGATGATGGTACACGTGCCATCTTGCAATATAGACCGTGTGATCTATATCTGACGGATAGAAACTAAACTAAAAGATACCCGCACCTCTCTCCACATTTGCAGACAAGGCCTTCCCTCGTCCATCCTTATATCCAACAACCTCATTGTTGAGCAATTAAAAAAGGAAGCCTCTGGAAAAAACTGGCATGGTGGTCGCTGCCAGTGTCGTCCATCCCCATGCCTCCGCTCAATCCGACCACCAATCACCACCACACCCCACTCCTCTTCACCTTATCTCCTCTTTCTCGAGATATCATTAGTTTTTACACATGGGATTACTCCCGCATGGGTCAATCACAACAGGTGTTTATAAAAAAATGCATCTTGATGTTTCGTGCAATGCACGGACATCTTGCTAGTACTCCTACAGAAGACTTAGTTGGTGATGATGGTGTGTCTGCCATCCGTCATTTCTGACCATTAGATCTACATCTAACGACTATGAGGTAAGTTGTTGCCTTTTCTCACCAACATCCCACTTCTCTACCAATTTGCAGAAAAACCCATAATTAGTATCTTAAAACCAACCACATCCCTCTCTCACCTCACCAAAACAGCCCAAGGAATATATTCTGATTGAAACATAATATATCTCTAGTGATATATGTATATCAAAATTAGAGTGTTTTCTATCAAGTTTGTGAATAAGTATTATTCTAACTATGATCTGTTGCAACACACATGAACATTGCTAGTATTTCCAACCATGCAAAAAAATGCTAGTATTTCCATAGTTTCGAGTTTTCCATCAAGATATTAGTCACTCATGGTTGATATTTAGTTTCATCATGTACACATAGGCACTATGTAACTAGCCTTGCTTATTGGCTTCCAAAGCTTAACTTTCACACCTACTTACAATATGTAGAGTATTTAACAAAAAACTACCACTTTCAACCAGCCCTAGGAAGAAACTATTGTACAAAAAATAGAAAAAACATACCCAAAATTTCTTAATCCGCGCCAAAAACTACTACCTAGTGCCGATTAGGCTCGTTTAAACCCGTTTATGACAGGGTGGGCCCACACGTCCGTGCTGACAAGGCAGCTTAAACCAACACATTTTGTTTGACCGTTGACATGAGGGACCCACATCTGACCTTCTATCTTGTTATTCCCCCTCAAATCATTATTTTTCCTGAACATTACTTCAAACAGTACTGATGCGTGTTTGTCAGTGGCGCCGGTGATGAGCGAGTTGGCCGCCGCTCTGCCAGACGGGCAGGACGCCGCGCTGGCCTCCGCACGGGTTGGCAGGCTGGCCCGAGCGTGACTCACGCGCGAGAAAGCCGCCGCGCTGGCCTTCGCTCGAGCTAGATGGCTGGCCTTAGTGCGGCGCGCGCGAGCAAGCCGCCGCACCACCGTGCCAATCTAGCTAGCAAACCTTGCAGACAAGCAGCTGGATGCATCCAGCAGGGTGTGTGCTATCTTGTCTAGCTAGCGGCCACGAGCGCCGGACGGAGCTGGCATCCGGGCTGCCGCAAGATGGGCTCCGCAACACCGGCGGTTTTGACCCCGCCTTCTGCCGGCGGCGGTAGCTGCGTCCCATGGCCGAGGATGACTAGGTGGACGGGCCGGAGGTAGGAGGTCACTCAGGGATTTTTGTGCAGTCTGACATGTAGGTCCCACAAGTCATAACGCCTAACTTGTCGGTCGAATAGAAGGCGTTGACTTAAGGGGCGACATGAGTTGAAACGTGCCTATAACGGCACTTTGTAGAGTAGTTGTTTCTTGGTAGGGCATGTACAATGGTTGATAAGGTAGTATTATCTTAAGTCTGCCATGTATGCAGGTGGTAGTAGTTTCTTGGCATTATTAGTGGTTTCTTGGCATTATTAGTGGTTTCTTGTAAGGAACAATGTACTAGCGACAAAAGGCAATTCTAGGTTGCGTTGTACTCCAACGAGTACTACTAGTGGTCGCGGGAGTGTATAGCTCATTTTGTGGGTTCGATCCCGGCCGAACGCACGGCGGCCTTTTTTTTAAATAGTAACTTCGCTGCGAGACAATATTGTACACTAGTAGTTTGAGTTTTGAAGTTGAACGGACGTGTCGCACCACAATCTGGGTGCACTGCATAGCCCAGCCACGTGAACGAGTTTTCCTTCCCATCATCTCGTGGCTCGCGTGCTCGCCCTAGCAGCACCTCTGAAAGTGCGTTATATCGACTAGAGGGGGGTGAATAGGCGATTTTTATAAATTCTTCACTGAGGAATTTGTGGGTGAGGAAATTCCTTAGCGAAGAACTACTTGCAGCGGAATAAGTACTCACAAGTATGCATAGCAGAGCACAAGCATAGTCATCATGATGAAATGAAAACAAGCACAGAGTACAGAAAGCATAAACACAGAATAACACAGGATGAAGACAAACAGACTGAGGAAATTTAGAAAGTCTTCAGTCAAAGTCTTCAAACACAGATATGAACAATTTGCACAACACAGGAATGAGGAAATGAAAGAGTTGAGGAAATAGAACCAGTTGGCTTGGTGAAGACAATGATTTGGTAGACCAGTTCCAACTGTTGTCTCAGTTGTACGTCTGGTTGGAGCGGCTAGGTATTTAAACCTGAGGACACCCAGTCCCGGATACACAGTCCTCACCATATTCTCCTTTAACTAAGGTCACACAGACCTTGTCCAATCACTCGTGGTAAGTCTTCAGGTGACTTCCAAACCTTCACAAACTCGGTCACTCGACGATCCACAATTTCCTCTTGGATGCTCTAGACCATGACGCCTAACCGTCTGGAAGAAGCACAGTCTTCAAAGGTAACAAGCGTCGGATCCACGCAGGATCAATCTCTTCAGTGATGCTCAATCAGTTTGGGTTTGTAGGTGTTTGGGTTTGGGGTTTTTCCTCACTTGATGATTTTTGCTCAAAGTCCTCGGAGGATGGGACGCTCTCAAATGACAAGTGTTAGTTTCTCTCAGGGCAGCCAACCAGCTAGTGGTTGTAGGGGGCGGCTATTTATAGCCTAGGGAGCAGCCCGCATGATAAGACATAAATGCCCTTCAATGATATGACCGTTAGGTGGGTAGATATTTTGGGACAGCTGGCGCATAGCACAGCAACGGTCGGAAATTTGAGTATCAAATTCCTCAGGGCTATCATGTTCCTCACTGTGTAGGCAATCCGCACTGGCGAATTCCTAACTCCTCAGTCAGAACAAATTCCTCAGAGACCAGAAGAACTTCGTCTCTGTCACTGAAGAATATGACTGAACTGTATGAGATTTCCAATGTCTTCACTGGAAGGGATTGGTAGGTGTAGGATTTTGAGTTGAGCATCACATGGAAATTTTTTCCTTAGTATTTCCTCGACCCCCTTTAACAGTACGGTGTTTCCTATGACTCAAGAAAGAGAAAATGAAACTACGAAAACAAAAGTCTTCACGCTTCATATTCCTCAAATGAATACCAAGTCTTCAAGGTCACACCAATTTCTTCACTTTCAAAGTCTTCAGAAATCCAAAGTCTTCAGTCGAAGAATTTCATTTTTAGGGGTCGACTTTCTCTGTAATTATCAAACTCCTCATACACTTATATATCTGTGTACACTCACAAACGCATTAGTCCCTTAACCTGTAAGTCTTCAATACACCAAAATCACTAAGGGGCACTAGAAGAGTTGAATCATGGAGATCTCCCCCTATATCTTGTAATTCATACACGCATTTGACATAATGTATGAAGAATTTGAAATGCATGATGAAATATGGTGACTGATGTAATTCAGCATGCGTGCAATAACATTAACAAGGAATAAGCATGCAGAAGAAATAGCAAAAGTATCAGGTCACCATAGAGTTTAAGTTTACAACTCGATCCAGCAAAGTCTTCAAAAGAACGAGAGTTGCAATCTTAGAAAAAAACGCCCATATAATAGACCCGCTTGAAGACTAACTCAAATTTCTCCCCCTTTGTCATCAAATGACCAAAAGGGTCGAAACTGAGGACTAACGCCCCTGAAGAATATCAAGGTGATGAAGGAGCGTCAGTGTTGTTGGGGTCGGTTTTTGGAGTAGGGCCTACCGCAGTGTCGTCCAAATCTTCATTTTCATCAATGTCACGTGATGAAGAATAGGAGCTGGCCACCAAGGTAGGAACCTTGACCTTCTTGTACTTCTTCAGAGGAGGTGCAGCCCAGCCAAGATCGTCCGTGAGACCCATTGTCTTCAGATCTTCTTCATTATAGACTTGAGACAGAACAGCCCAGGTGCGGTTGAGGATTTCATGAAGGTAGTAGTGGTTTTTCTTCACTGCATTGTGGGTAGCAGTCATGTTGTGAAGAATTGAACCAAACTGACGCTTGACCCACTTATGATTGCGATCAACCTTCTGGTGAAGACTGAGGAGTAGCTCATGGTCAGTCATCACCCTGGGTGCTGTGCCTTGAGGATTTTGCTTGGGTGCGTTGGCGGCAGAGTCATGGGTGGCTGAGTCATCATTGGTGGAGTAGGATGCAGCCTTGCGAAATTGTCCATCCAATGGACGACTGCCTTCATCAATTACAGCAGTAGCCTTGCCTTTTTCAACAGCTGAGGAAAATGTCCGTTTGAGGACTTCAATTGGGGGCAAGTAGCTGCAATGGTTCAGTGTATCAGCTTTATAGTTGAGTGAAGACCTTGTCCTGATGAATCTCATAATCCAAGGTGCATAAGGCTTCAACTCAAATGGTGACATGGCGACATTAGCCAGAGTCCTCATGAAGAAATCATGGAAGTTGATGGGTATGCCATGAATGATATTGAAAAGCAGATTCTTCATGATGCCAACAACTTCTTCTTCATTTGAGTTGTGGCCCTTGATTGGACTCAATGTCTTCGTCAAAATGCGATAGACAGTCCGAGGCACATACAGCAATTCTGTAACACCCCGCATGTAACTTGCCATATTTGTAACTCCGACTCTTGCCATTTTCGGCTTTGTGATATGATATTCCCTCCGTGGTCGGGTTTTGTGTTTCGTTTTGTATTTTGTCATGTCATGCATTTTCATATCATGTCATCATGTGCATTGCATTTGCATACGTGTTCGTCTCATGCATTCGAGCATTTTCCCCGTTGTCCGTTTTGCAATCCGGCGCTCCTATCTCCTCCGGTGCGCCCCTCTTGTTTTCTTTCGTGTGCGGGTGTCAAACTTTCTCGGAATGGACCGAGGCTTGTCAAGTGGCCTTATTACACCACCCGGAGACCACCGGTCAAGTTTCGTTCCATTTGGAGGTCGTTTGGTACTCCATCGGTTAACCGGGCATCCGCAAAGTCCATTTGTGTGTGCAGCAAAACCCCCCTAAAAACCAGCCCAAAACCCACCAAACTCTCTTCCATGCTCTAGGTCGTTCGATCACGATCGTGTGGGCGAAAACCGCACCTCATTTGGAGCCTCCTAGCTCCCTCTACCTATAAATATGTGAGCATCCCGAAATACCATTCTCAGTCCAAACCCTAGCCCTCATCCCCTCTCCGCGGGCGGACGCGTCCAGCGCCCGCCGGACATCCGCGCCGCCGCCCCGAGCCAGTGGCGAGCCGCCATGTGGCACCCGTCCGCCGCCGCCGCCGCCGCAGCCCGCCCGGGCCCGAGGCCGGCCCGCCCGTCCCCGCGCTGGGCCCGAGCGCCCCGTCCTGCCCGAGCCCGCAGCTCCTCGCCGCGCCGCCGCCGTGGCCCCGCGCCGCCGCCGCGCCGGGCAGCGTCGCCGCCGCCGCCGGCCGTGCTCCTCGCCGCCGCCCGAGGCGCCGCCCCGCCGCACCACCGCGGCTCCGCCCGCCGTCGCCCCTCCGGCCTCTCCCTCCTTCCCCGTCGCCGGCCAACTGCAACCGGAGTCGAAGCCCCGTCGAGCTCGAAGGCTTGATCCGATCTGGAATGTGAGCGTTGACTTTTCCGCCGAACCCTAAAATTCTTCCAAGTCCTCAAGTTTTCACAGCATCTTGCCTTGTTCGTGATACCATAACTCTTTGCCTGTAGCTCCGATTCATGCGTGTAATATGTCAAATTGTTCATCTCGTGATGCTATTCATTTTGTTCAATTGCACCATGTTCATTAGAGGTCATCTTGATGCCCAAATCTCTATTGGAAGAGGGCTAGTTGCTGTTATTCTCTGGTTCTTAACAGAACTTGGAGATTTGTCATTTTTGTATCATTAAATCTGTGCATCTTATGGGCATGAGCTCTACATGTGTTTTGAAATATGCCATGCCATATTTCCAGTGGTGTAGTCCATGTATTTTTGTGATCTCTTTGGTTACTAGCACAAGCATGCAAAGTAGGCCCCATAATGTTTCTGATTTCAGGGACTTAGTGATTTCTCTAAGTCTTTGTCTGCTGTTATTTTGTTGCCATGTAAACTTGATGCTATAGAGAGATCCATGCATATTTTGGGATATTCAGTAAGGATGTTTTGTAGATATAGTTGTAATTGATCCATTCCTGCAATTGTTTGCAATTATGGAGTGCCATAGCATGACTCAATCTTGCTCTACTTTTGCTATAAAATATTCCTGGCAGATTCTTAACATGATATGCAATTTTGCCAAGCTTATTGTAGTTGATTCATACATGCTATGCTTGTGTTCTTGCCATGGATAGCTTCATAAACATGCTATCTTGCTGTAGGTATACTAGTTTTGTCATGCATTGCTCTGTAGTGAGTGCTTCAAGCTCACAAAGAGGCCTACATATTATTATTTCTGCCATGCTCTGTTTTTCTGCCAAGTCTGAAACCTGTTACTGAAACTTGCTATGTTCACATGCTTGCCATCATATCTTCTGATCCTTTTTGGCTTATGGTCAGTAAGGGACTTTTGTTATATGCATTTATTAGAGCACTTCCATGCCTTATTTTGCTATGTTAAGTTCCTGTAGCATGTTGATTTCGTGCTCTGAACATTGCTACCTGATGCTGTTTTCTGCCATGTCCAGTTTTTCACCAAGTCTGTGAACCTGTTATCTTTTGCACTTTTGCCATGCTTGTTTGAGCTTGATATGTTATGATATAGCCGTAGCTCAGTGTTCATCTTTTCTCAAGCATCTCCTGTAGATTACTGTCATATGCTTTGTTGCTATGTTGAGGTGCTGTAGCATTGTTACTTGTTGCATTTTAAGTGCTATCTTGCTGTTAATCGCAGATTCGTGTCATTCTTGTTTTGCTTGCCATTTGCAAACCGTGCATCCGTTTCCGGTGATCTTTATATCGATTTCGACCGAAATCATCTCATCTTTCCAGTGGCATGCTTGGTTTGCCAAGTTACTGCCATGTTCATATTTTTCCTTCCGGAGCACGCATATGCATCGCATATCATATCTTGCATATCATACATGTTTTGCATCATGTTGCTTGTGCATTTCTCGTGATTGATTGTGGTTCTGTTTGCTTGTGTTCTTGTCTTGGGTAGAGCCGGGAGACGAGTTCGTGAACGAGGAACCTGTTGAGTACGCTTACGAGGATCAAGCTTTCGACAACTCTGAGAACCTTGCAGGCAAGATGACCACCCCTCGAAATCACTTCTATCTTTGCTTTGCTAGTTGTTCGCTCTATTGCCATGCTCCGCTACCTATCACTTGCTATATCATGTCTCCCATTTTGCCATGTCAGCCTCTAACCATCCTTTCCTAGCAAACCGTTGTTTAGCTAAGTTACCGCTTTTGCTCAGCCCCTCTTATAGCGTTGCTAGTTGCAGGTGAAGTTGAAGTTGTTCCATGTTGGAACATGGATATGTTGGGATATCACAATATTCTCTTATTTAATTAATGCATCTATATATTTGGTAAAGGGTGGAAGGCTCGGCCTTATGCCTGGTGTTTTGTTCCACTCTTGCCGCCCTAGTTACTGTTATACCGGGATTATGTTCATTGAGTTTGCGTTCCTTACACGGTCGGGTGATTTATGGGACCCCCTTGACAGTTCGCCTTGAATAAAACTCCTCCAGCAAGGCCCAACCTTGGTTTTACCATTTGCCACCTAAGCCTTTTCCCCCGGGTTTTCGCGAGCCCGAGGGTCATCTTTATTTTAAACCCCCGGACCAGTGCTCCTTCGAGTGCTGGCCCAAACCGAGCGATGTCCGGCGCCCCCTGGGCAACCAGGGTCTATGCCAACCCGACGTCTGGCTCATCCGTTGTGCCCTGAGAACGAGATATGTGCAGCTCCTATCGGGATTTGTCGGCACATTCGGGGGCTTTGCTGGTCTTGTTTTACCATTGTCGAAATCTCTTGTAAACCGGGATTCCGAGACTGATCGGGTCTTTCCGGGAGAAGGTTTATCCTTCGTTGACCGTGAGAGCTTATGATGGGCTAAGTTGGGACACCCCTGCAGGGTATTATCTTTCGAAAGCCGTGCCCGCGGTTATGTGGCAGATGGGAATTTGTTAATGTCCGGTTGTAGATAACTTGTCACTTGACCCAATTAAAATACATCTACTGCGTGTGTAGCCGTGATGGTCTCTTCTCGGCGGAGTCCGGGAAGTGAACACGGTCTGTGTTATGTATGTCGTAAGTAGGGGTTCAGGATCACTTCTTGGTCATTGATAGATGACGTCCGTTCCTTTGCTTCTCTTCTCGCTCTCATTTGCGCAAGTTAGCCACCTTATATGCTTTTGCCGCTGCAGCTCCACCTCATTACACCATCTTTTCCTACAAGCTTAAATAGTCTTGATCTCGCGGGTGTGAGATTGCTGAGTCCTCGTGACTCACAGATTCTACCAAAACAGTTGCAGGTGCCGACGATGCCAGTGCAGATGATGGCGTCGATCTCAAGTGGGAGTTCAACGAGGAACGTGGCCGTTACTATGTGTCTTTTCCTGATGATCAGTAGTGGAGCCCAGTTGGGACGATCGGGATCTAGCATTTGGGGTTGTCTTATTTTCATCTGGTTTTGACTGTAGTCGGTCTATATGATTGTATTTTGGATGATGTATGAATTATATTTATGTATTGTGTGAAGTGGCGATTGTAAGCCAACTCTTTATCCCATTCTTGTTCATTACATGGGATTGTGTGAAGATGACCCTTCTTGCGACAAAACCACTATGCGGTTATGCCTCTAAGTCGTGCCTCGACACGTGGGAGATATAGCCGCATCGTGGGCGTTACAAATTCCTTCACAAGGAATTTTGTTCTTGAGGTCTGACCTGGCTTCAAAGGCTTCATCAGCACTTGCATGTAGTGATCGGTTAGCTCAGGTTCATTGTAGACGCAACAAGCACCTTCAAGGGGCGGACTGAGTGGTAAGGCACGAAGCAATTTAGAAGCTGGTGCCTTGTAGTGAGTGTTTTCAGACATCCAGTCCAGCACCCATGAATTCACATCTTCAGAATTTCCGGTGATGTGCAGCGTTGCATAGAATTGAAGAATAAGTTCTTCATTCCAATCACAGATGTCAGTGCAGAAATTTAACAGTCCAGCATTGTGAAGAACACTGAGGACTGGCACGAAGCATGGCAGAGATTCCATATCCACATGAGGAATGTGCTCATGATCGAAGACTTTGTCTTTGTTGAACAGCACTGAGGAATAGAAATTTACCTGGCTGGCAGTCCAGAAACGCCTCTTCCTTATGTGAGCAGAATCATAGGGGTTGTAATCAGTGAAGAATACATGCTCGCCAAAGAAGGCATCAGTCTTGAATTTTTGCTTTCTGGAGAAAGGATCCTTTGGTTTGGGCAGAGGAGTGTCAGTGAGTTGCATCACAACCTCAGGAATCACAATCTCAGGTTCTTCAGGCTGAGGAATTGCTGGTTCCTCTTCAGTGGCAGCCTGGTTCTGGAATTCTTCATTTTCAGTTTCTTCAGCACTAGTGGCTGGAATGTCTTCATGAGCTTCATCAGATCCCATTTGAACTATAGTGACTCGGGACTGAGGAATTTGCTGCAGTGGAGTGAAGAGTGGAGAATTGGGGTGCTGACTTTCCCAAAAGTCATCATTCATCAAAGGGGTGGTACAGCCAATGTCCACATCTTCATCTTCAATTTCTTCAACGCCGGCCTCTTCAGCAGTAAACTGAGGCACAGGCGAGGAAACCACTGGGGTTGAAGGGATTTCATCCACTTCAATTTCTTCATCCATCTGCTCTGACGTAGCACCAGAAGGAGTTTCTTCATCAGATCCGCTAGGGATCACATATTCTTCACCAAAAGGAACAAGGTCCTTTGATGGCATGGTTGAGATTGGAACAGCATCAATCGGGTTTTCAAAAGAGCTGGTCATAGGCTTCATTTTCTTCGGAGCAGAAGAATCTGAAGAAGCTGATGCTTTCCATTTCTTCACAGCTACACGCTCTGCAGCCTTGGTCTTCTTCACATCATATGCAGATGGAAGGATTGGAGTTGGAGTAGGCGCAGGAGGATCAGAGGAATTTGGTTCATTTTCTTCAGGCACAACTGATGCAGTTTCCCTGACCTCTTCATTTTCTTCAGGCGCACCACTAGTGGGTGCCCTGGAACTCACATTATCTTCAGCAGCCCGATTGTCATCAGCGGTGCTGGCATGTTCTTCAGTTTGCTGAGCAGATGCTTCAGCCTGAGTGACTTCAATATGCACAGGGGCAGTGGCACTTGAAGTGAGTGTCTTCGTCAGATTGACGAACCTGACCTTGGCTCCTTTCCAATCAGCATAGTAAGCGTTGAAATCATCGCTGAGGACTTTGATTTCAGACTGGAGCTTTACAAGTTCATCAGTTGTCATAGAGACAACGTTGTTCTTCAGGAACTTCTCCTTCCTCTACTGTGCTTTCTTTAGTTGCCTGGCCTTCTCATATTTCCATTTTTCTTCACTGATGAAATGGGTCAGCATGTGACTTTGGCCAGGTGTCAACTTGAAATCAGGCATAGGAGTGTTTGGGTCCTTGTGCCAGAGATCAATATAGTCGAGGATCAGCTTTGGATCCAAAAGCAGTGGCACTTCTGTGCCCTTGGCTCTAGCGTCCCTGACTTGCCTGTCTGTGATGATTTCAGCAAGTTCTTCATCATCAGCTTCGTCTTCATCAGACGGTACTTGGAAGGCGACCTGCTTCTTCTGAGGACTTGGGCAAGAGCCTCGTCCAGCAGTTGTCTTTGTCTTCAGCAGAGAGGGTCCTGTTGAAGACTTTGGTGTAGCTGAGGAACTAGCTGAAGCTCCTGAGGCAATAGAGATGCCTGTAGTCCTTTGGCATGTGGCAAGATGCACAGGTGCTGAGGATTTTGTCAGAGCCGCTGAGGACTTTGGAGGAGCAGGAGCGGCTTGAGGAATTGGCCGTGAGGGCTGAGCTGAGGAAATTGGCCGTGAGGGCATTGAAGAAGAGGCACTTGGCTTGTGCGCAGGCTTCTTTGCCATGGATTTCTTCGGCCGTACAGAGGCCTCAACAGCAGCAGCAGTGGAATCTTCGTTGAATTTCTTCACTGCATCTTTTGCCTGTTTGGCCAACTTGGCTTGGCGCTTGGCCCATTCTTCAGGAAAATCATCACCGCGCTTGATGCTAGTGGGATCTGCCTCTTGGCGAGGTGCCAATGGAGGTCTTCAGCATGGAGGAGTAACAGCGAATTTCTTCATGTACTTTGGAGTCACATACCTGTACTCCCTCCACTCTTTTGCCCATCTCCTTTCTATCCTCTGAATGCGCACCTTGCGCTGATTCTTGTCTTCCTCGAGGGGTGTGCAGTACCCCGCATAAATGTCCTCAAGGATTTCAAAGGCAGTATTGACCTCAGGCTTCTTTCCTCCTTTCTGTGGCCTCTTTTCAGTAGCCATTTCCTTCAGTTGAGGAATTTGAACAATTGAACTCTCTGAAGAAGTATGCAACTTTTCTTCAAGGAACGCTGCAAATGAGTTAAGTTGATGAGAACCTAGTGATTCAGCAGCGGACATGAGTACATGTGAACAGAGTATAGTTGCGAGGAATTTGGAGAGGTCATATGCGTTCTCAGAAGGTTTTTCAATAAGAACAAGTTTGAGGAATTTGACCAGATGAGTCTTGAAGAATTTCACTAAGCGTTCTTTGTCTTAGGTTCCAGAGTTGTATAGATCGAAGATCCACACAATTGAGGAATCTTGAAGAAAAGTGATGCTTAGAGAAACGAATCAAGAGCAGATGATATGTGAGGTGTTTAGTGTGTGAGGATTTGAAGAAAAAAACACCTTTGAAGATTTTGTGGTAAACATTTGAATCAAAGTGGGCAGTAAAAGTAACTTTTAATTACCCTGAACGAAGAACACGACGAACTGGGATGTGGAGAAGTGAAGCTCGTCTGTGCAGATCTTCCACGCCCTAACTTGGCGGAGGAAGACGGCTACGGTGGCGGCGGAGTGAAGATTTCCACGGCCGGCGTGAGTACGGCAGCGACGAGGTCGAGGCAGTGAAGCTCTTCCTCACCGGCGACGATGATGTAGTGGCGGCGCTAGGGTTTGAGAAGCTTGAGCTGGAGAGAGGTCGAGCGGAGTAAAAGAAGTGAGGAAGGGGAGAGAGGGTATTCATAGCCATGCCGAAAAACAGTTCGCCCGAAGAAATTGGACGAACGTGCCCCTGACCCTTCTCATTCGCACGACATGTGTCACCCACGTACTGAGAGGTGGAGATCGTGTTAGATCGTGGGTGAATAGATAAGTATATCGTGGGAAGCGGAACGGTTTGAGCAGCAAAGCCAAAAATTTGGATAAGATAAGTTAAAAGCTCCGTTCGCAAATTCTTCAGCTGACAAGGACACAGTGAAGATTTTGAACGTGTTTCAAATAGAACGCACATGAAGAATTTGTGAATAGATTGGGTTGAGTATAGCATAGAAGGGGAAGGGTCCGATCACATTCACTTAGCAGAAATAGCAACTTAAAGAATTAGCCATAAGTGAATGCTGTAGAGGACATAAACTCATATATATCTATATAGCCAATGAAGAGAAACGACGGAAACAGTGAAGATTTTGCAAAGTTGAAGAATATGAACAACTGAGGAATTTCAAAACTGAGGAAAAACTCAAATTGAAGATTTTCAACTTTTGTGGTGGCGTGACCCACCGTATAAGAATGATGATTTCAGACACCGCGTACAATTGTCGTAGGGTTCTGAGAATCAAATTCTTCATTAATTTCTTCACACTTAGAGTGTTATTCTTCATTGATTGAAGAAAAATGTTTCTTCATGTGTTGCACATCTAAGTCATCAATTTTGCATAAGTGTTAGGATGAGTGTCCTTTTCAAAGAACATTCGAAGATTCTAAGATATTTAGCTCACACCGCAACTTGCTAAATCTCTTCTCATCCAAGAGCTTTGTGAAGATATCGGCTAGCTGTTCTTCAGTCTTCACATGCTCAATAGAAATGTCGCCCTTCAACACATGATCGCGAAGAAAATGATGACGGATCTGAATGTGCTTTGTCTTCGAGTGCTGAACTGGGTTGTGAGCAATCTTGATGGCACTCTCATTATCACAGAAGAGAGGCACATTCTTCACATTGACGCCGTAGTCCTTGAGAGTTTGCTTCATCCACAGCAATTGAGCACAGCAAGAACCAGCAGCAATGTACTCAACTTCAGCAGTAGACAGTGATACGCAGTTCTGTTTCTTCGAGGACCAACAGACCAAAGATCGTTCGAGGAAATGACATGTACCAGATGTTGATTTGCGATCCACACGATCACCAGCATAGTCAGAGTCAGAATATCCAACAAGATCAAAAGCCAAGCCCTTGGGGTACCATAATCCTAGTGTTGGTGTGTGAGCTAGATATCGAAGAATATGCTTCACAGCCTTATGGTGTGATTCCTTCGGTGTAGCTTGAAATCGGGCACACATGCAAACACTAAGCATAATATCTGGCCTAGATGCACATAAGTACAATAAAGAACCAATCATGGAGCGGTATACCTTTTGATCGAAGTCAATACCATTTTCATCAGTGCACAGATGGCCATTTGTGGGCATAGGAATTTTGACGCCTTTGCAATCTTGCATGCCGAATTTCCTCAGTACATCCTTGAGGTATTTCTCCTGAGATATGAATATGCCATTGTGCTGTTGACGAATTTGAAGACCTAAGAAGAATTTCAACTCTCCCAACATAGACATTTGATATTCTTCAATCATCATATAGGCAAATTCATCACTATAACGTTGGTCAGTACAGCCAAAGATGATGTCATCAACATATATTTGGCATACAAACAATTCATCATCATATGATTTAGTGAAAAGAGTAGGGTCGAGTGAACCGGGTTTGAAGCCTTTCTTCATGAGGAATTCCTTCACAGTATCATACCACGCCCGAGGGGACTGCTTGAGGCCATAGAGGGCCTTATTTAGTCTGAAGACTTTGTCAGGATGCTTAGGATCTTCAAAACCTAGGGGTTGAGCAACATATACTTCTTCCTCAAGCTTACCATTGAGGAATGCACTTTTCACATCCATTTGATATAAGGTGATATCATGGTGGTTAGCATAAGCAAGTAATATGCGAATAGCTTCAAGTCTAGCAATAGGTGCAAAAGTTTCATCGAAATCAATTCCTTCAACCTGTGTGTAGCCTTGAGCTACTAGTCGTGCCTTATTCCTCACCACAAGGCCATTTTCATCTTGCTTGTTGCGGTAGATCCACTTTGTGCCAATGATATTGTGTTTGCGAGGATCTGGACGATTGACCAGTTCCCAAACGTTGTTGAGCTTGAACTGATGTAATTCTTCTTGCATGGCCTGAATCCACTCAGGCTCCAGAAATGCTTCATCTACCTTAGTGGGCTCTGAGATAGAGATAAATGTGAAGCTTTTGAGCGTGTGAGAGGACCTGGTGCTTCAATGTCATCGATGATCTTCTCAACTTGCACTTCTTTTGCAACGCGAGGATGAGTAGGTTGTCGTCGAGGAATTTGATCAGCATTTTCTTCAGCACCATTTTCTTCAGCAATTTCTTCAGGTGCATTAGCTCGACGTTCTTCACGTTCTGGAATGAATTCTTCAGCAGATTCTTCGGTAGGAATGACATCCTCAGTAGCCTTGAACTTGATAGTTTCCTTAGGTGCTGGTTCATCTATCACAGAGGGTAGGTGCTCTCTTTGCGAGCCATTAGTTTCATCGAACCTCACATCTACAGTTTCAACAACCTTGTGAAGTACGGTGTTGAAGACTCTGTAGGTGTGCGGGTCCTTTCCGTAACCAAGCATAAAACCTTCATGTGCTTTGGTTGCAAATTTAGCATTGTGATGAGGATCTCTAATCCAACATTTAGCACCGAAGACTTTGAAATAACTCACATTGGGTTTCTTGTCAGTGAGGAGTTCATAGGCAGTCTTCTTGAAGAATTTGTGAAGATATACCCTATTGATGATGTGGCACGCAGTATAAATTGCCTCAATCCAGAAGTGACGAGGCGTCTTGTACTCATCAAGCATAGTGCGAGCCATCTCAACAAGAGTTCTGTTCTTGCGCTCCACGACGCCATTCTACTGAGGAGTATAAGGAGCAGATAAATCATGAGTAATACCAAGTTCATCAAGATAGTCATCAAGACCAGAATTCTTGAACTCAGTTACATTGTCACTTCTGATGTGCTTGATCTTCACACCAAAGTTGGTTGAAGCCCTCGAGGAAAATCGTTTGAAGACTTCCTGCACTTCATGTTTGTAAGTAACAATGTGTACCCATGTGTAATGAGAGTAATCATCAACAATAACAAGCCCATAGAGAGATGCGTCATTTGTGACAGCTGAGTAATGGTTAGGAACAAAGAGATCCATGTGAAGCAATTCGAATGGTCGAGTAGTGGTCATGATAGTCTTCGCTGGATGCTTAGCCTTGGTCATCTTTCCAGCTTCACAAGCTCCACACAGGTGATCCTTGAGGAATTTGACATTCTCAATGCCAATGACATGCTTCTTCTTCACAAGCGTGTGCAAATTCCTCATGCCTGCATGACCAAGTCGTCGATGCCATAGCCATCCTTCTGAAGCTTTTGCAAGTAGGCACACGGCTGGTTGCGGTCCTGTAGAGAAATCAACAATATACAAGTCTCCTCTCCTAAAGCCTTCGAAGACTTTGGAATTGTCAACTTCCATAACCACAACACAACGATACTTGCCAAAGACAACTACCATATCAAGATCACAAAGCATTGAGACAGACATGAGGTTGTATCCTAAGGACTCGACAAGCATGACTTTGTCCATGTGTCGATCCTTTGTGATAGCAACCTTACCTAGACCCAATACCTGACTTTTGCCTTTGTTAGCGAAGATGATATGCTTCAGATGCAATGGTGATAAGGGAGCATCAATCAATAGATTCTTGTCACCAGTCATGTGATTTGTACATCCACTATCGAGGACCTACTCAGTGGCTTTGGGTTGATCATCCTGCAGATGAATTAGTGCAGCTTACGAACTTCATATACTTCATCAGTGAAGAATATGACATCAATTCATCAGATCAATTTCATCAAGCAATAGAACAGATAAAGCAGTATGAGGACGTGAGAAATGAAAGTTCATTTTTTTCATGATTAGCCTGCGTCCTTTCAGGCATTTTGTCAGGTCCCCAGCAAATTCTTCAGACGTTAAAGTACGTCTGGAGACCTAACCCTACATAAGAGATTAGTTCTTTTTCTTCACCACCCACATCTGAAGGGGTGGCAAAGAGTTCATCACTCTGCGAGCTCCATATGAGAAAGGTGGCATAGAAGCCAATCCATTTCGTTTCACATAAGAGGAGTTAGGGTAAGCATATGAATAAGCAGAGAAATTCTTTGAGGACTTATGAACATAATGATTAGAAGAATAATGCTCATATTCATAGCCCTTGGCTCGTCCCTGCGAAACAGAGTTGTTAGCACAATGATGTTCATATGAGGACTTTTATCCTTTTGAGGAATTTGATCCATGTGAGGAATTTGGTCCGTATGAGGACTTGGATCCATATGAAGAATTTGGTCCATATGAAGAATTTGATCTGGGGTTCCTATTCCTCACAGGTGGTGTCATGAGGACATTCACCTGAAGACTTTCAAGGCACCTTTTAGGAACCCAGATTTTCTTCATAGGGGAACCGTTCCTGCAGTTAGTGCCAACATATCTAGCAAATACTTCACCATTCTGATTTTTGAACAGTTTATAGTTGGAGTCAAATGACTCATCAGAAGAATGAGAAGATTCACATGTAAAGCCAGATAAATTAGATGGATCAACTGGAGGTCCCTTTGAAGCAACCCATGAGGTTTCGGGGTACTGCTCAGGCTTCCAATATGTACCATCAGCATTGAGTTTCCTCTCAAAGGCAATACCCTCTTTCCTAGGGTTCCTGTTGAGGATCTGCTTTTTAAGCACATCACAAAGAGTCGGATGCCCTTTGAGACTTTTGTACATGCCTGTCATGTACAATTCCTTCAGCCCTGCATCGTCAGTGATACTAGCAATGTCCTCAGATGAGGAATTAGTGATAGCAGAGATAGTTGAAGAATTTGTAGCATTAGAAGCATTTGAACATTCAGATGAAGAATTAGCAGATTCACGTTCAATGCATTTCAAACATGGAGGAACAAATTCTTCCTGAGCAGCGCTGATTTGTTGAGCAAGTAATGAATCACGCTCCTTCTGAAGATCTTCATAACTCACTCTTAGCTTCTCAAGATCTTGCTTTCTTTGAAGAAATTCATAAGAAAGCTTCTCATGATCAGATAAGAGAGTGTTATGATGACCTTGAAGGTTGTCATACCTAGTCTGAAGTCTCTGAAGATTTTCAGTCAAGGTTTTAGTGCGATCCATTTCTTCACCCAACATATCATCACTCTTGTCTAGCATGTTTTGAACCTTTTCAAGAGCCCTTTGTTGTTTCACAGCAATCTTAGCAAGTTTAGAATAGCTAGGATTAAGGTTTTCATCAGATTCATTTTCACTTGATTCAGATGAGGCATATTTGAGTACCTTGGCACCCTTTGCCATGAAGCAATAGGTGGGAGCGTAGTCATCATTGCCTTCATCAGCCTTGTTGGTGAGGTCATTTTCTTCAGAGTTGAAGATAGACTTGCTGACGAATGCAGTAGCGAGGGCTAGGCTCGCCACACTGGATTCGGAATCCTCAGATGCCTCCTCTTCCTCATTTTCTTCAGATTCAGCCTCAGAGTCCATTTCCTTGCCAATGAATGCCCGACCCTTCTTGGAGCTACTCTTCTTGTGAGATGAAGACTTTGAGGATTTTGATGATGAAGATTTTGAGAATTTCTTATTTTTCTTCGTATCATTAGAACTGTAATCCTTGTATTTCTTCTTCTTTGATTCCTTTTCCCACTGAGGACAATCTTGAATGTAGTGTCCTGGTTTCTTGCATTTGTGACAAAGCCTCTTCTTGTAGTCACTGGATGAGGAATCATTGCTCCTTGAGGGTCTTCCAAAGCGTCCACGTCTTGAGAGTTTCTGGAATTTCTTCACAAGAAGTGCTAGATCATGGCTCAGTTCTTCAGGATCACCAAGACTGCTTTCAGAGTCTTCATCTTTAGATTCAGAAACTGCCTTGGCCTTCAGTGCACGTGATCTGCCATAGCTCGAACCATAGAGATCTCTCTTTTCAGCAAGCTGGAACTCATGCGTGTTTAGCCTTTCGAGGATATCAGCGGGATCAAGTGACTTGTAATCAGCACGCTCTTGTATCATCAAGGCCAGAGTATCAAAAGAGGAATCAAGCGATCTCAGCAGTTTCTTCACCACCTCGTGGTCAGTGATGTCAGTGGCACCAAGTGCCTGAAGCTCATTTGAGATGTCAGTGAGGCGATCGAAGGTTTGTTGAACATTCTCATTGTCGAGTCTTTTGAAGCAGTTGAAGAGATTGCGAAGAACATCAACTCGAGAGTCACGCTGTGTTGAGACTCCTTCATTTAGTTTGGACAGCCTATCCCAGATTAGCTTAGCAGTTTCCAAAGCACTCACTCTTCCATACTGTCCTTTGCTCAGATGGCCACATATGATATTCTTTGCTTGAGAATCGAGTTGCTTGAATCTCTTCACATCGGCAGCGTTCAGTGAGGGTGAGACAGAGGGAACACATTTTTCCACAACATACCAAAGATCGTTATCAATTGCCTCAAGATGCATTCGCATCTTATTCTTCCAGTAGGGGTAGTCCGTCCCATCGAAGGTAGGACACCCAGCAGAGACCTTGATCATTCCTGCGGTCAACATAACTAAAACTCCAGGTGGTTAAACCAAAATCACACAGAACAAGGGAGTACCTTGCTCTGATACCAATTGAAAGTGCGTTATATCGACTAGAGGGGGGTGAATAGGCGATTTTTATAAATTCTTCACTGAGGAATTTGTGGGTGAGGAAATTCCTTAGCGAAGAACTACTTGCAGCGGAATAAGTACTCACAAGTATGCATAGCAGAGCACAAGCATAGTCATCATGATGAAATGAAAACAAGCACAGAGTACAGAAAGCGTAAACACAGGATAACACAGGATGAAGACAAACAGACTGAGGAAATTGAACTGAGGAAATTTAGAAAGTCTTCAGTCAAAGTCTTCAAACACAGATATGAACAATTTGCAAAACACACAGGAATGAGGAAATGAAAGAGTTGAGGAAATAGAACCAGTTGGCTTGGTGAAGACAATGATTTGGTAGACCAGTTCCAACTGCTGTCTCAGTTGTACGTCTGGTTGGAGCGGCTAGGTATTTAAACCTGAGGACACCCAGTCCCGGACACACAGTCCTCACCATATTCTCCTTGAACTAAGGTCACACAGACCTCGTCCAATCACTCGTGGTAAGTCTTCAGGTGACTTCCAAACCTTCACAAACTCGGTCACTCGGCAATCCACAATTTAGTCTTGGATGCTCTAGACCATGACGCCTAACCGTCTGGAAGAAGCACAGTCTTCAAAGGTAACAAGTGTCGAATCCACGCAGGATCAATCTCTTCAGTGATGCTCAATCACTTTGGGTTTGTAGGTGTTTGGGTTTGGGGTTTTTCCTCACTTGATGATTTTCGCTCAAAGTCCTCAGAGGATGGGACGCTCTCAAATGACAAGTGTCAGTTTCTCTCAGAGCAGCCAACCAGCTAGTGGTTGTAGGGGGCGGCTATTTATAGCCTAGGGAGCAGCCCGCATGATAAGACATAAATGCCCTTCAATGATATGACCGTTAGGTGGGTAGATATTTTGGGACAGCTGGCGCATAGCACAGCAACGGTCGGAAATTTGAGTATCAAATTCCTCAGGGCTATCATGTTCCTCACTGTGTAGGCAATCCGCACTGGCAAATTCCTAACTCCTCAGTCAGAACAAATTCCTCAGAGACCAGAAGAACTTCGTCTCTGTCACTGAAGAATATGACTGAACTGTATGAGATTTCCAATGGCTTCACTCGAAGGGATTGGTAGGTGTAGGATTTTGAGTTGAGCATCACATGGAAATTTTTCCTTAGTATTTCCTCGACCCCCTTTAACAGTACGGTGTTTCCTATGACTCAAGAAAGAGAAAATGAAACTACGAAAACAAAAGTCTTCACGCTTCATATTCCTCAAATGAATACCAAGTCTTCAAGGTCACACCAATTTCTTCACTTTCAAAGTCTTCAGAAAGTCTTCAGAAATCCAAAGTCTTCAGTCGAAGAACTTCATTTTTAGGGGTCGACTTTTTCTGTAATTATCAAACTCCTCATAGACTTATAGATATCTGTACACTCACAAACGCATTAGTCCCTTAACCTATAAGTCTTCAATACACCAAAATCACTAAGGGGCACTAGATGCACTTACAACCTCGCTTGCAGCTTCCTCATCAGCTAGTAGCATATTTAAACTAGCGCCTCCGAATTAAGCCCGAGGAGCCGGAAAAGCCTGGCGCGGCATTGGGAACTATGCAATATGGCTTTGTACGTAAAGTGCTAGTACTCTACTACTCTGTAGTTTGTGGCGTTGCACGCATGGACTTCACTCCATTATCGGCTCTATAAAAGAAATTCCTCTTGACGTGATTTTTTTTGTTTTGAAACGGAGGCAAAATCTTTGCCTCATCTCATTCATAAAGAAGGAACTAGTAACAAAGTTCGACGAGATCTATTACACCTCCACAAATGGAAGCGAAAAGCCTAGTCTCGATGTATCAAATAACTCAAATGTTCTGCCCCCGCAGTAACTGTCGCTGATAAACAGGCTGCTAATGTGTGCGTGAGAGGAGCGGCTGAGTAGGCCAGCTACGCGCTTGAATAGAGCATCGAGAGTACCCACTACGCAGGTGTACTTTCGCTGCATTGATAGTACATCGATGGTTCTAGAGAACAGTAGTACCCTCCTCTTCCAATTGTAGCTCCTTGGCCCTGAGACTCAAGAGTTCAAAACTGGTGCACTATACTAGAAGTACAATACATCGCACTACTAGCTGAGAAACTAGTACTAGTACTGCTACAGTACGAGTACGTAGTAAATAATAGCCTCACCCCTTCTCTAAGGAACGATCGAGTAGCTACAGTTGGAAGGGACAAGGCCCTGCGGTTACTATGCTCTTATCTCCTCCTTGCCAGTTCCCCTACCCCCGAAGAGAAGGCAGTTCGTCGCTGCTCCCATGGATTCGCCAGGCGGTTCTCCTGCTCATCGGGGCTGGGAGACCTTGGACAACGATCCTCTAGGAGAAATCGCACGCTGCTCCGACGTCCTCACCGCCGCAAGACTCGGTGCTTGCTGCACCCACTTTTTCAAGACGGTGCTTAAACAGGCTTGGGAAAAGGCCATGCTTGTTGGTCTTCCATGCGTCCTCGAGGAGAAGGTTCTTCTATGGGACAATCCTTCGAACATTCCACCACTCCCTGGCCATGGTTGCGACTCCGCTAGAGTTGCCGACGTTGAGAGGTAGTCGGATTTTGTCCGATGAGCAGGCCAGTCATGGAGTTTGATCATGTAGTACTTAGTTATTCCATTTCCATCCCGTAATTTCTCCGCTGCCCACCGTCTTGTATATAGGTCTGGGTCGGTGCCAACGAAGATTGGCTTGCATACCTCTGGCCGGATACCACCATCATTTTGCACAACATCCACAGCAGTGCGGCCGTTCCCATAGACCCCTTCTCCACCATTGGGATCGGCCTTCCAGACTGGCTGGGCTTGAATACGTATGATGATTCCTACATGAGATTGAAGAAGATAGCAATTGCGGACCCGCCGACAAAGCGACGTGGCTACGACAATTACTATCTCATCGCGGTGTTTGACATAAGGATTGCCATCAATGCAAGAGGCAGTAATGGCAGAGGCTGGCGCATGTTGGTCGTGACAGATTTGTACCCCTACATGTTCGAAGACGCCGTGCGCCATCTAGGCCGCATCTTCACGGTGACAAGCCAGGGGACTTGTTTCATCTGGTTGCCATCCTACAGTACGGGAGATTACAAACGGAATGCACAAACCATCATTTGCATCCCTAACGGTACTCCATTATTTTGCAGGGACCAGTCATCCCCCGATCAAAATAAGATTGCCGATCCTGGATGTGCATTTGCATCCGCGATTCGGTCTAACCTGGAACCTTGTAGCTGACTTTGGCATATTGGGATCAACTATCTTAGCAGTCGTTACCCATGGTACCACTGATGTGCAACATGGTCACACAATCTACCATGATCAGACCGTCACCATCTACCCAGGTATTCCATTCAGTATTATATTTTTTAACCCTCTCGCCTTCTCTTTCATTGTTGTACTACTTACTAGTACTAGTAGGAGTACTTTTTACCTTGGAGGACGCATATAGCTAGCTAGGCCCTTGAAGACTTGAACCCACTAGCTCCCACCATTTTTTCCATGTCTTACTATCTCATCCATGTAGCCAAGAGTGGCTATATATAATAAGCCAGTTATTTTACTTCCTCTATACCAGAGTAGTACTATTTGTTGCACAGTATTAATGACCGCCATATTTGAGCACAACATTATTATGCATGGACCTTGACTATGTACGTCACCATGTGTCTAGATCTGAGATGGCGCGTGTACCAGATGAGCGGCGCCGAGTTCGACTCACGTGATGCTACGTGGGTGCCGAGGAACACTCTTGGAGAGTACTCGCTTTTCCTTGGGGACAGCTACCCCATTGCGAAGCGGATGCCACCTTCCGTGCACGACACTGAAGGCCTGCCGTTCATGAAGCATGGTTGTGTCTTCAGTGCGCACCGCCGATGAACGACATGCTGGGACACGCTATCCCTGATTTATGCCGCTTCAGCTTGGATGAGTCTCTATCGTGTGGGACCAGACTAGAAAGCTGCGACAATGATTCCTGTTTCCCACCGCTATGGATCGTGCCATCCATGAAGAACACCTGGGACTGGAACCTGGAGGAGGACATGTAGCCCATCTATAACATGTAAGTGAAGTATGGTAAATTGTGAACTGTAGTGCTGTGAATATATGTAGACTAGCCGTGCACAAATTTATCACATGAAGTGGAGATGAACTTGTGTGGCATACTGGCATTTGTACTAGTAAATGTGTTATGTGTACGTGCAAATTGTGTGGTTGTTGCACGGGCTCCAACACGCTCTTTGAGAAAAAAGGTGGCACAGCTTTGGATATAGGTGACGTGGCGGCATCATACAGTAGCATCGTTCGCTATAGTTGTAGTATACTCCTACTAGCTCGACAACTCCTATAAACCCTTGTGCTTGGCTCTTTAACTCTTCGGGAGGTTCAACAGTTCGTACTCGTGTGAACCTTGCACTTGGCTCTTCGCCTCTTCGGAAGGTCCAACAATGATGATACTACAATACAATATGCTTCTGGCAATCTGACACCGATTGAACTGTTGCACGTCCACCACGAGGGCGAGGGTGAGGGAGAGGGAGAGGGAGAGGGCGTTGTAGTCAAAACCCTCTCCTCGTCCTGCGAGCCACCGCGCGCATGGGCGAGGGAGAGGCGTAGTAAGCAAGCTTCTCCTCGTTCGGCGAGTTGACGGGACACATCAAAGCAGTACTAGTACTAGTCCATACTGCGTCCTTTCCGGTTAATATGTCTTAATTTGAAATGAGAAAAATACACTGGCGGTCAGCGTATGTAATAATACGCTCTTTACGGTCACTATATAGTTTTGCGGTGATTATACGATCAATAGCTCGTCATAGAGCACCGTATTGCACCCTACTGACCGGCCACATAGTCGACGTGGCACTTTGTTCACTGGTTAAATTGTCACCTGGTTTCTGGGTCCCACCTGTCAGTTGGCAGAGCAAAGAAATTAGTTAAACAAAACTTTACGTATGCGCGACAGGAGCCTAACCCTTGCACGTGAACCACCCTGGATGTGCATGTGAGTGCATGCACGTGTGCTCCCTCGGTCTTCCAACAAAGAGTGTACATCTACACTTCCAATGCATTTAGCCTTTAATCTAAATCGATATTGATTGACTAATGCACCAACTTGTGCTCTAGCTATAGGCTACATGTCTATCCTTAATTACAGCATGCAACAACCTTCATTTAATCTTCTTCTCAATGGTCACATGTACACATAAGTCTGCTATGCATTTAGCCTTTAATCTAAATCGATATTGATTGACTAATGCACCAACTTGTGCTCTAGCTATAGGCTACATGTCTATCCTTAATTACAGCATGCAACAACCTTCATTTAATCTTCTTCTCAATGGTCGCATGCACACATAAGTCTGCTACTTTTGGGCATTAATTATGTCCTGGTCAATGTGTAAATCTCTAAATGTACAGTCTTTCACGGACGTAGGGAGTAGGTTGAGCACTTGAGCGTGAGCGTGTGTGTTGCGTCATGTGCTGTGTGCCGCATGGGTGCGTGAGTGTTGCGTGCGTCCATGTGTACGTGTGAGTGTTGCATGTTGCATGCATGCATGCATGAGGCTTTTACTCCCTCCCATTGACATGTTCATATTTCAAGCTTCATTAAAACGTTGCATGCAAGAATTAAGAGATAACTCATCAATGCGTATAAAAGTTCTGGTCATTTGTTCCTCACGCATGCATTTCAATTAATACGTTCGTTGACACAAAATTCTTGAGGAAAACGAGCCCATTATTGAGTACTTTTGGAAAAAGAAATCTTTGGGCACTCATCATTTACTACTACATTGGTTGATGATTTTTTTATTGACCTGCATATAAACCTCCGTCCTGGTTTAATGGTCCCCTTCGTACTTAGTGTAAAATTTTGACCGTAAATTTAACTAACAAAGTGTCAATGCATGTCATAAAAAACTATACCATTAGAAACTATGTTCAAATATGAATCCAATGATATAATTTTTGGTGAAATGCATTATCATTTTATTAGTTAAATACTCCCTCCATCTAGGTGTATAAGTCACTTTAGGAAAACCAAATAATCCCAAAACACTTAGGCGTGGTGCATTAACTCCCACCTTGTTTCTTGACATATCAACCACTAAGAGATGTGGGCGTGCATGTTTTGAATGACTCGAGACTACCAAACAGGACATGAAATGGTTAGTTCATTGCATCCAATGCTATTAATTAGCAAATAAACATTAAGTTATCTTGTTTTTCCCTCCTTGGTCACGGTGCACAACCAAAGATGACTTGTTCACCTGGATGGAGGGAGTAGATGGTCAAAGTTTGACACAAAATTAATGCGTTGGTAAACATAAATTTTTTGAGGAAAACGAGTGCATTAATTGAGTGTTTTTGCAAACTACAAAAATTATTCCACCACACATCATCTACCTTGGTTGATGAGATTTTTTAATTGAGCCCTATAAACCGGAAAGGAGGTAGTACTAGTACTCCTACATTATTGGTGCCGGGTGCCTTTGCCAATGTTTCATCTTGTTGGACAGGATGAGCGTACATGCATAGGGATACTGTAGATAGGAAGTCTTCACGATCCATTATTCCCCATCTCGGTCAGAGAGAACTATTCAACTAGTCTTCACAGTGAAGTCACAATACACGCTGCAGCAGATGGGACACTTAATTATAAAGCTGAACCAGCGTGTTGGTGTTACTAAATCAGCCTTACCCAGTACTGCCATCATGTTTGCCAGTGGAGCACGCTTCCGCAAATACACCTACGCACTTCTCTCCTCCATTGACTTACATATGGGCCCTCTTGAGGTAGACCCACATGTCATCAGCGTAACTATTTACACTCCGAAGGACGGTGTATCATGGTAGTAGTACTAATAGAATTGAGGTTTAATGCACTTTCTTCCCCGTCTTTCATTCTTCTTCCTCCTCTCTTCTTCTTCCTCCTCTCTTCCCATCGTCGACCGCACACCATTTCCCCCCGCTCACTGCTCGCCCGCCCGCGCCATCTTCCTTGGTAGCTCGCGCGTACCATATCCCCCGCTCACTGCTCGGCCACACACGCCATCTTCTTCGTTCGCCCACCCGAATCCACTTCCTCGCTGGCTCGCAGGCACCGAAAACCCCAATCACTCAGCGCCCTAAACACCCTATGGCAGAATCGACTCACACACATAGCCACGATTGGAATTCCCTCCCCGATGTTCTCTTGCAGCAGATATGTAATCGTATGGACCTGCTCAGCACCGTCCGTCTGGCCGCATGCTCGATGTCTTTGTACCGTCTACTCGTCTGCAACCGGCCGGCTCTTTTCAAGACACCCTGCTTGCTGATGCCCGATCCTCGCAGGTGGCCCAGACACCGACTTGACGATCCTACGGAGGTTGTCGTGGTGCCCCTCAACATGCTACCACTACCCGTCCACCTGTCCTTCATGCACGGCCACTACTGGGCGGGCATGAAGGCCAACTGGATCGTCCTCATCCACCAATCTAGTAGTCCGTGGCTTCTCGTGGATATCTACACCCAGCAAGAGATCACCCTTCCATCGTTGGATACCGCCGCCATTGAGCCTCGCGGCCCGCCGGACACTCCTGCCTACAACGCACGAGACGCGTCGAGCTTTTGGCTCGACCTCTGTTTCCTAAAGGTTGTAATCTGCGAAGTGCCCACACCATCAGAAGACTACATGGATTACAAGCTCATTGCCTTGTTCAACATGGGATTAGTCTATCTGGAATCTGGTCGCCATACATGGTTATGGCTCATCGTTAATCCTGTTCAGCCAACATTTCTGTCTGATGCTATTGTGCACGATGGCATTGTTTACGCGGTCGACGCACAGATTGGCTGCCTATACTGGTGGAATCTATCATCATGTAATTGTTCTATCTCATCTCATCTTTACCTTATGAATACGACTGCTTGTTGATTGTTACAAATTTAGAATAGAAAGTATGTCTATAACCACATCATTGCTATATGTTCCTCTCATTTCCTAGATTTTTGTGACCACACATGTTATTGTTAGAGTTGATATGAGAACAATTGACATCTAATGATTGTTAGAATAGATATTATGAGTATAACCTCATGATTGCTATATGTTACTCTCATTTCCAAGATTTTTATAACAACGCATGTTATTGGTTAGAGTTGATATGAGAACAGTAGTAAGTGCTATGGTAGAATATGAGTAGGCCCTGTCATAGCTGTTTTTCTCTCATTGTTACATGATGTTTGAACCATGACATATTGCTGGAATATGAAAGCCATTGGCTTATTTTTTAACTTGGGGTATGATTATGACCACGACATTGCAATTCTCTGTCTATGATATGTGTCACTGTTATAATAATCTTAATTCCACACATACTTTGAACATGATTGTATATTTTTGTCCTGTTGGTCTGCAATTTGAATTGTTGTAGCAGACGCAAATGTGTTGGCCTTCATGATTCCAGGACCTGGAATCATACCAGCCGATGGGTGGTGGTATATCGCTCGTTCAGCTGACGGCGGTCATTTGATGCTCATTCGCACGTACCAAATTGACCAAACCAATACAACAAACCACATGCAGTACAATGCCTAGGGCGTTCGTGACATTGATGGCTATGGCTGCTTCGTGTTCGAGAAAGATCCCAGCTTCATTGAGCCAAGCGTATTCAACTAGAGGCGGGTTTACAGCCTCGGCAACCACTCCATGTTCCTCGGGCTCAATTATCCGATCATCCAACCAATCATCGATCATATCACCGGCGATGATTACCGTGCTATACAACTTCCATTCGCTAGGGGGAATTGTGTTTACACATCATACCATGGGTTTCATGAATCACCATATCCAGAAATTCGTCGACAAAGCTTGTTACCTGATAAATCTTCAGTGTGTGAAAAGCATCAAGCTTCCATGCGATGGATGGCTTTTGCAAACCCGACATGCGGCGATATGGTTCATGCCAACAGCAAATATGCACAACTTAATTTGTACTGATATCTAGACTGAGTCATGTATCCTGCTGCTGTAGCATGATCCTCTTTTGTTGGATATTATGTACCGTTGTTAGTTTGAAGCAGTCCTTTAGTTTGACGGATAGATATCTTTCTGGGATCAAATGCGTCCTAACTCACCTGCGTAGGATGTACTGATAATAATGATGAAGATGTTATGCAGGCATATATATTGAGTTATTATGTTACTAGTCACACAATATTATTCTATTACCAGTCCGTCCTTATAGGAGGCGATCCGTCCATGCCCAACCGTCACACTCGGCTCGGCCCCACGACCTCACCTCCACCTTCCCGAGCGCCATCGCCGCCACCCTCCCGTGCCGGCCTCTGCCTTCCTCCGCAACACCGGCGGGATCCGCCTCCCTTCCCCACGCCGCCGGCCGCCGCCTCCCTTCCCCACGCCGCCGGCCGCCGCCTCCCTTCCCCACGCCGCCGGACGCCGCGTCCCTCCCCAACGCCGCCCTCCGCCGCCTCCGTCCCCAACGCCGCCCTCCGCCGCCTGCCTCTCCCGCGCCGCCCTCCGCCGCCTGCCTCCCCCGTGCCACCCTCCGCTGCCTCCCTCCCGGTGTCTTGCCACCGCGTATCTTTCGGGCGATGCCGATTGCTCCCTCCACAGGCCGATTGCTCCCTCCACAGCAACAACTACGTTGGCGTGCACAGGTGCATTGGCTCTCCGGCCTCCTCTCTCTACCACTAGTATATAGTCCGCGAGGTGAGTAAGTGGTGACAGATTAGCTGCTGCTTCTGCTATTATACATGAACTGAAGAAATTTGGGAAGGATTTGATGCTTATTGAGCTACTACAGAATGAGTGGCATTTGTGCCCCGTGGGTGTTTGTTCTAATGCTTAAGAGAGGAGTGTGTTCCATTTTTGCTCACAAAAAAATTGTACGAAATAAATTTCTTTTCCAATATACACACATGTGCTCAACAAAAAACAGGATGAAGTATTGAAGTTTATGCTTGCGTACAACTTTCACTCTATGTTGGTTCACTCAAAAAACACGTGCAGGTGAGGTTGGTGATTGCTTCTTGCTGCCTCTATTTTTATCATGATTTGGTGTGTGCACTGCAGGAGTGTTTTTGTTCTGAGATCAGTTGCTCAACGACAGAATTGTTATTGCACAGTACATGTATTACTACTGTGAAGGTTCAGAAATCAGAACTCAAAGAAGTATTGACAGCATAACTGCATAACTACTGTATATTCAAGGAGTCGGGTTTTGCTCCTGCGTCATCTCGTCTCCTCCGTTCAGCAAAAGCCTCCAGATAAGTTCACACATATGGTTTTGTTCTTTCTATAATTCTTGAGTCCAAACACCTTTGTTTTTTGTTCCTGAGAAATTAAATAAACCTGTAGAAGTTTGTGGTATAAAATTCTGTAAGTTCGAAATTGGGAAACTGGTAAGTGCAGACAAAATTAAAACTGTCAAAGAACTGAGGCTACGCCACACCAGTACAAACTTTTTAAATGTTTGAATTTTGTTACAGCAAAAACTGAATGGATGGCAAGATGAATATAATTATTATTAAGAGTTTCTTTTTGAACGTCTCCGGTTAATATACATGAACTTGATTATCTTTTTAACCAGTTAAATATACATGGTTGGCAAGATGACTATAGTTGTTATAGCAAAAACAGTACATTTTTTCAAGAAAAGTTTCTGTTTGAACTTCTCCGATTAATATAGATGAACTCAATTATCTTTTTAATATGCACTCACATGAGCTCGTTTGGATTTGTGTGTATATTTGTAACACAATCAATTGAGATCTCGAGAGACCGTAAGTTCAGTCGACCTTGGCATCACGAGCGGGTTCAGTTCGATCTCGCACAGTGGGCAGGTCCCCGATGGTGTGTGCGTCAGGTCTACTCGCACGAGTGGACATCAGATCACGCAAGTGGGCAGGTCCCCAATGGTAAGAACTAAGAACTTGTTCTATTCCTACTGCTTTCAAGTTGTTTGTTGATATGCTTACAAGAAATGAAATATCCTTTTTGATGTTTCTTTGTTGCCAAATAAAAAGCTAATATTTACGGACATGTGCAGTATAAACATTTGTTATGGAGTAGTACACATTTTAAAACTTTTATATAATTGCAAAAAAACAGGTATTCTCATTCCCAAGAACCTACAAAAAAAATCAACTTATATTGATAGTTTTGGATCTAGTCCTTATGGCCCGGTTCTAGTAACTGTGTCGCCCGCGCGTTTTAGGTTTTTGTTATCTCTCCTGAATGCTTTTGAAGAGCTTCAATTGTTTTTAGTTCATCTTTTGAATTCTTTTTAGTACATCTACTTGTACCTAAGCAGGGGAAAGCTAGAAGAGAGGGGGTATACATGGCGTCGGAGATGCTGCTCAGGAGGATCCATTCCATCTGCTGTCTCGCCGGGGACCGCCGAGCGCAGCTGTTCGGCAGCGGGGAGGGGATCCATTGTCTCGTTTCTCCGGTCAGCCATCCATCATTCTGCAGCAACGCATATGAACAAGCCGGTGCGGGCTTGCTCAAGCAAGGTTTGCCCTTTACTTCACCCCCGAATTTCTCCCAGTAATGGATGGATGCGGTATCTCTTCCCGCAACTTAGCTCATGGGTAATGCGTTGAATACTCATGGACGCATTTCTCCACCAAATTAACATTAGTGTTCCTGGATTTCTTTGTGACGTATAACGGCTGAAGGTTTTCTTGGTTTGAACGAATAAATACAAGGTTGTTCAGTGTTTTATTTACAGTTTCAAATGGGAGGATGAGGTAGCCGTGAAACAAACTTAACTTGTGCATACCTCTGAACAAATAAACAACAGTGATATTTCTGGAGATGGTTAGTGCCTATGTGTCTCTTGCTTCTCTTGAAGGGTTCGCCTATTTATCCCAGTAGTATGCTGCTCTTTTGTATGTTGAACTCAAAACCAGTTAGTGCAAAAGTCTAGAACTACAACCATCAAAGAAGTGCCAGTATCTTAGTTCTGTTAGAAATATATGCATTTTTGTCTATATAAAAAGGACAACAAAAATATGTGTTGGAAGTTCAAAGAACGTAAGATGTTCAGGAAAGAGTTTCAAAATAAAAAGGTTCTAGAAGGTCATATATTAAATCTGAGAAAGTTCGGAGATGAACAATAAATAAGTATAATAACAACAAAGAAAAAATTGTGAGAGAAATGCAGTTTTGGCCAGTTCTTATTTGAGCGACCAAGGCGGATCCGCACATGGAGTAGCTTTGAATGGTGGTCGTGCGCGAAGGGAGGTTGGGGTAGGGTAGGGGAGTAGAATATGTTATGTTACTACAGTTCTAGTTGTATTTCTAACAGAGCTCATATAGTCTTTAGTCTTTTTTTGAAAAGGAACACAAGTGTATTCCTAGCTCGATGTATATATAGTTCTAGTTGTATTTCTAACAGAGTTCACTCGTCTATCGACGGAGACGAATACCAAGCTGAGGACAGTCGGTTTGCAAGAACCACAACCCACACGGCCATGTGTGATATTGCAGCAAAAATATTGGTTTTATGTGGAGGTGATCAGTGTAGCACCGGGCGACCCCGACCACCGGCACCACTTTTTCCTGACCTCCCGCTTGCCGCCCCGCCCGTCCCCTCATAGGACCTCACCACTGTCGTCTGTCTACCTACTTCCTCGGTGAGCCCATGCTCTTCTGCTCTTGACGCTCGAGCCGCCTGCACTTATGTTCTCTGTTCAAAAATTCCCAAAGCATCAGTACTTTGTATCAGGACAGGATACACCATGTTAGTTTTGCAAATTTTCATTATGCTTGTGTGTCCAAAATATGTACAGTTACTGCTTTTGATTTCTTGCAGCGCAGAGAAGTTACCCTGTTGCGGGCTGACCTGGAGGCTCCTTCTCCACGTCGACACAATTGCAGGACCAACTTGCTACTGACCACGCAAGCTTCCTGATGGAGCTCGTGTCCAATGATACTGAAAGGAAAAACTGCTCTAGTTTTGAACTTATTATTCAGCCATGCTATTACTGAGTGAAAAATGAGTGAAAGTGTATTGCAATTGATCTCTCTTAGATCATGACAATCCTCTATTTATCCTTTGTTTGCTTGTTTTTTGGTCTATAATTCAAGAACTTTGACCTTCGTAATTCGGTTTTTGGTTAATTTGTTGTTATGCCCAGTACAAACCATTAAATCTGAAGAGGCTTCTAATAGTGAGAAAATGTGCAGTCGGTGTGGTGTATATGTCATTCATGTATGAAAATGTGCAGTCGGTGTGGTGTATATGTTATTCATGTACATGTATTATATGTGTGGAAAATTTTCTGTATATGATGAGATGATTGCTACTTTTTCAAAGAAGGTATACATGACAATTTGATGTGCGTGCAAGAATGAAAAAATGGTTTGAATCAAAAACATTGATCAGTGCAAATTAAAAACAATGATCAGTTCAAAATTAAAATATGGTTAGCTTTTCGTATCCTGTGACGTTGACGTCGAAGCAAACGTCCAAGTTCTGCAACTAATCCATCCAGATGGGACATGGAGATCAGTCCAACAGGCGCATCTAAAGCGACATGTCATGCGCTGCCCATCCATCCCCACGCCTGTCCGCCGCACGTCGTGTCATATCGGCTCGCCATCAACCACCGTTTGTGGCTCAGCCCCGCGGTGCTTCCACGATCCCCACACGCAGCCTCCTTCTATGTTGCCCTCGCCTTGCTCTCCTCCATATATTGGCATTGTAAAAACACAACAAGTTCACAAATAAAAAAATTGTAAGTTCAACATGACGTCCCAGATAAGTTAAAAAAAACTCAAACAAAAAGAAACCCCATGAAAATTCAAATGGTAAAAGTTCAAGTCACAAAACGAGAGAAGTACAAAACATCATTGCAAAAAAATGAGTTAAAAAAAGAAACACACGAAAAATCTTCCTTTTGAAAAAATATCATTTAGCTCAACGATATAAACTATTTCGGGGACTATGATAACCAAAAAATAGAGTAAAGTCTATATGTAAAAACACGCTCAGTACAAATCCATACGGACATCGGTTCAAGTATTCTTTTTTCAGAAACATCCAAAATTTCTTTGAAAAATACCTCAGTACAAACACACACATAGATTAGTACGAGTACTCTGTTTTTCAAATAGAAAAACAGCATAATGGGTCTCACCGTATTCAAAATTACTCTTAAAAGATTGTATTATTAGCACTGTTCTGAAAAAGTTGATGTGGCTTTAGTTAAATACATCATAACAAATTTTTTTTTGAAAACGTAATTCTCTTGTCTATGGATTGTTCAAGCTCTTCAATCATTACTAAAAATGGGTCACTAGCGTATAAGTTCAAAACACAAACTTTTCTCGGGAAGAAATTCAGTCAGTGAAACTATATAAACTATGCAAGTTCAGTGATGATGACACTGTCAATTCAGATGAGAAAACACATTTAGAATTACAATCTTTTTTCTACTTCTATAAGTTCATGATCAACCCCGAGGTAGTTGAAATAATCTAGTCATATAAGTCAAAATAATCTATTCACTTGTATTATTTTGTGCTCACACTATTTACTATGTTGTGTGACAGGTTGATGAAGATGTTGATTTTACAAAAGGATCGGTGAAGCATTGGGCAATGGACACACTATCTTCATGAGATGGTGTATTGCACGACATACTTCCATTAGTTGAAGATGATACATGGAGCAGTGACCGCTCAACACTTTTTTTTGTGATAAATGTTATTATGATCTATTCTATGTATTATATTGTATGATCGGGAGAACTCAGAAGTTCATGTGTTGTCGGTGAAAAATTTCAAAACATTTTGTTTAGTAAGAACTTTTTTTATCAAATGATAAACCTATGTTAATGGAAAACAGTAGTTGAGACGAGAGAAGTCCAAAACATCGTTGCAAAAAGAAACACATGATTTTTTTCTCTTTTCTTTATGAGAAAATACCATTCAGCTCAATAGTATATACAATGCAAGTTCGAGGACTATGATATCGTAAACCGAGGAAAACCATATCAAAGATAAACAGTAAAATCTAGTATGTGAAAACACGCTCAGTACAAATCTATATGGGCATCAGTTCAAGTACTATTTTTTCAGAACCATTCAAAACTACTCTATGAAAAATATATCAGTACAAACACACACATAAATCAGTACAAACATAGTCCAACACATCATTGTAAAAAAGTTGAGTTAAAAAAACACATGAAAATTTTCTTTTCAAAAGAATATGATTCAGTTCAACATATAAACCATGCAAGTTCGGTGACTATGATATCGTGTACCATTGAAACGTTACGAGGAAAATCATATACCGAAAAAATAGAGTAAAAGTCTAGTCTATGAAAACATGCTCAGGACAAATTCATACGGACATCCGTTCAAGTACTCTCGTTTTGGAACCTTTCAGAAATACTCTGTGAAAAGTAAATCAGTATGGACACATACATAGTTCAGTACAAGTACTCTGCTTTTTTTTACGGAAAAACATCACGACGTGTCTCACCGTATTCAAAATTACTCATCAACGATTGCGAATTTGAGAAAACGTTCAACATGACTAAGTTTCACATTTTTGATAGCTATCCAACGGTATATTATTTGCCCCATTTCGACAAACTTAAAAAAAATCACGTTCAAAATCAAATTTGACCGTATTCGAATTCGTTTTTAAACTGTAAAGAATTAGAAAAACATTTCTATACGAAAAAGTTGCGCATTTTCCATAGCTTTCCAATGTCGTATCATTTGAATCAATCCGACAAACCGTTTGCAAAAACAATACGAAATACGTTTCGCCCAGAATTTTATCATTTTTCAAATTTATTTTTAATTGTATATAATTTGGAAAAACATTAGATATATGGAAGATGCGGACTTTTACCAGCTTTCCAATGCCATCTTATTTGCTCAATTCCGACCAACCATTTGAAAATTGAGTCCAAAATATGATTCGCGTTTTTGGTTAAAAAACGGTTTTTTTTCAAAACTGCTCTTAAACCGTGATGATTCTGCAAAAAAATTACTATATATTTGTAATGTACATGTCAAGAGCTTTCCAACGATATAATACACGCCCCATTCCAACGAAAAGATGATCAGTTCGACGAGATGAAAATCATCAGTACAACCGCGTGAAACCATCAGGTCAAGTAGGGTAACAGAATAATATTCTGTTACGCGAAACAGAATAGCCCAGATGTGTGTTTATATATATATATATATATATATATATATATATATATATATATATATATATATATATATATATATATATATAACCCTTCCGAACTGCGCAAGAACACACAGCTAACTGTGTGAACTATACTAGTTAACTGCCATTTTTTTGCATTTGTTTTTTGTCGTAATTATTGAACCGTTCATCGGAATGATGCAAATGATATACCGTTGGGTAGCTATTGAAAAGGAGCAAAAACTCATGTTGATCATTTTCCCAAAGTCAATTCGGTTTTTAAACAAAATTCAAAAAACTAGAAATCCTTCAAACAAGTTTTCAATATTTTTGTGAAAGAAATTTTCAAACCATTTGTCGGAATGTTGCGTATGATATTCCGTTGGAAAGCAATGGATTAGTCCGAACTTTGGTATAGAGAACTCGTTTTCAGATTTGTTCCAGTTTAAGAGCAGTTTTCAAAAAACTAACGTCATTTTCGTCATTTTTTGCTCGAACTGCTACAGTACACGCTAATTGCTCGACCAGAATAGCTAACTTACATATGATGATCAAGCTAACTGTCGGCACTGAAGAAACTTAATTTTTTTTTCCTTGTTTTTCCCGGATCAAGCTAACTGCCGATATTGAAATAGCTAACTGTCAGGGATTGTGGCAGTTAACAACAAGTTAACTGCCGGACAGAAGGTACTATTTTTTTTCTTTTACATTTTGTCCCGGGTCGAGCTAACTGACGAACACCGTAACTGCTCGATCGTAATAGCTAACTGCCCTATCCTGAGCAAGGTAACTGCCGGGCTGAAGAAACTAATTTTTTTTCTTTTGTTCGTTTTTTCGGGTCAAGTTAACTGTCGGGACTGAAATAGCTAACTGTCGGGATTGCGGCAGTTAACTTGGTGTTAACTATCAGGACTGCAGATACTAATTTATTTTCTTTTGTTCTTTTTTGCCGGGCTCACGCTAACTGCCATGAATGTCGAGGTTAACTACCATGTCAGCTGATGTTAACTGCCACTATGGACGTTTTTTCCCCATATTTGTTAACTTCTTGGGGGAAAAATTTCATAGCTAATTGTGGCTAACTCGCGGAAAGAACTGCTTCATCTCAAAAAGTTAACTTCTTTGTCTTAGTACAGAAAACTAGACATAACAGTAAACGCCACGGCCATCCAAAAACGGGAGCTACTTGGAGAGGGGTGGCCCTGGAGGGGCGGTGCTAGTGGAGCAGCAGGTCGGTGGAGGATGGCATCGGAGGCAAGGGTGGAGGTGGCTGGCGATTGGGAGCACGAGGTCTCCGTCGGTGACTACCATGAGGCATGAGCATCCTTTGCCATGTTGGAGTTAATTTTTTCCTTTTTTAAAGATGAATTTCTGCCCGGTCGAATAGAACCAGTTTTTTAAGTAGTGAAACTTCTTTTTTGAACTGTTTTAATTTCTTTTAGGAAACTTCTGCAAGTCCCAATGTTAACTAGCATTTTTGCTCAGTTAATTTCGTGCATCTTTTCATATATACTGCTGCTACGTGAAGTTAATGGACTGAAAGTAAACCAATGTTAACTGAACGGAAGTTAACCACTCCTTTTTTATAGTATATCTTCATGAGGTACTAGTAGTTAACTGAACCGAAGCTACTACGTACCTTGCAAGCCAAGTACCAATTTTTTTTAGCAAGTGGATTGAAAGTGTTTCCGGCCATCGAACTACTTGGCTGGCGCAAGTAACTGTACCTTTTTTTATACATACAGTGCTCTTTTGATACATGTGCACTTTCAAACCAAAGTTCTATAAGATGTTTCTAGACATGAGTTTTTTAGGAGAGCCGAACTGAACCCGAAGGCACAAGCTAACTGTTGGACTCTAGCTAACTGATGGTTTCTCCGAGTAAAAAAAGGTTTTTGAAAAACTAACTGTTGTTTTTGCTAACTGCTACACATACCCCCAAGTGAACCACCACAACATCTAAAAGCTAATAGTTGTTTTTGTTTATATAATCAGACTTTTTGTGCTGAAAAAACCATAGAACAACTGCTGCAAATTTCTAAGTAAACTGCCATTTTATTTTATTCAATAATGAACTGTACTCTTTATGGGTTTTTTAGTTAACTGCAGAAATTCCAAAGTTAATTTCCCCGGGCTTTTCTATGTTTTTTATACATAACTGCTGAAACCCCAGGAGTTAACCGAGCCACCAACCAAATGTGGACTTAAAAAAGAGGGAGTCACGGACAGTGACATGATACATTTTCATAAAATTATCTAGTTTTACTTATGGTGCACAAAGGAACAATATTGCAGTGCACTTAGAAAAAAAAATGAAGGAACTTCTCTCTACCACACGTAATCTTATTGTTTCACGTTGCTTGTGTTTTCCTTTTTTTCCTCAATAACTGTAAGCACTAATACTCTTAACTGCACTATAGAAACTGAACCAAATGAACTCCATGGGTGCTGCCGTCTCACCCATCATTGACGGGGCAATGAAACAATTTTTTCATTAATCGCAATGGCTAACTGCTGAAACTATACGTAACAGTCAAAACACAAACAGAAAGAACCAGATTTGAGAACTTCAGAAACTATAAACTATGTAGCTGCTGAACTATACACAACCGCTGCCAATGCCTACTAGTATTTTTCACAGAGAACAACCATGTACAGTTAAAAAATGCTAACTGCGTTGGGGGCAAGTTGATGCTGCTCGACGCCTGAAGTGAGGCCGGCTGGTTTAGGGAAATTAAATTCACCATTTTTTCAGGTAAAGCTACCTGCATAGGCCGGCTGGGTTAACTTCTATTTTTCAGTTAAGCTAACTGCATAAGGCCGTCGAAGCAGAGATATGGAAGCCATGGATCTAGAGGCAGGGGAGGAGCCACGTCGGAGTCGTGTGCCGGACCAGGAGGTAGAGGGAAGCAGCAGCCGGAAATTTGGGGAGCAAGGGAAGAGGGTCGGCGTCCTCGGTCGCCATGGCCATGGCCAACCGAGCATGAGGTCGGGGGAGTGGTGGCACTGGAGGCAAGGGTGGAGGGGGTTGGCTGGGTGGTGATGGGGAGAATGAGGCCACCGTGGGAGGAGCATGGCAGAGGCCACCGCGTGGCGACGATGAGTCCATCGGTCGGATCTCGTGGATGGGAGACAGGCCGGAGAGAGGATGCTGGTGAAGAGGGGCGCCAACCGGTGGCTGTAGGTGGAGCGAGAGATGTGCACGGCTGTGGCAGGCAGGTCCACCGTGGGGGAGGTCGAGGAATGGTGCGCGCCGGCAGGATGGTGGTGGAGCGCGGCTGCGGCGGCCGGTGTTAGCGTACTACGCGCGGGGCGGCGGCATGGCCGGGATTGGCTGCATCTGGTGGTAAGCGGCGGCGGCGGCGCCTGGAGAAGGTGGTTGGGGTGGCTGGGGGCGCGCAGCAGCCGGCGGCAGACCAGAGCTCCCTCGCGACGCTACCGCGCCGCTCGCTCCGTGGCTCGCTCCCTTCGGAAAAGAAACAGGATTAGGAGGGTGGTTCCTAAATAAGCTTATTTAGGAACTCTAGAGGTTGCAGAATAGTCACACTCTATATATATATATAAAGTGTTGTCTAATGAGAATTATATTTTGTATTACTCATGTAGCCTACAAAGTCTGTCGCACAGCGTTGTAACTTTTTACTCCATTTCTAAATTTGTACTAGTCCTCTGTACCGTATATTGCGCTACTCGTAATACTACCTTCCTCCTTGTTTATTGGTCCCCTTCGTAATTTGCATCAAATTTTGAACATAAATTTCACTAACTAAATGTTAATGCATGTCACAAAAATTATATCGTTTTATTCGTATTTGAACATAGTTTCCAATGGAGTAATTTTCGGTGACATGCATTGATATTTTGTTAGTTAAAACCTATGGTTAAAATGTGACACTAAATACGACTAGTAAGTAGTACAGTAGCAGTACTAGTATACGTCGGTCAAATTATTCATCATGTCCTCACATTAAATTGACGTGACAACACGCTGCGCGTGAGGTGACACAAGAGTCCTGGCGGCGTATTCGGGTATTGTGGACTTCAGATTTGGAGTACCACTAATCTGTCGAAATCTTTCATCATTCACTTAAAACAGTCGATTGATCATACATTGAGTACCATATAACTAGAATTAACCGATGCAAGTCCAAGAAGGATTGGCCGATGTTGCCGGCTGGCGTCAAGTTCGATCCCACGGATCAGGAGCTGATCGAGCACCTTGAGGCCAAAGTGAGTGCTGACAGCGCGAGATCTCACCCTCTCATCGATTTGTTCATACCAACCATCGACAGCGAGCACGGCATATGCTACACCCATCCTGAGAAACTTTCAGGTAAGACACCGATCGGCCGTCTACTTGCACAAACATATTCCTTTGTTTATAGCTCTATTTTTCTTTTTAGATGCAGACCTAGCGAAGCAATTACGATTTGACAGTTAATAAAAAGTGAAACAAGTGACTGCAACATGCCAAAGATGTTATGAAAATGCCAACTACATACACTAAAACTTGTATTCGAAAATACCACAGGTATCACACTGAGTGGCCTAAGTAAGCATTTCTTCCAGCGCAACTCCAGGGCATTCAAAAGGGGCACGTGGACGCGTCGCAAGATACAGTCGGAGTGCGGCATGCACGCGATGTGGCACAAGACCGGCAATACCTTGCCAGTGATGGTCAACGGCCGGCAGACGGGCAGCAAAAAGGTTCTGGTGCTGCACACCAACAAGAACTTCAACCAGCAGAGGGACCAACTGGGTGATGCACCAGTACCACCTCGCGGACTTGGAGCAAGAGAAGGAGCGGGAGATGGTCATCTGCAAGATTTTCTACCAGACAAACACTAGGGCCAGGACTAAAAAGATTGTAAGTTAGTTTGGTATTGGTACTTGTACTACCTTGTCGTCCACAAGTTGGTATTGTTGTTAACGATCTTTCGGTATGAACTTGGCATTTGCTTCCAACCATCATGCCGAGGGTCGACATGGGTATAAAGCTGAATCATTTTGTCGGCGTTCTGGGAACGGGGGTCCCTAGACTTGCCTGCCTGCGGCCCACGGCGTGGCTAAGTCAGCGGGCCGTACGACCCATCTTCATCAACAAGGCATCCAAGACCCTCGCGAGGGGCCAAGCCTCGCGAGGCGGGCGATGCAAGAGCTCCTCAGGAGTGGCCTAGCCAGGCAGGCTCACGAGGAGCGGAGACATCAAGGCGGGGCAAACCTCACGAGGCTCTCGTGACGTGAGCCATGACGATCGAGACCAGGCGGGCGCCAGCGCGCGCAACATCCTTGTTTCTTCTTTGGTGCTAAGGAGGCAAGCACAGGCGAGGAGTGCCGATGCATCAGGCAAAGGTTGCCATATCGGTGCAACGAGACCAAGACCAGAAGGACGGCAGGACGGAGGTCATCGTGGAGCCCAAGACGGCGTCACGCCAGAGCCTTTCGCAGGCGAAGACCACTTTTGTCAGGATAGCTTGTACTAGCTGTCCCCCTTCAAATTTGCCCGCCGTTGTTGGCTCCCTTCCCGCTCAATATTTGGGGAGAGGACCAGGGCCTATATAAGTAGAACCAGCCACCACAGTAGGGGGATCTCAGCTTGATCTGATCTGATCGAGAGCCTACCTTAGCCACAAGAACACCTCAACCTCAGGAGGTTGTTCTTCCCCTTGTACTGTTCATCATCAGCCCAAGAGGCAATCCACCACCACCACACTGGAGTAGGGCATTACACCACAACGGTGGCCCAAACCAGTATAAATCTCGTGTCTCTCTGTGTTGCGAGTTTGTCGAGTTCGTCCGCGAGATCTTAGTGAGCTAGGGTGTGGATCGGTAGGAGGGAAAGACTTCACGCGCACCCCAGAGTTCGAACCTTAAGGGTTTTGCCAGAAACATTTGGCACGCCAGGTAGGGGTGCGCCGTAGCTTCCCTTCCGTCGATTCGTCGCTCCGTCATCTCCATGGCGGACGCTCACCGCGCTCGAGCTGAGCGCCGGGCTGCCCTCACCGCCCGCGTTGCTCAGACGGCTCCCGTCGGCGGGCCACCCCATCGTTCTCCGTCTCCCGCCGCCAACGCTGCCACCGGCCCGGCGGGGAACGAGCAACAGGCATCCTCGCTGCATCCATCGGTGCGGCAGGACGGCCACACCGCCACTCCGTCGCTGACCCCGGCCGGTTCTTCGTCTCATGCATGCCGCGCTCCTCGCGGCGAACGAGCTCTTGCGCTACCGCCCAGTCGACGACCTCTACGAGGAGTGGCTCGACCGCGTCGCCGAGCTCGTCCGCGCCGCAGGGGGCTCCCCGGCGTCGTCCCTCTCTCAGCCTCACCCTCCGCCAGCCACAGGCGACGTGGCTCATGGCGCGCCTCCACCACCTTTGCCCCAGGACCGCGCCTTGGCGCCAAGGCGCGCGGCCCCACGGCATGATCCGCCACGTCCGGTGCCCGCGTGCGAAGAGAGAAGCTGCCAAGAAATCCCTCAGCCGTGGGAAGATGCACCTGCGCTCCCCGCGCCGCCTCGTCAAGACCGCGCGCCGCTTGCGGTGGCGCCGCGCGGACCTCATCGAGACCAAGCTCCACCTCCGATGCGGGCCCCGGCAACCACGGCCGGCTGCTGCGCCTTCACCCCCGAGCTGCGTAGCTTCGCCTGGCCAGACAAGTTCAAGCCGGATCTGCCTCCCCGCTATGACGGCACCTCCGATCCCGCGGAGTTCCTGCAGCTCTACGAGCTGAGCATCGAAGCGGCCAACGGCGACGAGAAGGTCGTGGCGAACTGGTTCCCTATGGCTCTCAAGGATGGTGCCCGCTCCTGGCTCCTGAACCTACAGCACGGCTCGATCTCCTTTTGGGATGAGATGCGCGACCGCTTCGTCGCCAACTTCCAGGGCACCCGCAACCGCCCGCCGGCCGCAGGTGACCTGCGCCGCATCAAGTAACAGCTAGGGGAGACCCTCCAGAAGTACATCCAGCGCTTCAACAACACTCGCCTCAAGATCCCCAAGGTCACGGACGAGGCCATCACCTCTGCATTCTCAGACGGCGTCCGTGACGTCAAGATGAAGGAAGAGCTTGCTATCCATGAGGAGTTGTGCACATCTCAGGAGCTGTTCAACCTGGCGATCAAGTGCGCAAGAGCTGAGGAGGGGCGCCTCTCCCTCCTCGAGCTGCCAGCCGCGGGCACAGAGGAGAAGAAAGCCAAGGCCAAGGACGTGAAGCGCAAGGAAGCGGCAGTGCTCGCAGCGGAGCCCGACACCAAGCGGGGCAGAGATCAGCCCGAGTCATCCAAGAACAGCCGACCGTTCTGCGCCTTCCACAACATGAACACCCACAACACCAGTGACTGTCAAGAGCTCAGAGCCATCCGCGAAGGACGCTTCGGTTGACGCCCCGAGCCTAGCGACCGGGGCTACGGCCGTGGAGGAGGACGTGGAGGCTGACGCTGGGACGACTGTGGCCCGCGCCAGGAGTGGCGCGATAGGCCTCATGAGGACCGCTGGCAGGACCATCCTCGCGAGGGCGCCTGGAGGGGCCAGCCTCGTGAGGATCGCCCCTAGGGCAACGCCGGCCTTCCCCCGCTGCCGCCACCAAGAAGGGACAACGATCACCATCAGGATGAGGGGGCTGGGGGCTTCCAGGAGCCGCGTGCAATCGCCTGCATCTTGGGCAGTGCGCAGGCCCCAGCCTCTCAACGCATCTTCAAACAGTTCGTTCGTGAAGTGAACGCGGTGCTCCCCAAGCTCGAGGCCACGCGCCCACTCAGGTGGTCCCAATGTGCCATCACTTTCAACTCGGCAGATCAGCTCAAGTGCGCAGCCACCGCTAGCGCTCTCCCGATGCTTTGTTCACCAGTCATCAGCAATGTGCAACTTACCAAGACCCTCATCGACGGCGGCGCAGGGCTCAACGTCCTGTCCGTCGACACGTTCGACAACCTCCAAGTGCCATATGAGCAGCTTCAGCCTACCAAGCCTTTCTCAGGAGGGACCGACGGCTCCACCACACCGATAGGCAAGTCCGCCTGCCTGTCACCTTCGGGGAGCGCAAGAACTACCGCACCGAGCTCATCGACTTTGACGTCGCGCACATTCGCTTGCCGTACAACGCCATCCTCGGGTATCCAGCCCTGGCCAAGTTCATGGCGGTCACCCATCACGGCTACAACGTCCTCAAGATGCAGGGAAGCGGCGGAATCATCACGGTCCCATGTGAAGAGAGAGATGCAGTGTGCTCCCTCGAGCGCGCCTTCCAAGCTGCAGCAATCAACGACCCCGACCGCAAAAGTGAGGGCCCTCTTGAGGCCCTCCCCAAGAAGAAGAAGAAGCAGCTGCGTCGAGCAGAATCTCAGGAGGGTGGCGACGCGGCTGGAGCCTCATCAGGATCAGCGCCCGCTTCAGGCGCGCCTCCCTCCAACGCATAGGAAGGCGCGCCCGGCACCCTCCTCGGGCAGGGCTCGGGGGCTCTCTTCTGGAGGGCCTCAGACCTTGCCAACCTCACGAGGGAGGCACTTGGGCACCACTTGGAGGCGTGCTTCGCGACACGTTTCCCTCAGGAGAACACAGGGCAAGGAGTGCCCACCACTCAGGAGTTCATCACCAAGACCACTCAGGAACTGCAAGACACAAGAGCCATGCGCGGCGACAGCCGCTCACAAGGCGCAGCTCCCCATCCAGGTGAGGATGCTGGGCTGCGTGTCTGCATCGACATCCCAGGGCTCAACAGGGCTGCATCTCAGGAGCGTTTCTGGCCTTCGCGTGTGGGCCGTTGCAAGGGCCCGCCACACAGCTACGTTCGCATGCCCTTCGGCTTGTCGAGCGTGGCGTCAGCCTATCAGCGCAACATGTGGCGTGTCCTGGCAGCTCAGGAGGCCAGGTACCACGCCGTCCTGGAAGAAATGGAGACGATCTTCAAGGAACCTCCCGAGCCCCCAGAGCCTCCCGAGGCTCAGGGCCCCGGTGACTCGTGAAGAGTCATTCCTTCGACGCACGCCTTCAGCTGCACCAACTCTACTTCGTCTACAGAACCAGGTGACATTTTCCAAGCTCGTTTAGCTGGGAGCGCCCCTCGGGCTTGTTGGGGATCGTAGCAGAATTTAAAATTTTTCTACGCATCAGGAAGATCCATCTATGGAGTATACTAGCAATGAGGGGAAAGGAGTGCATCTACATACCCTTGTAGATCGCGAGCGGAAGCGTTCCAATGAACGGGGTTGATGGAGTCGTACTCGCCGTGATCCAAATCACCGATGACCGAGTGCCAAACGGACGGCATCTCCGCGTTCAACACACGTATGGAGCAGCGACGTCTCCTCCTTCTTGATCCAGCAAGGGGGAAGGAGAGGTTGATGGAGATCCAGCAGCACGACGGCGTGGTGGTGGAAGTAGCGGGGTCTCGGCAGGGCTTCGCCAAGCTTCTGCGAGAGGGAGAGGTGTTGCAGGGGGAGAGGGAGGCGCCAGGGGCTGTCATATTGCTGCCCTCCCTCCCCCCACTATATATAGCCCCCCTGGGAGGGGGGGCGCCGGCCTGGATCCCATCTGCAAGGGGGGGCGGCGGCCAGGGGGAAACTTACCCCCCAAGGCAAGTGGGGCGCCCCCCACCCTAGGGTTTCCAACCCTAGGAGCAGGGGGGAGGCCCATGGGGGGCGCCCCAGCCCACTAAGGGCTGGTTCCCTTCCCACTTCAGCCCATGGGGCCCTCCGGGATAGGTGGCCCCACCCGGTGGGCCCCCGGGACCCTTCCGGTGGTCCCGGTACACTACCGGTGACCCCCGAAACTTTCCCAGTGGCCGAAACTTGACTTCCTATATATAATTCTTCACCTCCGGACCATTACGGAACTCCTCGTGACGTCCGGGATCTCATCCGGGACTCCGAACAACTTTCGGGTTTCCGCATACTAATATCTCTACAACCCTAGCGTCACCGAACCTTAAGTGTGTAGACCCTACGGGTTCGGGAGACATGCAGACATGACCGAGACGCCTCTCTGGTCAATAACCAACAGCGGGATCTGGATACCCATGTTGGCTCCCACATGTTCCACGATGATCTCATCGGATGAACCACGATGTCGAGGATTCAATCAATCCCGTATACAATTCCCTTTGTCAATCGGTACGTTACTTGCCCGAGATTCGATCGTCGGTATCCCAATACCTTGTTCAATCTCGTTACCAGCAAGTCACTTTACTCGTACCGTAATGCATGATCCCGTGGCTAACTCCTTAGTCAGATTGAGCTCATTATGATGATGCATTACCGAGTGGGCCCAGGGATACCTCTCCGTCATACGGAGTGACAAATCCCAGTCTCGATCCGTGCCAACCCAACAGACACTTTCAGAGATACCCGTAGTGTACCTTTATAGTCACCCAGTTACGTTGTGATGTTTGGTACACCCAAAGCACTCCTACGGTATCCGGGAGTTGCACGATCTCATGGTCTAAGGAAAAGATACTTGACATTGGAAAAGCTCTAGCAAACGAACTACACGATCTTTTATGCTATGCTTAGGATTGGGTCTTGCCCATCACATCATTCTCCCAATGATGTGATCCCGTTATCAACGACATCCAATGTCCATGGTCAGGAAACCGTAACCATCTATTGATCAACGAGCTAGTCAACTAGAGGCTTACTAGGGACATGGTGTTGTCTATGTATCCACACATGTATCTGAGTTTCTTATCAATACAATTCTAGCATGGATAATAAACGATTATCATGAACAAGGAAATATAATAATAACCAATTTATTATTGCCTCTAGGGCATATTTCCAACAGTCTCCCACTTGCACTAGAGTCAATAATCTAGTTCACATCACCATGTGATTAACACTCACAGGTCACATCACCATGTGACCAACGTCCAAAGAGTTTACTAGAGTCAACAATCTAGTTCACATCACTATGTGATTAACACTCAATGAGTTCTGGTTTGATCATGTCATGCTTGTGAGAGAGGTTATTAGTCAACGGGTCTGAACCTTTCAGATCCGTGTGTGCTTTACGAATATCTATGTCATCTTGTGGATGCTACCACGCGCTACTTGGAGCCATTTCAAATAACTGCTCTACTATACGAATCCGGTTTACTACTCAGAGTCATCCGGATTAGTGTCAAAGTTCGCATCGACGTAACCCTTTACGATGAACTCCTTTTCACCTCCATAATCGAGAAAATTCCTTAGTCCACTAGATACTAAGGATAAGTTCGACCGCTGTCATGTGATCCATTCCCGGATCACTATTGTACCCCTTGACCAACTCATGGCAAGGCACACTTCATGTGCGGTACACAACATAGCATACTGTAGAGCCTACGTCTAAAGCATAGGGGACGACCTTCGTCCTTTCTCTCTCTTCTGCTGTGGTCAGGTCTTGAGTCTTACTCAATACTCACACCTTGTAACACAGCCAAGAACTCCTTCTTTGCTGATCTATTTTGAACTCTTTCAAAATCATGTCAAGGTGTGCGTTCTTTGAAAGTATCATCAGACGTCTTGATCTATCTCTATAGATCTTGATGCCCAATATGTAAGCAGCTTTATCCAGGTCTTGCTTTGAAAAACTCCTTTCAAACAACCCTTTATGCTTTCCAGAAATTTTACATCATTTCGGATCAACAATATGTCATTCACATATACTTATCAGAAATGTTGCAGTGCTCCCACTCACTTTATTGTAAATACAAGTTTCTAACAAACTTTGTATAAACCCAAAAACTTTGATCACTCCATCAAAGCGTATATTCTGACTCCGAGATGCTTGCTCTAGTCCATGGAAGGATCGCTGGAGCTAGCATACCTTTTAGCATCCTTAGGATCGACAAAACCTTTCTGATTGTATCACATACAACCTTTCCTTACGAAAACTGGTAAGGAAACTTGTTTTGACATCCATCTGCCAGATTTCATAAATGCCGCTAATGCTAACATGATTCCGACGGACTTAAGCATCGCTACGGATGAGAAAATCTCATCGTAGTCAACTCCTTGAACTTGTGAAAATACTCTTTGCCACAAGTCGAGCTTCATAGACGGTAGCATTACCGTTCATGTCCGTCTTCTTCTTAAAGATCCATTTATCTCAATGGCTTGCCGATCATCGGGCAAGTTCATCAAAGTCCATGCTTTGTTCTGATACATGGATCCTATCTCGGATTTCATGGCTTCTAACCATTTGTCGGAATATGGGCCCACCATCGCTTCTCCACAGCTCATAGGTTCATCGTTGTCCAACAACATGACTTCCAAGACAGGATTACGCATTACTCTGAAGTAGTACGCATCCTCGTCGTCCTACGAGGTTTGGTAGTGACTTGATCCGAAGTTTCATGATCACTATCATAAGCTTCCACTTCAATTGGTGTAGGTGCCACAGGAACAACTTCCTGTGCCCTTCTACACACTAGTTGAAGTTATGGTTCAATAACCTCATCAAGTCTCCACCATCCTCCCACTCAATTCTTTCGAGAGAAACTTTTCCTCGAGAAAGGACTCATTTCTAGAAGCAATTACTTTTGCTTCCAGATCTGAAATAGGAGGTATACCCAACTGTTTTGGGTTTTCTATGAAGATGCATCTATCCGCTTTGGGTTCGAGCTTATCAGCTTGAAACTTTTTTCACATAAGCATCGCAGCCCCAAACTTTTAAGAAACGACAACTTAGGTTTCTCCAAATGGTGTCGTCTCAATGGAATTGCGTGGTGCCCCTTTTAAAGTGAATGCGGTTATCTCTAATGCCTAACCCATAAACGATAGTGGTAATTCGATAGGAAACATCATGGCATGCACCATATCCAATAGGGTGCAGTTATGATGTTCGGACACACCATCACACTGTGGTGTTCCAGGCGGTATTAATTGTGAAACACTTTCCACAATGTCTTAATTGTGTGCCAAACTCGTAACTCAGATATCTCTATGATCATATCATAGACATTTTATCCTCTTGTCACGACGATCTTCAACTTCACTCTGAAATTACTTGAACCTTTCAATAATTCAGACTTGTGTTTCATCAAGTAAATATTCTCAGCATCTACTCAAATCATCTGTGAAGTAAGAACATAACGATATCCACTGCATGCCTCAGCACTCATTGAACTGCATACATCAAAATGTATTACTTCCAATAAGTTGCTCTCTTGTTCCATCTTACTGAAAACGAGGCCTTTCAGTCATCTTGCCCATGTGGTATGATTTGCATGTCTCAAGTGATTCAAAATCAAGTGAGTACAAACGATCCATTTGCATGGAGTTTCTTCATGCATGTATACCAATAGACATGGTTCGCATGTCTCAATCTTTTCAAAAATGAGTGAGTCCAAAGATCCATCTACATGGAGCTTCTTCATGCGTTCTATACCAATATGACTCAAATGGCAGTGCCACAAGTATGTGGAACTATCATTACTATTTTATATCTTTTGGCACGAACATGTGTATCACTACGATCGAGATTCATTTTAGGTGCAAGACCATTGAAGGTATTATTCAAATAAACAGAGTAACCATTATTCTCCTTAAATGAATAACCGTATTGCGATAAACATAATCCAATCATGCTCAACGCAAACACCAAATCTCGATGGTAGAGGGAGCATGCGATGCTTGATCACATCAACCTTGGAAACACTTCCAACACATATCGTCATCTCACCTTTAGCTAGTCTCCGTTTATTCCGCAGCTTTTATTTCGAGTTACTAACACTTAGCAACCAAACCGGTATCTAATACCCTGGTGCTGCTAGGAGTACTAGTAAAGTACACATTCATTTAATGTATATCCAATATACTTCTGTCGACCTCGCCTGCCTTCTCATCTACCAAGTATCTAGGGTAGTTCTGCTTCAGTGACCGTTCCCCTCATTACAGGAGCACTTAGTCTCGGGTTTGGGTTTAACTTTGGGATTCTTCGCTAGAGCAGCAAATGATTTGCTGTTTCATGAAGTATCCCTTCTTGCCCTTGCCCTTCTAGAAACTAATGGTTTTACTAACCATCAACAATTGATGCTCCTTCTTGATTTCTACTTTCGCGGTGTCAAACATCGCGAGTTGCTCAAGGATCATCATATCTATCCCTGATATGTTATAGTTCATCACGAAGCTCTAATAGCTTGGTGGCAGTGACTATGGAGAACCATCACTATCTCATCTGGAAGATTAACTCCCACTCGATTCAAGCGATTGTAGTACTCAGACAATCTGAGCACATGCTCAACGATTGAGCTTTTCTCCCTTAGTTTGCAGGCTTAAGAAACTTGTCGGAGGTCTCACACCTCTTGACGTGGGCACGAGCCTAAAATCCCAATTTCAGCTCTTGGAACATCTCATATGTTCCGTGGCGTTTCAAAATGTCTTCGGTGCCTTAATTCTAAACCGTTTAACATTACGCATTGAACTATCACGTAGTCATCAAAACGTGTATGTCAGATGTTCGCAACATCCACAGACGACGCTCGAGGTTCAGCACACCGAGCGGTGCATTAAGGACATAAGCCTTCTGTGCAGCAATGAGGACAATCCTCAGTTTACGGACCCAGTCCACATAATTGCCACTACCAACTTTCAACTAAATTTTCTCTAGGAACATATCTTAACCAGTAGAACTAAAGCGCAAGCTATGACATAATTTGCAAAGACCTTCTGACTATGTTCATGATAATTAAGTTTATCTGATTAATGAACTCCCACTCAGATAGACATCCCTCTAGTCATCTAAGTGATACATGATCCAAGTCAAACGAGGCCGTGTTCGATCATCACGTGAGACGGACTAGTCATCATCGGTGAACATCTCCATGTTGATCGCATCTACTATACGACTCATGTTCGACCTTTCGATCTCTTGTGTTCCGAGGCCATGTCTGTACATGCTAGGCTCGTCAAGTCACCTAAGTGTTTCGCATGTGTTCCGAGGCCATGTCTGTACATGCTAGGCTCGTCAACACCCGTTGTATTCGAACGTTAGAATCTATCACACCCGATCATCACGTGGTGCTTCGAAACAACGAACCTTCGCAACGGTGCACAGTTAGGGGGAACACGTCTCTTGAAATTTTAGTGAGGGATCATCTTATTTATGCTACCGTCGTTCTAAGCAAATAAGATGTAAACATGATAAACATCACATGCAAATCATAAAGTGACGTGATATGGCCAATATCATCTTGCGCCTCCATCTTCGAGGCGCAGCATGATCACCTTCATCACCGGCATGACACCATGATCTCCATCATCATGATCTCCATCATTGTGTCTTCATGAAGTTGTCTCGCCAACTATTACTTCTACTACTATGGCTAACGGTTAGCAATAAAGTAAAGTAATTACATGGCGTTTTCATTGACACGCAGGTCATACAATAAATTAAGACAACTCCTATGGCTCCTGCCGGTTGTCATTCTCATCGACATGCAAGTCGTGATTCCTATTACAAGAACATGATCAATCTCATACATCACATATATCATTCATCACATCCTTTTTGGCCATATCACATCACATGTCATACCCTGCAAAAACAAGTTAGACGTCCTCTAATTGTTGTTGCATGTTTTACGTGGCTGCTATGGGTTTCCAGCAAGAACGTTTCTTACCTACGCAAAAGCCAGAACGTGATATGCCAATTTCTATTTACCCTTCATAAGGACCCTTTTCATCAAATCCGATCCGACTAAAGTGGGAGAGACAGACACCCGCTAGCCACCATATGCAACTAGTGCATGTCAGTCGGTGGAACCTGTCTCACGTAAGAGTACGTGTAAGGTCGGTCCGGGCCGCTTCATCCCACGATGCCGCCGAATCAAGATAAGACTAGTAACGGTAAGAAGAATTGGCAACATCAACGCCCACAACTGCTTTGTGTTCTACTCGTGCATAGTAACTACGCATAGGCCTGGCTCATGATGCCACTGTTGGGGATCGTAGCAGAATTTAAAAAATTTCTACGCATCAGGAAGATCCATCTATGGAGTATACTAGCAATGAGGGGAAAGGAGTGCATCTACATACCCTTGTAGATCGCGAGCGGAAGCGTTCCAATGAACGGGGTTGATGGAGTCGTACTCGCCGTGATCCAAATCACCGATGACCGAGTGCCAAACGGACGGCACCTCCGCGTTCAACACACGTATGGAGCAGCGACGTCTCCTCCTTCTTGATCCAGCAAGGGGGAAGGAGAGGTTGATGGAGATCCAGCAGCACGACGACGTGGTGGTGGAAGTAGCGGGGTCTCGGCAGGGCTTCGCCAAGCTTCTGCGAGAGGGAGAGGTGTTGCAGGGGGAGAGGGAGGCGCCAGAGGCTGTCATATTGCTGCCCTCCCTCCCCCCACTATATATAGGCCCCCTGGGAGGGGGGGCGCCGGCCTGGATCCCATCTGCAAGGGAGGGCGGCGGCCAGGGGGAAACTTACCCCCCAAGGCAAGTGGGGCGCCCCCCACCCTAGGGTTTCCAACCCTAGGCGCAGGGGGAGGCCCATGGGGGGCGCCCCAGCCCACTAAGGGCTGGTTCCCTTCCCACTTCAGCCCATGGGGCCCTCCAGGATAGGTGGCCCCACCCGGTGGACCCCCGGGACCCTTCCGGTGGTCCCGGTACACTACCGGTGACCCCCGAAACTTTCCCAGTGGCCGAAACTTGACTTCCTATATATAATTCTTCACCTCCGGACCATTACGGAACTCCTCATGACGTCCAGGATCTCATCCGGGACTCCGAACAACTTTCGGGTTTCCGCATACTAATATCTCTACAACCCTAGCGTCACCGAACCTTAAGTGTGTAGACCCTACGGGTTCGGGAGACATGCAGACATGACCGAGACGCCTCTCTGGTCAATAACCAACAGCGGGATCTGGATACCGATGTTGGCTCCCACATGTTCCACGATGATCTCATCGGATGAACCACGATGTCGAGGATTCAATCAATCCCGTATACAATTCCCTTTGTCAATCGGTACGTTACTTGCCCGAGATTCGATCGTCGGTATCCCAATACCTTGTTCAATCTCGTTACCGGCAAGTCACTTTACTCGTACCGTAATGCATGATCCCGTGGCTAACTCCTTAGTCAGATTGAGCTCATTATGATGATGCATTACCGAGTGGGCCCAGAGATACCTCTCCGTCATATGGAGTGACAAATCCCAGTCTCGATCCGTGCCAACCCAACAGACACTTTCAGAGATACCCGTAGTGTACCTTTATAGTCACCCAGTTACGTTGTGACGTTTGGTACACCCAAAGCACTCCTACGGTATCCGGGAGTTGCACGATCTCATGGTCTAAGGAAAAGATACTTGACATTGGAAAAGCTCTAGCAAACGAACTACACGATCTTTTATGCTATGCTTAGGATTGGGTCTTGCCCATCACATCATTCTCCCAATGATGTGATCCTGTTATCAACGACATCCAATGTCCATGGTCAGGAAACCGTAACCATCTATTGATCAACGAGCTAGTCAACTAGAGGCTTACTAGGGACATGGTGTTGTCTATGTATCCACACATGTATCTGAGTTTCCTATCAATACAATTCTAGCATGGATAATAAACGATTATCATGAACAAGGAAATATAATAATAACCAATTTATTATTGCCTCTAGGGCATATTTCCAACAGGGCTGCATTATTCCCAGACTGCATGGGTCCGTCCCTGTGGCATGTATCCCTCTTGCTTATGTCTTTAGCTTACCTTGCTGGGGGCGCCCCTCGGGCTGCATCATCCCCAAGCCGCTCGGGCCGGACCTAGTGGCATGTATCTTCCTGCATTAACCCAAGCTGATTTGCCTTCCATGCTTAACCTGCCTACAGTTATCACCCGCTCGATCGCCACCCGCCACGGGTCCATTCATCCCGTGCAATTCGCTTGCGCGTTAAAAGGGGGGCTCCTGAGCATCGCGACTCAGGAGCTCTTGCTGGCTCTCCAACCCTCACCCCCTGGCCTTGACCACAGCATCGCGGCCTGGCATACCAGCGGCGGCTGAGCTCGCTCGAGGGCCGGGACCTGAGGACGCAGAGTGCTTGCACCTAACCGCGTTGCAGGAACACACAGCAACCAAGACTCAAGACCAGGCGCAACCCGCCTTGAGGTAGGGCCTCGTGAGTCCCGCGCTGGCTCATGAGTGCCCAGATACACCTCGCAGCTCTGTTGTGCAAGCCACGTGTCAGGGCGGGGTTGTACACGCCCCGGGGGCTCCTCCCGGAGGGGGCCCCCCTCCCACGCACAAGTGGAAGCACCATGCTCCGCGCTGGCCGTCGACACTGCCGAGGAGCGGCTATGCCCGTGCACAAGCGGAAGCACTATGCTCCGCGCTGGTGATAAACAACTGAGGGCGGCTTCACGGTCGTACCAACCTCAGGGAGCCCAGAGCTCAGCGTCCGGCCTCACTGCAACGCCTCCCCTCGGGAGAGCCGCGAGGGGGCTGCGCTCGGGTCACGCCCAAGCGCTCGCCACCCAACCAGACCTCCCGGGCCTGGGGGCTTCTCTCGGGTCACGCCCAAGCGCACGCCGCCCAAACAGGCCTCCCGGACCTGGTCGTCGCACGCCCCTCCCAAGGCCTCGGCGAGGGAAGGTATGGAGATTGTTTGCGCGTCAAGGGGGACTCCTGAGCATCGCGACTCAGGAGTCTAACTGGTCACGTAGCCCCTCACTCCTTGGTCCGTCCTGGTCTCTGGTCGGCCCAATGGCGGTTGAGGTATGCGCGGGGCCGGGCTCTACCGACGTAGAACATCAACCTATCCTCGTGAACTCTTCCTATATGTTGTTCGCGTGTCAAGGGGGACTCCTGAGCATCGCGACTCAGGAGCCTAACTGGTCACGTAGCCCCTCACTCCTTGGTCCGTCCTGGTCTCCTGTCGGCCCAATGGCGGTTGAGGTATGCGCGGGGCCGAGCTCTGCCGACGTAGAACACAAAGCAGATAGGAAGGAAAGCACAAAATCTCGAAGCAAATTTTACAAGCACATTGTCCTCACAATACCAAATGAAAAGTCTAAACACCTCCATGAGGCCTGATACATGTTGCAGGAACGAAACGGAAGAATAGCCGTAGGTCACCCCTGGACACCGCCATCGCCTGCGGAAGGTGCTCCTCCACGTCGTCTTCACCTTCATCACCAGCCGCAGGATCGGTGGCATCGCCAGACAAAGGAGCGGAGACAAAGCCGCGGAACTTCTTCAGCAAGGCCTCCACTTGACCTTGTACAACTGCGGTGGCGGCTGCGCTAAGATCATCGGCCACGGGCTCCAGCAGCTTGTCAAGGCAAGCGTTGGGGTCGCGGAGGTGCAGATGGCTGAAGACGCGAGTCAATGCAGCTGAAGACAAGACGCGAGCTTCTGCCTCCGCCATGGGACCGACACCATCAACGACTTCCTCGAGCGCCTTCACCAAGAGAGGAAGCAGCCGGGCGGGGTCGTCCTCATCGGTGGCCAGCGACTTCTCCAGGCCGTGCTCGTAGAGCGTCTTCAGTGCCTTGCGAGATCTCTTCTCGAGATCGGCAAAGGCCACGCGGTCTTCGGCCAGGACTCGCGCCTTGGCGTCAAGATCAGCCACCCTCGCCTCCACCTTCCGCTCCAGCTCTTCCAACCGGTTGCACTCGGCGGCCTGCGTCTTCCCCAACTCTGCCAGCTCAGCATCACAGTTCTTGACGGCGTCCTCCCGGGCCTTCATCTCCTCCTCCTTCGCTTGGCGGCAGCGTGCTTCTTTGGCGTGCTTGTCGCGCAGGCTCTTCAGCTTGTCCTCCAGCTCTCGGCAGCGGTCGCGGGCGGCCTTGGCGTCCTTCAGTGCCGCCTCACGATCGGCTACAGCGGTGGCAGCGCTCTGCTTCTCCTTTTCGGAGGACGCCGCGGCCTGACTCAGCGTCACGCGAACTGCCAAGTCGGAGTGAAGCTAGCCAGAGGCCAGCTCCAGGCACCCGGCCACCAGGCGCGGGTCCGCGCTCAGGAGATCTGCCTGCAACTGGGTCATCTCCGAAAGAGCACGCTCCAGGACAGCAGCAGAGGTAGAAGAACCTGGGAGTGAAGGTGCGGCAGTAGGAGAAGGCGACGTCGTCGCCAGGGCCCGGGAGATTGCGGGTTCCGGAGCAGCTGGGACCTCATCAACCGCGCCAGACGCCGGCACTTCCGGAGCCAGCGGGGCCATGGGGGCTGATTCCACACGGCGATGTTCCTCTTGGCCTCGCGAGGACGACCGGTTTGGGGAGGTGCGGGCGCCGCTGCCTCCTTTCTCTGCGGAGGAAGGCACGGCCGCCGTATCCTCCTTCGTCTTCTTCGCTGAAGGCGTCGGCCTGATCGACCAAGGGCGAATGTCAGGATATAACAAGTACAAGCAGGGACAAGGCGAAGCTTAAGGCCCTTACCGATCCACTGCAACATATTTCCGCTTGGGGAGCTTGAAGCATGACAGCGTCGGGACCTGAGGAGTGGGCACGCGGGCCCCGGCGGCAGAAGGGCGAGAGCCGGCCTCAGGAGGCGTCGAGACAGGGGCAGCATCTCGAGGAACCAACGACGACCTGCCCCTTGTCGGGATGAGGGGCTGCTCCCTCTCCTCCTGGCAGGCGTCGACCTTGGCGTCGTCGGGCAGGGCGGGGAGGATCTCGGCCTTGCTCAAAGGGGAAGTCTCCCCCACCTCTTCAAAAGTCTTCTCCGAGTCCACCTCCTCCTCCTCCCCTCCACGGGACTCGTCGGAGGACACCTCCACCGGCTTCGGTGTTGCAGGAGCTCCTGCGAGCGCTGGGGGCACCAGGCCGCGCGCGTCAAAGGTCGGCCTGGAGGCGACAAGTTCCTCCCAGTCCTTGCGGAGGAACAAAGGAACGAAGGCATTAGGCGGGTACTCCTGGTTGTCCCCAACTATGAGGCGCAGGACAGCATCCAATTCGTCGCTCGGAAGGGCCCCAAGCCTCAGACGGGTCTTGTTCCCCTCTTCTTCAAGCTCCCACAAGGGGCGCGAGCGCGCCTGGAGAGGGGCAACTCGCAGCATCAAGAACTCCCTCAGGAGCATTGCCCCCGTCACCTTGGCTGCCTTCACGTTGCCCGGCTTCAAGTCAGTCGTCATCTGCCCCAACACAGACAATGCCCGCTCATAGGCAAGCTCTGCCTTGGGCCACCCCTTGTTGAGCTGGGGCGCCTTCGTCGGTAACACCAGGCGCGGATGGGCGCGCTTGGCGTCCATCATGACCCATTTGGATCGGATATTGTCGGCCCTCTTCCCGGTGCTCGAGATCGAGTTGGCCTTGCTAGACGCGACGAAGTTGGCTCATCCGGAGAGTGGCCCATTAGTGACGCAAAGGAAGAAGAAGTGGCGCAGAAGCGCCACGGACGGCAGCACGCTGAGGTACGCCTCGCAGTAGTAGGCGAAGATGGACAAGAGGAGGATAGAGTTGGGATGGAAGTGCAACGCCAGCAGCCCGTAGTGGTCGAGAACCTCATAAAAGAAGTCGGAGAAAGGAGGGACCAACCCGACGGCGACGCTGCTCGAGAAGAAGGGGAAGAAGGTGCTTCCCTCAGGCTCCGGCGCATCAGAGGTGAGCCGGAGCTCCGTCTTCCCCCACTCGTTGCTCTCCCCCGCCGTTAGCAGGCGCACGGAGGCGAGGCTCTTCTCTGTGACGGTGGGCGCTTCAAGAGCCGGCTCATACCAAGCCGGCGCTGAGCAAGTCCTAACCTTGCGCGGCGCCATGGGCCGCAGATGCAGAGCGAGATTGGAGCAGATCTGAGGTAGCGGTGCCGAGGAGCGAGAAAGGGGATCTGGAGCAAGGTGAGGAAGAAACAATGAAGGCAAGCGCTGCCCGCGCCAGCCTTTTGTCCAACAGAGCAGTTGCCGAGGCAGCGTGGGGAAGCGGAGACGCCCACGTCCAATCAACCGCCACGCGTCAACTGAGGCCGCAGACTTTTGGGCCCGCGGTGCTCCGTACTTGACCCTTGGCTCCGCCGCGAAGCCAAGCCCGAGCGCACCTTGGGCCCGGGGGCTACTGTCGGCATTCTGGGAATGGGGGTCCCCAGACTTGCCTGCCTGCGGCCCACGGCGTGGCTAAGTCAGCGGGCCGTACGACCCATCTTCATCAACAAGGCATCCAAGACCCTCGCGAGGCGGACGACGCAAGACCTCCTCAGGAGTGGCCTAGCCAGGCAGGCTCACGAGGAGCGGAGATATCAAGGCGGGGCAAACCTCACGAGGCTCTCGTGACGTGAGCCATGAAGATCGAGACCAGGCAGGCGCCAGGCGGGCGCCAGCATGCGCAGCGTCCTTGTTTCCTCTTTGGTGCTAAGGAGGCGAGCGCAGGCGAGGAGTACCGAGGCATCAGGCAAAGGTTGCCATATCGGTGCAACGAGACCAAGACCAGAAGGACGGCAGGACGGAGGTCATTGTGGAGCCCAAGACGGCGTCACCGCCAGAGCCTTTCGCAGGCGAAGACCACTTTTGACAGGATAGCTTGTACTAGCTGTCCCCCTTCAAATTTGCCCGCCGTTGTTGGCTCTGGGGAGAGGGCCAGGGCCTATATAAGTAGAACCAGCCACCACAGTAGGGGGATCTCAGCTTGATCTGATCTGATCGAGAGCCTACCTTAGCCACAAGAACACCTCAACCTCAGGAGGCTGTTCTTCCCCTTGTACTGTTCATCATCAGCCCAAGAGGCAATCCACCACCACCACACTAGAGTAGGGTATTACACCACAACGGTGGCCCGAACCAGTATAAATCTCGTGTCTCTCTGTGTTGCGAGTTCGTCGAGTTCGTCCGCGAGATCTTAGTGATCTAGGGCATGGATCGGTAGGAGGGAAAGACTTCGCGCGCACCCCAGAGTTCGAACCTTAAGGGTTTTGCCGGAACCCCACATCCGACACATTTGTTTTGAAACAAATTTTCAGGCACCTGATTTTTATTTGATGGGTAGCATAAGCACCTGCCGTTCGAATTCCCAGTTCTCCAAAATTTTCGAAACAAGTGCATGCACTTATTATCACGATGAAAGAACAATATACCTGCTGGATCGCAGTTATCAGTCTGTACTTGCGGAATTCTCTCGTTTATTGAGCAGGTATATTGTTTTTTCAGGTTGAGCAAGTTTCAACTGGGCTGTAGACTGCCCAGGCTTCTTTTTGTTTTTAACAGGCCCAACCCATGACGACAATGGGGCACAAAGATCCAGCAAGTATCTACTGGCCTCTGGCCCGGAAGCGTTAGTTATATTTTGTCTTAGAACATCTGCAGGCAGTTTTTTTACTGAATCAAACACACAACCCAGTTCTATTTTCCTCTTGAAACGCCATGTCCTACTTCCGTTTTCTAATCTCTACCTGTAGTTTTACTAGTTCATATACACGTATCATTATATTGAAAATACATAAAGTTCCCTTTTCATATTTACATCCATATTTTTGTTGTTGTTTTCCCTCCCAGCGCTGTTTTTTTTACCACTGGTTTTCCCTTAAACCAACTCAATTGTCCCACGTCTTATTTGCTTACAAAAACAAAATGATTTTTTGGCAAATAAATAAGTTCTTAAAAAATAAATATTTATCATTTCGGGATTACAAGAGTTCAGACTCCACGAAAATATGCAAAATAAGGTTGAACTTTTTAACCGTGGTCTTGGGCAGAAAATGGGCTGTAATAAATTACTTATGAATTAGCAAATGGGCTGCAAATTATTAAAAAAATAGCAAATGGGCTCTATGTTGTCTGCTACAGATTTGGAGGCTAGCTTGTGGGCCTACTAAGTTCACGCGTACACAAGGTTTCTCAAAAAAAAAGAAACTTAGTCAACAATCGACTCTACCAGCGTCAGACCATTAGATGTCAATCTAACGGCAATCGTGCTTCTTCAGTCTCTGATCTTCCTGCTCCAGCCGCCCAAACCAGCGCCGGCGGAACCGCCTGCTCCCGCCTCCCGTGGCCGGCTATGCTTCCGGGCAGGCCTCACGGCCCCACCAGACTCGCATCCCTGGCCTGGCTATCCCTCTACTCACCCACACCTCCTGTTATTTTCCAGCGACGGCAGCCGAACCAGTCAACCCTCATACTCCCCACCGTGTGGGCAGCCACTGATGTGTCTTCCCCGGCTATGTGTCGTTCCCTTCGTCGGCCTCACTGTCGTCCACCGCCCTGGTGCTCTTGGCGCGGCGTGGTCAACATGGTCAACGAACGACATCCATCGGAAGTGGACTGTATGTGGAGAGGCTGACAGCTGGGTCCACAGCCGCACAAGGAAATGCCTCCTTATTACGTGCAAAATAATGATTCCTCCACCTGACATCTGGGACCCACCGGAAGGGCCTCTGTATTTCGCGAAAAAAACATTGCCCCCGCTGACAACTCGGACCCACCAGCTATATCTTCGCACGCAAGGAAGTGCCTCCTTATTACGCACAAAAAATTGAATACTCCCCCTGCTAGCTGGGACCCACCATATGGGAGGCTGACTTGTGGGCCTACTAAGTCAACGCGGATGCAGGGCTTTGTCAACTTAGTCAACAGATGATTCTATCACCAGTGACCGTTGGATTGTTAACATCCAAAGGTCGTCCTGCTTCTTCAACCTCTGATTTTCTTGCTCCAGCCGTCCAAACCACCGCATGCTCTTGCCTCCCGTGGCCGGCTCTGCTGCCGCGGAGGCCTCACTGCCCCCTACTACTCCCACTGCTGGCCAGGCCATCCCTCTACTCACCCACACCCCCTGTTATTCTGCGGCGATGAGAGCCTCACACCACAGCCGAACCAGTGAACCCTCGTACTCCTCTCCGCATGGGCATCCACTGCCGCGTCTTCCCCGGCTCCGCGTCGTCCCCTTCCTAGGCCTCACCGTCGTCCACTGCCCTGGTGCTCTCGGCGCGGTGTGGTCGACGTGGTCAACGAACGACTTCCATCGAAAAAGTACTGTACGTGGAGAGGCTGCCAGCTGGGTCCACGGCCGCAGCAAGGAAGTGCAACCTTATTACCCGGAAAATGATGATTCCTCCACCTGACAGCAGGGACCCACCGGACGGGCCACCGTATTTCGCGAAAAAAATGTTTCCCCCTGACTGCTGGGACCCACCAGCTACATCTTCGCACGCAAGGAAGTGCCTGACAGTCGGGACCCACCTGGTCGAAGCGTACGTAGCGTTGTCATTCTAGTCACGAACGTGTACGTACATACGATCGGTCTACCTGCAGGCTGCAGCAATGAACCATGGCCGTGTAAGGAAGGGCACGTGTCGTAGTATAGGCGCACACATGTCGTAGTAGATGCGCGCACGTAGCATGTCACGCTGTCCCATTAATATCGTGTACACGTACGTACAACCATGGTGCAAGAAAGTAAATACGGCCACGTACGTACATACAGGCGGGGTCTCGAACGCCTACTCATGCATACGTACGGCCAGGGCTCGTGTACACGGTTGGGTCAGAACGGAGAAACTGCGTCGTCGTGTTCATCGGGAGCCAACCGGCTTGGACGGAACAGCCAATCGAAACGAGGCCTCGCGTACCGCAGAACGGAGGAAACGGCCTTGTGTTCGACCGGCCACGGTCGAAACAGGATCCTGTTCATCAGGAGGGGTCTGGCGTACCGCAAAATGGAGGAAACGGACTTCTCTTGGACCTCCTACGGTTGAAGCGGGGTCCTGTTGATCGGGAGGGGTGTGGCGTACTGCAAAACGGAGGAAGCGGACTTATGTTGGAGCGCTACGGTCGAAACGGGGGTCCTGTTATCGGGAGGGGTATGGCGTACCGCAAAACGGGACTCCACGGGATACTGTTCATCTCCACCGTCGACTGCCTCCACGGGCTACTGTTCATCCACCGTCGACCTCCTCCAGCCTCCACCTGCGACTGTTCATCCACGGCGTCTCCTCTCCTACCTCCACTAGCCACTGTTCATCCACGTGCTCCTGTTCATCCAGCCTCCACCACTCCTCCACCGGCTACTGTTCAACCAGCCCTCTCCATGGGGTCCTTCAACCACCCCTCCACGGGCTATTGTTCATCCAGCCCTCCACCGGCTACTATTCAACCAGCCCTCCACGGGGTCGTCCTGTTCATCCAGCCCTCCACGGGGTCCTGTTCATCCAGCGGCAACGGCCTCTACTACCACGGGGTCCTGATCATCCAACCCCCCCCCCCCCGCACAACAACGCTCACTGTTCATCAAGGGAAGGAGCCAGCAGGTTCGATCGGCTTCAGTTAGCAGCAGTAGCGAAGGAATCACTCGGGTTCAGTTAACAGCAAGGGACCGATCGGGGTTCAGTAATGTAGCTAGTGCAATCGCTCGGGTTTAGCTAGAGCGCAACGCCTCGCACACACGTGCGTACATGTACGAGAGAAACGCGCAAACCTCCGTGCATCGCTCGCCCCCGACCACCCACCATAACCGGGAACTCCCCAATATTTTCCTCGCCCTCACTTCTACCGTGTTTTTTCCGTCATGGACGGCCCAAAGAATGTCATGCAGTTGCATCTCCGGCCTGCCAAGGACGAAAATCCCATTTTCTATCATGGTTATTTGTCATAGAAGTAGGAGCCCACCACATCTATGATGATACGGGGTTTTGTCACAATTATCGCCATAGAAGTGTCGTTCGTCCCAAAATGTCACGGATGTGTCTTTTTTTTGTAGTGACCGCACCACTTCATCACGATGCACGTCCTCAATCATTGCGGTGTCAAGCTCCAAAGTGACTAAGTGGCTGCTATTCACCACATGGCAGTCACTTCCTATAGAAAATACCTCCAAGTGACACCCATCCTAAGACGTGTCAAGCAAGCAGGCGCGAAGCTGGCAAAACAGCCCGGCAGGGCCTGCCGAGCGAGCTATGATGTGACGTCGAGTGGCACATTTAATGCGCTCTGTCAGCCTGTAGAGTTAGGTATGATAGCACTGTTTGCTATCTAATCAGTGTGTAATGACTGATTTGCCATTGTGGTGACTCCTTGATCTATAAAAGGAGGCCCAAGGCAACCGTAGAAAGGGTTGGCTGATCCGGACACTCACACACCCATACACGCATAGCCGTTCCCGCCATGAGGCAACCCTGCTGGGCTAACGTGCTGAGCTCACCACCATCTTTTCCACCATCAATCCACCAAAGCATGAGTAGGCTTTTCCGCCTCACGGCGGCCCGAACCTGGGTAAAAACTGCCCGTGTGATCTCTGTCATGCTGTTCCACGCTTCTCCGCTCTTTGTGCAACGTGACATCCCCCCGCCGTACTAGAAAGGGGCTCTTGGTCCCATAGGTGGCTGTGGTTTCCCGCGACACTATGCTTTTCTCATATTGGTTCTCACTAAGTTTCTTTCGTTGTTGCTGCTGTTACAATCACTAAAAATTGCTTCTGTTATTGTTCCTCTTACTATTGTTACTATGCTACTAAACACTTTGCTGCAGAAATATAATTTCCTAGGTGTGGTTCAATTGACAACTCAACTGCTAAGGCTCATAAATATTCTTTGGCTCCCCTTGTGTCAAATCAATAAATTTGGGTGAAATACTATCCTCGAAGACTGTCGCGATCCCCTATAGTTGGGGGTTACCATTCGCGCACTTCTTTTTATTGATAATCCCTCAAGTGACGTCTTTTGGATAAATTATCATAATGGAGAAAATCCTTAGAAATGGTAATGAATCACGTATTTAAAGTGATAATCACTTTCCATAAAAGAATCAAGCAAGAAGGCCAAAGGAACGAGCGTCCTCATGCTTCCAAAGCAAAAGACGACATTCCATACGACCGCGAGTGCCCGTATGAGTAGCCGTATGGCACGTCACCACCATCGTCATATCGATTATTTCCACCCCAATCGAATTAGATCGTGGATCAGATGCCCAGAGACATCAAAAATTCACCTAGAAGACAGAATCCTAGCTAGCCTCCGGAGTTCATCTGGAGGAGGGATTGGCAAGGAGAAGGAGGGGATCCTTCCCATCGTGAGGAGGGGGACAACATCATCGCACTGTCATCATCATCTACTTCATCATCATCTGCAACATCAAGAACCCTAGTAGATCCTTTGATGTATCATTTGAATCACTCATCCATGTATTCCGTTATCGTTGCTATGTTGTTTGTTGTCCTCATGTGTGAGTAGACCCCTAGTTCTCAGGGATATGGATGAACCTTGGTATGTGTAGGATATGAAACGTTATTGTGGATACGAGATCCCCTATTGAATTCTTAGTTGAATAACTTCGTGAATGTTGTGAATGGGCCCCGCTCAACATTTGGGCCTTATGGCCACAAAGTATATCACTGTCCTTGTAAGGTTTAGGACGCGAAGGTAATTCGAGCTGACAGTAAAAGCCTACTACTCCTAGACTTTGCAATTGACCGGGGAATTACGGAGAACCCTTAGAGAGGCCGCGTCCACGAGGAAACCCTTAATTATCATGAGTTGTATCCCTCTGGGGAAGACTATGATGGTGGCATGCATGGCATGAAGTCTACTGCGAGTAGAACATGTACTGTACTCGGCTCCGCCCAGCATAATCCTCTACAGTGACTCAAGTATCCAGTCTATACTACGCTTATGCATATGTGCGCTAGAAACATACCAATGGGGATTTCGGACTCCCTGAGAACGCCTTTTTATTCTGTTGTTTCACTAGTCATTACAATCCATGCACTCCATTTACTTTTACGTTATTTAGTTACAAGTCACAACACTACTCAAAATCATTTATATCCACCCTCACTCTGCTTTGAGTCTACAATTATCTGCAGGAATAGAAATACATAATTCTCCACAAGAGGCAAAAGTCTTATTCCTGTGCTCCCTGTGGGATTGATACTCTTAATTCAAAAAGGCTAGAAATAAACCCTGTGCACTTGCAGGTCATCAAGCTTTTTCTGACGCCGTTATCAGTGAGCTGAGTGCTTTTTGGCCTTGCCTTAAGTTTTGGATTATTTTGTGTCCTAACGATTTTTGCAGATAAAAAGCAGCCATGGTCCTTCAAGAGCAAATTTGTCAGGTAGTAGTGGGATTGGTTGCAGGACCATCTCGAGGAGAGAATGTTATATCAGTTGGTCGTGACCTACCTGGCAAAACATATGAGATAAACCCTCGGTTGATTGCTATGGTGAAAGAAAATATATTCCGAGGTTATGCAACTGAGTGCCCGTATATGCATATTACAAAATTTGACCTTGCATGTGGAAATTTTCAGTTGCAAGACCTAACTAATGATGAAATAAAGGCCAAAATTAGATTGAGGAGCTACCAAATGGTTGAAACGCCAGCCCGTGAACATCTTGAGGAACTGGTCAGAATTGTTAAAAGTGTTCTTTACTCATTATTATCCTCAAGGAAAATTATATACAATAAGAAGGAAAATCTGTAGCTTTGGGCAACGAGAAAGTGAGAAATTGGTAGATGCATATATAAGGTATTGTGAAATACTCTTTGCATGTCTTGAACACCATCATCCTGGTTACTTAATAGTTAACTTCTTTCATGGTGGACTTTACTCGCAAAGTAAACAAACTTTAGGTCTTGCTTCTAAAGGTTCTTTTCTGGGAACCGAGACATCATAGGCTTCGAGTTTACTTGACATGATGAGGTATAATGCTAAGAACTGGTACCTTTGTTCAAAGGAAAATAGTAGGGTTGATCCTATTTATGTTAGTATTAAGTCTTTCCTTAGAACTGCAAAAGTAAAAGACTTACCTTGTGAGTTAAACATTGGAGCTGGCCCCATGTTACATGTTTCGAAAGACTTCTCTAAGTTCTTGAAATTTCTAGAGAAAAAGTACTTGAAATACAGCATGGATTCTAAAGCTATTCGCATGGTGGAGGCTATAAATAAGAAGACTACTCTGCCCGAGAGGCAAAAAGAAGCCTATCATAAGCCAAATGGCAGAAAGCCAGACGGAACACCTTTAGCTAAGGCGAACATGAGCATCAAGGTAGAACAATGCGGGGTTCCACCTTATGTTGATATAGTAAAAGAACTTGCTACACCTAGAATAGTGGTGAACAAAGAAGTCCACCTAGACAAAGATACAACTTCTTTTTTTGAAGGTTGTACGGAAGGTAAGGATGCATGTAAACAAATTTTATCATGTTCCTTCGGGTGGAAGCCCTATTTTGGATTATGCGACCCTGGTTCCCTAGTCAATATTATTCCTTACATTCTTTTTGCTAAATCTATGATGAGATTTCTCTGTGTACTCTTGATCCCACTGATATTGTATTAAGCTTGTAGATAAAACCGACAGGAAACCTTGGGGCATCCTTAAAGATGTCAATATTATAATAGGCTCACTCATTTATCCAATTGATACTTATGTACTAATGATCTCTGAGGACAAAGATTGCCCTATTGTCTTTGGAACCACTTTTCTAAATGTTGCAGGAGCACACATCAAGAAGAAGTCTATCTCCATGAAGTGGGGAGATGAGATGATTAAATTCCCATTTTCCTCAATATTAAGCAAGCCATATGAAGAAGAAGCTCAAGATAAAGAAGGGTAGAAATTGAATCAGCTACCTGATATTCATCTTAAAACACCAGAAGATGAAGTTCATCGGGCATTGGTGAGACCTGAATCCTTATTTGAATATGAAGAGAAGGAGGAGATTGAAATGATAATGGATGCTAAATAGTTTGTCCGTGCTTGAATAAAGCCTATGAGGTGCTTGAAAGAAAAGGAGACGAGGAACTACCTCCTCCTACTTTGAAACCCTTACCCAAAGGGTTGAGGTATGATTTTATGGATAATACAGAAAAAATTCTTGTTATCGTTAATGCTGACCTTTCAGGGAAAGAAAAAGAGAAACTATTAGTGGTACTGAGTAAGCATTGTAAGGCTTTAGGCTACTCAATGAAGGATATAAAGGGGATACATCCATCCATTTATTCTCATGCTATCCCTATTGAGGAAGGAGCTAAACAAGTAATTGAAAGCCAAGGAAGACTTCATCTAGCCTCCAAAAACATTGTAAGAAAAGAGGTAATACGTCTCCTTGATGAATGGATAATCTACCCTATATCTTATAGTAAATGGGTAAGTCTGGTTCATTGGGTTCCTAAGGAAGGAGGAGTTTCCTTAGTAACTAATGAAAATAATGACCTAGTCCCTACTAAGGTTGTTTTTGGAAATGGAATGTGTGTTGATTTCAAGAAACTAAATAAGTGGACTAAGAAGGATCACTACCTGTTGCCGTTCGTAAATGAGATATTGGAGAGATTGTCCAACTTTATTTTTGATATCTTAATGGTTATTCTGGATTCTCGCAAATACCTATCTGGCCCGAGGACCAAGAAAATACTACATTCACCTGCCTGTACCGTACATATGCATACCGTAAGATACCATTTCGTATATGGAATGGACCACCCTCATTTCAAAAATGCATTTCTAAAATTTTCCCTAACTTTGTTGAAAATATTGTCGAGGTGTTTATGGACAATTTTCTATCCATGGTACATCCTTCGATAATTGTGTCTATAATCTTACAATTTTTTTGCAGAGATGTGAAGAAACAGGTTTCACTGAATTGGGAGAAGAGATACTTCATGGTCACAGAAGGGGTACTATTGGGGCACAGAGTCTTAGAAACGAGATAGATCAAGACAGGACTGAGCTAATAGAAAATCAGCCTTACTCCCAAGATATAAAAGGTATGCAAACTTTTAGTTTCTATAGAAGGTTTATCAAAGATTTATCCAAAATATCAAAGCCTTTGACTGACCTTTTGCACAAGTATGTGCCTTATTCTTTTGACAAAATTTGTGTGCAGGCCAATGAAAATTTGAGGGATGCTTTAATCACAGCTCCTATCATCCAACCTCCGAGATGGGATGAACCCTTTGATTTTATGTGTGACTTTAGCAGTTATGCTGTCGGAGCTGTCTTAGGGTAGCGAGATGATAAAAAATCAATGTGGTATTTTATGCTAGCAGGAGCTTGGATGAAGATCACATACATCTAGCTACCACTAAGAACGAATTGCTTGTTATGTCTTTGCTTGTGATAAATTCCGTCCTTATATCATTAACTCAAAAGTGATAGTTCATATAGATCATCGTGCCTTGTGATACCTTCTTGCAAAGAAGGATGCTAAGCCCCGGTTGATTCGATGGTTTTTACTGCTTCAAGAATTTGATTTACAGGTAGTAGACCACAAAGGAGAAGACAATTCAGTAGCAGATCACCTGTCACGTATGGAAAGGATACCTTATGACCCAGTCCCAATAAATGAATCCTTCCTAGATGATAGTTTGGCTATGATAAAAAAGATAGAACCTTGGTTTGCAAATTATTCTAACTTTTTTGTAGGAAAATATATGCCGCCTGATATGAATTATCATCAGAGGAAAAAGTTCCTCAGTGACTTGAAGTATTATTTCTGGGATGGTCCTTTTCTTCATCGTCATGGACCGGATGACATGATTAGCCGTTGTGTCCCAGAGCATGAGATGAATGCCATACTTGAAGGTTGCCACAACAATCCTTATGCTGGACATCATGCTGGTGACAGAACCACTACCAAGGTGACTCAATCGGGATTCTGTTGGCCAACTCTCTTCAGAGATGCTCACAGGTTTGTTCAAAATTGTGATGCGTCTCAACGCACAGGCAACATAGGAAGGAGGCAAGAAATGCCCATTAATTATAATCTAGTCCGTGAACCTTTTGATGTTTGGGGATTGGACTATTTGGGACCTTTCCCTGTTTCAGATGGGTACACTCATACATATTCTTGTGGCTGTAGATTATGTTACCAACTAGGTTGAATCCTTACCAACCAAACATGCAGATGCATCTACTTCATTGAAGATGATAAAGGACATCATTTTACCTAGGTTCGGAGTTCCTAAAATTCTTATCACTGATGGTGGATCGCTCATTTTATACAGGGGGTTTTCGATAGAGTACTCCGTAAGTATGGGGTGACTTACCAAATAGCTTCGCCATACCATCCACAAACTAGTGGTCAAGTGGAACTCTCTAACTGGGAGATAAAGACTATATTGCAGAAGACGGTGCAGAAGTCCAGAAAAGACTGGGCAGGCAAACTAAACAAAATGCTATGGGCCTACCGCAGCGCCTATGAGAATCCCATGAGGATGTCACCATGCAAAATGGTGTATGGTAAGGCTTGTCATTTACCTTTAGAGCTTGAGCATAAGGCTTTTTGTGCAATAAATAATATTAATTTTAATCTTAAGGAAGTTGGAGAGAAAAGATTGCTAGATACATGCTCTAGGAGAGCTTTGCAACAGTGCTTACGAGAGTGCCAGGTTATTTAAAGGGAAGGTTAAGATGTGGCATGCTCATAAGATACTGAAAAGAAGTTTCACTGCGGGGGACAAAGTCCTCCTATTTAATTCTCGTCTCAAGTTGTTTCCAGGGAAGCTCAGGTCCCATTGGAAGGACCGTAAGAAATAGAAGAGGTGTATAACTCCAGAGCTATTCGGCTAAAAGGAGGAAAAGATGGACCCTGGATCATGAATGGGAAATGCTTGAAGTTGTACCTCGCAGATGAAAAAAAGGAAGAATGAGAGGTAGAAGAGGTAAGTTTTCTCACCATCGAGCAAGTCGAAGCCCTTTGGAGGGAACGAAAGGTATGAAATAACACCTCCGCGGAATGGATGCAAATAAAGGAGTAGAAATTAGACTTCTATTTTTGTTAGGCCTATTAAACTTAAATCTGAACAGTTGGGATTTTCATCTATAGTTGGAGACTTTGTCACTAACCTTTCAGGAGGTTAAATTTCTAAGGAAAAAGTTGATGTGGCGGCTAATAGGGAGAAAGACGGTGTTTCAAATGACCGGATGCGCCTGTTTGGGCATGAGGACGTGAGCGCCCATTTGAGCCCTCATTTGAGTAGTCCTTGGCGAAGATGACGACCATAGAGCAAAAGACGGTGTTCCCAGCGACTATGAGCGTTCGCATGGATCTATCGCCATAACAGGTATCAAAAATAAGAGAGAGGATCTCGGTGGCATACCAAATGACCGGCCAGACGACCGCGAGTGCACGTATGGAAGGCCGTCCTTTGGTCTATTTTCATGATTCTTTCCTGATTTCTTTTTGACTTCTTTCTAGCTAACTCTTTATCCTTGACCTCATGATTACCTGCAAGTTTAGCCTTTATAAAAAGGGAAGGGGCACATCATTAAGGCCTAAACCATCTAATCTCACATCTCCTTTTCTTCCCATCTCCACCAAAAAGCTTTTAGTTACAGATCACATGCCCGAGCGCCGCCATGAGCAACAAGACCTCATGCACCTGTGCTTGCATCATCACCTTCCCCAACTTGGATGATGTCATGCCCTCAGGATGGCAAGACTTTAGGAAGCTAAGCCTCAAGGAGGAAGGTGTCCGGAGAAGAAAGACCTTGAGGAGAAGGTTGAGGTGGCGGAGATCAAAGAGGAAGAACAAGTAACAGAAGGAGATGATGACACAACTCCGGATGAGTATCCTCCTATTCCCTACCAATTCAATATCCATGGATCTATTTCGCTATTTGCTATGGGGCCTCCTCAAACTGAGTGGGGAAAGGAGCCACCAACCCCATAGGAGATGAAGGAAAAGATCAGGGAATTGGAAAAGCTTTCGAAGGCTTGCATTAATGTGATCGGAGATGGGGTTGATTCTTACTGGTTAATGAGCAAATACTTGGAAGCAAGGGTTGATGAGCTTCTTCATAAGGTCGGGCTTATGATTGATGCTCTTAACAACAACACTGTAGAACTTGAGTTTTCGACCCAGGTTGCAAAATAAAAATATATTGGAAACTTATATGATGGAAAATAGACCCAGGGACCATAGGTTTCACTAGTGGCTTCTCTCAAGATAGCATAAGTATTACGGTGGGTGAACAAATTACTGTCGAGCAATTGATAGAAAAGTGCATAGTTATGAGAATATCTAGGCATGATCATGTATATAGGCATCACGTCCGCGACAAGTAGATCGACTCCTGCCTGCATCTACTACTATTACTCCACATATCGACCGCTATCCAGCATGCATCTAGAGTATTAAGTTCATAAGAACAGAGTAACGCATTAGGCAAGATGACATGATGTAGAGGGATAAACTCAAGCAATATGATATAAAACCCATCTTTTTATCCTCGATGGCAACAATACAATACGTGTCGTTTCCCCTTCTGTCACTGGGATCGAGCACCGCATGATTGAACCCAAAGCTAAGCACTTCTCCCATTGCAAGAAAGATCAATCTAGTAGGCCAAACCAAACTGATAATTCGAAGAGACTTGCAAAGATAACCAATCATACATAAAAGAATTCAGAGGAGATTCAAATATTGTTCATAGATAATCTTGATCATAAACCCACAATTCATCGGATCTCGACAAACACACCGCAAAAAGAGTTACATCGAATAGATCTCCAAGAAGATCGAGGAGAGCTTTGTATTGAGATCCAAAGAGAGAGAAGAAGCCATCTAGCTAATAACTATGGACCCGAAGGTCTGAGGTAAACTACTCACACATCATCGGAGAGGCTATGGTGTTGATGTAGAAGCCCTCCGTGATCGATGCCCCCTCCGGTGGGGCGCCGGAAAAGGCCCCAAGATGGGATCTCACGGGTACAAAAGGTTGCGGCGGTGGAATTAGGTTTTCGTGGTGCTCCTCGATGGTTTGGGGGTACGTAGGTATATATAGGAGGAAGAAGTAGGTCAGTGGAGCCACAAGGTGCCCACGAGGGTGGAAGGCGCGCCCAGGGGGGTAGGCGCGCCCCCTGCCTCGTGGCCTCCTCGTCGGTTGCTTGACGTCCACTCCAAGTCCTTTGGATCATGTTTGTTCCAAAAATCACGTCCCCGAAGGTTTCATTCCGCTTGGACTCCGTTTGATATTCTTTTTCTGCGAAACACTGAAATAGGCAAAAAACAGCAATTTGGGCTGGGCCTCCGATTAATAGGTTAGTCCCAAAAATAATATAAAAGTGTATAAATAAGCCCATTAAACATCCAAAACATAATATATAATAGCATGGAACAATCAAAAATTATAGATACGTTGGAGACGTATCAAGCATCCCCAAGCTTAATTCCTGCCCGTCCTCGAGTAGGTAAATGATAAAAACAGAATATTTCTCAACGTAATTTTCTTTATTGTGGCATGAATGTTCAGATCTAAAGGATTCAAGATAAAAGTTTAATATTGACATGAAAATAATAATACTTCTAGCATACTAACAAGGCAATCATGTCTTCTCAAAATAACATGGCCAAAGAAAGTTATCCCTACAAAATCATATAGTCTGGCTATGCTCTATCTTCATCACATAAAGTAGTTAATCATGCACAACCCCGATGACAAGCCAAGCAATTTTTTCATACTTTTGATGTTCTCAAACTTTTTCAATCTTCACGCAATACATGAGCGTGAGCCATGGATATAGCACTATAGGTGGAATAGAATGGTGGTTGTGGAGAAGACAAAAAGGAGAAGATAGTCTCACATCAACTAGGCGTATCAACGGGCTATGGAGATTCCCATTAATAGATATCAATGTGAGTGGGTAGGGATTGCCATGCAACGGATGCACTAGAGCTATAAGCGTATGAAAGCTCAACAAAAGAAACTAAGTGGGTGTGCATCCAACTTGATTGCTCACGAAGACCTAGGGCAATTTGAGGAAGCCCATCATTGGAATATACAAGCCAAGTTCTATAATGTAAAATTCCCACTAGCATATGAAAGTGACAACATAGGAGACTCTCTATCAATGAAGATCATGGTGCTACTTTGAAGCCAAGTGTGGTAAAAGGATAGTAACATTGTCCCTTCTCTCTTTTTCTCTCATTTTTTATTTGGGCCTTTTCTCTTTTTTTATGGCCTCTTTTTTTTCTTTTTTTCTTTTTTTCGTCCGGAGTCTCATCCCGACTTGTGGGGGAATCATAGTCTCCATCATCCTTTCCTCACTTGGGACAATGCTCTAATAATGATGATCATCACACTTTTATTTACTTACAACTCAAGTATTACAACTCAATACTTAGAACAAAATATGACTCTATGTGAATGCCTCCGGCGGTGTACCGGGATATGCGATGAATCAAGAGTGACATGTATGAAAGAATTATGAAGGTGGCTTTGCCACAAATATGATGTCAACTACATGATCATGCAAAGCAATATGACAATGATGGAGCGTGTCATAGTAAACAGAACGGTGGTAAGTTGCATGGCAATATATCTCGGAATGGCAATGGAAATGCCATGATAGGTAGGTATGGTGGCTGTTTTGAGGAAGGTAATGGTGGGTGTATGATACCGGCGAAAGGTGCACGGTATTAGAGAGGCTAGCAATGGTGGAAGGGTGAGAGTGCGTATAATCCATGGACTCAACATTAGTCATAAAGAACTCACATACTTATTGCAAAAATCTATTAGTTATCGAAACAAAGTACTACGTGCATGCTCCTAGGGGGGTAGATTGGTAGGAAAAGACCATCGCTCGTCCCCAACCGCCACTCATAAGGAAGAACAATCAATAAATAAATCATGCTCTGACTTCATCACATAACGGTTCACCATACGTGCATGCTACGGGAATCACAACCTTTAACACAAGTATTTCTCAAATTCACAACTACTCAACTAGCATGACTCTAATATCACCATCTTCATATCTCAAAACAATTATCAAGTATCAAACTTCTCATAATATTCAATGCACTCTATATGATAGTTTTTATTATACCTATCTGGGATGCTCATAACTTTAGGACTAACATTTTAACCAAAGCAAACTACCATGCTGTTCTAAAAGACTCTCAAAATAATATAAGTGAAGCATGAGAGATAAATAATTTCTATAAAATAAAACCACCGCCGTGCTCTAAAAGATATAAGTGAAGCACTAGAGCAAAAACTATATAGCTCAAAAGATATAAGTGAAGCACATAGAGTATTCTAACAAATTTCGAATCATGTGTGTCTCTCTCAAAAGGTGTGTACAGCAAGGATGATTGTGGTAAAATAAAAAGTAAAGACTCAAATCATACAAGACGCTCCAAGCGAAACACATATCATGTGGTGAATAAAAATATAGCCCCAAGTAAAGTTACCGATAGACGAAGACGAAAGAGGGGATGCCTTCCAGGGCATCCCCAAGCTTAGGATTTTGGTTGTCCTTGTATTTTACCTTGGGGTGCCTTGGGCATCCCTAATCTTAGGCTCTTGCCAATCCCTGTTCCATAATCCATCAAATCTTTACCCAAAACTTGAAAACTTCACAACACAAAACTTAACAGAAAATCTCATGAGCTCCGTTAGCGAAAGAAAACAAAACACCACTTCAAGGTACTGTAATGAACTCATTATTTATTTATATTGGTGTTAAACCTACTGTATTCCAACTTCTTTATGGTTTATAAGCTCTTTTACTAGCCATAGATTCATCAAAATAAGCAAACAACACGCGAAAAACAGAATCTGTCAAAAACAGAACAGTCTGTAGTAATCTGTAACTAATGCAAACTTATGGAACTCAGAAAAATCTACCAAAATAGGACGACCTAGATAATTTGTTTATTAATCTACTGCAATTGGAATCAGTATTTTATCACGTTTTGGTGATTTTTAACAATTCTTTTCGTGAACAGAAAGTTTCTGGAATTTTCAGCAAGATCAAATAACTATCATCCGAGAAGATCCTATAGGTTTAACTTGGCACAAACACTAATTAAAACATAAAAACAAATCTAACCAGAGGCTAGATGGATTATTTATTCCTAAACAGAACCAAAAAGCAAAAAAAACTAAAATAAAATTGGGTTGCCTCCCAACAAGCGCTATCGTTTAACGCCCCTAGCTAGGCATAAAAGCGAGGATAGATCTAGGTATTGCCATCTTTGGTGTTGGGAAAGAAAAGAGAAAATTTATTATCTATAGCATTTATCTTTCTATTTTGATAAAGCACGTGGCCATTAATGGTGGAAGAAAGATTAAGCACGCTACGGAAATTCGCATCTAAGCTAGTTTTCATCTCTTTGATAATTTCGTTTTGATAAAAGCACAAAAGAGAGGTGGATTCAACTTTCTCACTCATAGGGTGCCCAAATATAGTTTTCATCTTTTCATAGTTATCTATGGGATCCCCCTCAAGAAAACCCTCTTCAAAAATAGAATCTAAAACTTGCTTGAAAGAAGCGGGCAACCCAACATAAAAGCTTTTTAGGTATACCTCAATTTGATATTGGGGCACATAGCTAGCTCGGACCCTTAAAAGCCTATCCCACGCATATTTCAAAGACTCATCACATAAATAACAAAAAATTCAGGGATCATCTTCATCAAAATTATTCAAACCCTCATTGACAATCCCGGTAGGTCTTTCCATAGCATCATTGTTTATGAGTTAGAGAGGACAGAGGGACTATCCAAAGTATTAAAACCATGAAGAGAGCCCTTGGACCTTTTTGATTCGGCCATGGCACAAGAAAGACAGAGGGAAAGAGGAAAACGGAAAGAGGGGGCGAATAAAATGGCAAGGGTGAAGTGGGGAAGAGGAAAACCAGAGGCAAATGGCAAATAATGTAATGCGAGGGATAAGAGTTTGTGATGGGTACTTGGTATGGCTTGACTTGTGCGTAGACTCCCCGACAACGGCGCCAGAAATCCTTCTTGCTACCTCTTGAGCATGCGTTGGTTTTCCCTTGAAGAGGAAAAGGGTGATGCAGCAAAGTAGTGTAAGTATTTCCCTCAGTTTTTGAGAACCAAGGTATCAATCCAGTAGGAGGCCACACGCAAGTCCCTCGTACCTACACAAACAAATAAGAAACTTGCAACCAACGCGATAAAGGGGTTGTCAATCCCTTCACGGCCACTTGCAAAAGTGAGATCTGATAGAGATGATAAGATAGTATTTTTGGTATTTTTATGATAAAGATTAAAAGTAAAGATTGCAAAATAAAAATAGATTGGAAACTTATATGATGGAAAATAGACCCGGGGGCCATAGGTTTCACTAGTGGCTTCTCTCAAGATAGCATAAGTATTACGATGGGTGAACAAATTACTGTCGAGCAATTGATAGAAAAGTGCATAGTTATGAGAATATCTAGGCATGATCATGTATATAGGCATCATGTCCGCGACAAGTATACCAACTCCTGCCTGCATCTACTACTATTACTCCACACATCGACCGCTATCCAGCATGCATCTAGAGTTTTAAGTTCATAAGAACGGAGTAATGCATAAGGCAAGATGACATGATGTAGAGGGATAAACTCAAGCAATATGATATAAACCCCATCTTTTTATCCTCGATGGCAACAATACAATACGTGTCGTTTCCCCTTCTGTCACTGGGATCGAGCGCATGATTGAACCCAAAGCTAAGCACTTCTCCCATTGCAAGAAAGATCAATCTAGTAGGCCAAACCAAACTGATAATTCGAAGAGACTTGCAAAGATAACCAATCATACATAAAAGAATTCAGAGGAGATTCAAATATTGTTCATAGATAATCTTGATCATAAACCCACAATTCATCAGATCTCGACAAACACACCGCAAAAAGAGTTACATCGAATAGATATCCAAGAAGATCGAGGAGAACTTTGTATTGAGATCCAAAGATAGAGAAGAAGCCATCTAGCTAATAACTGTGGACCCGAAGGTCTGAGGTAAACTACTCACACATCATCGGAGAGGCTACGGTGTTCATGTACAAGCCCTCCGTGATCGATGCCCCTCCGGCGGAGCGCCGGAAAAGGCCCCAAGATGGGATCTCACGAGTATAGAAGGTTGCGGCGGTGGAATTAGGTTTTCGTGGTGCTCCTCGATGGTTTGGGGATACGTAGGTATATATAGGAGGAAGAAGTAGGTCGGTGGAGCCACGAGGGGCCCACGAGGGTGGAGGGCGCGCTCCCTACCTCGTGGACTCCTTGTCGGTTGCTTGACGTCCACTCCAAGTCCTCTGGATCACGTTTGTTCCAAAAATCACGTCCCTGAAGGTTTCATTCCGTTTGGACTCCGTTTAATATTCTTTTTCTGCGAAACACTGAAATAGGCAAAAAAACAGCAATTTGGGCTAGGCCTCCGGTTAATAGGTTAGTCCCAAAAATAATATAAAAGTGTATAAATAAGCCCATTAAACATCCAAAACAGAATATATAATAGCATGGAACAATCAAAAATTATAGATACGTTGGAGACGTATCAGTTTGCAAGATAATAAAGAACGTGAAAATAAAAGTTAGGTGATGTTCTAATAAAAGTATAATTAAGTTAGTATAGCGAGTGTGGAAAAGTGGTGGTAGGTTTTGTGGAATTGTCCCTAAGCAATTGACTATGTTACTAGACTGATATCAAGTTTTTATGTGGGAGAGGCCACCGTTAGCATGTCATCCCTTACTTGGAATTCTAAGCACTTATGATTTGAACTATTAGCAAGCATCCGCAACTACTAACGTTCATTATGGTAAACCCAACCATAGAATTAAGATATATTGGTCCCCCTTCAATCCCATATGCATGAATTTATATGTTAGGAAGAAGTTTCCGTCACCCTTGCCATCCAATTAATGCATAGTCCTATCAGCATACAACGAACCCTATGGTGTGACCCACACACACACTCATATGATGGGCACCAAAGGACAGGAACATAACCACAAGCAAACTAAACCAATCATAGCAATTCACCAATCACCGATAGGACAACAAAAATCTACTCAAGCATCATAAGATGGCTACACATCGTTGGGTAATAATATAAAGCATAAAGCACCATGTTCAAGTAGAGGGTACATCGGATTGCGGGAGAGTGGACCGCTGAATATAGATGAGGGAAGGCTATGAAGATGTTGGTAAAGATAACGGAGGTGTTGGTGTAGATCGCCGTCACATGATGATTGTCCCGGCGACGTTTCGGCGCCACCAGGAGAGAGGGGGAGAGAGCCCCCCTCCTTCTTCTTATTCCTTAACCTCCCCCCCCCCTAGATGGGAGGAGGGTTTTCCATCTGGTCCATGGCCTCCATGGCGGCGGAGGGGCGAGAGCCCCTCTGAGATTGGATCTCTCTATCTATTTCTCTTTTGTTTCGCATTCCTGTTTGTGGCCTTTCACCATTTCTTAAATATCTAGAATCCGTAACTCCGATTGAGATGAAATTTTAACACGATTTTTATCCATATATAAGCTTCCTTGCGGCCAAAAGACACCTCCAATCGACCTACAGGGTGGCCACAAGATTGCCAGGCGCGCCCCTTCAGCTTGTGGGCCCCTTGGGAATCATCTTGTGTTGCTTCCGCTTCCCAAAAATCACATATATTGCAAAATAATTCTCCGCAAAATTTTATCACGTGTGTACTTCGTTTGATTGGATTCTCTGTGAAACAAAAAACATGCAACAAACAGGAACTGGCACTAGGCACTGGATCAATATGTTAGTCCCAAAAATAATATAAAATATTGCCAAAATTATATATTTTTTAGAATATTGGCATGAAACAATAAAAAGTTATAGATATGATGAAGACGTATCAGCGTCCCCAAGCTTAATTCCTGCTCATTCTCGAGTAGGTAAATGATTAAAAAATTGATGTGGAATGCTACCTAGCATAATCTTGATGATGTAATCTAGTCATGGCATGAATATTAAGACACAAGTGATTCAAAGCGATAGTCTGTAATTTGATATAAAGACATCAATACTCAGGTATCCCAACAAACAATCATGTCTTTGAAATATCAATGCTAAAGAACGTTATCCCTACAAAATCAGATAGCCTTGTCATGATCCATCTTCTTAACACAAAGTATTTATCATGCACAATCCCGATGACAAGCCGAGCAATTGGTTCATACTTTTTAACGCGCTCCAGCTTTTTCGACCTCCCACGCAATACATGAGTGCAAGCCATGGATATAGCACTATGGGTGGAAAAGAATACGATGGTAGAGATTATTATAGACAAGACAAAAAGGAGAAAGTCTCACATCGATGAGGCTAATCAATGGGCTATGGAGATGCCCATCAATTGATGTCAATGCGAGGAGTAGGGATTTCCATGCAATGGATGCACTAAGAGCTATAAGTGTATGAAAGCTCAAACTGAAAACTAAGTGGATGTGCATCCAACTAGCTTGATCATGAAGAACTCGGGCATTTGAGGAAGCCCGTCATTGGAATATACAAGCAAAGTTCTATAATGAAAAATTCCCACTAGTATATGAAAGTGACAACATAGGAGACTCTCTATATGAAAAACATGGTGCTATTTTGAAGCACAAGTGTGGAAAAGGATAGTAACATTGCCCCTTCTCTCTTTCTCTTTCTCTCTCTCTTTTCTCTTTTCTTTTTTTGTTGGGCTCTTTTTGGCCTTATTTTTTTTGTCCGAAGTATCATCCCGACTAGTGGGGGAATCATGGTCTCCATCATCCATTCCTCACCAGGACAATGCTCTGAGTAAGAATACGATGATCATCACACTTCTATTTACTTACATATCAAAATAACAACTTGATACTAGGACAAAATATGACTCTATATGAATGCCTCTGGCGGTGTACCAGGATGTGCAATGATCTAGCGTGGCAAAGATATCAAAAAACGGACAAGCCATGAAAATATCATGCTAGCTATCCTACGATCATGCAAAGCAATATAACAATGAATGCTCAAGTCATGTATATGATGCTGATGGAAGTTGCATGGCAATATATCTCGGAATGGCTATGGAAATGCCATAATAGGTAGGTATGGTGGCTGTTTTGAGGAAGATATAGGGAGGCTTTTGTCTGATAGAGCGTATCATATCATGGGGTTTGGATGCACCAGCAAAGTTTGCACCGACTCTCGAGGTGAGAAAGGGCAATGCCCGATACCAAAGAGGCTAGCAAATTGCGGAAATGCGAGAGTGCGTATAATCCATGGACTCACATTAGTCATAAAGAACTCACGTACTTATAGCGAAAGTTTATTAGCCCTCGAAGCAAAGTACAACTACACATGCCCCTAGGGGGATAGATTGGTAGGAAAAGACCATCGCTCCTCCCTGACCGCCACTCATAAGGAAGACAATCAATAATAAATCATGCTCCAACTTCTTAGCATAATGAGAGACTATGCGTGCATGCTTTGGGAATCACAAACCTTAACATCAATATTCTTATTAAACCACAATAATTCACTAGTACCTCCCATATTACCATCTCTACATCGCACAACTATTGCAAGGAATCAAACATATCATATTCAGTGATCTACAAGTTTTATGTAGGATTTTATGACTAACCATGTGAATGACCAACTCCTGTTGACTCTCTAAATAGATATAAGTGAAGCATGAGAGTTTAATTCTTTCTAAAAAAGATTTGCCCAAGCTCTAACAAATATAAGTGAAGCAAAAGAGCATTCTACAATTAACGGTTTTGCTATGTAGAGAAACAGGCATCCAAACTTCAAATGATATAAGTGAAGCACATGAAGCATTCTATAAAGCCATACTCAAAAGATATAAGTGAAGTGCAAAGAGCATTCTATAAATCAATCAAGGACTATCTCATAGCACCATGGTGCATAAAATAAAAGGAAAAAATAAACACAAAATATGCTCCAAGAATTTACGCATATCATGTGAACAAAACAAAAACCAAAACATACCGATAATTGTTGAAGAAATATGGGATGCCTTCCGGGGCATCCCCAAGCTTAGACGCTTGAGTCTCCTTGAATATTTACTTGGGGTGCCTTGGGAATCCCCAAGCTTGAACTCTTGCCTCTCCTTATTTTCCTCATATAAATACCTCCTCAATCTTCGACACTTCATCCACACAAAGCTTAACCGAACTTTTTATTAGCGGGGTTAGTACATATAACATTAAATCTCATCATGTACTGTTGTAACATTATTGTATAATTATAATCAATCATTACCCATTGTATTCTATCAAAATTCTATGGCCCCAAGTCAAAGGAGGCTCAACATCATTTGAAACATACGGAAATAGTGAAACTATAACAACAATCTATGGAAACAGGATAATCTGTAGAGATGCAGACGGTACATATACTTCTGTTAACTAAAAAAATTCTAAGACCTTAGGGCAAAATAAACAATTGGCATAGCAGTATCGTGTAAAAATTTCAAAAAATTTGCACGTTCTAGTAAAAAAATGTAAATTCACGCAGTATAGCAAAAGTTTCTGTTTTGCACTTCACATACCAAACAAGCAATCTAATCATCCTAAAGGTAAATCTTGGCACATTATTCTTATAATACAATGGATTTTTACAAGGGGATAATTATTTTTGTTGAAAAGTTTCTGTAATTCAAGATTTGCAAAGTTTCCATGGGCATGAACAAAGTTCAAGGAGCTCCCCCACTTCAACGGTGCTCGTCTTTCTTACTTTCACTTTCTTTTTGAAAAGTTTAGATTCCCTCTATATTTTTGTTTTTAAACTATTTAAATGCACACAATAGAATAAAATGACTCTCTAAAACTAATGGGTTGTCTCCCTGGCAGCACTTTCTTTAAAGCCATTAAGCTAGGAATAAAGTGCTCAAGTAATTGATCCACCCGGATCCCAAGGTATATCAAAGCCAATTTTAATTAACAATGATTTGTAATTTAGTAGTGAGAACAAAGTAATATATATCATGTAACAACGAAGTCTAACTCTCTTCTTATGCATTGGCATGTCATATAAGAACAATTCATGCACATGAAGTAAAGGCCAATACGTAGTGTAAGCAGTTTCTTGCAATTTTATCGCATTGGAAACATAGAGATGTGGAGATGTAGTTCCTCTCTCATAATAATTGCAAGAAAGAGCAGAAAGCACATGCATATCAAAATCATCATGTGTAATGGTAAAATGCAACCCATCAATATAATCCTTAATAAGTGCAAACTTCTCCGATATAGTGTAGTTGGGAGAATTCAAAAAGATAATAGGACTATCATGTATGGGTGCAATAGCAACAATCTAATTCTTAACATAAGGAACTATAGCAAGTTCATCTCCACAAGCATAATTGATATTGGCATCATGGCCACAAGCATAGCAAGCATAAATTTAATCAAAAAGGGATATTTCAAACGAATCCAAGGGATGGTAGCATTCATCCTTCAATAAGCACGAAGGGAAATTAAACAAAGTATGAGTTGAAGATTTACTCTCATTAGGTGGGCATGGGTAGCCAATTCGCTCTTCCTGCTTTTGTTCTCCGCTCTCCTCGTCACCTTTTTCATCTAATGAGCTTACAGTATCATCAAATTCTTCTTCCATAGTTTCCTGATATTAATCTCTTCTTAGAGAGCGGAGACTTTCTCAATAAACGCATTAATATCGGAGTTATATTCATAATTCTCATAGCAATATTTAGGTATAGCATAATTTTCAGGTTTGTAAACAGCATCATCATAATTTTCACACTTATCAAACAAAGATTCAATTTCATAAGCACCCTTAAAAGTGACAAATTCTTCTATTCGTTCCACATCATAGTAATCATATATACCATTAGCATAAGAAGCAAAGGTTTCATTATCATTAAATTCACATGTAAAGGGAAGGTGTGGAGCCTTCATCCTAGAGCAACAACTATAATCATATCTCAAGCATAGATCCCAAACATACCAATGCAACATTTCAATTTGATCCCATAAGAGTTTCCGTTTTTGAGTCAAGCGATAATCCCTAAAGTATTCATGTTGATCCGACGTGTCTCCCATTATAAAGTCGAATGGGGTTTTCTCAGGATTATCAAAGTAGTGTTTAATATTTTTCACATGGCGAGCATCGAGGATTTTAGTAGGTTCTCCATCTCCATGAGTAGCAAGTACACCTAATTATTTTTGGTATTTCGTGTTCCGTATCCATAACTAAAGATATAAAACAACTTAGAACAGAAAATAAAATCTACTTAGTGATAAAGCAAACAAGCACACGCGAGAATATTGACCCAACGCTATTGCTCCCCGGCAACGGCGCCTAAGAATGATCTTGATAACTCACAAGTGTAGGGGATCAACTGTAGCCTTTCTTGACAAGTAAGAGTGTCGAACCCAACGAGGAGTTAAAGGTAAAACAAATATTCCCTCAAGTTCTATCAACCACCTATACAACTCTACGCAGACTTAATGTTTGCTTTACCTAGAACAACTATGAAACTAGAAGTACTTTGTAGGTGACCTGGGATAGGATTGCAAGATAATAAAGAACGTGAAAATAAAACTTAGGTGTTGTTATAATAAAAGTACAATAAAGTTGGTATAGCGAGTGAGGAGAAGTGGTGGTAGGATTTGCGGAATTGTCCCTAAGCAATTGAGTACGTTACTATACCGATAGTAAGTTTTTATGTGGGAGAGGCCACTGCTAGCATGTCATCCCTTACTTGGAATTCTAAGCACTTATGGTTGGAACTATTAGCAAGCATCCGGAACTACTAATGTTCATGAAGGTAAACCCAACCATAGCATTAAGATATTGGTTCTCGTCAATCCCGTATGCATCAATTTCTATGTTAGGAAGAAGTTTCCATCACTCTTGTCCTCCAATGCATAGTCCTATCAACATACAACTAATCCTATGGTGTGATCCACACGCTCGCTCATATGATGGGCACCAAAGGACAACAACATGACCACAAGAAAATTAAACCAATCAGAGCAATTCTCCAATCACCGATAGGACAACAAAAATCTACTCAAGCATCATAAGATGGCACAACATCATTGGGTAATAATATGAAGCATAAAGCACCATATTCAAGTAGAGGGTACAGCGGGTTGCAGGAGAGTGGACCGTCGAATATAGATGAGGGAAGGTGATGAAGATGTTGGTGAAGATGACGGAGGTGTTGGTGTAGATTGTCGTCACATGATGATTGCCTCGGCGGCGTTCCGACGCCACCGGGAGAGAGGGGGAGGGAGCCCCCTCCTTCTTATTCTTCCTTGACCTCCCCCTAGATGGGAGGAGGGTTTCCCCTCTGGTCATGGCCTCCATGGCGGCGGAAGGGCGAGAGGCCCTCCAAGATTGGATCTCTCTCTATTTCGCGTTCCTGTTTCTGGCCTTCCACCGTTTCTTAAATATCCGGAGATCCGTAACTCCGATTGGGCTGAAATTTTAACATGAATTTTATCCGGATATATGCTTCCTTGCGGTCGAAGGACACCTCCAACCTACCTACGGTGTGGCCACAAGCTTGCCAGGCGCACCCAAGATTGGGGGCGTGTGATACGTCTCCAACGTATCTATAATTTTTTATTGCTTCATGCTATATTATATTCTGTTTTGGATGATTAATGGGCTTTGTTATACACTTTTATATTATTTTTGGGACTACCTATTAACCGGAGGCCCAGCCCAAATTGCTCTTTTTGCCTATTTCAGAGTTCCGCAGAAAAAGAATATCAAACGGAGTCCAAACGGAATGAAACCTTCGGGAAAGTGATTTTCGGAACAAACGTGATCCAGAGGACTTGGAGTCCATGTCAAGACATCAACCAGGAGGGCATGAGGTAGGGGGCCGCGCCTACCCCCGGGGCGTGCCCTCCACCCTCGTGGGGCCCACGTTGCTCCACCGACGTACTTCTTCCTCCTATATATACCTACGTACCCCCAAACCAACAGAAGCATCCATGAAAACCTAATTCCACCGCCGCAACCTTCTGTACCCCTGAGATCCCTTCTTGGGGCCTTTTCCGGCGTCCTGCCGGAGGGGGCATTGATCACGGAGGGCTTCTACATCAACACCATAGCCTCTCCGATGATGTGTGAGTAGTTTACCTCAGACCTTCGGGCCCATAGTTATTAGCTAGATGGCTTCTTCTCTCTCTTTGGATCTCAATACAAAATTCTCCATGATTCTCGTGGAGATCTATTCGATGTAATCTTCTTTTGCGGTGTGTTTGTTGAGACCGATGAATTGTGGGTTTATGATCAAGTTTATCTATGAACAATATTTGAATCTTCTCTAAATTCTTTTATGTATGATTGGTTATCTTTGCAAGTCTCTTCGAATTATCAGTTTGGTTTGGCCTACTAGATTGATCTTTCTTGCAATGGGAGAAGTGCTTAGCTTTGGGTTCAATCTTGTGGTGTCCTTTCCCAGTGACAGTAGGGGCAGCAAGGCACGTATTGTATTGTTGCCATCGAGGATAACAAGATGGGGTTTATATCATATTGCATGAGTTTATCCCTCTACATCATGTCATCTTACTTAAAGCGTTACTCTGTTCTTTTGAACTTAATACTCTAGATGCATGCTGGATAGCGGTCGATGTGTGGAGTAATAGTAGTATATGCAGGCATGAGTCGGTCTATTTGTCGCGGACATGATGCCTATATACATGATCATACCTAGATATTCTCATAACTATGCTCAATTCTGTCAATTGCTCAACAGTAATTTGTTCACCCACCGTAATACTTATGCTCTTGAGAGAAGCCACTAGTGAAACCTATGGCCCCCGGGTCTATTTTCCATCATATTAATCTCCCGACAACAAGCTATTTCTGGCACCGTTTATTTTGCAATCTTTACTTTTAATCTTTATCATAAAAATACCAAAAATATTATCTTATCATATCTATCAGATCTCACTTTCGTAAGTGACCGTGAAGGGATTGACAACCCTTTATTGCGTTGGTTGCGAGGTTTTTATTTGTTTGTGTAGGTGCGAAGGACTTAAGCATGGTCTCCAACTGGATTGATACCTTGGTTCTCAAAAACTGAGGGAAATACTTATGCTACTTTACTGCATCACCCTTTCCTCTTCAAGGGAAAACCAATGCAGTGCTCAAGAGGTAGCAAGAAGGATTTCTGGCACCGTTGCCGGGGAGGCTTACGCCAAGTCAAGTCAAGATTTGAGCTCCCGTCAACGAGCCATTTCTGGCGCCGTTGCCGGGGAGTCTACGCAAAAGTCAACATACCAAGTACCCATCACAAACTCTTATCTCCCGCATTACATTATTTGCCATTTGCCTCTCGTTTTCCTCTCCCCCACTTCACCATTGCCATTTTATTCGCCCTCTCTTTTCCGTTCGCCTCTTTTTCGCTTGTTTCTCGTTTGCTCGTGTGTTGGATTGCTTGCTTGTCACGATTGCTCAAGATAATACTAAATTGTGTGACTTTACCAATACCAACAACAATGATTTTCTTAGCACTCCGATTGCTCCTCTTACCGATACTGAATCTTGTGAAATTAATGTTGCTTTGTTGAATCTTGTCATGAAAGATCAATTCGTCGGCCTTCCTAGTGAAGATGCTGCTACCCATCTAAATAGCTTCGTTGATTTGTGGGATATGCAAAAGAAGAAAGATGTGGACAATGATATTGTTAAATTGAAGCTATTTCCTTTTTCGCTTAGAGATCGTGCTAAATCTTGGTTTTTGTCTTTGCCTAAAAATATTATTGATTCTTGGAATATGTGCAAAGATGCTTTTATCTCTAAGTATTTTCCTCCCGCTAAGATCATCTCTCTTAGAAACGATATCATGAATTTTAAGCAACTTGATCATGAACATGTTGCACAAGCTTGGGAGAGGATGAAATTAATGATACGTAATTGCCCTACACATGGTTTAAATCTTTGGATGATTATACAAAAAATTTATGCCGGATTGAATTTTGCTTCTAGAAATCTTTTAGATTCGGCCGCGGGAGGTACTTTTATGGAAATCACTTTAGGAGAAGCTACTAAACTGCTAGATAATATTATGGTTAATTATTCTCAATGGCACACTGAAAGATACTAATAAAAAGGTGCATGCGATAGAAGAAATTAATGTTTTGAGTGGAAAGATGGATGAGCTTATGAAATTATTTGCTACTAAAAGTGTTTCTTCTGATCCTAATGATATGTCTTTGTCTACTTTGATTGAGAATAATAATGAATCTATGGATGTGAATTTTGTTGGTAGGAATAATTTTGGTAACAATGCGTATAGAGGAAACTTTAATCCTAGGCTGTATCCTAGTAATCCCTCTAATAATTATGGTAATTCCTACAACAATTCTTATGGAAATTTTAATAAGATGCCCTCTGAATTTGACACTAGTGTTAAGGAGTTTATGAATTCACAAAAGAATTTCAATGCTTTGCTTGAAGAAAAATTGCTTAAAGTTTATGAATTGGCTAGGAACGTTGATAGAATTTCTTTTGATGTTGATTCTTTGAAACTTAGATCTATTCCTCCTAAGCATGATATCAATGAGTCTCTCAAAGCTATGAGAATTTCCATTTATGAGTGCAAAGAAAGAACCGCTAGGATGCGTGCTAAGAAAGATTGCTTTGTGAAAGCGTGTTCTTCTAGTTTCTATGAAAATAAAGATGAAGATCTAAAAGTTATTGATGTATCCCCTATTAAATATTTGTTTTCTAATATGAAACTTGATAATGATGGGACTGAATATGAGCCACCTTTACCTAGAAGGCGTTCCAAAAATTCGGAGTTGTTAGATCTTGATGCAAAAATTGGTAAAAGTAAGATTGAAGAGATCAAAACCCTAGATATTAATGAACCCGCTATTTTGGATTTCAAGGAATTTAATTATGATAATTGCTCTTTGATAGATTGTATTTCCTTGTTGCAATCCATGCTAAATTCTCCGCATGCTTATAGTCAAAATAAAGCTTTTACTAAACATATCGTTGATGCTTTGATGCAATCTTATGAAGAAAAACTTCAGTTGGAAGTTTCTATACCTAGAAAACTTTATGATGAGTGGGAACCTACTGTTAAAATTAAAATTAAAGATCATGAATGCTATGCTTTGTGTGATTTGGGTTCTAGTGTTTCCATGATTCCTAAAACTTTATGTGATTTGCTAGGTTTCCATGATTTTGATGATGCTCTTTAAACTTGCACCTTGCGGATTCCACCATTAAGAAACCTATGGGAAGAATTAATGATGTTCTTATTATTGCAAATAGGAACTATGTGCCCGTAGATTTTATTGTTCTTGACATAGATTGCATCCTTCATGCCCTATTATTCTTGGTATACCTTTCCTTAGAACGATTGGTGCAATTATTGATATGAAGGAAAGGAATATTAGATTCCAATTTCCCTTAAAGAAAGGCATGGAACACTTTCCTAGAAAGAAAATTAAACTACCATATGAATCTATTATGAGAGCCACTTATGGATTGCCTACCAAAGATGGCAATACCTAGATCTATCCTTGCTTTTATGCCTAGCTAGGGGCGTTAAACGATAGCGCTTGTTGGGAGGCAACCCAATTTTATTTTTAGTTTTTTGCTTTTTGCTTCTGTTTAGGAATAAATCTTTGATCTAGCCTCTGGTTAGATTTTTTTATGTTTTAATTAGTGTTTGTGCCAAGTTAAACCTATAGGATCTTCTTGGATGATAGTTATTTGATCTTGCTGAAAATTTCAGAAACTTTCTGTTCACGAAAACAATTGTTAAAAATCACCAGAATGTGATAAAATATTGATTCCAAATGATGCTGATCAATAAACAAATTTTATAGATCGTCCTATTTTGGCTGAAGTTTTTGAGTTCCAGAAGTTTGCGTTAGTTACAGATTACTACAGACTGTTCTGTTTTTGACAGATTCTGTTTTTCGTGTGTCGTTTGCTTATTTTGAGGAATCTATGGCTAGTAAAATAGTTTATAAACCATAGAGAAGTTGGAATACAGTAGGTTTAAAACCAATATAAATAAAGAATGAGTTCATTACAGTACCTTGAAGTGGTGTTTTGTTTTCTTTCGCTAACGGAGCTCACGAGATTTTCTGTTAAGTTTTGTGTTGTGAAGTTTTCAAGTTTTGGGTAAAAGATTTGATGGATTATGGAACAAGGAGTGGCAAGAGCCTAAGCTTGGGGATGCCCATGGCACCCCAAGATATTCTAAGGACACCAAAAATCCAAAGCTTGGGGATGCCCCGGAAGGCATCCCCTCTTTCGTCTACTTCCATCGGTAACTCGACTTGGAGCTATATTTTTATTCGCCACATGATAAGTGTTTTGCTTGGAGCGTCTTGTATGATTTGAGTCTTTGCTTTTTAGTTTACCACAATCATATTTGCTGTACACACCTTTTGAGAGAGACACACATGATTCGGAATTTATTAGAATACTCTATGTGCTTCACTTATATCTTTTGAGCTATATAGTTTTTGCTCTAGTGCTTCACTTATATCTTTTAGAGCACGGCGGTGGTTTTGTTTTACAGAAACTATTAGTCTCTCATGCTTCACTTATATTATTTTGAGAGTCTTAAACAGCATGGTAATTTTCTTTAATTGTGAAATTAGTCCTAATATGCTAGGCATTCAAGATTAGTAAAACTTTCTTATGAGTGTGTTGAATACTAAGAAAAGTTTGATGCTTGATGATTGTTTTGAGATATGGAGGTAGTGATATTAAAGTTGTGCTAGTTGAGTAATTGTGAATTTGAGAAATACTTGTGTTGAAGTTTGCAAATCCCGTAGCATGCACGTATGGTAAACGTTATGTAACAAATTTGAAACATGAGGTGTTCTTTGATTGTCCTCCTTATGAGTGGCGGTCGGGACGAGCGATGGTCTTTTCCTACCAATCTATCCCCCTAGGAGCATGCGCGTAGTGCTTGGTTTTTGATGACTTGTAGATTTTTGCAATAAGTATGTGAGTTCTTTATGACTAATGTTGAGTCCATGGATTATACGCACTCTTACCCTTCCATCATTGCTAGCCTCTTCGGTACCGTGCATTGCCCTTTCTCACATTGAGAGTTGGTGCAAACTTCGCCGGTGCATCCAAACCCCGTGATATGATACGCTCTTTCACACATAAACCTCCTTATATCTTCCTCCAAACAGCCACCATACCTACCTATTATGGCATTTCGATAGCCATTCCGAGATATATTGCCATGCAACTTTCCACCGTTCCGTTTATCATGACACGTTTATCATTGTCATATTGCTTTGCATGATCATGTAGTTGACATCGTATTTGTGGCAAAGCCATCGTTCATAATTTTTCATACATGTCAATCTTGATTCATTGTTATCCCGGTATACCGCCGGAGGCATTCATATAGTGTCATACTTTGTTCTAGTATCGAGTTGTAATCATTCAGTTGTAAATAAATAGAAGTGTGATGATCATCATTCATAGAGCATTGTCCCAAAAAAAGGCCAAACAAAAAAAAGAAGGCCAAAAAAAGAAAATAAAAAGGGACAATGCTACTATCCTTTTTTCCACACTTGTGCTTCAGAGTAGCACCATGATTTTCATGATAGAGAGTCTCTTGTTTCGTCACTTTCATATACTAGTGGGAATTTTTCATTATAGAACTTGGCTTGTATATTCCAAGAATGGGCTTCCTCAAATGCCCTAGGTCTTCATGAGCAAGCAAGTTGGATGCACACCCACTTAGTTTCTTTTGTTGAGCTTTCATGCATTTATAGCTCTAGTGCATCCGTTGCATGGCAATCCCTACTCCTTGCATTAACATCAATCGATGGGCATCTCCATAGCCCGTTGATTAGCCGTGTTGATGTGAGACTTTCTCCTTTTTTGTCTTCTCCACATAACCCCCATCATTATATTCTATTCCACCCATAGTGCTATATCCATGGCTCACGCTCATGTATTGCGTGAAGGTTGAAAAAGTTTGAGATTACTAAAGTATGAAACAATTGCTTGGCTTGTCATCGGGGTTGTGCATGATGAGAGCATTCTTGTGTGACGAAAATGGAGCATGACTAAACTATATGATTTTGTAGGGATGAACTTTCTTTGGCCAAGTTATTTTGAGAAGACATAATTGCTTAGTTAGTATGCTTGAAGTATTATTGCTTTTATGTCAACATTAAACTTTTATCTTGAATCTTTCGGATCTGAATATTCATACCACAATTAAGAGGGTTACATTAAAAATTATGCCAAGTAGCATTCCGCATCAAAAATTCTGCTTTTATCATTTACCTACTCGAGGACGAGCAGGAATTAAGACTGGGGATGCTTGATACGTCTCCAACGTATCTATAATTTTTTATTGCTTCATGCTATATTATATTCTATTTTGGATGATTAATGGGATTTTTTATACACTTTTATATTATTTTTGGGACTAACCTATTAACCAGAGGCCCGGCCCAAATTGCTGTTTTTTTGCCTATTTCAGAGTTTCGCAGAAAAAGAATATCAAACGGAGTCCAAACGGAATGAAATGTCACAGCCCCAGAATTGGTTGTAAATAGTTGCATTTGCATCCATGCATCATGTCTAAGTTTAAATGAATTTGAAATAGGGGTGATCAATCCCTAGCACCCAAAAGAACTCAACTAGGTTCAACTTAAAAACATTTTCAATGATCCCAGAATGCCCTTTAGAAAAGTTCATGATTTTTGATAAAGGTGAAAACCTCTGCCAAAAATGATGCTCATATTTCTAGGCCATTTCTGGACATTTGAATTAAATCATTATGTATTTGAATTGGGCATTTAATTGCTATAATTATTTTAAATGCTCAAATAATTTTGAAACTAAATGTGGGTTGTTGGAAATAATTCAAAATGTCCCCACAATTTATTTCAGGATTTTTAGATGTGGTTTAGTATTATACTAAATCAAAACAGAGTTAAAGCAATAGAAAACAGAAACTTAAATACCAAAACAGAGAGAGGCAGTGAACTCACCCGTGCAACCCACCTCGTGGCCCAGCACTGTAGCTGAGGCCCAGCCTAGCAGGCAGCCGACACGCTAGTCATCGTCTTCCTCTCGCCAGTAGGATACCGAGCGCGTGGCCGACGCACGCGCTCCCTCCTCGCGCCACCTCCTTGCCCGCCTCGTCGGTGAGGGGATAAGCCCCGGAGCCGTCTGGATCTCTCTCTCTCTCTCTCCTCGCTCTCTCTCCCCTCCCCTGTCTCTCTCACGCGCGTCCACCGAGCGCGGTCGTCGACGCCGACCGCCGTACGCGCAGCCACAGCCGTCCCCTCGCCCTCCGGTCGTGTTCCCGAGCTCTGAATCCTCACGTCGTTTCTCCAAGACGAAGGAACCAAGCCCGGATGGCCTGCATCGCCGTCGCCATCGTCTTCTTCAACCTCGGGTCAACGAGATCGTCGGCAACCTTCCGACGTCACCAGCCCCTCCCCGAGCTCGCCGAGGCCCCCGTTGCAACCGCTGTGAGCCCCCGGTCATTTCCCCCCTAACCCCGCCTCCGTTTGATTGCAGTAGCCGCCACCCCCTTGCTAACAACAGCCGCCGCCTCAGCTCCGGTGACCATTTGGTCACGGGCGTGCACCCGTTGTGCTTGCCGCGACCCGTAGAGCACCCCGAGCGCCTCAGCTCGCTCGTTTGTGAGCAGCAGCACCGTACCAGACCGCACCCGAGCTCCGGCCGCCGCTCACGAGCTTGCCGTCGTCGGTTCCGGCCACCACAGGCCCGGCCACCACCACCGTTCGACGCGCGCCAGCGAGGGCTCTCCAACAAGCCCAAGCACACCTCGAACCGAGCCCTGTGGGCGATTCCCGAACACCTCCGCCGCGTCTGGCCATGGCCGGCGGCCTAATTCCGGCGAAAACGCCATTAGGCACTAACCTAATGACCCCCTGGCTCCATGACAGGTGGGGCCAGCCCCTGTTAAGTTTTGTTTTAGGTTAAACCTAATCACTAATTAGCATTGTTTCAATGACATGCGGGTCCCGCATGTCAGGTTTGACTCTGGTCAAGTCTGTTGACTGGATGACGTCACACTGGCGTAATGCTGATGCAGTAATCGCTTTTCTAGATTTTAAATAAATCAAAACGATTTATTAATTTAAGAAGAATGTCCTAAACTTCTAAAAATCATAGAAAATAATCTATAACTCAGATTGAAAAGATTTATATATGAAAAATGATCAGAAAAATCCAAAGAATCTGAATATGGCATTTTCATGCATGTTTGAACAAGTTAACCCCACTGAACAGGACAATTCATGATTATGGAATAAATGGTAATTAGTTTTGGAGTTGGAATTTGCTATAGGTTTGAATTCCACTTCAATGAATATGACTAACTGTTGCACTAGGTCAATTCAGTACTTTAATATGACATATCATTCATATGAATGTGCATTGCATTGATTGTGGTTCCTTTTGTGTTTGCCGGTGGTTGTTCCCTCTTAGTAGACGATGTTTCTGACGACGTGATCGATGACACCGATGAAGAGCTATACTATCTTCAGAAGTGCCAGGCAAGCAAACCCCCTTGTTCATTCCGATACAAACCCACTCTCTCGCTCCTGCTCTCTTTTACTGCATTTCGACAACACCGTTTCAACTGTTACATGTTGCGGTAGCTGAACCCCTTTCCTCTGCATGACCTGTCATTGCCACAGTAAATAGATGAAACCCACTAGCATGAGTAGGAGTTGTTTGAGCCCTGATGTGCCTACTCATTCATGCTTGTTTGTCATGCCTGCTACTGCCTAGAGTTGAGTCAGGTCTGATTCATCGGGGATGAATTAGAGGTGTGTGAACATGTCCTACTGTTGTGAGCTAAGTGTGTGAACAGGATTTGGTAAAGGTATTGGTGAGAGGCCATGTAGGAGTACATGCTGGGTTGTCTCATTGAAGCCGCTCTTAGCAACTGAGTTTTGTGTTTGTGATCCATGAACAGTTACTACCGCACATTGGGTTCCGGTAACTTGACCCCTCTCAACTTATTAATCAACATGATCTCTGTCCAGGAGTTGCAACTAGTTTCTGGTGTTTGTAGGTAGTGTTAGTAGTCTACCAAGTGGCACCCGGTACAGGTGGGCTTGGGACAGACTAGGCACCGTGGCCGGGTATACCAAGCGCCGCCCGTTTGGTGGGCTTGGAACCCTGTACACATCGTTTGGGGCTGTGAGCGACACCCCGGCCGGATCTCCTTGCGGATGGAACCCGAATAGGCGATAAACCTGGACTAGAGACTTGTGTGGTTAGTCAGGTCGTGGCCGACTCCCTCGCCAGGCTTTCGCTTCAAGGTTGCCGAGATACACGACGTGTACATGGTGGTAAGTGGCGAGAGCGTGTGCGAAGAAGTACACCCCTGCAGGGTTAACATCATCTATTCGAATAGCCGTGTCCGCGGTAAAGGACTTTTGGGTTGCCTGTACAGTTCATAGATAACTTGAAGTGGATACTCTAAAACACGCAAGATAAGCGTGAGTGCTATGGATGGCGTTCTCGTAGGTAGACGGGAGCGGATCCATAGTGGTGAATTGATATGGTGAATATGTGGACTCGTGTGCGCCACCTCAAAAGAGTTACTTGCAGTTGTAGTTCAGGATAGCTACCGAGTCAAAGCTGGCTTGCTGCAGTCAAACTCTACCACCCCTTTGTTGATACCGATGCATATGTAGCTAGTTCTGATGTAAATCTTGTTGGGTACATTTGTACTCACGTTTGCTTATTTTATGTTTTTGCAGAGAGACTTCAGTCTTGCTAGTAGTTCCGCGTGGACTCCGACGTTTAGCTTGTTACAACTACAAGAAATATGTCAACTTATGACCCTCACTATTGGCCGTTGAAAGGTCGTTGTTTTTTTCATTTGCGACCTTTCTTTTGACAAAAACAGAAGGTCAAAAGCTGACAGTCGTAAACTGAAATTAGTGACCTTCTGTAAAAGGTCGTTGGTTCCACGACCAAATTTTTGGTCACTAGCAGCCCCACAGGCCACGTAGGATCTAGCGTGGCAAGCTGACATGGATAAGAATCAGCCCAGTCCAATTCGTTGTTATACATGGGTCAAGCCCATTAATTCAGCCTTTCTATATATTTTTTCCTGTCAATTTTTTGTCGACTTCATGGGCCTAGCCCAAGATTGCAGCCTTTTTTATTATTGGGCCTTGGCCTTTTCATCTAAATAATTTTAATTTCCTTTTTTTATTAAATGGGTCCACTAGTCAGATGGGTCCCAGTTGTCAAGTTCTGATAACTGGGTCCAGTTGTCAGGTTTGGGTCTGGTAAGTGAGTCCCATCTATCAGGCTCATATTCTTCATATTTCAACAAGTATTTAAATTGGCATACAAAAAGCACACATGATACTTCAAATAAGAGCAACTAGATCACGTTGCCAATACATATGACCATGTGTAATACAGTACTTTACAAGCTCTACATGTGTAACGAGCTCTACAAGTGTGATACAATACTGCTTTACAAGAAATGACAACATGCCGAACTCGCTGGACGACCATAGTCAAGGCTGGGAACAAACAAAACAGCAACATGGCTTCCTCTGTCACCCTGTTACATGAATGAGAGAAGAATTAAAAAAACTGGGGCAAATATATTATGAACAGACCATTCAAGAAAATGACATTTATTTAGAATGATAACACAAATTGAGCTAGCTAGCACCATGCTTTTTGTTCTCCAACTAGTTAAAATGAGATACCCACTCATACAAGAAAACAGATACACAGTGGAAGAGATACCGAAACAGATACACAAGTTGAGATGTAGCAGGCAGATTCATCAAGTATATATCATGATGTGTATTCAACATATAGCTGTACCATTGCAAACCAAGAGATACCGAAACAATGGAAGAGCAACAATTAATAATGTACTAGATTAGTCAGTAGGCTAATTTAATTGAGTGCGGCAACTTGGTTGCTGTTCAAACCTCCAGCTTTAGTGTACAGATTATCGGGAAAGTATATATTTAACGAAATTTCACATAAATGCAGATTTATGGACCGAATGTATGATAAAGCAACAGATTCAAACAACTTCAAATAGCTAGAGATGATGGTGTTCTGCTCTTACCACAGCGGCACAAGTGAGATGATGCCCGATTCGCCTTGCTTCTCCACAAGACTCGACCAGTAGCACGCATCCTCGAAGGAACCAGCGGCACTGCTTGCTCCCTTGGCCCAGCTCCTTGCTGCGGAGGACGGCTGGGACTCGGATGCAGAGATCCCTGCGCACAGCATATTGTGTCAATGCTTGCAGCAACAGAAGGACCTCACATATAATAGAATTTGCACCAAGTTCAAAAATATGTAATAGAACCGATATAGGTGTACGAAGCAATAGGTCAACTAGAGATTCATGTCTACAATTTGCTAAAGAGGAAAATAACAAGCAAGGATACATATTATATCTGTCAAAAGAAGGACCGATATCAATCAGACCCTTTAATTCTGAAGAACATGGTTTCAATTTGTTCTTTGCATATTACATCAGTAGTTCTGTTGCCAGGTTTCAGTCCCTTGCTCTCCCTCTAGCTTGTAGCTAGCCTACCAGTAGTTTAACAACACCAATAGATTTGCATCTAATGCTGCCACTTAATTTCAGCACATGAGAAGACAAAAAGCATGACAAGACAAATAGCATCTTCAGTTCAGCAACATGTTGTACATACAATATGAGCAGCACAGGACAGTAAAAACAGTGAGCAAAAGCCAAATGAGTTGCTTGACATAATCTGGGACAGTTCAACAGATCAAATGTGAAGCTAACATATGAAGCCGGCAACAGATCAAAATACAATAGTTGCAGCTACACCCAAACTAGAGCAGTTACAGAATCATCACATATGTAGTTAACAGGAGGAAGAAGCGACAGATCGAGGAAATTGTCTCACCAGCAGCAACAGCGGGCAACGGGCGAAGTTGAGGAGGGTCAGCGGCAGGAGCAGCTCACGGGAGTGGTCGGGGAAGACAGCCGACAGCAGCAGGTCCGTCACATTATGTGAATTCATCCATTGGCAAAAAAACATAATTAAATCATCATCGTTGACATGGCAGAATGGGCGTGCAAAGAAATTATTTACAGGATATACAAAGCAACTACATGTTGATATAATTGGATTGTATGCATGGCGGATTTGTAATACGAAGTGTGAGTGCTGCTAGTCAATAAAGATGGGATTCACAAGAACACAAAAATAATCAATCAGCAGTCACCATACGTATGTGCATAATAATTGTACGTATATTATCTGATTTGATTTCTTTCATAAAAAAAATCTTATCAACATGGCTAGGGACTATATAGATGGTCTACTCTGGTATGTAGGTACATGTGCATGCATCTTTTGCATGCCGGCAAACGGACTGAGAAAGCATGCTAACTAATTAACCAAAGTATAGATACCAACCAACCACCCAACAATTCTGTTTCCGCTCCCACCATGTGATTCCGTTTCGGGCTGGACGGAGGGTAGTTGGGGTCACCTTCACCTTGGGTGGCTGGACGACGACGTCGTGGATTTCGAGCTCCAGGTGGAAGAAGCACTTAACGACGGCGACCGTGGTGGCTGGGTGCGCCCCTCCCGCTCCTCCTCCTCGAGGAGGACAAGGCCAGCGGCTACAAGAAATAATAAACATGTTAAAAGGACATTACCCTTTAATATAAGATGTAATAATAACATGTTTCCATTGAACTGACTATTGATAAAACTGAAGGGGAAGAAGACTTGTTGTCATCCTGATGATGAAAAAGGAATAATACATTCCAGAGGACACGTGAGCAATCATGAAAACTATTACATGTTTCTCCTGGTGTACTGAGAATGGAGAAGCGCTTAATTGGGAAAAACTTATAGAAACTTATAGCAAAGGTTTCTGATCAATGGATATATAGGAACATTAGAGAGCATCAAATTTCAAAATCAACACCATATGTATTACACTGACTCGTATAATACTACTTGTTCATGTACTTGTACTAGTGCAGGATGACTCGTTGTCCTACTACTGCCTATTCCGGTTTCTTTCAAGTTGGGAAATAACTGAAACTACTCATCATTCATGAACATACATCTGTAATCTTAATCTATGAAATTACTGCAGAAAGAACTACTGTAATGGACCATTCATGAACATACATCTGTAATCTTATTCTTTTGATCTTGTGTTGGAAAGAAAGAACTACTGCAGATTCATAGTACAACGAAGGAACTGCTGTTGAACTGAAAATACTGCAGAACCAACACCAAACAGCTATTGCAGAAACCTAAAGCCTGATGCTACTAAAGCTAGTACTGCCATTTTCATTGTAATAAAATATAAAAAGCTATAAATTGATGGATCATCCCAGCTTAACACAGACCAGCTGGACTGCATCCACAACACATAACCAAAATTTCCCACATCTACCTGATCAAAGTCATCACCACCCAATCCTATTCCTATACAGGGGCGTCAGCGACGATGAATTGGAAAATCGGAGACAGAGCCGCGATATAGAGAAAGAGAGACGGAGAGGGAGCTCACCAGGTTACTGTTGAGTCAATCAAGATCAAGGCACTTGACGACGATGGTCCGGTTGGCCGGGAGGAAGATGGCGCGGTACACGACAGCGTTGGCGCCGAAGCAGACCTCCTCCATGAGCCTTTAGTCGTCGGCCGACAAGGTGAACTCCAGCGACGCTGGAGGTGTGGTCGAGGCGATGGGCCTTCTCGAAGGCGTAGAACCGACCTAGCACAGCGCCAAGAGACATACATATTAATGGACTGTCGCTAGTGTACAACTACCAGTGTTGTAGTACTTGAGGAAGATGAATATAATACAGCTCACACACACAGGTACAAAGTAATAGACAGGTAAACTAGATGGACTGTCGCTAGTGTACAACTACCAGTGTTGTAGTACTTGAGGAAGATGAATATAATACAGCTCACACACACAGCTACAAAGTAATCGAATACAGACAAGTTACTAAGTGGAGTAGTAGTAGAAGGGACCTAAGCTAGCACCCAAGCCAAGAGACATACTTTACTACTAGTAAATTGTTGTTATGGGTGAGACAAGAGCACAGGTGGTGCTGCTAGAGAGGGAATTATGGGCACTCGGAATAAATTAACAGAGTTTGTCCATGGACTGTCACAGGCAGCAAGATAGCACTAGTGCTCTTATGCTTGAGCAAGAAGAATATATATAATACACAGGCAGCAGAGTTGGTGCTAATAGAATACAGCAGCAGTGAGTAGTAGTAATTAACAGGCAGCAGACTTGGTGGAAGTGAGTAGCACAGTAATTAACAAAGAGAGCAGAGACGGATTGAGAGAAGGGATCTGCTATGCTCTGTTGTGCTTGGTAACAGTAATAATTAACAGGCAGAGGATGAATGTGCGAAGAAGGGGGTTGCTTACATAGGTATGCGACTCGTGGGTTGCTGGCCTCCACCTCGTTTGCGACGCGAAGGATGGGGGCGATCTCCACCAGCGAGGAGGGGACCACCTACTGTCGAAGATGGACTCACCCAGGTTCGCCGCAGGTGTCGTTCCTCTGGTCGGTGGCGGATGCGACGGCGACCGAGGCGGCGAGGTCGGCGAGGTAGAGGCGGAGGAATGGCACGCAGACGCCATGGACCGCGGAGGCGGAGGAAGGGCCCCGCCGCTCCGCCCCTAACTCCTCCTTCATCTGCCGCTGGGTGGGCGTGGTTGTAGAGGACAGCGGTGGCGGATCTGGGCGCCGCCTGAGCAGCTTGGGAAGGGGAGAGGGTGGGGGCGGCAGCGGTGCACCGATGGGAGAGAGCCCGGGGTTGGAGAAGAAGAGGCCGGCGGCGGCGGGGTTGGGGGAGAGGAGTTGGTAGGCGGCGAGGTTGGGGCTTGGGTTGGGGAATCGGGAGAGGAGGAGGAGGAAGTTTGGCGGGGTGGGGGCGGGATGGTGAGCGCTGCGACTGGGATGGGGAAAGAGGTGGCGGCGACGGAGGGACGTCGTCGTCGATCTGGATTCTGGATCGGGGAGAGGGAGGCGGCGGCGGAGAGGGAGGGAAAGGGGGAGAGAGAGGCGGCCGGGGGTTGCTAGGGTTTTGTTTGGGCTGCTGAGACCGAGAGAGAGACTTTGGATTCGCCAAGTGTGGATGGTTCAGATCGGCTAAGGGGGTGATCTATGAGAACAGTTCTGATTGGTTCGAAAAGTCTGTGATTTAAAATAGTTTCAAGTGCAGCTATCTTATAGTTTGCTCTTTATTTTTCCCAAAGATCATTTCTAGATACAAAGGTATCTATTTCTTCATAGATACTCCAAAATATTTGCAAGAATTAACCACTAGCTAGAAACGGTTAAGCCCGCCGTTTTGACCGCATTTTGAAACGGGCATAAAAATTTCAAAAAAATCAAAAAATTGAAAAACCTTCGCATCGTGTCATTATATGTGACCAAGTTTGTAGAAAAAATAATAAACTTGTAATACGGCAATTATTTTTAAAAAGTGTTCTCAGAAACGAGCTATCACGTGCGGAGCTCAATGGCTTTAAAGCCAAATGATCAATCTTATGGCCACATTCACGGCATAGTTTGTTCAAATGATCTCATATTGTGCACAAGGGTGCATATTGGAATGGCAAACAATATTGTCTAAGGAAGTTTTCATTTTATTTGGACGAAAAAATCATTTTCCATTTTTCGAGTGCCCAAATGGAGTTTTTTTTGAAGGACCTCCCAAATAGTTGTTGCAAAATTGGACCAAATCATTTTTGTAAAATACTAGGCCATATTTAATGCACAATTGACCAAATGGTTGGGTGTAAAAAGTTTTGATCCACCTCTCGTGAAAAAGACAAATTTCCGCTGATTCAGTTGGAAGCGGGTCAAATTTGAACTGTAGTTGCCTCATAGTTTGCTCTTTATTTTTTTCCAAAAATCATTTCTAGGTACATAAGTATCTATTTAATCAGAGAAACACCAAAAAAATCCAAGATTCAACCACTAGCTAGGAACGGTCATTCCCGCCGTTTTGACCGCATTTTGAAACGGGCAAAAAAATTCAAAAAATTAAATAATTGGGAAACCTTCGCATTGTGTCATTATATGTGGCCAAGTTCCCAGGAAAAATAACAAACTTGTAATGCGGCAATTATTTTAAAAAGTGTTCTCAGAAACGAGCTATCACGTGCGGAGATCAATGGCTTTAAAGCCAAATGATCAATCTTATGGCCACATTCATGGCATAGTTTGTTCAAATGATCTCATATTGTTCACAAGGGTGCATATTGGAATGACAAACAATATTGCCTAAGGAAGTTTTCATTTTCTTTGGACGAAAAAACCATTTTCCATTTTTCGAGTGCCCAAAAGGCGGGTTTTTTGTGAAGGACCTCCCAAATAATTGTTGCAAAATTGGACCAAATCGTTTTTCTAAAATACTAGTCCATATTTAATGCACAACTGACCAAATGGTTGGGTGTAAAAAGTTTTGATCCACCTCTCGTGAAAAAGACAAATTTCCACCGATTCAGCTGGAAGCGGGTCAAATTTGAACTGTAGCTGCCTTGTAGTTTGCTCTTTATTTTTTCCAAAAAATCATTTATAGGTACATAAGTATCTATTTAATCAGAGAAACACCAAAAAAATCCAAGATTCAACCACTAGCTAGGAACGGTCATTCCCGCCGTTTTGACCACATTTTGAAACGGGCATAAAAAATTCAAAAAAAATCAAATAATTGGGAAACCTTCGCATTGTTTCATTATATGTGTCCAAGTTCCCAGGAAAAATAACAAAATTGTAATACGGCAATTATTTTTAAAAAGTGTTCTCAGAAACGAGCTATCACGTGCGGAGATCAATGGCTTTAAAGCCAAATGATCAATCTTATGGCCACATTCATGGCATAGTTTGTTCAAATGATCTCATATTGTGCACAAGGGTGCATATTGGAATGGCAAACAATATTGGCTAAGGAAGTTTTCATTTTATTTGGACGAAAAAATCATTTTCCATTTTTCGAGTGCCCAAATGGAGTTTTTTTGTGAAGGACCTCCCAAATAGTTGTTGCAAAATTGGACCAAATCATTTTTGTAAAATACTAGGCCATATTTAATGCACAATTGACCAAATGGTTGGGTGTAAAAAGTTTTGATCGACCTCTCGTGAAAAAGACAAATTTCCGCCGATTCAGTTGGAAGCGGGTCAAATTTGAACTGCAGCTGTCTCATAGTTTGCTATTTATTTTTTCCAAAAATCATTTCTAGTTACATAAGTACCTATTTAATCATAAATACATGGTTTGGTGGCCATACGTCGAGGTTTGGGCGGTGGCCGAGGGCCCCAACTCTAGAGCGCGTAAACTCGCATGCCCGCCGCGTGACCGTGGTGTTGCCATGTGTTCTAGGCGGTCTAGGCATGTCTAGTGGGTTGGGCACTCCCCAGGTAGGTGCTAGGAAGAAAATTACAACATAAGATTCTCACGAGGAGACCGATCGATGCTCAAACATGAATTAGCAGCCAAGTGTTTGATTAGTGGTACGGGAAATGTACATGGCTAATGGACGTGAGTTTTGGCTGAGGATGATCAGTTACTAAGAAGACCGTCTTCACAAATTTTCAGCTCAAAAGGAGGAGCCTAGGTGGTACTTGCTTTGCAAAGTACCACACTGGACATAAATACGAATGTTGAAGCTGGGCTCAAAATAATGAATGGATTGAGCTGGCATTTGGTGGAGGATGGTTATTTGGGCATAGGAAAGCACTGTAGAAAATGGATACTATTTGGACATGCCAAAGTGGTACTTCCTTCACAAAGTGCTGCTCTGAACAGAATAGGAAAATGAATATTGTTGAATTATTTTTGAACTTGGCAAGGAAGGTTTTTGACATATTTGATGAAGATATGATCCAAAAAAATTATGAGAATTTTTGGAATAACAGAAATATAGGTTGCTTCACAACCTAGGGCAAAAATTGACACATGGACATGACACATAGGCAAAACTGATGAGATGGCGCCTAGTCATCGCAACCCACCACAATTTACAAGGCTATGACCATCTATATTCGTCGTTAACAACTAGAAATAAGGAAGCGGACTAGTGTTGTTTGTTTTATGACCATTTAGTGTAAGGAAATTACGACCTTTCTGACCAAAATGGTCGCAATGGTTTAGGGTTTGGAGCCCCCCGAACAGCTTTTGACCAATTGGTCTCAAATGGTCATAAATCTATGACCAATTCTTCCAGGGTCACTGACAGAAGGTCATGTGACGCCCCCGATTCAATCGTACACTAATCATGCACGCAAATGTGTACGATCAAGATCAGGGACTCACGGGAAGATATCACAACACAACTCTACAACATAAATAAGTCATACAAGCATCATAATACAAGCCAGGGGCCTCGAGGGCTCGAATACAATTGCTCGATCATAGACGAGTCAGCAGAAGCAACAATATCTGAGTACAAACATAAGTTAAACAAGTTTGCCTTAAGAAGGCTAGCACAAAAGTAGCAACGATCGAAAAGGCAAGGCCTCCTGCCTGGGACCTCCTAACTACTCCTCGAAGCCGAACTCCATGTAGAATCATCCTCGGGATCTCTAGCTCCTGGACTCCAGCATCTGGTTGCGACAATCCGGTATAGAAAGGGGAAAAGAGGGAGAAAAGCAACCGTGAGTACTCATCCAAAGTACTCGCAAGCAAGGAGCTACACTACATATGCATGGGTATATATGTAAAGGGCCATATCAGTGGACTGAACTGCAGAATGCCAGAATAAGAGGGGGATAGCTAATCTTGTCGAAGACTACGCTTCTGGCCACCTCCATCTTGCAGCAGGTAGGAGAGAGTAGATGGTAAGTTCACCAAGTAGCATCGTATAGCATAATCCTACCCGGCGATCCCCTCCACGTCGCCCTGTTAGAGAGCGATCACCGGGTTGTATCTGGCACTTGGAAGGGTGTGTTTTATTAAGTATCCGGTTCTGGTTGTCATAAGGTCAAGGTACAACTCCGGGTCGTCCTTTTACCGAGGGACACGGCTATTCGAATAGATAAACTTCCCTAGGGGTGCACCACATAACCCAACACGCTCGATCCCATTTGGTCGGACACACTTTCCTGGGTCATGCCCGGCCTCGAAAGATCAACACGTCGCAGCCCCACCTAGGCTCAACAAAGAGGTCAGCACGCCGGTCTAAATCCTATGCACGCAGGGGTCTGGGCCCATCGCCCATTGCACACCTGCACGTTGCGTACGCGGCCGGAACCAGACCTAGCCTAGCAGGCGTTCCAGTCCAATCCGGCGTGCGCCGCTCCGTCGCTGACGTCAAGAAGAGCTTCGGCTGATACCACGACGTCGAGTGCCCATAACTGTTCCCGCGTAGTTGGTTAGTGCGTATGGACCAAATGGCCAGACTCAGATCAAATACCAAGATCTTGTTAAGCATGTTAAGTATCCGCGAACGCCGACCAGGGCCAGGCCCACCTCTCCCCTAAGTGGTCTCAACCTGCCCTGTCGCTTCGCCATAAAGTAACAGTCGGGGGCCGTCAGGAACCCAGGCCCACCTTTACCGGGATGGAGCCACCTGTCCTTTCAGCCCCCTCATCAGAATCACTTGCGGGTACTCAACGTGCCGACCCGACTTTAGTCACCACATGTGTCATGTATATAAAGTATATAGTATATACCCGTGATCACCTCCCGCAGTGATCACGGCCTAGTAGTAGCATGGCAGACGGACAAGAATGTAGGGCCACTGATGGAAAAAACTAGCATCCTATTCTAAGCTGTAGGATAGCAGGTAAGGGTAACAACTGTAGCAACAATGACAGGCTATGCAGCAGAATAGGATTAACCGAAAGCAGTAACATGCTACACTCTTCTAATGCAAGCAGTATAGAGAAGAATAGGCGATATCTGGTGATCAAGGGGGGGGCTTGCTTGATTGCTCTGGCAAGAAGGAGGGGTCGTCAACAGCGTAGTCGGTCGGGGCACTAGCAGCGGCGTCGGTCTCGTAGTCTACCGGAGAGAAGAGGGGGAAGAAACAATGAATACAATGCAAACAGATGCATAACGATGCATGACATGACAAAGCGTGATGGTAGGTGTGCCCAAACGCAGTAGTAAGTGATACCGGCGAAGGGGGAAAACATCCGGGAAAGTATCCCCGGCGTTTCGCGTTTTCGGACAGATGGACCAGAGGTGAAATGTTGCACGTTTGCTATGCTAGGGATGTGTGGCGGACGAACGGGCTACGTATCCGGATTCGTCTCGTCGTTCTGAGCAACTTTCATGTACAAAGTTTTTCCATCTGAGTTACGGATTATTTTATATTCATTTTTAAAGATTTAAATCAATTTATAAATTATTATTATTAATTTAATCCGAAAATGCAATTATGACGTCAACATGATGTCAGGGTGATGTCAGCAGTCAACTAGTGAGTTGACCTAGTCAAACTGACATGTGGGTCCCGCTGTCATTGTTTAAGACTAACTAAGGAGGTTTAATTAGTTTAGTTAATTGATTAGGTTAATTAAACTCAATTAATTAAGTTAATTAATTAATTAATTAATATTTTTATTTATTTTTTTAATTGCGTTCTGGGCGCGGGGCCCACCTGTCTGTGGCCCATAGGGGTTTCGGGCCCAGGAGCATTGGCTCAGGGGCGCGGGGCCCCACCTGGCAGTGGCCCAGGGGGCCGACCGAGGCGGGCGCGTGGAAGCGGGCGTGGGCGCCCGTCGGGGCTGACCCTAGCGCGGCGGGCAGAGCCCCGGGGCGCCGGATCGGGGCGCTGACTGGCCGGGGCCGCGGTTGGCGGCGACGACGAGCGAACGGCGGGCGTGCGGGCGAGGCCAGGGAGGACGGCCAAGGGCGCGGTCGGTGGCCACGGCTGGCCGGGAAGGCACGACGGGGCGGAGGAGACGGGGCGACGGTGAGTGCGCAACGGGCACGGCCGAAGCGCGTCGACCGCGCGTGGGGGGGTGGTGACCGTGGTGACCCAGGAAGAAATGGGGCGAAGGGGGACGGTGGCGCTCACTTGCGAGCAGGGAAGGGGGGCGACGGGGCGCGTTGGCCTCGGTGAGGGAGAGGCGATGGGGCGACGTCGACGAGGTGGCGGAGCACGGCAGCAACGAGGCGGCGCCGGGGATGGGCGCCGACGTCGGAGGCGCAGGGTGGCGCGGGATCGAGCCGCTCCCCGATCCAGAACCACTCGAGTGGGAGGGGTCCGGGGAGGAGGACGAGTCGTCGGGCGAGAGGGGGGGTTCTCCGGCGAGGTGCGCCGCGGGGCGCCGGCGTCGTAGATCAGCGGCGGGGTCGAGGGGCGAGCACGATGGGGTCGTGCCCTCGATCCAGATCGTGGGAGGGAGTGGGAACAGGGGGAGTGGGGGATCGGGTGAGTAGCTAGGGTTCGGTCGAGGGGGTATGTTATGGAGGGAAGCAGGTGGGCTGGCCGGTTGGGCCAGGTGGGTTGGCCAGGTGGGCCGTCTGGTCCAGTTGGCCAGGGGGCTTTCTCTCTTTTTTTTATCTTTTTCTTATTTTGTTTTCTGTTTTATTTATTTTAGTTAGCAAAACAGTTTTACAAAAATACAACCCCTACTCCTAAATTAGCATAATAACATAGGCCACCTACTCCAAAAAGTTTGGTGATTATATAAACTAGATTAACATTTGTTTAGTATTTAAAAGCATTTAAATAATTGTTTTGCTGCTGTTTTTACTTACTATAGTGCAGTCAAATACTTTACAAAAGTGGGGTTTCTTCACCAATATTTAATATGGACTATTTGGCTCACTCCGAACATTTTAATTTTAATATTTGTAAACTTTTATTATTTGCTTTTATTTACATTTTGAATTTGTTTCGGTTCTAAACTATCGAGAGTTTATCAACAGTAAACGGGGTGACGTGGCATCATTAACGTGGGATTACTGTAGCTCAATTATCCGGGCGTCACAATTCTCCTCCACTACAAGAAATCTCGTCCCGAGATTTAAGAGGGGAGTAAGGGGGAAAGTTCTGGTTACGATATTCTAACGGATCTTCTCGAAGAAGTTAATCCTTTGGTTGATGTCTTCAATTCTTTATTCCAAAGCATCATGATGAAGTCGTCGTCCTTCCTTCGGGAACTCCATCATACTTACGAAAGGATAAGGGGACATTACGGAAAAACGGGCCGCTACAACGTTTGTTTATCTAGTAGATAACATCAGGGAGGGTGGCGGGAGGTAACCCTCGAATTGAAACTCAAGACATTATCAAAAGCAAGTAAGAAGGTGCAAAATAGAAGTTTCGAGAGGATAGGCAATAGTTCATTGCCTGAAACAAAACGTGATAGGGTTCATAGCAATGGGAATAAGTATTGTGTCTTGTACCAGAATAGATCACTAGGCAGGTGGCCCGTGAATCACATACGAAGTCAAGCGCGAGGAATATCTTTGATAACATGGTGTACAGGAGAGTCAGGTTTCGATCCTGTGGAACTGTGGGTTATGGGCCCACCATGTGGATTAAAAGTAGGAGGAACAGTGACATCTTACCCGGTCATGATAGCAAGGCATGTCAGAGGGTAGCCTGCCAGTTATGTCGGCAACAATGTCGGTACCAAGGGCGAGGGACGAAGAGAACCATTTTCCTGCTCGTTGAACGAGGTGGACCAATAGGCAAAGTTCTCGTCCATCGGTGGCTAACGGAATGTCATCAACAATAGTAACAGGGTCTTACTGACATAGTGGTACAACAAGGTGCTTACCTAAGCAGGGAAATGTCACTGCTCAGTTAAGTCAGACTACTGGAAAGGTTAAATAATACAATGGAAAGGATAGTATGATTATCAGATTAAACAGAACAATGGAAAGGAAAATGTGTTTAAACACATATTTCAGGGGGTATATCCTTCCCAAGGACAATGGTTAGAAGAGAACCATTTAGGTTAGGGAAGAGGAAGTTCATGACATTACCCAAAGAACGGTGTTTGAATAATTGATAACGAAAATTTAGCATAGTGCTTCAAATGTTTTTATTGAAGATCGGAGTAACACAGACATGCTTCGAGATAGCATTGACATGGTCATTAGGTAAGATCAGGCTATGGATACACAAAGGATCCATCAGGAACAACTTATAAAGTAAGTCTTACAATTTCCTCATGGAAGAATAGCTAACCTTGCTAAAAAGGGAAAACTTATAACAATAGGTCCTCCGGCCAGGTGGGTTAGGCATGACATCACCTTATCGGGTCATAAATAGACCAATGTTATAAATCTTGGAAATATGTCCCAACCATCATATCTGACCGAGATTCAGATCTGATTGGTGTCAGGATAACTCAGACTCAGGATGTCTGAGAAGAAAGGTGCAACACAAATTGTCGAAACGACATCGAAGATTCTCGGAAGATGAACTATGGAAGCGAGTTCCGAACAAGGGTTCATCATTAAATCAAGGAGAGGTGAGGAGGTGACTGATTGACTCAGCGACAATCCATTGAGATTTCCAAAAGATGGATTTCCACAACTATGTGAACAAGGAGATAACATTAGCTAGATCGAATGACTTAACGATGTATGCTCGAGGAAAACATACACAGTTAAACATTGGTTGAAATGTGCACCCGAAATATGGGGTTAGGTAGCATGATCAATGTTAGAATGGTGGTTCAGCAACCGATAGGCTAGGAATGAATTATCGATCAATTAACTTCAAAGCAATAGGGTTGCTAGAAGTGCAGAATCCAAACAACACCATCCACTTGTGGGTACCCCGGTTGGAATCAACACGAGGACCAAGAAAGAATGGTGATGGTGAGAACTATCATTATAGCAAGAATTCTTAAGAGGTGGAGCAATCCTCACAACATTCTTGACATCAAAGATGGTAATACTCCATGGTAGAACTTAACATAAGTTGGATAGCAGGGAAATCAAGATACAACACAAAATATGAACAAGTTTGTGTTGGGGGAGGCAAGAATGTTGTCGATGATAACACAATTCATCGAGGGGCAAAGATGGTATTTCTCATCCTGAATTTCGACACACAACTTGGAAGAAGTCAAATTGTTGACAATGATCACGACAAATTTGTCAAGAGGTTTCCAAGAAGATGTAATTGATCGACGATGACATCAAGTCAAAGGAATGATGAAAGCGAAAGGTTATTGGAACCACGGGTAGGACACAAACTCGAAATCAAGTTTGCTGTTCAAGGAGAAGTGATATGACAAGGAAGATTGACGTAAGATTAGCTCATTGTCGAAATTTGTGCGCTGGGAAGGTCCAGGTAGCACAGTTAAAATTCAGCATGATAATGATGTAGCCAATCAGGCTAGGAATGACGTGATCGGGTACAAACTCATAAGTAAAGAAGATTACTAAGAGTTGTTTAATCGCAGTGCGGACTCGATTCACTTATCGGTGGTTTTGAGTGTTTAAAAACTCGAAGCCCGTGAAAAATTGGAATCAATGAGAATGTAGCACTTGATGGTGAACTCATAATAAGTTATGCAGCTCCGTGATAATCTCGAGATACCAGGGGGGTAATACTCGACGACAAACCAAAGTAGAGGTTGGACTGGGGTATTGCTCTGCAGAAGACAAGTGCTTAACTTGTACGAGAAATGGTATTTAAAGGAGAACATGGTCGGAACCACGATTGCAAAAGGCCAGATCCTAGATATAAGATGAACTTATACCAAGGGAATAATTAATTTAAGAGAAGCTTTAATGATAAGAGTACATCGTGTCCATGGGCATGAACGCAAAGTTCAAGGTCGACTCCCACTTCTTCAATGCATAACCTTTCATTCACTTCTCGCGTTTGATGAAGTTGCAGTGTTGAAAAATTTTATCTGGCAAAATACCAGAAGAGTATGACTCATGAAAACTTTCGAGTTCACACATATTATGAAAAGCATAGGTTCAACCCATCGGGGCATCGTGGAAACATATACCACAAGCTTCAGGGGTAAATAACTCAAGCTCGATAGTAGAGCATGGGTGTCAAAACGAGAGGATACAATTTACTAAAGGCATTATGTATCAGGGAAAGAACTCACAAGGTGATTAAATATGAGGGCACTGTCGGATAATAATCTAACAAAGGATTTGGTGGTCCACAAGGGATCAGATGTGAGCATCGATACTCAACTAGAGGAAGAAAGAATGCAAGGGGATCAGATTATAGAAACAACTGGCTAACTCAAAGCTCAAATGCAAAGGAATTATGATTTCCAAATCAAGGGATCAGAAGCAAACGCTCTGATTAAGGATGGATAAGTTGAATAGCCTTAGGGGTACAATCGATGGCAATTTGATTGGTCGATACCAGCTCATGTTTAAAATGACGTTTGAGCCAGAAGGAAGAATTCTAGGATCTGATTGAGGACTGCGAGAATTCGCAACATATTGATTCAACGGACTCAAAATGATAATGACAAGAGATGCCAATAAGATTACGAGACTTAAGATTAATCATAATACAAGTAAGCAAGAATTTCAAGAGCAAAAAGGCTCCTGAAGATTTTTGGAAGATCGAATGATATTTTGAACACTTTTGTGAAATACTTGAATCAACTGGGGATGAGCGAATACTCGGTAAGTGCGAGGATTATCCATAGGGGTATTCAGGTGACGAAGAACAACAAGGTAGTAAGCTCAAAGGATTCTCGGAACAACAGAGAGAATTTCGGGGTATCTTGTAATAACAAGATCAACTGGGAAACATTGTATGAATGGCGAGTATACGTGGTTATCCATAGGAGTTTATCGATGAAAGGGAATTGCAAAAGCGATGAACACAAGTTCTCGGGTTATCAGCGGAGAGTATCTTCAGGGTCTTCACGTGCAGCAGACGATCATCAGTAATAAGGGGCTCTCCGGGTGAAAGTGATAACAAGATACTAATGTTAGATTTAGTAAAATTCATTTAACCCGAATAGGAGAGAGATCAGAGTCCCAGAGTAAAGGTCGAGGAGTAAAAGATCCTAGTACCACCCAATGGCGACGTGGGCCCGTAAGACACACAGCCATGTTAGTAAAAACTTTTCCAATGACTAGACTCGACTTCGGCCAAGGAGTTGGAAAGGGGGATTCCTACAGGCAGTCGGCTCGGATACCAACTTGTGACGCCCCCGATTCAATCGTACACTAATCATGCACGCAAATGTGTACGATCAAGATCAGGGACTCACAGAAAGATATCACAACACAACTCTACAACATAAATAAGTCATACAAGCATCATAATACAAGCCAGGGGCCTCGAGGGCTCGAATACAATTGCTCGATCATAGACGAGTCAGCAGAAGCAACAATATCTGAGTACAGACATAAGTTAAACAAGTTTGCCTTAAGAAGGCTAGTACAAAAGTAGTAACGATCGAAAAGGCAAGGCCTCCTGCCTGGGACCTCCTAACTACTCCTCGAAGCCGAACTCCATGTAGAATCATCCTCGGGATCTCTAGCTCCTGGACTCCAGCATCTGGTTGCGACAATCCGGTATAGAAAGGGGAAAAGAGGGAGAAAAGCAACCGTGAGTACTCATCCAAAGTACTCACAAGCAAGGAGCTACACTACATATGCATGGGTATATGTGTAAAGGGCCATATCAGTGGACTGAACTGCAGAATGCCAGAATAAGAGGGGGATAGCTAATCCTGTCGAAGACTACGCTTCTGGCCACCTCCATCTTGCAGCAGGTAGGAGAGAGTAGATGGTAAGTTCACCAAGTAGCATCGTATAGCATAATCCTACCCGGCGATCCCCTCCACGTCGCCCTGTTAGAGAGCGATCACCGGGTTGTATCTGGCACTTGGAAGGGTGTGTTTTATTAAGTATCTGGTTCTGGTTGACATAAGGTCAAGGTACAACTCCGGGTCGTCCTTTTACCGAGGGACACGGCTATTCGAATAGATAAACTTCCCTGCAGGGGTGCACCACATAACCCAACACGCTCGATCCCATTTGGCCGAACACACTTTCCTGGGTCATGCCCGGCCTCGGAAGATCAACACGTCGCAGCCCCACCTAGGCTCAACAAAGAGGTCAGCACGCCGGTCTAAATCCTATGCGCGCAGGGGTCTGGGCCCATCGCCCATTGCACACCTGCACGTTGCGTACGCGGCCGGAAGCAGACCTAGCCTAGCAGGCGTTCCATTCCAATCCGGCGCGCGCCGCTCCGTCGCTGACGTCAAGAAGAGCTTCGGCTGATACCACGACGTCGAGTGCCCATAACTGTTCCCACATAGTTGGTTAGTGCGTATAGACCAAATGGCCAGACTCAGATCAAATACCAAGATCTCGTTAAGCGTGTTAAGTATCCGCGAATGCCGACCAGGGCCAGGCCCACCTCTCCCCTAGGTGGTCTCAACCTGCCCTGTCGCTCCGCCATAAAGTAACAGTCGGGGGCCGTCAGGAACCCAGGCCCACCTCTACCGGGATGGAGCCACCTGTCCTTTCAGCCCCCTCATCAGAATCACTTGCGGGTACTCAACGAGCCGACCCGACTTTAGTCACCACATGTGTCATGTATATAAAGTATATAGTATATACCCGTGATCACCTCCCGCAGTGATCACGGCCTAGTAGTAGCATGGCAGACGGACAAGAATGTAGGGCCACTGATGGAAAAACTAGCATCCTATTCTAAGCTGTAGGATAGCAGGTAAGGGTAACAACTGTAGCAACAATGACAGGCTATGCAGCAGAATAGGATTAACCGAAAGCAGTAACATGCTACACTCTTCTAATGCAAGCAGTATAGAGAAGAATAGGCGATATCTGGTGATCAAGGGGGGGCTTGCTTGATTGCTCTGGCAAGAAGGAGGGGTCGTCAACAGCGTAGTCGGTCGGGGCACCAGCAGCGGCGTCGGTCTCGTAGTCTACCAGAGAGAAGAGGGGGAAGAAACAATGAATACAATGCAAACAGATGCATAACGATGCATGACATGACAAAGCGTGATGCTAGGTGTGCCCAAACGCGGTAGTAAGTGATACCGGCGAAGGGGGGAAACATCCGGGAAAGTATCCCCGGCGTTTCGCGTTTTCGGACAGATGGACCGGAGGTGAAATGTTGCACGTTTGCTATGCTAGGGATGTGTGGCGGACGAACGGGCTACGTATCCAGATTCGTCTCGTCATTCTGAGCAACTTTCATGTACAAAGTTTTTCCATCCGAGTTACGGATTATTTTATATTCATTTTTAAAGATTTAAATCAATTTATAAATTATTATTATTAATTTAATCCGAAAATGCAATTATGACGTCAGCATGATGTCAGGGTGATGTCAGCAGTCAACTAGTCAGTTGACCTAGTCAAACTGACATGTGGGTCCCGCTGTCATTGTCTAAGACTAACTAAGGAGGTTTAATTAGTTTAGTTAATTGATTAGGTTAATTAAACTCAATTAATTAAGTTAATTAATTAATATTTTTATTTATTTTTAATTTTTTAATTACATTCTGGGCGCGGGGCCCACCTGTTTGTGGCCCATAGGGGGTTCGGGCCCAGGGGCAGTGGCTCAGGGGCGCGAGGCCCCACCTGGCAGTGGCCCAGGGGGCCGACCGGGGCGGGCGCGTGGAAACGGGCGTGGGCGCCCGTCGGGGCTGACCCTAGCGCGGCGGGCAGAGCCCCGGGGCGCCGGATCGGAGCGCCGACCGGCCGGGGCCGCGGTTGGCGGCGACGACGAGCGAACGGCGGGCGTGCGGGCGAGGCCAGGGAGGACGGCCAAGGGCGCGGTCGGTGGCCACAGCTGGCCGGGAAGGCACGACGGGGCGGAGGAGACGGGGCGACGGTGAGTGCGCAACGGGCACGGCCGAAGCGCGTCGACCGCGCGTGGGGGGGGGGTGACCGTGGCGAACCAGGAAGAAAGGGGGCGAAGGGGGACGGTGGCGCTCACTTGTGAGCAGGGAAGGGGGGCGACGGGGCGCGTTGGCGTCGGTGAGGGAGAGGTGATGGGGCGACGTCCACGAGGTGGCGGAGCACGACAGCAACGAGGCGGCGCCGGGGATGGGCGCCGACGTCGGAGGCGCAGGGTGGCGCGGGATCGAGCCCCTCCCCAATCCAGAACCAGTCGAGTGGGAGGGGTCCGGGGAGGAGGACGAGTCGTCTGGCGAGAGGGGGGGTTCTCCGACGAGGTGCGCCGTGGGGCGCCGGCGTCGAAGATCAGCGGCGGGGTCGAGGGGCGAGCACGATGGGGTCGTGCCCTCGATCCAGATCGTGGGAGGGAGTGGGAACAGGGGGAGTGGGGGATCGGGTGAGTAGCTAGGGTTCGGTCGAGGGGGTATGTTATGGAGGGGAGCAGGTGGGCTGGCCGGTTGGGCCAGGTGGGTCGGCCAGCTGGGCCGTCTGGTCCAGTTGGCCAGGGGGCTTTTTCTCTTTTTTTTTATCTTTTTCTTATTTTGTTTTCTGTTTTATTTATTTTAGTTAGCAAAACAGTTTTACAAAAATACAACCCCTACTCCTAAATTAGCATAATAACATAGGCCTCCTACTCCAAAAAGTTTGGTGATTATATAAACTAGATTAACATTTGTTTAGTATTTAAAAGCATTTAAATAATTGTTTTGCTGCTGTTTTTACTTACTATAGTGCAGTCAAATACTTTACAAAAGTGGGGTTTCTTCACCAATATTTAATATGGACTATTTGGCTCACTCTGAACATTTTAGTTTTAATATTTGTAAACTTTTATTATTTGCTTTTATTTACATTTTGAATTTGTTTTGGTTCTAAACTATCGAGAGTTTATCAACAGTAAACGGGGTGACGTGGCATCGTTAACGTGGGATTACTGTAGCTCAATTATCGGGGCGTCACAGGTCACTAGTTGACATATTTCTTGTAGTGTACCTCCGTTACGATCTTGTGCCCTCGGCAGGGTCTCGTAGATAGTCAGGTTTCTAAGCCTTTTCTTTTGTAGTTGTGTGTACTCAGACATGTTAAGCTTCCGCATGTGCTTGTTGCTTGTATGCTCTGTATGTTGGGTCATGAGACCCATGTTTGTAATACTTGGCTCCTTGGAGCCTAATGAATAAATACTTTGAGTCGTAGAGTTTTGTTGTGATGCCATGTTGTATTTACACATATCGAGCATATTGTGTGTATGATTGAAATGCTTGGTATGTGTGGGATCCAACAACCTAGTTGTTTATCCTTGGTAGCCACTCTTATGGGGAAATGTAGTCTTGTGCTTCCATGAGCCATAGTAGTCCGCTACAGCCGGTTCACCGGAGTCCTGCTAGCCCAGCACTACTGCTCCGGAACACTTGACTGGCCGACATGTGATTCACTTTGTTCCTGTGTCTGTCCCTTCGGAGAAATGTCACGCGGCGACATCCGGAGTCCTGCCTAGCCTGCTACAGCCCGGTTCACCGGAGTCCTATTAGCCCAGTGCTACAGCCCGGATTCGCACGCTGCTGACCGACATGCTCGATGTTGATTCATGTATGCATGTCCCCGTAAGTTAGTGCCACTTTGGGTTCACGACTAGTCATGTCGGCCCGGGTTCTCTATCATATGGATGCTAGCGACACTATCATATACGTGAGCCAAAAGGCGCAAACGGTCCCGGGCCATGGTAAGGCGACACCCGTGGGAATACCATGCGTGAGGCCGCAAAGTGATATGAGGTGTTACCGGCTAGATCGATGTGACTTGGAATCGGGGTCTTGACAGCTTTGGTATCAGAGCCTGACTGCCTGTAGGATTACCAAGCCAAACTGGTCGAAGTTGAGTCTAGAATTTTTTTAGTTATGTAAGGGAATTGATTGTGGATGGGAACGTAAGGCTCTTTTTACTCCTTTACCTTATGTCCTTCTGATCTGAGTCATCCTCTTCTCTTCTACGGGGATTAAGAACTAGGCTTTCTCATCTTCTATCAGGATCACGTGTTACTAATCCGTAGACTTATAGGATTGATGGTTTCAAGCCTCATCTCAGTTCTATTACTTCCGTGTGTACATAGTTAGTCTCAAAACCTTGATATTGTGATGTTGAGTGGCTATACCACCATTTTGCACGATGTCTCAAATCATTTCGAGCATTTACAGCCGTTATGCTGTCCGAGTCATCCCAGGTTTCTAAACAGTCCGATGCATTTGCAAATCCCTTCTTTCCATTCCCGATATTTCTTTGGGCCAGTTTAACCACACTAATCGGTGAGTTGAGGTACTCTGTTGCCTCGACATATATGTTGGAGCTATTATTATGACCCTAGGTGTCTTAGAGGATCACCTAGTAATCTAGCCATGTTTTGTGTTCCTAGCGTGATGATTCTGGCCATCATTCTCGAAAGCATCCCGTGATGCCACTTAGTTAGTACGCCTTCTATTTCTAGGTTCTTGAACCCAAGATTCACCCTACTTACTTCATGTTGATAGTGTTTGCTAAGTTCCTTTAGGATATTAGTAACCTTTGCGATAGTCCTCGAGGTCCGTGATGTTTCCTTCTTCCAAATACTATGAACTGCTTATGGCAGAAGTTCCTCGCTGAACCGAAAGATCACAACCAGAGTGCTCTTGACAAGTTCTCGATTCTATGTCGTGACTCTGCCAATCCTACCTTTCTGCATGGGTTATCCGGAAGAAATATGTGGAACTCGTTCGACATACTAATCTATGCATCCACAACTCAGACAATCATATGTTGTCTGAGTTGTCCCCCTTCAGTTATATTCCGATCTTCATCTATCAATTGATAGTCAAGAGTATGTGTGCGATCGTGTTCATCGATGCCTATTATTCTTGTGGTCCGTCAAGCCATTCTATTCTGGAATGACTAGGAGAAACAAACTCCAGCACCTCATCCATTTCTTGGATTGGTCAAAGCAGTTGTATTCCGTAGATCAAATGCCAATCCAGCTTTGATTCTGTTCTACCCTGAAGTATTGCCCTCTTGATGTCAGGAATGTCATGATAATTGCACCAACTCTTACGAATTCTTGATGCAGTGATACTTCTCGCCATCATCATTCGCTCCTCGGTTCCGTGTTGTTGCAACCGGAATACCGACAAGTGAACCGTGATGTGTGAAATCAATACTCCTAGCAACTAGTTGCTTGGTAGTAAATGGACAATACTCTCATTCTTAGCGTGCTGGTTATTGAATCATCATCCTAAGATTGATCGTGCTACCTAGTCCTTATTTCTGGTACACTCTTCGATCAATGAGTTAGGATTATTCAATCCCTTGCTTATTTGATCATATCGTCTTGCTCTGAAATGCAAGATTGTTCTCGAGCTTAGTAACATATCGGTGGTTCGTGATGTTCCGAATATCTTCTCGGAAGTATTACCAGGTTGTCATCTGACCGCTATGTTGAGTTCGTGATCATGTTGGTTTTCCTCCAAACCGCCCATTCTCCAAGAATCTATGTTGGATACCCCTGAGCTAGTTGGTTAAGCCAAACAACAACTTGGAGAGTTGGAAGATAAAAGCTTGTCTGACTTAGTTCATGTTAAGGGATATCTTTTTGTGTGTGTGGTTAAGAAAGATGATATCTCCATCGATTGGTCCTCGTGATCAGTTGTTGGATCTATTGTCTTGTCAAAACTTTGACTTGAGTATGGGCTATCGTCAAGTCAAATCAGAACCAACGATGTTCGTAATGTTGTCTTACTCGTGGTTGATCCCTCGAGCATACACCATTACATCTTTTGGTCTGACCAATACTATCACCGTGTTCACATGATGGTGGAAGTCCAGTGATATGGAAATTCCGATGAGTTGCTATTGAGGCCATCAGCAGCATCTTGTCTCCTCCTTGATTCATGTTGAACATCAAGCTAGTGTTGGAAACTTTTGTAAGCATTATATTCATGTCCCGTTTATGAAATACATGTTTGGTGTAAGAAGTGACTTTCTCCAAGTTCATGTGCATTAGGTGCAAGTTGCCGCCGTGAATTTCAGAAAGTTAGTTTTGCTTCCCCTGGAATCGTCCCAAGTCAGTCATGCATGTGCGAAGTATTATGTGGTTTGGTAGATTAATTACCTTCATTGCATATGTATTCCTAGCACACAAGCCACTGATTGATCTGTTCAAGGATAAGAAGTTCATCGACAAGTATACAAGGACTTGGATATCCTTGTTGATTGTTCCCACCTGAACTCAGTAGTGTTTCGTTGTAAGACTACTATGTGGTCATGCTTGTCTTGGATAGCATGTTCACATGTATGTAGCAGAACCAGCTCATGTTTTGGAGCTTGCTATCGTAGTTCATTTCCAGAGAATCTCGCAACGTCATCTCGTCGGTTTGTGTTGCAAACTTTCTTTCCAGACACGTTGTCTGAATTGTCCTGTTACCAACCAGATCTGAATCTCAGGCAGATATGATGGTTGGAACTTCTTCCAAGAACTATGATATAGGTTCCAGTGAAGTGGACGCACCTAGCCGGAAGCACTATTATTGTAGTATCTTGATTAAGCCGTTTGGTCACTCCCCATGAGGATCTCAAGTTGATCCTTATGGATTCCTGAGCTCCCGAAGTCCGACCTTTACTTGATGACCATGTTGATGCTTTAAGCATGATCGTGGTATCTAGTACATCAAGGAGAACATGAAAAGCGGAGTGCTAGATGTCTCTCGGTCGATCATCCAGGTTTTGTCTCCTTGGCATTGCTAAGGTAAAATCTGAGAAGGTGTTTTCTTCCTTTGCATCTGCATCGTCCATCACTATTCATCATGGTAGTTTGATGTGTTGCCAGGATCCTCGGCATGGATGTTGGTAAGACCTTGATGAATATGGAAATGCTCAAGTTCTTGAGAGCGCGCTCAGACACTAGGTTATATCTTCGGTATCAGTTGGATTGTGCCTTCCATTTGCCGATTGTTCTATAACCATAGCTCCATTCCAAACTGAGTATGCCATTTCTTCGAATTCCTTCAAACGATCGTTTGTGAATTGTCATTAGCCTGGTATGAAGAGCTCCAATGATCCTTTCCGATAGAGTTTCTTTCTGTCGTCAACATGTTGGATGAAGATCTTGAAGCAAAGACGTCAAGATCAATATGAAGCAATGAATCAACATCTTTGAGAAGGGCAGTTGGATCGAGGAGATTGTGTTGGCTCTGTTTCCCCTCTGCCTTCTTACCTCACGTCTTGAATCTCGGGACGAGATTCTTGTTTAGTGGGGGTGAGTTGTCACAGCCCCAGAATTGGTTGTAAATAGTTGCATTTGCATCCATGCATCATGTCTAAGTTTAAATGAATTTGAAATAGGGGTGATCAATCCCTAGCACCCAAAAGAACTCAACTAGGTTCAACTTAAAAACATTTTCAATGATCCCAGAATGCCCTTTAGAAAAGTTCATGATTTTTGATAAAGGTGAAACCTCTGCCAAAAATGATGCACATATTTCTAGGCCATTTCTGGATATTTGAATTAAATCATTATGTATTTGAATTTGGGCATTTAATTGCTATAATTATTTTAAATGCTCAAATAATTTTGAAACTAAATGTGGGTTGTTGGAAATAATTCAAAATGTCCCCACAATTTATTTCAGGATTTTTAGATGTGGTTTAGTATTATACTAAATCAAAACAGAGTTAAAGCAATAGAAAACAGAAACTTAAATAGCAAAACAGAGAGAGGCAGTGAACTCACCCGTGCAACCCACCTCACGGCCCAGCACTGTAGCTGAGGCCCAGCCCAGCAGGCAGCCGACACGCCAGTCGTCGTCTTCCTCTCGCCAGTAGGATACCGAAAGCGTGGCCGACGCACGCGCTCCCTCCTCGCGCCACCTCCTGCCTCCTTGCTTGCCTCGTCGGTGAGGGGATAAGCCCCAGAGCCGTCTGGATCGATCTCTCTCTCCTCGCTCTCTCTCCCCTCCCCTGTCTCTCTCACGTGCGTCCACCGAGCGCGGTCGTCGACGCCGACCGCCGTACGCACAGCCACAACTATCCCCTTGCCCTCCAGTCATGTTCCCGAGCTCTGAATCCTCACGCCGCTTCTCCAAGACGAAGGAACCAAGCCCGGACGACCTGCATCGCCGTCGCCATTGTGTTCTTCAACCTCGGGTCGCCGAGATTGCCGGCGACCTTCCGACGTCACCAGCCCCTCCCCGAGCTCGCCGAGGCCCCCGTTGCAACCGCTGTGAGCCCCCGGTCATTTCCCCCTAACCCCGCCTCCGTTTGATTGCCGTAGCCGCCGCCGCACGGGCTCGTCGCCGGCAAAGCCCCGGTGACCATTTGGTCACGGGCGTGCACCCGTTGTGCTTGCCGCGACCCGTAGAGCACCCCAGCGCCTCAGCTCGCTCGTTTGTGAGCAGCAGCGCTAAACCAGACCGCACCCGAGCTCCGGCCGCCGCTCACGAGCTCGCCGTCGTCGGTTCCGGCCACCACAGGCCCGGCCACCACCACCGTTCGACGCGCGCCAGCGAGGGCTCCCAAACGAGCCCAAGCACACCTCGAACCAAGCCCTATGGGCGATTCCCGAACACCTCCGCCGCGTCTGGCCATGGTCGGTGGCCTAATTCCAGCAAAAACGCCATTAGGCACTAACCTAATGACCCCCTGGCTCCATGACAGGTGGGGCCAGCCCCTGTTAAGTTTTGTTTTAGGTTAAACCTAATCACTAATTAGCATTGTTTCAATGACATGCGGGTTCCGCATGTCAGGTTTGACTCTGGTCAAGTCTATTGACTGGCTGACGTCACACTGACGTAATGCTGATGCAGTAATTGCTTTTCTGGATTTTAAATAAATCAAAACGATTTATTAATTTCAGAAAAATGTCCTAAACTTCTAAAAATCATAGAAAATAATCTATAACTCAGATTGAAAAGATTTATATATGAAAAATGATCAGAAAAATCCAAAGAATCTGAATGTGGCATTTTCATGCATGTTTTAACAAGTTAACCCCACTGAACAGGACAATTCATGATTATGGAATAAATGGTAATTAGTTTTGGAGTTGGAATTTGCTATAGGTTTGAATTCCACTTCAATGAATATGACTAACTGTTGCACTAGGTCAATTCAGTACTTTAATATGACATATCATTCATATGAATGTGCATTGCATTGATTGTGGTTCCTTTTGTGTTTGCCGGTGGTTGTTCCCTCTTAGTAGACGATGTTTCCGACGACGTGATCGATGACACCGATGAAGAGCTATACTATCTTCAGAAGTGCCAGGCAAGCAAACCCCCTTGTTCATTCCGATACAAACCCGCTCTCTCGCTCCTGCTCTCTTTTACTGCATTAGGACAACACCGTTTCAACTGTTACATGTTGCGGTAGCTGAACCCCTTTCCTCTGCATGACCTGTCATTGCCACAGTAAATAGATGAAACCCACTAGCATGAGTAGGAGTTGTTTGAGCCCTGATGTGCCTACTCATCCATGCTTGTTTGTCATGCCTGCTACTGCCTAGAGTTGAGTCAGGTCTGATTCATCGGGGATGAATTAGAGGTGTGTGAACATGTCCTACTGTTGTGAGCTAAGTGTGTGAACACGATTTGGTAAAGGTATTGGTGAGAGGCCATGTAGGAGTACATGGTGGGTTGTCTCATTGAAGCCGCTCTTAGCAACTGAGTTCTGTGTTTGTGATCCATGAACAGTTACTACCACACATTGGGTTCCGGTGACTCGACCCCTCTCGACTTATTAATCAACATGATCTCTGTCCAGGAGTTGCAACTAGTTTCTAGTGTTTGTAGGTAGTGTTAGTAGTCTACCAAGTGGCACCCGGTACATGTGGGCTTGGGTAGGCACCGTGGCCGGGTATACCAAGCGCCGCCCGTTTGGTGGGCTTGGAACCCTGTAGACATCATTTGGGGCCGTGAGCGACACCCCGGCCGGATCTCCTTGTGGATGGAACCCGAATAGGCGATAAACCTGGACTAGAGACTTGTGTGGTTAGTCAGATCGTGGCCGACTCCCTCGCCAGGCTTCCGCTTGAAGGTTGCCGAGATACACGACGTGTACATGGTGGTACGTGGCGAGAGCGTGTGTGAAGAAGTACACCCCTGCAGGGTTAACATCATCTATTCGAATAGCCGTGTCCGCGGTAAAGGACTTCTGGGTTTCCTGTACAGTTTGTAGATAACCTGAAGTCGATACTCTAAAACTCGCAAGATAAGCGTGAGTGCTATGGATGGCGTTCTCGTAGGTAGACGGGAGCGGATCCATAGTGGTGTATTGATATGGTGAATATGTGGACTCGTGTGCGCCACCTCAAAAGAGTTACTTGCAGTCGTAGTTCAGGATAGCTACCGAGTCAAAGATGGCTTGCTGCAGTCAAACTCCACCACCCCTTTGTTGATACCGATGCATATGTAGCTAGTTCTGATGTAAGTCTTGCTGGGTACATTTGTACTCACGTTTGCTTATTTTATGTTTTTGCAGAGAGACTTTAGTCTCGCTAGTCCGCGTGGACTCCGACGTTTAGCTTGTTACCTCAGCTACGATCTTGTGCCCTCGGCAGGGTCTCGTAGATAGTCAGGTTTCTCAGCCTTTTCTTTTGTAGTTGTCTGTACTCAGACAAGTTTAGCTTCCGCATGTGCTTGTTGCTTGTATGCTCTGTATGTTGGGTATTGAGACCCATGTTTGTAATACTTGGCTCCTCGGAGCCTAATGAATAAATACTTTGAGTCGTAGAGTTTTGTTGTGATGCCATGTTGTATTTACACATATCGAGCATATTGTGTGTATGATTGAAATGTTTGGTATGTGTGGGATCCGACAACCTAGTTGTTATCCTTGGTAGCCACTCTTATGGGGAAATGTAGTCTTGTGCTTCCATGAGCCATAGTAGTCCGCTACAGCCCGGTTCACCGGAGTCCTGCTAGCCCAGCACTACCGCTCTGGAACACTTGACTGGCCGACATGTGATTCACTTCGTTCCTGTGTCTGTCCCTTTGGGGAAATGTCACGCGGCGACATCCGGAGTCCTGCCTAGCCTGCTATAGCCCGGTTCACCGGAGTCCTGTTAGCCCAGTGCTACAGCCTGGATTCGCACGCTGCTGACCGACATGCTCGATGTTGATTCATGTATGCCTGTCCCCGTAAGTTAGTGCCACTTTGGGTTCACGACTAGTCATGTCGGCCCGGGTTCTCTGTCATATGGATGCTAGCGACACTATCATATACGTGAGCCAAAAGGCGCAAACGGTCCCGGGCCATGGTAAGGCGACACCCGTGGGAATACCGTGCGTGAGGTCGGAAAGTGATATGAGGTGTTATCATCTAGATCGATGTGACTTGGAATCGGGGTACTGACATGAAACCTTCGGGAACGTGATTTTTGGAACAAACGTGATCCAGAGGACTTGGAGTCCATGTCAAGACATCAACCAGGAGGGCACAAGGTAGGGGGCGCGCCTACCCCCCTGGGCACACCCTCCACCCTTGTGGGGCCCACGTTGCTCCACGGACGTGCTTCTTCCTCCTATATATACCTACGTACCCCCAAACCAACAGAAGCATCCACGAAAACCTAATTCCACCGCCGCAACCTTCTATACCCGTGAGATCCCATCTTGGGGCCTTTTCCGGCGTCCTGCCGGAGGGGGCATTGATCACGGAGGGCTTCTACATCAACACCATAGGCTCTCCGATGATGTGTGAGTAGTTTACCTCAGACCTTTGGGTCCATAGTTATTAGCTAGATGGCTTCTTCTCTCTCTTTGGATCTCAATACAAAGTTCTCCACGATTCTCGTGGAGATCTATTCGATGTAATCTTCTTTTGCAGTGTGTTTGTTGAGACCGATGAATTGTGGGTTTATGATCAATTTTATCTATGAGCAATATTTGAATCTTCTCTGAATTCTTTTATGTATGATTGGTTATCTTTGCAAGTCTCTTCGAATTATCAGTTTGGTTTGGCATACTAGATCGATCTTTCTTGCAATGGGAGAAGTGCTTAGCTTTGGGTTTAATCTTGCGGTGTCCTTTCCCAGTGACAGTAGGGGCAGCAAGGCACGTATTGTATTGTTGCCATCGAGGATAACAAGATGGGGTTTATATCATATTGCATGAGTTTATCCCTCTACATCATGTCATCTTACTTAAAGCGTTACTCTGTTCTTTTGAACTTAATACTCTAGATGCATGCTGGATAGCGGTCGATGTGTGGAGTAGTAGTAGTAGATGCAGGCAGGAGTCGGTCTATTTGTCGCGGACGTGATGCCTATATACATGATCATACCTAGATATTCTCATAACTATGCTCAATTCTGTCAATTGCTCAACAGTAATTTGTTCACCCACCGTAATACTTATGCTCTTGAGAGAAGCCACTAGTGAAACCTATGGCCCCCGGGTCTATTTTCCATCATATTAATCTCCCGACAACAAGCTATTTCTGGCACCGTTTATTTTGCAATCTTTACTTTTAATCTTTATCATAAAAATACCAAAAATATTATCTTATCATATCTATCAGATCTCACTTTCATAAGTGATCGTGAAGGGATTGACAACCCTTTATTGCGTTGGTTGCGAGGTTTTTATTTGTTTGTGTAGGTGCGAGGGACTTGAGCATGGTCTCCTACTGGATTGATACCTTAGTTCTCAAAAACTGAGGGAAATACTTACGCTACTTGTCGGATGTGGGGTTCTGGCAAACCCATAAGGTTCGAACACTTGGGTGCACGCGAAGTCTTTCCCTCCTACCGATCTCCGGCCTGGCTCGCTAAGATCTCGCGACGAACTCCATGAACTCGCAACACGAAGAGACACGGTATTTATACTGGTTCGGGCCACCGTTGTGGTGTAATACCCTACTCTAGTGTGGTGGTGGTGGATTGCCTCTTGGGCTGATGATGAACAATACAAAGGGAAGAACAACCTCCTGAGGTTGAGGTGTTCTTGTGCGTGGTGACTTAGCGGGTGAGAGCCGGATGAACTACTCGATCCCCCTACGGTGGTGGCTAGCTCTACCTATATAGGCCCTGGTCCTCTTCCCAAATATTGAGAGGGAAGGGAGCCAACAACGGCAGGCAAATTTGAAGGGGGACAGCTAGTACAAGCTATCGTGACAAAAGCGGTCTTCGCCTGCAAAAGGCTCTGGTGGTGACGCCGTCTTGGGCTCCACGATGACCTCCGTCTTGCCGTCCTCCTGGTCTTGGTCTCATTGCACCAATATAGCAACCTTTGCCTGATGCCTCGGTACTCCTCGCCTGCGCTGGCCTCCTTAGCACCAAAGAGGAAACAAGGACGCTGCGTGTGCTGGCGCCCGCCTGGCGCCTGCCTGGTGTCGATCATCATGGCTCACGTCACGAGAGCCTCGTGAGGTTCGCCCCGCCTTGATATCTCTGCTCCTCATGAGCCTGCCTGACTAGGCCACTCCTGAGGAGGTCTTGCGTCATCCGCCTTGCGAGGCTTGGCCCCTCACGAGGATCTCGGATGCCATGTTGATAAAGATGGGCCGTACGGCCTGCTAGCTTAGCCACGCCATGGGCCGCAGGCAGGCAAGTCTGGGGACCCCCGTTCCCAGGACGCCGACAGTAGCCCCTGGGCCCAAGGTGCGCTCGGGCTTGGCTTCACGGCAAAGCCAAGGGTCAACTACGGAGCACCGTGGGCCCCAAAAGCCTGCGGCCTTGGTCGACACGTGGCGGTTGATTGGACGTGGGCGTCTCCGCTTCCCCACGCTGCCCTTGAATCCGCCTGGCTATGCGCCCCCCGCCTCTCGCACAGTTATTCTTCCTTCGCCCACGCCCGGCTCCTCCAATCTCCCTGCTTCCTCGAGGCCCTGCTTTGCCCTTCCAATCTGACTTGCGCTCCGCCTGCTTCATCGCCATGGCGCCGAAATAGGCTGAAAAGGGGAAGAAACCTCTGTCTTTGCCAACTGCGCCTCCGCCCTTTGAGTCTACACTTGGCCGGCCTCGGGTGCTCAATGACGAGGCCATGGACAAGGTGCGCCCCATGCTTGCCTCCAGCTTCAACGAGTGGGGAGAGACGGTGGCCTGGCCCGCGTTCCACACCCGCATGGATCGGGCAGCCACTGAGGTCCTGATCTTCATTGATGCCCTCTGGGCTGGCTTGATTCCTCCCTTCTCCGCCTTCTTCAACGCCGTGCTCGAGCATTATCAGATCCACATGCTTCATCTCGACCCTCAATCTGTGACCCTTCTTGCCGTTTTCGCCTTCTTGTGCGAGGCCATGGTGGGCATCGCTCCTTCCGTTGCCTTGCTTCGCCATTTCTTCTCCTTGCATCTGACCGGTCCCCGACAGAGCTCGGGGTGCGTGGGCCTCCAGGCCGTGGTCGTGACTGCGGGCGCGGGGATTGACTTCGAACTTCCTCCATCCACGAGTGAGTTCCGCGCACGATGGGTGTTTGTTGACGCCGGCGTGCTCAGCCCTCTGCTCCAAGTTCCGGTGGGGCCCGCTATTCCAAACTCCGGCTAGGGCCACCAGAGGCTCTCGAGCCCTCGCCTTGCTCTTGTCTGGGCCAGGCTGAGGCTGCTGAAGGACCGCGGAGTGACCGCGCCTATGGTGGTGAAGGAGTTCGTCAAGCGCCGGGTTGCTCCGCTTCAGCGCCACTCTCGCCCAATGTGGACCTTGCTCAACAGTCAGGACCACATGAGGTTCCAGGAGTCTGGGCTCCCTCTCGGGACGCGGCAGACAATGCTCAAGGTCTTGACGGGTGTCCCTTTGCCGGCCGAAATGCCTGGGAAGAATTGCCTGCTGTATTGCTGCAAGAACAAGGACGAGTTTGCAGCGAGCATGCCTTCCTTTGACGAATGGGGGTTGCGGCCGATCGGTCTGGTGGGGCCCCGCGAGAACCCCGTCGTCGTGGTTCCCTTCCTTACCGTTGGTGCCGAGCTCACCCCAAGTGGGGATGCAGGAGGGCGAGCTCTGACGGAGGCTGGTGGCCTAAGTGCTGAGTAGCACATGCTGAGTGGTGATCCTGGGGCATCATCCTCGGGAGCTTGCACCCTCCCTCTTGAAACGCCGGTCGCTGAGGAGACGCAGCATGCGACTCCCGAGGCTAAGGCCCCGGAAGCCTCGGGAGTTGGTGGTGAGGCGGTGCCCGGCTGTTTGCCGCATCCGGGCACCCCTGAAGTTGTCTCTCCAAGCTCTTCGCCCCGTGCAGGCCACCACGTCCAGCGATACGGCCGGCTCTGCATTGATTTCGCGGAGCTCCGGAAGAGGAGAGGATCCCCGAGCGGCAACAACATCTTTGGACCACCGAAGCGGAGGAAGTACATCGCTGTTGACGTGTAAGCATCATATCGCTGTGGCTCCTTGTGTGCTGTTTTCCATCTCCCGACGTCAGTTCTTCAGGGCTCCTTCCGTCGAGGCGGCTGCGCCTCCTGAGAAACAGCCTCCTCCTTCCTCGACTCCCCCATCGGCCTTGAGTGTTCCTGGTTTGCTTACCGCCCCTGGAGCAGGGTCGGTTGGGGGAGCATCTCCGCCTTCGTGGCGCATTGAGCCCGCGGCTTGGCCGCTCCTCCCCCGCGGTCTGGCGTGGAGCATGGCGGGCGTGCCCAAGACCCCTCCTTTGCTCATGAACAGCAGCTGGTTGGCTTCGATCTTCGGCTCCTCTTCATGCAGCGTGCCCCAATTGGCTCGGGCTTCTCGCGAGGACCGGTTGACGTCAGGTGCGGCGTCAGCCCCCAGCCCCTTGCCGGGAGGTGGCGCGCCACTTGGCGCCCCGCCCGCTGCCCCGGAGGTGGAGGACGAGGTGGGCCGAGCGTTCGAGCTCGAGCGCGGGCGGAGCGTAGTTCGTCATGAGCTCTTCCAGGAGGCGATGGGCGCGATGAGTCGACTGGGTGAAGAGCTCGCTGGTGTCGACTCGCGCCTTGAGGCTGAAGGTCTCCGACTGGTGGAGGAGCGGCGCAAGCTGAAGGTGGCCATCAACCTCAGTCGTTATCAGCGTGAACTTGAGAATGCGAAGGCCGAGGCGTCCCTCAAGATCGCCCATGAAGCCCGCTCGCGAGCCTTGGAAGAGGCTCGCGAGGCTGACCGTCGTCGTGAGGCTGCGGAGAAGCGCGCGTGGGAGCTCCAGGCCTGGAGCGCGTCCCTTGAGCAGCAGGTGGAGGCGCGCAGGGCCGCTCTTGCATCGCTGAGGGGGACGCCCGTGGAGGAAGAGGAGGTCCGGAAGCGTGACGAGGCGCTGGCCCTGGAAGCCGTGGAGCACAGCCTCGAGCTCGAGCAACTAGAGACGAGGGAGCATCAAGTTGCTCAAGCAAAAGATGCCGCCGGGGCTCGCGAGGCCAGAGTCGAAGAGGAGGTCAATCGCCGGGTGGCCGAGGTTCGCGCAGACCTAGAGGGTAGGTACGACCTGAAGCTGAAGCTTGCGGGTACGGAGGATGCGGGCAGGGCCGCTGCCCTCAGGCCCAGGTTGGATGAGGCTGGGAGGCGCGCGGAAGCCATGACCGTCGCCCTCGTTACGGTGCAGGCGGACTTGGCCTCCGCCCGCGCCTAGCTGCGTTCCCTTCGGAGGCGGGTTGATGACGCTGAGGCCGTCGCACGGCAAAACACGAAGGAAGTGCTCCAACGACGAACGCTGGAGCGCGAGCATGCCCGTATGCTTCAGGATCTCCGGAACAGGGCCAATATCGCCCTGGGCCATATTTGCGACGTGGAGGCGCCGGCCCCTCACTCGAATGATTATGCCAGCCACCTGACCTTCTTCACCGAGGTGGTGACGCGCCTGGAGGATCGATCTGCCATAGCTCGCCAACTTGTGGAGGAAAGGGGTCGTGGCCTGCTTGAGCATGCTTTCTCCCGTGTCTTCAGCCACCTCCTGAATGCCAACCCCAACTTTGATTTCGACGCCGCCATCGCCCCCGTACCCACGGCTGTCCGGGGCGACCTGGTGCGTTGGGTTGAGGACAATGTGGATGCGTTGGTCAGGTCCTTCACCTCAGAGGATGACGCGGTGGTGGTCGCCGCAGACGAAGGTGACGTGGTTGATGACGGCGACGGGGGCGTCGCCGTTGGCGGCGATGATGCTGACAAAGACGATGACGACGCGAGTGACGCGTCCGCGGGTGATGCAGCGAGCGACATTTCTGGCTGACCCCATGTTCTCCTGTCGTTTCATCCTGCACACAAAACTCGGGCGTGGCCCTTGGAAAACTTGTAAGAGCATTTTGAGAGGGGGAGCCCCTCATGTAAGCAAATTGCAGTTTTACTTCCCTATGCGGTGTGAGTTTGTGTCCTCGCGCACTCGTGAACCCAGGTGCAAGTTTTCTGTCATGGTTTACCTTAGTCAGCGCCAGCTTTGAGCTGGGTCGCGAGGCGTCGAGTTTCTGAGAATCCCGCGGAGCTTGTCGCCCCGTCAGAAGGGGCCCCACAAGAGGTGAGCACCAGTTGCAGTGCTAGCGCGCGCTTGGCGCGCGCGTGCTTCGCGTAGTCCCGCTCGCAAGGAGCTCATGAGGGGAAGGCGACGAACATGAGTCCCAGACAAAACGAGATCCAGAAAGCAAGAAATTGCTCGAACGAGAAAAGGCTCCCCCCGCCCACATCGATAAAAATTCGGCTTCAACTTAAATCCAGATCCAGAAAGCAAAGCTACAGAAAGGGAAATCCAAAGCGAAAGGCCGCGTCCGGCACCTAGTCTAGTCTTCTGGTCTTCAAGTCTTCTCACCAGCGCGGAGCTAAGTGCTGCCACTAGGCGTGGGAGGGTGCCCCAGGGCCTGAGGCCGGCACCCCTGAGACTCCGGGGCGTGTACAGCCCCAACTCATTATTACGTGAGAGTGTCACGGGCGGCGAGCTTCACAGGCACTGGGCCTTCTTCAGAGGTACCGGCCTTGCTTCATATCGCCAGACGAGGGCCCCGCCTTGCGCCACCCTTGACCTCCTTTGAGCCGACCGGTCACCGGGACGACACAAAAGAGGAAAAGAGGACGCCAGTGGTGCCCTCGGCGACCACAGGTCCTCTGCCGGGGGAAGGGTCGTCGAGGCCTCCCCGGCAGAGGGCCTACCTTCGGGTGTTGCCAGGCGTCGCGCGACGCGGGGAGGGACGTTGCTCCTGGTTCCCTCCTGGCGGCCCCCAGCGTGTTTCCCTCGTTGGAAGGGGTGCTGCCGTGCCAGGGTCGTCGATCGACGCTGCAACCTGATTCATCTGTAGCCCATGGTTAGCGTAAGCCTATTCCTGAGAGATTAGCGGTACCCTGTAGTTGCCGTTGCCGGCGCGATCGTCGTGGTTCTCCGCTGGTTCTTGAAAAGCTTCGGCTCCTAGCGCCCCCTCTCCCCAATCTTCTCCAGCGAATGAGCCGGGGTCGTCCTCCGGTGCATACTCTTGGTCCATCATGCGGGGCACGTAGGCCTCCGGGGCCGTCACCCCGAACACCTCGCCGTAGTGCCCCATGCTCCATGTTGCTCGGCCCAGGGTGGCGTCCTGAGGATGGTAGCGCGGCATCCGGCTAGGACCGTGGGGGGCGACGCTTGCACCCACGCTTGTCGCGGGCGGCGGAGCCCCCTACGCCGCTGGCCGTGCTAATGTTGATGAAGCCCCCGGGCATAGCTGATGGCGTGCGGCTGTGATGAGGCCCGCCGTGTGGCCCTGCAGTGGCCTGAGGGGAAAGTCGATAGCAGAAAGGTGGTGCTCCCGACGCCGCTGCATCCAGTAGCTCGGCAACACGCTCCAGCAGTGCATCCCGGCCGCTTTCCATCAACCTGCATCGCAGCAGCTCCCTTGCCACGGTGAGCGCTGCCCGCATGTTTGCTTGCTCCCGCCGTGAGTGCGGCGCCGTTGCTGCAGCATGGCTTGCTGCTCTTGCAGCGGCCCGTACTTGCCGCGGGGTGAGGGTGGACGACGCCTGGCCGCGCTGCCCGTGCCCGGTGGAGTTTGGCGGCGCTCGCGCCGCCTGGAGCGCGGGGTCTAGGTCTTCATGGGCAGGCGGCGCTGCCCGGGCTGGCCAGGCTGCCCAACAATCGGAGCCGGCCCTTGAGTCGCCGCACATCGTGGCTGTGGAGCGTCGGCGAGCTGGTCGGCGGAGAAGAAGCTCCGGCTCACCCCTACCTGGCGCGCCAAATGTCGGATGTGGGGTTCCGGCAAACCCTTAAGGTTCGAACACTGGGGTGCGCGCGAAGTCTTTCCCTCCTACCGATCTATGCCCTGGCTCGCTAAGATCTCGCGGACGAACTCGCAACACAAAGAGACACAGGATTTATACTGGTTCGGGCCACCGTTGTGGTGTAATACCCTACTCTAGTGTGGTGGTGGTGGTGGATTACCTCTTGGGCTGATGATGAACAGTACAGAGGGAAGAACAACCTCCTGAGGTTGAGGTGTTCTTGTGCTTGGTGACTTAGCGGGTGAGAGCTGGATGAACTGCTCGATCCCCCTACGGTGGTGGCTAGCTCTACTTATATAGGCCCTGGTCCTCTTCCCAAATATTGAGCGGGAAGGGAGCCAACAACGGCGGGCAAATTTGAAGGGGTACAGCTAGTACAAGCTATCCTGACAAAAGCGGTCTTCGCCTGCAAAAGGCTCTGGTGGTGACGCCGTCTTGGGCTCCACGATGACCTCCATCTTGCCGTCCTCCTGGTCTTGGTCTCGTTGCACCGATATAGCAACCTTTGCCTGATGCCTCGGTACTCCTCGCCTGCGCTGGCCTCCTTAGCACCAAAGAGGAAACAAGGACGCTGCGTGTGCTAGCGCCCGCCTGGTGTCGATCGTCATGGCTCACGTCACGAGAGCCTCGTGAGGTTCGCCCCGCCTTGATATCTCCGCTCCTCGTGAGCCTGCCTGACTAGGCCACTCCTGAGGAGGTCTTGCGTCGTCTGCCTCGCGAGGCTTGGCCCCTCGCGAGGATCTCGGATGCCTTGTTGATAAAGATGGGCCGTACGGCCCGCTAGCTTAGCCACGCCGTGGGCCGCAGGTAGGCAAGTCTGGGGACCCCCGTTCCCAGGACGCCGACACTACTTTACTGCATCACCCTTTCCTCTTCAAGGGAAAACCAACGCAGTGCTCAAGAGGTAGCAGCGTGCCCCTTGAGCTTGTGGGCCCCTCGGGCATCATCTTGCGTTGATTATGCTATCCAAAAGTCACATATATTCGAAAATAATTCTCCGTTAAATTTTATCGCGTTTGGACTTCGTTTGATAGGATAGTCTGTGAAACAAAAAACATACAACAATCAAGAACTGGCACGGGATCAATATGTTAGTCCAAAAAATAATATAAAATATTGCCAAAAGTATATAAAAGTTTTAGAATATTGGCATGAAACAATAAAAAATCTAGATACGATGGAGATGTATCAGAGATTCACGTGCACTTTGTATCTTTACCTTTTTGCATTTCCTCTCCGCGAGTCGAGATTAGGGTTTACTTTCAATAAGGTTGAACTATCATTTTTCTCTTGAATAGCGGATGATCCTTTCAATAAGGTTGAGAACGTATTTGATGATTGTTGTGATCAAATAGTAGCCCATAATTACTTGCATAATTATTATAAGTACTCCACATTGCAGTTGTTAGATTTTGAAAGGAGATGAAATAACTATATATTCTAGTTCATTGAGGGTTCAACTAAAAAAAGGCAAGCAAGGAAATTAATCCTCTTAAAAATTTAAAAAGTCCTCTTGTAAATTAAGTCTTTCCGAGATTCATGTTTAGCTTGCATATCATACAAAAGATGAAATGACCCTTCTACATGTCTCAATGATAGGAGACTAAATCATATATAAAGAACACGAGATCTCAAAAAGAACAAGAGGAAAAGAACAACTACTTGCCCGGTTGAAACAACGATGAACTAGGATATGAAGTTGTTACATGTCCACAACAAAATTAAACAGAGTGTGGGAGCTTGCATGATCATTATCATAGTGAATATGAGCTATCATTTGTCACAAACCTTTTATCCTAAACCATTCCCCTAAAAACTTATGGACTCATGCCTTTTTCATATCCATATCTCATAAACACAAGGTTGACCTTCTTTACAAGCCATGGTACTTGCTTGTTGACGAGAAATACTTAAGCTTGGGGGAGTTGACGAATCCAATTTATGTGATAGGTTTGCTATGTATGTTGTGCCTGCATGGTAGGCTTTGTGGAATTTTACTGTGTTCGCACACTTAATTTTTTCTATAATCCCTCAAGTGACGTATTTTGGATAAATTATCATTTAATGTTGAAAATCACGAGAAATGATAGTGGAATCACGTATTTAAAGTGATAATCACTTTCAATAAAAGAATCAAGCAAGAAGGCCGAAGGAACGGGCACCCTCACGCTTCCAGAGGAAAGACGACGTTTCGTACCACCGCGAGCGCCCGTATTAACAGTCGTATGGCACACCGCCACCACCAGATCGACTATTTCTACCCCATTGAATTTGATCATGGATCAGATGCCCAAAGACATTAGAAACTCATCCAGAAGACATAACCCTAGCCTCCGGAGTTCATCCGGAGGAGGGATTGGCTAGGAGAAGGAGGGGATCCTTCCCATCGTGAGGAGGGGGACAACATCATCGCCATTGTCATCATCATCTACTTCATCATCAACATCATCATCCACATCCTTATCATTTGCAACATCAAGAACCCTAGTGGATCCTTTAGTGTATCATTTGAATCACTCATCCATGTATTCCATTACCGTTGCTATGATGTTTGTTGTCCTCATGTGTGAGTAGACCCCTAGTTCTCAAGGATATGGATGAACCTTGGTATGTGTAGGATATGAAACCTTATTTTGTATATGATATCCCATGTTGAATGCTTAGTTTAATAACTTTGTGAATGTTGTGAAGGGGCCCCACTCAGCATTAGAGCCTCATGGCCATGAAGTATATCACTATCGTTGTAAAGGTTTAGGACACGGAGGTAATTCGAGGTGACAGTAAAAGACCACTGCTCCTAGCCTTTGCAATTGACCGGGGAATTATGGAGAACCCTTAGAGAGGCCGCATCCTGTCATGCGTATGACCATCTATGGGCCCGTATAGCCCCTTTGCGGTTCGACTAGGGGAATGCACAAGCATAAAGAGCAGAATCAGTAGATAATGCATAGGTTTTTACACAGGTTCAGGCCACCATGTGGGGTAAAACCCTACTCCCGCTTTGTATATTGGGTGCGTACGAGCACAAGTACAAGGAGCCCTTTGCCCTGCAAGGTGCAAGGAGGGAGCAGCTACGCATGCAAGTTGTGCAAGGGTTCGATCCTCTACAAAGGTTGCCAAGGCCCTCGTTTTATATCTCAAGAGGTTACCACAGTGGCAAAACAGTCATTATATATTGACTAGATTGCAAACATTCCTATCATACCTAACTCTGCCGACTTGGGGCAAAAGCAATAAATGCTCCGTTAGGTGTCATGCTGGGGAGGTGCCCCGGCAAGGTCCCTACACCGCTCACCCAGCTACCTTCTATTAGCTTGACACACCTTTTGGATGGGTGTCAATAAAGGTAATTCTCCTTCCAGCATGGTAACACGTTCCCGACAAACCTCACCTAACTACCTGCAGGCTCGATACCTCACCGATTAGTGACCAGCTGCTTGATGAGGTGGAGCGCGGACAGCTAGCGAGAGCCTGCCGGCCGCAGAGCTTGCCGAGCCTTCACCTTGCGGGCTCGGCCTTGCCGGCAAAGGTTGTTGTCGGTGTCAAAACCGGCGGATCTCGGGTACAAGGTCCCGAGTTGTGGATCTTAGATCAATGGGTAACAAGAGAACACAGGGACAGTAGTTACCCAGGTTTGGGCCCTCACGAAGGGATAAAACCCTATGTCCTGCTTGACTGTATTGATATGTATACGATGGTTACAGAGTCGATCTACCACGAGATCAGATGAACTAAACCCTAGGTGAGTAGGATGATGGTTCTTCTTCTAGCCTCTACAGACTAAACCCTCTAGCTTATATAGACACCAGGGGTACCTAGGGTTACGCATGGTCGGTTGCCATTAGGGTATAAACATGCCGATTCTTCCATCTTGACTTGGAGGACACACCAAGGCTTTGAAGGTTTCCTGTCCGGACATAGAGTCGCCTTATAGCTCAGTCTTCTAGGAGTCACAATGCAATCCACCTGTCCGGCCCATTAGAGATAGGCCGACAGCCTGAGGACCCCTCAGTCCACGACTCCCTCAGTAGCCCCCGAACAAGTCTTCGGAGCTAAGGTACGTGCCAGAATCATCGGCTTTGCAGACCAGTTCCTTCCTTCCCCGGTGTTCATGTCAGGCATGCAGTCTCCCCCGTCAAACTTTCAAGGATTCCCTAGCCAGATTTGGCCATGCGTTATCCAGATTGTGACCTGATTCTGAACTATTGATATTACTTAGCCTCGAAGGCCAACCGACCGAGTGTGAATAGTGCCTTCGGCTAACAAATCTTGGTGAAAGGTCATGGCCGGCCACAAACACCGACCCATTATGGGAACTCGATTCATGGTTTGAGGCACTTCCCCCATTGGCACGCCCCATCAATATGGAGACCGTACCCCATTTTTTAAGGGATATGATCAATAAATTGGGCTATCCCACGCACGCATAATGACAAGATTATATCGGGAAGTGGCGAGGTTTGCGGCGCATCAAAGGGGACTCTTGGTATTACGACAACTTATAAAAGGAAAACAACCACCGTTTTCTCCGTACGCTTTCCCCCTCCTCCATTGCCATCGCTTTCCCAATCTACTGAGCTCCATCGCCCTGATCCATTCTTCCTCCAGAAACCTTCCCAACCACTTATTCAATCCAGCCATGGCTGTATCTGGATCGAAGGGCAAGTGGGAGACCTCCAGCATCACAAATGACGACATCCAGGAGCTAAAGCGCGCCGGCTACCTCCTAGTCAATGTCACCCACCGAGCTCCGAAAGAGGGCCTGATCATCCCTACGCTGAAGCCAAGCGAAAGGGTGGTGTTCGTTCCCCACTTCATCTAAGGACTAGGCTTCCCGCTCCACCCCTTTGTTAGGGGGTTGATGTTCTTCTATGGGCTGGATTTTCATGATCTCACCCCAAACTACTTCTTGCATATTTCGGCCTTCACTGTCATCTGCGAGGCTTTTCTGCGGGTCCAGCCACACTTTGGCTTGTGGCTAAAGGTCTTCAATGTCAAGCCAAAGATAGTCGATGGTCAGCAGGCGGATTGTGTGTGGGGGGCGGGGAGGCGACTATCAGCAAGCTTCCCCGGGTTGAGTGACCGGATGGTACCTTTATAGATACCATCAAGATCTTGCAAAAACAGTAGTTCTACATCACCGAACCACACGGCGCTGGCTGGGCAGTAGCCCCCGAATTCAGATTCGGACCTCCCAGGAGGCTAAGTTCGTAGACCAATAAGGGCCTCGACTGGGGGTCGCCTACAGATGTGGAGTCATTGCAGAAACGCGTCTCTGAGATGATAAAGGGGAAGGCCGAGTTGACCAACGTGGTTCAGGTGATGCTTCGCCGCCGCCTCCTACCTTGCCAACACCGGGCTGCCCCAATGTGGTCCTACTAGCCCGAAGTCGCCGCCACCATGATGCGCTTCTATGGCACCACCCACGACAAGATGTGGAAGGTGCTATTCAAGCTCCAAAAGGAATGCCCGACCAAGGAAGAAGACATCAACCTCGACACCACACACCCTCCTCGACAGGTAATAAAGTTTTATTCTTAATTTTCGAATATTTTCCTTTTAACAAGGAACTTTACTCTTTCTTCCCCACATTCGCAGAGCTGGCTAGAGAAAGCCGCCCCGATCGATAGCCTGGCCCCGCTGCCTAAGGGCCCCGAGACGGCCCTGCTGGAGGAGATGTTGGCCATGGCACCATATAAGGCGCCTGAGAAGAAGGAGAAGAAGAAAGGTGAAAAGAGGGAGGCCCGAGCGGGCCTCCGCGCAAGGGGACCCCCGGAAACCAAGTTCGGGGAAACCCAAGCCCCGTCCGCTCATGAGGGGGAGCACGGAGTGGACGGGGAGGAGAGCGACTCCTCCCTAACATGAAAGAGGGCGGTGTCAGATGACGCAGAGGGGGATCAGCCTCCTCCTGCCTCAAAGAAGCAATGCAGGGCCAAGGTGGCCTTGTCCGATGACAGCTCGGACTCCGCAGAAGAGTCTGAGGCTTCCGAAGAGGTTCCCTGCAGTATCCCCATGATCAAGCCCCCTGCCTAAAGGTGTGAATCTGAAGACTCTCCGGGCGTTTGCCTTAAGGTTTATTACTAACCATATGGATGTCTTTCATATTGCAGCCTGCCGCGCGACCTCCCTACCTTTCGATTCTCAGAGGGGGACTCTCCGCTAGCCGAGCTGGCGGAAAGCGGGACCGTGTCACGCTCAACGCCTCCTCCGGTCATCGAGGAGACCAGGAGGTGTTGTCCCAAAAGACCCCTCCCGTCCCTGACACGGGGGATGGGGGTGATGATATCATGGCCGAGGTTAATACCTCGGTCGCCAAAGACCAGGAGGGGCGATAGCTTCTGGTAAACAAGGAGGGGGAGCTTGGCCATTCCGAGCTCTCCTTGAAGACGGTCCCGACGCCCCCGAGGCCCACAAAGTCATTCATTCCGACCTCCACTGAAGGGTGGGTGAGGCTCCGCCACCGGCGCCATCTGCAACAGAGCAGGGCGCGGTTGGGTGGTGGGACATCATGGAGGAGGCTTTGAATAGCTCCTCCATTATCGATGAACGCCGCACCTGATGGGCGTGGTTTTACAAAGTATTCGATTCGTTAACATCACATTGAAGGAGGCTTTTGGCGGCCTCCTGATGGGCTTTGAGGTAAGCCATGTAATATCCCTTTATAAATATAATTTATTTATGCAAGGTCACGCGATCCTCATATATAGCTGCCCCCGAGCCCTGGGTGAGTTTGAAAAACTCAAGCGGGGATCGAAAAGACAAAAAATGCCTGTAATAGCAAAGAATGAATCGTAGCCCCCGAGACTCTGTCAGGATTAAGAAAAAACCTGGTGGAGGATGACAAATCAATAACTTGGGAGTCTGATGTGTGTAATATATTGTGTAGGCGTCATCCTTGGCGGCGGCTCCTAACGCCGCGGAACTGGCCAAGGTGAATCGATAGCTCAAGAGCTCCGATGAGGAGCTCATCCTCCTCAACAAGCGTTTCGACAAAGCGCAATGTTAGTCCGGACTAGACTTCTTTAGTTGTTCGGTTTTCTTTGTCGAGCGAGGTGTTCGGGGTTAACCCTGAGCAAGGAGTGCTTTATTATGACTAGAACTGTTCCCGCAGAGGATGAGAACCTCAAGGCCAAGCTAAAGAAGGTGAAGCAAGAGGCCGCAGAATAGAAGGCAGCATCCGCCGAGCTTTCGACGGTGAAGTCCATCGGTGATAAGCACGAGCCTAGAGTGGACGAGGTGCAGCAAGAGCTCAAGGATGCCGTCACTAAGTGTGAGGACCTTGAGCATAAAAATAAGGGTCAGGATACCAAGCTATCCTCCATGAAGCTTGCGATCCAGGAGGCGGGGACAGAGACGCGAGGCGCCCGAGAAGAACTCTGCCAAGTTAAGCTTATTGCAGATGGTAAGCCGTACTTACTGCAAAGTGTCTTTGGTTGTAACAGGCTCGCTTTGCTCACACGAGTATGGCAATCCCCAGGCGCTTTTGTGGATCTTTCGAGAAGTGCGGCAAGGTATTATGCATCCCATGAGGGCGATGCCGAGCATAGGCTGTTTTGGGCCCAGTTCCAGGCGCCCGAGCACCCTCCCCTCCTTAGCAACCAAATGAAGCAGTTGATGGAGTTGTACCGGAAGGCAGAGCCAGCCCTGGAGGACCTCTGTATCCAGCTATGGCCTGCAGGGCCATTGCCGAGCAGCTACTTCGGCTTAGTGCGGAAGCATGCGATGCTGCACCCCGGATTAACTCTTTGAAGCACTCCGTCTGCATCAAGGGAGCTCGGATGGCCTTCGTGAAGACCATGGTGCACTGGCCGAAGATGAAGCCACTCGAGATGGCCACGGGACCCCCGCCCCCTGGGATGGAGCACAGGCGGCCCAAGAAGTATTTTCCCATCGTATTGGTTGGCGCTCGGGCGATAGAGGCCCAGTGCTCAAACAATGTAATTTATGAATGAACCGTACTATCATGTATCATATGAGAATTGAACTTTTGTGCTTTATAATGCGGTTGCTTTGCCTGGTGTATCATACTTTGCTTGTTTTTGTTTATTTTGACTCCTGTGCAGCTGTTTTAATCTAAAAGTTAATAGTCACCAGCTTTAGCCCCCTTGTAGATGCTACGCTGGTGTTTCGACCTCCACACTGTAACCCTTAGCCGACGTATCGGTGCCCGGAGGTGGTAGTGTGTAAGGGAGACTAGGCAATCAGACTATATGGTTTTAGTGCTTTCACTTAGTCATAGGAGCTTGACTGCGGGGGCTAGTGACTAGCCCCCCAGTGTATTGTGATGTTCGGGTGTGCCGAGGTTGAAACCATTATTACTTGGTTTGTGTGAGTACAAACCCTTCGTATAGCACGGCATAACCTCCATCGATTTTTAGTTTAACACTTGTCATCGGATCGCCGACCAGTTGTCACCTATTATGGAAGTCAATTTTCGGCTTTCTCCACTAAGGTACTTAACCAGGCGAGCTAGAAGTACAATCGTAGTGGTTCTCCCTTTACCCTCCTAGCCGAACATGCGGAAAATAAGAGGGTGATGGCTCGTGTCCACGTCAGTATTTTCCCCGAAGAGGAAGGGATGATGCAGCACAGCTACGGTAGGTATTTCCCTTAGTGATGAAACCAAGGTTATCGAACCAGTAGAGAACCAAGCAACACTGTGTAAACGGTACCTGCACACATAGAACAAATACTTGCAACCAGACGCGTAAGAGGGGTTGTCAATCCCTCTCGGGTAAAAGGTAGATTGGTTTGTAGTAGATTGGATAAATAGATCTCATGGAAACGCGAAATAAAATAAATAACAAAAAATTGCAGCAAGGTATTTTTGGGTTTTTGGAATAATAGATCTGAAAATAAAAGTGGAAAATAATAGATCGGAAAGCAAATATGATAAAGAATAGACCCGGGGGCCATAGATTTCACTAGTGGCTTCTCTCGAGAAAAATAGCATACCACGGGTAAATAAATTACTACTGGGCAATTGATAGAACTACAAATAATTATGACGATATCCAAGCAATGGTCATTATATAGGCATCATGTCCAAGATTAGTAGGCCGACTCCTGCCTGCATCTACTACTATTACTCCACACATCGACTGCTATCCAGCATGCATCTAGTGTATTAAGTTCATGGAAAAATGGAGTATGCAATAAGAACGATGACATGATGTAGACATGATCTATTCATGTAGGAATAGACCCCATCTTGTTATCCTTAATGGAAACAATCAATACACTTGCTGCCTCTTCTGTCACTGGGAAAGAACACCGCACGACCAAACCCATCACAAAGCACCTCTTCCCATGGCAAGAAAAATCGATCTAGTTGGCCTAACTAAACCAAAGATTCAAAGAAGAAATACGAGGCTATAAATAATCATGCATATAAGAGATCAAAGAAGATTCAAATAACTTTCATGGATAAAAGTAGATCTGATCATAAACTCAAAGTTCATCGGATCCCAACAAACACATCGCAAAAAGAGTTACATCAAATAGATCTCCAAGAGACCATTGTATTGAGAATCAAGAGAAAGAGAGAGAGGAAGTAATCTAGCTAATGCCTACGGACCCATAGGTCTACAATGAACTACTCACGCATCAACGGAGAGGCACCAATGAGGATGATGAACCCCTCCGTGATGGTGTCTAGATTGGATCTGGTGGTTCTGGAGCTTGCAGCAGCTGGAATTGTGTTTCGTCGACTCCCCTAGGGTTTTTGGAGTTTTAGGGTATTTATAGAGCAAAGAGGTGGTGTGGGAGGTGGGCACAACCCACCAGGGCGTGCCTGGGCCCCCAGGCGCGCCCAGGTGGGTTGTGCTCCCCTCGGAGCCCCCTCTGGTACTTCTTTAGCCCGACAGGTGTCTTCTGGTCCAGAATTGTTTTCCAATAGTTTCGTTGTGTTTGGCTCCGTTTGGTATTGATTTTCTGCGAAGTAAAAAACAAGAAAAAAACAGCAACTGGCACTGGGCACTATGTCAATATGTTAGTCCCAAAAAATTATTTAAAGTTGCTATAAAATGATTGTAAAACATCCAAGAATGATGATATAACAGCATGGAACAAGCAAAAATCATAGATACGTTGGAGATGTATCAGAGGGTAAGCACAGGTGCCCTGCAAACCAACTATTGATGCAAGACATAATTCGGAACCAATTCATATAATGCAATATCCGAGACGCCGAGCACATGGGATAGAAACTAGTGCCGGAGTGATGCTTGGGGCGAGTTTTAAAATCGAGCCCCCGGTCTATGAGCCGATCGCATCTAGAAAAAAGATGTATCAAACTAGTTTTTCTCATCGTCGAAGAGCAGAAAGAGTTGTGCAACATAAATGACTGCAATAGGACCGTAAAAATATGGTCTTTCTTTCCAATAAGCTCGTGACGTCTAACCGTACAATTTGAATTGCCGAAGCTACTGTTACAGATACTTTATGAAAAAACAAAACTTTACACATGAAATTTTCACACAAGGCTTTCATGAGTGGTTTGACGTCCCTACTATCACTACAAAAAATAAACTTCCATGATGATACGTGTTTTTCACAGTAGGTCACGTTTTCTGTCATGCATGTACATCCATGACGATTTTATGATGGAATCATAATAGTCATACCTGTGCAGTCGTAAAAGTGTTCCATGACATTACCAAAATTATCATCACGGAAGTGTCCACTTCCATGACGATAAATTGCGCGTCATGGAAGTGCTTTCGTCAAGGGTAACTGACACATGGCATCCACCGTAACGGGTAGCCGTTAAGCTATCAGGTCCGGTTTTGGATCCGATAACCCGTTAACATCCCAGACCAATGGGGATTTTCCACGTGTAAAATTCTCAATGGCGGGAGGAACCACGTGTCGGCTCACCGTTGGGACAGTTGTCATCCACTCATTGGACATGAGGCGCCTATGATACATCGACACGTGGCACAACCCAATAGAGGCCCATTCCGGTGAAAAGGCCGACCCGTTTGACTTGGTCAAAAGGTAGCGGGCTGGCCCACGGAAAGCCTGTTAACGGCCTATTCGTATATAGCCCATTTATGGCCCGCTAACTCATGGCCTATTACGTCCTATCCGAATTAAGCCCAGTAGCTTCATCTGGGCCGTCCAATATGATTCCAGCCCGTTGTAACTTTCGGCCCATGTATGGCCCATGACGTCTTTCGGCCCATATGAGGCCCTTTGTAACTCTTGGCCCATTAATGGCCCATGGTGAAACTGGCCCGTAATGAACATTGTACCGCTTTATACCCATTAATGGCCCATTATTCCATTGGGCCATTTCCAACCCGTGTCGGTGTACAAAAGTAGGGGAACTCCTTTTGACCCCTTTTACTTGTGCACGGGCAGTCAGAGCCGTGCCCACGGCCACACTAAGTAGGGCAAAGGAGGGAAGCCGGAGGCACAAGACAACCAGAGCAACGCCAAGACCAGAGACCAAGAAGAGCAAGAGGGCGAGGTGGACTCCACCGGCAAGACCTTTGCCGGGGCGGCCTCCGCTGCACCAGCAAGATCCTTGCCGAGGCAACTTGCCCGACGCCAGCAGAGCGAGTCACCCTTGAGCCCGAGGGTTCCAACACCATCAATCACACTGGGGCCAAGGCTCGGGAGGCACCTCTGCGGTGGCATGCAGATCTTTGTCAAGATCATAAACACACAAGAACAGATGAGGATTAGAAGACAACGATCCTCGGCGGGATCCTAGCCGAGGAAATCCACGAGACCCCCCGGCAAGACCCTTGCCGGGGACGACCACGGTACCACGGCAAGACCCTTCGTCCCCGGCAAGACCCTTGCCGGGGCCCCGGCAAGGCCCTTTCCAAGGACACCTCCGGGGGCCGTAGCCAGGCCCGCGTTCGCCAAGGCTCCACCGCCGTTCCCATATAGCTGCCAACCCAACCAGCTGGGCAGGCACCTGCGTGGCGGCGTGCAACTCCCAGGCCAGCTCAGCAAGCACCTATGTGGTGGCATGCAGATCTTCGTGAAGACCCTACCACCACGCCATCTCAGCAGCCTGCCAGCCTACATGGCGCTGCACGTGTCGTTGGCCTAGACGCGCATCGGAGCGAGGCGGAGCAGCGACAGATAGGACGGGCCTCGTTGCCATCCCCAATAAAGCAATGGGACACCTAAGGGAGCGCATTTAATGCGTCTTGTCCCATAATGACAAGCGATAAGCTTGCGCACTGTACACCTTTCCACCTCCTGTGTGCCACTGTGGCAACCCCTTTTTGTCTATAAAAGGAGGCCCGAGGCGTCCAGGAGGAGGATTCGGATCTTTTGGGCAACACACGCACCGTAGCTAGCTCAAGAGCTCAAGAACACTCAAACACATACACCAAAGCAGGACTAGGGTATTACGCATCTTCGCGGCCCGAACCTGGGTAAACGATCCTTGTGCTAACCGCCAGACCCGCTCTTTGCACAACTCCGCGCCCGCCAACCGTAGAAGGGATCCCAGTGATTCCATAGGTGTCGTTTCCCCCGACATCTTTGGCGCGCTAGGTAGGGGGCGCAGTTGTGAAAATCCGGTCTAGCAGTTAGCCTAGCAGTTCTTCGTCGCCATGGCTCCCAAGAAGAAGACGATCACGGCGATCGGTTCGTCGGGGGCCGAACGGGCCCACACCAGTGCGGGCGAGTGGCATGGCGGTCGCGGAGGAAGTCGAGGCACGGCCCGCAAACACCCGCATTGCTCTGGCAGTCAAAGCCGGGCGAGCGGCGTCGTTCGTGCACGAGACAACGGGCCGCATGCCGCCAAATCCAAAGACAGAGCCGGGCCCCCGCAGGCGGCGCGGGGCTCTCCAGGAGCAGCGTCGTGCCACCTGCGGGCGGCACGGCGACTTCCAAGACGCCTACACCAGCGCCCACGACGCGCTCCTCCCAGGTTGTGTGCGATGAGCAGCGTCACCACGCTGGTGACCCTGGGCGCCGCCGGGGGAAGAGTCCTGCGCTTCATTTGCGGGACGTAGAAGGCCAGCATGCACGCCGAGACACTGGCGAAAATGGCACACAGCCGCCAGGCCGTGATAGAGCTCCTTCTAACGTGGTTGGAAGTCGGAGCGCGTCACGGCCCACGCAGCTTTCGCCGCCACCCACGTCGGCTGAAGCTTTGGCGCGCGTGCAGTTGCTCCTCGACTTTCCTCCTGCTGCGGAGAAGTTCGACGAGTGGAGAGCCACCATCTGGAGCCTCATTGGCGTTGCCAACAAAGATGAGCCGCAACCAGCGAGGCCCTCAGGCCGGCACTCCGTCGAGCCACCGCATGCAAGTGGTGGAAGGACCAGAGGTGCTGCGGCTACGGTGCACTCTCCTCCCCCACGTCCGTCGCAGCGGGTGCCGGTCCTTCATGATGACGCTTGTGATAACATCTCCATAGCATCGTCCGACCCACGGACCCACCGTGATCAGCGCAAAGTTCTTCAGGAGCGAGCCCATGAATACGCTCGAACCACCATCGAGCGTCGTCGTGACGCACGCCACCAATCAGATAGGCAGGCGGGGCCCACTATGGACCACCCAGCACCGGGAGGCTCTGGCGGCCTACCCTACAAGGTGGGTTGCCCAGCTTTTACCCGTGAGCTGCGACAGTTCCAGTGGCTCTCCCACCGCACGTTCAAGCCCGACGTTGGTGAGAAGTACAACAGCAAGACCCACCCGTCAGAGTTCCTCAGCATCTACACCATCGCGATGCAAGCTGCCGGAGCCCGCGACGGTAAGGTGCTTGCCATTTACTTCCCATTGGCACTTAAACCCAATGTTATGTCATGGTTGATGCACTTGCCGGCGGATTCCATTTCTTCTTGGTCGGATTTGTGCCATGAGTTCATTGGCGCCTTCACCGGAGGCCACCAAGCTCATGGCCAGGCAAGTGATTTGCATATCATCCCCCAGAAGGAAGGTGAAACCCTGCGCAAGTACATACAGAGGTTCAGCCGGGTGCAGTACAACATCCCGGATGTTCATCCCGCCGCAGTGATCACCGCATTTCATTAGAATGTGTGCAACCGCAAGATGCGTGAAGAGCTGGTGATGAACAAGGTCAAAGATGTGGCCGAACTCTATGTTATGGCCGATAGGTGCGCTCGAGCTGAAGAGGGGAGGAAGTACCCCGGCGAGGACACAGCCACCCCGACGAAGAAGGGCCGGCGCCGCAACAGGAAGCGCAAAGGCAAGACCGTGCTTGCCGTCGAGGGATCCGAGGACATCGGCGCTGCCAAGAAGGCCAAGGCAGAGGACCCCGGCAAGGAAATTGCCGGGTGCACTGCTTTCCGGGCCGTGGCGGCTACCGACAAGCCAGGAGGCTGCGACAAGCAATATTGCAAGATCCACCGCACCAAGGGCCACGACCTCCAGAACTGCCGGCAAGTCGAGCTGCTTGCTGAGAAGCAAAAAGCTGAGTATGAGAGGCGGGACAAGGAGAAGGGCCAGGATGGTGCCGAGGGGTCTGGCAAGAAGCGTGGCGGCCAAGGAGGTCGCCGCGGCAAGGATGATCAGCAAGAGAGCCCGCTCGGGGCGGCGACAAGAAGCAGGAAGACGATGATCATGACGAGGACGACGAGTCCGGCGAGCATGAGTTCCAGAAAGCTACGGAGGCCATGTGCGTCAAAGGTGGCGCCTCGTTGCATACTTCTCACTGCCAGCTCAAGCAGTGGGCGCGTGGGATCACCGCAGCGGAGCCATCATTCGACGCTCAGAAGCCACTGAAGTGGTCCAGCACGCCTATCATCTTTGACACCGAGGACCACCCTGATCGCACAACTGCGGTCGGGTGTTTGCCGTTGTTGGTTTCACCGACGATACGCAACCTCAAGGTGACCAAGATGCTAGTTGACGGCGGGGCCGGTCTGAACTTGATCTCGCCCGTTGTGATCAAAAGGCTGCAGATTCCTGATGAAGACCTCGAGGAGACGGGCACGTTTCAAGGGGTCAACCCGGAAAGGAGTCAGCCAAGGGTAAGGTCATGCTGCCTGTAACGTTTGGAGGCGAGTTGAACTACAGGACGGAGAGGATTGTCTTTGATGTAGCCGAGGTCCCCTTGCCCTACAACGGGATCCTTGGCCGCCCGACACTAGCCAAGTTCATGGCGGCGTCGCATTACGCCTACAACACGCTGAAGATGCCTGGGCCGATGACCATCATCACCGTCCCCTTCGACGAGAAGGACGCGCTGATCTGCGCTAATCAACTCTACCGGGAAGCAGTTGCAGCAACAGCCGCCAATGCACTTGCTCCTGCTGCTGAAGCCCCGGGGAGGAAGAAGACCGGTAAGACCTCTCGCACCCACTCCGGTAAGTGCGCCTCTTCGGAGTGTAGTGCTCCCGTCGAGGACGTGCCAGAGAGCTCCACCGCCAAGAGCAAGAAATCCAGAGCTGCACCACCAGAGACCAAGAGGGTGTCCGTCAAGGAGGATGGCACGGGAGGGGCTTTCACCATAAGCTCCACCCTCGACAGCAAATAGGAAGGCGCGCTCGTCACTTTCCTGTGGGCGAATGTCGATGTGTTTGCATGGAAAGCATCTGACATCCCCGGTGTTCCCAGGGAGGTGATTGAGCACCATCTTGATGTCTGCCCTCATGCGCAGCCCGTCAAGCAGAAGGTCAGGAAGCAGGCTCTAGAACGGCAAGAGTTCATCATAGAGGAGATCAGGAAGTTGGAAGCGGCAGGTTTGGTGAGAGGAGTACTCCATCCGACGTGGTTGGCCAATCCGGTGGTGGTGCGCAAGGCAAATGGAAAGTGGAGGCTGTGTATTTATTACACGGATATCAATAAGGCCTGTCCAAAGGACCCTTTCCCGTTGCCGCGCATTGACCAGATTGTTGACTCCACGGCCGGGTGTGACTTGTTATCATTCCTTGACGCCTACTCAGGATACCACCAGATCTTTATGACGAGAGAAGACGAAGAGAAGACAGCGTTCATCACCCCATGTGGCACGTATTGCTTTTTACGGATGCCTTTCGGGTTGAAGAGTGCTGGCTCAACGTTTGCCAGAGCAGTCCAAATTTGTTTTGAGCCCCAGCTACATAAAAATATGGAAGCTTATATGGATGACATAGTGGTCAAAACCAAGGACAGGGCAACACTCATACAAGATTTAGAAGAGACGTTTGCAAATCTGCGCAAGATCAACCTCAAGTTGAACCCTGAGAAGTGTGTCTTCAGTGTTCCGTCCGGCAAACTTCTCGGGTTCTTTGTGTCACAGCGTGCGATCGAGGCAAACCCAGACAAGACAAGGCTATTGAGCAGATTGAGGCACCCAAGCGGATCAAGGATGTGCGTCAGCTCACTGGTTGCGTTGCCGCCATGAGCAGATTCATCTCCAAGTCTGCCGAGCGTGCCCTTCCCTTTTTCGAAATCTTGAAAAAGGCGGGACCAATGGAATGGACCCTAGAGGCCGAAGCAGCGCTGCAGGATTTGAAGAAATACCTCTCCTCTATACCGATACTAGTTGCGCCTAAGCGACAAGAGCCATTGCTGCTGTATCTAGCGGCAACGAATCAAGTGGTCAGCGCCGCGCTAGTGGCACAGAGGGAGGTCGATGAAGAGGTAGTGGCAACGGTAGGACTGGCGGATGACGAGCCAGAGCTCCCCCTGGCAGGGCCTGGTGCCGGCAAGGCAAGGCCCCCGGCAGAGTCTGACGCCATCGGGACGGGGCCCGTGCAACCAAATGAAGTGGTGCAGAAGAAGAAGGTGATGCAACACCCGGTTTACTTTGTCAGCTCCCTCTTGCAGGGGGCTAGGTCAAGGTACTCCGGTGTGCAGAAATTGCTCTTCGGCGTCCTTATGGCCTCGAGGAAGCTGCGTCATTACTTCCAAGCCCACAAAATCACCGTCGTCACCCGCCTCCCGTTGCAACGGATATGGCATAACCCAGACGCAACCGGGAGGATTGTGGAATGGGCGTTGGAATTGTTGAGCTTTGGTCTGAAGTTTGAGAGTACTTCGACAATCCAGAGCAGAGTCTTGGCGGAGTTCATCATGGAATGGACCCCAACGCCCGACGAAGAGATCCAGGAGACCACTCTCCTCGGCAAGGAAGCAAGTCGCAACTGGATTATGTACTTTGACGGGGCTTTCTCGTTGCAAGGCGCCGGTGCTGGTGTGCTGCTTATTGCACCCACCGGAGAGCACCTCAAGTATGTAATCCAAATGCACTTTCCCAGGGATTTGTCAACGAACAACACAGCTGAATACGAGGGGTTGCTTGCCGGTCTCAGGATCGCGGCAGACCTCGGGATCAAGAAGCTCATCGTCAAGGGTGATTCGCAGCTTGTCGTCAAGCAAGTCAACAAAGAATATCAAAGCCCGTTGATGGAGGCCTACGTGGATGAGGTGAGGAAGTTGGAGGAGCGTTTTGACGGTATACAGGCGGAGCATGTTCCCCGAGTGGAGAACGACATCGCCGATTACCAGTCAAAGCGCGCTGCCCTCAAGCTACCTATGGAACGAGGTACCTTTGTGCTTCGGTTAACTCAACCATCCGTTGAACCCTCAACAGAGCAGAACAAGCGAAGGAAATTAGTCCCCGGCAAGTACTTCACCACCGAGCTCCCAGGAGCCACCGGCAAAGATGTTGCCATGGGCACTGAGCCTGCCATGGGGCAACCGACTCCGGCAGGGCGTCAAGCCCTGGTCGTCGAGGCAGCCGCTCCCATGGCAGAGGAAATGCCTTTAGTCCTTGCCGTCCAGCCCCAGGCTCCAGCGTGGGCACAGCATACCGTCCGGTTCCTCCAAACAGGGGAACTCCCTAGGGAGCAGGAAGAAGCGGAGAAAGTAGCCCGTCGGTCTGCCATGTATCAGTTCGTCGACGACGTCCTGTACAGAAAAAGACCGAACGGTGTGAAATTGAAGTGCATCCCCCAGGAGGAAGGACTGGAACTGGCAGAGATACACGGAGGCATATGTGGTTCGCACATAGGGTCAAGGGCCCTTGCCGGCAAGGCATTCCGGCAAGGTTTCTTCTGGCCCACTGCCTTCCAGGATGCAACGGCACTAGTAACCAAGTGTGAAGCGTGTCAGTTCCATTCAAAGAAGCTTCATCAACCAGCTCAAGCCCTTCAAACAATTCCTCTCTCCTGGCCATTCTCGGTCTGGGGGCTCGACATACTGGGCCCTTTCCCCCGCGCTGTCGGGGGCTTTGAGTACTTGTACGTTGCAATCGACAAGTTCACAAAGTGGCCGGAGGTGGAAGCAACGAGGAAAGTGACAGCGCAGTCGGCCATCAAGTTCTTCAACGGGCTAGTCTGCCGTTTTGGTGTGCCAAACAGAGTCATCACCAACAACGACATGCAGTTCACAAGCCACACCTTCATGCAATACACCCAAGACCTCGGCAGCAAGGTCCGTTTCGCTTCCGTGGCGCACCCACGGAGCAACGGCCAAGCAGAGAGGGCAAATGTTGAAGTACTGCGAGGCCTGAGGTCAAAGACTTTTGACAGGCTGCACAAGAGCGGAAGGCGCTGGATTGATGAGTTTCCGATGGTTCTTTGGTCAATCAGAATGACGCCGAATCGAGCCACCGGCCAGACACCCTTTGCCCTGGTATACGGGGCAGAAGCAGTTCTCCCCACGGAACTCACATACGGGTCACCTCGAGTGCTTGCTTATGACGAGCTTGAGCAAGAGCCATTGGGGCAAGATGACGCGACGCTCCTTGAGGAAGATCGTCTTTGGGCGGCTGTGAGAGCAGCGCGCTACCAGCAAGACTTGCGCCGCTATCATAGCCGCAAGGTTCATGCCCGGAGCTTTGAGGAAGGCGACCTTGTTCTTCGGCGCGTTCAATCGGCCAAGAATTCCAACAAGTTGACGCCGAAGTGGGAAGGCCCTTATCGGGTAATACGAGTCACCAGGCCCGGTGCAGTCCGCCTGGAGACCGAAGATGCTATTCCAGTGAGCAACTCCTGGAACATTGAACATCTTCGCAAGTTTTACCCATAAGGCGCGGTTGCCGCCCCCCCCGGCAAACCACCTTTTGTACAAGCCTTGCCGGCAAGGCATGTAACCCTCCGTACAAAGCCAGGCGCAGACCCTGAGCATAAATAAATGAAGCGCTGGCGCCCTAAGTTTTAGCATGCATGATAGGTTAAGTCTCTCCCTCGGTTAGGGTTGATAGTGCTTAGCGGCGACTAACCCCTAGCATATAGATTGAGTGTGCGTCTCTTTGTTCCTTTCCGTCCTCTTTTGTTCATAGGGTACGTGGACATTTCTGCTGAGCTATTTGGAAGAAAGAGAACAAGCCGGCGCTCCGGCCCCGGCAAGCCAAGGTTGCCGGGGGCTGCAGATTCAGATAAGTTCTTTGTCCCCTGTTGTGCATTTCCGTATGGAATTGGACGTATGAAACCTCATTTTATTCCTAGGCCACCGTGCTCCCCTTTTCCTGTACCCAAGGACTGTTCCCTGGGTCAGAACTTGGTCGTAGTCGCGGTGACAAGGAAACAAACGAAGGCCTAACTCTACTTCGCCCCTGCCTCCGCCAAGAGCGTGAGAATGGTCGAATGAAGTAAGGGGACGGCAAGGCCTGTTGCCGGGCGACAATGTTTATCTTAAAAATAACAAGGATTCACTCCTTGGCATAGGCCTCGCTCACGCACAAAGAACCCGGCAAGCCCCCTTTTTCATTAAAAACATCCCATATAGGTACAGTTCATACGGAATGAAAAACACGAGCAAGGGAATTACAAGTTTCAAATTCAACAAATGCCCGCAGGCTTACAAACTAAAAAGAGATAAGATGCCCGTAATCCCTTTCTTGTCCCTCTCCTCAGAAGGTGGAACGAGATGGCAGGAGGGCAATAAGAACGCCTAGGTGAGATACGAGAAGCAGAAGATGAGGCAGCGGGCCGACAATACGCGATGAAGGCGTCGGTGCCTGCGTACTCCGACTTGACGGCCTGCCACCCGCCTTCTTCGTCTTCTCCGGCCCCCCTACACCAGCCGCCCAAGGAGGCAATGGGAAACGTGCCGATGGAGAGCTTGACGAGGAAGGCCCTCGGCAGGGCGCGTGGCCGAGGGAGGGGCGACGCGGTCAGTCGGAGTCGAGGTCGGTGTGCCCCCGCTCGACGCCCTCGTCGTCGCTGTCGCTGTCCTCCTCGTCACTCTCGCTTGAGGAGGAGTCTTCATCATCGGAGGAGCTCTCCATGCAGCACTTCAGGCGAGTTCCAAGGTCCCTGAAGACCTTGACGGAGAGCAGGCCGTCCTCGATTAACTTGAAGTAGAGAACGAGCCCCGCCGTCAGGCTGTGGACACGAGCAAAAGTCTTCCATCCGCGATGAAGGTACATGACATGAGGAGCAGGGAAGTCGACGTCAACCCGTGTACCGCCGTTCCCGCAGCCCCTCATATGCAACCTAAGGATCTGTGGTGGGCCGAGCTCCATCTCCCGAGCGAATGGAGTAGGGAGATGAAGTCGACGACGCGGTGGCCGGCGCAGCCTGAGGAAGAACTCGCGGGGCTGGTCCCCGACGTGGCCATCCATTGGGGGAGGCATCGCTAGCGGAGGCAAGGCCGGTGCGCCGCCCCGTCCCCCTCTTCCCCGAGCGCTGCGGTGACCTCGGCCTCGCCCCCTCCCCTTCCTCTCATGGCCGGCTCCGTCGCTGCAAGCTCTTGGGAAGGAGGGACGCGCTGTCGAGCAGAGACCCTCGCCGCCACCGTCGAAGGGCCGGCGCGCCCTCTCGCCATGGCAGATGAAAGAAAGGAATCGAAGTGGGAGGAGATGGATGATGAAAGGATGTGGGGTGCCGTCCCCTCCCCCTTCTTATAAAGGGGCGGGGTCGGGGCTCGGCCGCCCCACTCAACCAATCCGGCCATCAGGGGCGCAGGGAATCGAGACTGACCCGCTGCTCCAATCAGCGGCGGCCTGGTTTCCCACCTCCACCGCCTGCTACCTTGGGGGCATGGGGGACACGTGGCGGGCAAGCAGAAATCAAGGGGATGGGTGAGGCGACCGTTCCCCACCCCGTGATCATGGGGCGCGGACGCCTTGAAGACCGCGACCCGAGTCCACTCAGTAAATTAGCCGTGCCTCTGCGTTTTGCTCTTTTTATGGGGAAGGCGTGAGCCACCTCTTTACTGCGACGTGACGCATGCGTGCGGGAACCGCCCGACGCATGCCCCCCACGTCACACACGACCCTCCACGACGCGCATTCAACGCGGGTCGTGGGGAAGCGCGAGCGAGCGAAGGAGTTACCGCGGTAAAATCCTGCCTCGCCTGCCCGCACACCGTTCTGGGCCCGGCCCAACAACGTGTTGCGCTTATGTGTGGCCCAGGCCCGGGGGCTCCTGTCAGTGTACAAAAGTAGGGGCACTCCTTTTGACCCCTTTTACTTGTGCACGGGCAGTCAGAGCCGCGCCCACGGCCACACTAAGTAGGGCAAAGAAGGGAAGCCGGAGGCACAAGACAACCAGAGCAACACCAAGACCAGAGACCAAGAAGAGCAAGAGGGCGAGGTGGACTCCCCCGGCAAGACCCTTGCAGAGGCAACTTGCCCGACGCCAACAGAGCGAGCCACCCTTGAGCCCGAGGGTTCCAACACCATCAACCACACTGGGGCCAAGGCTCGGGAGGCACCTCTGCGGTGGCATGCAGATCTTTGTCAAGATCATAAACACACAAGAACAGATGAGGACCAGAAGATAACGATCCTCGGCGGGATCCTAGCCAAGGAAATCCATGAGACCCCCCAGCAAGACCCTTGCCGGGGACGACCACGGTACCACGGCAAGACCCTTGCCGAGGACACCTACGGGGGCCGTAGCCAGGCATGCGTTCGCCAAGGCTCCACCGCCGTTCCCATATAGCTGCCAGCCCAACCAGCTGGGCAGGCACCTGCGTGGCGGCGTGCAACTCCCAGGCCAGCTCAGCAAGCACCTACATGGTGGCATGCAGATCTTCGTGAAGACCCTACCACCACGCCATCTCAGCAGCCTGCCAGCCTACATGGTGCTGGACACGTCATTGGCCTGGATGCGCGTCGGAGCGAGGCGGAGCGGCGACGGACGGGACAGGCCTTGTTGCCATCCCTAATAAAGCAAAGGGACACCTAAGGGAGCGCATTTAATGTGTCTTGTCCCGTAATGACAAGCGATAAGCTTGCGCACTGTACACCTTTCCACCTCCTGTGTGCCACTGTGGCAACCCCTTTTTGTCTATAAAAGGAGGCCCGAGGCGTCCAAGAGGAGGATTCAGATCTTTTGGGCAACACACGCACCATAGCGAGCTCAAGAGCTCAAGAACAGTCAAATACATACACCAAAGCAGGACTAGGGTATTACGCATCTTCGCGGCCCGAACCTGGGTAAACGATCCTTGTGCTGACCGCCAGACCTGCTCTTTGCACAACCCCGCGCCCGCCAACTGTAGAAGGGATCCCAGTGATTCCATTGGTGTCGTTTCCCCCGACAACCCGTATTATCTTTCGGCCTTCTCAGGGCTCATTTCCAGCATTCGGTTACTTACGGCGTGTTACTGGCCTTTTCTGCTTGTGGTCCAAATTCAGCCCGTTGTTACAGTCGGCCCGTTTGTGGCCCATTAATCCGTTGGGCCGTTTTCATAGCATCATCAAATGCGGTCGATTAATGATGGCCCGTTATGGTCAGCCCATGAATGGATGATTCAAACTCTAGTGCGTTTACGGCCCATAATGCGGTCTTTTATTGGCCCGTGTTTGGCCAATCGATCATATGGCCCGTAGAAGGCCCATTCATGCAACGGCCCGTCGAAGGCCCATTGTTTCTACGGCCCGTAGAAGGCCCATTGTTTCTACGACCCGTAGGAGGCCCATGGTCATTGCAGTAAATATGTAGCCCATGGTTATTGTGGCCTAGTTTTAAAAAATAGGTTATTGCGGCCACTAAGAAACCGCGAAAAAAGAACTGCACTGACTACAAGCAAACAAATAAACAAGACAACAAGGAAATAAATAAGCAAGCAACTTACGCTAGGATATCATGGCTATTACACATATTACATCCACTGGGCTTCAAAGTTCGCCACCAGTGCAAATATACGGAACAAAGCAGCATATCAAATACACTGGTTGTCAAAGTTGGTGACCAGTGCAAATAAACGCCGCAACAAAATAAGTCCAGAACTGAAACAACTTCAGAAGAGCTCAAGAAACAATATCCTGGGTACCCATAATGCTGGCAAGATGGTTAGCAAGCTTATTAACTTTCTCTTGTTTGGCGCTTAAATACTCCAGCGCTTGCTGTTGCACCAGAAAGTATGCATCTGAATCCTGCAGGGACTTCCTCAGTCCTTCGGCTTCGTGTCGCAGCACATCTAATCGATGTATTTCAACATGAAGTCGAGACTCAAGAAGACGAACTGATTCACGCAACGAGTTCGAAGACTACATCAAGACATGACTTTTGGGTTGTCTCACTATTGTCAAGATAGTTTTTATTAGCTTTCTTGGAGACCAACAGGGATATCTCACTATCTTGAACCTTATCTGCATTACGTCCTTTACCATTGCATAACGGGGTACTATTCTCCAATATTTTGTCCGCATTCTAAATGAGAAACAGGCAGACACATCACAGGTTTACCATGTTGTATATGAAACTCATTTTGGTAAATCAGTTCAGTAGTAAAGTGGACAGGATAACCGCATGAAACAAACATATATTTATTTACCATGGTCAGTGTATGGTCTATAGCATTCTAGTTTTTGCTGCCAAATCAAGATATAGACACAGTTCAAATAATATTTGTTCAAGACAAAGCAGAATAGACAAAATATAAGTGTGGGAAACTATAGAGCAATAACAACACTTGTAATGTGCATGACATGAGAACATAACTGTTTATTCAATTGAAACTAAAATCAACATAGAGCAAGTTACAATAGCAAACGAGTTAAAGAAACATGTTTAAAACATACCTGTTGCGCCATTGGAGTTTCAATTCCATCCTTCAAATTTGAAAATAGTTGGTATGAGTAAATACAGTGATGCAAGAGCAAAGGAGTATGAACCATAGCTACAGACCTGACCTGAGAACAATTCTTCTTCTACTTTAAGCGTTGAGTTGGGATTTGGAGTGGTGGTCCTCGTGCTTTGGGCACTGCAGTTGCCTTACTAACTGCTCGTGTTTGGGTGCTCTATGGTGGAGACAGTGTTGTGTCAACTGGAACTGGTGGGTTACTATCTGCTGGGGTTGGGGCTAGAAGGGGTGTAGCTGGTTCTCTGTCCAACTGGGTAGGGGTACAATCTGCGCGAGTCTGGGTTATGTGTGGTGGGGCTGGTTCTTGGGCAAGTACAACCGTGGTTCTATCTGCATCGACTGGTAACACTATCTTTTCTGAAGATCGTGTTGTTACTCCCTTAGATACTGCCATCACCCTCTCCAATTCAAATGGCTGATAAACAACAAAAATAATTGAATGTACATACATTGTATGATAGACAGGTGCAATGGATAGTGGGGAATAAAAGAGGGCATGAAATAATTCACATTTATGTTGTCTAACCAAACATGATAGCATGACACAATTTCACATATATGATGGCTAACTAAAAAGGATTGAAAGACATAGTTCAAAATATGATGACTATGTAAACAGGATGACATGATATAACTATATAGTTTGTTTATTAAATAGGTTGACATGCCATAATTCACATACATGCCGCCTATGGAAACATGATAGCATGATATAATTCACGGATAGAATGACATAATTCAAAATATGATGACTGTAAACACTAAACAGTATGAGATGATATAACTATATGATGTCTTTATTAAATGGGTTGGCATGCGATAATTCAAATGTATGTTGTCTATGTAAACCTGATGGCATGATATAATTCAAATATATGATTTATATATTAAGCAAGTAAGCAGATGGCAATCACATATATGCTGTAAAAACTAAGCAATGCAAGACAACATGCATGACATGAGTAATATAACCCTACCAAGTTTGAGCATAGACCTCAGGGGGAAATAGGACTGGTCATCAGTCTCTGAATCCTCCTCTGAGAAGCTATCTGTAACCAGCAAGATGTCTGCTTCAGCAGGTAGCATTGTCTGCTCTGAATACCTTGTTTTCACTCCAGATACTTCCATCACCGCTTCAAATGGCTGATGCACAGGAAGAGTAGTTGAATATACAAACATTGTCGACAAATGGAACACGTAATACAAAAAAAGGATAACATGACATAATTCACATATGATGATTGGCTAAACAACATGGCATTGCATAATTCACATATATAATGCCTTGCAACAAGATAGCATTGCATAATTCACATATATAATGTCTTGCAACAAGATGGCATTGCATAATTCACATATATGGTAATTAGACACTAAACATGTGGCATTCACACAAAGCATGTCTAAACTAATCAAATGACATAGCAATGCAAGACACCATACGCACGGTATGAGCAACATAACCCTGCCAAGTTAGAGAATACACCTCGAGGGGAAAGAGGACTAGCCATCTATCTCTGTATCCTCCTCTGAGGAGCTATCCGTAACCAGCGAGATATGCGCTTTATCAGATAGCATAGTCTGCTCTGAAGACCTTGTTTTCACTCCAGAATTTTCCATCACAGTGTCAAATGGCTGATGCACACGAAGAGTAGTTGAATGTACTAACATTGCTGACAAATGTAATACGTAATGAAAAAAGGATGGCATGATATAATTCACATATAAGATGACTGGCTAAGCAGGATGGAATTGCAAAATTCACATATATGATGCCTGGCTAAACAAGATGGTGTTGCATAATTCACATATACGATAAAGAAACTAAACATATGGCATTCACATAAAGCATGTCTAAACTAAGCAGATGACATATTTGATGTATAAAGTAAGCAATGCAAGGCACCATATTCATGATATTACCAACATCAGCATGCCAAGTTAGAGCGAAGACCTCAGGGGGTAAATAGGAGTGGTCTTCTCCTTCAGAATCCCCCTCAGAACAGTTATGTTCCTCTTGATTACAATCCGAAATGGGTGGAGGGGGCTGCCTTTGCGCCCACCATGGAGCAACATCTGCATGAAATTTTATTGCCATGCAAGGCTCGTCTCTCTTGCTCTACATATTCAGTTCCATTGTGTACAATAACTGACATGCATAGGAATAAAACATAGTGAGATTTTGCAAGGAGTGCATGCAGAAATCCAGAGTGATGGTAGCAACCTATGGATAGACCCAAAACCAATGATAGCAGGCAAATAATGGCTTTAGTTAAAAAATACAGATAATGGCTTCTTTACTATTTGTTTCCCACCCAACATGAAACTCGTAGTAGACACCAGAGATTAACCAGATAGTAGATAGATACTATTGATTGTGGCCCCGATATGTACCTCACAACCATTTAAAAACTCAAGTTTGAGCATTAGTTTGGAGCTGACTCATAGTCTAATTGGTGAACAGGACGATGAAGTAACATGCAATATTAAGTGATGCATAACGTAAGCAAACATGAAAGAGTGCGACCTCTCCTGCAGACCCGTGTAGTCGTCGAGGTCATCTGCTCAGTTGATGATGGTAATGCAGTTGTCGTGGTTGCCGGCGGCGGGGAAGAAGATCTGAGGCCGTGAAAGACATTCTGGAGGCCGGATTCCTGTTGTGGTGGACCCTTCTGTCATTGGAGCAGCTGAGCTGGGGTGGACGACGGCGCAGCAGGACCGGGACAACCACATAAGGTTTTCTTTGACAACTATATGTAAGATAAGTAATTTTTTAAGGGCTCTTTTGAATTGGAGGATTCTAACAATGCAGGGATAGGAAATACACAGTAATAGGATAGGAATGCACGTGCAAAACAGAGAACTTAAAAACACATGATTTCTGCCAATCTGGGTGTTTGGTTCACAAGAATTGGAAGATCACAGGATGCAAAGAAGCATGGTGAGATTAAGTCAAACCACAAGAAAATGTACGATTATAATGCTATTAGGCTACTATTTCTCAGTTTTGTGCTTCATGAATAGGAATTTGAAAAGGAGGACAAGTGGATATTAAAAGTCCTACGGTTTTTCTTTCAAGGAGACACTAAAGGAACAAATCCTACAGTTTTCCTTTGCTCCATTCCTTTGAACCAAATGCATGAATAGTAGTACCATAGGAAACTTTCCAGTTCCTATGTTTTTCCTTCACTTTTCCTTTCAAGCACTGGCGATTCTAGTAGGCAGGCTTGAGCAGGGAAAAGCCTACACTCAAAAAGTGTTTTTGTGCTACTTCTACTACTTTGGACCCAGGCCACTGCCCTACTAGCTCAACTCCCAGGCGCATCTATAAATGCATAGCTCAAACGCGCAGAGATAAATAATGATGGTGTTCAAGAGAGTCCATCACGGATAGCTAGGTTGCCTGGTACCTCACTGCTTGTCATATATAGTAGAAGAAACTAATCGTATTTCACGTTACTACTGTGCTCAGTGGACAATATATATAACATGTAGAGTAAAAAAGAGATGCAACAAGTGTACACCTCTTTGGCGAAGCCATGTCGATCTCAGTGTGATTGGGTTGGTCGGTGAGGATGCTCCAGTTGATTTGGCTGTCAGAGGAGGGGAAGAAGATCTTAGGCGTCTGGAGATGGAGCCCGGGGTACCGCTCTGTTGTGATGGAGGGTTTCGTCGTTGGAGCAGCTCCGCTGAGTTGTACGACGGCGAGGCTGAAACAGGACAAGAGAGACAACGTTAACCTGAGTGGAATTCTAATAGCATCTCCAATAGATGACGTAAAATACATAACCACAAAGTGCTAGATGTAAAATACATCAGCCGCTCATCTCTGAACTTAACTATCCAAACTGAATTTAACTATCGAAACTGAATTTAACTGTCAAAAATGAATTTTGCCGTCGAAACTAATTTTTACTGTCGAAACTGAATGCACAAGTAGCATAAAAGCAGTAGCAGCAGCAGCGCATGCGAGAGCCGAGGCAGCTGGTCATGTAGCAGCATCTCGGGTAGCAGCTGCAGGGGCTCGAGCGAGAGTAGGATCTGCTGCTCGTGCAGCAGCATGCACAAAAGTAGAGTAGCAGCGCAAGCAAGAGCAAGAGCGAGAGCGGCAGCGCAAGCAAGAGCAAGAGCGAGAGCAGCAGCGCAAGCAAGAGCAAGAGCAGACCAGGCAGGGGACCGAGAGCAAGAGCAGAGCAGCAGTGCGACCAAGAGCCAAAGCAGCAGCAGCTCCTACTGATGTGGACGTCGCCGCCGAGGGAGTGACACCGTGGAGGAAGTGGCCGGCGACGCCGCCGTGGATGGAGCCGCGCCATGTCGGCTCGAGACCGAGCACCGGCAGCACCGTGAGATCGAATCAAGATGAAAATGTGGCGATTAGTGTAGAACGTCTTTGCCGGCGCTGATTAGGCCTCAGCTTCAACCAAGGAATCGGTGATGACGCTGCTCTTCCCGTGGTGCAGGGGAAGACGGCGGTGTGGGAATGGAGGTGGCGCGAAAGACGAGGGGAACGTCGGGGCCGTTCCTTGGAGGTGGAGGATGGGTGGTTGAACTGGCGGGATGACGAGATCGACAAAGGATCCTCATCTGGTGTGGTGGATGAGGGACGTCGAGGCGTTGTTATGGACGACGTCGTTGGGGAAGAGGCTCCGGCCGGGTGGCAGACGGAGGAGTGTGTGGGGCTTTGCGGGTTTTTGTGGCCTCGGTGTACGAATGGGTGGGCAGATGGGATGGGAGGGGGAACCATGGCTTAGGGACGCGCTTGTCCATCATGTGGGGTAAGTTACGGAAGTACCCCCACCGATTTGATCTAGGCGGTTCTTTCGATTCAGGGGTATCACGGGCATTTCGCGAGTCGGGATTTCGCGGGAGGTGGGAGTTTTCGCGTGTGTTGTAATTTTGGGATAGCAAGGCGCGGGTTGAGATGGAGGGAGTTTTTGGAGCACAACGAGACAAAGATATATCTTAAATATTTCGGGGTAACAAGGCGCGGTTGAAATTTACGGACGAGCCTAATGTGTACTGTACCAAATCAATTCGCACTTCCCTCGACGAAAAAACAAAAAGAAATCAGTTCGCACCACACAAGAGAGTCTAGTCCCGTGTACTGTACCAAATCAATTTGCACTAAAAATGCCATTCAAAACTTTGAATTCATGTTATGTTCAATTAAAATATTTTGCTACGTGTATAATGCATGCAACCTGCTACTCAAATGAACGTTTTAGTGCATTCCAAATGTATATACTACCGCTTCAATATGGACTAAATTTGAATTCATTTCTCTATTTGAATAAGATCTACACTCATGATTGTTGTGAAGTTAAACCATTTGAATTCATTTCTCTACTTTAATAAGATCTACAATCATAATTATTGGCAAGTTAAACCATTGTTTGTGTATTATCTTCACAGCACACCACATAATTACTGCCGAGTTAGATATGAACTATGTGTACTATATGAACTCGAACTCGATTTTTCGAATCCACTTTATGTTGACTTCAAATCACCGTACATTTCAAGCTCTAGCTAGATCTTCATAATCTAAACCATGTCTCATATGTATAATGTGTTTATCACATAATGTATGGTGCCCCGCCCCTACGCCTACAAGTATTTAGATGCGAGTTGCAAACGCCACACATTATCACAAATTCAAATAAAATGTGAGATTGTTCGATATATAGTATGGTTTAGATTGTTCGATATTTAGTTGTGAGCTGCAAACGCCACACATTATCACAAATTCAAATAAAATGTGAGATTGTTTGATGTATAATATGGTTTAGATTGTTCGATATTTAGCTGTGAGTTGCAAACACCACACATTATCACATTATGGTATAACATGTCCAAAACCACACCACGCGTATCACCGCTATATTCATGCATGCATATGTTAATAACACTATGACCTCCTATTCAAATATATAAATCCACTTTCATATCCAATTATGATCTTTGTTAGTTTCTTACACCCACACAATCCTCTAACCTTTGTAGCTAGCACTAACTTTCTCTCATGCAGGCGCACGCCCTCCTTGCCCTCCCCCTCCCTCAGCATTCTATCCATCGCGCACATCCATTTTTTTTCTTTAGGTCGTTCTCCCACGGTCTCCACAACTCCTTTCTGACACACACCGATCGATAAACCTCTCCAGCGATGTCTGCCTACCACATACACACGAACCTTCCATCTCCAACTTTCTGTGTCCATGCCTTGTGTCTCTCATACGGTCCCACACACCTGTAAACTCTCGCCCCTCTTTTCATCGATATCACAATCGCACACTCCTCCCCCTATCTAGCTAGTAGGCCTCTCGCACCACCTCCTAGCTCCATTCTCTCTGTCTATCCGTCTCACTGGGCCTTATTTGCCTCTAACAAATGGATGTACACCGACCAATCTCCCGCTATACATATAGCTAGCTAGGTTGTTATAACTCATTTTCCCCATGCACCGATCAATCTACCTCATTAGTTATGTCTCCCCCTTCCTCCGACACACAACAATTGATCTACCGATCTAGTTAGGTCTGCTTACCAAACACATGGTCCCCCTTCACCATCCATGCATGCCTCTCGACACATCTATCATGCACACGCACACACAGAAACACGTCCCCACTCTTATTGATAATATTGAAGTTCTACCCTCAGTTTGTCTAGTAGGCCTCTCCCACCATCTTCGAGAAGCAACTCCATCACCCATACAACACTCTACCCCTCTCCCTCTCTCTCTCTCCCCTCTCTCTCTATCTGTCCCAACCTATTTCCCGTCCTTCACTTATGTATGGATTGATGACCCACAAGTATATGGGATCAATTGTAGCTCTTTTCGATAAGTAAGAGTGTCGAACCCAACGAGGAGAAGAAGGAAATGACAAGTGGTTTTTAGCAAGGTAATGTCTGCAAGTGTTGAAATTGTAAGTAACAGAGTAGTTTGATAGCAAGATAATTTGTAACGAGCAAGTAACGGTAGTAGTAACATAAGTGCATCAAGGTAGACCAATCCCTTTGAGGCAAAGGACAGGCCAAAACGGTCTCTTATAGTAAGCAAAGCGTTCTTGAGGGCACACATGAATTTCATCTAGTCACTTTTATCATGTTGGTTCGATTTGTGTTCGCTACTTTGATAATTTGATTTGTGGGTGGACTGGTGCTTAGGTGCTGTTCTAACTTGAACAAACCTCCTACTTATGATTAACCCTCTCACAAGCATCCGCAACTACGAGAAAAGTATTAAGAATAAATTCTAACCATAGCATTAAACTTTTGGAGCCAATCGGCCCCTTACGGAATAGTGCATAAACTAGGGTTTAAGCTTCTGTCACTCTCGCAACCCATCATGTAATAACTACTCCACAATGCATTCCATTAGGCCCAAATATGGTGAAGTGTCATGTAGTCGACGTTCACATGACACCACTAAGGGAATCACAACATACATACTATCAAAATATCGAACACACATCAAGTTCACATGATTACTTGCAACATGATTTCTCCCGTGACCTCAAGAACAAGAGTAACTACTCACAAATGATAATCATGCTCAAGATCAGAGGGGTATTAAATAGCATAATGGATCTGAACATATAATCTTCCACCAAATAAACCATATAGTAATCAACTACAAGATGTAATCAACACTACTAGTCACCCACAAGCACCAATCTATAGTTCCGGTAACCAGATTGAACAGAAGAGATGAACTAGGGTCTGAGTTGAGATGGTGTCGTTGAAGATGTTTATAGAGATTGCCCTCCCCAATATGGGAGAGTTGTTGGTGATGATGATGACAATGATTTCCCCCTCCGGGAGGGAAGTTCCCCCGGTGGAATCGCTCCGTCGGAGGGCAAAAGTCCGCTTGCCCAAGTTCCGCCTCGAGACGGCGGTGCTCCGTCCCGAAAGTCCTCTCCTTATTTTTTCTAGGTAAAATGACCTATATACTAAAAGATGGGCACCGGAGGTGGGCCTGGCTGAGCACAACCCACCAGGGCACGCCTGGGGGCCCAGGCATGCCCTGGTGTCTTGTGCTCACCAGGGTGGCCCCCTCTGGTACTTATTTGCTCCATATTCCTCAAATATTTCATAAAAAATCTCCGTGGAGTTTCAGCTTGTTTGGAGTTGTGCAGAATAGGTAGCCTGACGTAGCTTTTCCAGGTCCAGATTTCCAACTGCCGGAATTCTCCCTCTTTGTGTGTACCTTGCATATTATGAGAGAAAAGGCATTAGAATTACTCCAAAAAGCATTATTATGCATAAAAAAGTCATAAATAACAGTAGGAAAACATGATGCAAAATGGACGTATCAACTCCCCCAAGCTTAGACCTCGCTTGTCCTCAAGCGAAAACCGAAATCGAAAAACATGTCCACATGCTTAGAGATAGAGGTGTCGATAAAAACAAAATACGGGATAGAAGCATCATGTTGATTATTATAAAAACAAAAAAATTAAACATAAAACTTTTATCATCGAAATTTTATCATAGACTTCCCATGAACAAGTAACAATTCATCACACGATTGAAGTATAAAGCATAAACTCTATTAGAAACCAACAAACTATGTTCTCAGTCAACTTTGGAACTACAATTCATCATCTTTTAAGGAAGGGTCACATATCGGAGCCTTTAGGCAAGTCCACATACTCAACCATCATATAGTCTTCTATGATTGCTAACACTCACCGCATACACATGAGCAAAACATTTCAGCCGGACACATAGAAAGATAGGGGCTTATAGTTTCGCCTCCCAACTTATTCACCTCAAGGGTGATGTCAACAATAATAACTCATGCTACCCATATTCAACTGGACATATGTGCCTAGATCTTTCATCACCACATGATGCTTGCCAAAGGAGAAAATAAAAAGGAATAGAGAGAAAAACTTTGACTCTTTGCATAAAAGTAAAATACATAAAAGTAAAAGATAGGCCCTTCGCAGAGGGAAGCAGAGGTTGACATGCGCTTATTTGTTTGTATGCTCAACCCCTTAGTGCAAAAGAACGTCACGTTGTATTGCCCCTTGTGATAGCGACCTTTATTATGCAGTTTGTCGCTTTTATTCGTCGCCATCAAAAGTTCGTACAACGCTCAATTTTCTCTTACACTAAATGATCTCACACTTTAGAAGCAATTTTTATTGCCTTATTGCACTGATGACAACTTACTTGAGGGATCTTGCTTAATCCATAGGTAGGTATGGTGGACTCTTGAAAATAAGATTAGGGTTTAAGGGTTTTTGGATGCACAAGTAGTATCTCTACTTAGTGCGGAATTTTTGGCTAGCAAAGATAGGGGAAAGCACCACATGTTAAAGGATCTATGAAAATATAACTTCTATGTGAATATGAACAAACATAAATCATTAAGTTGTCTTCCTTGTCGAACGTCAATAATTTTGGCATATAATATTTTGATGCGGGCTCACAATCACAAAAGATTTCTAGGATAGTTAATTTATATGTGAATCTTATCTTCCCTTATTAATTCTTTCATGAACTACATCATTGACCAATGCTATGTTTGTCAATCTCTAATAAAATTTTCTACTTATACTTTTCCTTATGTGGTGTCATCACCTACCATAAGATTAGCATATGATCTTTTTCATCTATTTCCTTTATTTTTATTTATTTCCTTTCTTTTCATTGCAACATGAAAGTAAAGAAAGCAAAAACTCAAACTAAACTTTATTATATATCTCGCACACGATTACAAGGATAGATCACTAAGCAAACTCTTGAAAAGAAAGGATCGAACAAAATTTTTATTCATCGAAAGCAAAAGATAACTATTGATCGAACAAACATAAGTAAAGGCAAAAGATAGAGGGGATGATACAATACTGGGGCAACTCACCCAAGCTTGGCGGAAGCCAAGGGGAGTGCCCATACCCAATACTCAATTTTCTTTTGGTGATGAAGAAGAAGGTGGTGGTGATGAAGAAGATGCGATCTTGTCCTCGGGTTTCCATGGTAGAGGTCCACCACCGTAAGAGGAAGAATGAGTCTCACGGGTCCTGCAACTGGCAGCCAAACTCATACCTTTAAAACTCGCCTCATATTCAAAGACTTGGTTTTGAAGATCATAGATCTGGCTTTGGAGGAAGTTGATTTGCTCCTTGTGGGTGAAGACGATGTCCTTCATGGACTTGCCATCCACCTTGGATCACAGGAAAGGTCCGTGATCATGAGGTGATTGGCATTGAGTCCACGCTCCACCATCCCTTTGCACCGGAAGACCTCCTGCTTCATAGCTTCAAGCTTGGCCTCCACGGTTCCCGTCCCCTTGGGACCTTGCACGTCGCGGATGTGCAGCACCACCTCATGCATCTGGATGACTTGAGGGTGCTGCAGCACCTCCCGCAAGTATGGGTTGATGACGTTCTTGAAGAACTTGTCCTTCGAGGAGCTTGAAGCAGCCATGGTAGATGGGATCTGACAGAAAACAGCAAGGAAAGAAAACATAAGATTTCTCTGCGATACAGTGGTCAATAGGTTCGGGGGGTATATAAAGATTTTTTTATCTTGGGAAACAAGCAAACAGAAGAAAAAGGGAGTCCGGAAGGTACCCCAGCTGGGCACAACCCACCTGGGCGCGCCTGGCTAGGCGCGCCCTGGTGTCTTGTGCCCACCAGGGTACGCTTCCTGGTTGTTTCTTATTTTCCTAATTTTCTAAATATTCCAAAACTGACAAAAAATATTTTTGCGGATTTTTCGGAGTCTGTTTGCTTACCGTATCACGTACCTCCTTAATTTCATGATTCTGGAGTGTTCCGGAAGGACTCTTTTATGTGTTCTTCCGGTGTCAAAGTTTGGACAATATTACTTTCAACATTAATGGGCGTACCTGAGATATAATGTTTTATTCGTTGCCCATTAACAACCTTCGGGTTAGTACCTTCGGCGTTATTTATTTTGATAGCTCCAGACCGATAAACCTCCTCGATAACATAGAGTCCTTCTCATTTTGAGAGGAGTTTTCATGCAAAGAATCTAAAACGAGAGTTGTACAAATGAACAAATTCTCCAACTTTAAACTCACGCTTTTGGATTCTTTTATCATGCCATCTTTTAACTTTTTCTTTAAATAACTTGGCATTTTCATAAGCTTGGGTTCTCCATTCATCTAATGAGCTAATATCAAATAACCTCTTTTCATCGGAAAGTTTGAAATCATAGTTGAGTTCTTTGACTGCCCAATATGCTTTATGTTCTAACTCAAGAGGCATATAACAAGCTTTTCCATAAACCATTTTATAAGGAGACATACCCATAGGATTTTTATACGATGTTCTATAGGCCCAAAGTGCATCATCTAATTTCTTAGACCAATTCTTCCGGGACCTATTGACAGTCTTTTGCAAAATTAATTTTATTTCTCTATTGCTAAGTTCAACTCGACCACTAGACTGAGGATGATAAGGTGATGCAATTCTATGGTTAACATCATACTTGGCAGGCATTTTACGAAAAGCACCATGAATAAAGTGTGAACCACCATCAGTCATTAAATATTTAGGGACTCCAAACCTTGGGAAAATAACTTCCTTAAGCATTTTAATAGAGGTGTTGTGATCAGCACTACTGGTTGGACTAGCTTCTACCCATTTAGTAACTTAATCAACAGCAACCAAAATATGTGTATACCCATTAGAGGAAGGAAAAGGTCCCATGTAATCAAATCCCCAAACATCAAATGGTTCAACAGCAAGTGAATAATTCATAGGCATTTCTTGACGCTTACCGATATTACCTATTCTTTGACATTCATCACAAGATAAGACGAACTTACGGGCATCCTTGAAGAGAGTATAGGCCAATAAAATCCAGATTGCAATACCTTGTGAGCAGTTCTATCTCCAGCATGATGCCCTCCATAAGCTTCGGAGTGACATTTCTGTAGGATTTGTCCCTGTTCATGCTCAGGTACACAACGTCTAATAATACCATCTACTCCTTCTTTATAAAGATGTGGGTCATCCCAAAAGTAATGTCTTAAATCATAGAAGATTTTTTTCTTTTGTTGGTATGTAAAGCTAGGTGGTAAATGTTTAGCAACAATGTAATTAGCATAGTCAGCATACCAAGGAGTGTCATGAGCAACATGTATTGCAGCTAACTGCTCATCAGGAAAACTATCATCAATAGGTAGTGGGTCATCAAGCACATTTTCAAGCCTAGACAAGTTATCAGCTACGGGGTTCTCAGCTCCTTTTCTAACAGTGATATGTAAATCAAATTCTTGTAGCAGGAGAACCCATTGAATAAGTCTAGGTTTAGCATCTTTCTTTTCCATAAGATATTTAATAGTAGCATGATCGGTGTGAACAATTACTTTTGAATCAACAATGTAAGATCTAAATTTATCACAAGCAAACACCACTGCTAGGAATTCTTTTTCAGTAGTAGCATAATTTCGTTGAGCACTGTCTAGAGTTTTACTAGCATAATGAATAACATTCAGTTTCTTATCAACTCTTTGTCCTAGAACAGCACCAACAACATAATCACTAGCAACACACATAATTTCAAAAGGCAAGTTCCAATCAGGTGGTTGAACAATAGGTGCAGAAATTAAGGCTTTCTTGAGTGTTTTGAAGGCTTCTAAACAATCATCATCAAAAACAAAAGGAACATCCTTTTGCACAAGATTCATAAGAGGCATAGAAATTGTAGAAAAGTCTTTGATAAATCTCCTACAGAAACCAGCATGACCTAGGAAACTACGAATACCGTTGATATCTTTAGGACATGGCATTTTGTCAATTGTATCAACCTTAGCTTTATCCACTTCAATACCTCTTTCAGAAATTTTATGGCCCAAAACAATACCTTCATTAACCATAAAGTGGCACTTCTCCCAATTCAAGACAAGATTTGTTTGCTCGCATCTCTGCAAAACTCGATCAAGATTTGTTAAACAATCATCAAAAGACTTCCCATATACAGCTAAGTCATCCATGAAAACCTCAACAATCTTTTCACAAAAGTCAGAGAATATAGCAGTCATACATCTTTGAAAGGTAGCAGGCGCATTGCATAACCAAAAGGCATACGTCTATATGCATAAGTTCCAAAGGGACAAGTGAAAGTGGTTTTTTCTTGATCAGGTTGAGAAACAGGTATTTGTGAAAAACCAGAATATCCATCAAGGAAGCAAAAAATGTGTGTGCTTAGATAATCTTTCTAGCATTTGATCGATAAAAGGCAGAGGGTAATGATCTTTTCTAGTTGCTTTATTTAATTTTATAAAATCAATTACCATTCTATAGCCTGTAACAATTCTTTGTGGAATAAGTTCATTCTTATCGTTAGGAGCAACAGTAATACCTCCTTTCTTAGGGACACAATGAACATGACTTACCCATCTACTATCAGCTATAGGATAGATTATACCTGCTTCCAGGAGTTTTAAGATTTCCGTTCTTACCACTTCCTTCATTTTTAGATTTAACCTACGTTGGTGATCAACAACGGGTTTAGCATCATGTTCCATATTAATCTTGTGCTGACATAGAGTGGGAGTAATGCCCTTTAAATCATCAAGAGTATATCCAATAGCAGCTCGGTGCTTCCTTAGAACTTTCAATAATCTTCCTTCTTCATGTTCTGAAAGGTTAGCACTAATAATAAGAGGATATATCTTCTTTTCATCAAGATAAGCATATTTCAAAGTGTCTGGTAATTGTTTTAATTCAAACACAGGATCACCCTTAGGTGGAGGAGGACCTCCTAGAGTTTCAATAGGCAAATTGTGTTTGAGCAGAGGACGTTGTTCAAAGAAAATATTATCTATTTCATTTCTTTCATCCATGTGTAAATCATTTTCATGGTCTAGCAAATATTGTTCTAGTGGATCAGTAGGTGGCACAGCAATAGAAGCAAGGCCAATTATTTCATCCTTACTAGGCAATTCTTTTTCATGAAGCTTTCTACTAAACTTGGAAAAATTAAACTCATGAGACTCATCACCAAAACTAACACCGACAGTTTGTTTCTCACAATCTATTTTAGCATTAATGGTGTTCAAGAAAGGTCTACCAAAGGTAATGAGACAAAAGTTATCTTGTGGGGAACCAAGAACAAGAAAATCAGTTGGGTATTTTATTTTCCCACATAAGACTTCAACATCTCTAACAATCCCAATTGGTGATATGGTATCTCTATTCGCAAGTTTAATAGTAACATCTATGTCTTCTATCTTTGCGGGTGCTATGTCATTCATAATTTCTTGATGTAAGGAATAGGGAATAGCACTTACACTAGCACCTATGTCACATAAACCATGATAACAGTGATCTCCTATTTTAACTGAGACAACAGGCATGCCAACAACAGGTCTATGTTTATCTTTTTTATCGGGTTTGGCAATTCTAGCAGCTTCCTCACAGAAGTAAATAACATGCCCATCTACATTTTCTTCCAGGAGATCCTTAACCATAGCAACACTAGGTTCTACTTTAATTTGTTCCTCAGGTTTAGGTGTTCCAATATAACTTTTGTTGACCACAGTTGAAACTTTAGCATGTTCCTTTATCCTAACAGGGAAAGGTGGTTTCTCAATATAACCAGTAGGAACAACTGGATCAACATTATAAAGTATAGTTTCCTCTTTAGCTAGTACCAGTTCTTTAATTTCTTCTTTAATAGGTGGGTGATATTTAAACCACTTCTCTTTAGGGAGATCAACACGAGTAGCAAATGATTCACAAAAGGAGGCTACTATCTCAGAGTCAAGTCCATATTTAGTGCTAAACTTTTGAAAAGCATCGGTATTCATAAAAGATTTAACACAATCATACTTAAGCTTAATAACTGACTCTTTATCTTCGTCAAGTTCCCAATCTTCAGAGTTGCATTTAATTCTTTCCAAAAGATCCCACCGGAATTCAATAGTCTTCTTTATAAAAGAATCAGCACAAGAAGTATCAAGCATGAATCGATCATTATGAGAAAGCCGAGCATAAAAATTCTAGATAATTATTTCTCTTGAGAGCTCATGATTGGGCATGAATAACATTGACTTCAGCCACCCCCAAGATAGAGCGATACTTTCTCCTTCATGAGGCCAAAAATTATATATGTAATTCTGATCACGATGAACTAGATGCATAGGATAATTTTTTTGGCGGAACTCCAATTTCAATTGATTCCAATTCCAAGATCCAATATCATCGCATAGCCTATACCATGCCAATGCTTTTCCCTTCAACGATAAAGGGAAAACCTTCTTCTTAACTCCATCTCTGGGTAAACCTACAAGCTTAAACAATCCACAAATTTGTTCCACATATATCAAGTGCATATCAGGATGTTCGGTTCCATCTCCTGCATAAGGATTAGCTAGCAGTTGTTCTATCATACCCGAAGGAATTTCATATTCAATATTTTCAGTAGGTGCAGTAGGTTGAGGGGTAGCTAATTGTGGTTCCCAACGAGGTGAAGATACCTCGAACAAACCCCTCAAAGGATTGTTTTCCATAGTAACAAGTGACAATAAATTTCAGCACACTAAATAAATGTTTCCTTACCAAATTCCACTTACCAAAGGCGCTTCACTCCCTGGCAACGGCGCCAGAAAATAGCCTTGATGACCCACAAGTATATGGGATCAATTGTAGCTCTTTTAGATAAGTAAGAGTTCGAACCCAACGAGGACCAGAAGGAAATGACAAGTGGTTTTCAGCAAGGTAATGTCTGCAAGTGCTGAAATTGTAAGTAACAGAGTAGTTTGACAGCAAGATAATTTGTAACGAGCAAGTAACGATAGTAGTAACAAAAGTGCAGCAAGGTATCCCAATCCTTTTGAGGCAAAAGACATGCCAAAATGGTCTCTTATAGTAAGCAAAGCATTCTTGAGGGTACACGGGAATTTCATCTAGTCACTTATATCATGTTGGTTCGACTTGTGTTTGCTACTTTGATAATTTGATATGAGGGGGACCGGTGCTTAGGTGTTGTTCTTACTTGAATAAACCTCCTACTTATGATTAACCTCTCGCAAGCATCTGCAACTACAAGAAAAGTATTAAGAATAAATTCTAACCATAGCATTAAACTTTTGGATCCAATCGGTTCCTTACGGAATAGCGCATAAACTAGGGTTTAAGCTTCTATCACTCTCGCAACCCATCATCTAATAACTACTCCACAATGCATTCCCTTAGGCCCAAATATGGTGAAGTGTCATGTAGTCGATGTTCACATGACACCACTAAGGGAATCACAACATACATACTATCAAAATATCGACACACATCAAGTTCACCTGATTACTTGCAACATGATTTCTCCCGTGACCTCAAGAACAAAAGTAACTACCCACAAATGATAATCATGCTCAAGATCAGAGGGGTATGAAATAGCATAATGGATCTGAACATATAATCTTCCACCAAATAAACCATATAGTAATCAACTGCAAGATGTAATCAACACTACTAGTCACCCACAAGCACCAATCTATAGTTCCGGTAACAAGATTGAACACAAGAGATGAACTAGGGTTTGAGATGAGATGGTCCTGTTGAAGATGTTGATGGAGATTGCCCTCCCAAGGATGGGAGATTTGTTGGTGATGATGATGACGATGATTTCCCCCTCCGGGAGGGATGTTCCCCCGGCGGAATCGCTCCACCGGAGGGCAAAAGTGCTCCTGCCCAAGTTCCGCCTCGAGATGGCGGCGCTCCGTCCCGAAAGTCCTCTCCTTATTTTTTTCTAGGTCAAAATGACCTATATACCAGAAGGTGGGCACCGGAGGTGAGCCTGGGTGAGCACAACCCACCAGGGCGCGCCTGGGTTTTTATGAAATATTTGAGGAATATTGGAGCAAATAAGTACTAGAGGGGGCCACCCTAGTGAGCACAACCCACCAGGGCGCGCCTGGCGCGCCCTGGTGTCTTGCACTCACTAGGGTGGCCCCCTCTAGTACTTATTTGCTCCAATATTCCTCAAATATTTCATAAAAAATCTCTGTGGACTTTTAGCTTGTTTGGAGTTGTGCAGAATAGGTAGCCTGACGTAGCTTTTCCAGGTCGAGATTTTCAGCTGCCGGAATTCTCCCTCTTTGTGTGTACCTTGCATATTATGAGAGAAAAGGCATTAGAATTACTCCAAAACACATTATTATGCATAAAAATATCATAAATAACAGTAGGAAAACATGATACAAAATGGACGTATCATGGATGTTGTCGGCGTCCTGGGAACGGGGGTCCCCAGACTTGCCTGCCTGCAGCCCACGGCGTGGCTCCACCAGCGGCCCTGTACGGCCCGTCTTCACCAGCCAACACTCAAGACCATCGCGAGGGGCCAACCCTCGCGAGGCGGACGGCGCAAGGCCTCCTCGGGGGTGGCCTCACCAGGCTGGCTCGCGAGGGGCGGAGAGATCAAGGCAAGGGGCACCTCGCGAGCTGCGACGCAAGCCATGACGACCGTGGCCAGGCAGGCGCCAGCGCGCGCAATGCCCTTCTTTCCTCTTTGGTGCTAAAGAGGCAAGCGCAGGCGAGGAGGCCCGAGGCATCAGGCAAAGGTTGCCATATCGGTGCAACGAGACCAGGACCGGCAGGACGGCAGGACGGAGGTCACCCTGGAGCCCAAGACGGCGTCACCACCAGAGCCTTTGGCAGGCGAAGACCACCTTTAGTCAGGATAACTTGTACTAGTTGTCTCCCTTCGAATTTGGCCGTTGTGGCAGCCCTTCCCACTCAATATTTGGGAAGAGGAGCAGGGCCTCAATAAATAGGACTAGCCACCACAGTAGGAAGGGAGGGAACAGATCGACGTACCATTCAAATCATCCCCAACCACACAGACTCACCAAGCACAAGAGCACCTCCCCTTAGGAGGCTGTTCTTCCCTTGTAACTGTTCATCCATAGCCCAAGAGGCAATCCACCACACCACACTGGAGTAGGGTATTACACCACATCGGTGGCCCGAACCAGTATAAATCTTGTGTCCCTTTGTTTTGCGAGCTCGACGAGCTAAGCCTTGCGATCGTTGCGGGAGCGAGCTAGGGAGAGAGAGATCTTCGTGCGCACCCCAGTGTTCGAACCTCAAGGGTTTGCCGGAACCCGAAATCTGACATTTGGCACGCCAGGTATGGGTGCGCTGAAGCTTTCCTTCCGCCGGTCCGCGTCCCATCGCTTCGTCGCATCCATGGCGGACGCTCGTCGAGCCCGCGCTAAGCGCTGGGCCGCCCTCGCCGCCCGCGTCGCTCAGACAGCTCATGTCGGTGGGCCTCTCCGTCGTTCCCCATCGCCCGCCGCCAACGCCGCCACCGGCCCGGCGGGAAACGACCAGCAAGCGTCCTCGCTGCACCCCTCGGTGCGGCGGGATGGCCGCACCGCCACCCCGTCGCTGACTCTGGCCGGCTCATCGCCCCACGCACGTCGCGCACCTACAGACGCACAGGCTGCACTGCTCATGGCACGCGAGCTCCTGCGCTACCGCCTAGTCGACGACCTCTACGAGGACTGGCTCGACCGCATCGCCGAGCTCGTCAGCGCCGCAGGGGGCTCTCCCGCTCCATCCCTCTCGCTGCCTCGCCCTCCTCTAGCTGCGGGCGACGTGGCTCATGGAGCGCCTCCACCAGCTCTGCACCAAGACGGCGCTCTGGCGCCAAGGCGCGCGGCCCCCCGGCGTGACCCACCGCGTCGGGCGCCCGCGCGAGAAGAAGGAAGCTGCCAAGAAGTTCCCCGGCCGCAAGAGAATGCTCCCGCGCTCCCAGCGCCACCGCGGCAAGACCGCGTGCCGCCCACCGTGGCAGTGCGCGGGCATCAAGGGTAGGCTCCGCACCAGCAAAGGGCCCTGGTGGCCACGGCAGGCTGCCGCGCCTTCACTCCTGAGCTGCATAGCGTCGCCTGGCCAGGCAAGTTCAAGCCAGACCTGCCTCCTCGCTACGACGGCGCCCCCGACCCCGCGGAGTTCTTGCAGCTCTACGAGCTGAGCATCCAGGCGGCCAACGGCGACGAAAAAGTCATGGCGAACTGGTTCCCCATGGCTCTCAAGGATGGTGCTCGCTCGTGGCTCCTGAACCTGCCCCCGGGCTCGATCTCCTCCTGGGGCGAGATGTGCGACCGCTTCGTCGCCAACTTCCAGGGCACTCGCGACCGCCCTCCAGCCACAGGTGACCTACGCCGCATCAAACAGCAGCCAGGAGAGACCCTGCAGAAGTACATCCAGCGCTTCAATAGCGTTCGCCTCAAGATCCCCAAGGTGACGGACGAGGCCATCATTTCGGCGTTTTCTAATGGCGTTCGCGATGTCAAGATGAAGGAGGAGCTCGCCATCCATGAGGAGCTATGCACGGCTTTGGAGCTGTTCAACCTGGTGACCAAGTGCGCAAGACCTGAGGAGGGGCGCCTTTCCCTCCTTGAGCTCTCAGCTACCGACCCGGAGGAGAAGAAAGCCAAGGCCAAGGATGTGAAGCGCAAGGGAGTAGCCATGCTCGCGGCAGAGCCAGACACGAATTGCAGCCGGGACCATCCCGAGTCGTCCAAGAGCAGCCATCCATTCTGTGCCTTCCACAATGTACACAGCCACAACACCAACGACTGTCAAGAGCTCAGGGCCATTCGAGATGGACGCTTCGGTCGACGCCCCGAGCGCAACGACCGGGGCTACGGCCGAGGAGCAGGACGAGGCGGAGGACGCTGGGGCGATCGCGGCCCACGCCAGAAGTGGCGCGACCGGCCTCGCGAGGACCGCTGGTAGGACTAGCCTCGTGAGGACACCTGGAAGGATCAGCCTCATGAGGACCGCCCTCGGGGCAATGCCGGTCTTCCTCCACTGCCGCCGCCACCAAGAAGGAACAACGACCACCATCGGGAGGAGGGGGCTGGCGGCTTCCAGGAACCGCGTGCTATCGCCTGCATCTTGGGCGGAGCTCAGGCCCTAGCATCTCAGCGTATCTTCAAGCAGTTTGCTCGCGAGGTGAAAGCAGCCCTTCCCAGGCTTGAGGCCACACGCCTGCTCAGGTGGTCCATGTGCGCCATCACTTTCAGCTCGGCGGACCAGCTCAAGTGCGCGGCCACTGCTGGCGCCCTCTTGATGCTCTGCTCACCCGTCATCAGCAACGTACAAGTCACCAAGACCCTCATCGACGGCGGCGCAGGGCTTAACGTCCTGTCCGTCGAGACGTTCGACAGCCTCCAAGTGCCATACGATCAGCTTCAGCCCACCAAGCCCTTCTCAGGAGTGACTGACGGCTCCACCACCCACAATAGGGCAGGTCCGGCTCCCTGTCACCTTCGGACAGCACGAGAACTACCGCACCGAGCTCATCGACTTCAACGTCGCCCACATGCATCTACCATACAATGCCATCCTCGGGTACCCAGCGCTAGCCAAGTTCATGGCAGTAACCCACCACGGCTACAACGTTCTCAAGATGCCAGGAAGCGGTGGGATCATCACAGTCCCCTGCGAAGAAAGAGATGCGGTGTGCTCCCTTGACCGTGCCTTCCAAGCCGCAGTAATCGAAGACCCCGACAACAATGGTGCATAGTACCCTCCTGAGGCCATCCCCAAGTAGAAGAAGCAACTACTCCGTACAGGTCCTCAGGGGAGTAGCGCCTCCAGCGGTGCCACATCAAGATCGGCGCCCGCGCCTGGGGCGCCTCCCTCCCTCGCATAGGAAGGCGCGCCCAGCGCCCTCCTCGGGCAGGGCTCGGGGGCTCTCTTCTGGAGGGCCTCAGACCTGGCCGACATCATGAGGGAGGCGCTCAGGAACCACATGGAGGCGTGCTTTGCGGCACGTTTCCCTTAGGAGGACGCTGGGCGAGGAGTGCCCGGCGGTCAGGAGTTCATCGCCAAGGCCACTCAGGAGCTGCAGGATGCAAGAGCCATGCGCGGCGACCACCGCCCACCTAGCGCAGCTCCCCATCCAGGCGAGGATGGCGGGCTACGCGTCTGCATCGACATCCCAGGGCTCAACAGGGCCGCATCCCAGGAGCTCTTCTGGCCTTCGCGCGTGGGACGTTGCAAGGGCCCACCCCACAGCTATGTTCGCATGGCATTCGGCCTACCGAGCATGGCGGCCGCCTACCAGCGCGACCTGCGGAGCGTCCTGGCGACCCTGGAGGCCAGGCATCATGCGATCCTGGCGGAGATGGAGACGGTCCTCAAGGAACCGCCTGGACCCCCAGAGCCTCCCGAGGCTCAGGGCTCCGGTGGCTCGTGAGTAGCATCCCCTTCGCCACGCATCTTCAGCTATCCCAACATCTCTTTGACAATGGAACCAGGTTACATTTTCCAAGTTTATTTAGTTGGGAGCGCCCCCCGGGCTGCATCATTCCCAGGCCACGTGGGCCCATCCCTACGGCATGTATCCTTTTGCATCTTTAGCTTACTCTGCTGGGGGCGCCCCTCGGGCTGCATCATCCTCAGGCAGCTTGGGTCCGATCCAGTGGCATGTATTGTTGTTGCATTTGCCTAAGCTAGTTCGCTTTCCATGCATAAGCTATCTATGGTTATTGCTTGCTTGGTTACCACTCATCACGGGAGCCGCGCGCCCATCGTCTTTCTTCAGGATCCTTCGCATAAGGAGGCTAGGCACGGCGTTTGTGCTCGGGTCCGTCCCTGTAGCGTCGATAAATCCAACGGCTGAGCTCTGTCTGGCGGGCCGGTCCCATTCACGTCACCTCCTGGGGTCGTTGGTGCTTGGCCTTCTCAAGCGATAACCTCAGGAGATTCATTCAGCGCAGGATGCCTAACCATCTTGCAAGACCACCGTAGCCAACAAGAACCATGACCAGGCGCAACCCGCCTTGAGGTAGGGCCTTGTGAGTCCCACGCTGGCTCACGAGTGCCCAAACACACCTCGTCTAGCCCTGCCGTGCAAGCCACGTGTTAGGGCGGGGCTGTACACGCCCCGGGGGCTCCACTCGAGGGAGCCCTCACCAACGCACCAGTGGAAGCACCATGCTACGTGCTGGCAGTCGACACTACTGAGGAGCGGTTATGCCCATGCAAGTGCGGATGCGCTATGCTCCGCGCTAGTGATAAACAACTGAGGGCGGTCCCATGGCCGTATCAACCTCAGGGAGCCTTGAGCTTAGTGTCTAGCCTCATCGCAACACCTCCCCTTGGGAGCGTCGCGCGAGGGGGCTGGGCACGGGGGCTACGCTCGGGTCACGCCCAAGCATACGCTGCCCCGCCAGGTCCCTCGGGCCTGGTCGTCGCGCGCCCTCCCGAGCGGAGCCTCGGCAAGGGAAAAGGTATGAAGGTCGTTTGAGCGTCAAGGGGGACTCCTGAGCATCGCGACTCAGGAGCCTAACTGGACACGTAGCCCCTCACCCCTTGGTCTCGTCCTAGCGATCCGGACGACCCAACGGCGGCTGAGGTATGCGCGGGGTCGGGCCCTGCCGACGTAGAACACTAGACCTATTCCTGCGTCTCTTTTCTGTAAGCTGTTTGCGTGTCAAGGGGGACTCCTGAGCATCGCGACTCAGGAGCCTAACTGGCCATGTAGCCCCTCACCCCTTGGTCTCGTCCTGGTGATCCGGATGACCCAACGGCGGCTGAGGTATGCGCGGGGTCGGGCCCTGCCGACGTAGAACGTAAAGCAAACGGGAAGGAAATCGCAAAATCTCAAGCAAATATTACAAGACATATTGTTCTCCCGATACCATGGCGGCGTTGCCCTCACCTGCACCACCCGCCGGAGTTGCAGGATCAGCAGCACCTTGATTTGAGGGCGCGAGATCGAAGGCGCGGAACCTGACCCTTCACGGCTTCGGCAGCAGCTGCGCAGTGCTCAGCGTCCACAGGCTCCAGCAGCTCGTCAAGATGGGCGGTAGGATCGCGAAGATGGAGGTGGCTGAAGACGTGCATCAACGCGGCTGAGGAAAGAATGCGGGCTTCTCCCTGTGCCAAGGGGTTGATACCGCTCACGGCTTTCTCAAGCGCCGCGACCAGATAAGGAAGCAGCTCGGTGGGGCCCTCGTTGGCGGTGGCCAGCGGCTCCTCCAAGCCCTTCTCATAAAGTGACCGCAGTGCCGTGCGAGCCTTCTCCTCGAGGGACTTGAAGTCCACGCGGTCCTCAGCCAAGACCTTCGCCTTGGTGTCAAGCTTGGCCTTCTCCGCCTCCATCTTCTGCTTCAGCTTCTCCAGCCGGCTGCGCTTCACGACCTGCGCCTTTGCCGACTGCTCCAGCTCGGCGTCGTGATCCCTGACGGCATCCTCTCGGGCCTTCATCTTCTCCTCCTCCGCCTTGCGGCCTTGCGCCACGGCCGCACGCTTGTTGCGCATTGTCTCCAGCTCGGCCTCCAGCGACTGGCAGCGATCTTGGGCGGCTCCGGCATCCTTCAGCGCGGCTTCGCGGGCAGCCATAGCTTGGGCGATAGCCTGCTTGTCCTTCTCGGAGTCCACCATAGCCTGGCTCAGCGCCGCCCGGACGGCCACGTCGGAATGGAGCCAACTAGAGATCAGCTCCAGGAGCCCGTCCACCAAGTGAGGGTCAGCGCCCCGAAGGTCCTCTTGTAGCAGGGTCATCGCAGAAAGAGCGCGCTCCAGAATGTCAGGGGAGGTGGAAGGATCCGGGGTCAGCAGAGCGGCGGAAGAAGGAAGAGGCAACATCGTCACGACGGCTTGGGAGGCTGAGGGCTCTTGCGCTTCGGGGGCCTTAGCAGCCGAGCCGGACGACGGCGTCTTTGGTGCCAGCGGGGCCATGGGGGCTGCCGCCTCCAAAGGACGCTCCCCAAGCTTCGGAGGATGACCGGACCGGGGAAGCGCGAGCACCGTCACTTCACTTCCCTGCGGAGGAGGGCGCGGCCGCTGCAGGCGATTCGGTCCCATGTAGTACCACCGCATCCTCCTTCTTCCTCTTTGCCGCGGGCGTCGGCCTGGTCAAGCGACGGAAAGTGTCAAGACTGAGCAGCAGAAATAGGAACAAGGCAAGACAAGAATACTTACTGGTCCACCACGGCGTAGTCCCTCTGCTTCCTGAGCTTGAAGCCTGAGAGCCTCGCAGCCTGAGGCACGGGCGCGAGGGCTCTAGGCGCAGAAGAGGGGGCAGCAGGCAAGTTGGAAGCAGCTCCAGGCAGCGGCAGAGCAGGGGCGTCGTCTTGGGAGATCAGCGCCGACTTGCCCCTCATCGGGACCTCGGCCGGTGGCCTCCTTCGGGGACTGACCTTGGGCCTTGTGGAGCCTCCAGCCACTGGCAGGTCCCCTCTCTCTTGGGAGACGTCGGCCTCGTCATCGTCATCAGGCAGGGTGCAGAGGATGTCGGCCTTGCGCAAAGGGGAGGTTTCCCCCGCCCCTTCGCGAGTCGCTTCTGAGTCGCGCTCCTCCTCCTCCTCCTCTTCCTCTTCCTCCTCGCGAGACTCGCCGGAAGACACGCCCACCAGAGCCATCGTCGCCGGAGCACACGAGGGTGCAGGCGGCACGAGTCCACGCTCGTCGAAGACGGGCATGGCAGCGGCAGCCTTCGCCCCATCTGGGCGGCGGAACAAGGGAACAAAGCAATCAGGTGGGTACCCTTGGTCATCCCCAACCAAGGAACGAAGAGTCGACCGCAATTCCTCATCAGAAAGGGACTTCGGGCGCAGGCAGAGGTCGTCCCCCGCGTCTCCGAGCTCCACAAGGGGCGTGGGCATGCTTGGAGGGGAGCCACGCGCTGCGCCATGAACTCTTTGGCAATCATGGCCCCAGTCAGCTTCGCCGCCCTTGAGTCACTGGGCCTCAGATCGGCAGTCATCCTCTCCAATACCTACGCTGCCCGGGGGTCGGTGAGCTTTGCGTGAAGCCATCCCTCTTGGGACACAGGCATCTCCGTCAGCAGCACTAGCCGGGGATGGGAGCACGTGGCGTCCATCAGGACCCACTTGCTCTTGAAGCCCTCGGCCTTCTTCCCGGCTTTCGAGATGGCATTGGTCTTGTTGGCCGTGACAAAGCCAACACAACCAGAGCGGTAGCCCTCCTTGATCCGGAGGAAGAAAAAGTGGTGCAGCAGCGCCACGGACGGCATCACTCAAACATACGCCTCGTAGTAGAAGGTGAAGATCGATAGGAGGAGGGTGGAGTTTGGGTGAAGATGGAGAGCGTGGATCTTATAGTGACTGAGGACGGAGTAGAAGAAGTCGGAGAAGGGGGGAACCAACCCGGCGACGATGCTGCTCATTGTGACGCCTGGATAATTAGGCTACAGTAATCCCACGTTAATGATGCCACGTCACCACGGTTACTATTGTTAATCTCGTGTTAGTTCAAAATCGATTCGAAATTCAAACTTAAAATAAAGTCAAACGGTAAAGATTTTCAAATTTTAAAACTAAACTGTTGGGGTGTTGCCAAATAATGCATAGGTAATTATTGTGGAGAAACCACACTTTAATAAAATGTTTAAAGGCTCTAAAGTAATTAAAACAGTAGCTATGACAATTAATTAAATGCCTTTTAAAAATAATAATAATGCAAACCATTTTAATTAGGTGTCAAACTTTTTGTGGCAGTAGAATAAATTATAACATTAATTTAGGAGTTGTGTTTATATTTTATAAAACAGGAATTAAAAGAATAAAATAGAAAAGAAAATATATAAAGAAAAGAAAACAGAAAACAAAGCTAAAGAAATAAAAGAAGCCCCCCCCCCCCCCGACTGGGCCTTGGCCCAGTTGGCCGAAGGAGCCAGTCGGCCCAGCCGACTCACTCCCGCACCCCCTGGCCTACTAGGCCTCCTCCACTCCCCGAAACCCTAACCCCCCCACTCCCCCTCTCGCTCCCAATCCCCCCGATCCTGAACTGGATCGGACCGAACCCCGACGCCGTGCGCCGACGCCGGCGCACGTCCCCGCCTGCGCCCGTCGCTCGGACTTGCCGGACCTCCTCGCCGGCCTGCCTCCCCTGCGTCGCCGTCGTCCCCGACCTCCTCCCCGCGCCCACTGCCCCGTACCCTGCCACTCCCCCTGTGAGCTCCTCCCCCTCGCCGTTTTCCTCGCTCACACACGGCGCCCACGCTGTCCCCGCTGCGGTCACCGCCCCCTCCTGGCTCCAGCGCGCGCGCACCGCACCAGGCGACCCTGCGCCCGCCCGCGGCGGCCTGCTGTCGCCGCTCTACACGCCCAGCGACGGCCGTGCCCCTGCCTCCGCCCTCCCGCTCGTGACCCCCCTGCTCGCTGCTGCTCTGCCCGCGCCACTGCGCAGCCACCCGCTCCAGCCCATTCTGCTCACCGCGCCACCGCGCGCCCGTGCCGACCGCCGCGGCCCCTTACTCACCGTCGCCCCGTCTCCTCCGCCCCGTCGTGCCTTCCTGGCCAGCCGTGGCCACCGACCGCGCCCTTGTCCGTCCTCCCTGGCCTCGCCCGCACGCCCGCCGTTCGCTCGCCGTCGCCGCCAACCGCGGCCCTGGCCGGTCGGCGCCCCGATCCGGCGCCCCGGGGCTCTGCCCGCCGCGCTAGGGTCAGCCCCGACGGGCGCCCACACCCGTTTCCACGCGCCCGCCCCGGTCGGCCCCCTAGGCCACTGCCAGGTGGGGCCCCGCGCCCCTGAGCCACTGCCCCTGGGCCCGAACCCCCTATGGGCCACAGACAGGTGGGCCCCGCGCCCAGAACGTAAATAAAAAAAGAAAAAGAAAAAAGGGAATTAAAAAGAATAATAATATATAAATAAATAAATAAAAATAAAATAAAATAAAAATAATTAATTAATTAGTTAATTAACCCTGTTTAGATTAAACTAATTTAATTAATTAGTTTAATTAATAGTTAATTAATTAGTTAACCCTAATTACCCTAATCAGTCAATGACATGTGGGACCCACGTGTCAGATGACTGCTGACGTCAGCATGATGTCATGCTGATGTCATCGCAACACTGTTTTGGATAATGTTGAATTAAATAATTAATTAAAATTCAAAAAATGATTAAATCTTTAGAAAATCATATAAAATAATCCGTAACTCGGATGAAAATACTTTCTACATGAAAGTTGCTTAGAACGACGAGACGAATCCGGATACGCAGTCCGTTCGTCCGCCACGCGTCCCTAGCATAGTGAACCTGCAACATTTCACCTCCGGTTCATCTGTGCGAAAACGTGAAACACCGGGGATACTTTCCCGGATGTTTCCCCCCTTCACCGGTATCACCTCATACCGCGTTAGAACACGTCTAGCTCTGCCTGTTGTCCTGTTATGCACTTTCTTGCTATGATTTACTGTTTCTCCCCCCTCTTCTCTTCGGTAGACCCCGTGACGATGCTGATGCCCCTGTGGTCGACTACGTCACCGACGACCCCTCCTTCTTGTCTGAGCAACCAGGCAAGCCCCCCCCTTGATCACCAGATATCGCCTATCCTTCTCTATACTGCTTGCATTAGAGTAGTGTAGCATGTTACTGCTTTCGGTTAATCCCATACTGATGCATAGCCTGTCATTGTTGCTACAGTTGTTACCCTTACCTGCTATCCTACTGCTTTGTATAGGATGCTAGTGTTCCATCAGTGGCCCTACACTCTTGTCCGTCTGCCATGCTATACTACTGGGCCGTGATCACTTTGGGAGGTGATCACGGGTATATACTATATACATTATATACATGACACATGTGGTGACTAAAGTCGGGTCGGCTCGAGGAGTACCCGCAAGTGATTCTGATGAGGGGGCTGAAAGGACAGGTTGCTCCATCCCGGTAGAGGTGGGCCTGGGTTCCTGACGGCCCCCGACTGTTACTTTGTGGCGGAGCGATAGGGCAGGTTGAGACCACCTAGGAGAGAGGTGGGCCTGGCCCTGGTCGGCGTTCGCGGATACTTAACACGCTTAACGAGATCTTGGTATTTGATCTGAGTCTGGCCATTTGGTCTATACGCACTAACCATCTACGCGGGAGTAGTTATGGGTATCCCGGCATCGTGGTATCAGCCGAAGCTCTTCTTGACGTCAGCGATGGAGCGGCGCGCGCCGGATTGGACTGGAACGCCTGCTAGGCTAGGTCTGCTTCCGGCCGCGTACGCAACGTGCAGGTGTGCAATGGGCGATGGGCCCAGACCCCTGCGCGCATAGGATTTAGACCGGCGTGTTGACCTCTCTGTTGAGCCTAGGTGGGGCTGCGACGTGTTGATCTTCCGCGGCCGGGCATGACCCAGAAAAGTGTGTCCGGCCAAATGGGATCGAGCGTGTTGGGTTATGTGGTGCACCCCTGCAGGAAAGTTTATCTATTCGAATAGCCGTGTCCCTCGGTAAAAGGACGACCCGGAGTTGTATCCTGACCTTATGACAACTAGAACTGGATACTTACTAAAACACACCCTTCCAAGTGCCAGATATAACCCGGTGATCGCTCTCTAACAGGGCGACGAGGAGGGGATCGCCGGGTAGGATTTTGCTATACGATGCTACTTGGAGGACTTCAATCTACTCTCTTCTACATGCTGCAAGATGGAGGCTGCCAGAAGCGTAGCCTTCGACAGGATTAACTCACCCCCTCTTATTCTGGCATTCTGCAGTTCAGTCCACCGATATGACCCTTTACACATATACCCATGCATATGTAGTGTAGCTCCTTGCTTGCGAGTACTTTGGATGAGTACTCACGGTTGCTTTTCTCCCTCTTTTCCCCTTTCTATACCTGATTGTCGCAACCAGATGCTAGAGTCCAGGAGCTAGAGATCCCGAGGATGATTCTACATGGAGTTTGGCTTCGAGGAGTAGTTAGGAGGTCCCAGGCAGGAGGCCTTGCCTTTTCGATCGTTGCTACTTTTGTGCTAGCCTTCTTAAGGCAAACTTGTTTAACTTATGTCTGTACTCAGATATTGTTGCTTCCGTTGACTCGTCTATGATCGAGCACTTTTATTCGAGCCCTCGAGGCCCTTGGCTTGTATTATGATGCTTGTATGACTTATTTATGTTTTAGAGTTGTGTTGTGATATCTTCCCGTGAGTCCTTGATCTTGATCGTACACATTTGCGTGCATGATTAGTGTACGGTCAAATCGGGGGCGTCACACACATGAAGAAGGGGTAGAAGGTGCTACCGGGAGCCTCCGGCTCGGTGGGACCAACCAGGAGCGCAGTCTTCTTCTTCTCGTCACCCTCCGCTGTCATCAGACGCACGGCGGCAAGGTTCTTCTCTGACACGCTTGGCGCGTCAAGCGGGGGCTCATACCAGGATGGCGGAGGAGTAACCCGAGCTTTCTTGGGCGCCATCGATGGCAAGCTCGGAGGGGAACTGGGTGAATCTGGAGTCTCTGGAAGCGAAGGGCAAGAAAGGGGATCTGGAGCAAGACGAAGGAAGGCAATGAAGGCAAATACAGCTCGTGCCAGTCTTTTGTCGGTTGGGCAGTTGCCGAGGCAGCGTGGGGAAGCGGAGACGCCTATGTCCAATCAATCGCCACGCGTCAAGCGGGGCCGCAGGCAGTTGGTGCCCGCGGCGCTCCGCACTTGCCCTTTGGCTTCGCCTCAAAGCCAAGTCCGAGCGCGCCTTGGGCCCGTGGGCTACTGTCGGCGTCCTGGGAATGGGGGTCACCAGACTTGCCTGCCTGCGGCCCATGGCGTGGCTCTACCAGCGGCCCTGTATGGCCCGTCTTCACCAGCCAACACTCAAGACCCTCGTGAGGGGCCAAGCCTCGCGAGGCGGACGGCGCAAGGCCTCCTCGGGGGCGGCCTCACCAGGCTGGCTCACGAGGGGCAGAGAGATAAAGGCAAGGGGCACCTCGCGAGGTTCCTGTGACGGAAGCCCTGACGACCGTGGCCACGCGGGCGCCAGTGCGCGCAGTGTCCTCGTTTCCTCTTTGGTGCTAAAGAGGCAAGCGCAGGCGAGGAGTCCGGAGGCATCAGGCAAAGGTTTCCATATCGGTGAAACGAGACCAAGACCAGCAGGACGGCAGGACGGAGGTCACCGTGGAGCCCAAGACGGCGTCACCACCAGAGCCCTTGGCAGGCGAAGACCAGCTTTAGTCAGGATAACTTGTACTAGTTGTCTCCCTTCGAATTTGGCCGCTGTGGCATCCCTTCCCACTCAATATTTGGGAAGAGGACCAGGGCCTCTATAAATAGGACTAGCCACCACAGTAGGAAGGGAGGGAACGGATCGGACGGATCATTCAGATCATCCCCAACCACACAAACTCACCAAGCACAAGAGCACCTCTCCTCAGGAGGTTGTTCTTCCCTTGTAACTGTTCATCCACAGCCCAAGAGGCAATCCACGACACCACAGTGGAGTAGGGTATTACACCACATCGGTGGCCTGAACCAGTATAAATCTTGTGTCCCTTTGTTCTGCGAGCTCGACGAGCTAAGCCTTGCGATTGTTGCAGGAGCGACCTAGGGAGAGAGAGAGATCTTCATGTGCACCCCAGTGTTCGAACCTCAAGGGTTTGCCGGAACCCGAAATCCGACAGATGTCGACCGATCTCCCTCAAGACATAGCTGGGTCTCTCCTTCTCAACACATATATGAGTCGATCTACCTCTCTAGTTAGGTCTCTGCCTCCCCCCCACACACTGATACATCGAGCGCTCTAGTCATGCCTCCCTGCCACACACAAACTTGCCCTGTGCCCTCCGACGTTTCGGTAGGAGAGTCGCCCTATATCTTTGACTTGCACACACATAATTTCGATGGCTCTCTTCATCGATCTCGCACCCACCCACTTGATTATCTTTTCGACTGTATCGATATCTATGACCCCTCCCTCTCTTCTCGTGGATCGCCCCCTCTATATTTGATATAGATAGGCCTCTATTTCACACACATTGCATGTGTCAAATTTTTGTTTGAGATATCATCGACACATATTCCCACAAATACATTCACGAAATCACACCCCCAACAAAAAACACTCATGAACGCACACGCCATCTCTCTAGGTTTGTATCTGTCTCACACACACCCACGTAGGTGGGGGACGTGCACGAAGAGAAGAGGTGCACGCACGGCGCACGTACTCCCGTCTCTTTCCCAACCACACCCGCGCGGGAACACAATGCAACTCATTTCTGTACGAAAAGGTAGCCCACGTGGTAATTTGACACGTGTACTGGTTGTCCACTTGATGGAGGATCGTGTACCATGGGTGAACAAACAAATTGTGACTTGACGTGTTATGTTAAAAAAGAGGCAAACCATGTGGGGCCTACCTTAGAGGCAAGGCTGTATACGCTGGAGATGCTCTGTACGTATTACTTTTGATGTGTCTCGTCAACTCGCAGAACGAGGAGAAGCTTGCTTAGTACGCCATCTCCCCCGCCCACGGGCACGGTGGCTCGCAGAGTCGCAGGACGAGGAGAAGCTTACTTACTACGACTACGCCCGCTCCCTCGCCCACGCGCGCGGTGGCTCGCAGGACGAGGAGAAAATTTTACTACTCCCACCTTTACTCCTCGTCCCTACCTTGGTTAGAGAGATTATCATATTGTTTGAAATATATGACAAATATATGACACTGATGTATATAGACGTATTTTAGGGTGTAGATTCACTCATTTTTCTCCGTGTGTAGTCCATATTGAAACAGACGTACTAGTACGCACTCTCCCTCGCCCCTCGCCCCTCGACCCTCGCTCGACCCTCGCCCACGTGGTGGATGTGCAGCAATTCATTCGGCCTCAGATAGCTAGAATGATATATACTGTAGTACCATTATTGCTCAACTTCCCGAAGAGGCGAAGAGCCAAGCGCAAGGTTAATATTTTTTAGATGCCAAGCGCAAGGTTTATAGGAGAACGAGCAATAGTAGTACTAGTAGTACGTACCGGTGGTACGTACTGTATGTGGAAGAAGGCAACAAGATGTATGTTTTGCGTGACAGTCTCTTCTTACAGGACGTGCTAGACCTAGTGGACCTCATTGTTGCAATGGGAGTACTATCATAGATGCACGATTCAGAGTGGTGGGCAGCGGGAATAATTCAGAGCTGCTTAGTCTTAAACCCCATGAACAAGTCCCATCAAAAGGAATAGCCATCCTCTACACGTGCTCCTATGTAAAATGAGTAAATGAGACAAAAAAACAAAGAGACAAAGTAAAAAAATCACCAGCCTTAGATCCAGCCCTATTGTATCAATGAATGATATTTCTACGTTGTGATTGACATGGATATATTATTAACCATGCTGGGGAGGTAGAAGCAGATTTTTATTTATTTGCGGAGGTAGTAGTGGATGGATATTCAACGAGGAGTGAAATGATGGCTGCTTCCTCGGTCAAACATAGAGAAAGGTGGGCCTCGTGATTTGACGGCTTATTAGTCATTATTACTGCCTAGACTCTTTGCCCATATAATAACCGCGTGGTAGAGTAGTGGTCTATACTTTTAATAACCATGCTCGAAGAGAAAAAGTGCACGCACCCACGCACGTAGTACTAGTAGCACTCTTTGCGTCTTCCCCAACCACACACGTGACACGGTGGAGCTCATTTCTATACGATGATGCAGCCCACGTGACAATTTGACGCGTCTAGTAGTAGTTACTCACTGATAAATAATCGAGGGTCGGGAACCACGCAGGAACGGTGCCGCGTCATTTATAAATAAAGTTTTTTTCTTTAGTGGCACGTACGCAATATAAATAGGTTCATATGGAGAGAAAAAGAAACCGCTCCACTATATAGATAGCCAGGACGAGCCTACGCGGTTGCTTGCTGGGGTTGCTCTCTTCACACTCTCTCGCACAAAATGATTGTGTCCACAGCTCTAACATCCGGGCGGATCACGTCCGCTGGGGGAAGGGGTGGATGCTTTGTGTAGATGCGGTTGCCGTCCCCGACGGTGAAAACCCACTGTCAACACGTCCCGATCAGGGGTCCCCGCCGTTCTCTCTCACAAAGCCGGTGCGGTTGCCTTCGTCCCGTGCTCACTGCCGCGACGTGGGCAGTTGTCGCCTCCCGCCGCCCTCCTCTAGGTTGAGCTATGTCCTGACATCCCTCAGGTACAATTCCTTTACAGTCGGCTTGCACCATTGCCCCAACTGCCCACATCGCTCCATGTGGATATTTCTCTACTTCTTTGCCCTGCACGTACCTCTACTGGCTTCTACCGTATTTGTGATGAGTTTATGTCTCATCAACTAGTCCCAGTAATCTTCTTCTAATCACGCTTCTTCAATTTCTTTGCCACAGGGATGCTCATCTCAATTTTAGTGAAACTGCACAAAATGATCTGATGGTCAAAGGGTTGCAAACTTCATTTTCTTCGGAAGGTTCAATGTCGCCAGCAAATTAAAGCCTGGTTAGGGTTTAGGGTTCAAGGGCTAGGGACTGCATGGATCATTTTTTCTTTAGTTGTCTCTGTTCCAAAATAAGTGTCAACTTAGTAGTAGTACAACCTTGTACTAAAGTTTGCATAAAGTTGAGACACTTATTTTGGAACGGAGGGAGTACATATTGGCTATGATCTGTCAATCATTGAGATGCAATAGCATGCATGTTAGTCTCCTTTGTATTTAATGAAATGTTGCAATGGTGCAACCTTGGACGCAAGATACATGAAACAGAAGCTCGAAGCTTCATAGCATTGTACAAATTTATCTCGCTGAGAAATTACAGTACGTACTATACTACTATGTAAAGAGTTAGGTGTCGCACAGTGACCATAAAATATGGTGATAGTGTGAGGTGGGCCATGTAATCACTGAGCTTGCGTGTTTTCACTACTTTCGCACTCCTCCGCTGTTAAAATGGAGAAAATTGTAATCTAGTACCTCCTTTCACCGAAACGTGGGACATCCAGCAGTCGTACCACCTCAGTAATAATGACCAATGATCCGTCAAATCACATAGACCCAGCAATAAGTTGGACGGACGAAGCAACCATCACTCTTGAATCCGCTTCTCCCTTCAACGCAGGAGCTAGTGAGAGGTCGCGCCCGCTCTGCCCGGGCATGAATGCAGCACCGATTCTTTGGAGCGTTGCTGACCGTTTCGGGCGAGAAGCGCGCGCGGGTGATGGAGGGCCAGGCTGGTCAGGAGCGGGCGTGGCAGTCGTCCCGACCGGACGCCCGAAAACGAGAGGATGCACCTACTCTCGCGGCTAAATCGTACACTACACACCATCTCTCTGTAGGAGTAGGTCGATGTGTCGCTCTCTGGAACACACACACGCTGTTAAAACACACACACACACAAGCACACACAGGCTCATAGAATAGGAATATCGTGTGAGTGGGAAGCCACAGGAAGTGAGATAAATGGAGTACGTACAAGAAGAGAAGAGGGGACGAATATTCCATCAAACCAGGACTGAGGAGTAGTACTCCCGTCTAGGTGTTAAGTCATATTACGAAAATCAGATATTCCCAAAATGTTTAGGCATCGTCCATTAACTTCGCATCTCAATCCCCTCCTAGCCTCGTTGCTAGCGAGCGTTGTTACTTACTCTGCCTTGTTATCTCCCCTAGAAACCCAATGCATGGAGTGCAACTACGCGTTGATCAGTCAAGGAATCAAAGTCAGCTTGCATGTGAGTTAATACGTGGCCCTGGATGGTAGCTAAAACGGCATCTCTTAATTGTTGTGATTAATTGTTGCGTTCAGATACAGAAATCAGGGCTTTGATTGGAGGAAGGACCGGTCAAGTTTCTTCTTCTCCTCCAATATGCTTGCACCTTGGTCACGCTGCACCTTCTAACGTGACTTACACCTAGACAGAGGGAGTAGTACGAGATACGGTGGCACACTGACTTAGGTCGAATACAAGTGCCCAAAATTATTGGAAGAGAGCAAAGTGTACAAACTAAGTCATTAAAATTGAATTTCTCATTTTTTTCCGAAACGGAGGCAAAAGATTTGCCTCATCCACTAAATAAGAGGAGAATAGAGTTTCATAGTTTGCAAGTGACCCTACAAATTAACGGCATGGCAATTAATCTCAATACGCCCTAGTTTCTTAGCACCTGTTGTAACCCTTAGTACATACGGTGGCACACTGACTTAGGCCGAATACAAGTGCCCAAAATATTTAAAATTGGAGGATGGTGCAGCCCACATTTTCGATATTTTGACCGTGTCTGGTTCAGTTGTTGTTCACTTCAGAGGGTCGTGTACCAGAGGTGAACGTTAATAAGCGCGACCGGGAGGCGTGCAACGTTAATTGTGAGCTGACTCCTTCGAGCGTTAAATTTTCTTCACGCATTAGCATTGCCCCTAGTATTTTTCTTCGCTACGTTAAATAAAGAGTTCCATTTCGTGCACAATTTAAAATGATTTTTATGGAGAGAAAAAGAAAACCACTCCTTCTATATACGCTGCAGCCTCGGTGCTTGTTTTATAGGGTTTGCTCTCTTCACACTCTCTCTCCACTATATATATACACGTTGGAGCCTCAGCGCTTGTAGTTGCTCTCTTCACACTCTCTCACCCTCTCCAGATCTAAACAAGACTTCCTTGGCCTCTCTCTCTCTCCCGTCACTTCTGGTCAAAAGAGCTGATAGGATCCGTCTGCCGGGAAGGGAAGGAGGCTTAACACTGTCGCCGTCGGCTAGGGAGGGAATCCACTACCGGCGCAGTTGTTCTCTTTCATCCAGCGGCGGAGCGGGAGGGCCTCTAACGCCTTCTTCCTTGCTACCATACATAGTGTGGGCAGATCGGCCTCCGGCCGCCCACTGAGTCACACCTCGAGAACCTTAAGGTATAATTTAATTATTCCACATGCATTGCTCTAGCTGCATGTGGGCTTTTTCCGCTTCTGCACTCGAATCTAGGTGTTGGATCAAACAGGAAAGTAGTGGGGAAAGTTGTATAGCATGAATCTAGGGCGTGGTTCAAAGAGGAAAGGAAGGAGGAAAGTAGTACAGACTGGCTATCCAGCACCTACGTTGGCCGAAAAGGGAAAACAATGACAAATGCAGTACGCACATCTGTAACGAACTGATCTTTCTGTTTTGGGGAACAAGGCTATAGAGTTTGAGCAGGACTAGATTTGCTGCCCTCACATAGGGAAAGGTGTCTAAAGATAACAAAACTGGGACCAACACAAATATGCTCCTTGGTTGTTTGTTCTTTGTTGCAACAGACTGTGCATCACCCCTTTATACATCGATAGATGCACATGGTGCTGGTGCGTCCACTGTCTCGTGCAACTCTTTAGCTCTTGTTAATCTAAGGCCCTGTTTGGTTATAAAGTCCTAGGACTTTTTTAGTCCCAACTAAAAAGTCCCTAGTCCCTACCTGTTTGGTTCCAGGGACTAAACATGGACTAGAGGTTATTAAATTACATGCTAAAAGACCATGTTATCCCTAGTAATGAACTAATAGAGATAAGGTGCGATGCGGAGCAGGGGCAACTGTTGGAAAAAGTCCCCAAAAGACTCTCCCTCGGGGTCTTCTTTGTTTAGTCCCAAATGCCAATAGTCCCTTAAAGCCCTCCTGTTTGGTTTAGATAGGACTAAAAGGGACTTTTTTTAGTCCCTACACCAAAAAGTCCCTATAAACAAACGCCCTCTAATAATGCCGCTGGAAAACTGAAGCAATGCCACAGTTAAAAGCAAATTACATGTTCAACGAATTTTATTGTTAATATAATCTCTCTGTTAATATGAATCAATGCCACTGTTTGAGAAATGCTACTGTCTTGCTTTCTTTCCCATTTAGATAAGTTAGATGCTTCTTTTTGTGGGCTTCTGTGTCATTCACCGTTATTGACCAGTAGTTGTTTCCTTTGCACCTCTGTGTAAACAGGGTTATCTACTTCACCTTGTTGCTATTGCGACCTTTTGTTGCACTGCACAAAACACTTTTGTTTTAAGAGTGTTTTGTGCAATTCAACCAAAATGTCACATCGACAACATTGCTTGATTGCTTGATCTTAGTGGAACTGCACAAGAGGAGATCTGACTTCCTATCCGTGTTGGCAAATTTGTTTCAGATCTTCTTCTTGCGAGTTGTTGGAATTCCGCGTCATGAGAGGTCAGTACTAGCCTTCTTTCACATGATTGTGCAGTGTTCTTTCATATGTTGTGCTACTTATATGGTAATGTTGTTTGATTTTAGTGAACTTCACAAATGGAGACAAGACATCAAATCTGTATGTGCACCGTAATATCCCATTGAGATAAGATAATGATATTTCACAACTGCTGGCCTGTATTTTGCAACTGTCATCATCAAATTAATGTCGTTCTTTAGTGCTATACTTGTGCTCCCTAATTGACATGCCAAATCTTACATTGAAGGCGAAGCTTGTCTGTTATTGAACCAAGTGATGAAGGGTAAGAACAATCTGAAGAAAAATAAAAATCAACTCTCGGTGCTGTAATGAAGCATTAGAACTGTGATGACACAAGTAATGATATAGTTTTGCATCTTAATTTATTGCTATGGCGGAACGTGCAATTGTTTTGCCACTGATTTGATGCCACTCTTAATGTAATATGTAATTATCTCTACTTGTGCAAACAGGGATCTTCTTTGAAGATAACATATATTTTAGTGGAACTACCCAAGAAGATGTTGGAAACATTAAACTAATCGAGGAGTATATAGTAAGCATGGCAACCATAGTAGATAACAACAGATGGTTCCCGAGAAGTGCTTCATCTGTATGCTCTACACAATAAGCCTCCTCACAAAGGTTGGTACCGGCCCACGGATTTCATCCATATGATTGAGCTTTGTCATCTCTATTGGTGTTGTGCTACTATTTAGCCACTTTCATGAAGTGCTTCATCTATGTTGTTTTAAATATTTCCTTTCCTTTTTTTTGAGCAACCAGGGATGCTAGCATTTAGTTGTCCTCTTGCCTTTGCACAACAGGATCATCCTCCTCTGAAGAAGAATATGGAGTATGTGAAGTGCCTAGTTTCGATTATGCCAGGGTGAAGAAGCCAAGCCTCTCTTCTTATCAGAAGGGAGCAGTTGAAGGATGGTTACATTATTGCCCACAAGAACAAACTAACTTCAGCTCAGAAGGACTCACGGATCTCCATCTTTGTTGATGTGATGGCCAATACAATGTAGTTTTAGGATTCCTTCCAGTGAGTTCCATCTTTTTAAATGTGTGCTCTGCATGGATCATGTAGGTTGCCTGTTTAAACTGTCAATTCATAGTACAGTTTGCTTTATACTAATCACTTTTTTGTATTTATGCAAACTGGGGTGCTCAGCTTGATTTCAATGGGAACTGCACAAAATGTTCAGGAATACATCGGATATTCTCAAATCAGTCATTTCCACCACAAGAAAGGAGGTGTCGATATGCTCAAGGCGTTGCAACATATAAAGGCGAAATTATACAAGCTACGCGCGAATTTGGTTGATTTTGGTGGAAATGCACAAAAAGAATAGCTGGTTTATTTAGCATGAGGTGCCATGTCAATGTCCGAACTGATGGCAAACCCTGCCCATTCCACAATCGTAGGCATTCCATATTTTGGAATGGGAAAACCTTGTCAAAGTTCGCTCATTGATGTACGCAAAACAACACGCATTTGACATTTTGGAATGGGACAACCTTGTCAAATTTTGCTCATTGATGTTAGCAAGAAGACACGCATTCGATATTTTCAAATGGGACGCCCTTTGCTGTCAGCAGCATCGATCGATTTTTCTTTATTCTTTAGTTGTGAAGTAAATATTGACTCTGACATGTGAATTGCTGAGACGCATAATCATCGATTGTTTTGAATGTTCTCTATGAATTGCAGGCCTGTGTGTTTGATTGCAATGTACATGAACGCTAAAAAGCTGCTCAAACTTTTTGTACTCCCTCTGTTCCTTTTTACTTCGCACATTAGATTTCTTTCAAGTCAGTTGATTTTACATTGTGAATGTTGATACTTTTTTCTATAAGATTGGTCAAAGTAGAGATACTTTGACTTTAGAAAAAACTTACATGCAGACTCAAAGGACCGGAGGGAGTACGTGCGAAACTGCTGCAAACGAGGTGATCACCTTGGGAATAATGCTAGTATGTATTGTTTGGCATGTTCATCCAATGCCAGTGATACAAGAATTCGAACTAATCAAACTAAATTCATTCATACACGGCCGGATTTCATATAAACATGCCGGATTTCATTACATTTTATACATTCGTCAACTAAAAAGGGGTGCGCTGGAGGTATAATTAATTAACCGAAGCTACCCACCCGTGTCTGGCTGAGCCGAACAGAAGCTTCTTCTCCAGCGGACTGAGCTTCAGTGACTTAACTGCAGGTGCAGTTGCGTCACTGACATGTGGGCCAGATGCCTGTTGGGCCCACATGTCAGTGACCCAACTGCACATGCAGTTAAGTAACTGAAGCAGCGTCCTTCTCCAGCACAGCTCTCTGACTCCACGTCGCCGCCAAGAAGCTAATCAGCCGTCAATGGTCAACCCGCCAAGCTTGGCTTCAACCATCAAGTTTTTGCCAGTGCAACCACATTTGCCTTTATGGGAAGAACGTTATTCGGTCCATTGTCATGCCTCCGGTCGGTACCTCCAACGAGGGAAGTTTATGGGTGTGCGGTACCCTGGCCCGGTAAGCAGCCACAACGTTGTGTGCCCATTGTTGATTATGGTACCTTGTCCCCATTTGGGACCATTTAAGTTTTGCCACGACGGTGGCCGTTGATGTCTTTGGTAGACACGGGGCTGCTACCTCTTGAGCACTGCGTTGGTTTTCCCTTGAAGAGAAAAGGGTGATGCAGTAAAGCAGCGTAAGTATTTGCCTCAGTTTTTGAGAACCAAGGTATCAATCCAGTCGGAGACCACGCGCAGTCCCACGCACCTACACAAACAAATAAGAACCTCACAACCAACGTGATAAAGGGGTTGTCAATCCCTTCATGGTCATTTACGAGAGTGAGATCTGATAGATATGATAAGATAATATTTTTGGTATTTTTATGATAAAGAGTAAAAGTAAAGATGCAAAGTAAAATAAACGGCAATAAAAATAGCTAAGTGTTGGAAGATTAATATGATGGAAAATAGACCCGGGGGCCATAGGTTTCACTAGTGGCTTCTCTCACGAGCATAAGTATTACGGTGGGTAAACGAACTATTGTCGAGCAATTGATAGAATTGAGCATAGTTATAAGAATATCTAGGTATGATCATGTATATAGGCATCACGTCCGCGACAAGTAGACTGAAACGATTCTGCATCTACTACTATTACTCCACACATCAACCGCTATCCAGCATGCATCTAGAGTATTAAGTTCATAAGAACAGAGTAATGCTTTAAGTAAGATGACATGATGTAGAGGGATAAACTCATGCAATATGATATAAACCCCATCTTTTTATCCTCGATGGCAACAATAAAATATGTGCCTTGCTGCCCCTGCTGTCACTGGGAAAGGACACCGCAAGATTGAACCCAAAGCTAAGTACTTCTCCCATTGCAAGAAAGATCAATCTAGTAGGCCAAACCAAACTGATAATTTGAAGAGACTTGCAAAGATAACCAATCATACATAAAAGAATTCAGAGGAGATTCAAATATTGTTCATAGATAAACTTGATCATAAACCCACAATTCATCGGATCTCGACAAACACACCACAAAAGAAGAGTTACATCAAATAGATCTCCAAGAAGATCGAGGATAACTTTGTATTGAGATCCAAAGAGAGAGAAGAAGCCATCTAGCTAATAACTATGGACCCGAAGGTCTGAGGTAAACTACTCACACATCATCGGAGAGGCTATGGTGTTGATGTAGAATCCCTCTGTGATCAATGCCCCCTCCGACGGAGCGCCGGAAAAGGCCCCAAGATGGGATCCCACGGGTACAGAAGGTTGCGGCGGTGTAAATAGGGTTTTGGCTCCGTATATGATGTTTCCAGGGTATATGGGTATATATAGGAGGAAGAAGTACGTCGGTGGAGCAACGAGGGGCCCATGAGGGTGGAGGGCGCGCCCAGGGGGCAGGCGTCCCCTTCCTCGTGCCTTCCTCGTTGATTACTTTACGTAGACTCCAAGTCCTCTGGATCACATTTGTTCCGAGAATCACGTTCCCGAAGGTTTCATTCCGTTTGGACTCCGTTTGATATCCTTTTCCTTCGAAACACTGAAATAGGCAAAAAACAGCAATTTGGGCTGGGCCTCCGGTTAATAGGTTAGTCCCAAAAATAATATAAAAGTGTATAATAAAGCCGAATAAACATCTAAACAGAATATAATATAGCATGGAACATTCAAAAATGATAGATACGTTGGAGACGTATCAAGCATCCCCAAGCTTAATTCTTGCTCGTCCTCGAGTAGGTAAATGATAAAAACAGAATTTTTGATGTGGAATGCTACTTGGCATAATTTTTAATGTAACCCTCTAATTGTGGTATGAATATTCAGATCCGAAACATTCAAGATAAAAGTTTAATATTGACATAAAAGTAATAATACTTCAAGCATACTAACTAAGCAATTATGTCTTCTCAAAATAACATGGCCAAAGAAAGTTCATTCCTACAAAATCATATAGTTTGGTCATGCTCCATTTTCGTCACACAAGAATGCTCTCATCATGCACAACCCCGATTACAAGCCAAGCAATTGTTTCATACTTTAGTAATCTCAAACTTTTTCAACTTTCACGCAATACATGAGCGTGAGCCATGGATATAGCACTATGGGTGGAATAGAATATAATGATGGGGGTTATGTGGAGAAGACAAAAAAGGAGAAAGTCTCACATCAATGCGGCTAATCAACGGGCTATGGAGATGCCCATCAATTGATGTTAATGTGAGGAGTAGGGATTGCCATGCAACGGATGCACTAGAGCTATAAATGTATGAAAGCTCAACAAAAGAAACTAAGTGGGTGTGCATCCAACTTGCTTGCTCACGAAGACCTAGGGCATTTAAGGAAGCCCATTGTTGGAATATACAAGCCAAGTTCTATAACGAAAAATTCCCACTAGTATATGAAAGTGACAAAACAAGAGACTATCTATCATAAAGATCATGGTGCTACTTTGAAGCACAAGTACGGAAAAAAGATAGTAGCATTGCCCCTTTTTTCTTTTCTTTTTTTCTTTTTGGGCCACTTTTTTGGCCTTTTTTTGGGACAATGCTCTATGAATGATGATCATCACACTTCTATTTATTTACAACTCAATGATTACAACTCGATACTAGAAAAAAGTATGACTCTATATGAATGCCTCCGGCGGTGTACCGGGATGGGCAATGAATCAAGAGTGACATGTATGAAATAATATGCATGGTGGCTTTGCCACAAATACGATGTCAACTACATGATCATGCAAGGCAATATGACAATGATGAACGTGTCATGATAAACAGAACGGTGGAAAGTTGCATGGCAATATATCTCGGAATGGCTATGGAAATGCCATAATAGGTAGGTATGGTGGCTGTTTTGAGGAAGATATAAGGAGGTTTATGTGTGATAGAGCGTATCGTATCACGGGTTTTGGATGCACCGGCGAAGTTTGCACCAACTCTCAAGGTGAGAAAGGGCAATGCACGGTACCGAAGAGGCTAGCAATGATGGAAGGGTAAGAGTGTGTATAATCCATGGACTCAACATTAGTCATAAAGAACTCACATACTTATTGCAAAAATCTACAAGTCATCAAAAACCAAGCACTATGCGCATGCTCCTAGGGGGATAGATTGGTAGGAAAAGACCATCGCTCGTCCCCGACCGCCACTCATAAGGAGGACAATCAAAGAACACCTCATGTTTCAAATTTGTTACATAATGTTTACCATACGTGCATGCTACGGGATTTGCAAACTTCAACACAAGTATTTCTCAAATTCACAATTACTCAACTAGCACAACTTTAATATCACTACCTCCATATCTCAAAACAATCATCAAGCATCAAGCTTTTCTTAGTATTCAACACACTCATAAGAAAGTTTTACTAATCTTGAATGCCTAGCATATTAGGACTAATTTCACAATTAAAGCAAATTACCATGATGTTTTGTAGGACCCTCAAAATAATATAAGTGAAGCATGAAAGAACAATAGTTTCTATAAAACAACATCACCACCGTGCTCTAAAAGATATATGTGAAGCACTAGGGCAAAAACTATATAGCTCAAAAGATATAAGTGAAGCACATAGAGTATTCTAATAAATTCCGAATCATGTGTGTCTCTCTCAAAAGTGTATTCAGCGAGGATGATTGTGGTAAACTAAAAACAAAGACTCAAATCATACAAGACGCTCCAAGCAAAACACATATCATGTGGTGAATAAAAATATAGCTCCAAGTAAAGTTACCGATGGACGGAGACGAAAGAGGGGATGCCTTTCGGGGCATCCCCAAGCTTTGGCTTTTTGGTGTCCTTAGATTATCTTGGGGTGCCATGGGAATCCCCAAGCTTAGGCTCTTCCCACTCCTTGTTCCATAATCCATCAAATCTTTACCCAAAACTTGAAAACTTCACAACACAAAACTCAACAGAAAATCTCATGAGCTCCGTTAGCGAAAGAAAACAAAACTCCACTTCAAGGTACTGTATTGAACTCATTATTTATTTATATTGGTGTTAAACCTACTGTATTCCAACTTTTCTATGGTTTATAAACTATTTTACTAGCCATAGATTCATCAAAAATAAGCAAACAACACACGAAAAACAGAATCTGTCAAAAACAGAACAGTCTAGTAATCTGTAACTAACGCAAACTTTTGGAACTCAGAAAAATCTACCAAAATAGGAATACATAAACAATTTGTTTATTGATCTGCTGCAATTGGAATCAATATTTTATCACGTTCTGGTGATTTTTAACAATTGTTTTCGTGAACAGAAAGTTTCTGGAATTTTCAGCAAGATCAAATAACTATCATCCAAGAAGATCCTATAGGTTTAACTTGGCACAAACACTAATTAAAACATAAAAACAAATCTAACCAGAGGCTAGATCAAAGATTTATTCCTAAACAGAAGCAAAAGGCAAAAAACTAAAATAAAATTGGGTTGCCTCCCAACAAGCGCTATCGTTTTACGCCCTTAGCTAGGCATAAAAACAAGGATAGATCTAGGTATTGCCATCTTTGGTGGGCAATTCTTCAATGAGACACCTATAAACTCTAGGAGTTTCTTTATTTCTATTAATTATCAAACTCCTAGACACAAAATCAAGAAAATCATTCGTAGCAAACGGTTCCTTAATGATAGCAAAAAGATTGGGATGAACACTTATTGATTTTAAATCCGCAGTTTCCCTACTAGAGGATTCACCCTTATTTTTAGGAACATAAACAAGCTTGGCCATTTTGGTAGGGGGATTTGGAGTATTTTTAGCAGAAGAAAAAGCGGACCCCAAGTTGGTGATAATTCCCTCAAGTTTATCGATTCTAGTGGAACCTTGATCTATTCTTTCATTAACTATGGGTTCTTTTTCCTTAAAACTTTTCAGAGTAACTCCCACCTTAGATCCATACTGGGTAATTTGGTTGTGGATCTTTTTATCCAAATTCTCAATCAACTCTATAGTGGCAACTTTATTTTCAATAATTTCAAGCCTTTGCATCACATGTTCCAAAGTTAACGTAGTTCCATTAACCAAAAGGGGTTGTGAGCCAAACAAATCTATCATAGCATTATAAGAATCAAAAGTGTGGCTACCCAAGAAATTCCCTCCGGTAATGGTATCAAGGATATATCTGTACCAAGGAGTAGCACCTACATAAAAATTGCGGAGGAGAACGGAAGTAGATTGCTTCCTGGTAGATCTATTTTGAGCATTGCAAATTCTATACCAAGCATCTTTTAAGTTTTCTCCCTCCCTTTGTTTAAAATTGAGAACTTCGTTATCGGGAATGCTAACAATGATGGGAAGACTAGCCATAGGAGCGAAACAAGCACACAAAAGGCAAGCAAAGAAGACGAACAGAAGAGGGGCGAAGAAAAGGCAAATCTTTTCAAAAAATCGTTTTAGAAGTGGGGGAGAGGAAAACGAGAGGCGAATGGCAAATAATGTAATGCGAGGGATAAGAGTTTGTGATGGGTACTTGGTATGTCTTGACTTGTGCGTAGACTCCCTGGCAACGGTGCCAGAAATCCTTATTGCTACCTCTTGAGCCCTGCGTTGGTTTTCCCTTGAAGAGGAAAGGGTGATGCAGTAAAGCAGCGTAAGTATTTCCCTCAGTTTTTGAGAACCAAGGTATCAATCGAGTAGGAGACCACGCGCGAGTCCCACGCACCTACACAAACAAATAAGAACCTCTCAACCAACGCGATGAAGGGGTTGTCAATCCCTTCACGATCACTTACGAGAGTGAGATCTGATAGATATGATAATATAATATTTTTGGTATTTTTATGATGAAGAGTAAAAGTAAAGATGCAAAGTAAAATAAACGGCAATAAAAATAGCTAAGTGTTGGAAGATTATTATGATGGAAAATAGACCCAGGGGCCATAGGTTTCACTAGTGGCTTCTCTCAAGAGCATAAGTATTATGATGGGTAAATGAATTACTGTCGAGCGATTGATAGAATTGAGCATAGTTATGAGAATATCTAGGTATGATTATGTATATAGGCATCACGTCCGCGACAAGTAGACCGAAACGATTCTGCATCTACTACTATTACTCCACACATCGACCGCTATCCAGCATGCATCTAGAGTATTAAGTTCATAAGAAAAGAGTAATGCTTTAAGTAAGATGACATGATGTAGAGGGATAAACTCATGCAATATGATATAAACCCCATCTTCTTATCCTCGATGGCAACAATACAATACGTGCCTTGTTGCCCCTGCTGTCACTCGGAAAGGACACCACAAGATTGAACCCAAAGCTAAGTACTTCTCCCATTGCAAGAAAGATCAAACTAGTAGGCCAAACCAAACTGATAATTCGAAGAGACTTGCAAAAATAACGAATCATACATAAAATAATTCAGAGGAGATTCAAATATTGTTCTTTGATAAACTTGATCATAAACCCACAATTCATCGAATCTCGATAAACACATTGCAAAAGAAGAGTTACATCAAATAGATCTCCAAGAAGATCGAGGAGAAATTTTTATTGAGATCCAAAGAGAGAGAGGAAGCCATCTAGCTAATAACTATGGACCCGAAGGTCTGAGGTAAACTACTCACACATCATCGGAGAGGCTATGGTGTTGATGTAGAAGCCCTCGATGATCAATGCCCCCTTTGGTGGAGCGCCAGAAAAGGCCCCAAGATGGGATCTCATGGGTACAGAAGGTTGCGGCGGTGGAAATAGGGTTTTGGCTCCGTATATGATGTTTCCAGGGTATATGGGTATATATAGGAGAAGAAGTACGTCGGTGGAGCAACGAGGGGCCCACGAGTGTGGAGGGCGCGCCTAGGGGGGTAGGCGTGCCCCCTGCCTCGTGCCTTCCTCGTTGATTACTTTACATAGACTCCAAGTCCTCTGGATCACGTTTATTCCAAGAATCACGTTCCTGAAGGTTTCATTCCGTTTGGACTCCGTTTGATATCCTTTTCCTTCGAAACACTAAAATAGGCAAAAAAACAGCAATTTGGGCTGGGCCTCCGGTTAATAGGTTAGTCCCAAAGATAATATAAAAGTGTATAATAAAGCCCAATAAACATCTAAAACAGAATATAATATAGCATGGAACAATAAAAAATTATAGATACGTTGGAGACATATCAGGGGCCATCCATGACTTAGCCTAGAGGGGAGTTTGTCGGAGTGGCCGGGAGAGTGTCATGGCAATGGGAGGGTTCTGTCGGAATGCCATTGGCCCACCCGAATGGGAAGACGAGGCCATGGGTTCTGTGATGTGGGTACAGTGTGCTAACCTCTGTAGAGTGTTTATTAAATCTATCAATAGTCGCGTCCTCGGTTACGGACATAGCTCATGAGTAAGTCACACCGTGGATCAACTTTAATAAGTAATCTTGCACACTAAATTTATATGCTTGGCACTGGTTAAGTGATGATGTTTGTGAGATCATGAAGATGATTGTTGTGGGAACCAAAGAGTTGGTTTCGTTTGTGATCCGGGAATGATCACCATTTGTTTACGAGGTAACCCGTTTGGTAAGAGAGTCCGAGGGACTCAATGCACAAGATTGTTTTCACTGCATCAGTAGTGTGTTATCGCATTGAATTTAACTTGATAAATGGTCGTATATTGTTTGCCATTATGTTTATGCTTGTTGTGAGCTTGCAAGTACATTCAATGTACTAACCTGGCATGTCATGCCAGATTTCAGGAAAGTCTTACCGGATCGGAGTGCTTCCCGTGTCTCGATCGTGTCCACATCGGTGTCCCTGTGCTATGGAGTTCCGCTTCGTCGTCGTTCCGCTACCGCGTAGTTGTCGTGATCGAGGCCCCTTTGTGTTCACTAAATAATGTACATATTGTTCAGCCGCACCGTGTGTACCGCTTGGCCTTGCTACTTGATGTAATATCGAACTTATGTTTCCGCTAGCATCAACAAAGCGGTTGTTTTCTGTACCAAGATGTTGTGTGTTGCTAGAAGACTTGATCTCTGGGCTTGCAATGCAAGGTAAACCGGTTGCTCTGAGCCGGGGTGCCACAATCCATCTCTATCAGATCTCACTTTGCAAATAACCGTGAAGGGATTGACAACCCCTTTATCGCGTTGGGTGCAAGTTGGTGTTTGTTTGTGCAGGTATTCAGTGACTTGTGCGTTATCTCCAACTGGATTGATACCTTGGTTCTCAAAACTGAGGGAAATACTTACTCTACTTTGCTGCATCACCCTTTGCTCTTCAAGGGAAAAACCAACGCAAGCTCAAGAAGTAGCAGGAAGAATTTCTGGCGCCGTTGCCGGGGAGATCTACGCCAAGTCAAGACATACCAAGTACCATCATAAACTCTCATCCCTTGCATTACATTATTCGCCATTCGCCTCTCATTTTCCTCTCCCCCACTTCTAAAACGATTTTTGAAAAGATTTTCCTTTTCTTCGCCCCTCTTTCGTTCGTCTTCTTCGCTTGCCTTTTGTGTGCTTGTTTCGCTCCTATGGCTAGTCCTCCCATCATTGTTAGCACTCCCGATAACGAATTTCTCAATTTTAAACAAAGGGAGGGAGAAAACTTAAAAGATGCTTGGTATAGAATTTGCAATTCTCAAAATAGATCCACTCAAAGGCAACCTATTGTTGTTCTTCTTCGCAATTTTTATGTAGGCGTTACTCCTTGGAATAGATATGTTCTAGATACCATTACTGGAGAGAATTTCTTGGGTAGCCATACTTGTGATTCTTACAATGCCATGATAGATTTGTTAGGCCCATCACCTCTTTAGGTCAATGGAACTGTTCTAACCTTGGAGCATGTAATGCAAAGGCTTGATATTATTGAAAATAGGATTGCTACCGTTGAGTTGATTGTAAATTTGGATAAAAAAATTCATAATCAGATTACTCAATATGGATCTAAAGTAGGAGTTACTTTAAAGAATCTTAGGGAAAAGGAACCCCTAGTTAACGAAAACATAGATCAAGATTCTACTAGAATTGGCAAACTAGAAGATATTATTACCAACTTGGGTTCCGCTTTTTCCTCCATGAAAACTACTCAAAAGCTTCCTCCTACTAAGATTGCCAAGTTTATTTATGTTCCTAAGGATAAGGGTGAATCTTCTAGTAAAGATAATGGAGATCTCAAATCCATAAGTATTCACCCCAATTCTTTTGATATTATTAAGGGACCCATTGCCACGAATGAATTTCTTGATTTCCTGCCTAGGAGTTTGATCATTTAAAAAACTAGAGAATCTCCTAAGAATTATAAGTGCACAATTGAAGATTTGCATGCTAAAGATGATAATATCTAGATCTATTCGTGTTTATGCCTAGCTAAGGGCATTAAACAATAGCACTCGTTGGGAGGCAACCCAATATTATTTTTATTTTTACTTTTTAGGTTCTGTTTTGCAATAAATAATTCATCTAGCCTCTGGTTAGATGTGGTTCTGTGTTTTAATTAGTGTTTGTGCCAAGTAATACCTTTGGGATAGCTTACGGTAATAGTTGATTTGATCTTGCTGAAAAACAGAAACTTTTGCGGCCAGTCCCAAAATTCTTAAAAATCACAGAAGCGTGATAAAATTCTGAATGTTTTACACGAGATTGATAAAAGAATTGCCCCTGTTGTCCTAATGTTTTAGAATTTTTGGAGTTACAGAAGTATTCGAACTATTCAGATTGCTACAGACTGTTCTGTTTTTGACAGATTCTGTTTTCTATGTGTTGTTTGCTTATTTTGATGAATCTATGGCTTGTATCAGGTGGTATGAACCATGCAAAAGTTGGAATACAGTAGATATTACACCTATATAAATAAAGAATGAGTTCACAACAGTACCAAAAGTGGTGATTTATTTTCTTATACTAACGGAGCTTATGAGATTGTTTGTTAAGTTTTGTGTTGTGAAGTTTTCAAGTTTTCGATAAGGATTTGATGGACTATGGAATAAGGAGTGGCAAGAGCCTAAGCTTGGGGATGCCCAAGGCACCCCAAGTTAATATTCAAGGACAACCAAGAGCCTAAGCTTGGGGATTCCCCGGAAGGCATCCCCTCTTTCGTCTTCGTCTATAGGTAACTTTACTTGAGGCTATATTTTTATTCACCACATGATATGTGTTTTGCTTGGAGTGTCTTGTATGATTTGAGTCTTTGCTTTTCAGTTTGCCACAATCATCCTTGCTGTACACACCTTTTGAGAGAGACACGCATGAATCGTGATTTATTAGAATACTCTATGTGCTTCACTTATATCTTTTGAGCTAGGCAATTTTGCTCTAGTGCTTCACTTATATCTTTTTAGAGCATGGCAGTGGTTTTATTTTATAGAAATTTATGAACTCTCATGCTTCACTTATATTATTTTGAGAGTCTTAAAATGGCATGGTAATTTTCTTTGGTTATAAATCTAGTCCTAATATGATAGGCATCCAAGAGGGATATAAAAGCTTTCATATAAAGTGCATTGAATACTATGAGAAGTTTGATTCCCTATGATTGTTTTGAGATATGAAGATGGTGATATTAGAGTCATTCTAGTGAGTAGTTGTGAATTTTAGAAATACTTGTGTTAAGGTTTGTGAGTCCCATAGCATGCACGAATGGTGAAACGTTATGTAACGAATTTGGAGCATGAGATATTTTTTGATTGTCTTCCTTATGAGTGGCTGTCGGGGACGAGCGATGGTCTTTTCCTACCAATCTATCCCCCCCGGAGCATGCGCGTAGTACTTTGTTTTGATCACTAATAGATTTTTGCAATAATTATGTGAGTTCTTTATGACTAATGTTGAGTCCATGGATTATACGCACTCTCACCCTTCCACCATTGCTAGCCTCTCTTATACCGCACAACTTTCGCTGGTACCATAAACCCACCATATACCTTCCTCAAAACAGCCACCATACCTACCTATTATGTCATTTCCATAGTCATTCCAAGATATATTGACATGCAACTTTCCACCGTTCTGTTTATTATGACACGCATCATCATTGTCATATTGCTTTGCATGATCATATAGCTGACATCATATTTGTGGCAAAGCCACCATTCATCATTTTATATACATGTCGCTCTTGATTCATTGCACATCCCGGTACACCGCCGGAGGCATTCATATAGAGTCATATCGTGTTCTAGTATCGAGTTGTATTTTTCAGTTGTAAGTAAATAGAAGTACGATGATCTTCCTTTTTAGAGCATTGTCCCATGTGAGGAAATAAAGGAAAGAGAAAAAATAAAAAAAGAGAGAGAAAGAAAGAAAGAAAGAAAGGGGGGAAAATAGAAAGAAAAAAAAATAAAAAAACGAGAGAAAAAAAAGAGAGAAGGGGCAATGTTACTATCCTTTTCCATACTTGTGCTTCAAAGTAGCACCATGATCTTCATGATAGAGAGTCTCCTATGTTGTCACTTTCATATACTAGTGGGAATTTTCATTATAGAACTTGGCTTGTATATTCCAACGATGGGCTTCCTCAAATTGCCCTAGGTCTTCATGAGCAACCAAGTTGGACACACACCCACTTAGTTTTCTTTTTCAGCTTTCATAAATTTATAGCTCTAGTGCATCCATTGCATGGCAATCCCTACTCACTCACATTGATATCTATTGATGGGCATCTCCATAGCCCATTAATACGCCTAGTTGATGTGAGACTATCTCCCTCTTTTTGTCTTCTCCACAACCACCTTCTATTCCACCTATAGTGCTATGTCCATGGCTCACGCTCATGTATTGCATGAAAGTTGAAAAGGTTTGAGAACATCAAAAGTATGAAACAATTGCTTGGCTTGTCATCGGGGTTGTGCATGATTTGAATATTCTGTGTGATGAAGATGGAGCATAGCCAGACTATATGATTTGGTAGGGATAAGCTTTCTTTGGCCATGTTATTTTGAGAAGACATAATTATCTTGTTAGTATGCTTGAAGTATTATTGTTTTTATGTCAATATTAAACTTTTGTTTTGAATCATACAGATCTAAACATTCATGCCACAATAGATAAAATTACATAGATAAATATGATAGGTAGCATTCCACATCAAAATTCTGTTTTTATCATTTACCTACTCGAGGACGAGCAGAAATTAAGCTTGGGGATGCTTGATACGTCTCCAACGTATCTATAATTTTTTATTGTTCCATGCTATTATATTATATGTTTTGGATGTTTTATATGCATTAATATGCTATTTTATATTATTTTTGGGACTAACCTATTAACCTAGAGCCCAGTGCCAGTTCTTGTTTTTTTCCTTGTTTTAGAGTTTCGAAGAAAAGGAATATCAAACGGAGTCCAAACGGATTGAAATTTTCGCGATGATTTTTCTTGGACAAGAAGACATCCAGAGGACTTGGAGTACACGTCCGGGAAGCCACGAGGCGGCCACAAGGACGGAGGGCGCGCCCCCACCCTTCTGGGGCCCTCATGACAACACCGACCTATTTCTTCCGCCTATATATTCTCAAATATTCCAAAACCAATTAGGAGAGCCACGCAAACACTTTTCCACCGCCGCAACCTTCTGTACCCGTGAGATCCCATCTAGGGGCCTTTTCCAGTGTCCTGCCAGAGGGGGATTCGATCACGGAGGGCTTCTACATCAACACCATTGCCCTTCAGTTGAAGCATGAGTAGTTTACCACATACCTACGGGTCCATAGCTAGTAGCTAGACGGCTTATTCTCTCTCTTTGATTCTCAATACCATGTTCTCCTCGATGTTCTTGGAGATCTATTCGATGTGATACTCTTTTGCCGTGTGTTTGCCGAGACCCGATGAATTGTGGATTTATGAATATTATTTGAATCTCCTCTGAATTCTTATATGCATGATTTGATATCTTTGCAAGTCTCTCCGAACTATCGATTTGGTTTGGCCAACTAGATTGGTTTTTCTTGGAATGGGAGAAGTGCTTAGATTTGCACTACTGCAGGATGCTGCTAACGCGACACTGCGATCAGAGACCCTTTCATGAAACTATGTGCGATGCGTTAATCACAAATGGGGATGTAAAAAACCGTCAAAAAAGGTGCAAACGTTTGCGATGGAGGACGCATCAAACACGGTTCAGATTTTAGTTGCGTGTGCGATGTAGGGCACACGGTTAACCCGTTCGAACTGTTTGCGATGAGGCAGAACAACAGAAATGGGCAGCCATATCAATGTGTGTGCGATATACGGCATACAGTTCGCTCCGATGAACCGTTTGCTATTAGGGAGTGCAACATAAACGGTTAGCCAGATCAAGGTGTGTGTGATATAGGGCATACGGTTCACTCGGACGAACTGTTTTCGATTAGCGAATGCAACAGAAACAGTTCAACTTAGATATGATGTGTGTGATACCTAGCAAACAACCGACTCGGATGAACTATTTGCGATGAGAATTTACAACACAGACGGTTAATACAGTTAGTTCGTGTGCGATTCTGTGTGTACAAAAAACTTTGAAAATGCAAACTAGTTGCTTGCGGTGGCTAGGAGTATCGCACATGATGGGTCTGCGAGTACTCGTGTGCGATGATTAGTAAGTTACACATGCATTTCCTTATGTTAACACTTGTGTGATAAATAACACGTGGCACCGGATACGGTATTCGGGTTGTGTGTGTGCTCCACTTAGTCTTCCCGCGCTCCAGCGAATGCTTCCCGTGCTCCACATGGGTGAATTGTAAAATCCACGCCTATTCCCTCACCGGTTTCCCGCCACCAGCTAATGGCTTGCTGCATATAACCCAGGCGGCAATGCACCGCTGCGACACTCTGCGAAGATCTAGTCCTCACCCATCTACCATTAGTAATTCCAAGCATGCCAGGCAATGACCAAAGCTTCAACGTCGACGCCTACCTGCGTTACATTTTTGGTGAGGAGAACGAGCCGGAGCAGGTCGGGGAGCAAGAGCTTCATCGGCCGGTGCAGGCACCATGGCCCATCGGCAGCGATATCAGTGTCACAGTCCTTGGGAGCACAATCGACATATTGCAGAGGAGGTGTGATGAGCAGTTTGCCATCCACCGTGCAAAAGATCTAGAGCTACTCGGCGGCATGATCGACGACCCACCCGAAGAACCGCCGTCACCAGTGCTCATCGAGAGCCTCATGCCCCACAAGGAATGGGCAGAGGACCTCTGCGATTCAGTCAAGACAAAGGCAGCCTGCGACTTCATCATTGTCCGCGACGGCCATGTCACCCTCGATCCCAATGATGTGGTGGCCAGGCTCGAGCGCATCCTTGGCGGAGTTGACATCCCCGATGAAGTAGAACATCACCAACGTGATATCTTGAGGATGCAGGGGATCGATGGAATTTGCTACCAAGCCAGAGACATGGAAATGGAGCGGTTCTGTGGAGTTGTCATGCGCGTGATTGCACGCTGTCAAGCTCTTCTGGAAGAGGCCCAGCAGCCCCAAGAGCCTCCCAGCGCCAGCAGCTCCATAGGCGGAGGCGGGTCGGGACACTCGGAGTGAACGACTGCAAGGGTGCTATGCTGATCATGGAGTCCGAGAAGACCATCGTCGGAAGGCCGCCAGCTCAGCCTTTTAGCTTATATTTTATTATAATTGTATGCATATGTAGGTCGTGAGTGTTCTGGGCCTTGCCGCATTTGGCATTTTAAATTATCCTGAATATGTAAGACAATTATTAAGAATTATTAACCGTTGCCATTGTTACTTTGCCTCAATAGCGAGCAGAGTGCGCGCAGGGGCGCCAGAGTGGAGCGCGCCGCGGCCGCCTCAACGGCGAGCAACCACGTGGTCAACCTTCTGCCGTCAATAAATTTTGACCTTGTTTCGCGTCACATTGCTGGTTACAACACAATAAGTAATTGCAAATCTATTCACAGCAATCAAACTAATATGTGTTCACACAGCACCGGGCTATAAAAACTACCCATTCGAAAATTACTTCACAGTTCCTCTCCTCGTCACCCACAAAACTGGTTTTTTCTGTCAAGTCGTTCCTCCATGACCGTAGGAGGAGTTTAGGGTGGACATATAACCAGGCAGCAAAGACCAAGGCCGCGGAAGCACTAGAGAGGTCCTGCCGCGAAGCCGCAACTGCAGCAGAGATGTCCCGGCGCGCCGCGGAGCCCTCGAACGAGCTCTCACGGGCACGCGAGGGCTCTCACAAGCGCATTCACGGCGTCGGCCATCACGACGAGCCGGTGTTCCTGAAGTCCTTCGCCGGCGACGACGACATTCTAGCTGGCGTCACTACGCAGCAGGAGCTGGTCGACGGCTTGATGAAGCTGCTCAAGATCAGCGATGCCTCGGTTGACAAGGCGGCCGGCCTCGTCGAGCAACTCATGGATGACAATGCGAAGCTCCTCAAGTTGGTCGCCGAGAAGGAGGAGGAGGCCGCCGGCTGGAAGATGCTACATGAGCAAAGTAGTGCCTCGGAGATGACGCTGAAAGCGGTCGTCGAGCAACTGATGGGTGGCTTGAGGAAGCTCCGGATCGAGCGCGAGCAGGAGTTGGAGGAATCCGTGGCTGCTTTCAAGCAAAGTCATGAGGAATTGAAGAAGGAGCTGGCGGATTTCGCCGCCCGGCGATCCATCGACGAGTAGAGACAGTAGTGACCCAGATCGTTGTCTGCAATTTCCTTCTTCTCTTGCCCTGTCTTCCGGGCTTTGCCGCATGTGGCATTTTAAATTATCCAGAATATGTAAGACAACTATTATCTATGCCATTGTAAATTTGTCATCGTATTATCCGTTGCCATTTTTGTGTGGTCGTATTATCCGTTGTCGTATGTGGCAATTTAAATTAGGGCAGAATACAAGTTGAAAACACGAACAAATTAAAGCAAATGCTGCCATGGGATCACAAGCAAACACCCTCCGTCTAGGTGCTTTAATTAACCCAAAATTGGAGAAGTTGTGAGCGAGGCAGGCGGCGGCTGGTGCATGGAGGTCAAAGAGCTCGCTTCCTAGTGAGCATGGGCGGCCTTGCTGCTCGCACGTGTCCCGTCGAGCCTGCACGGCGGACTTCTCGCGCTCGTCCCGTCTAATCAAACAACTGCACGCACGCCACCGAGTATGGTTAAATTTTGACACGGTAAATATAATACAACCGTTTGCGATATTAACGTGTCGGCTTTTTGTTTCAAAAAGGACTTCGTTGGCTACTAATGTGTGCGCCTCTTGTCAAACTGGACGATTTTTTTTACCACGGCATATATGTGCCATGTCATGAAACCATGCCAAGTTTCATGTTTTTTGGGTGACTTTTTGATTTACTGGGATTTAAAAACCGAGATTCTCATTGTTTCAGGACGACGACAAGTTTGTAATTCATTCTCATTCCTTAAACGAGACCTAAACATGCAACCAATAACACATGTACGATTTCCCACCCATTTTGCTTCACTGGAGCATGTGGTTGTAGTTCAAATTTGAATTATGGACTACATTAAATGCATAGAAAACTTAGTAATTAGTAATATATATACAATGGCCAAACAAACCCTGAACAGTTTCAACTTTCAGCCCGACACTCCTGTTATTCTATGTTGCCTGTGGAAAACAAAGTTCAAGGCGAGAAGAGGCAGCGATTATCATTTCGCCCACAAGAGGGGCATGTTTCCCTACCGGAACCACGAGGGTTGTGACAGGCTCCGGTTTGTAAAAGGCTTGTAATATAGCTTCGCCCAAATTGGACAATTATATGTACCATGTAGTGACACCATGCCAAGTTTCATGATTTCCTGGTGAGTTTTGGATTTACAGACAATTAGAAACTGAGATTCGCAATGTTTGTGGCAAAGCCAGGACGACGAGACGGTTGAATTCATTCCCATTCATTCCATGGGACCTAAACATGCACCCCAACGAAACATGTACATTTTTTCTAGCCATTTTGGTGCACTAGAGCATGTATTTGTAGTTCGGATTTGAATGATGGACATTAAATGCCTAGAAACCTCAATTAATGAATAAAAAAGGTCAAATGAACCCTGAATAATTTCAAAGTTCAGCGCGAATCTCCAGTTGTTCCGTGTCGCGTGTAGAAGAAAATACAAGGCTAGAAGAGGGAGTGATTATCGTTTGGCCCACAAGGGGACACGTTTCCCTATCGAAACCACAAGGGTTCTTATGACAGGCTCCGGTTTGTAAGAGGTTTGTAATAAAGCTTGGCCCAAATTGGCAATGTTTTTACCACGACATATATGTGCCATGACGTGACACCATGCCACCTTTCATGACTTTCTGGTGAGTTTAGGATTTATGGGGACTTAAAAACCGAGATTCAAAATGTTTGAGGACGAGCCAGGACATCGGTACAGTTGTAATTCGTTCCCATTCCTGGCATGAGACCTAAACATGCACCCAAGGACACAAGTATAACTTTTCTAGCCATTTTGATGAACTGGAGCATGTATTTGTAGTTCAGATTTGAATTATGGACATTAAATGCCTAGGAAACTCAATTAGCGTATAAAAAGCCCAAACGAACCCTGAATAAGTTTAAATTTCAGCACGGATATCCTGTCGTTCCATGTCACCCGTAGAAGAAAATACAAGGCGAAAAGAGGAAGTGATTACGTTTCGCCCACAAGGGGAACACGTTTCCTTATCAGAACCACGAGGCTTCTTTGAGAGAAGCTCTAGTTTTTGTAAGAGGTTTGTAATAAAGCTTGGCCCAAATTGGACAATGATTTTACCACGACATATATGTGCCATGAAGTGACACCATGCCACCTTTGATGACTTTCTGGTGAGTTTAGGATTTATGGGGACTTAAAAACCGAGATTCAAAATGTTTGAGGATGAGCCATGACACCGGTACGGTTGTAATTCATTCCCATTCCTGGCATAGGACCTAAACATGCACCCAAGGACACATGTATAATTTTTCTAGCCATTTTGGTGAACTGGAGCATGTATTTGTAGTTCAGACTTGAATTATGGACATTAAATGCCTAGGAAACTCAATTAGTGTATAAAAAGGCCAAACGAACCCTGAATAAGTTTAAATTTCAGCACTGATATCCTGCCGTTCCATGTTGCCCGTAGAAGAAAATACAAGGCGAAAAGAGGCAGTGATTACGTTTCGCCCACTAGGGGGACACGTTTCCCTATCGGAACCATGAGGCTTCTTTGAGAGAAGCTCCGGTTTGTAAGAGGCTTGTAATAAAACTTGCGCCACAATGGACGAAAAAAATTCCTCGACATATAAGTGCGATGTCGTGACACCATGGCAGGTTTCATGATTTTCGGCTTAGTTTTGGATTTACGGGGATTTAAAAACTGAGATTCTTCTCACGAAATGTTTTCAAATAGCACACGGTTCACTCACGAAAGCCAATATTCAATGAAAACTTCATGGAAACCATATTTTAAAGTTTCATAAAAATCTGAAAAAAATGTGGGATGTTAAGAAGGTGATGTTTTATTGCGACGCAAATTTCAAGTTGAAAAACATTACGAGATGTGAGCTATGAAAAAGAAAAATTCCGCCCTGAATAGTGACATTATTATTCGGCACTAATCAACACTAATTTTGTCTTTTTCATAGCTCACGTCTCGTAATGTGTTTCAACTTGAAATTTTGTGTGGCAATAAAACATCATCCTCTTAACATCCCGCATTTTTTTGATTTTTTTTAAAACTTCAAAACATCTTTTTGTCGTGGTTTTCACCGGTTTCCACCGAATGTTGGTTTGCGTATGATATCCCCCCCGCTGCGCGCGCGATCTGAGTCCTGCGTTCTGACTGGCCAGAACCCAAACCCCACGGATCGTACGTGTGCACCGTTGGATGCTCCCAGATCAAACGGCAACCCTGAGCTCTTTCGACAGCACATGCAGTACATGGGTAAGCACTGTGCACATGCGTCATGTAGCTCACGCTTCCTTCTCTACTAGGTTTTTATTCAAAATAGGCTACCGTTTCTCGCCACTCCTCTCATCGGTTTCCCGTCTCTTCTCCCAGATATGCATGATGTAGATGTTCGTTTAATTCTTATAGTTCATCTCATCCAAAATCAATTAGTTTTATAAAAAAACTATTTTAAGATTCATGGAATTGTGCATTGTAAAGGTAGAAACAAAAAGTGTCAATTCATTTAGAAAAAAAGGTTTGGGCAATTAAGATATGGAAGATTCTAGAGAACAAAGGAGAAGTGCTTGTGTTTTGAGGTTTGTGCATTATGCTTAAGTTCAACCATGGAGTCTTCTAGATTGTACATGTGGCAGAATCTGGTGGAATGTAGATGATATCCAACGGCCAGTAGTGCTCGGATTTGCCATCTCTGTACCGTCGGATTGGTTTCATCCAATGAGCAACTTTCAAAGTTATTCGCACACTATATATGTGTATAGATGTATAGATATATATAGACGTGTCCCATGCTAGACAAAATAAAGTTTGAGCGCATGCGTGGGACGACCCCCCCCCCCCCACCGCCGCCGCCTCGAAGTTGGGAAACTGACATCATAGGTATTGAACCAGGCTTGGAGTTGGGTACAATGTTCGGTTTGTAATGTAGTTGGCGTGGCCCATCGAAGTTGTGCATTTTGGATTTAAACAGGTCATACACCATCGTACCCATACATATTTTCGGGTCGCATGTAGTGTATACGGGGTCTTCTGATCGACCACGTCTCCCTTGTGCGGTTTTTGGTGACGACACGGATATCTGTGGGCTCCTCAAGTGTATATATATCATCCCTTCGACCGATAATGAGGGGTATGTGTTGGCCATGAATGGATTCCTCCTAGTCCGTGTTAGGGCCGGTCACCGTCAAATGTCGTCCAACCAAAGCTCGAGCCCATGCGTTATTAGGATTCCCTCCCAGATGCTCGGATTGCTGGGTTCGACCTACATCAAACCCTGCATACGTATCTCATCCTTAACTACCTTGCCTTCATGGTTGTTGTCTGTATCGAGAGGTAGGCACCACATCTAAATTGTACATTATTCTATATTGAAAACACACATCACCCCTTCCCAACGTACATAATTTTGGGCCGCATGTAAGAGGTGCTGGTTTTGTGGTCCCTCTCGTGCGATTTTATAATGGTCAATCTATTGGCCCAAGCGGTTTATCGACAACAATAACTGTCATTTGACCAAACGAAAGATTCATTGGTCCGTCTTATGGTAGGTCATGGCAACATGCATGTATGACCAAAGTATCGATCATTTCGTGCATCCACCCCGCTAACACGAAGTGGGAGGTGGTGGGCCAAGCATCCTAGCTAGGTACGACATTATGTCATTATATATATATATATATATCTTAGCTAGGTGGTTGTTAGGGACTTAGGGTGCTTTCGGGTTTGTGAGGTAGGTGCCAGCAAAGTTATGCATTGTGTATTTAAAGTTTTAAACGTCCCCAATATTCGTACATATATTTGGCCACTTCCAGGTGGTTCTTGACTTCTGGCCCCTCTCATCGATCTTCAATGACGCGCTCAACTGTGGGCCCGCGGGGTCAAAGTTGTGCATTGGAATTTTGAACATCACAGACCACCCTTTTCACTCATATATATTTGGGCCACATGCTGGTGTGGCTGTCTTTTGACCCTCTCTAACGTTATTTTTTGCTGCAAAGACTCTGATGACCCTCAACGGACACGGGGTATAATATCTTAACCATGTGCGATACAAGTGCGGTGTGAATCACCACGACCGCGCAAGCGCAAGGAAATTAAGGTGGAGGTACTGGCTCAACCGTGTGCGATGCAAGTGCGCTGAAATCACCACGACCGAGCAAGCGCGAGCAAATTAAGGTGGAGGTACTGGCTCAACCGTGTGCAATGCAAGTGCGCTGAAATCACCACGACCGTGCAAGCGCGAGCATACTGGCTCAACCGTGTGCGATGCAAGTGCGCTGAAATCACCACGACCGCGCAAGCGCGATCAAAGGGTGGAGGTACTGGCTTAAGCGTGTGCGATGCAAGTGTGCTGTAAAACCACCACGTGTGCAAGCTAAAGGCGGGTAAGTTTATTTGGAAATTAGGACGAACCGTCTGCGATAGACCAGCTAGCTAGAAATATAAAAAACAAACTACCCGCCTTGAGCGTTGCAAAAATCGGCGGATTCGCGCCACTTTTCCTTATTATCATACACGCATATTGTTATTAGACCGTGCGCGATCTTGGGCACTCCCGCCCCGCATCAATTCCTTTACCCAAATTTTAGTAGCCGTCGTACTTCAACCGTCGCCCACACTCCTCCAGCACCGACCTTATAGTAAAATTGCAGTAGCCGAGGCATTTGAACCGTCGCCCTCCCTCGTCCACCACCATCTCCACCCACCATTACTAAAATTTTCAGTAGCCGCGGTGTATCCTCAAACACCACCCCCACCCCCCCTCCACAGTCCCCCACATGCCCCCTCCCCCCTTCGAACCCTAACTCGCGGCGGCCGCCGCCGCTGCCAACCCTGCCGGTCTGCCCGTTCCTCCTAGCTTAGATAATAAAGTTCAGGTTATCCAGCGATTCCCATACCGTCGGCCCACCCCCTGAGTTTTTAGATGAGGCCTGCGGTGTCCCTCCCCGCCAGATCCACATCCCCTGCTCCAGAATGTTGCAGCCTAAGCTCGACCACGTATCCCGGGGAGCCCGAAGAGTGTTCGGCCAAGAAGAGGTTTATCATGGCCTCTCCAGCGGACGTTGGCGAGGTGGCCGCCGTTCGCCCCGACTTGTCGATCCCGGAGCAACACGTCGCCGTGGAAGCCGGCGAAGACGTTGACTACGTTGCCATGCCGAAGGCTTCATGTCAGCGGGCTAGCGTATTACTGTATCTCGGGAAAGCTGGCTACGACATCAAGCTCGTCCACACCGACGGCTTCACGTGGGCCATGTCATAGGTTAAGTGGTCCATCGCCAACCCCTCTGGTTCAACCGCCGTTGATCTCTTCAATAGCCCTGCCGCTGATCTCTCCGCCAAGTGGTCAAGGATTTGCGAGCTTTATACGCCATTGAGCCCATTTTGTCACTTCTGAAGGACATGTTCTACGGCGGCGGCTTGGGATCCTCAATTGCCAAGTCAGATCTCATCGACCACGACCACGAGGAGGGCACCCACGAAGGTTCTTCCAAGGTGAAACAGCCCATCTGTGACATCAGAGAGCGCACCATGGGTCTGTGCTCTTCCAACTGGAGGGATCCCGTCCATGAAATGTGAGGCAACATTCTATCAGCAAATCTTACCTTTTCTAGCTTGCCAACCCGTACCCTTTGTGGTAGTAGCATTTGTCGTGCGGTGCTTTAACTGTGTCGTGTTTAATTATTTCAGTTATGCAAAAATGTATTATTCAATAGGTCTATGTGATGTTTAAGTATGAATTGTCCACTTTAGTTTCACCAATGGCTATATTTGGTTGTTTATAGTGAGTAGATGCCTTGTTTATCTGTATTTGGTTGTTAGGTTGGTTGGAGTGAGCATTTTTTTTCAGTTATCGAGCAGATGCCTTGTTTATCAGTATTTGGTTCTTAGTTTGGTTGCAGTGAGTATTTGTCCAGTTATCAAGCAGATGCTTTGTTTATCTGTATTTGGTTGTTAGGTTGCTTTTTTAGCATTTGTCCAGTTATCAAGCAGATGCCTTGTTTATCTGTATTTGGTTGTTAGTTTGCTTTTTTAGCATTTATCCAGTTATCAAGCTGATGCCTTGTTTATCTTTATCTGCTTGTTAGGTTGGTTGAAGTGAGCATTTGTCCAGTTTTCAAGCATATGCCCTGTTTATCTGTATTTGCTTGTTAGGTTGGTTGCAGTGAGACTCTGTCCAGTTTTCAATGCCTACATTTGGTTGTTATACTGGTCATTTTATGCCTTGTTTATTTCAGTCATTCACAATGTGTTGTTCATTATGTGCAAGTCGGAACTGTGCCACTCGACTACATCAATACCAGTTTGAACGGCTATATTTGGTTCCAGTTATTCCTGGTGTAGTTAACACATGCCCTTTATTTCAGTTTTACACATTTATCCAGTGTGATGTTTAAGAATTACCTACGTTCTATTCATTTTCAAGAATACCAGTTTGAATTCCAATATTTGATGGCTGTTAAGCCTGCTGTCGGTAACATTGCCTTCCATTTTATATCTGCTTTAACAGCATGCTGAAACCAACACATTCAAGCTATCATTTGGAGATGATGTTGTTTACCTTTGCTATATTTGTTTGATGTTAAGATTGTTGTACTTATCATGCCTTTCCACTACTTACGCAGGACAACAACGAGAGTGGCCACCATTTTCCGCCGAGGTTAGCTTCATCCCTCGGCTTGTACTCCCCCTGTCATTCCATAATGTTGTGCATATAGATCCAGGCCTGGACACTAGTTAGCTTCTAATATTGACTTGTTGCTTGTAGGTACATATGCCCTTGGCAAGGATCCACGCATCGACCCTTTTTGCATATGGGGCAATGAGATATTGATGAACAAGCATCAAGTGAGGAAACTGATAAGGATTATTAGCAAAAAGATACGAATGGTGGCAAGCAAATTATTTGTTTATGCTCTATCCAACACAATAGTGAGCTGTAGGATGGTAACTACAAACTCTGCAGCCTTCTCTTTTTACTGCCCATAATGAGTTGTTAGACAACAATGTCTGAATCTTTTTCGTTCCAAGAGGTTCCCGAAGCAGTTCACTCAAGATTACCTCGCAAAGTACAAGACTGGTGGACACGCAATGAAGGTTAAAGTATTTCATCCAGACTACAATGAGCATCGAGAAGTCCTAATGAAGACGGTGAAGGATGGATGGGCAGCCATCATAAGGGGTTGGCCTAGAGTCGTGCGCGCCTTACCCATGGAGGAGGGCACAATATGGGCATTCCGCTTCACCTTCTCCAGCAACCAGAATGTCTTTCGCCTCTCTCTCTACAGTCTTTAGTACAACTGTGTTTCATCATTCTCTACTTGGTGCTTCTGTAGTTCTTCAGTATATGTACTTGTGCATCGAATTATGGATTCGTGGAACCTATATTTGTAATAAACATGGTTGGATATGAAATAAGTGATTCCCTACTTTCAAATTCAAAACATGTGATTTTTAAATTAGGGATTAATTGGATTAGTTAGGGATTAATTAGGGATTACACTGCACAGGGTTTGCGAAAGCGAAACATCTGCAATATACGTGGAGATCAGAAACGTTTCTAGGATCCACTACGTGTGCGATCAATCTCCACTTCGCACACAACTTTCTGTTGAAAATTGTTTGCGTTAGGCCATGTTGCGCAAACGTTTACCACATAAAAAGTGTGTGTGATGGACAACCTTTGCCACACAGTTTCTTCTACGCACCGTGTGTGATGCATTCAATAACGCAACCGATAAAATTATCGTGTGCAATGGCAACGCTATCACAAACGATTTAACGGGAAAAATTGTGTGTGATGTAGCTGTGAACGGAAACGTTTTCCTTGGAGTGACTGTGTGGGATGTACATACGAACGGGAACGTTTAGCGAGGACTGACTATGTGGGATGTACTTGTGACCAGAAACAATTTCGCTGTATAATTGTATTTTTTAGCTCTACTGTACGTATTTCCGTATTTGAGCGCTCGCCGGTCGCACACGAACTCATTTTGCCGAGCGTCTGTGCCAGGAGGGCATATCTCCGACGGTTTCTGGGTCGTGTGGGAAGGATCCCCCTATCGCCCACACTCACTTGGCGATGGTTCCAAATGTCGTTGCAGAAAGGGGTTAAAAACCATTTGTTTAGGACCGACGCGCACCAGTGTTGGGTTCAATCTTGCGGTGTCCTTTCCCAATGACAGTAGGGGCAGCAAGGCACGTATTGTATTGTTGCCATCGAGGATAAAAAGAAGGGGTTTACATCATATTTGTGGAGTTTATTCCTCTACGTCATGTCTTCTTACTTAATGCGTTACTCTGTTCTTCATGAACTTAATACTCTAGATGCAGGCAGGAGTCAGTCGATGCGCGGAGTAATAGTAGTAGATGCAGGCAGGAGTCAGTCTACTTGATACGGACGTGATGCCTATATTCATGATCATTGCCTTAGATATCGTCATAACTTTATGCTTTTCTATCAATTGCTTGGTAGTAATTTGTTCACCCACCGTAATATTTTCTATCTTGAGAGAAGCCTCTAGTGAAACCTATGCCCCCCGGGTCTACTTTCCATCATATAAGTTTCCAATCTACAATTTTAGTTTCCTATTTACTTCCTTTGCAATCTTTTACTTTTCGTTCCATAAACCAAAAATACCAAAAATATTACTTTACCGTTTACCCATCTCTATTATATCTCACTTTGCAAATAACCGTGAAGGGATTGACAACCCCTTTATCGCGTTGGGTGCAAGTTGGTGTTTGTTTGTGCAGGTATTCGGTGACTTGTGCGTTGTCTCCTATTGGATTAATACCTTGGTTCTCAAAACTGAGGGAAATACTTACTCTACTTTGCTGCATCACCCTTTCCTCTTCAAGGTAAAAACCAACGCAAGCTCAAGAAGTAGCACTCGACCGCATCTTGGAGGGCTGTGGGCCAATAGAATCCTTGCTGGAATGCTTTCCCAACCAAAGCCCTTGATCCAATGTGGGAGCTGCACATGCCTTTGTGTATTTCTGCCAGCAGTTCCTTTCCTTCTTCCCGGAAAATGCACTTCAATTTCACACCGTTGGGCCTTCTTCTGTATGGTGTGTCATCGACGAACTAATACATACTGGCCCTCCGGGCTACTCTTTCAGCTTCTTCTTGCTCTTCGGGAAGTTCTTCGGTTTGGAGGAAATGAACAATGTGCCGCACCCAAGTTGGAGCCTGGGGCTCGGCAACGAGGACTAGCGGCACCTCCTCCTTTGTGGGAGCGCACCCCTTGACCATGGGGACCAGTGGTCTGGTGGGAGGGGGTAGCTCAGCAGCTGAAGGGGAGTTGTTCCCGTCAAGCCCTCTGCCGGGAGCCTCGAGAGGCTCTACCGGGAGGGGCTTATCGGATTCCAGTTTCCTCCTCTTCCGGGCCATTGTTGCCGGGGATACGGAGGGCTGAGTAAGATGGAGAACAAAAGTTCCTGGTTGCACAGGGAGCTCTTGTGCAGCGCACTTTGACAGATGATCAGCAATGTTGTTTTCCGCACGGGGTACGTGCTCTGTTTGCAATCCGTCAAATCGCTCCTCCAACTTTCTCACTTCCGCAAGCCAAGCAACCGCCCTTCCTCTCTCCCCATACTCGCTGCTGGCCTCCCACCCAACGCCTTTTCCCATATTCTTCGTAATGTTGAGGGAATGGGGAAGAAAACCGCCGCCAAGGGGAAGCGGACGACCGCCGCGGAAGAAGCGGCCGCTGAGGGGAGCAAGAGGGCGACAGAACTGGGCAGGAAGGAGAGGGGAGATTGGTGTTGGATTCAGGACGAGAAGGCCCCAGATTTCTGCCAAGAACGGTCAGAGTGCGTCGAGCGCGGCAGTGATTGGAGAGCAGCAGGCCTTTCTGATGAAAGCTCCGCTCGGCAATAAACATGATTACCCATTTGAAGGCTGCCGGGCTAACTATCGAGCATGTGGGGGCCGACTTTCTCCTTCGTCGCATCTCGCCTTTGCATAGAAGGGACAGGTTCGCCTGGGAGTATGGAGATGCGGCAGATAGGATGAGATTGCTCTCTGGCCTGGCCAACTACTTGTCAGTCTATGGCCATGCCTGGTTATGCGACCAACTTTTTGGCCGCTTTGGACTATTCAAGTTGCCAGCAACTGTCGTCCCAATGAACATCAATCCTGCCAGGGACCAGATCCTGAAGTGGATGCCTGATTGCAATGCTTATGGAGTTGCAGGTGACTGGGAGTTACCCACACTTGACGAAGAGCTCGAGTGGTCATCCACTCTGGTGGAAAGATCTACCAAAGTGGAGACTAAGATGTACAAGTGCACCTCCAAGGTGGAGGAGGCGTACATTAGGAAGAGGTTGGAGGAGGACAGGGCGTCCCGTGCTGCCGCGATGGCGAAGGCTGGGAAGGCGGAGAAGGGAAAGGAGAAGGCTGATGACGAAGGTTCCTCCCATGGTGGCAGCGAGGCGCAAGCCACAGAAGAGGTTGCCAGGAGGATCCTGCCGGGTCTGAGCATGCCGGGACGAGCCTGTCGGGGAGGAGCCCTCCGGGATTGAGGCCCTGGTCACCTCAATAGCAGAGGTTCAGGAGGAGGAAGTTGAGGGGGTAGGGGAACCTGACGAGGAGTGGCTCACGGCAGGCCCTCAAGCCCTCGAGCCAATCTCGGATCAGTGCCCGCGCAGGCGCGCCGCCAATCGGGGTGTGCGGGTCCACGGTCCCGTGCCTGCCGCCAAGAAGGTGAAGAAGACCGTCACCAAGAGCAACAAGCAAGACATGGTGCGCCGGAAATCGTCCCGCCTTGCTGGGGAACCCCCCCCCCCCCCCCCCCCCCCCCCCGCGCGCCAAGCAATCTGCGGCCGAAGGAGGTAATTCCAGCTTCCGAGTCTGGCCCAAGCTCCTCGCAGGAATCATCTTTGTCGGAATCCCCCGCACCTCGACAGGGCTTGAAGTTGCTGGAGAGTTCCGTTCCTCTACCCCAGAAGTGGAGCAGGTCCCCCAGGCCACCCATGGGGTTCGAGCTAAACTCCATGCTCATTGATGAAGAGTAAGGGAGACCACTCCATCCTTCTCTTCTTCTCTTGTAGTAGCTCCAGTATGTTTGTTTTTATCTATTGACTGATCTTGCTTGCTATTGTCGATAGGGAGGAGGAGGAGGAGGAGACGGAGACCCTCATCCACCGGACCAAGCGGCTCAAACGCGTGGAGCCATCGACGATAGTGGAAGGGACATGCTCGGCAGGGAGCAGCACGAGCGTCCCGACACCAAGCCCCCAGCTCAGCCCCCGGCCCGAAAGCGCAAAAGATGCTCCTCCCACAGGGAGCGATGGAGGAGAGCTCCCCACTATTGAGGCCAAGGGAGGGGAGGGGCCACTCAAGGCGAGCCCTTCTAGGAGGGGCCCACTCCGCCTGTTGATAGAGTTGATGGATCCCTGCCAAGGGTCCCCACGGAAGAGTCCCGCGAGGGCTACACCTTAACAAAGGAGGGAGTGGCAATCCTGACCTGGCAGCTGATGTTGCCAGGGAAACTGAAGCTCCTGCCAGGCAAACCTCTCTGGGTAACTTATCTGCTTTTCTTCTCCTGTTCTCCCTTACCATCTTGCTCTGAATCCCTGTATTGCCAACAATATTGTATTCCCGCTATTGACTGTTGGACCTGCTTGCAGCCCCTTTAATCGAAGAGCCAGATTTGCTGGAGGAGGTGGCCAGCATAGGAAGGACGCCGCGGAGGAGGCCGCCAAAATTGCCGCCATGGAGGGGCAGGAACGTGCTGCCGGGGATGTCCTGGGACCCTTGAAGGAGCCCGAGAAAACCCTCGGCAGCACGTCATGGTCGGGGGTTGTGGTTGAAGAGAAGATACCCCTCCAAACCATGGGCCCCCTTCCCTCATTTGGCACCTCGGCGGAGGTCCCACCACCATCTTCAAGCAACTTGGCGTTGGTGCTTGCGTAGCCTGGACTTGGAGCTCCTGGCTTGTCAGCGACGATGAGCGCGGAACTTGATGAAGAGCTTCAGTGCATTCTGGCATCGCTGTACCAAGGGGTCGAAGAAGTGGATGACTCTGTCGCCGTCGCCAAGGATTTGTCCTTCATGGAGTCCATGGCGGCGGGCATCAAAGAGATGTGGGACCGGCATCACCAGAAATGGCAGGAGCTCAAAGAACAATGCAAGTCCACCAATTAGGTGGACCAGAGGCTGAAGGACAAGGGAATTAAACTGCACGACTGGCACGGTAAGCAATTCCAGGTCCTCTTGAGGCAACATGAGACACTCTAGATGACGAGGGAGGACGCCATCGCTCGGGAGGCGCGCCTGGCAGAGCGCAATGCGCTCCTAGACGCCAGGGAACAGGATATCACCCTCCGGGAGAAGAAGCTCGAAACCACTCTTCGCGCCAAGGATGATGATCTGGAGGCCCTTGTTCACTGCGCACCAAAGAGCTGGAGGACAAACACAAGGCTGCCCTAGATGCTCTGGTAGCCGACTCCGCCGCTCAGCTGACGAAGCTTGCCGATGACCTTGTTGCTGCTTCCTCTGCCAAGACTGACCTCGACCAATAGGTGGCCAAGTTAAATGAAGAGCTTGCCGGGAGTGCCAAGGAGGTCTTGACTCTCAAGGAGGAGGTGCAGAAAGCAAAGATCATTCTCAAGGACACACAGTCACAACTCTCCTCCAAGAGTCAATTCCTCAAGACTGCCAACGGCACCATCGAAGATCTGAAGGCCAGGATCGGCTCCTTGGAGGGCTCAATAAAATCCATCGAGGCTCATGAGAAGTAGTTGTCGAAGGATTTGTACACCGCAAGGCGCCTCCGTAAGGATGTGGAGGACAAACTGGCAAACCATTCGGAGCAGGTCGACCTCTGGACCAAGAGCTTGGTCAACATTGCTAAGCGTCTCGCTGCCCAAACTACGGCAATGGGCATGAAAGGGCCGCTTTATTCAGCCAGCAAACAGGAGGCCCCCAGCGCTAAGCTAGGGGTCTTCTTCAACAAGCTGATCGAGAAGCTGAAGGCGCACGAAGAAGGAAGGGCTGGTCACTTCGCGAGTGAATCTCGAATTCTCGCCCGTAGCACCCTCTTCATGGTCTTGAGCAACATCGCCTGCCGCCACCCAGATCTCGACCTTGCCGACGGCTTCAGGAAGCTGCCGCCGGGCTCAGACATTTCTGCTACCGAGGAGAAGGCCACCCCTCTTGCCAACAAGGTTCTTGGTGTCTCCGTTGCTTCGGGAGGTTGGCAGACCCGTCCTTGAATTACTCCCTCTATCGTGATGTTCTGAAACCAAAACAATGATGCATGTCCTTTGTTTAGATGCTATGCTGTTTATGCTTTGTGTGGGACTTGATGCTTTTGCTTAATCTGAATTGAGTGTTTTTCCCTTTTGAGCTTTATCCTTTTAGTGTTCGCGTGATTAGTCTCTATGCACATTCTGTTTGCCTGTCGGTATAATATTGCCACAATGGTTGTAAGGGTCTGGCCCTTAACACTTATTTTGGCGTAGACGCGTCCCGGCAGGTTTTTCCTTAGTAGTTTCCGACGCAGCCACCCATTCCGCGAGCTGGCTCTGAAGGAACGAGGGTGCAGACAAGAATCTAGCAAAGGCACCATCTTGTGAAATGATTTTATCATACGAACACCTCAGCACTCAAAGGGATAAACAAATGTGAATCCAAAAATCCGTAGCAAAGCAAAGATAGCATGAACTTAGCTCTTATCTGTGTTTCCATCTATTCTTCCTAGTTGCGGCCACTTGCTTGGCTCATAGACTTCGGGAAAGAAGACACTACTTGTATATTGGTTTCCAGCCCCCGGCAAGGGTCGGTAGAAACCATATGTATCTCGTGGGCGGTAGGATGCGATGTTAGGCACGGTGGGTTTCTCTCTCCTTCTCTTCACACTCTCCAAACAATCCAACGGCAACCGGCACAAAAGTCACGCCAATGCGGACGGCCCTGCTGGAGCGTACTTGTCGGGGCATCGATCAACGGATTCGCACTAGCATTTCACTCAGGATTTCCCCTAGTAGGGTAAATACTGAACCGAGTGTCGCGCAGGCTCATCGACGCCGATGACGCTAAAACCCAAAGTAGCTCTATTGTCGATAAGCGAGAGCGGCAGAGAGAGAAAACCACGTACATGTGCACATTGCTCCCTTTTTCCTGACGGGGCTCGCAGTACGTCCATACTGCTTAATCTGCCCGGGGCAGTCTTGTTGCCCTGATTACTGGTTTCCGCTGCTGCTGTTACCGCGGTGGAACAGGGCGATGGAGACCGGGCTGTCGGCGTCCTGGGAAAGGGGGTCCCCAGACTTGCCTGGCTGCGGCCCACGGCGTGGCTCCACCGGCAGCCCTGTACGGCCCATCTTCATCAGCCAACACTCAAGACCCTCGCGAGGGGCCAAGCCTTGCGAGGCGGACGACGCAAGACCTCCTCGTGGGTAGCCTCACTAGGCTGGCTCATGAGGAGTGGAGAGATCAAGGCAAGGGGCACCTCGTGAGGTTTCTGTGACGCAAGCCATGACGACCTAGGCCAGGCGGGCGCCAGCGCGCATAGTGTCCTCGTTTCCTCTTTGGAACTAAAGAGGCAAGCGCAGGCGAGGAGTCTCGAGGGATCAAGCAAAGGTTTCCATATTGGTGCAACGAGACCAAGACCAGTGGGAGGGAAGGACGGAGGTCACCGTGGAGCCCAAGACGGCGTCACCACTAGAGCCTTTGGCAGCCGAAGACCACCTTTAGTCAGGATAACTTGTACTAGTTGTCTCCCTTCAAATTTGGCCGTTGTGGGATCCCTTCCCGCCTACATTTGGGAAGAGGACCGGGGCCCTCTATAAATAGGACTAGCCACCACAGTAGGGGGCGAACTGATCTTGGGCTATTCAGATCATCCTCACCCACACAAGCTCACCAAGCACAAGAGCACCTCTCCTCAGGAGGCTGTTCTTCCCTTGTAACTGTTCATCCTCAGCCCAAGAGGCAATCCACCACACCACACTGGAGTAGGGTATTACACCACATCGGTGGCCCGAACCAGTATAAACCTTGTGTACCTTGTTCTCTGAGTTCGTCATGCTAAGCCTTTGAGATCGCGGTGAGGGCGTGAGCTAGGGGGAGGAGAGATCTTCGTGCGCGCCCCAGAGTTCTAACCTCGAGGGTTTTGCCGGAACCCTAAATCTGACATTTGGCGCGCCAGGTAGGGGTGCGCTGAAGCTTTCCTTCCGCCGATCCGCATTCCATCGTCCCACCGCACCCATGGCGGACGCGCGTCGAGCCTGCGCTGAACGCCGGGCCGCCCTCGTCGCCCGTGTCGCTCAGACAGCTCCTGTCTGCGGGCCTCCCCGTCGTTCCCCGTCACCCGCCGCCAACGCCGCCACCGGCCCAGCGGGAAACAAGCAGCAAGCGTCCTTGCTGCACCCCTCTGTGCGGCGGGATGGCCCCACCGCCACTCCGTCGCTAACCCCAGCCGGCTCATTGTCTCACGCTCGTCGCGCTCCCGCGGACGCGCAGGCCGCACCACTCATGGCACGCGAGCTCCTGCGCTACTGCCTGGTCAACGACCTCTATGAGGATTGGTTGGACCGCATCGCCGAGCTCGTCAGTGCCGTTGGGGGCTTTCCCGCACCGTCCCTCTCGCTGCCTCGCCCTCTGCCAGCTGCGGGTGACGTAGCTCACGGAGCGCCTCCACCACCTCCGCACCAAGACGGCGCTCTGGCGCCAAGGCGGGCCCCCCCCGGCGTGACCCACCGCGTCGGGCGCCCGCGCGAGAAGAAGGAAGCTGCCAAGAAGTTCCCCGGCCACAGGAAAATGCTCCCGCGCTCCCAGCGCCACCGGGAAAAGACCGTGTGCCGCCTGCGGTGGCGGCGCGCGGACGTCAGGGGCAGGCTCCGCATCAGCAAAGGGCCTCAATGGCCACAGCAAGCTACCGTGCCTTCACTCCGGAGCTGCATAGCCTCGTCTAGCCAGTCAAGTTCAAGCCAGACCCGCCTCCTCGCTACGACGGCACCCCCGACCCTGCGGAGTTCTTGCAGCTCTACGAGCTAAGCATCGAGGCGGCCAACGGCGACGAGGAAGTCATGGCGAACTGGTTCCCCATGGCTCTCAAGGATGGTGCTCGCTCGTGGGTCCTGAACCTGCCCCCGGGCTTGATCTCCTCATGGGATGAGATGCGCGACCGCTTCGTCGCCAACTTCCAGGGCACTCGAGACCGCCCTTCGGCCGCGGGTGACCTGCACCTCATCAAGCAATAGCCAGGAGAGACCCTGTAGAAGTACATCCAACGCTTCAATAGCGTTCGTCTCAAGATCCCCAAGGTGACGGACGAGGCCATCATTTCGGTGTTTTCTGATGGCGTCCACGACGTCAAGATGAAGGAGGAGCTCGCCATCCACGAGGAGTTATGCACGGCTTTGGAGCTGTTCAACATGGCGACCAAGTGCGCAAGAGCTGAGGAAGGGCGCCTTTCCCTCCTCAAGCTCCCTGCTATCGACCCAGAGGAGAAGAAAGCCAAGGACAAGGACGTGAAGCGCAAGGGGGTGGCCGTGCTCGCGGCGGAGCCAGACACGAAGCGAAGCCGGGACCACCCCGAGTCGTCCAAGAGCAGCCGTCCGTTCTACGCCTTCCACAATGTACACAGTCACAACACCAATGACTGTCAAGAGCTTAGGGCCATTCGACATGGACGCTTCGGCCGACGCCGTGAGCGCAACGACCGAGGCTACGACCGAGGAGGAGGAGGAGGAGGAGGAGGTGGAGGACGCTAGGACGATCGCGGCCCCCGCCAGGAGTGGCGCGACCGGCCTCGCGAGGACCTCCTGGCAGGACCAGCCTCGTGAGGGCGCATGGAGGGATCAGCCTCGCGAGGACCGCCCTCAGGGCAATGCCGGTCTCCCTCCACTGCCGCCACCGCCAAGAAGGAACAACGACCACCATCAGGACGAGGGGGCTGGGAGCTTCCAGGAACCACGTGATATCGCCTGCATCTTGGGCGGAGCTCAGGCCCCAGCATCTCAGCGTATCTTCAAGCAGTTTGCTCGCGAGGTGAACGCAGCCCTTCCCAGGCTCGAGGCCACGCGCCCGCTCAGGTGGTCCAAGTGTGCCATCACCTTCAGCTTGGCGGACCAGCTCAAGTGCGCGGCCACTGCTGGCGCCCTCCCGATGCTCTGCTCACCCGTCATCAGCAACGTACAAGTCACCAAGACCCTCATCGGCGGCGGCGCAGGGCTTAACGTCCTGTCCGTCGAGACATTCGACAGCTTCCAAGTGCCATACGATTAGCTACAGCCCACCAAGTCCTTCTTAGGAGTGACCGACGGCTCCACAACTCCGATAGGGCAAGTCTGCCTCCCTGTCACCTTCGGCCAGCGCGACAACTACCGCACCGAGCTCATCGACTTCGACGTCGCCCACATCCATCTGCCGTACAATGCCATCCTCGGGTATCCAGCCCTGGCCAAGTTCATGGCAGTGAACCACCACGGCTACAACGTCCTCAAGATGCCAGGAAGCAGTGGGATCATCACCGTCCCCTGCGAATAAAGAGATGTGGTGTGCTCCCTCGAGCGCGCCTTCCAAGCCGTAGCAATCAAAGACCCCGACAATGATGGCGTGCAGTACCCTCCCGAGGTCGTCCCCAAGAAGAAGAAGCAACTACTCTGCACAGGGTGTCAGGGGAGCGGCGCCTCTATTGGTGCCACATCAGGATCGGCACCTGCACCTGGTGCGCCTCCCTCCCACGCATAGGAAGGTGCGCCCGGCGCCCTCCTCGGGCAGTGCTCGGGGGCTCTCTTCTGGAGGGCCTCAGACCTAGCCAACATCACGAGGGAGGCGCTGGGGCACCACGTGGAGGCGTGCTTTGCGGCACGTTTCCCTCAGGAGGACAATGGGCGAGGAGCGCCCGGTGCTCAGGAGTTCACCGCCAAGACCACTCAGGAGCTACAGGATGCAAGAGCCATGCACGGCGACCGCCGCCTACCACCGGGCGCAGCTCCCCATCCAGGCGAGGATGGCGGGCTGCGCATCTGCATCGACATCCCAGGGCTCAATTGTAACGCATCTCAGGAGCGCTATTCGCCTTCGCGCGTTGGGCGTTGCAAGGGCCCACCTCACAGCTATGTTCGCATGCCATTCGGCCTGCCGAGCGTGGCAACCACCTTCCAATGCAACCTACAAAGCATCCTGGCGGCTCAGGAGGCCAGGCACCACACAGTCTTGGCGGAGATGACGACGGTCCTCAAGGAATCACCTGAGCCCCCAGAGCCTCCCGAGGTTCAGGGCCCAGGTGACTCATGAGGAGCGGTCCCTTCACCACGCGCCTTCGGCTGCTTCAACACTTCTTCGACAACAGAACCAGGTGACATTTTCCAAGTTTAACTGGGAGCGCCCCCCCGGCTGCATCATTCCCTGGCCGCATGGGCCTGTCCCTGCGGCATGTATCCTTTTACATCTTTAGCTTACTCTGTTGGGGGCGCCCCTCGGGCTGCATCACCCCCAAGCCGCTCGGGTCCGTCCCGGTGGCATGTGTCGTTCTTGCATCTATATAAGCTAGTTCGCTTCCCATGCATGTGTTATTTATGTTCACCCCTTGCTTGATTATCACCCACCACGGGAGCCGCGCGCCGATCGTCTTTCTTCAGGATCCTTCGCATAAGAAGGCTATGCACGGCGCCTGTGCTCGGGTCCGTCCCTGCAGCGTCGATAAACCCAATGGCTGAGCTCTGTCTGGCGGGCCGGCCCCGTTCATGTCACCTCCTGGGGTCGTTGGTGCTTGGCCTTCTCATGCGATAGCCTCAGGAGATTCATTCGGCGCAGGTTGCCTCACCATCTTGCAGGACCACCACAGTCAACAAGAACCAAGACCAGGCGCAACCCGCCTTGAGGTAGGGCCTCGTGAGTCCCGCACTGGCTCACCAGTGCCCAGACACACCTCGTCCAGCCCTGCCGTGCAAGCCACGTGTCAGGGCGGGGCTGTACATGCCCTGGGGGCTCCACTCAGAGGGAGCCCTCACCCACGCACCAGTGGAAGCACCATGCTCCGCGCTGGCAGTCGACACGGCCGAGGAGCGGTTATGCCTGTGCAAGTGCGGAAGCGCTATGCTCCGCGCTGGTGATAAACAACTGAGGGCGGCCCCATGGCCGTATCAACCTCAGGGAGCCTCCGAGATCAGTGTCTGGCCTCATCGCAACACCTCCCCTCAGGAGAGTCGCGCGAGGGGGCTGGGCATGGGGGATACGCTCGGGTCACGCCCAAGCGTACGCCACCCCGCCAGGTCCCTCGGGCCTGGTCGTCGCGCGCCCTCCCGAGCGGAGCCTCGGCGGGGAAAAAGGTATGAAGGTCATTTGAGCATCAAGGGGGACTCCTGAGCATCGCGACTCAGGAGCCTAACTGGCCACGTAGCCCCTCACCCCTTGGTCTCGTCCTGGTGATCCGGACGACCCAACGGTGGCTGAGGTACGCGTGGGGCCGGGCCCTGCCGACATAGAACGCTAGGCCTACTCATGCATCTCCTTTCTATAAGTTGTTTGAGCGTCAAGGGGGACTCCTGGGCATTGCGACTCAGGAGCCTACCTGGCCACATAGCCCCTCACCCCTTGGTCTCGTCCTGGCGATCCAGATGACCCAACGGCGGCTGAGGTATGCGCGGGGTCAGGCCCTGCCGATGTAGAACATAAAGCAAATGGGAAGGAAATCGCAAAATCTCAAACAAATATTACAAGACATATTGTCCTCCCAGTACCAAACGCAAGTTTAAACGCCTCCACGAGGCATGATGCATATTGCAGAAGTTAAACAGGAAAGGAGCCGCCAGCAAGTCATTTCGTCATCCCCGGACGTCGCCGACACCTGCAAGAGATGCTTCTTCCACAGCAGCGTTGCCCTCACCTGCACCGCCCGACGGAGTTGCAGGTTCAGCAGCACCGCCAGTTGAAGGCACGGGATCGAAGGTGCGGAACCTCTTCAGCAAAGCCTCCACCTGGCCCTTCACGGCTTCGATAGCAGCTATGTAGCGCTTGTCATCCACACGCTCCAGCAGCTCGTCGAGGTTGGTGGCAGGGTCGCGAAGATGGAGGTGGTTGAAGACGCGCGTCAGCGCGGCCGAGGAAACAGTGCGGGCTTCTCCCTCCACCAAGGGGCCGATACCGCCCACGACTTCCTCAAGCGCCGCGACCAGATGAGGAAGCAGCTGGCTTGGGCCCTCGTTGTCTGTAGCCAGCGGCTCCTCCAAGCCCTTCTCGTAGAGTGCCCACAGCGCCACGCGGGACCTCTCCTCGAGGGACTTGAAGGCCACGCGGTCTTCAGATAGGACCTTTGCCTTGGCTTCCAGCTCGGCCTTCTCCGCCTCCACCTTCTGCTCCAGCTTCTCCAGCCGGCTATGCTCCATAGCATGTGCCTTCGCCAACTGCTCTAGCTCCGCGTCACGACCCCTGACGGTGTCCTCCCGGGCCTTCATCTTCTCCTCCTCCGCCTTGCGGCCCCGAGCTTCGTCCGCACGCTCACTGCGCATGGTCTTCAGCTCGGCCTCCAGCAACCGGCAACGATCCTGGGCGGCCCTGGTATCCTTTAGCGCCACCTCGCGAGCAGCCGCAGCCTGGGCGACGGCCTGCTTGTCCTTCTCGGAGTCCGCCGCAGCCTGGCTCAGCGCCTCCTGGACGGACACATCAGAATGAAGCCTGCCAGAGATCAGCTCCAGGCGCCCGGCCACCAGGCGACGGTTGGTGCCTTGAAGATCCCCTCGCAGCAGGGTCAGCACAGAAAGAGCGTGCTCCAGGATGTTAGGGGAGGAGGAAGGATCCGGGGTCAGCAGCGCGGCGGGAGGAGGAGGCAATGTCGTCATCATGGCCTGGGAGGCTGGGGGCTCCTGAGCTTTGGGGACCCCAGCAACCAAGCCGGACGCCGACACCCCTGGAGCCAGCGGGGCTATGGGGGCTGCCTCTTCCGGAGGACGCTCCCCCAAGTCTCGTGAGTACGATCGGGCCGGGGAAGCGCGAGCACCGTCACTGCCCTTCCCTACGCAGGAGGGTGCGGCCGCTGCAAGCAATTTGGTCCCGAGCAGTACCACCGCTTCCTCCTTCCTCTTCTTCGCCGCGGGCGTCGGCCTAATTGAGCAACGGAGAAGCGCCAAGAATCAGCAGCAGAAGCAAGAACAAGGCAGGACAAGAATACTTACTGGTCCACCGCGGTGTAGTCCCTCCGCTTCCTGAGCTTGAAACCTGAGAGCCTCGCAGCCTGAGGCACGGGCGCAAGGGCCCCAGCCGCAGAAGAGGGGGCAGCAGGTAGGCCGGAAGCAGCCCCAGGCAGCGTCAGAGCAGGGGCGTCGTCTCGGGAGATCAGCGCCGACCTTCCTCTCGTCGGAATCTCGACCGGTGACGTCCTTTGGGGACTGACCTTGGACCTCGAGGGGCCCCCTGCCGTATGCAGCTTCCCCCTTTCCAGGGGGACAACGGCCTCGTCATCATCATCAAGCAGCGTGCGGACGATGTCGGCCTTGTGCAAGGGAGAGGCCTCCCCCGCTCCTTCGCGGGTCGCCTCCGAGTCGCGCTCCTCCTCCTCCTCTTCTTCCTCCTCTTCCCCCTCGCGAGACTCACCGGAAGACACGTCCACCGGAGCTGTCGCCACCGGGACGTTTGTGGGCGCAGGCGGCACGAGCCCGCGCCCGTGGAAGACGGGCATGGCGGCGGCAGCCTCCGCCCCATCTGAGCGGCGGAACAAGGGGACGAAGGAGTCCGGCGGGTACCCTTGGTTGTCCCCGACCAAGGAATGGAGGGCCAAGCGCAACTCATTGGCAGAAAGGGCGTCCGGCCGCAGGCGGAGGTCGTACGCTTCGTCTCCAAGCTTCAACAAGGGGCAGGGGCGCCTGAAGGGGAGCTACGCGTTGCGCCATGAACTCCTTGACGATCATGGCCCCCTTCAGCTTCGCCGCCCTTGAGTCACCGGGCCTCAGGTCGGCGGTCATCCTCTCCAACACCTGCGCCGCCCGGGAGTCGATGAGCTTCGTGCAAAGCCACCCCTCTTGGGACACAGATATCTCCGTCGGCAGCACCAGCCGGGGGTGGGAGCACTTGGCATCCATCAAGACCCACTTACTCCTGAAGCCCTCGGCCTTCTTCCCAGCCTTGGAGATAGCATTGGTCTTGTTGGCCGCGACAAAGCACACACACCCGGAGAAGTGGCCCTCCTTGATCTGGAGGAAGAAGAAGTGGCGCAGCAGCGCCACGGACGGCATCACTCCGGTATACGCCTCACAGTAAAAGGCGAAGATCGGCAGGAGAAGGATGGAGTTGGGATGAAGATGGAGGGCATGGATCTTGTAGTGACTGAGGATGGAGTAGAAGAAGTCGGAGAAAGGGGGGACCGACACGGCGACGATGCTGCTCATGAAGAAGGGGTAGAAAGTGCTGCCTGGGGCCTCCGGCCGGCGGAGCCAACCCGGAGTGTGGTCTTGCTCTTCTCATCACCCGCTGCTGTCATCAGGAGCACAGGGGCAAGGCTGTTCTCCGAAACATTCGGCGCTTCAAGCGCCAGCTCGTACCACGATGACAAGGGAGCGGCCCGAGCTTTCTTTGGCGCCATTGGCGGCAAGTTCAAAGAAGGATCTGGGGGATCTGGAGACTATGGAAGCAAGGAGCGAGAAAGGGGATCTGGTGCAAGACGAAGGAAAGCAGTGAAGGCAAATACAGCCCACGCCAGTCTTTTGTCAGTCGGGCAATTGCCGAGGCAGCGTGGGGAAGCGGAGACGCCCACGTCCCATCAATCGCCATGCGTCACCCGAGGCCGCAGGCTGTTGGGGCCAGCGGCCCTCCGCACTGGCCCCTTGGCTTCGCCTCGAAGCCAAGTCTGAGCGCGCCTTGGGCCTGGGGGCTACTGTCCGCATCCTGGGAATGGGGGTTCCCAGACTTGCCTGCCTGCGGCCCACGGCGTGGCTCCACCAGCGGACCTGTACGACCCATCTTCATCAGCCAACACTCAAGACCCTCGCGAGGCGGATGACGCAAGACCTCCTCGGGGGAGGCCTCACTAGGCTGGCTCGCGAGGAGCGGAGAGATCAAGGCAAGGGGCACTTCGCGAGGTTTCTGAGACTCAAGCCATGACGACCAAGGCCAGGCGGGCGCCAGCGCGCACAGTGTCCTCGTTTCCTCTTTGGTGCTAAAGAGGCGAGCGCAGGTGAGGAGTCCCGAGGCATCAAGCAAAGGTTTCCATATTGGTGCAACGAGACCAAGACCAGTAGGATGGCAGGACGGAGGTCACCGTGGAGCCCGGCGTCACCACCAGAGCCTTTGGCAGGCGAAGACCACCTTTAGTCAGGATAACTTGTACTAGTTGTCTCCCTTCAAATTTGGCCGTTGTGGGATCCCTTCCCGCCTACATTTGGGAAGAGGACCGGGGCCTCTATAAATAGGACTAGCCACCACGGTAGGGGGCGAACTGATCTTGGGCTATTCAGATCATCCTCACCCACACAAGCTCACCAAGCACAAGAGCACCTCTCCTCAGGAGGCTGTTCTTCCCTTGTAACTGTTCATCCTCAGCCCAAGAGGCAATCCACCACACCACACTGGAGTAGGGTATTACACCACATCGGTGGCCCGAACCAGTATAAACCTTGTGTCCCTTGTTCTGTGAGTTCGTCGTGCTGAGCCTTGAGATCACGGTGAGGGCGTGAGCTAGAGGGAGGAGAGATCTTCGTGCGCATCCCAGAGTTCGAACCTCGAGGGTTTTGCTGGAACCCTAAATCCGACACGCGTAGGGTCGGCTGGGGAGCGATGTTCTCTCCCTCTTCGTCCCCGCCATTCTCCGTCCTTTATTGGGTGCCATCGAGTAATGACGCTGTTGGCGGAGCTGGTGATTGAAGTTGACGCGCTGCTTACACTCTCAGGTTTGTGCAAGTGACTCCCCCTACCTGGCGCACCAAAGATGTCGTGGGAAACCACAGCCACCTATTGGGCCATGAGCCCCTTTTTGTTCGGTGGGGGGATGGGCACATTGCACAAAGAGCGTAGAAGCATAACACAGTGTGGCAGAGATCACACGGGGAAGTTTACCCAGGTTCGGGCCGCCGTGAGGCGTAAAACCCTACTCCTGCTTTGGTGGATTGATGGTGGATTATGGTGGAGAACACGATGCTCTTGCCCGGCAGGGTTTCCTCGGGGCAAGAGTGGCTACGCGCGTATGAATATGCGAGGGTCTGTATCCTCTCTATGGTTGCCATGGGCCTCCTTTTATAGATAAAGGGATCACCACAGTGGCGAATCAGTCTTTTACACACTGATTAGATTGCAAACAGTGCTATCATACCTAACTCCGCAGGCTGACAGAGCGCATTAAATGCACCGCTTAGTGTCACATCACAGCGTGCCCGGCAAGCCTTGCCGGGCTGTTTTGCCAGCTTCGTGCCTGCTTGCTTGACACATCTCAGGACGGGTGTCATTTGGAGGTGTTTTCCATAGGAAGTGGCTGCCATGTGGCAGGAAGCAGCCAGTTAGTCACTTAGGGGCTTGACACCGCGATGACCAATGACTTGCGTCGCTATCAGGTGGAGCGGTGAAGCTTTGGTGGGGCAGTCCGCCATTGCTGTGCCGGCAAGCCTGCCGGGGCGGTCTGAAGGCTTGTCTTTCGGGCAATCCTCGTCCTCGCCAGGCTTGCCAGCCCGGCAAGAGGTTTTTCCTTTAGTGATATCTTGTCTCTTTGACTTGTCTTGGTCTTCTTGATCTGCACTTTGATTCTTCAAAGGACTGATCTTTAGTGATTGGTCTGATCTTGGGTGCTGCAATTTTGTCCTTAGGCCTATGCACAGTCTGGGCAACAGACCCAGGGTTTGTTGCACGGACACCACTTTAAGTACTATTGCAAACCCATTCATATTTTATTATTGCATTATACCTACTGTACTCTAACTTTACCATGGCTTATACCCCCCGATACAATCCATAGATTCATCAAAATAAGAACACAATGCAACGAAAACAAGAGCTGTCAAAAACAGAACAGTCTGTGGTAATCTGGATTTTGACCATACTTCTGTAACTCCAAGAATTCTAAAAAATTAGGACGATGTAGGCAATTTGTATATAAATCTGGTGTACACAATTCAGAATTTTATCACGCTTCTGTGATTTTTAACAATTCTGCTACTGGGTGCAAAAGTTTCTGTTTTCCAACAAGATCAAATCAACTATCACCCAACATGATCCTAAAGACTTTACTTGGCACAAACACTAATTAAAACATAAAAACACAATCATAATAGTAGAACAATTGTGTGAGCACACAAAAACAGAAATAAAAAGAGGAAAAAATATTTTATTCATTGGGTTGCCTCCCAACAAGTGCTACCGTTTTAATGCCCCTAGCTAGGCATAAAGCATAGATTCAACTATTGTCATGTTTAGTTCCCAACTCCTCAATCACACAACCATAATTCTTCAGAAATCTAGCATGCATATTTTCAATAATCACGCTCCTAGGAATAAAATTTAAGAATTCACTCTTGTAAGTAGGGGTTTTTACTACTTCAACAAAGTTGGGGTGAATACTAATCACTTTAAGATCTTCATTGTTGCTACTAGAAGTGGCACCCTTGTTCTTAGGAACATGTGTAGACTTGCAATTCTTACTAGTAGGAGTTTTTTCAATAGTTTTAATGGAAGAAAAATTTGAGCTCTAGTTACTAAAAATTTCTTCCAATTTGTAAATCCGAGCAGGGCTCTGTTCTACCCTTTTGTCAACTACGGGACCTTTCTCTTTAAATAGTTTAAGAGCATCTCCCGCTTTTGACCCTATTAGCAAGATCATGCATCCTTTTATCCAAATTTTCAATATGTTATTCAGTGAGCATTTTCCTTTCAATAGCATCTATCCTTTGCATAACATGCTCAAGAGTTAAAATTGTTTCATTGATAATAATAGGTGGTGATCCCACTAAATTTCCGATAGCATTAAAATCATCCATGGTAGGGAACATCAAGAAATTCCCCCCAGTGATAGTATCAAGAACAAATCTATACCAAGTAGTGATGCCCACGTAAAAATTGCGAAGAATAATTGTAGTGGATTGCGTACAAGCAGATCTATTATAAGCACTACAAATTCTATAGCAAGCATCTTTTAAATTCTCTCCTCCACTTTGCTTAAAATTTAGAACTTCGTTCTCGGGGGTAAACATAATAAAGGAAGAACTAGCCATAACGATAATGTAGGCAAGCAAGATCACAAGCAAACAAAAGATCGAACGGGAAAAGGCAAACAAAACAAAGGCAAATATTTTTTTGTGCTTTTCACAAAAAAGTTTTAGAAGTGGGGGAGATGAAAATGAGAGGCAAATGGCAAATAATGTAAATTGCAAGCAGATGAGATTTGTGATAGGGTACCAGATAGATGTTCATGATGTCTCCCTGGCAACGGCGCCAGAAATTCTTCCTGGTTACTTGTATCTGTGTTGGTATTTTCCTGAAGAAGAGAGGATGATGCAGCACATCAACGGTAAGTATTTCCCTCAATTATGAAAGTAAGGTTATCAATCCAGTAGGAGAACCAAGCAACACTATGTAAACAGTACCTACACACAAATAACAAATACTTGCTACCCAACGCGTAAGAGGGGTTATCAATCCCTCCTCGGTATTGAGATAGATTAAATTGTATAATATTGGATAAATAGATCTGACAAAAACACAAAATAAAATAAAGAAAGAAAAAGTGCAGCAAGGTATTTTTGGGTTTTTGGAATAATAGATCTGAAAACAATATGATAGGAAATAGACCCGGGGCCGTAGATTTCACTAGTGGCTTCTCTCGAGAAAATAGCATACGGTGGGTAAAGAAATTACTGTTGGGCAATTGATAGAAGAGCAAATAATTATGACGATATCCAAGGCAATGATCATGTAGGCATCATGTCCAAGATTAGTAGACCAAAATGATTCTGCATCTACTACTATTACTCACACAACGACCGCTATCCAGCATGCATCTAGTGTACTTAGTTCATGGAGAAACGGAGTAATGCAATAAGAACGATGACATGATGTAGACAAGATCTATTCATGTAGGAATCGACCCCATATTTTTATCCTTAATGGCAATGATACATGTGTGTCACTTCTCCTTCTGTCACTGAGATTGAGCACCGCAAGATCAAACCCATCACAAAGCACCTCTTCCCACAAGAAAAATCAATCTAGTAGGCCAAACCAAACCAAAGTTTCGGAGAAGAAATACGAGGCTATAAAAATCATGCATATAAGAGATCAAAGAAGACTCAAATAATATTCATATATAGATTTGATCATAAACTCACAATTCATTGGACCCCAACAAACACACCCCAAAAAGTTATTACATCAAATAGATCTCTAAGAACATCGGGGAGAACATTGTATTAAGAATCAAAAAGAGAGAAGAAGACATCTAGCTACTGCCTATGTACCAGTAGGTGTGTGGTAAACTACTCACGCATCATCAGAGGAGAACCAATGAGGATGATGAACCCCTCCATGATCGTGTTCCCCTCCAGCAAGGTGCCAGAATAGGGCTCTAGATTGGATCTCGTGGTTCTGGAACTTGCTGCGGCTAGAATTATGTTTCGTTGACTCCCCTTGGGTTTCTAAAATATTTGGGTCTTTATAAAGCTGAGAGCCAGTGAAAAGGACTCCCGTCGGCCCCACTACCCACCAGGGCGCGCCAGAGGCCTCTGGCGCGTCCTAGTGCCTTGTGGCCCCACATGCCTCCCATCATGCACTTCCTTGGCTCCCAAGTTGTCTTCTCGGCAGAAAAAATATCTCCAAAAAGTTTCGTTGCGTTTGCACTCCGTTTGATATGGATATTCTGCGAAGTAAAAAACAAGCAAAAAACAACAACTGGCAATGAGTACTATGTCAATAGGTTAGTCCCAAAAAATGATATAAAGTTGCTATAAAATGAATATAAAACATCCAAGAATGATAATATAACAGCATGGAACAATAAAAAATTATAGATACATTGGAGACTAATCAGGATTATACTGATCCTCGTGCTCCTCCGAGCCATCGGGTTGTTGCTCGGGGGCAGCAGGGTCGCCAGGTCTTCCATATTGTCCGGGGTGTCGTTTTCTCCGGTGCCCGTGTTGCTTTCCCTGCCGCTACGCCTGTTGGATCATCGGCGCTGTCTCCGGCGTTTGGGTGGCACTTCATCAGGCTTATCACCATCTTTTCGGGGGGTGCTTGATGTCTGCTAGAACTATGTCGGTATTTTCCCAAAGAGGAAGGGATGATGCAGCACAACAATGGTAGGTATTTCCCTCAGTGATGAGACCAAGGTTATCGAACCATTAGGAGAACCACGCAACACTACGTGAACGACACCTGCACACAAATAACAAATACTCGCAACCTGACGTGTTAAAGGGGTTGTCAATCCCTTTCGGGCAACAACGCCAGAAATTGGCAAGTAGACGGGATAAAAATATGATAGATTGGATAAATAGATCTCGCGGGAACGCGAGATAAAATAAATAAGAATAAATTGCAGCAAGGTATGTTTGGGTTTTTGGAAATATAGATCTGAAAATAAAAGCAAATAAAAATAGATTGGAAAGGCAAATATAATAAAGAAGAGACCCGGGTCCGTAGATTTCACTGGTGGCTTCTCTCGAGAAAAATAGCAAACGGTGGGTAAACAAATTACTGTTGGGCAATTGATAAAACTTCAAATAATCATGACGATATCCAGAAAATGATCATTGTATAGGCATCACGTCCAAGATTAGTAGATCGACTGTAAGTGCATCTACTGCCCCTTAGTGATTTTGGTGTATTGAAGACTTATAGGTTAAGGGACTGATGCGTTTGTGAGTGTACACAGGTCTATAAGCCTATGAGGAGTTTGATATTGACAGAGAAAGTCGACCCTAAATATGAAGTTTTTTGACTGAAGACTTTGGATTTCTGAAGAGTTTGAAAGTGAAGAAATTGGTGTGACCTTGAAGACTTGGAATTCATTCAAGGAACATGAAGCATGAAGACTTTTGTTTTCCTAGTTTCATTTTCTCTTTCTTGAGTCATAGGAAACACCATACTGTTAAAGGGGGTCGAGGAAATACTAAGGAAAAATTCCCAAGTGATGCTCAACTCAAAATCCTACACCTACCAATCCCTTCGAGTGAAGCCATTGGAAATCTCATACAGCTCAGTCAATTTCTTCAGTGATAGAGACGAAATTCTTCTGGTCTTTGAGGAATTTGTTCTGACTGAGGAGTTAGGAATTCGCCAGTGTGGATTGCCTACAAGTGAGGAACATGATAGCCCTGAGGAATTTGAGCCTCAAATATCCGACCGTTGCTGTGCTACGCGCCAGTTGTCCCAAAATATCTACCCACCTAACGGTCATATCATTGAAGGGCATTTATGTCTTATCATGCCGGGCTGCTCCCTAGGCTATAAATAGCCGCCCCCTACAACCACTAGCTGGTGTGCTGCTCTGAGAGAAACTGACACTTCTCATTTGAGAGCATCCCATCCTCCGAGGACTTTGAGCGAAAATCATCAAGTGAGCAAACCCAAACCCAAACACCTACAAACCCAAAGTGATTGAGCATCACTGAAGAGATTGATCCTGCGTGGATCTGATGCTTGTTACCTTTGAAGATTGTGCATCTTCCAGACGGTTAGGCATCATGGTCTAGAGCATCCAAGAGGAAATTGTGGATCGCCGAGTGACCGAGTTTGTGAAGGTTTGGAAGTCACCTGAAGACTTAGCACGAGTGATTGGGCGAGGTCTGTGTGACCTTAGCTCGAGGAGAATACGGTGAGGACTGTGTGTATGGGATGTGTGTCCTCAGGTTTAAATACCTAGCCGCTCCAACCAGACGTACAACTGTCACAGCAGTTGGAACTGGTCTACCAAATCATTGTCTTCACTAAGCCTACTGGTTCTATTTCCTCAACTCTTTCATTTCCTCATTACAGTTGTTGTGTGCTTGTTCATATCTGTTTGAATACTTTGAGTGAAGACTTTCTCAATTTCCTTAGTTCAATTTCTTCAGTCTGTTTGTCTTCATCCCGTGTTATCTTGTGTTTACGCTTTCTGTACTCTGTGCTTGCTTTCACTTCATCATGATGACCATGTTTATGTTTTGCCATGTTTGCATCTGAGCACTTATTCCGCTGCAAGTACTTCTTCGCTTAGGAATTTCCTCACCTTGGAATTCCTCAGTGAAGAATTCATAAAAATCACCTATTCACCCCCCTCTAGTCGATATAACGCACTTTCAATTGGTATCAGAGCAAGGTACTCCCTTGTTCTGTGTGATTTTGGTTTAACCGCCTGGAGTTTTAGTTATGTCGACCGCAGGTATGATCAAGGCCTCTACTGGGTGTCCTACCTTCGATGGGACGGACTACCCCTACTGGAAGAATAAGATGTGAATGCATCTTGAGGCAATTGACAACGATCTCTGGTATGTTGTGGAAAATGGTGTTCCCTCTGTCACACCTTCTATGAATGCTGCTGATGTGAAGAGATTCAAGCAACTCGATTCTCAAGCGAAGAACATCATATGTGGCCATCTGAGTAAAGGGCAATATGGCAGAGTGAGTGCTTTGGAAACTGCTAAGCTTATCTGGGATAGGCTGTCCAAAGTGAATGAAGGAGTCTCAACTCAGCGTGACTCTCGAGTTGACGTTCTTCGCAATCTCTTCAATCGCTTCAAAAGACTCGACAATGAAAATGTTCAGCAAACCTTCGATCGTCTCACTGATATCTCAAATGAGCTTCAAGCACTTGGTGCCACTGACATCACCGACCATGAGGTGGTGAAGAAATTGCTGAGATCGCTTGATTCCTCATTTGATACTCTAGCACTGATGATACAAGAACGTGGAGATTACAAGTCACTTGATCCCGCCGATATCCTCGAGAGGCTAAACACTCATGAGTTCCAGCTTGCTGAAAAGAGAGATCTCTATGGTTCGAGCTATGGCAGATCACGTGCCCTGAAGGCCAAGGCAGTCTCTGAATCTGAAGGTGAAGATTCTGGTAGTAGCCTTGGTGATCCTGAAGAACTGAGCCAGGAACTAGCATTGCTCGTGAAGAAATTTCAGAAGTTCTCAAGACTTGGTCGCTTTGGAAAATCCTCAAGGAGTAAAGATTCCTCATCCAGTGATTATAAGAAGAGACTATGCCACAAATGCAAGAAACCCGGTCGCTACATTGAAGGTTGTCCTCAGTGGGAAAAGGAATCAAAGAAGAAGAAATACAAGGATTACAGTTATGATGAGTCAAAGAAGAAGAAGAAATCTTCAAAGTCTTCATCATCAAAATCCTCGAAGTCTTCATCTCACAAGAAGAGCAGCTCCAAGAAGGCTCGGGCATTCATTGGCAAGGAAATGGACTCTGAAGCTGAATCTGAGGAACATGAGGAAGAGGAGGCATCTGAGGAGTCAGAATCTGGTGTGGCGAGTCTAGCTCTCGCTACTGCGTTCCTCAGCAAGTCCATCTTCAACACTGAAGAAAATGGCTCCACCAACAAGGCTGATGAAGGCGATGATGACTACGCTCCCACCTATTGCTTCATGGCAAAAGGTGCCAAGGTACTCAAATACCCCTCCTCTGAATCAAGTGAGGATGAATCTGATGAAAACCTGAAGCTTAGCTACTCTAAACTTGCTAAGATTGCTGTGAAACAACAAAAGGCTTTTGAAAAGGTTCAAAACATGCTAGACAAAAGTGATGATATGTTGGGTGAAGAAATGGATCGCACTAAAACCTTGACAGTCTTCAGTCTAAGTTTGACAACCTTCAAAGTCATCATAACACTCTCTTATCTGATCATGAGAAGCTTTCTTATGAATTTCTTCAAAGAAATCAAGATCTTGAAACGCTAAGAGTGAGTTATGAAGATCTTCGGAAGGAGCGCGATTCATTACTTGCTCAACAAATCAGCGCTGCTCAGGAAGAATTTGTTCCTCCATGTTTGAAGTGCATTGAACAAGAATCTGCTAATTCTTCACCTGAATGTTCAAATGCTTCTAATGTTACAAATTCTTCACCTGTCTCTACTATCACTAATTCCTCATCTGAGGACATTGCTAGTATCGCTAATGATGCAGGGCTGAAGGAATTGTACATGACAGGCATGTATAAAAGCCTCAAAGGGCATCAGGCTCTGTGTGATGTGCTTAAAAAGCAGATCCTCAACAGGAACCCTAGGAAAGAGGGTATTGCCTTTGAGAGGAAACTCAATACTGATGGGACTTACTGGAAGCCTGAGCAGTATCCTAAAACCTCATGGGTTGCTGCAAAGGGACCTCTAGTAGATCCATCTACCTTATCTGGCTTTACATGTGAATCTCCTCATTCTTCTAATGAGTCATTTGACTCCAACTATAAATTGTTCAAAAATCAGAATGGTGAAGTATTTGCTAGATATGTTGGCACTAACTGCAGGAACGGTTCCCCTATGAAGAAAATCTGGGTTCCCAAAAGGTGCCTTGAAAATCTTCAGGTGAATGTCATCATGACACCACCTGTGAAGAATAGGAACCCCAGATCAAAATCTTCATATGTATCCAAGTCCTCATACGGACCAAATTCCTCACGTGGATCAAATTCTTCAAAAGGATCAAAGTCATCATATGAACATCATCATGCTAACACTTCTGTTTTGCAGGAAAGATTTAAGGGCTATGAATATGAGCATTATTCTTCTAACCATTATGTTCATAAGTCCTCGAAGAATTTCTCTGCTTATTCATATGCTTACCCTAACTCCTCTTATGTGAAACGAAGTGGACTGGTTTCTATGCCACCTTTCTCGTATGGAGCTCGCAGAATGATGAACTCTTTGACACCCCTTCAGATGTGGGTGGTGAAGAAAAAGAACTAATTTCTTATGCAGGGTCAGGTCTCCAGACGTGCTTAAATGTCTGAAGAATTTGCTGGAGACCTGAAAGTGCCTGAAAGGGCGCAGGCTAATCATGAAGAAATGAATCCTCATTTCTCACGTCCTCATACTGCTTTATCTGTCTTATTGCTTGATGAAATAGATCTGATGAAATTGATGTCATATTCTTCACTCATGAAGTATATGAGTTCGTAAGTTGCACTAATTCATCTGCAGGATGATCAACCCAAAGCCACTGAGTGGCTCCTCGATAGTGGATGTACGAATCACATGACTAGTGACAAGAATCTGTTGATGGATGTTCCCTTATCTCCATCACATCTGAAGCATATCATCTTCGCTGACAAAGGCAAAAGCAAGGTATTGGGTCTAGGTAAGGTTGCGATCACAAAGGATTAACACATGGACAAAGTCATGCTTGTCGAGTCCTTAGGATACAACCTCATGTCTGTCTCAATGCTTTGTGATCTTGATATGGTTGTTATCTTTGGCAAGTATCGATGTGTTGTGATCATGGAAGCTGACAATTCCAAAGTCTTCGAAGGCTTTAGGAGAGGAGATCTGTATATTGTTGATTTCTCTACAGGACAGAACCAGCTATATGTCTACTTGCAAAAGCTTTAGAAGGCTGGCTATGGCATCGACGACTTGGTCATGCTGGCATGAGGAACTTGCACGCGCTCGCGAAGAAGAAGCATGTCATTGGCATTGAGAATGTCAAATTCCTCAAGGATCACTTGTGCGGAGCCTGTGAAGCTGGAAAGATGACCAAGGCCAAACATCCAGTGAAGACTATCATGACTACCACTCGACCATTTGAATTGCTTCACATGGATCTCTTTGATCCTAATCATTATTCTGCAGTTACAAATGATGCATCTCTATATGGCTTTGTTATTGTTGATGATTACTCTCGTTACACATGGGTGCATATTGTCACTTACAAACATGAAGTGCAGGAAGTCTTCAAACGATTTTCTTCGAGGGCTTCAACCAACTTTGCTGTGAAGATTAAGCACATCAGAAGTGACAATGGAACTGAGTTCAAGAATTCTGGTCTTGATGACTATCTTGATGAACTTGATATTACTCATGAGTTATCTGCTCCTTATACTGCTCAGCAGAATGGCGTCTTGGAGCGCAAGAACAGGACTCTTGTTGAGATGGCTCGCACTATGCTTGATGAGTACAAGACGCCTCGTCGTTTCTGGATTGAGGCAATTGATACTGCATGCCACATCATCAACATGGTATATCTTCACAAATTCTTCAAGAAGACTTCATATGAACTCCTCACTGACAAGAAACCCAATTTGAGTTATTTCAAAGTCTTCGGTGCTAAATGTTGGATTAGAGATCCTCATCACAGTTCTAAATTTGCACCGAAAGCACATGAAGGTTTTATGCTTGGTTACGGAAAGGACTCGCACACCTACAGAGTCTTCAACAACGTTCACCACAAGGTTGTTGAAACTGTAGATGTGCGGTTTGATGAAACTAATGGCTCGCAAAGAGAGCACCTACCTACTGTGCTAGATGAACAATCACCTGAGGAATCCATCAAGTTCAAGGCTACTGAGGATGTCATTCCGGCCGAGGAATCTGCTGAAGAAGTCATTCCAGAACGTGAAGAACATCATGCTGATGCACCTGAGGAAAATGACGCTGAAGAAAATGCTGGTCAAATTCCTCAACGACAACCAGCTCATCCTCGCGTTGTAAATGAAGTGCAGATTGAGAAAATCATCAGTGACATCAACATTCCAGGTCCTCTCACATGCTCAACAGCTTCACATTTATCTAAATTTTGTGGGCATTTTGCTTTTGTCTCTATCTCAGAGCCCACTAAGGTAGATGAAGCATTTATGGAGCCTGAGTGGATTCAAGCTATGCAAGAGGAATTACATCAGTTCGAGCTCAACAACGTCTGGGAACTGGTCAAACGTCCCGATCCTCGCAAGCACAATGTCATTGGCACAAAGTGGATCTACCGCAACAAGCAAGATGAAAATGGCCTTGTGGTGAGGAATAAGGCACGGCTTGTAGCTCAAGGCTACACACAGGTTGAAGGAATTGATTTCGATGAAACCTTTGCACCTGTTTCTAGACTTGAGGCTATTCGCATATTACTTGCTTATGCTAACCATCATGATATCACTTTATATCAAATGGATGTGAAAAGTGCATTCCTCAATGGTAAGCTTGAGGAAGAAGTATATGTTGCTCAACCCCCAGGTTTTGAAGATCCAAAGCATCCTGACAAAGTCTTCAGACTCAATAAGGCCCTCTATGGCCTCAAGCAGGCCCCTCGGGCGTGGTATGATACTTTGAAGGAATTCCTCATGAAGAAAGGCTTCAAACCCGGTTCACTTGACCCTACTCTCTTCACTAAATCTTATGATGGTGAATTGTTTGTGTGCCAAATATATGTTGATGATATCATATTTGGCTGTACTGACCAACGTTAGAGTGATGAATTTGCCTATATGATGAGTGAAGAATATCAAATGTCTATGATGGGAGAATTGAAATTCTTCTTAGGTCTTCAAATTCGTCAACAACACAATGGCATATTCATATCTCAGGAGAAATACCTCAAGGATGTATTGAGGAAATTCGGCATGCAAGATTGCAATGGCGTCAAAATCCCTATGCCCACCAATGCCCATCTATGCACTGATGAAAATGGTATTGACTTCGATCAAAAGGTATACAGCTCCATGATTGGTTCTTTATTATATTTATGTGCATCTAGGCCAGATATTATGCTTAGTGTTTGCATGTGTGCCCGATTTCAAGCTACATTGAAGGAATCACACCATAAGGCTGTGAAGCATATTCTTCGATATCTAGCTCACACACCAACACTTGGATTATGGTACCCCAAGGGCTCGGCTTTTGATCTCATTGGATATTCAGACTCTGACTATGCTGGTGATCGTGTGGACCGCAAGTCAACATCAGGCACATGCCATTTCCTCGGACGATCCTTGGTCTGTTGGTCCTCGAAGAAACAAAACTGCATATCACTGTCTACTGCTGAAGCTGAGTACATTGTTGCTGGTTCTTGCTGTGCTCAATTGCTGTAGATGAAACAAACTCTCAAGGACTACGGCGTCAACATGAAGAATGTGCCTCTCTACTGTGACAATGATAGTGCAATCAAGATTGCTCATAACCCAGCTCAGCACTCGAAGACAAAGCACATTCAGATTCGTCATCATTTTCTCCGTGATCATGTGTGGAAGGGCGACATCTCTATTGAGCATGTAAGGACTGAAGAACAGCTAGCCGATATCTTCACAAAGCCCTTGGATGAGAAGAGATTTAGCAAGTTGAGGTGTGAGCTAAATATCCTAGAATCTTCGAATGTTCTTTGAAAAGGACACTCATCCTAACACTTACACAAAATTGATGACTTAGATGTGCAACACGCGAAGAAACGTTTTTCTTCAATCCATGAAGACTAACACTCTAAGTGTGAAGAAATTAATAAAGTATTTGATTCTCAGAACCCTACGACAATTGTACACGATGTCTGAAATCATCATTCTTATACGATGGGTCACGCCACCACCAAAAGTTGAAAATCTTCAATTTGAGTTTTTCCTCATTTTTGAAATTCCTCAGTTGTTCAAATTCTTCAACTTTGCATTGTCTTCACTCTTTCCGATGTTGTTCTTCATTGGCTATATATATATATATATATATATATATATATATATATATATATATATATATATATATATATATATATATTTATGTCCTCTACAGCATTCACTTATTGATATTTCTTCAAGATGTTTTTTTGGCTAAGTGAATGTGATCGGACCCTTCCCCCTCTATGCTAAACTCAACCCAGTCTATTCACAAATTCTTCATGTGCGTTCTATTTGAAACCCGTTCAAAATCTTCACTGTGTCCTTGTCAGCTGAAGAATTTGCGAACGAAAACTTTAAAATATTCTAATCTAAATTTTCGGCTGTTGCCGCCTAAACCGTTCCACATCCCACGATAATACTTATCTATTCACCCACGATCTCACACGATCTCCATTTCTCAGTACGTGGGTGACACATGTCAAGCAAATGAGAACGGTTAGGGGCACATTCGTCCTATTTCTTCGGACGACTGGTTTTTCACCTCGGCTATAAATACCCCTCCCCTTCCTCACTTCATTTTTACTCCGCTCGACCTCACTCCCTCGCTCGAGCTCTCAAACCCTAGCGCCGCTGCTACTTCCATCATCTCCGGTGAGGAAGAGCTTCACTGCCTTGACCTCATCACCGGTGTACTCGCGCCGGCCGCGGATTTCTTCACTCCGCCGCCGCCGTAGCTGTCTTCTTCTGCCAAGTTAGGGCGTGGAAGATCTGAACCGACGAGCTTCAAATCTACACTTTCCAGTTCATCGTGTTCTTCGTCAAGGGTAATTAAAAGTTACTTTTACTGCTCTTGTTGATTCTGATGTTTTCAACAAAATCTTCAAAAGGTGTTTATTCTTCAAATCTTCACACACTAAACATCTCACACATCATCTGTTCTTGATCTGTTTCCCTAAGCATCATTTTTCTTCAAGATTCCTCAATTGTGTGGATTTTTAATCTGTACAACTCTAGATCCTGAGACAAAGAGTGCTTAGTGAAATTCCTCAAGACTCATCTGGTCAAATTCCTCAAACTTGTTCTTTTTGCAAAAACTTCTGAGAATGCATATGACCTCTCCAAATTCCTCGCAACTATATTCTGTTCACAGGTACACATGTCCGCTGCTGAATCACTAGGTTCTCATCAACTTAACTCATTTGCAGCGTTCCTCGAAGAAAAGTTGCACACCTCTTCAGAGAATTCTATTGTTCAGATTCCTCAGCTGAAGAAAATGGCTGATGGCAAGAAGCCTCGGAAGGGTGGAAAGAGACCTGAGGTCAACACTGCTTTCGAAATCCCAGATGGCATTTACAAGGATTATTGCAAACTTGATGAGGCCAAACATGGCAAGGAGGACAAAAATCAGCGCAAGGTGCGCATACAAAGGATAGAGAGGAGATGGGCACGGGAATGGAGGGAATACAGATATGTCACTCCTAAGTACATGAAGAAATTCGCTCTTAACCCTCCATGCCCAAGACCTCCATTGGCACCTGGCCAAGGAGCTGATCCTACCAGCCTCAAGCGTGGTGAGGACTATCCTGATGAATGGGCCAAGTGCTAGGCCAAGCTAGCCAAAATGGCTAAGGATGCAGTGAGGAAATTCAATGAAGACTCTGCTGCTGCTACTGCCACTGTTGAGGCCTCTGCAGGCAAGCCAAAGAAGGCCATGGCAAAGAAGCCTGCTCACAAGCCCAGTGCTTCAACCTCTATGCCCTCACGGCCAAGATCCTCAGCAATGCTCTGACGGCCAATTTCTTCAAAGCCCTCACGGCCAATTCCTCAAGCTGCACCAGCCCCTCCAAACTCCTCAGCTCCCCTGTCCAAATCCTCAGCACATGTGCATCTTGCCTCGTGGCAAAGGACGACAGGCATCTCTATTGCCTCAGGAGCCTTTGGAAGTTCTTCAGCTCCACCAAATTCCTCAACTGGCCCCACTCTGCTGAAGACAAAGGTCACTGCTGGACGAGGTTCTCGACCAAGTCCTCACAAGAAGCAGGTCGCCTTTCAAGTACCGTCTAATGAAGATGAAGCTGATGATGAGGAACTTGCTGAGATCATCAGGGACAGGCAGCTCAGGGCCGCAAGAGCCAAAGGCACAAATGTGCCTCTTTTGCTGGATCCGAAGAAGATCCTGGACTTCATTGATCTATGGCACAAAGATCCAAACACTCCCTTGCCAGAATTGAACCTCACTCCTTGTCAAAGTCATGTATTGACTGCCTACATTGATGAAGAGAAATGGAAATATGAACAGGGGTGGAAGGTGAAGAAAGCACAGTACAAGAAAGAGCGCTTTCTGAAGCAAAACGTCTTGAAGCTTTCACCTGAAGAACTTGTAGCTCTGCAAACAGAGATCAAGCAACTGAGTGATGAATTTGATTGCTACTATGCTGACTGGCTTGGAGTCAAGGTCAGATTTGTGAAGTTGTCTGAGAAGTTCACTACCAATGTTGCAGCCCCAACACAATAAGAAATTCCTCAGGCTAAGGCGTCTGCTCAGCCTACAGAAGAACATGCCAGTACCGCTGATGAAAATCAGGCTGGTGATGAAACTGCTAGTGTCAGGGCTGATGACTGCATTCCAACCGCTGATGCCTCTGCCAGGGCAACCACTAGTGTTGCGCCTAAAGAAATAGTCAGGCCAGCTGAAGCGTCAACCGCTGTGCCTGGAGAAACTGAAAAGGCCAGGGCAACTGCATCAGTTGTGCCTGAAGTAAATGAGCCAATTTCCTCTGCTCCTCCGGCACCTACACCAAGTCCAATTCTTCCTTCTGCCTCAGATGTGAAGAAGACCAAGGCTGCATAGCGTGCAGCTGTGAAGAAAAGGAAAGCATCAACTTCATCAGATTCTTCAGCTCCCAAGAAGATGAAGAAATTGACTAGTTCCTTTGAGAATCCAATAGATGCTGTTCCAGTCTCAAGCATGCCATCAAAGGAACTCGTTCCTTTTGATGAAGAATATGTGATCCCAAGCAGATCAGATGAAGAGATTCCTTCTGCTGCTTCATCAGAGCAGTTGGATGAAGAAATTGAAGCGGATGAAATCCCTTCAACCCCAATCGTCTCATCGCCCATGCTCAGTTTACTGCTGAAGAGGCTGGCGTTCAAGAAATGAGTGATGAAGAAGAGGATGTGGACATTGGAAGCACTACTCCAGTGATGAATGATGACTTTTGGGAAAGTCAGCACCACAATTCTCCTCTGTTCACACATCTGCAACAAATTCCTCAGTCCCCAGTGACTACTGTTCAAATGGGATCTGAGGAACCGCACCCCACATCGTCTGTCCATGAAGAGATTCCAGCCACTAGTGCTGATGAAATTGTAAATGAAGAATTGAAGACCCATCCTGCCACTGAAGAAGAACCTGAAATTCCTCAGCCTGTGGATCCTGAGATTGCGATTCCTGAGGTTGTGATGCAATTGACTGATACTCCTCAGCCCAAGCCAAAGGATCCCTTCTCAAAGAAGCAGAAATTCAAGGCTGATGACTTCTTCGTCGAGCATGTGTTCTTCACCAACTATAACCCATATGACTCTGCTCGTCTTAGAAGGAAGCGTTTCTGGACTGCCAGCCAAGCCAATTTCTATTCTTCACTACTTTTCAACAAAGACAAAGTCTTCGACCACGAGCATATTCCTCACGTGGACATGGAATCACTGCCTTGCTTCACCCCAGTCCTCAGTGTGCTTCATGACGCAGGACTGCTCAACTTTTGCACTGACATTGTTGATTGGAATGAAGAGCTTATTCTTCAGTTCTATGCAACACTGCACATCACAGGAGATGCCGACGATGTGAACTCTTGGGTTTTGGACTGGATGACAGAGAATACACACTACAAAGCACCGGCCTCTGAATTGCTTCATGCCGTGCCTGTCAGTCCTCCCCTTGAAGGTGCTCGTTGTCTGTACCATGAACCTGAATGTCACGACTGGTTTTTCAATAAAATAATTATTGAGAAACCAATCCCTGTTACGGACCAGCGAGGAAGAATTCCTTCTCACTGATAGACAATACATTGGTCACAGAAGAAAAAAATACCAGGAGTACTAAATATAATACAAAGTTGAGCAGAGACTGCCCAACAATTTATTACATGCACGCCGATAAAACAATACGGCGGATAGGGTGGCAGACTACTAATTCACGATAATGACGATGGTGGAGATATCACCGCGAGGCGAGTGATATGTCTCCAGAAGACTACAGCTCTTCGAGCGTCGGAGTGAGACTCGAGAAGACTTATTGCGGGTGGCGGAAGCATATACAATACAAGAGACCAAAATCCGGGATCGCGCAGGACTGACTGGGACTCCTCTAGGCATCGGACACGCTATCAAACTCTTCATCCAAGAGATCGCCTTCGTCAACATCTGGCCAAATCAACAAGCTAGGTGAGTACTATGAAAGTACTCGCAAGACAGTTCGGACATAAGGTATAACAAATGCAAACATGAAACACATGAATAAGTTAACCAGTGCGATCAGACATAGAGATAATAAATACTGGGTGCCAAGCGAGGGTCTGAATGACGCCTCGAGCGGAAACTGCCGAATAGTAATACGGGTGCCAAACGAGTGTCTGAAAGACTCCTCGAGAGGAAAATGCGGAATAATAATACAGGTGCCAAACGAGTGTCTGAAAGACTCCTCGAGCGGAAAATGCGGAATAATAATGCAGGTGCCAAACGAGTGTCTGAAAGACTCCTCGAGCGGAAAATGCGGAATAATAATACAGGTGCCAAACGAGTGTCTGAAAGACTCCTCGAGCGGAAAATGCGGAATGATAATGCCACAGTCGGGCGTCGGGGCGACACCACATAAAGGGCTTATAACAGAAAGTAAAGGCAGTGCATGCCGCAGTCGGACGTCTGAGCGACATCACATAAAGGGCTTATATCGAAAGTGAGAAACGAGTACACGCCACAGTCGGACGTCTGCGCGACGTCACCTAAAGGGCTTATATCACATTTCATTATTACAACAGCTCGGAGACATAAATTATCACAAGCATGAGACACAAAATAAAGCTTGTCCATCCACTGGAATAACAATAAAACCTGAGATTTTACCACTTGAGCTTGTTCACCGGGGACAAGTTTTTCACATGGATAGATATGGATATAATGTATACACTACTGATCATGGATACGATGATTTGGAAAGAATTGACTCTGCAGAGTTTGTACTTAACCACAGCCAACGGATTTCAGTAGTCACGGGGACTAGTTCCGTCTACGGTGTTCTGGAAGGAACACGTCTAACCAGTACACACCCAATTCAACCATCCGAAGCCAGGGATCACCCTCGGCAACATTCAAGAAAAAACCTTGAGTCGGGGAGGCTACAACCTCGCGTAGCATGGGATCAAATTTCTATACGCGCGCTATAAGGGGGTGCCCCCCCTCTCGGTCCCAACCGGAAACACCCATGCCCCCTGACCGAATGACTGGCTTTAATCCTGGGCCAAGGTACCATCATCCTGGCCTCTCTGTTTGGTGTGTACACGGAAAGAGGTTACCAACTTACTAAACCGTATCCTGGCAATGAGACATGTGGTAGCACGGAAAGGGGAAGGGACGATAACACGGCTCCAACCATGTTAACGTCGGAAAAGTCGGATGACACAAGGCTGGCATGCTACAACAGTACCACCTTGCTGCCCTTCATGTCACCACATGATTAGGCCACCTCTCATCAGAGGTCATCGCAACTTTGGAACATGCGGGAAAAGATCGATAACGTGGCTCCAACCATGTTAACGTCGAAGAAAGTCGGATGACGCAAGGCTGGCATGCTACAACAGTACCACCTTGCTGCCCTTCATGTCACTACATGATTAGGCCACCTCTCATCAGAGGTCATCGCAACTTCGGAACAACCGGGTCGTTGCCTTACGAGCAACGAGATATTTACCGACACTCATATGCCACACACAAACTTTCACATGAACATGCAAAACTTCTGCCATATCAAATGTCCAAACATGCTTGCCTGGTTCGGAGAAGTCGGAATCTAGCTCGGCGAAGTTCGCGGCTCCGTCACCTCTCCCGGAATCTACGGCAATCACGAAACGGGTACTAACGTGAAAACCAACACATGCACAGAAACTTTGCCAAATATTTCCCAAATAAATCCCATAAAAAACTAGACAAAATTTTAAGAATGTCAGAAAAAGAATCACTCAAAAATACCTTTTTATTAAAAAGTTATAAAGGTTTCTGTCCAGGGACCTTTCTGTAATGAAACAGAAAAGTTCCAGGGTTTTAACTGAGAAAACAGAAAACGGTTCGTTTGGAAATGCGCAAGCGCAAGAGAGAAGACGTATTTTGCCCGAAGGCGTCAACAGAAAACGGTTCGGGGAAATAGAACAGAGGCTGACACGCGGGGCCCGCATGTCAGGTTTGAAAAGGCTCGCCGGCGCCCGAAGACGGCGGTGGACGCCGGCGTCGAACCACGGCGAGTTAGGAGAAACGGAGGGTACCAAGAGCTTCGGTGTCTTCTTCCGCGTCGGTGGGTGGTGGACTCGTCCAACGGGGAGCACCACGTCGACGGCGACACTATCTCCGGCGGACGGCGGCTCGGGTGAGGATGGGGAACTCCGGTGGAGGGCTGCAAGCTTCAAATTGAAGTGCGGGTCAGAACGAGAGATGCATGGTGAAGTTACTGGCAAGAGAATGGAGGCTGCGGAGCACACACGGGGGCGAATCGGGCTGGATCCCGTGGCGGGTCGCGGCGGCCGGAGTCGAGGAAGGAGACCTCCTCGGGGCTCTTCCAGTGGCTAGGCGTGCTCTAGAGGAAGTGCAGAGCTGGTGGGTGCTCGAGTTGAAGCTCGGGACCTCTATTTATAGGCAGATCGACGGGGTGGCCGTGAACGGAGAATCTCCGGCGAGCGATTACGGCGGAGCAGTGGGTTGGCAGAGGGTTTGAGCGGTCGGGCAGCATCGGTGGATGTTACGGGACTCGTTTTGCAGCTAAACGGAGCTGGCCCTGGCGTAATGGCGTCTGCCCACGGTGAGGTGACCGCACGGGCTCAACGGCGGCAGAGAGCGCGCTCCGCGCCCTGCGGTTCACGACGAGAGCGGCAGCGCATTCGGGGGAGTGGACGGCCACGCGGCGGGCTCCGGTGGTTTGGGCGGCGCTGGGTGGAGTCGTCGGCGCCGTGTCTCCCGCTGGCGTCCGCAAAGCCGCCGCCGGCGTCGGTCACGGGGCGGCGCACCTCCTGCTGCCCGTCGCCGACGCCCGCAAGGTGCCAGGCGCTCGTGCGGTGCAGGGACAAGTGGGCGAGGACGAGGAGCAAGGCGACGCGGCGGCACTGGCGAGATCGATGCCCGTTTCTGAAGAAAACGACAGCAAGCACTGAACTGAAACTCTGAAGTTACTGAAACTTGACAGTGACCATGCATTGCAGGTGTTCGACAGTAGGTTTTGGTAAAGAGGTAAATTTTGCTGGAGCTGTAACTTGGTGAGATGACCACTCAAAGCACCCAGGGGCTGCATGAATTTATTTGGAATTTTTGGAGAAGGTTTTGAATGAATTTCACCAAATTTGCCAAATCTGGTCCAAACTTGCAGCTGATGTAGTTTGAAAATTTTGAACTGGAGACCAGTGGATCTTCATGGTTCTAGGTTGAGGGTTCAAAGGACTAGGAGTGGAAAGAAGTTTGGTGGTAAAAGTCCAAACAGAAAATGGAGTTCCTTTGTAAATCTCCAAGAGGTAGAATAGAAGGCAGAAAATATTTGAATAGAATTTGAATGGAAAATAAATACATGGGGAGGTTCAACTTGCTGGATTTGATGTAAATCATGATCCAGAGGTGAGGGAGTGTTTAGGAGAGAGGATTTGCACTTATGCCATGGCAAGAAGGAATAGTTGAAAGTGGCAAAGTACCTTCCAAAAGCCATAGTGCAAATTCAGAAAAAGGTTTTCAAAAGTTCTTTTCCCAAATGAAAAAAAACATTTTGTCTTGAGTCCAAATGAAGAGCAAGAACTCCCAAGGTCAAAGGCAGATCTTGGGTGAATCCAAATAAAATTTTTGCCATAAAGAAAATATATGAGAGGGAGAGTTCTCTTGAAGGAAAAATTTTAAATCACTCCCCTCAAGTCAAATAAAATCTTTTCAAAAAAGAATCCAAATAAAAACTTGGGTGCCACAACACCTACCCCCTTAGGAAAAATCTCGTCCTCGAGATTTCTGCTGATCCTCAAATAGATATGGATACTCTACTCGAAGGAAATCCTCCCTTTCCCATGTAGCTTCATCCTCAGTGTGGTTGCTCCACTGAACCCTGAAAAACTTTGTCGTTTTCTGACGGGTCCTCCGTTCAGACTCTTCTAAAATCTTTACTGGCCTTTCTCTGTAGGTGAGATCTGGTTGTATATCAGTGTCCTCATGAGGTACATGTATTTCTGGGTTGCTTACACATTTCCTCAACTGCGAGACGTGGAATACGTCATGGACGTCTGACAGCTCCTTGGGTAGGTCTAGCTGGTAGGCTACCGTGCCTCTTCGTGCCTTCACACAAAATGGTCCAATAAATCTTGGGGCTAGTTTCCCCTTTATTTTGAACCATTGCAGACCCCTCATAGGAGATACTCGGAGGTATACGGAATCACCAGGTTCAAAGCTGACCTCACGATGCTTCTGATCATAGTAGCTCTTTTGTCGGCTCTGTGCTGTCTTGAGTCTGTCCCTGATTTGTTTAACTTTTTCCTCGGCCTCCTTAAGCATATCTGGGCCAAAGATACGGCTGTCACCTGTTTCTGACCAATTCAATGGGGTACGACACCTCCGTCCGTACAATGCTTCAAAGGGTGCCATTTGCAAGCTGGCTTGGTAACTGTTGTTGTACGCAAATTCGGCATAGGGAAAACTCTCTTCCCAACTGGATCCATAGGTGAGTACACAGGCTCTTAGCATATCCTCTAGGATTTGGTTTACACGCTCTGTTTGTCCATCTGTCTGAGGGTGGTATGCTGTACTGAAAGCCAGTTGTGTGCCCAGAGCTTGTTGTAGGTGTTCCCAAAATTTGGAGACGAATTGGGTGCCTCGGTCAGATATTATAGTCTTTGGGACTCCGTGCAAGCAAACTATACGGGAGAGATAGAGTTTTTCCAGTCTTTGTGTGGAGTAGGTAGTCTTCACGGGAATGAAGTGTGCAACCTTGGTTAGTCGGTCTGTGATGACCCATATGGCGTCATTTCCGCGTTGCGATCGGGGTAATCCGACAATGAAGTCCATTCCGATTTCATCCCATTTCCACTCCGGTATCCTGTTAGGCTGGAGTAGCCCTGCTGGCTTTTGGTGCTCGGCCTTGATGCGCTGACATGAATCACAACAAGCAATGAATGTGGCTATATCTCTTTTCATACCGTGCCACCAAAATCTTTCCTGGATGTCCTTGTACATTTTGGTTCCTCCAGGATGGATCGAGTATGGGGCGGTGTGGCTTTCCGTCAAGATCTGTTGCTTGAGTTCCTCAATGTTAGGTACGCAAAGCCTGTCCCGGTACCATAATGTTCCTTCACTGTCCGTGACGAATTCTGAAGTCTTACTACGATTCATTTTCTTCTTTATGCCTTCGATACTGGGGTGTCCCTGTTGGGCCTTCTTGATTTGTTCCACTAGGGTGGGTTGTATCTCCATGTTCGATATGGTGCCCTCAGAGACTAACATCATGTTGAGCCGAGTGAACTCTCGCTGAAACTCAGGCCTCAAACTTTGCTGACCGTCACTGTCCGGGCTGGGGTTTCGACTAAGGGCATCGGCCACTACATTTGCCTTCCCTGGGTGGTAGTGAATACCGACGTCATAGTCCTTGACCAGTTCCAACCAGCGTCGTTGGCGTAAATTCAGCTCTGGCTGTGTGAAAATATATTTGAGGCTCTTATGGTCTGTATATATTTCACAGCGATTTCCCAACAGAAAGTGCCTCCACTCCTTGAGTGCATGTATAACTGCTGCTAGTTCCAAGTCATGTGTTGGGTAATTTTCCTCATGTTTTCGCAGCTGTCTGGAGGCATATGCGACAACTTTGCCATCCTGCATTAGCACACATCCGAGACCTTTTCGGGACGCGTCACAATACACCTCAAAGCTCTTGTGTATGTCTAGTACGGTTAAGACTAGTGCGGTTGTTAGCTTCTTCTTGAGTTCTTGGAAGCTCTGCTCACATGCTTCCGCCCATACGAATTTCTTGTCCTTCTTGAGTAACTGTGTTATAGGTTTTGCCACAGTGGAGAATCCTTCAATAAATCTCCTGTAATATCCGGCCATTCCTAGGAAACTCCGTACATCTGTAACATTCGCGGGTGGCTTCCAGTCCAGTATGGCCTTGACCTTTTCTGGGTCTACGGCCACGCCTTCTTGGTTCAATATATGGCCCAAGAAACCAACTTTTCTTAGCCAAAATTCGCATTTGCTAAAATTTGGCGTACAACTGATGTTTCCTCAATTCTCCCAAAACAATTCTGAGGTGCTCAGCATGTTCTTCTGGTGTCCTTGAGTAAACCAGAATGTCGTCAATGAATACCACCACAAATTTGTCCATGAATTTCATGAATACTTTGTTCATGAGGTGGACGAAATATGCGGGGGCGTTTGTTAGTCCAAACGGCATCACCGTAAACTCGTATAACCCATATCTGGAAGTGAAAGCTGTCTTGGGAATATCTTCCGTCCGTACCTTCAATTGGTGATATCCCGATCGCAAATCAATTTTCGAGAATACCTTGGCCTGTGCGAGCTAGTCAAACAAATCATTTATTCGTGGCATCGGATATTTGTTTTTGATGGTGACCATATTGAGGGCTCGATAGTCTATGCACAGCCTTAAAGTCCCATCCTTTTTTTTGGCGAACAACACAGGCGAACCCCAAGGTGAGGAGCTGGCTCGAATAAATCCCTTGTCCAATAATTCTTTTATCTGCTTCTTTAACTCCACCAATTCTGAGGGTGCCATTCTATATGGCTTCTTATAAATGGGAGCGGTGCCAGGTGCTAGTTCGATGCTGAATTCGATCTCTCGGTCTGGTGGCATGCCTGGTAGTTCTTCCGGGAACACATCAGGGAACTCGCATACCACTGGCACTTTTCTTAATTCTGCGATGTCCATCTTGTTCAATTTTGGTTTCTGTGATCGTGGCCTTTCTTGAGCGGAAACTCTTATAGTCTTGCCGTGATGGTGAGTGAGAATCACTGTCCGATTGAAACAGTCGATGAATCCTTTGTTGGTGGTCAACCAGTCCATTCCTAAAATGACATCCAGTCCTTTACTTTCCAACACGATGAGATTCGCGTGGAATGGTAGTCCTTCGAACTCAATGACCACTCCTTGGCAGTAACCCTGAGCAATTTGCTTATTTCCGGGGGACTTGATGATCATAGATTTTTCCAAGGGGAGTATCGGAAAACCATGTTGCGAAACAAAACTCTTCGAAACGAATGAATGGGAAGCTCCAGAATCAAACAAAACCGTGGCAGGTACTGTGTTGACAGGGAACGTACCGAGCACGATGTCTGGGGCATTCTGCGCTTCTTCCCTGGTCACATGGTTCAAGTGACCCTTCCTGTGGTTGTTGCTGGGATTGAAGTTGTTGCGCTTGGGGGCTGGATTGTTTCCACCATTGTTCGGCTTGGGTGCCGAGTCTCTTGGCTTCGGGCACTGTTTAGCATAATGCCCTTGTTGACCACAAGCATAGCAGGTGACCCCTGGACGGTATGTTAACTCCTTGTCTCTGGCATGAAATTGTCCGACGGGTCTTGGCTCAGTAGTCGTGGATCTCCTCGTGTCTGTCCTTGGGACCTCAGTCTTGCCTCGGTTGCTGCGGGCAAGAGTCGTCTTGTCCCTCTTTCGCTTGCGGATATCTTCCAGACTACGGCGCTCATTCTCCAGGGTGATGGCCTTGTCCACCAGCGTCTTAAAATCTGGAAAGGTGTGTACAATCAGTTGGCATCTTAATGCTGGTGCCAGGCCGTCCAGGAATTTTTTCCATCTTCTTGTTTTCTGTCATGTGCTCGTCGTAGGCATAACGAGACAGTTGGGTAAACTGGCCGTTGTATTCTGTGACGGTCATGCCTCTTTGCTTCAGGTCATCAAACTCTCTCTTCTTGATCTTTAGGATGCTCCTGGGAATGTGTGCCCCACGGAAGCCTTCCTTGAATTCTTCCCAGGTGATGTTGTGTTCCCTGGGGTGCATGTGTAGGAAGTTTTCCCACCATGCTGCGGCTGCTCCAGTAAGGTAGTGTGGTGCATAAAGCACCTTCTCATGATCTGAGCATTGAGCGATAATCAGTTTCCTTTCAATCTCGCGAAGCCAATCATCGGCTTCCAGTGGCCTGTCGGTGTGAGCAAAAGTTGAGGGGCGAGTCTTCTGTAACTCAGATAACTTGGAATGTGGTTGATAGGGTTCACGGTGGTTTCCCATATTGATGACATGGTTCATCATCTCCTGGTGCTGTTGCTGGCTTTGCTCGAAGAGACGGCATACTTGAGATAGTGCCGCTTCGCTGTCCTGTTGGCTGGACTGACCCTGAGTGAAATTGTTGCTGGTCTGTGTTCCGTAAACCTCTTCTGGCTGATTGGGCATAGAGCGAGTCCAAGGGCGAGACATTTTTCCAGTCTGGGGTATCATTTGCAAAACCCATGAGAAAAACCGTGTAGCGCAGGAAAACCCTTGCAAAGGCAATAATCAAAAAGGCTTCAAGGTTTTCAAGAAACACAAATGATTTTCACGGAGAAGAAGTGCTTAACACAAATCTTACATGCGAAAGCAAACACAAGATACAGCACTCAGGTTGTGCGTACACAATCCTGACATGTTATTAAAAACTAGCGTACTACTCCGGAAGGCAGCAAACACACCAACACAAACTAGCGTACAGATAAAAACAACACATCAAACAAGCAGGCATAACACGTGGCTACTCGGTGCTCTCAGTTGGAGATGGTGAAGATCTCCTTCCCCTTGCCGAGGGCAAGGCTCAGCGGTCCAGGAGAATCAACCTCCTCCTCTCTAGCTGGCTCCTGGCGTGCGACGCTGCGCTGCGGTGATGGTGCGGGGGCGACTGGCGGTAGAGCGCGTGCGGCAGGCGGTGCGGCTCTGACTGGAGTAGGAGCGATGACTCGGTCGAACTCCTCAGTGGTAGGCAGACGGCGAGCAGTGGCCAAAACGGCCGGTGCATACGAGGCTGAAGACGAGACGAATGTCAGAGGCGGCGCCGTGTGGAGAAGCTCCTTCCTGCTGGCAGGACCGCCCCGGACTAAGTCCATGCGGGCAGCCACAAGATCATCTACGAGGTTGTCGAAAGACTCCTCCAGGGCCTTGAGATACTCCACAACCATCTCGATGGCTTCATCTCGCTCTCCCCGATGGCAGGCGAACGCATAGTGGCTGGTGTAAGGCACATGGCATGGGAGGTAGCGGTAGCGACGAGTCTTCATCGTAGGAAGGATGTCCCGAAGGCGAGCTATCGCCTCCCGGGCAGCCATCTGCATGGCATGCCTCTCCGTAGGCATGGCCCTTCCCACAAAACGGAAGTGGCGTGCAGCTGAACGTCCTCCCTTGAACTGCACCACAGCCTGGTGCATAGACACGTCGTCACTGAGCTTGTGCTGATAGAGGGTGAACTCCGGGCGAGCTGCTGGCCCGATCGCGAGCTAGGTGATGGAGACGAGGAGCTTGACAAACCCCTCGGGCACGTTGGTGAACACTCGATTCTCACAGCTGTTGCCAGCCATCTACAAAAGTAGGCAAAAATTCTGAGTAGTCATGTCATAAATTTTATGATGACCAACAGAAAATAGCTACAATTGCAAAATGCTGAAGAAGCACGAAAGACGCTAATCACTGATTAGCGGTCGCACCTAGTGGCTTCCTACAGTCAGCCTGGCTCTGATACCAAGCTTGTCACGACCCGTTTTTCAATAAAATAATTATTGAGAAACCAATCCCTGTTACGGACCAGCGAGGAAGAATTCCTTCTCACTGATAGACAATACATTGGTCACAGAAGAAAAAAATACCAGGAGTACTAAATATAATACAAAGTTGAGCAGAGACTGCCCAACAATTTATTACATGCACGCCGATAAAACAATACGGCGGATAGGGTGGTAGACTACTAATTCACGATAATGACGATGGTGGAGATATCACCGCGAGGCGAGTGATATGTCTCCAGAAGACTACAGCTCTTCGAGCGTCGGAGTGAGACTCGAGAAGACTTATTGCAGGTGGCGGAAGCGTATACAATACAAGTGACCAAAATCCGGGATCGCGCAGGACTGACTGGGACTCCCCTAGGCATCGGACACGCTATCAAACTCTTCATCCAAGAGATCGCCTTCGTCAACATCTGGCCAAATCAACAAGCCAGGTGAGTACTATGAAAGTACTCGCAAGACAGTTCGGACATAAGGTATAACAAATGCAAACATGAAACACATGAATAAGTTAACCAGTGCGATCAGACATAGAGATAATAAATACTGGGTGCCAAGCGAGGGTCTGAATGACGCCTCGAGCGGAAACTGCCGAATAGTAATACGGGTGCCAAACGAGTGTCTGAAAGACTCCTCGAGAGGAAAATGCGGAATAATAATACAGGTGCCAAACGAGTGTCTGAAAGACTCCTCGAGCGGAAAATGCGGAATAATAATGCAGGTGCCAAACGAGTGTCTGAAAGACTCCTCGAGCGGAAAATGCGGAATAATAATACAGGTGCCAAACGAGTGTCTGAAAGACTCCTCGAGCGGAAAATGCGGAATGATAATGCCACAGTCGGGCGTCGGGGCGACACCACATAAAGGGCTTATAACAGAAAGTAAAGGCAGTGCATGCCGCAGTCGGACGTCTGAGCGACATCACATAAAGGGCTTATATCGAAAGTGAGAAACGAGTACACGCCACAGTCGGACGTCTGCGCGACGTCACCTAAAGGGCTTATATCACATTTCATTATTACAACAGCTCGGAGACATAAATTATCACAAGCATGAGACACAAAATAAAGCTTGTCCATCCACTGGAATAACAATAAAACCTGAGATTTTACCACTTGAGCTTGTTCACCGGGGACAAGTTTTTCACATGGATAGATATGGATATAATGTATACACTACTGATCATGGATACGATGATTTGGAAAGAATTGACTCTGCAGAGTTTGTACTTAACCACAGCCAACGGATTTCAGTAGTCACGGGGACTAGTTCCGTCTACGGTGTTCTGGAAGGAACACGTCTAACCAGTACACACCCAATTCAACCATCCGAAGCCAGGGATCACCCTCGGCAACATTCAAGAAAAAACCTTGAGTCGGGGAGGCTACAACCTCGCGTAGCATGGGATCAAATTTCTATACGCGCGCTATAAGGGGGTGCCCCCCCTCTCGGTCCCAACCGGAAACACCCATGCCCCCTGACCGAATGACTGGCTTTAATCCTGGGCCAAGGTACCATCATCCTGGCCTCTCTGTTTGGTGTGTACACGGAAAGAGGTTACCAACTTACTAAACCGTATCCTGGCAATGAGACATGTGGTAGCACGGAAAGGGGAAGGGACGATAACACGGCTCCAACCATGTTAACGTCGGAAAAGTCGGATGACACAAGGCTGGCATGCTACAACAGTACCACCTTGCTGCCCTTCATGTCACCACATGATTAGGCCACCTCTCATCAGAGGTCATCGCAACTTTGGAACATGCGGGAAAAGATCGATAACGTGGCTCCAACCATGTTAACGTCGAAGAAAGTCGGATGATGCAAGGCTGGCATGCTACAACAGTACCACCTTGCTGCCCTTCATGTCACTACATGATTAGGCCACCTCTCATCAGAGGTCATCGCAACTTCGGAACAACCGGGTCGTTGCCTTACGAGCAACGAGATATTTACCGACACTCATATGCCACACACAAACTTTCACATGAACATGCAAAACTTCTGCCATATCAAATGTCCAAACATGCTTGCCTGGTTCGGAGAAGTCGGAATCTAGCTCGGCGAAGTTCGCGGCTCCGTCACCTCTCCCGGAATCTACGGCAATCACGAAACGGGTACTAACGTGAAAACCAACACATGCACAGAAACTTTGCCAAATATTTCCCAAATAAATCCCATAAAAAACTAGACAAAATTTTAAGAATGTCAGAAAAAGAATCACTCAAAAATACCTTTTTATTAAAAAGTTATAAAGGTTTCTGTCCAGGGACCTTTCTGTAATGAAACAGAAAAGTTCCAGGGTTTTAACTGAGAAAACAGAAAACGGTTCGTTTGGAAATGCGCAAGCGCAAGAGAGAAGACGTATTTTGCCCGAAGGCGTCAACAGAAAATGGTTCGGGGAAATAGAACAGAGGCTGACACGCGGGGCCCGCATGTCAGGTTTGAAAAGGCTCGCCGGCGCCCGAAGACGGCGGTGGACGCCGGCGTCGAACCACGGCGAGTTAGGAGAAACGGAGGGTACCAAGAGCTTCGGTGTCTTCTTCCGCGTCGGTGGGTGGTGGACTCGTCCAACGGGGAGCACCACGTCGACGGCGACACTATCTCCGGCGGACGGCGGCTCGGGTGAGGATGGGGAACTCCGGTGGAGGGCTGCAAGCTTCAAATTGAAGTGCGGGTCAGAACGAGAGATGCATGGTGAAGTTACTGGCAAGAGAATGGAGGCTGCGGAGCACACACGGGGGCGAATCGGGCTGGATCCCGTGGCGGGTCGCGGCGGCCGGAGTCGAGGAAGGAGACCTCCTCGGGGCTCTTCCAGTGGCTAGGCGTGCTCTAGAGGAAGTGCAGAGCTGGTGGGTGCTCGAGTTGAAGCTCGGGACCTCTATTTATAGGCAGATCGACGGGGTGGCCGTGAACGGAGAATCTCCGGCGAGCGATTACGGCGGAGCAGTGGGTTGGCAGAGGGTTTGAGCGGTCGGGCAGCATCGGTGGATGTTACGGGACTCGTTTTGCAGCTAAACGGAGCTGGCCCTGGCGTAATGGCGTCTGCCCACGGTGAGGTGACCGCACGGGCTCAACGGCGGCAGAGAGCGCGCTCCGCGCCCTGCGGTTCACGACGAGAGCGGCAGCGCATTCGGGGGAGTGGACGGCCACGCGGCGGGCTCCGGTGGTTTGGGCGGCGCTGGGTGGAGTCGTCGGCGCCGTGTCTCCCGCTGGCGTCCGCAAAGCCGCCGCCGGCGTCGGTCACGGGGCGGCGCACCTCCTGCTGCCCGTTGCCGACGCCCGCAAGGTGCCAGGCGCTCGTGCGGTGCAGGGACAAGTGGGCGAGGACGAGGAGCAAGGCGACGCGGCGATACTGGCGAGATCGATGCCCGTTTCTGAAGAAAACGACAGCAAGCACTGAACTGAAACTCTGAAGTTACTGAAACTTGACAGTGACCATGCATTGCAGGTGTTCGACAGTAGGTTTTGGTAAAGAGGTAAATTTTGCTGGAGCTGTAACTTGGTGAGATGACCACTCAAAGCACCCAGGGGCTGCATGAATTTATTTGGAATTTTTGGAGAAGGTTTTGAATGAATTTCACCAAATTTGCCAAATCTGGTCCAAACTTGCAGCTGATGTAGTTTGAAAATTTTGAACTGGAGACCAGTGGATCTTCATGGTTCTAGGTTGAGGGTTCAAAGGACTACGAGGGGAAAGAAGTTTGGTGGTAAAAGTCCAAACAGAAAATGGAGTTCCTTTGTAAATCTCCAAGAGGTAGAATAGAAGGCAGAAAATATTTGAATAGAATTTGAATGGAAAATAAATACATGGGGAGGTTCAACTTGCTGGATTTGATGTAAATCATGATCCAGAGGTGAGGGAGTGTTTAGGAGAGAGGATTTGCACTTATGCCATGGCAAGAAGGAATAGTTGAAAGTGGCAAAGTACCTTCCAAAAGCCATAGTGCAAATTCAGAAAAAGGTTTTCAAAAGTTCTTTTCCCAAATGAAAAAAAAACATTTTGTCTTGAGTCCAAATGAAGAGCAAGAACTCCCAAGGTCAAAGGCAGATCTTGGGTGAATCCAAATAAAATTTTTGCCATAAAGAAAATATATGAGAGGGAGAGTTCTCTTGAAGAAAAATTTTTAAATCACTCCCCTCAAGTCAAATAAAATCTTTTCAAAAAAGAATCCAAATAAAAACTTGGGTGCCACACTGAACTCACTGCTCATTACATGCAAGTACTGATGAAGCCGCTGAAGCCCGGTCAAGCCCCGAGGACCAAATTCCTCATGAAGGAATTGTTGTACGTGCCAAGCACAGTCTATCGCATTCTTACGAAGACTATGAGTCCAATCAAAGGCCACAACTTGACTGATGAGGAAGTCGTTGGCATCATGAAGAATCTGCTGTTCAATATCATGCATGGCATTCCTGTCAACTATCATGATTTCTTCATGAGGACTTTGGCAAATGTTGCACTTTCTCCGTTTGAGTTGAAGCCTTACGCTCCTTGGATTATGAGATTCCTCAGAATAAGGTCTTCACTCAAGTACAAGGCTGATTTTCATAATCACCTCATCTACTTGCCCCCAATTGAAGTCCTCAAGCAGACATTTTCCTCAGCTGATGAAAAGGGCAAGGCCGCTGCTGTTATTGATTTTTTTTGAAAGCTTGGGACAGTGAGGGCAACCCCCCACTGACTTTATATTACATCTCAAGACACCAGATTACATGGGAAGTAGATTACATAGAGACAGGAGGAGTTGGAGTATCCCTATACATCAAAGGTATAAGGTTGTAAAGCTAGAGCAGAGCAACAATCTGATCAACAAATGGCACTAAGGCCTCTTTGATCCTGTGTCTCATCATGCCAAAGTCCCCTTTGAATCTCTGGCTCCACCCATCGACGGTCGGCGTCACACTTCTAAACAACATATTGTTACGTTCCTTCCATATGCTCCAAGAGGCTACGATAAAGACATCCATGAACATTGGCCCGACCCACGTATTTTTGGCTGCATGCAAAAGTTGCACCCGGTTGCCATGTATTGGCCATGCGATCCCCAGCTTCCCCCAACATGTTTTGCTGAATTCACAGTGGAAGAACAGATGTTCCACAGTTTCCTCGGGTGGGTGGTGGCATAGCAGGCATGCATAGTTATCATCTCTCAGCTTCATGTGTTTCCTCTTGAGCAGCCCCCGGGTGTTCAGCCTATCTGCAAGAAGCAGCCATGCAAAAACCTTCCATTTGTTGGTGCATTTTGCTTTCCAGATCCATTTAAACACATCATCCGCTTCCATGTCCTGAAAACAGTGTAGATATAACTTACTGGAGGCGAGCTCCTCCGATCCCCAAACCGTATGCCAGGCATCATTCACCTCCGTGAGCTCCAGCGAAGCCAAGGAGGTTTGCAGAACATCGAGCTCATCTTTGGCCTGAACCGAAAGCGGCAAGTAGAAGTTTTGTCCGAGCGTAGGTGACGTCAGGAGCATTCTGACAGATATGTCTTCATGTTTAGCGAAGGAGAAAAGACGGGGGTGACTATCAGCCAGTATATCATCATGCCAGGCATCTTTCCAAAACAAGGTTGAGCTCCCATCTCCCACCTCAACCGAAGTGACAGCTCTGTAGGTAGGCGCCAGGTTCATGACATCCTTCCACCAGAACGACCCACAGGGACCCGAGGCATGCGGGACTAAGCCGTCATAGTATGTGTTCCAAACAAGATCAACCCACGGAATGTCCCTGTGGTTATAAAATTTGTGCAGTTGCTAAAGCAGCAGGCCCTGGTTTTGGATCTTCAAATCAAGCACCCCGAGTCCGCCTTTGTGCTTGGGCCTGCAAACTAAATCCCAGGTTGCCATGGAGACTGCTTTCAAGCCATCATTCGTGTTCTTTGCCCACAGACAATATCGCCGCAATTTATCCAGATGATCCAGTATTTTAGGCGGGAGTCTGATGGAACACATCGCATAGATCGCAAGGGAGGTAATCACCGAGTTCACCAGGGTAAGCTTCGAACCAAGGTCAAGCAGAGAGGCTGCCGTAGAGAGTTTGCGCTCAACAGACGATACCAGCGGCACGAGGTCTGCGACCATCGGCCTGGCCGTTCCCATGGGCAACCCTAGATATGTAAACGGCATGGCCCCAATGGAGCATCCAAAAACCTGTGCCAGATGCGAGGTGGTGTCTGCGGCGGTGTTGACTGTAATAAGAGTTGATTTTTGGAAGTTAATTCACAGCCCCACTGACGACGCATAGTCTTGTAGGATGGACTTGATGGTTTCGGCTTGGATCTCATCAGCGGGCATCACAAGGATTGTGTCGTCGGCGTACTGGATCACAGGGTAATCACCCTCTCGGGCAGGCATGGGCAGCTGGCTGCTGTTATTGATGAAGGCAATCGTCCATTGGATGGTCAGTTTCGCAAAGCTGCATCTTACTCCACCAATGATGACTCTGCCACTCATGACTCTGCCGCACAAGCTTCAAAGCCAAATCCTCAAGCCACAGCTCCAAGAGTAATGACTGATCGTGAGCTTCTTCTTAGTCTTCACTAGAAGGTGGATCGAAACCACAAATGGGTTAAGCGTCAGTTTGGTTCTATTCTTCACAACATGACTGGTACACACAGTGCAGTGAAGCAAAACCATTACTACCTCCATGAAGTCTTCGGTCGCACCTGGGCTGTTCTGTCACATCTGTATGGTGCAGAAGATCTGAAGCAAATGGGTATCAAGCAGGACTTTGACTGGTCTCAACCACTAGCGAAGAAATTCAAGAAGGTCAAAGTTCCCTCCTTGGTGGCAAGCTCATGTTCTTCATCGCGCAAAACCGATGAGCATGAATACTTGGACGACAGTGTGGTAGGCCCTACAACAACAAACGACCCCAACAACGCTGGCGCTCCTCCATCAACATGATATTCTTAAGGGGCGTTAGTCCTCATTTTTCGATCCTTTTGGTCATTCGATGACAAAGGGGGAGAAATTTGAGTTAGTCTTCAAGCGGGTCTACATATATGGGCGTTTTTTCTAAGTTACAACTATCGTTCTTTTGAAGACTTTGCTGGATCGAGTTGTACTTAAACTCTATGGTGGTTTGATACTTTTGTTGTGTTCTTCTGCATGCTTATTCCTCGTTAATGTTAATGCACGCATGCTGACTTACATCAGTCATGATATTTCATCATGCATTTCAAACTCTTCTCATTATATGTCAAATGCGTGTATGAATTACAAGATATAGGGGGAGATCTCCATGATTCTTGATACGTCTCCAACGTATCTATAATTTTTTATTGTTCCATGCTATATTCTATTCTGTTTTGGACATTATTGGGCTTTATTATACACTTTTATATTATTTTTGGGACTAACCTATTAACCAGAGGCCCAGCCCAGAATTGCTGTTTTTTGCCTATTTCAGAGTTTCGCAGAAAAAGAATATCAAATGGAGTCCAAACGGAATGAAACCTTCGGGAACGTGATTTTCGGAACGAACATGATCCAGAGGACTTGGACCCTACGTCAAGACATCGACCAGGAAGGCACGAGGTAGGGGCGCGCCTACCCCCCTGGGCGCACCCTCTACCCTCGTGGGCCCCATGTTGCTCCACCGACGTACTTCTTCCTCCTATATATACCTACGTACCCCCAAACTACCAGATACGGAGCCAAAAACCTAATTCCACCGCCGCAACCTTCTGTACCCGTGAGATCCCATCTTGGGGCCTTTTCCGGAGCTCCGCCGGAGGGGGCATCGATCACGGAGTGCTTCTACATCAACACCATAGCCTCTCCGATGATGTTGAGTAGTTTACCTCAGACCTTCGGGTCCATAGTTATTAGCTAGATGGCTTCTTCTCTATTTTTTGATCTCAATACAATGTTCTCCCCCTCTCTTGTGGAGATCTATTCGATGTAATCTTCTTTTGCGGTGTGTTTGTTGAGACCGATGAATTGTGGGTTTATGATCAAGTTTATCTATGAACAATATTTGAATCTTCTCTGAATTCTTTTATGTATGATTGGTTATCTTTGCAAGTCTCTTCGAATTATCAGTTTGGTTTGGCCTACTAGATTGATCTTTCTTGCAATAGGAGAAGTGCTTAGCTTTGGGTTCAATCTTGCGGTGTCCTTTCCCAGTGACAGTAGGGGTAGCAAGGCACGTATTGTATTGTTGCCATTGAGGATAACAAGATGGGGTTTATATCATATTGCATGAGTTTATCCCTCTACATCATGTCATCCTGCTTAAAGCGTTACTCTGTTCTTATGAACTTAATACTCTAGATGCATGCTGGATAGCGGTCGATGTGTGGAGTAATAGTAGTAGATGCAGGCAGGAGTCGGTCTACTTGTCTCGGACGTGATGCCTATATACATGATCATACCTAGATATTCTCATAATTATGCTCAATTCTGTCAATTGCTCAACAGTAATTTGTTCACCCACCGTAATACTTATGCTCATGAGAGAAGCCACTAGTCAAACCTATGCCCCCCGGGTTTATTTTCCATCATATTAATTTCCCGTCAACAAGTTATTTCTAGCGTTGTCTTTATTTTTCTTTCTTTACTTTGCATCTTTATCATAAAAATACCAAAAATATTATCTTATCATATTTATCAGATCTTACTCTCGTAAGTGACTGTGAAGGGATTGACAACCCCTTTATTGCGATGGTTGCGAGGATTTATTTGTTTGTGTAGGTGCGAGGGACTCGTGCGTGGCCTCCTACTGGATTGATACCTTGGTTCTCAAAAACTGAGGGAAATACTTACGCTACTTTGCTGCATCACCCTTTCCTCTTCAAGGGAAAACCAACGCAATGCTCAAGAGGTAGCAAGAAGGATTTCTGGCGCCGTTGCTGGGGAGGCTTACGCAAGGTCAAGTTAAGATTTGGACTCCCGACAACGAGCCATTTCTGGCGCCGTTGCCGGGGAGTCTACGCAAAAGTCAACATACCACGTACCCATCACAAACCCTTATCTCCCGCATTACATTATTTGCCATTTGCCTCTCGTTTTCCTCTCCCCCACTTCACCCTTGCCATTTTATTTGCCCTCTCTTTTCCGCTCGCCTTCCTTTCGCCATGACAGAATCAAAAAGGGTTCGGGTTTCTCTCCCGAGTTTTAGCACTCTAGACAATCCTGCTATTTTATCTAAACTCATAAATGGAGATACTATGGAAAAACCTGCCGGAGTTATCAATGAGAATCTTAATAATTTTGATGAAGATGATCTGGAATTTTTCGTTATTTACTCGATGAAACTTTGAAAGATGCTTGGGATAGGCTGTTAAGGATCCGGGCTAGCTATGTACCCCAATATCAAATCGAGGTTTACTTAAAAAGCTTTTATGTTGGGTTGCCCGCTTCGTTCAAACAAGTTTTAGATTCTATTTTTGAAGAGCGTTTTGTTGAAGGGGACCCCATAGATACCTTTGAGAAGATGAAAACTATATTTGGGCACCCCATGAATGAGAAAGGTGAATCCACATCTCTTTTGCTCTCTTACCAAAACGAATCTATCAAAGAAATAAAAGCTAGCCTAGATGCCAATTTCCGCAACGTGCTTAATCTTTCTTCTACAATTAATAGCCACGTGCTTTATCAAAATAGAAAGATCAATTCCATAGATAACAAGTTTGCTCTTTTCTTCCCTAAAACCAAAGGTGGCAATACCTAGATCTATCCTTACTATTATGCCTAGCTAGGGGTGTTAAACGATAGCGCTTGTTGGGAGGCAACCCAATTTTATTTTTAGCTTTTTTTGTTTTTGCTTCTGCTTAGGAATAAATATTTGTTCTAGACTCTGGTTAGATTTGTTTCTGTGTTTTAATTAGTGTTTGTGCCAAGTTTAACCTATAGGATCTTCTTGGATGATAGTTATTTGATCTTGCTGAAAATTTCAGAAACTTTCTGTTCACGAAAATAATTGTTAAAAATCATCAGAACGTGATAAAATATTGATTCCAATTGCTGCTGATCAATAAAAAAATTCTCTAGGTCTCCTATTTTGGCTGAATTTTTGGAGTTTAAGAAGTTTGCGTTAGTTACAGATTACTATAGACTGTTCTGTTTTTGACAGATTCTGTTTTTCGTGTGTTGTTTGCTTATTTTGATGAATCTATGGCTAATAAAATAGTTTATAAACCATAGAGAAGTTGTAATACAGTAGGTATAACACCAATATAAATAAATAATGAGTTCATTACAGTAACTTGAAGTGGTGTTTTGTTTTCTTTCGCTAACGGAGCTCACGAGATTTTCTGTTAAGTTTTGTGTTGTGAAGTTTTCAAGTTTTGGGTAAAAGATTTGATGGATTATGGAACAAGGAGTGGAAAGAGCCTAAGCTTGGGGATGCCCATGGCACCCCAAGATAATCTATGGACACCAAAAAGCCAAAGCTTGGGGATGCCCCGGAAGGCATCCCCTCTTTCGTCTACTTCCATCGGTAACTTACTTGGAGCTATATTTTTATTCACCACATGATATGTGTTTTGCTTGGAGCGTCTTGTATGATTTGAGTCTTTGTTTGTTAGTTTTCCACAATCATCTTTGCTGTACACACCTTTTGAGAGAGACACACATGATTCGCAATTTATTAGAATACTCTATGCGCTTCGCTTATATCTTTTGAGCTATATAGTTTTTGCTCTAGCGCTTCACTTATATCTTTTAGAGCACGGTGGTGGATTTGTTTTATAGAAACTATTGTTCTCTCATGCTTCACTTATATTATTTTGAGAGTCTTAAACAGCATGGTAATTTGCTTAAATAATCCTAATATGCTAGGTATTCAAGACTAGTAAAAACTTTCTTATGAGTGTGTTGAATACTAAGAGAAGTTTGATGCTTGATGATTGTTTTGAGATATGGAGGTAGTGATATTAATGTTGTGCTAGTTGAGTAGTTGTGAATTTGAGAAATACTTGTGTTGAAGTTTGCAAGTCCCGTAGCATGCACGTATGGTAAACGTTATGTAACAAATTTGAAACATGAGGTGTTATTTGATTGTCCTCCTTATGAGTGGCGGTCGGGGACGAGCGATGGTCTTTTCCTACCAACTACCCCCCTAGGAGCATGCGCGTAGTGCTTGGTTTTTGATGACTTGTAGATTTTTGCAATAAGTATGTGAGTTCTTTATGACTAATGTTGAGTCCATGGATTATACGCACTCTCACCTTTCCATCATTGCTAGCCTCTTCGGTACTGTGCATTGCCCTTTCTCACATTGAGAGTTGGTGCAAACTTCGCTGGTGCATCCAAACCCCGTGATATGATACGCTCTTTCACACATAAACCTCCTTATATCTTCCTCAAAACAGCCACCATACCTACCTATGATGGCATTTCCATAGCCATTCCGAGATATATTGACATGCAACTTTCCACCGTTCCGTTTATCATGACACGTTCATCATTGTCATATTGCTTTGCATGATCATGTAGTTGACATAGTATTTGTGGCAAAGCCACCATTCATAATTCTTTCATACATGGCACTCTTGATTCATTGCACATCTCGGTACACTGCCAGAGGCATTCATATAGAGTCATACTTTGTTCTAGTATCGAGTTGTAATCATTGAGTTGTAAATAAATAGAAGTGTGATGATCATCATTTTCTAGAGCATTGTCCCAAGTGAGAAAAAAAAAGAGAAAGGCCATAAAAAAAGAGGAAGGCCCAAAAAGAAAAAAAATGAGAGAAAAAGAGAGAAGGGACAATGTTACTATCCTTTTTACCACACTTGTGCTTCAAAGTAGCACCATAATCTTCATGATAGAGAGTCTCTTGTTTTGTCACTTTCATATACTAGTGGGAATTTTTCATTATAGAACTTGGCTTGTATATTCCAACAATGGGCTTCCTCAAATGCCCTAGGTCTTCGTGAGCAAGCAAGTTGGATGCACACCCACTTAGTTTCTTTTGTTGAGATTTCATGCATTTATAGCTCTAGTGCATCCGTTGCATGGCAATCCCTACTCCTTGCATTAACATCAATCGATGGGCATCTCTATAGCTCATTGATTAGCCTCGTTGATGTGAGACTTTCTCCTTTTTTGTCTTCTCCACATAACCCCCATCATTAGATTCTATTCCACCCATAGTGCTATATCCATGTTTCACACTCATGTATTGCGTGGAGGTTGAAAAAGTTTGAGATTACTAAAGTATGAAACAATTGCTTGGCTTGTCATTGGGGTTGTGCATGATGAGAGCATTCTTGTGTGACGAAAATGGAGCATGACTAAACTATATGATTTTGTTGGGATGAACTTTCTTTGGCCATGTTATTTTGAGAGGACATAATTGCTTAGTTAGTATGCTTGAAGTATTATTATTTTTATGTCAATATTGAACTTTTATCTTGAATCTTTCGGATCTGAATATTCATACCACAATTAAGAAGAATTACATTGAAATTATGCCAAGTAGCATTCCATATCAAAAATTCTGTTTTTATCATTTACCTACTCGAGGACGAGCAGGAATTAAGCTTGGGGATGCTTTATACGTCTCCAACGTATCTATAATTTTTGATTGTTCCATGCTATATTATATTCTGTTTTGGACATTATTGGGCTTTATTATACACTTTTATATTATTTTTGGGACTAACCTATTAACCGGAGGCCCTGCCCAGAATTGCTGCTTTTTGCCTATTTCAGAGTTTCGCAGAAAAAGAATATCAAACGGAGTCCAAACGGAATGAAACCTTCGGGAACGTGATTTTCGGAACGAACGTGATCCAGAGGACTTGGACCCTACGTCAAGACATCAACCAGGAAGGCACGAGGTAGGGGGGCACGCCCTCCACCCTCGTGGGCTCCACGTTGCTCCACCGACATACTTCTTCCTCCTATATATATACCTATGTACCCCCAAACTACCAGATACGGAGCCAAAAACCTAATTCCACTGCCGCAACCTTCTGTACCCGTGAGATCCCATCTTGGGGCCATTTCCGGAGCTCCGCCGGAGGGGGCATCGATCATGGAGGGCTTCTACATCAACACCATAGCCTCTCCGATGATGTGTGAGTAGTTTACCTCAGACCTTCCGGTCCATAGTTATTAGCTAGATGGCTTCTTCTCTCTTTTTGGATCTCAATACAATGTTGTCCCCCTCTCTTGTGGAGATCTATTCAATGTAATCTTCTTTTGCGGTGTGTTTGTTGAGACCGATGAATTGTGGGTTTACGATCAAGTTTATCTATGAACAATATTTGAATCTTCTCTGAATTCTTTTATGTATGATTGGTTATCTTTGCAAGTCTCTTCGAATTATTAGTTTGGTTTGGCCTACTAGATTGATCTTTCTTGCAATAAGAGAAGTGCTTAGCTTTGGGTTCAATCTTGATGTGTCCTTTCCCAGTGACAGTAGGGGCAGCAAGGCACGTATTGTATTGTTGCCATCGAGGATAACAAGATGGGGTTTATATCATATTGCATGAGTTTATCCCTCTACATCATGTCATCTTTCTTAAAGCGTTACTCTGTTCTTATGAACTTAATACTCTAGATGCATGCTAGATAGCGGTCGATGTGTGGAGTAATAGTAGTAGATGCAGGCAGGAGTCGGTCTACTTTTCTCGGACGTGATGCCTATATACATGATCATACCTAGATATTCTCATAATTATGCTCAATTCTGTCAATTGCTCAACAGTAATTTGTTCACCCACCATAATACTTATGCTCATGAGAGAAGCCACTAGTGAAACCTATGGCCCCCAGGTCTATTTTCCATCATATTAATTTCCCGTCAACAAGTTATTTCTAGTGTTGTCTTTATTTTGCTTTCTTTACTTTGCATCTTTATCATAAAAACACCAAAAATATTATCTTATCATATCTATCAGATCTTACTCTCGTAAGTGACCGTGAAGGGATTGACAACCCCTTTATTGCGTTGGTTGCGAGGATTTATTTGTTTGTGTAGGTGCGAGGGACTCGTGCGTGGCCTCCTACTGGATTGATACATTGGTTCTCAAAAACAGAGGGAAATACTTACGCTACTTTGCTGCATCACCCTTTCCTCTTCAAGGGAAAACCAACGCAGTGCTCAAGAGGTAGCAAGAAGGATTTCTGGCACCGTTGCCGGGGAGGCTTACGCAAGGTCAAGTTAAGATTTGGACTCCCGACAACGAGCCATTTCTGGCGCCGTTGCCGGGGAGTCTACGCAAAAGTCAACATACCACGTACCCATCACAAACCCTTATCTCCCGCATTACATTATTTGCCATTTGCCTCTCGTTTTCCTCTCCCCCACTTCACCCTTGCCGTTTTATTCGCCCTCTCTTTTCCGCTCGCCTTCCTTTCACCATGACAGAACAAAAAAGGTTTGGGGTTTCTCTCCCGAGTTTTAGCACTCTAGACAATCCTGCTATTTTATCTAAACTCATAAATGGAGATACTATGGAAAAACCTGCCGGAGTTATCAATGAAAATCTTAATAATTTTGATGAAGATGATTCTGGAATTTTTCGTTATTTACTCGATGAAACTTTGAAAGATGCTTGGGATAGGCTGTTAAGGATCCAGGCTAGCTATGTACCCCAATATCAAATTGAGGTTTACTTAAAAAGCTTTTATGTTGGGTTGCCCTCTTTGTTCAAACAAGTTTTAGATTCTATTTTTGAAGAGGGTTTTGTTGAAGGGGACCCCATAGATACCTATGAGAAGATGAAAACTATATTTGGGCACCCCATGAATGAGAAAGTTAAATCCACATCTCTTTTGCTCTCTTACCAAAACGAATCTATCAAAGAAATAAAAGCTAGCCTAGATGCCAGTTTCCGCAACGTGATTAATCTTTCTTCTACCATTAATAGCCACGTGCTTTATCAAAATAGAAAGATTTATTCCATAGATAACAAGTTTGCTCTTTTCTTCCCTAAAACCAAAGATGGCAATACCTAGATCTATCCTTGCTATTATGCCTAGCTAGGGGCGTTAAACGATAGCGCTTGTTGGGAGGCAACCCAATTTTATTTTTAGATTTTTTTGTTTTTGCTTCTGTTTAGGAATAAATATTTGTTCTAGCCTCTGGTTAGATTTGTTTTTATGTTTTAAATAGTGTTTGTGCCAAGTTTACCTATAGGATCTTCCTGGATGATAGTTATTTGATCTTGCTGAAAATTCCAGAAACTTTCTGTTCACGGAAATAATTGTTAAAAATCACCAGAACGTGATAAAATATTGATTCCAATTGCTGCGGATCAATAAACAAATTGTCTAGGTCTTCCTATTTTGGCTAAATTTTTGGAGTACCAGAAGGTTGCGTTATTTACAGATTACTACAGACTATTATGTTTTTGACAGATTCTGTTTTTCGTGTGTTGTTTGCTTATTTTGATGAATCTATGGCTAATAAAATAGTTTATAAACCATAGAGAAGTTGGAATACAGTAGGTTTAACACTAATATAAATAAATACTGAGTTCATTACAGTAACTTGAAGTGTTGCTTTGTTTTGTTTCGCTAACGGAGCTCACGAGATTTTCTGTTAAGTTTTGTGTTGTGAAGTTTTCAAGTTTTGGGTAAAAGATTTGATGGATTATGGAACAAGGAGTGGAAAGATCCTAAGATTGGGGATTCCCATGGCACCCCAAGATAATCTAAGGACACCAAAAAGCCAAAGCTTGGGGATGCCCCGGAAGGCATCCCCTCTTTCGTCTACTTCCATCGGTAACTTACTTGGAGCTATATTTTTATTCACCACATGATATGTGTTTTGCTTGGAGCGTCTTGTATGATTTGAGTCTTTGTTTATTAGTTTGCCACAATCATCTTTTCTGTACACTCCTTTTGAGAGAGACACACATGATTCGGAATTTATTAGAATACTCTATGCGCTTCGCTTATATCTTTTGAGCTATATAGTATTTGCTCTAGCGCTTCACTTATATCTTTTAGAGCACGGTGGTGGATTTGTTTTATAGAAACTATTGTTCTCTCATGCTTCACTTATATTATTTTGAGAGTCTTGAACAGCATGGTAATTTGCTTAAATAATCCTAATATGCTAGGTATTCAAGACTAGTAAAAACTTTCTTATGAGTGTGTTGAATACTAAGAGAAGTTTGATGCTTGATGATTGTTTTGAGATATGGAGGTAGTGATATTAAAGTTGTGCTAGTTGAGTAGTTGTGAGGATTTATTTGTTTGTGTAGGTGCGAGGGACTCGTGCGTGGCCTCCTACTGGATTGATACCTTGGTTCTCAAAAACTGAGGGAAATACTTACGCTACTTTGCTGCATCACCCTTTCCTCTTCAAGGGAAAACCAACGCAGTGCTCAAGAGGTAGAAATTCTACTCTTCAAGAGTGCATTGCTTCAAAAGCAAATTGCTCACTATGCACATCTTCAGGGGGAGTTCTTCTATATCTTGCTATCAAATTCCTCAATTTCAATATTTACACTTCATATGTTTATCCCCGTTGAAAACTTAACCTATACTATCATCAATCACCAAAAGGGGGGAGATTGTAAGTGCATCTAGTGCCCCTTAGTGATTTTGGTGTATTGAAGACTTATAGGTTATGGGACTGATGCGTTTGTGAGTGTACACAGGTCTATAAGTCTATGAGGAGTTTGATATTTACATAGAAAGTCGACCCCTAAAAATGAAGTTCTTCGACTGAAGACTTTCCGAAGACTTTGAAAGTGAAGAAATTGGTGTGATCTTGAAGACTTGGTATTCATTCGAGGAACATGAAGCATGAAGACTTTTGTTTTCGTAGTTTCATTTTCTCTTTCTTGAGTCATAGGAAACACCATACTGTTAAAGGGGGTCCAGGAAATACTAAGGAAAAATTTCCTAGTGATGCTCAACTCAAAATCCTACACCTACCAATCCCTTCGAGTGAAGCCATTGGAAATCTCATACAGTTCAATCAATTTCTTCAGTGACAGAGATGAAGTTCTTCTTGTCTCTGAGGAATTTGTTCTGACTGAGGAGTTAGGAATTCGCCAGTGCGGATTGCCTACAAGTGAGGAACATGATAGCCTTGAGGAATTTGAGCCTCAAATATCCAACCGTTGTTGTGCTACGCGCCAGCTGTCCCAAAATATCTACCCACCTAACGGTCATATCATTGAAGGGCATTTATGTCTTATCATGTCGGGCTGCTCCCTAGGCTATAAGTAGCCGCCCCCTACAACCACTAGCTGGTTCGCTGCTCCAAGAGAAACTAACACTTGTCATTTGAGAGCATCCCATCCTCCAAGGACTTTGTGCGAAAATCATCAAGTGAGAAAACCCAAACCCAAACACCTACAAACCCAAAGTGATTGAGCATCACTGAAGAGATTGATCCTACGTGGATCCGACGCTTGTTACCTTTGAAGACTGTGCATCTTCCAGACGGTTAGGCGTCATGGTCTAGAGCATCCAAGAGGAAATTGTGGATCGCCGAGTGACCGAGTTTGTGAAGGTTTCGAAGTCACCTGAAGACTTACCACGAGTGATTAGGCGAGGACTGTGTGACCTTAGCTCAAGGAGAATACGGTGAGGACTATGTGTCCGGGACTGTGTGTCCTCAGGTTTAAATACCTAGCCGCTCCAACCAGACGTACAACTGTCACAGCAGTTGGAACTGGTCTACCAAATCATTGTCTTCACCAAGCCTACTGGTTGTATTTCCTCAACTCTTTCATTTCCTCATTACAGTTGTTGTGTGCTTGTTCATATCTATTTGAAGACTTTGACTGAATACTTTCTCAATTTCCTCGGTTCAATTTCTTCAGTCTGTTTGTCTTGATCCTCTGTTATCCTGTGTTTACGCTTTCTGTACTCTGTGCTTGCTTTCATTTCATCATGATGACCATGTTTATGTTTTGCCATGTTTGCATCTGAGTACTTATTCCGCTGCAAGTAGTTCTTCGCTTAGGAATTTCCTCACCCTGGAATTCCTTAGAGAAGAATTCATAAAAATCGCCTATTCACCCCCCCTCTAGTCGATATAACGCACTTTCACCGACTCCTGCCTGCATCTACTACTATTACTCCACACATTGACCGCTATCCAGCATGCATCTAGTGTATTAAGTTCATGGAGAAACAAAGTAATGCAATAAGAACGATGACATGATGTAGACAAGATCTATTTATGTAGAAATAGACCCCATCTTGTTATCCTTAATAGAAACGTTACATACGTGTCGGCTCCCCTTCTGTCACGGGGATCAAGCACCGTAAGATCGAACCCATCACAAAGCACCTCTTCCCATTGCAAGATAAATAGATCAAGTTGGCCAAACAAAACTCAAATATCGGAGAAGAAATACGAGGCTATAAGCAATCATGCATATAAGAGATCAAAGAAGACTCAAATAACTTTCATGGATAAAAAGATAGATCTGATCATAAACTCAAAGTTCATCGGATCCCAACAAACACACCGCAAAAAGAGTTACATCATATGGATCTCCAAGAGACCATTGTATTGAGAATCAAAAGAGAGAGAGAGGAAGCCATCTAGATACTAACTACGGACCCGTAGGTCTACAATGAATTACTCACACATCATCGGAGAGGCACAAATGGACATGATGAACCCCTCTGTGATGGTGTCTAGATTGGATCTGGTGGTTCTAGAACTTGCGGCGGCTGGAATTGATTTTCGTCGACTCCCCTAGGGTTTCTGGAATATTTGGGTATTTATAGAGCAAAGAGGTGGTGCGGGAGGCCACCGAGGAGGGCACAACCCACCAGGGCGCGCCTGGGCCTCCAGGCGTGCCCTGGTGTCTTGTGCTCACCTCGGGCTCCCTCTTCTGCATTTCTTTGGCCCACTGGATGTCTTCTCGTCCAAAAGAATCCATAAAAAGTTTCGCTGCGTTTCGACTCTATTTGGTTCGATTTCCTGCGATGTAAAAAACATGCAGAAAACAACAACTGGAGACGTCAGCATCCCTAGTTGGACTTTTAATTCCTGCTCGTCCTCGAGTAGGTAAATGATAAAAATAGAATTTTTGATGTGGAATACTGCCTAACATACTCATATCATATTTGGTTCTTTTGTAGCATGGACATTTGGACTTTTATATGGTTCAAAGCAATAGTCTAGTTTTGACATGAGGACTTTAATACTCAAGCATACCAACAAGCAACCATGTCTTTCAAAATATCAATGCTAAGATAAGTTATCCCTAGCCCATTATGCTCAATCATTAATTCATTCATGAAACACACTCGCATATTAGCTACACCCAATGCTCAAGTACGATCATAGTGCCCCTTAGTTGGTGCTTTATAAGAGAAGATGGAGATTCAAATAGAAAGTAAAAATTGCATAAAGTAAACAAAAGTCCCTTCGCGGAGGGAAGTAGGGATTTGTAGAGGTGCCCGAGCTCAAAGCAAAAAAGATAGAGATAAAAACATTTTGGGAGGCATGCTTTTCTTGTCAACGAAAATGATCGAGTAGTTCCCAATACTTTCCATGCTAGATATATCATAGGCGGTTCCCAAAGAAAAATCAAAATTTATTCCTTTTTTCAACCATACTTTCACTTTCCATGGCTAGCTGTATCCACGGGTGCCATCCATACCAACACTTTCCAAGGAATTTATTATTTGACAACATAAATTAAATTCATTTTTCATTTCGGGACTGGGCATCCCTGATACCTTTGCCTTACTCTCGTGCAATGATAAGTGAATAAACACTCATCTTGAGAATAACATATGTATCATGGAAATATATTAGTCACCCCCTACCGTTTCATGAGTGGTACGAGCACACAAAAAAGAAGTTATTTTGAAAATTAGAGATGGCACATACAAATTTGCTTAGAATGGCAAAAGAATACCGCATATAGGTAGGTATAGTGGACTCATGTGGCAAAACTGGTTTAAAGGATTTTGGATGCACAAGTAGTGATCATACTTAGTGCAAAATGAAGGCTAGCAAAAGATTGAGAAGCGACCGACCAAGAAACAAAAAATCTCATAAGCCAGCATTGAGCATAATTAACACCGAATAATGCACCACAAGTAGGATGTAATTTCATTGCAAAACTATTAACTTTCGTGCTTGCATAGGGAATCACTGTAGGATCGAAAGTATGTCTAGAGGGGGGTGATTAGCCTACTTGACCAAATATAAACCTAGCCTTTTCCAAAATTTTAGTTCTTGGCAGATTTTAGCAACTTTGCACAAGTCAAGCAATCAACCTACACATGCAATTCTAAGAGTATAGCAGCGGAATGTAAAACAATTGCATATGAAGGTAAAGGGAGGAGTTTAAGGGAGCAAACGCAATGTTGACACGGAGATTTTTTATCCGTGGTTCCGATAGGTGGTGCTATCATACATCCACGTTGATGGAGACTTCAACCCACGAAGGGTAACAGTTGCACGAGTCCACGGAGGGCTCCACCCACGAAGGTTCCACCAAGAAGCAACCTTGTCTATCCCACCATGGCCATCGCCCACGAAGGACTTGCCTCACTTGGGTAGATCTTCACCAAGTAGGCGATCTCCTTGCCCTTACAAACTCCTTGGTTCAACTCCACAATCTTGACGGAGGCTCCCAAGTGACACCTAGCCAATCTAGGAGACACCGCTCTCCAAGAAGTAACAAATGGTGTGTTGATGATGAACTCCTTGCTCTTGTGCTTCAAATGATAGTCTCCCCAACACTCAACTCTCTCTCACAGGATTGGATTTGGTGGAAAGATGATTTGAGTGGAAAGCAACTTGGGGAAGGCTAGAGATCAAGATTTATGTGGTTGGAATGGAATATCTTGACCTGAACACAAGTGTAGGTGGTTCTCTCTCAGAAAATGTATGTTGGAAGTGTAGGCGTGTTCTGATGGCTCTCTCCACGAATGAAGAGTGGGTGGAGGGGTATATATAGCCTCCACACAAAATCTAACCGTTACACACAATTTACTAAACTCGGTGGGACCGAATAGTTAAACTCAGTCAGACCGATTTAGTTCATAATGTGACCGTTAGGATTTTCGATGGGACCGACATGCCAACTCGGTGAGACCGATTCCGTTAGGGTTAGGGCATAACATAATCTCGGTGAGACCGATTACACAAACTCGGTGAGACCGATTTGTAATAGACAAATAGAGAGTTGGTCAGGCAAACTCGGTGGGACCGATTCGCTCATCTCGGTTGGACCGAAACGTTACGAAAGGGAAACAGAGAGTTTGCATTGCAATCTCGGTGGGATCGATCGCTCATCTCGGTTTGACCGAAACGTTACGAAGGGAAACAAAGAGTTTGCAATCCCATCTCGGTGAGACTGAGATCCCTATCGGTGAGACCGAAAAGACTAGGGTTTCTGGCAGTGGCTATGTCAACTGAACTCGGTGGCTCCGGATATGAAATTTCGGTGGGGCCGAGTTGGACTTTTTGGTTTGGGACATATGTGGATATGAGAAAGTAGTGGAGGGTTTATGGAGCATATCACTAAGCATTTTGAGCTAGAACCTCATTAAGCAACACCTCATCCCTTCTTAATAGTATTGGCTTTTCCTATAGACTCAATGTGATCTTGGATCACTAAAATAGAAAATGTAGAGTCTTGTGCTTTAAGCTTGAGCCAATCTTTTGTCCTTAGCATTTTGAAGGGTCCACTTTCTAATCCATGCCATGCCAATCATTGAGCTTTCCTGAAATATTTATCTTGAAATAGCATTAGCTCAATGAGCTATATGTTGCTAGGAATTACCAAAACCACCCAGGAAATAGTTGCACTTTCAATCTCCCCCCTTTTGGTAATTGATGACAACATATAGATCAAAGCTTCGACAAATGATGAATAAGATTGAAAAACATCGTCGCTTTGAGAAGTATGTGATAAGAAAGAGCTCCCCCTAAATTTGTGCATTATTTAAGATTTGCTTTTGAATGCAAATGCACAATCGATTAGGATCATGGGTTACTCTTCCATGTCACATACATCTTGGTGGAGCGCTCAAAATGATAGAAATTAAAAACATGCACTCATCACCAAGCAAGTGAATGATCATAAAAGGATATAAGAGATAAAATCATCCAACAAGCATTAAGGGTAGCATATGATCAAACACATGATCAACAAGTATCTCACAAGCACATAAAGTATCTCACACAAGCACACAATAAAGAAGTTCAACCAAAATAGCAAGAGAGATAAAAAAGCAACACTCTCTCTCGAAGCCTATGATCTATACATTTTTCTCCCCCTTTGGCAACAAGTTACCAAAAGTTCAAAAAAGCATAGTGCTAAATGTCTCTCAGGCTTGATCTTCAGTAGGAGGTATTGAGATGACTCCAAGGACGAAAGCTTCCGATGATGTAGCTGGAGCTGGTGGAGTAGCTGCTGGAGGTGGCACTGGAGCTGTAGCTGCTGGTGCTGTAGCTCTAGTATCTATGACTGGCACTGCAGCAGACCTCTGGCTTCTGGGCACTCTAGCAAAAGCATCTGTGGTAGCCTTGCCCTTCTTCTCCTCTGCTTCCTCCTGGAGTTGCTCAACTGCAGTTTGGATCTCAGTTACCTTGACATCAAGGTCATAGAATTTCTGCTCAATGATCCTCTCCAAACTCTCCTGGTTCTTGGTCAGGGTGGCCAAGCCCTTCTCAATCCTCAGGGTGGATTGGATCAGATATCCAAGCTGGTCTTGCTTGCTCTTCAAGAATACCTGAGATGCCTCCTCAACACTTGGCATCTTTGCAGCTTCTCAGCTTTTGCTTTCTCTCTCTTGTCATGTGCTTGCACTGAGGTGGGGTCATCCTCATTCATCACCACTGTGTTGTTTTCAAATTCAGGGTATATGACCAGGTGTTCATTATCCAAGAGATAAGTCCTAGTGCCCATTTTAGAATTGATGAGCTCCTGAATTTGTGGGGCATACCCACAGCTTCTCTTCTGGTCAGCAGCAGTCCTCTTGATTGTCTCAACAATCAAACTAATGACCTTGAACTTCTGTGGGACATCAAATATATATGCAGCCAGTTTATAGCATGTCCTCTGATCATCTTGTGATCACCTGACTTGGGTAGCAGTGTGTGCCTTAGAATCCAGTTTATGGTAGGCAGACCAGATAGCAAGAAGTGGACAGATCCAAACTTATGAGTATCCAAAGCATCATCTGGGATCTCTTTGTACATGTTGGCCATTGTATTGTGGTCTTTCTTCTTCTCAGCATAAATATCCAAGTCATCCTCATGTTCCTCAAGGGCATTGATAAGCTTGGCCCACTCATCAACTGTAGACTGGTATCTAGTACCCTCAGACATCCATACTATCCTTCCATCTGGATAGAAGTGGGCAGTGGAGTAAAACTGCATGATCAACTCATCATTCCACTTAGTGAGCTTCTGGGTAACAAATGTGTCAACTCCACATGCCTTGGAGCTATCATACACACCAGGGAAGTGATCCCCATTCTCCTTGATGAACTCCGTCAACCCATCTCATGTCACACACTATGGGCTTCTTATCAAGCAGAATTGTCTCATAGAAGTCTTGTTGTTCCTTAGTGTGAAACCTATAGTCCACAACAGTTCTTCTCCTGATAGCATATGGATCAGACTGTCTCCATAGTCTCAATCCTGCATCCTTCCTGATTTTCATGTTTTCTGCAACTGGATGTGCATCATTGTGGTCAGGGATCTTAGGCTTCAGCTTCCTTAGCACTTGAGCTTCATCTTCTTCAACAGCTTCAGGCACTGGGGCCTTGCTCTTCTCTGCAGCTGGAATGTTTCTAGTGCTTCTCTTGGGCTTATGAGCTGGAGCAGCTGCCTTGGGAGCAGCTTTGGGTTTTGATGGAGCAGCCCCTATTCTGATTGCATCTCCCATGAGCTTCTGAGTTTTGGGTGCTGGTGCAGCATCCTCTTCCTCTTCTTCTTCTGAATCTCTCCTCATTGAGGGCTTGCCAAGAACTTTGGCAGTAGTAGTTCTTTCCCTTTTCTTCTTCTTATCCTCACCAGCTGCTTCTTCTTTAGATTCAATGGTGAACTTCATGGTTTCACCTGTGGCAACTTTTCTTGGCTTTGACATGGGCTGTCTTCTTGCTGGCATCTTTGTTTTCATTCCTGGCTTAGTTGCAGCAGCTGTGCCATATTCCTTTTTCAGTACCTTTTTCTTTGAAGTGGCTTCATCTTCAACAGCCACATAATCCTCATCTTCTGAATCAGAAGTTCTCTTCTTCCTTGTCCGGGTAGCAACCTTTGGCAGGTTGCTGGGAGTGCTTCTGCTGCCTTCATCATAGCTGCTAGAGGGATCTGAACCCACACTCATCTGCACCTGTTGCTCAGACCTGTTCTGACGATCACTTTGATCAAACATCTCTGCAAATACTCTGACACCAGACCCTGTGAATAGGTTATAGATGAGGTAGAGTAGATGAGCATCACAAAGTATAGGAGTTTTGCAAAACAGATGACTTAAAAACTTAGTTTTAGTTCTTCACAGAAAGCATTTCGGATCTACCGGTTTGGAAACTCAGTGATACCGAAGCAGCTTTTGGAACCTAAACTAGTGAACTCGGTCAGGCCGAGTCACAGTTCAGTGGTACCGAGACTGCTAGGGTTTCACAGAGAAATCAAACTCGGTCACACCGATTTGCATTTTTCGGTAAGACCGAAAACGAATGTGCTCTGGCCTAAGCCAAATTGGTGAGACCGATTTCTACAACTCGGTCGGTCCGAGATGAATTCAGCGGAGACCTAACCCTAAATTTTCAAATCAAAACTAATCTACAGGACGTTTTCGCTGGACAGGATGATTTCAATCGTGGCAAGAATCATGGCAAAGCAATGTGCTAAGAATCAGAGTTATGGATTAGCACAAAGATCAAGTTCGTACCCTAGTTCGGCGGGGAACTTGCTACGGCGGCAACGGCAGGGCAGATTGCCATTGACGGCAGCAGAGACCACCGGCGGGAGGTCGTTGGCTACGAGAGGATGATCCGGAGACCCGAGGAGGCAGAGCAAGTTACGCGCGGGTGAAGAGGTTCAATTTTTTTTCCAAATTTTGGTCCGTCAGTATATATAACCTGACCCTGTCGGTGTGACCGAGTGGAACGACTCGGTGGCACCGAGATGCAAAACTGCAAGCAGTTACTGCAACTCGGTGTGACCGAAAGGTTCTAATTGGTTGCACCGAGATTGAAAACCTAGATCAACTTAGTGATCTCGGTAGGACCGAAAAGGATGAATCGGTCAGACCGAGATGAACAAAGAGGTTTTGGAAGTTTAAGTCTATGACGAATCGGGCACTCCGAGTGCTCCTCACACAGAGTGGTTTGAATCTGACTTGATCAAACTTTGTGATGTAGCATGAATAGAGTTTGAGACGAGAAAAGCATAGATAGCTAGAGGGAGTTCTTAGGCATTCTTGTCCATCCACTTGGCAAACGAGAAAGAGCCAAACAATCAAAGCAACAAATGGATGTCCTCGAATGAGTAAAATATGCATCCAACATGCTCACACAATTAAAATGGAAAATGAAATATGTGACAAAGCATGCACAAACACTCTAGCATCTATCAAGCAATTTGGCGATGACTAGGTCATCTATATATGAGTATATTGACTTAGGAGTCAAATGAGAACATTTGATCATAGGTCATACTCATTGTTTAAGCACAAGTGGGGTTACCACTTTTACATAAAGCATTGTTGTGTTCACACCATTAGAGTTGCTTTAGCTCAATTAATTAGAGTAAAGCTCCCCCTAGATGTGATATCCCCCCTAAGAGGGATGAACTAACCTTGGGTTTTGTCGATGATGACTTCATGTAGGTGTTGAAGATGTCGATGCTCAAAGTTGATGTAGATCATTCGGAGCAATCCTTTGGAGTGAGTTGCACTTACAATACCTACACAGGTTAGTCCCACAAGGAACAAGCAAGGATATCCATAGACATAGAGTGATGTGTACACAAGATGTTGTCCATGAAAGCATTAGGTTACCTTGTCCCTTCTCTTACCAACAAGAGGGTTTGTGACTTGAACTAGTGCAAGATATGAAAGTTGTTTGCACTTGTCATTGCCAAAATGATAAGAGTGAAGTATGTTGGCGGAGTCACCCTCAAGAACTCTCTAGTTCTTCTTCTTCGGGATCCACACCATCTTGATGGGAATCCTTGGAGTTGTAGTCGTACTTGATGAGGTAGAACTTGATGTAGTCTTGGGAACCCACTTGACCAAGGCCTTAGGTGCTTCTTCAAATGCATCAATTTCCTCTTGAAGCTTGTCCTTGCCTTTTTGCTTGTGGTCTTGTGGTGGAAGATCATCTTGAGCTTGTGTCCCTTTGAAAGAAGTAGGATCATACTTCTCTTGTTGAGGAACAAACTTCGTCTTGGGGTATTGATCTTCTTCCCACTCAACTCCATTGGCATTGAACTTTCGTTCAAAACCAACACCTTGATTCTTCCGGTGTCTTCCTTGCTTGCGTACAATTTACTCAAATTGCTTACTTCCGGCAAGGCTCTTGTAAACACCTTTCTCTATAATTCCCTTCAATAAGCTATTTTCTTGCTCAAGTGTAACTTGGCTAAGAGAATCATTAGTGGAATCAAGAGAACTACTAGAAGCAACAACATTGGGTTTAGCATGATTGTTGTTACTACTAGATGAAGCATCTTTCTTTTTTTTGTTGCTAGATTTAACTTGTGGCATGTAAGTAGACTAGAGTAAACACTTGGCAATGTAAGAAGAACTTTTCTTGCGAAGATCATCATTGGTCGCCTTTAAAAACTCATGTTCTTGCTCAAGGTTGAGCTTTTCAAAGCGTAGCTTATCATGAGTCTTTAAAAGTTCTTGATGATCTTCCAAGGTAGTTTCATGAGCTAACTTAAGAGTGTTTAGTTCTTTAGTTAGACGCTCAATCTCCTTCTTATCATCGTCATTCGTTTTATCTTGATTAGCATGATTAATTGACGTTTCATCATAGTTTTCATCACTAGAGTTGTCAATAAGTAAATCATCATCACCTAGCAAATCATCTTCATCACTATTGAAATCAACATACTCGGGGTGTGTTACCTTTGGACCTTTGGCCATGAAGCATCTCCCAATTCCTTCATTTGGTGAGTCAAATATGTCGTAGGAGTTGGTTGACACAAGTGCTAGACCGGCAACACCTCCATCTTGAGTATATTCGGAGTCGGAGAAATGGTCGGAGTCGGAACCGGATACCCATTCACCAACATGAGCTTGATGTCTTATTTTTGTGTAGCTCCTTGATGACTTGTCCTTCCTTTCCGAATCCTTGCTTCTCCGAGAGGGTCTTCCTTCATAACGATCATCTCTACTCCTTCTTTCTCTTGGTGGTGATTCTTCTCTTCTACTTCTTCTTTTGGGAGAATCTTCTCTTCTTTTGTAGGGAGCCGTACACTCATTGGAGTAGTGTCCGGGTCTTCCACAATTGTAGCAATTACGCTCATGACTAGAAGATCTTTTGTCATTGTAGGACCTTAACTTGGAACTTCTTTCCTTTCTTCTACTTTTGTAGAACTTGTTGAAGTTCTTCACCATTAGGCTCAGTTCTTCATTGAAGGTTTGTTTCTCACTTGATGATGTGAGAGCTTCACATGAGGCTTTGTAGGCACCGCTTGACTTATTATGGAGCTCTTCCTTATCCTTGAGTGAAATCTCATGAGCAACAATCCTTCCAATGACTTCCGTTGGCTTGAGATCTTTGTAATTGGGCATCATTTGGATCAATGTGCATACGGTATCATATTTTCCATCCAAGGCTCTTAGGATCTTCTTGATGATGAATTTGTCGGTCATCTCTTCACTTCCTAAGCCGGCAATCTCATTTGTGATGAGAGCAAGCCTAGAGTACATTTCAGTGATACCTTCACCATCCTTCATTTTGAACTTGTAAAGTTGACTTTGAAGCACATCCAATTTGGATTCCTTGACGGAGTCGGTACCTTCGTGCATATCAATCAAAGTATCCCAAATTTCCTTTGCATTCTCGAAATGGCTAATTTTGTTGAATTCTTCGGGGCACAATCCGTTGAAGAGAATATCACAACCTTGAGCATTGTATTGTAGCATCTACAACTCTTCCGCGGTAGCTTCACGGTTAGGTTCTTTCCCATCGAAGAATTCACCTTGCAAGCCAATACACACAATAGCCCAAACGGCGGGGTTATGTCCAAGAATATGCATTTTCATCTTATGCTTCCAACTAGCAAAATTTGTACCATCAAATTAAGGACCTCTACGGTGGTAATTTCCCTCGCTAGACGCCATACTCCTAGGTTGTGAAACCAAGGCTATGACCACCAAAAGCTATGGAAATCAAAGCAAATGGAGACCAAAGCTCTGATGCCACTTGTAGGATCGAAACTATGTCTAGAGGGGGGTGATTAGACTACTTGACCAAATAAAAATCTAGCCTTTTCCCAAATTTTAGTTCTTGGCAGATTTTAGCAACTTTGCACAAGTCAAGCAATCAACCTACACATGCAATTCTAAGAGTATAGCAGCGGAATGTAAAACAATTGCATATGAAGGTAAAGGGAGGAGTTTAAGGGAGCAAACGCAATGTTGACACGGAGATTTTTTATCCGTGGTTCCGATAGGTGGTGCTATCATACATCCACGTTGATGGAGACTTCAACCCACGAAGGGTAACGTTTGCATGAGTCCACGGAGGGCTCCACCCACGAAGGGTCCACGAAGAAGCAACCTCGTCTATCCCACCATGGCCGTCGCCCACGAAGGACTTGCCTCACTTGGGTAGATCTTCACGAAGTAGGCGATCTCCTTGCCCTTAAAAACTCCTTGGTTCAACTCCACAATCTTGAAGAAGGCTCCCAAGTGACACCTAGCCAATCTAGGAGACACCACTCTCCAAGAAGTAACAAATGGTGTGTTGATGATGAACTCCTTGCTCTTGTGCTTCAAATGATAGTCTCCCCAACACTCAACTCTCTCTCATAGGATTGGATTTGGTGGAAAGATGATTTGAGAGGAAAGCTACTTGGGGAAGGCTAGAGATCAAGATTTATGTGGTTGGAATGGAATATCTTGACCTCAACACAAGTGTAGGTGGTTCTCTCTTAGAAAATGTATGTTGGAAGTGTAGGCATGTTCTGATGGCTCTCTCCACGAATGAAGAGTGGGTGGAGGGGTATATATAGCCTCCACACAAAATCTAACCGTTACGCACAATTTACCAAACTCGGTGGGACCGAATAGTTAAACTCGGTCAGACCGATTTAGTTCATAATGTGACCGTTAGGATTTTCAGTGGGACCGACATGTCAACTCGGTGAGACCGATTCCGTTAGGGTTAGGGCATAACGTAATCTCGTTGAGACCAATTACACAAACTCGGTGAGACCAATTTTGGTAATAGACAAACAGAGAGTTGGTCAGGCAAACTCGGTGTGACCGATTTGCTCATCTCGGTTGATCCGAAACGTTACGAAAGGGAAACAGAGAGTTTGCATTGCAATCTTGGTGGGACCGATCGCTCATCTCGGTTTGACCAAAATGTTACGAAGGGAAACAGAGAGTTTGCAATCCCATCTCGGTGAGACTGAAAAGACTAGGGTTTCTGGCACTGGCTATGTCAACTGAACTCGGTGGCTCCGGATATGAAATTTCGGTGAGGCCGAGTTGGACTTTTTGGTTTGGGACATATGTGGATATGAGAAAGTAGTGGAGGGTTTATGGAGCATATCACTAAGCATTTTGAGCAAGAACCTCATTAAGAAACACCTCATCCCTTCTTAATAGTATTGGCATTTCCTATAGACTCAATGTGATCTTGGATCACTAAAATAGAAAATGTAGAGTCTTGTGCTTTGAGCTTGAGCCAATCTTTTGTCCTTAGCATTTCGAAGGGTCCACTTTCTAATCCATGTCATGCCAATCATTGAGCTTTCCTGAAATATTTATCTTGAAATAGCATTAGCTCAATGAGCTATATGTTGTTAGGAATTACCAAAACCACCCAGGGATAGTTGCACTTTCAATTACAAACCTTAACACCAATATTCTTACTAAAGCATAATTACTCGTCAACATGACTCACATATCACATCATCATATCTCAAAAATATTACAAGGAATGAAGTTTATTTTGTCCAGTGATCTTCATGAAAGTTTCTAGTATATTCTTCTTGGATATCTATCACTTTGGGACTAATTTTCATGTGTTGCTTTTGATAAGCTCAAACAAATATAAGTGAAGATCATGAGCATAATATTTCTTTCTCCCAAATTAATTTAAGTGAAGCAAGAGAGAATTTCTTAAAAAAATTACTAACTCTCAAATAAATCTAAGTGAAGAAATAGAGCATTTCTTCAAAATACTAAAGCACACCGTGCTCAAGAAGATATAAGTGAAGCACTAGAGCAATTCCATAGCTCATAAAGATTTAAGTGAAGCATAGAGACCAATTCTAACAAGTCATAGCATAATTTTGGCTCTCTTGAATAGGTGTGCCCAGCAAGGATTCATGACTTAAAATAAAAAGCAAAACAAGCAAAGACTCATATCATACAAGACGCTCCAAGCAAAGCTCATAGTATGTGACGAACAAAAATATAGCTTCGAGTAAAATACCGATGGTCGTTAGAAGAAAGAGGGGATGCCACTCGGGCATCCCCAAGCTTAGTTGCTTGCTTCTCTTTGGATAATTTCTTGGGATGGCATGGGCATCCCAAAGCTTAGGCTGTTCTTACTCCTTATTCCTTCATCCATCGTAACATCACCCAAAACTTGAAAACTCCAATCACACAAAACTCAACAAAACCTTCGTGAGATCCGTTAGTATAAGAAAGCAAATCACTACTATAAGTACTATTGCAAACCCATTCATATTTTATTCTTGCATTATATCTACTGTATTCCAACTTTTCTACGGCAAAAACTCTTCAAAGAAAACCGTAGAATCATCAAAACAAGCACACAACGCAAAGAAAACAGAATCTATCAAAAACAGAACAGTCTATAGCAATCTGAATATTTTGAATACTTCTGTAACTCCAAAAATTCGGAAAAATTAGAACAACCTGAGTAATTTGTATATCAATCTACTGTAAAAAATTCAGAATATTTCGTCGCTTATGTGATTTTTAAAAATTGTATCCATGGACGCAAAAGTTTCTGTTTTTCAACAAGATCAAAGGAACTATCACCCAAGAAGATCCTAAAGGCTTTGCTTGGCACAAACACTAATTAAAACACAAAAACACAATCATAACAGTAGCATAATTGTGCAAACACTCAAGAATAGAAAGCAAAAGACAAAAATAAATTTTATTCATTGGGTCGCCTCCCAACAAGCGCTGTCGTTTTACGCCCCTATCTAGGCATAATGCAAGGATCTAAGTTTTGTCGTCTTTGTTTCTAGATCCATAAGATGCCCTCCTGATTGATTCATATGGTGGCCTAATTCTTGTTCTAGGGAAGTGTTCCATACCCTTCCTTAGTGGAAATTGGAATTAAATATAGCCTTCTTTCATATCAATCACGGCACCAATAGTGCGTAAAAATGGTCTACCAAGAATAATTGGACAAGACGGATTGCAATCAATATCAAGAACGATAAAATCTATGGACACATAATTCCTAATTGCAAGAATAAGAACATCTTTAATTCTTCCCATAGGCTTTTTAATAGTAGAATCCGCCAAGTGCAAATTTAAAGAACATTCTTTAATATCGGTAAGACCATGCACATCACATAAAGATTTTCGAATTGTAGAAACACTAGCACCCAAGTCACATAAAGAAAAACACTCATAATTTTTAATCTTGACTTTGATAGTAGGTTCCCACTCATCATGTAATTTTCTAGGGATTGAAATTTCTAAATCCAATTTTTCTTCTAAAGCTTTTATTATAGCATCAACAATATGTTTAGTAAAAGCTTTATTTTGTTCATAGGCATGGGGTGAATTAATCATGGATTGCAATAAATAAATGCAATCAATCAAAGAGCAACTATCATAATTAAAGTCTTTGTATTCCAAAAGAGTGGGCACATCGCTAGTTAAAGTTTTGATCTCTTCAAACCCACTTTTATCAATTTTCTCAACAAGATTTTCACCCTCCGAATTATCGGGACGCCTTCTAGCTAAAGTTGACTCTTCTTCAGTCCCTTTATTGTCGATCTTAATTTTAATAAACAAAGAATCAATAGAAGAAACACCTATCATTTTAAGATCTTCATCACTTTTATGAAAGCAATCACTAGAAAACGCTTTTCCTAAAAATTCTCTTCTAGCTCTAAGCATAGCGGTTATTTTCTTACTTTCATCCATAGAAACATAAAGAGCTTTAATTGATTCCTCAACCTTAGGCACACAAATTTTCATCTTGAGATTTTATACATCATGAGAAATTCTATCAACACTTCTAGACAAATCATCAATCTTATTCAACTTTTCTTCCATTGTAGCATTGAAAACTTTTTGAGTGTTGATAAATTCTTTAATATTATTCTCAAGATCAGAGGTGTTACTATTATTATAAGAAGGATTTCCATAGGAATTACCATAATTATTAGAGGAATTACTAGGAAAATGCCTAGGATTAAAATTACCTCTATAAACATTCTTATTGAACTTGTTTCGCGACATAAAATTCACATCTATGGCATCACTATTTTGGTCAATCAAAGTAGACAAAGGCATATCATTGAAATCAATAGGAGCACTTTTATTAGCAACCAATTTCATAAGAGCATCAACTTTTTCACTCAAAGAAGAAAAATTTTCAACCGAATTAATTTTTTTACTAGTAGGAGCTCTTTTGGTATGCCATTGTGAATAATTTGCCATAATATTATCAAGCAATTTGGTGGCTTCACCCAAAGTAATTTCCATAAAAGTACCACCCGCGGCGGAAGCTAAAAGATTATGAGAAACAAAATTCAACCCCGCATAAAAAATTTGTATGATCATCCAAAGATTTAACCCATGAGTTGGGCAATTCCTTAGCATCAATTTCATCCTTGCCCAAGATTGTGCAACATGCTCATGTTCAAGTTGCTTGAAATTCATGATCTGGGTTCTAAGGGAAATAATTTTCGCGGGCGGAAAATACTTAGTAATAAAAGCATCTTTGCACTTATTCCAAGAATCGATACTATTGCGAGGCAAAGAAGAAAACCAATTTTTTGCACAGTCTCGCAAAGAAACGGAAATAATTCAACTTCACAACATCATTGTCCACATCTTTTTTCTTTGGCATATCGCATAAATCCACAAATGTGTTAAGATGGGACACGACATCCTCATTAGGAGTACCGGAAAATTGATCTTTCATAACAAGATTCAGCAAAGCGGTATTAATATCTCTTTTGCATCACGTCCAAGATTAGTAGAACGGCTCCTGCCTGCATCTACTACTATTACTCCACACATCGACCGCTATCCAGCATGCATCTAGTGTATTAAGTTCATGGAGAAACAGAGTAATGCGATAAGAACGATGACATGATGTAGACAAGATCTATTTATGTAGAAATAGACCCCATCTTGTTATCCTTAATAGCAACGATACACACGTGTCAGCTCCCCTTCTGTCACTGGGATCAAGTACCGTAAGATCGAACCCATCACAAAGCACCTCTTCCCATTGCAAGATAAATATATCAAGTTGGCCAAACAAAACCCAAATATCGGAGAAGAAATATGAGGCTATAAGCAATCATGCATATAAGAGATCAAAGAAGACCCAAATAACTTTCATGGATAAAAAGATAGATCTGATCATAAACTCAAAGTTCATCGGATCCCAACAAACACACCGCAAAAAGAGTTATATCATATGAGAATCAAAAGAGATAGTGGAAGCCATCTAGCTACTAACTATGGACCCGTAGGTCTATAATGAACTACTCACGCATCATGGGAGAGGCACCAATGGACATGATGAACCCCTCTGTGATGGTTTCTAGATTGGATCTGGTGGTTCTGGAACTTGTGGCGGCTGGAATTGATTTTCGTTGACTCCCCTAGGGTTCTTGGAATATTGGGGTATTTATGGAGCAAAGAGGTGGTGCGGGAGGCCACCGAGGTAGGCACAACCCTCCAGGCGCGCACTGGTGTCTTGTGCTCACCTTGGGCTCCCTCTTCTTTACTTCTTTTGCCCACTGGATGTCTTCTGGTCCAAAAAAATCAACAAAAAGTTTCGCTGCGTTTGGACTCCGTTTGGTATTGATTTCCTGCGATGTAAAAACATGCAGAAAACAACAACTGGCACTGGGCACTATGTCAATAGGTTAGTTCCAAAAAATGATATAAAATGACTATAAAATGATTGTAAAACATCCAAGAATGATGATATAACAGCATGGAACATCAAAAATTATAGATACGTTGGAGATGTATCAGTGTTGTCGCCGTTCCTCCCATTGGTGTCGTCGCCCTTATCATTGGGGGTATCCACCATATAGACATCATAGGTGGAGGTGACCGTCCATCGTCTGGTGATGGGAGGGGTAGTAGCCACATGGGCTATAGCTTCGACATCTTCGTCCATCTCTTCGGCCTCCTCAGAGGTGTAGTCTAGCATGTTGGTTAAGTCTTTGACAGTGGCTACTAAGTGGGTCGTGGGTGGGGCATTTAATTCCTTACAGCCCGCCTCAAGACCGAGCCGAGCGTAGGTCGAGGATGGGCCCGTGGTGATCATCATCTAGATCCAATCTAGCGTTTCATTTATCAGGGCAAGACTAGCTGAATTGGTATCCAGGATTTATTCGGGGTCGACCTCCAGTATGATGGTGGGAGGGGCGAGTTCGGCCAGGGTTGAGTCCTGGTGTTCGGACGCCGAAGCCGCTTCAAGGCTTGAAGCCGGATCCCAGGCAAGAAGAGCGAGTTTGGCCATGGTTGACTCCCGATCTTTTGACATGGAGATCAAATCCAGGCTCGAAGTCGGATCCGAGGTAAGAGCCGACCCGGGGATCGGGTCGGAGGGAGATCCCAAAGTTGAAGTTTCAGGGTCTTCGGGCGCCTCAGGCAAGGCTGAGAAGTAGGTGAAGATCATATTGCCCCGAGTGTTGGTGATGTACTCTAGGTTACCAAACCTGATTTGGTGCTCAGGGGTGAAGCTATCGACCTGGTCGAGATGATCAGACGAGTTAGCATGCAGAACGATGTCACCGAACACGAAAAGCTGACCGGGGGTAAAGATATCCCCGGTGTTGATGCCATATCCTATGATCAGGCAAGCCATTGATCCTTCGGCGATCTCACAATAGAACTCTCAATGAAAGCACCAATGTCGGTGTCAAAATCGGCGGATCTTGGGTAGGGGGTCCCGAGCTGTGGATCTTGGATCAATGGGGAACAAGGGACGAGGAACACGATGTTTACCCAGGTTCAGGCCATCTCGAAGAGGTAAAACCCTATGTCCTGCTTGATTATATTGAAGTGTATAGAATGATTACAGAGTCGATCTACCACGAGATCAGATGAACTAAACCCTAGGTGAGTAGGATGATGCTTGTTGTTTTTTCTAGCCTCTATGGACTAAACCCTCTGGTTTATATAGGCACCAGGGGCACTAGGGTTACACATGGTCGGTTACAAGGAAGGAATAAACATGTCGATTCTTATTATCTTGACTTGGAGGACACACCAAGGCGTCACCAGTTTCCTGTCCGGATATGAAATCACCTTATAGCTTGGCGTTGTAGTAGCCGTACAACAGCCCACCTTTCCGGCCCATAAGAGATAGGCTGGCAGCCCGAGGACCCCATAGTCCAGGACTCCCGCAGCTAGCGGGACCATGCTGTGGGGAACGTGTTCCTATTTATGTTGACCGTGGGAGGGTTCTGGGAGCTGAGATAGGGCTCAATCCCATTTGTTCGCCTCTCTTGCTATAACGGCAGACTGGGACTTCGGCGCCTCGCTGCCGAACTAGACTTCGGCTGCCAGGGCCATTGTGTGCTCCTCGATTCAGAGTGAGCGCTCTGTGTTGCCATTAACGGTGATAACGCCCTTGGGTCGGGGCATCTTGAGCTTTAGATATGCGTAGTGGGGGACGATGCTGAAACGAGCGAATGCTATATGGCGGAGAAGTGTGTGGTAGCCACTGCGGAAAGGGGCGATGTCGAAGATCAAGTCTTTGATGGGGAAGTTGTCGGGCGAACCGAACACTACTTCAAAAGTCATAGTGCCCGAGCAGCAGGCTTCGACGCCTCGGATTACTCCTTTGAAGATGGTGTTACTGGGTTTGATCCGTGATGGATCGATGCCCATCTTTCTCACTGTATCTGAGTAAATCAGATTGAGGGTACTGCCTCTATCCATGAGGACTTGAGTTAGGTGGTACCCATCGATAATGGGGTCGATTACCAAGGCCGCTGACCCTCCGTGCCGGATACTGGTCGGATGGTCCCTGCAGTTAAAGGTGATCGAGTATGCCGACCACGGGTTGAATTTCGGGCCTACCGCTCTATGGTGTAGATGTCTCGAAGCGCGCGGTTCCTCTCCTTCTTGGGTATATGTGTGACGTAGATCATGTTCATAATTTTTACCTCAAGAGGGAATTGCTTTTGGCCTCCATTATTCAGCCCACAAAGGTCTTCATCGTCCTTGCTGCGGGGCCCCTTGCCTTGTTCCTCGGCTGTGAATTTGCTGACCTATTTGATCACCCAACAATTACGATTGGTGTGGTTGGCAGGCTTGTCTAGGGTGCCATGGATCTAGCAGGGTCTATCCAAGATTTTATCTAACGCGGTGGGTCCATCCCGGTTCCCTTTAGAGGGCTTCTTTAGTGGTCCTGATTTGTTGAATCCGGCATTTACTATCGTGTCTTTGGCTTCACCGCCGTTGTGCCGGCATTTGTTCTTGTTGCCTCATGGTTTCCCGTTGGCGTCCCAGACTTCTGAGGTGTCGGGTTCGTCTGGGTGGTTGCTTCTATGAGCCAACCAACTATCCTCGCCCGCGCAAAAGCGGGTCATGAGAGAGGTTAGTGCTAATATTGTCTTCCGCTTGTGCTGGCCGAGCTGGCGGGCGAGCCATTCGTCCCGGATACTATGCCGGAAGGTGGCTATTTCCTCGGCATCGGGATAGTCGATGATTTGATTCTTCTTTGTTAAGAACCGATTCCAAAATTGTTGGGCTGACTCTCCGGACTTTTGGACCATGTGGCTTAGGTCATCGGCATCCGGAGGCCGAACGTAGGTGCCTTGAAAGTTAGCTTGGACAACATCCTCGAGCTCTTCCCAACTCCCAATGGAGTTTTCGGAGAGGCTATTCAATCAATGCCTGGCTGGTCCTTTGAGCTTGAGTGGTAGATATTTGATGAAATGGAGATTGTCTTCGGGCCATGTGAATGTGGAGAAAGAAGTCTTCAATCTATATGGCTAGGTCTATTGGCCCGTCATATTGTTTGATATTTACGAGTTGGAACCCTTCAGGGAACTGATGTTGCATCACCTCATCTGTAAAGCATATTGGGTGAGCGGCGCCCCTGACCCGGTTTACTTCGCGCCGGAGATCAGCTACCATCTGTGTAGGGAATCGTTGCATGGAAAACAAAAAAATCTATGCACACGCAATGATCTATCCATGGAGATGCATAGCAACGAGGGGGAGAGTGTGTCTACGTACCCTCATAGACCATAAGCGGAAGCGTTTCACAACGCGGTTGATGTAGTCGAACTTTCTTCGCGCTCCACCGATCGAGTACCAAACGTACGGCACCTCCGAGTTCTGCACACATTCAGCTCGGTGACGTCCCTCGCCTTATTGATCCAGCAAGGTGTCGAGGTAGTAGATGAGTTCCGTCGGCACGACAGCAGGGTGACGATGATGGTGAGGTGATCCTCGCAGGGCTTCGCCTAAGCACCGCGAGAATATGACTAGGGGTGTAAATTGTGGAGGGGAGCGCCGCACACGGCTAACAATTGATGTTGTGTGTTCTAGGTGCCCCCTCCCCACATATATATAGGTGGGAGGGGGATGGGGAGGCAGCCAAGGAGGCGCCCAAGTAGGCCGAATCCTACTTGGGGCCTTCCTATGGCCGGCGCCCCCCTGCCTTATCTGCCGGAGGGGGAAGGAAAGAGGAGGGAGGGGGAAGGAAGGGGGGCCGAATCCCTCCCCTTTCCTTCTCCCTTCCCCTTTTTCCTTATCCTCTAGTTCGGCGCCCATACGGGGGGTGCACCAACCCCTGGTGTCTAGTGTGTTTCCCCTCTTGGCCCATTAGGCCCATATCTTTTGTCGGGGGTGCCCGGAACCCCTTCCGGTGACCCGATATGTACTTGGTACCCTCCGGAACACTTCTGGTGTCCGAATACTATCGTCCTATATATCAATCTCTACCCCTCGACCATTTCGAGACTCCTCGTCATGTCGGTGATCTCATACGGGACTTCGAACAACATTCGGCCACTAAATCACATAACTCATATAATACAATATCGTCATTGAACGTTAAGCGTGCGGACCCTACGGGTTCGAGAACTATGTATACATGACCGAGACGCCTCTCCGGTCAATAACCAATAGCGGAACCTAGATGCTCATATTGGCTCCTACATATTCTACAAAGATCTTTATCGGTCAAACTGTTATGACAACATACGTAATTCCCTTTGTCCATCGGTATGTTACTTGCCCGAGATTCGATCGTGGTTATCTACATACCTAGTTCAATCTCGTTACCGGCAAGTCTCTTTACTCGTTCCATAATACATCATCCTGCAACTAACTCATTCTTCACTTTGCTTGCAAGGCTTCTTATGATGTGTATTACCGAGAGGGCCCAGAGATACCTCTCTGATACTCGGAGTGACAAATCCTAGTCTCGATTTATGCCAACCCAACAAACACCTTCGGAGATACCTGTAGAGCATCTTTATAATCACCTAGTTACGTTGTGACGTTTGATAGCACACAAGGCATTCCTCCAGTATCCGGGAGTTGCATAATCTCATAGTCGAAGGAATATGTATTTGACATGAAAAAAGCAATAGCAATAAAACTGAACGATCATTATGCTAAGCTAACGGATGGGTCTTGTGCATCACATCATTCTCCTAATGATGTGATCCCGTTATCAAATGACAACTCATGTCTATGGTTAGGAAACCTTAACCATCTTTGATCAATGAGCTAGTCAAGTAGAGGCTCACTAGGGACACAGTGTTTGTCTATGTATTCATACATGTATTTAAGTTTCCGATCAATACAATTATAGCATGAATAATAAACATTTATCATGAATAAGAAAATATAAAATAACAACTTTATTATTGCCTCTAGGGCATATTTCCTTCAATCTGGGCCCGGTGCTGCTCTCGAGCTCTATCGTTTCGGTTGCGCCAAGCTTGGTATCCATCCCGTCCAGCGGGAGTGTACCCTCTAGATCCATCACTACAAAAAAAGACACATCCGTGACATTTTGGGCCGAACGAAAAAAAATTATGTCATGCTTATGACACTTCTAGGACGATAATTGTGACAAAACCCGGTATCATCATAGATGTGGTGGGCTCCTACTTTTATGACAAAAAATCATGACAGAAAATGGGCTTTTCGTCCTGGGTGGGCCGGAGACACAGATGCATGACATTCTTTGGGCCGTCCATGACAGAAAAAACCGTGGTAGAAGCGAGGGCGAGGAAAATATCGGGGAGTTCCCAGTTATGGTGGGTGGTTGGGGCTGAGCGATGCGCGTTTCTCTCGTACACGTACGCGCGTGGGTGCGAGGCGTTGGGCTCTAACTGAACCCGAGCGATTGCACAGCAGGCTACGCGTTACTGAACCCGAGCGATCGATCGATCTGGCTGTTAACTGAACCCGATCGAGCGATTCCTTCGCTACTGCTGCTAACTGAAGCCGATCGAACCTGCTGCCTCTTGATGAATAGTGAGCGTTGTTGGGGGTTGGATGAACAGTTCCCGGTGGGGGTTGGATGAACAGGACCCCATGGTAGTAGAGGTTGTTGCCGCTGGTTGAACAGGACCCTGATCGAGCCGGTTGGGGTGGATGAACAGGACCCCGTGGAGGGTTGGATGAACAGCAGCCGGTGGAGGGCTAGTTGAACAATAGCCGATGGAGGGCTGGATGAACAGTAGCCCGTGGAGGGCTGGTTGAACAGGACCTCGTGGAGAGGGCTGGGTGAATAGTAGCCGGTGGAGGCTGAATGAACAGGACCCCGTGGATGAACAGTAGCTGGTGGAGGCAGGAGGGAGATGCTGTGGGTGAATGATACGTCTCCAACGTATCTATAATTTTTGATTGTTCCATGCTATTATATTGTCTGTTTTGGATGTTTAATGGGCTTTACTAAGCAATTTTACATTATTTTTGGGCCTAACCTATTAAGCGACGGCCCAGTGCAAATTGTTGTTTTTTGCCTATTTCAGTGTTTTGCAGAGAAGGAATATCAAATGGAGTCCAAACGGAATGAAACCTTTGGGTGAGTTATTTTTGGAACAAACATGATCCAGAGGACTTGGAGTGGACGTCAAGAAAGAAGCGAGGAGGCCATGAGGAAGGGAGGCACGCCTGCCCCCCTGGGCGCGCCCCCCACCCTCATGGGCCCCCCGCAGCTCCACCGACCTACTTCTTCCTCCTATATATATCCATATACCCCGAAAACATCCAGGAGTACCACGAAACCCTATTTTCATCGCCGCAACCTTCTATACCCGTGAGATCCCATCTTGGGGCCTTTTCCGGCGCTCCACCGGAGGGGGCATCGATCACACAGGGCTTCTACATCAACACCATAGCCTCTCCAATGATGTGTGAGTAGTTTACCTCAGACCTTCGGGTCCATAGTTATTAGCTAGATGGCTTCTTCTCTCTCTTTGGATCTCAATACAAAGTTCTCCTGGATCTTCTTGGAGATCTATTCGATGTAACTCTTTTTGCGGTGTGTTTGTTGAGATCCGATGAATTGTGGGTTTATGATCAGGATTATCTATGAACAATATTTGAATCTCCTCTGGATTCTTTTATGTATGATTTAATATCTTTGCAAGTCTCTTCGAATTATCAGTTTGGTTTGGCCTACTAGATTGATCTTTCTTGTAATGGGAGAAGTGCTTAGCTTTGGGTTCAATCATGCGGTGCTCGATCCTAGTGACAGAAGGGGAAATGACACATATTGTATTGTTGCCATCGAGGATAAAAAGATGGGGTTTATATCATATTGCTTGAGTTTATCCCTCTACAGCATGTCATCTTGCCTAATGCGTTACTCTGTTCTTATGAACTTAATACTCTAGATGCATGCTGGATAGCGGTCGATGTGTGGAGTAATAGTAGTAGATGCAGAATCGTTTCGGTCTACTTGTCACGGATGTGATGCCTATATACATGATCATGCCTAGATATTCTCATAACTATGCACTATTCTATCAATTGCTCGACAGTAATTTGTTCACCCACCGTAATACTTATGTTATCTTGAGAGAAGCCACTAGTGAAACCTATGGCCCCCGGGTCTATTGTCCATCATATAAGTTCCAATCTATTTTTACTTTGCAATCTTTACTTTCAATCTATATCATAAAAATACCAAAAATATTTATCTTATTATCTCTATCAGATCTCACTTTTGCAAGTGGCCGTGAAGGGATTGACAACCCCTTTATTCCGTTGGTTGCAAGGTTCTTATTTGTTTGTGTAGGTACGAGGGACTTGCGTGTGGTCTCCTACTGGATTGATACCTTGGTTCTCAAAACTGAGGAAATACTTACGCTACTTTGCTGCATCACCCTTTCCTCTTCAAGGGAAAAACCAACGCAGTGCTCAAGAGGTAGCAAGAAGGATTTCTGGCGCCGTTGCCGGGGATTCTACGCACAAGTCAAGCATACCAAGTACCCATCACAAACTCTTATCCCTCGCATTACATTATTTGCCACTTGCCTCTCGTTTTCCTCTCCCCCACTTCACCTTTGCCGTTTTATTCGCCCTTCTTCTGTTCGTCTTTTCGTTTGCTTTGATGTCTTACTTGGCTCGTTTGCTCATTTGGTTGGAATAGTTGTTTATTTATTGCTAAACAAAGAACCTAAGATCTATGGATCCTCATCCGCTTGATAATCTTTTTAAGAGATCCAGTTGTGATGAACCAATTGCTAGTGAGTTTTGTGCACTAGATTATCTTTATGAAGTTTTGCTTGAAATTCGTGAATCTGAAAAATTGTGATGAAGAAATTTATGAAGAAATTCACGATAGCTCCTTGAATAAAAAGCATGATTGCAATGAATTTACTATAAATTCTCTTCATGTCAATTGTGCTAATAATATGCAAAACCCTAAGCTTGGGGATGCTAGTTTTGCTATGTCTACTACTAGTTGCAATGATCATGATTGGGGTGATTCTCCTTATGATCTTGAAAATTTATTTAAGCCCCATGATGAATATGAGATTGATAATAGTGTTTGCAATAATATTGAAAGTGGGTCTGGAAGAGTGTCACCTTTAGATCCCACATATTTGGAGAATGTTCAATCTTATGAATTTTTTGATAAAAGTGGGTTTGGAGAGGTCATGACTTTAGTTAATGTTAATCCCGCTATTTTGGAGAGTGTCAACTTTGCATGCATGTGGTTCATAAACAGAATATTTTATGTGATAGCTATGTTGTTGAATTTGATTATGATCCCACATGTAATTATTATGAGAGAGGGAAATATGGTTGTAGAGATTTTCATGTTGCTAAATTACCTCTCGTTATGTGGAGATTGCTATTGTTTCTTTCCTCTTCCTTGCATATGCTAGTTTTTGTTTGCCTTGATAATTTGTTTGCCTATAACATGCCTATGCATAGTAAGTATGTTAGACTTAGATGTTTTTGTCACATGTTTTATTATGCTCTCTTTGTGCTTCAATTCGTGTCTTTCTTGTGAGCATCATTGAAATCTCAATGCCAAGCTAAAAAGGCTTTAAAGAAAGCGCTTGTTGGGAGACAACACAATATTTTTCCTTTAATTTTTATAATAAATATTTTATCTAGCCTCTGGTTAGATGTGGTTTTATGTTTTACTTAGTGTTTGTGCCGAGTAGAACCTTTGGGAAGACTTGGGTGAAGTCTTTTTTATCTTGCTGTAAAAAACAGAAACTTTAGCGCTCACGAGATTAGCTACAACTTTTTAGTGGAGAGTGCTATTTAGTTGATTATTTTTTCATATGATTAATAGATAAATTACTCACGTCCAGAAATTTATTTTAGAATTTTTGGAGTTCCAGAAGTATACGTTTGATACAGATTACTACAGACTGTTCTGTTTTTGACAGATTCTGTTTTTCGTGTGTTGTTTGCTTATTTTGATGAATCTATGGCTAGTATCAGAGGTTATGAACCATAGAGAAGTTGGAATACAGTAGGTTTAACACCAATATAAATAAATAATGAGTTCATTACAGTACCTTAAGGTGGTGGTTTGTTTTCTTTCGCTAACGGAGCTCATGAGATTTTCTGTTAAGTTTTGTGTTGTGAAGTTTTCAAGTTTTTGGGTAAAGATTTGATGGATTATGGAACAAGGAGTGGCAAGAGCCTAATCTTGGGTATGCCCAAGGCACCCCAAGGTAAAATCCAAGGACAACCAAAATCCTAAGCTTGGGGATGCCCGGGAAGGCATCCCCTCTTTTGTCTTCGTCCATCGGTAACTTTACTTGATGCTATATTTTTATTCACCACATGATATGTGTTTTGCTTGGAGCATCTTGTATGATTTGAGTCTTTGCTTTTTAGTTTACCACAATCATACTTGCTGTACACACCTTTTGGGAGAGACACACATGAATCGGAATTTATTAGAATACTCTATGTGCTTCACTTATATCTTTTGAGCTAGAAAATTTTGCTCTAGTGCTTCACATATATCTTTTAGAGCACGGTGGTGGTTTTATTTTATAGAAATAATTGATGTCTCATGCTTCACTTATATTATTTTGAGAGTCTTTTAAAACAGCATGGTAATTTTCTTTGGTTAAAATGTTAGTCCTTAAGTGATGAGCATCCAAGATAGGTATAATAAAAACTATCATATAGAGTGCATTGAATATTATGAGAAGTTTGATACTTGATAATTGTTTTAGAGTCATGCTAGTTGATTAGTTGTGGATTTTAGAATTACTTGTTCTAAAGTTTATGATTCCCGTAGCATGCACCTATGGTGAACCGTTATGTGATGAAGTCAGAGCATGATTTATTTGTTGATTGTCTTCCTTATGAGTGGCGGTCGGGGACGAGCGATGGTCGTTTCCTACCAACCTATCCCCCTAGGAGCATGCGCGTAGTACTTCGCTTCGATAACTAATAGATTTTTGCAATAAGTATGTGAGTTCTTTATGACTAATGTTGAGTCCATGGATTATACGCACTCTCACCCTTCCACTATTGCTAGCCTCTCTAATACCGCGCACCTTTCGTCGGTATCATACACCCACCATATGCCTTCCTCAAAATAGCCACCATACCTACCTATTATGGCATTTCCTTAGCCATTCCAAGATATATTGCCATGCAACTTTCCACCGTTCCGTTTATTATGACACGCTCCATCATTGTCATATTGCTTTGCATGATCATGTAGTTGACATCTTATTCGTGTCAAAGCCACCATTCATAATTCTTTCATACATGTCACTCTTGATTCATTGCATATCCTGGTACACCGCCAGAGGCATTCACATAGAGTCATATTTTCTTCTAAGTATTGAGTTGTAATTTTTTAGTTGTAAGTAAATAAAAGTGTGATGACCATCATTATTAGAGCATTGTCCCAAGTGAGGAAAGGATGATGGAGACTATGATTCCCCCACAAGTCGGGATGAGACTCCAGACGAAAAGAAAAAAAAGAAAAAAAAAGAGGCCATTAAAAAGAAGAGAAAAGGCCCAAATAAAAAAATGAGAGAAAAAGAGAGAAGGGACAATGTTACTATCCTTTTACCACACTCGTGCTTCAAAGTAGCACCATGATCTTCATGATAGAGAGTCTCCTATGTTGTCATTTTCATATACTAGTGGAAATTTTACATTATAGAACTTGGCTTGTATATTCCAATGACGGGCTTCCTCAAAAATGCCCTAGGTCTTCGCGAGCAAGCGAGTTGGATGCACACCCACTTAGTTTATTTTGTTGAGCTTTCACACACTTATAGCTCTAGTGCATTCGTTGCATGGCAACCCCTACTCACTCACATTGATATCTTTTAATGGGCATCTCCATAGCCCGTTGATACGCCTAGTTGATGTGAGACTATCTTCTCCTTTTTTGTCTTCTCCACAACCACCATTCTATTCCACATATAGTGCTATGTCCATGGCTCACGCTCATGTACTGCATGAAGATTGAAAAGGTTTGAGAACATCAAAAGTATGAAACAATTTCTTGGCTTGTCATCGGGGTTGTGCATGATTTAAATATTTTGTGTGATGAAGATAGATCATAGCTAGACTATATGATTTTGTAGGGATAACTTTCTTTGGCCATGTTATTTTGAGAAGACATGATTGCTTTGGTAGTATGCTTGAAGTATTATTATTTTCATGTCAATATTAAACTTTTATCTTGAATCTTTCGGATCTGAACATTCATGTCACAATAGAGAAAATTACATTAAGAAATATGCTAGGTAGCATTCCACAACAAAAATTCTGTTTTTATCATTTACCTACTCGAGGAAGAGCAGGAATTAAGCTTGGGGATGCTTGACACGTTTCCAACGTATCTATAATTTTTTATTGTTCCATGCTAATATATTATCTGTTTTGGATGTTTAATGGGATTTACTAAGCACTTTTACATTATTTTTGGGACTAAGCTATTAGCCGAAGGCCCAGTGCAAATTGCTGTTTTTTGCCTATTTCAGTGTTTCGCAGAAAAGGAATATCAAATGGATTCCAAACGGAATGAAACCTTCGGGAGAGTTATTTTTGGAAGAAACGTGATCCACGGGACTTGGAGTGGACGTCAAGAAAGAAGCGAAGAGGCCACGAGGCAAGGAGGCGCGCCTGCCCCCTGGGCGCGCCCCCACCCTCGTGGGCCCCCCGCAGCTCCACCGACGTACTTCTTCCTCCTATATATATCCATAAACCCCGAAAACATCCAAGAGTACCACGAAACCCTATTTCCACCGCCGCAACCTTCTGTACCCATGAGATCCCATCTTGGGGCCTTTTCCGGTGTTCCGCCGGAGGGGGCATCGATCACGGAGGGCTTCTACATCAACACCATAGCCTCTCCGATGATGTGTGAGTACTTTACCTCAGACCTTCGGGTCCATACTTATTAGCTAGATGGCTTCTTCTCTCTCTTTGGATCTCAATACAAAGTTCTCCTCGATCTTCTTGGAGATCTATTAGATGTAACTCTTTTGCGGTGTGTTTGTCGAGATCCGATGAATTGTAGGTTTATGATCAGGATTATCTATGAACAATATTTGAATCTCCTCTGAATTATTTTTTGTATGATTTAATATCTTTGCAAGTATCTTCGAATTATCAGTTTGGTTTGGCCTACTAGATTGATCTTTCTTGCAATGGGAGAAGTGCTTAGCTTTGGTGCAATCATGCGGTGCTCGATCCTAGTGACAGAAGGGGAAACGGCACGTATTGTATTGTTGCCATCGAGGATAAAAAGATGGGGTTTATGTCATATTGCTTGAGTTTATCCCTCTACATCATGTCATCTTGCCTAATGCGTTACTCTGTTCTTATGAACCTAATACTCTAGATGCATGCTGGATAGCGGTCGATGTGTGGAGTAATAGTAGTAGATGCAGAATCGTTTCGGTCTACTTGTCACGGACGTGATGCCTATATACATGATCATGCCTAGATATTCTCATAACTATGCACTATTCTATCAATTGCTCGACAGTAATTTGTCACCCACCGTAATACTTATGCTATCTTGAGAGAAGCCACTAGTGAAACCTATGGCCCCCGGGTCTATTGTCCATCATATAACTTCCAATCTATTTTTACTTTGCAATCTTTACTTTCAATCTATATCATAAAAATACCAAAAATATTTATCTTATTATCTCTATCAGATCTCACTTTTGCAAGTGGTCGTGAAGGGATTGACAACCCCTTTATTGCGTTGGTTGCAAGGTTCTTATTTGTTTGTGTAGGTACGAGGGACTTGCGTGTGGTCTCCGATTGGATTGATACCTTGGTTCTCAAAATTGAGGGAAATACTTACGCTACTTTGCTGCATCACCCTTTCCTCTTCATGGGAAAAACCAACGCAGTGCTCAAGAGGTAGCAAGAAGGATTTCTAGCGCCGTTGCCGGGGAGTCTATGCACAAGTCAATCATACCAAGTACCCATCACAAACTCTTCTCCCTCGCATTATATTATTTGCCATTTGCCTCTCGTTTTCCTCTCCCCCACTTCACCTTTGCCATTTTATTCGCCCTTCTTCTGTTCGTCTTTTCGTTTGCTTTGATGTCTTACTTGGCTCGTTTGCTCATTTGGTTGGAATAGTTGTTTATTTATTGCTAAACAGAGAACCTAAGATCTATGGATCCTCATCCGCTTGCTAATATTTTTAAGAGATCCAGTTGTGATGAACCAATTGCTAGTGATTTTTGTGCACTAGATTATCTTTATGAAGTTTTGCTTGAAATTCTTGAATCTAAAAATTGTGATGAAGAAATTTATGAAGAAATTCACGATAGCTCCTTGAATAAAAAGCATGATTGCAATGATTTTACTATAAATTCTCTTGATGTCAATTGTGCTAATAATATGCAAAACCCTAAGCTTGGGGATGCTAGTTTTGCTATGTCTACTACTTGTTGCAATGATCATGATTGGGGTGATTCTCCTTATGATCTTGAAAATTTATTTAAGCCCCATGATGAATATGAGATTGATAATAGTGTTTGCAATAATATTGAAAGTGGGTCTGGAAGAGTGTCACCTTTAGATCCCACATATTTGGAGAATGTTCAATCTTATGATTTTTTTATTAAAGTGGGTTTGGAGAGGTCATGACTTTAGTTAATGTTAATCCCACTATTTTGGAGAGTGTCAACTTTGCATGCATGTGGTTCATAAAGAGAATATTTTATATGATAGCTATGTTGTTGAATTTGATTATGATCCCACATGTAATTATTACGAGAGAGGGAAATATGGTTGTAGAGATTTTCATGTTGCTAAATTACCTCTCGTTAGGTGGAGATTGCTATTGTTTCTTTCCTCTTCCTTGCATATGCTAGTTTTTTGTTTGCCTTGATAATTTGTTTGCCTATAAGATGCCTATGCATAGTAAGTATGTTAGACTTAGATGTGTTTGTCACATGTTTTATTATGCTCTCTTTGTGCTTCAATTCTTGTCTTTCTTGTGAGCATCATTGAAATCTCAATGCCTAGCTAAAAAGGCTTTAAAGAAAGCGCTTGTTGGGAGACAACCCAATATTGTTCCTTTCTGTTTTATAATAAATATTTGATCTAGCCTCTGGTTAGATGTTGTTTTATGTTTTACTTAGTGTTTGTGCCGAGTAGAACCTTTGGGAAGACTTGGGTGAAGTCTTTTTGGTCTTGCTGTAAAAAACAGAAACTTTAGCGCTCACGAGATTAGCTACAAATTTTTACTGGAGAGTGCTATTTAGTTGATTCTTTTTGAAGATTATTAATAGATAAATTACTCACGTCCAGCAATTTATTTTAGAATTGTTGGAGTTCCATAAGTATACGTTTGATACAGATTACTACAGACTGTTCTGTTTTTGACAGATTCTGTTTTTCGTGTGTTGTGTGCTTATTTTGATGAATCTATGGCTAGTATCGGAGGTTATGAACCATAGAGAAGTTGGAATACAGTAGGTTTAACACCAATATAAATAAAGAATGAGTTCATTACAGTACCCTAAGGTGGTGGTTTGTTTTCTTTCGCTAACGGAGCTCATGAGATTTTCTGTTAAGTTTTGTGTTGTGAAGTTTTCAAGTTTTTGGGTAAAGATTTGATGGATTATGGAACAAGGAGTGGCAAGAGCCTAAGCTTGGGGATGCCCAAGGCACCCCAAGGTAAAATCCAAGGACAACCAAAATCCTAAGCTTGGGGATGCCCGGGAAGGCATCCCCTCTTTTGTCTTCGTCCATCGGTAACTTTACTTGATGCTATATTTTTATTCACCACATGATATGTGTTTTGCTTGGAGCGTCTTGTATGATTTGAGTCTTTGATTTTTAGTTTACCACAATAACCCTTGCTGTACACACCTTTTGGGAGATACACACATGAATCGGAATTTATTAGAATACTCTATGTGATCCACTTATATCTTTTGAGCTAGAAAATTTTGCTCTAGTGCTTCACTTATATCTTTTAGAGCACGGCGGTGGTTTTATTTTATAGACATAATTGATCTCTCATGCTTCACTTATATTATTTTGAGATTCTTTTAGAACAGCATGGTAATTTTCTTTGGTTAAAATTTTAGTCCTTAAGTGATGAGCATCCAAGATAGGTATAATAAAAACTATCATATAGAGTGCATTGAATATTATGAGAAGTTTGATACTTGATAATTGTTTTGAGATATGAAGATGGTGATATTAGAGTCATGCTAGTTCAGTTGTTGTGGATTTGAGAAATACTTGTGCTAAAGTTTGTGATTCCCGTAGCATGCACGTATGGTGAACTGTTATGTGATGAAGTCGGAGCATGATTTATTTGTTGATTGTCTTCCTTATGAGTGGTGGTCGGGGACGAGCGATGGTCTTTCCTTACCAACCTATCCCCCTAGGAGCATGCGCGTAGTACTTCATTTCGATAACTAATAGATTTTTGCAATAAGTATGTGAGTTCTTTATGACTAATGTTGAGTCCATGGATTATACGCACTCTCACCCTTCCACTATTGTTAGCCTCTCTAATACCGCGCACCTTTCGCCGGTATCATACACCCACCATATACCTTCCTCAAAACAGCCACCATACCTACCTATTATGGCATTTCCTTAGCCATTCCGAGATATATTGCCATGCAACTTTCCACTGTTCCGTTTATAATGACACGCTCCATCATTGTCATATTGCTTTGCATGATCATGTAGTTGACATCGTATTCGTGGCAAAGCCACCATTCATAATTCTTTCATACATGTCACTCTTGATTCATTGCATATCCCGGTACACCGCCGGAGGCATTCACATATAGTCATATTTAGTTCTAAGTATTGAGTTGTAATTTTTGAGTTGTAAGTAAATAAAAGTATGATGACCATCATTATTAGAGCATTGTCCCAAGTGAGGAAAGGATGATGGAGACTATGATTCCCCCACAAGTCGGGATGAGACTCCGGACGAAAAAAAAAGAGGCCATAAAAAAAAGAGAAAAGGCCCAAATAAAAAAATGAGAGAAAAAGAGAGAAGGGACAATGTTACTATCCTTTTACCACACTTGTGCTTCAAAGTAGCACCATGATCTTCATGATAGAGAGTCTCCTATGTTGTCATTTCATATACTAGTGGAAATTTTACATTATAGAACTTGGCTTGTATATTCCAATGATGGGCTTCCTCAAAAATTCCCTAGGTCTTCGTGAGCAAGCGAGTTGGATGCACACCCACTTAGTTTCTTTTGTTAAGCTTTCACACACTTATAGCTCTAGTGCATTCGTTGCATGGAAATCCCTACTCACTCACATTGATATCTATTAATGGGCATCTCCATAGCTCGTTGATACGCCTAGTTGATGTGAGACTATCTTCTCCTTTTTTGTCTTCTCCACAGCCACCATTCTATTCCACATATAGTGCTATGTCCATGGCTCACGCTCATGTATTGCGTGAAGATTGAAAAGGTTTGAGAACATCAAAAGTATGAAAAAAATTCTTGGCTTGTCATCGGGGTTGTGCATGATTTAAATATTTTGTGTGATGAAGATAGAGCATAGCCAGACTATATGATTTTGTAGGGATAACTTCTTTTGGCCATGTTATTTTGAGAAGACATGATTGCTTTGTTAGTATGCTTGAAGTATTATTATTTTCATGTCAATATTAAACTTTTATCTTGAATCTTTCGGATTTGAACATTCAGGCCACAATAAAGAAAATTACATTAAGAAATATGCTAGGTAGCATTCCACATCAAAAATTCTGTTTTTATCATTTACCTACTCGTGGACGAGCAGGAATTAAGCTTTGGGATGCTTGATACGTCTCCAATGTATCTATAATTTTTGATTATTCCATGCTATTATATTATCTGTTTTGGATGTTTAATGGGCTTTACTAAGCACTTTTACATTATTTTTGGGACTAACCTATTAACCGAAGGCCCAGTGCAAATTGTTATTTTTTGCCTATTTCAGTGTTTCGCAGAAAAGGAATATCAAACGGAGTCCAAACGGAATGAAACCTTCGGGAGAGTTATTTTTGGAACAAACATGATCCAGGGGACTTGGAGTGGACGTCAAGAAAGAAGCGAGGAGGCCACGAGGTAGGGAGGCGCGCCTGCCCCCTGGGTGCGCCCCCACCCTCGTGGGCCCCCCGCGGCTCCGCCGACCTACTTCTTCCTCCTATATATATCCATATACCCCAAAACCATCCAGGAGTACCATGAAACCCTATTTCCACAGCCGCAACCTTCTGTACCTGTGAGATCCCATCTTGGGGCCTTTTCCGGCGCTCCGCCGGAGGGGGCATCGATCACGGAGGGCTTCTACATCAACACCATAGCCTCTCCGATGATGTGTGAGTAGTTTACCTCAGACCCACGGGTCCACAGTTATTAGCTAGATGGCTTCTTCTCTCTCTTTGGATCTCAATACAAAGTTCTCCTCGATCTTCTTGGAGATCTATTCGATGTAACTCTTTTTGTGGTGTTTTTGTCGAGATCCGATGAATTGTGGGTTTATGATCAGGATTATCTATGAACAATATTTGAATCTCCTCTGAATTCTTTTATGTATGATTTAATATCTTTGCAAGTCTCTTCGAATTATCAGTTTGGTTTGGCCTACTAGATTGATCAATCATGCGGTGCTCGTTCCTAGTTACAGAAGGGGAAATGACACGTATTGTATTATTGCCATCGAGGATAAAAAGATGGGGTTTATATCATATTGATTGAGTTTATCCCTCTACATCATGTCATCTCGCCTAATGCGTTACTCTGTTCTTATGAACTTAATACTCTAGATGCATGCTGGATAGCGGTCGATGTGTGGAGTAATAGTAGTAGATGCAGAATCGTTTTGGTCTACTTGTCGAGGACGTGATGCCTATATACGTGATAATGCCTGGATATTCTCATAACTATGCACTATTCTATCAATTGCTCGACAGTAATTTGTTCACCCACCGTAATACTTATGCTATCTTGAGAGAAGGCACTAGTGAAACCTATGGCCCCGGGGTCTATTGTCCATCATATAAGTTCCAATCTATTTTTACTTTGCAATCTTTACTTTCAATCTATATCATAAAAATACCAAAAATATTTATCTTATTATCTCTATCAGATCTCACTTTTGCAAGTGGCCGTGAAGGGATTGACAACCCCATTATTGCGTTGGTTGCAAGGTTCTTATTTGTTTGTGTAGGTACGAGGGACTTGCATGTATTCTCCTACTGGATTGATACCTTGGTTCTCAAAACTGAGGGAAATACTTACGCTACTTTGTTGCATCACCCTTTCCTCTTCATGGGAAAAACGAACGCAGAGGTAGCAGTGAACAGTCGCAGGTGGAGGCTGGAGGAGGTCGACGGTGGATGAACATTAGCCCGTGGAGGCTGGAGCGAGGCAATAGACGGTGGATAAACAGTAGCCGATGGAGTCCCATTTTGCGCCACACCCCTCCCGATGAACAGGACCCCTGTTTCGACCATAGAAGGTCGAAGAGAAGTTCGTTTCTTCTGTTTTGCGGTACGCCACACCCCTCCCGATCAACAAGACCCTGTTTCGACCGTAGGAGGTCGAAGAGAAGTCCGCTTCCTCTGTTTTGCGGTACGCCACACCCCTCTCGGTGAACAGGTTCCTGTTTCGACCGTAGGCGGTCGAACACAAGGCTGTTTCCTCTGTTTTGAGGTACGCCAGGCCTCGTTTTGGCAGTTCCATCCAAGCCGGTTGGCTCCTGATGAACATGACGCATTTCGGTGCCTCCTGATGAACATGACGACGCAGTTTCTCCATTCCGACCCAACCGGTTGGCTGCCGATGAACAGGACGCCATCGCTGCCTCTCCATGTACACGAGCCCTGGTCGTACGTATGCGTGAGTAGGCATTCGAGACCCCGCCCGTATGTACGTACGTGGCCGTATTTACTTTCTTGCACCCTGGTTGTATGTACGTGTACACGATATTGATGGGACTATGTGACATGCTATGTCTGCGCCTCTACTACGACACGTGCCCTTCCTTACTCGGCCACGGTTCATCGTTGCAGCCTGCAAACAGACCGATCGACCAGTATGTACGTACACGTTCGCGACCAGAATGACAATGCTACGTACGCTTCAACCAGGTGGGTCCTGACTGTCGGGGGGATAAGGAGGCACTTCCTTGTGTGCGAAGATAAAGCTGGTGGGTCCCAGCTGTCAGGGGAAGAATCATTTTTTTGCCCGTAATATGGACGCACTTCCTTGCGTGCGAAGATATAGCTGGTGGGTCCCAGCAGTCAGGGGGAAACATTTTTTTCATGAAATATGGTGGCCCGTCCGGTGGGTCCCTACTGTCAGGTGGAGGAATCATTATTTTACGCGTAATAAGGTTGCACTTCCTTGCTGCGGTCGTGGACCCAGCTGTCAGCCTCTCCACGTACAGTACTCTTCCGATGGAAGTCGTTCCTTGACCACATTGACCACGCCACGTCGAGAGCACCAAGGAGGTGGACACGGCAAGGCCTAGGAAGGGGACGATGCGGAGCCGGGGAATATGCGGCAGTGGATGTCCACGCGGAGAGGAGTACAAGGGTTGACTGGTTCGGTTGCGGTGTGAGGCTATCATCTCCGGAGAATAACATGGGGTGTGGGTGAGTAGAGGGAAGGCCTGGCCCGCGGTGGGAGTAGGGTGGGGCGGTGAGGCCTGCGTGGCAGCAAAGCCGGCCATGGGAGGCAGGAGCAGGCGGCACGGCCGGCGCTGGTTTGAGTGGCAGGGGCAAGAAGACCAGACGTTGAAGAAGCACGACGACCGTTGGATGGACATCGTACATCACCGCAGCTAGAATCGTTTATATTGACTAAGTTGACAAAGCCCTGCGTCCGCATCAACTTTGTAGGCCCACAAGTCAGCCTCCAAATAAGGTGGGACCGACCTAGCAGCGGGGCTATTCATTACTTTTGTGCGTAATAGCTCGTGGATCCGAGCTGTCAGCGGGGGGGGGGGGTGTTTTTCACGAAATATAGAGGCCCTTCCAGTGGGTCCTAGCTGTCAGGAGGAGGAATCATTATTTTGTGCGTAATAAGGAGGCACTTCCTACACGCAAAAAATGAGCCACTTCCTTGCGTGCAGCCGTGGACCCAGCTGTCAGCCTCTCCACGTACAGTCTTCTTCCGATGGATGTTGTTCGTTGACCATGCCGTGCCGAGAACACCAAGGTGGTGGACGATGGCGAGGCCAAGTCAGGGAATGACCAAGAGCCAAGGAAGACTCATCAGTTTTTTCCCACGCAGAGTGGGTACGAGGGTTTACTTGTTTGGCCGCAGTGTGAGGCTGTCGTCGCCGGAGAATAACAGGAGGTGTGGGTGAGTAGAGGGATAGCCAGGACAGGTATGCGAGTATGGTGGGGCCGTGAGGCCTGCCCGGCAGCACAGCCGGCCACGGGAGGCGGGAGCAGGCGGTTTCGCCGGCGCTGGTTTGGGCGGCTGGAGCAGGAAGATTAGAGACTGAAGAAGCACGATTGCGGTTAGATTGACATCTAACGGTCTAACACTGGTAGAGTCGATTGTTGACTAAGTTTCTTTTTTGAGAAACCTTGTGTATGCATGAACTTAGTAGGCCCACAAGTCAGCCTCCAAATCCATGGCAGACAACATACAGCCCATTTGCTATTTATTTTTAATAATTTGCATCCCATTTGCTAATTCTTAAGGAATTTATTACAGCCCATTTTTTGCCCAGGACCACGGTCAAAAAGTTCAACCTTATTTTTCATATTTCGGTGGAGTCCAAACTGTTTTAATCCAGAAATGATAAGCATCTATTTTTTAAGAACTTATTGATTTGCCAAAAAAATCATTTTGTTTTAAGCAAATAAGACGTGGGGCAATTGAGTTGGTTTAAGGGAAAACCAATGGTAAAAAATCAGCGCTAGGAGGTGTCGCGGGATATCCGCGGCCACCTATGGGACCGGGCGGCCCCTTGCTGGTTCGGCAGGGGGACGTCACGTTGCACAAAGAGCAAATCAGCGCACGGTAGCACGGCAGAGAGCATGCAAGCAATTTATCCAGGTTTGGGCCGCCGCGAGGCGTAAGACCCTACTCCTGCTTTGGTGGATTCATGGTCGAATGAGTGTGGTGGTGCGTAGTACACTTGCCCGATAAGGTTTGCCTCGAGGCCCCTACGACTACGCGCGTATGGTGGCTTGGGTTTGTCAACTATCCAACCCTCTAAACCCTTCTACGAATGCCATGGGCCTCCTTTTATAGATTAAGGGGTCACCATAGTGGCAAAGTGGTCATTATTCACTGATATGATAGCAAACAATGCTATCATACCTAACTCTGCGGGCTGATAGGGTACGTTAAATGCATCGCTTAGTGTCACATCACAGGTCGCCCGACAAGGCCTGTCGGGCTCTTTTGCCAGCTCCGCGCCTGTTCCCTTGACACGTCACAGGACGGGTGTCATCTGTGGGTTTCTTCTGTAGGGAATGGCTGCCATGTGGTGAACGGCTGCCACTTAATCACCTTGCGGCTTGACACCGCACTGATTGACAATGTGGGTCGTGCTTGAGTGGTTGGTGGGGTGGTTTGACCCCCACGAGCCCCGGTAGGCCCTGCCGAGGAGTCCTGGCTCCTTGCTTCTGGTGGTGGCCTCGCCCCTTGCCGGGCTCGCCTGCCCGGCAAGGGAGGCCCTTCTCTTGCTGATATCTTGCTCCTTTGGCTCGGTCTTGGTCTCTCCGAGCTGCATGTTGGTTCTTCAAGTCTCTTGGCTCTTCGACCTATGACTTGAGCTGGTGCTTCGGTCTTGGTCTTGTGCATGTGCATAGTTGGGCAATAGACCCAGGGTTTGTTGCACCGACAGAAGCCCCCGGGCCTGCCCCGAACGCCCTGCTGAGCGTCGTCGAGGTAGGGCCTAATAAGTGCACAGGCAGAATTGCTAAAGGGGTTGGTCCCTTGAGTTTTACGTTGCTGCTTCATTAGTCTTGATCTTGGGGGCGGTTTCCAATTTCTCCGCGCGTGGTGTTGTGGGAGAACTTGGATCGTGGCATGTGGATTCTCCTCGCCCCACGATCACGGGGCGAAAAATTCCATCCCACTCGCCCCTCGTCCCACATGCACCCCGCCACGTGCTCCGCATGCATTGAGCGTGGTAGGTGGTGGATGCGGAGTACGCGGGGAGGAGCGCTATAGCAGAAACCCGAGCGTCGATGGTTGGGGCAGAGGGGCGGCCTCGGCCCTCAGAATCAAAGTGGGTGTAGAGAGGCCGTATTGGGGGAGAGGGGCGGCTGTTTCCCATTGGAGGGGCCAGATCCCTACCCCGTTTTCCTAAAAAGGGCCCGGGGCAGTGTTCTCTAGCACACACCTTTCCTTCTCTTCTGTGATCCTTCTCACCTGGCAATGGTGCGAGGGCGAGGGCGTGGCGGAGTTCCGGTGACGGCGACGAGGGCTTCTTCTCGACAGCGCGCCCCTCCTTCCCCGGACCCTGAGGTAGCGGAATCGTCCGCGAGGAGAGGAGGAAGGGGGTGCGGCCGTGGTCGCCGCAGTGCCCGAGGAAGAGGAGGATGGGGCGGCGTCCCGGTGGCGCCTCCGCGGGCGGCTCCACACCTGATGGAAGGCCATGTCGGGGACCAACCTCGAGAGTTCATCATCAGGCTGTATAAGCCCTTGCTTAGTCGCCTCCGTCTTCCAACCTTCTTCGCGCGGGAGATGGAGCTCGAGCAACCGCGCGCCCTGAGGCTACACCTGAGGGGTTGTGGGGATGGAAGCACGAGGGTTGATGTCGATTTCCCTACCCCTCATGTAATGTACCTCCACCGCGGCTGGAAGACTTTTGCTCGTGCCCACAGCTTCTCGGAGGGGCACATTCTCCATTTCAAATTAATTGAGAGTGGCTTGCTTTCCGTCAAGAACTTCAGGCGCTCGGGGGGGCGCTTAGGGTGCTGCGTGGAGAGCTCAACTGACGACGAAAGCTCCTTCTTGAGCAAAAGCAACGAGGAGGACAGTGACGGTGTTGACGATGGCAGCGGGTGGAGGAGTGACGACTCTGACTTCGGCTGATTGTCGCCCGCACCATCTTCATCAGGCGGCAGCACCATCATCTGCATCTCCATCTCCTCCCGGCAATGTGATTTGCCAGGGAGTTGGATGCAGAGGTGCGGATGGTGCTGCCGGGCTCCTCCAGTAGCCTTCCAGCTGGACCCCGGCAGGCTTCCTCTCGGGCCGCAGCTTCGTTAGGCCTGCCGAGTCCTGCTGGCCCTAGTGACGGCAGTCGAAGGGGTCGCCTTCCGCCGTGCTCTCCATCGAGGCGTCCCCTCGTGCTCCCGCTTCCCCCGAGCTACCTCTCCTGGAGCCCGATGAGAGCGGGCCAAACCTTCGCCTTGGCGCTCCTTTTGCCCTCCCCGCCTCCGACAGCTGCACCTAGGAGGAGAGGGACAAGAAAGGGCATCACGGAGCACTTATCTTTTTTCAATCTTAAATCAGTCGGCAATTGCCAAATTTTAATTTAAACAATGTAATCTCTCGAGTCCATCTTTGTGTTCTGTAATGCTTGTACTTGTATTAGCATATGAATGAAAAAGATGAACCTTGCCGGGAACCCATGCATGTGTATGTCCATGCAGAGGTGGAGTGCCTCTTTAATATCAATAAACGAGTTTTCCCGGCAGGATATCCTGCCGGCACCCTCTTTGTCTGCCAGAGAACTACGTCTGCCGGGGAACAGACAGAGGAGCCAGCCCCCCGCCAACTCCTTTTCACCAAAGGCTACTGCGACCATCCCGACTGAAGCAATGTTCAAGTCATGGATGGGAGCACCTAAGTTTCAAAAAAGAGGCGAGGTTTTCTCATGCAAAGTTATAGCTTTACAGAACACTAATGGACAGGAGGTAAACTTATCTGTTTGGCTTGCCGGGGATTGTTGTGCCGTGCAATCTTCTCGTCCTTTGTTGAAGTCAAGTTCACGACAGGAACCTGCAACTCCATGTAGATGAGAATGAATGCAGGGTGCAATCCTATCTATATGCATATGCAAATGCTCATGAAATGCTTATGCAGTGATATGGGTGTGCTCGTGCATGCATGCAATATTAGTTGGGGCCCCCCTACAACGCTTCTTCATTTTCTCTTGCATGGGGTCATCGCCCCGGCTTGTACAGGGGGTTACATGCAACTTCGGCAAGGCCATGTACAATGGGTGGCTGCCGGGCAGGGCCCGACAGCCTCTGCGCCTCACGGGTAGAACTTTCGGAGATGCTCAATATTCCATGAGTTTTGCAACTTTGCCATCTCTGGTCTCCAGACAGACTGCGCCAGGTCTGGTGACTCGTACTACCCGGTAAGGGCCTTCCCACTTCGGTGATAACTTGTGTGCACCCTTGGCGGACTGAACGCGCCTAAGGACAAGGTCGCCTTCCTCAAAACACCGGGCGTGAACCCTGCGGCTATGATAGCAACGCAGGGCTTGCTGGTAGCATGCAGCGCACGTAGCAGCCCGGAGACGGTTCTCCTCGAGTAGCACAGCGTCGTCACGCCGGTGCTGGTCCTGCGCTACTTCATCGTAGGCAAGCACTCGAGGGAACCCGTAAATGAGTTCCGTGGGGATAACTGCTTCTGTCCCGTAGACCAGGGAGAAGGGAGTCTGCCCGGTAGCTGGGTTAGGTGTCGTTCTGAGGGGCCAGAGAACTACCGGCAGCTCCTCGATCCACCGCCTGTCGTGCTTCTACAGCATATCGAAAGTCCTTGTCTTGAGTCCACGAAGTACTTCAGCGTTCGCCCTCTCAGCTTGTCCATTGCTCCGGGGTTGTGCCACAGAAGCGAATGAGATCTTGCATCCGAGGACATGAACATATTGCATGAAGACGTGGCTCGTGAACTGGGTGTCATTGTCGGTGATGATCCTTGCCGGAACTCCGAAACGACGCACCAATTCTTTCAAGAACTTGATAGCTAACCGAGCAGTCACCTTCCTCACGGCAGTCACTTCCGGCCACTTTGTAAACTTTTCGATGGCAACGAACAAGAATTCAAAGCCCCCGATTGCTCGGGGGAAGGGGCCGAGGATATCGAGCCCCCAGACCGAAAATGGCCATGACAGAGGGATTGTCTGAAGGGCTTGGGCAGGCAGGTGTGTTCTCTTGGAATGGAACTAGCAGGCTTCACATGTCATGATGAGCTCAACTGTATCTTGGAGGGCTGTGGCCCAATAGAATCCTTGCCGGAATGCTTTCCCAACTAATGCCCTTGATCCAATGTGTGAGTCGCACATTCCTCTGTGAATCTCAGCCAGCAGTTCCTTTCCATCTTCCCGGCAGACACACTTCAGTTTCACACAGTGGGCCTTCTTCTGTACAGAGTGTCATCGACAAACTGGTACATACTAGCCCTCCGGGCTACTTTCTTAGCTTCATCTTGGTCGCCGGGAAGTTCTCTGGTTTGGAGGAAGCGGACAATGTGCCTTGCCCAAGTTGGAGCCTGGGGCTCGACAACGAGGACTAGCGGCACCTCCTCGGCTACGGGAGCACCAGCCTTGTTCGCAGGGTCCATAGGCCCGGCTGGAGGGGGTGGTCCGGCAGGCTGTGAGGAGTTGTTTCCGGCAGGGTCTCTCCCGGGAGAGGATGGCTCTGCCGGGAGGGGCTTACCGTGGTCCAACTTTCTCCTTTTCCGGGCCATTGTGGCTGGTGATACGGAGGGCTAAGAGAGATGGAGAACAAAAGTTCCTGGTTCCACAGGAAGCTTCTGCGCAACACACTTTGACAGGTGATCAGCTATGTTGTTTTCCGCACGGGGTGCGTGCTCTGTTTGCAACCCATCAAAGTGCTCCTCCAATCTCCTCACTTCCTTGATGTATGCTTCCATCAATGGGATTTGATAATCCTTGTTGACTTGTATCACCACAAGCTGTGACTCTCCTCGACTGATCAACTTCTTGATTCCCAACTCTGCTGCAATCCTGAGCCCGGCAAGGAGCCCTTCATACTCAGTTGTATTGTTGGTGGCTTCTTCCCGGGCAAAGTGCATCTGGACGACATACTTCAAGTGCTCCCCGGAGGGGGAAACAAGGAGCATGCCAACCACTGCACCTTGTAGGAAAAAAGCACCATGAAAATGCATAATCCATTCTTGTGGTGATTCCTTGCCGGGGAGAGCTGTTTCTGTCATGTAACACCCACGATGCGGCTATATCTCCCACGTGTCAAGGCACAACTTAGAGGCATAACCGCATTGTGGTTTTGTCGCAAGAAGGGTCATCTTCACACAATCCCATGTAATGAACAAGAATGGGATAAAGAATTGGCTTACAATCGCCACTTCACACAATACATAAATAAATCATACATCAATCAGAGTACACACATAGGTACGACTACGGAACCAAAACAAAAGAAGACAACCCCAAATGCTAGATCCCCGATCGTCCCAACTGGGCTCCACTACTGATCATCAGGAAACGAAACATAGTAACGACCAAGGTCCTCGTTGAACTCCCACTTGAGCTCGGTTGCGTCACCTGCACTGGTATCATCGGCACCTGCAACTGTTTGGAAGTATCTGGTGAGTCACGTGGACTCAGCAATCTCACACCCGTGAGATCAAGACTATTTAAGCTTATAGGAAGGAAAGGGTAGTGAGGTGGAGCTGCAGCAAGCACTAGCATGTATGGTGGCTAACATACGCAAATAAGAGCGAGAAGAGGAGCAACGGAACGGTCGTCAACTAGTAATGATCAAGAAGTGATCCTGAACTCCTACTTACGTCAAACATAACCCAAAACCGTGTTCACTTCCCGGACTCCGCCAAAAAGAGACCATCACGGTTACACACGCGGTTGATGTATTTTAATTAAGTCAAGTGTCAAGTGTCAAGTTCTCTATAACCGGACATTAACAAATTCCCATCTGCCACATAACCGCGGGCACGGCTCTCGAAAGTTTATACCCTGCAGGGGTGTCCCAACTTAGCCCATTATAAGCTCTCACGGTCAACGAAGGATATTCCTTCTCCCGGGAAGACCCGATCAGTCTCGGAATCCCGGTTTACAAGACATTTCGACAATGGTAAAACAAGACCAGCAAAGCCGCCCGAATGTGCCGACAAATCCCGATAGGAGCTGCACATATCTCGTTCTCAGGGCACACCGGATTGTCCAAGCTTCCAATAGGCGAGCCCAGAGTTGCCCTTGGTGGCCACCGGCGACTGACGGGTTGGACCAACACTCAGAGGAGCACTGGCCCGGGGGTTTAAAATAAAGATGACCCTTGAGTCTGCAGAACCCAAGGGAAAAAGGCTTAGGTAGGCAAATGGTAAAACCAAGGTTGGGCCTTGCTGGAGGAGTTTTATTCAAGGCGAACTGTGAAGGGGGTCCCATAAATCACTCAACCGCGTAAGGAACGCAAAATCAAGGAACATAACACCGGTATGACGGAAACTAGGGCGGCAAGAGTGGAACAAAACACCAGGCATAAGGCCGAGCCTTCCACCCTTTACCAAGTATATAGATGCATTAATTAAAATAAGATATATTGTGATATCCTAACATAAACATGTTCCAACATGGAGCAAACTTCAACTTCACCTGCAACTAACATGCTATAAGAGGGGCTGAGCAAAAGCGGTAACATAGCCAAACAACGGTTTGCTAGGAAGGGTGAAAAAAAGGTTAGAGGTTCATGGCAATTTGGGAGGCTTGATAAGCAAGTGGTAGGTAACGCGGCATAGCAATAGAGCGAACAACTAGCAAGCAAAGATAGAAGTGATTTCGACGGTATGGTCATCTTGCCTGAGATCCCGCAAGGAAGAAGAACGAGTCCATGAAGAAGACAAACGGACGTAGTCGAACGGATCCTCACAACTCCGGAACGAAACCGAAGCTAACAAGAGAAACAACCCGGAAAGAAATAAACAACATAGTAAACACACAAACATAAGCATGACATGATGCACAATCAAGTATGATGCATGTCCGGTTTAATGAGGCATGGCATGGCAAAGTGCAATAGACAATACTACAAATTAAGTGGAGCTCAATATGCAACGAGTTGCATATTGACGAAACACCACATCAATTATTTAGTTCTCTCTCGTTTATGTACCCAACAATATTAAATGTTATTAAACATGGCAAGGGGTGAAGCATATGAAAACTAACTATTTAGGCAAGTTTAAATGAGGCCGGAACAACAAACAACAATTCCGGAAAATCCTCATGTGCATATTTTTGATTTGGTACTGTTCTGCCATAAACGCAATTTTAATGTTGTTAAACAGCAAAATAAAGTGCACCATGTTTATCTATGCATTTTTCTAGACAATTTACATATATAGTTTATTTAAAATGGAGCTACGGTTATTTAGTTATGGAATAAATCATTTTAACATGGCATTCGAGCATAATTAAACAAACAGCATTTTAAACATTTTAAACATGGATGCAAGCAGCATATTATGAAACTAGATAAAATTCTAAGCATTTTACATATATAAATCATTTTAATCCGATGCACGGTTTTTGAGTTATTATATGCATGATCTAGAGGGACTTTTCTGTACATCTGACGTTCCTGGGATAATAGCTAAAATCACAGATCTGAAAAAAAAACACATCGGGCTGAAACTGGGCGGACTAGGGCGCTCACCATGGGCCAGGCCCAGTCGGTGGAGAGGCCCCGCAGGCCTGGCACGGCCTTGGCGCTACTGGGCTGATGCGGGTGAAGGGCGACGCGGTCAACGCAGAAGAAGCAGAGCCCTCGCCGCGGCTGCGATGCAGAGGACGCAGGGAGCGGGACTTGGCGCTGGCGTCTCCCTGCGATGGCCGGCAGCGAGCGGAGCTTGGCAAGGCGGCGACCGAGGCGACGAACTGGAGGAGGTGCTCGGGCGACTCGGCGGCTTGGCGAGGGGAGAGGTCAAAGCGGGCGTGCGTCTCCTCGTTCGATGCAGGGGGCTGGGAGGATGCGTCGCTGCAGCTGAAGCAGAGGCATCGCCGGTGGCGGTGGCGTGGACGGCTGGATCCGAGCAAGAGGCGTCGAGGGAACCGATGGTGAGGAGAAGCATGACACAGGGGCTCGGGTGCTGCTGCTCATCGCCGGCGGGGAGGCACGGCTGGCTGCGCGAGATGGAGGCGCACAGGAGGAGGTGAGGTGCGGCCAGCGGGCGGAGGAGACGGAGCCGAGCGCTCCTGCTCGGGGTCTCGGGCAGACGAACTGTAGGCGCGCGGGGTGGCTGTGGGATGGATGGATCTGGCTGGTGGTTGGCTCGATGGGGAAAACGAGGAAGGTGGAGAAGGTGGCGGCGGCATGGGGATTGATGGATGGGACATCTCCCTAAAATTTAGGGTTTGGTCTGATTTGGTTAGGGGCTGCCCACTATATATAGTAGGTGGCTAATATGAGAGGGGATTAGCCCCTAGATTTTTATCGGACGGCTTTGGGTGGTCTAAAAAAAGAACGGATGATGTTTAGGATAACTCGGGATTGTTCCGGACCCACTGGTCATGACCGTGTGGTTCGGGGAAGTTTTTGGACAAGGCAGCAAAGAGTGTGGGTTGCGCGGAGAGGTTATGCGGCCAGACAAGAGGGAAGCAAAACCCGGTCGATCTGAGAAAGGACACCGAGATGAAGGAGAAGCGGCACTATGAACGGATGCAAGTTTTATGAAAAACATGAGAATGCAATGCTCATGATGACATGATGAAATGCAACAAACAAATAAATACACACAACGAACACGAAATATATGGAAGGCGTCTGAAGCGTCGGTCTCGGGGCGTTACATGTCACTTCCCCATCAGGGGTTGGCATCCATTCTGCAATAAACTCTGCCAGTGCCCTGCTCCGAATTAGTTGATGTACTCTCAAACTTCAAACCATAGCTGGATAACTCCAAAGCCCACTCCACTATTCTGCCAGTAGCCTCAGGGTTTCGGAGTATCCTTTGCAACGGAAAACGAGTGACAACCGTGATCTCATGGGCTTGGAAGTAGTGGTGCAGTTTCCTTGAGGCCATGATGAGGCCAAAGATCAACTTTTGTACGCCAGAATACCTCGATCTAGCCCCTTGTAATAAGAAGCTGATGAAATATACTGGGCGCTGCACTACTTTCTTCCTTGCCGCGTCCTTGGGGTTGCTCTTGTTGCCGTGCTCACTGCTGTTCTGATCCTTTTCTGACTCTGCCGTGACTTGGCCACTTTCTGCCTCATCCACCTCTCGCTATCCTACCAAGGCCGCACTAACCACTTGGTTAGTTGCCGCCAAGTAAAGCAATAACGATTCCTGGGGTTTGGGTGCAACCAAGGTAGGCACAGACGATAGGTAAGCCTTCAATTCTTGCAGAGCTGCATCTGCTTCTGGGGTCCACTTCATAGGTCCTGCCTTCTTCAAAATTTTGAAGAATGGCAGGGCACACTCGGCAGACTTGGAAATGAATCTGCTTAGCATGGCAACGCATCCCGTCAAGCGCCTTACATCCTTAATTGTCCTTGGCGCTTGGATCTGCTCAATGGCCTTGATCTTGTCGGGGTTGGCTCCAATCCCCCGATGGGACACGAAGAATCCAAGTAGCTTCCCGGAGGGAACACCAAACCCACACTTCTCTGGGTTGAGCTTCAAGTTGATCTTGCACAGATTAGCAAATGTCTCTTCCAAATCCTGGATAAGGGTGGCCTTATCCTTGGTTTTGACCATGATATCATCCATATAAGCTTCTATATTTCCGTGCAACTGTGGCTCAAAACCAATCTGGACTGCTCTTGCAAAAGTGGACCCGGCACTCTTTAATCTGAAAGGCATGCGGACAAAACAGTACGTACCACATGGAGTGATGAATGATGTCTTCTCCTCATCTTCTTTGGACATGAAGATCTGGTGATACCCGGAGTACGCATCCAGAAAGGAGAGCAAATCACAACCTGAAGTGGAATCCACGATCTGATCGATGCGTGGAAAGGGAAATGGGTCCTTCGGGCAAGCCTTGTTGAGATCTATGAAATCAATGCAAAGCCTCCATTTCCCATTCGCCTTCTGGACCACCACTAGGTTTGCCAACCACGTAGGGTGCAGTACTCCTCTGACTAAACCAGCCGCCTCTAGCTTCTTGATTTCCTCGGCAATGAACTGCTGCCGCTCCAAGGCCTGCTTCCGGACTTTCTTCTTGACGGGTCGGGCATGTGGGCAGACGGCAAGGTGGTGCTCGATTACCTCCCTGGGAACACCAGGGATATCAGATGGTTTCCAAGCAAACACATCGATATTCGCCCACAGGAGGGCAACGAGCGCGCTTTCCTATTTGTCATCAAGGGTGGTGCTGATGGTGAAGGTACCATCAATGCCAGCCAGCCCTACCAGGACCTTCTTCACTTGGGGTGCAGCAACCTTGGATCTCTTACTGTTGGAACACTCCGTCACGTCGTCAACGGGTGTCGTGCACTCGGAGGGGGCACGCTTCCTAGACTCCTTGTCGGAGGCCCTATAATCCCTCTTCTTTTCTTTGCTTTCCTCGGCGGGAGCTACTGCTGCCGCAGCCTCTGCCGTGACAGCATCCCGGTACATCTTGTCCACGTAGATAATTGCATCCTTCTCATCTGATGGGATAGTGATGATTCCCAGCGGCCCAGGCATCTTTCAAGTGTTATAAGCATAATGGGATGCTGCCATGAACTTAGCCAGGGCCGGGCGTCCCAGAATCCCATTGTACGGCAGGGGGGATCAACCACATCAAACACAATCTTCTCAGTCCGATAGTTCAGTTCTCCCCCAAACATCACCGGCAACATAATCTTTCCCTTGGGACGGCTCCTGCCGGGATTGACTCCTTGGAACGTGCCGGTAACCTCTAACTCTTCTTCTCCTATCTGAAGCTTGTTGATGACTATCAGGGAAATCAGATTCAACCCGGCCCCGCCATCCACTAACATCTTTGTGACCTTGAGGTTGCGAATTGTTGGGGAGACCAACAATGGGGAACACCCTACCGCTGTGGTGCGGCCAGGGTTATCCTCCTCATCAAAGATGATGGGCGTGTGGGACCACTTGAGCGGCTTCCGGGCCTCTGGTGCTGGTTCCACAGCATTGACCTCTCGTGCCCATCGCTTGAGTTGGCGATGAGAGGTGTGCAAAGATGCACCTTCGTCAAAGCATAGGGCGTCAGTGGCCTTCTGAAATTCCTTCTCGCTAGTTTCCTCTTCATTCCCTCCATCACTCACATCATCACAGATTTCCTTCTCTTGGCCCCTGGCGGGTTTTCCTTGGTTCCGAAAGGGCTTGCCAGGGCGATTTGCTTCACCACCTCGGCCCTTGCTGCTAGCAGCATTCTGACCTTTCTCCTTATCACGCTTATCATACTCTGCTCTCTGTTTCTTGACGAGCTGCTCAACCTAATAACACTCCTGAAGGTCGTGGCCTTTGGTCCTATGGATCTTGCAATACGGCCCATCACCTTTCCCAACTTTTTCCACGGCAGCTTCCTTGTCGAGGGCCACAGCCTTGGCTTTCTTGCCGGTACTAGGTGAGCCCGAACCTTCTACAGTCATCACTGCTTTATCTCTTGGCTTCTTGTTCTTTCTCTGACTGGTTGATTCATCCTCATCCTCTGAATCAACGTTGATGCAATCCTCCTCTCCGGGCAACTTCCTTCCTTCCTCCATCCGAGCACACTTCTCCACCAGTGTGTACAGCTCCTTGACAGTCTTGGGCAACCGCACATTCATCTTGGAACGAATGCGATGGTTGCGCACATTGGACTGGAAGTGTTAGGACCCCGATCCTAAGTCACACCGATCTAGCATGTAACACATCATATCACTTTGCGGCCTCACGCACGGTATTCCCACGGGTGCCACCTTACCTGGCCCGGGACCGTTTGCGCCTTTTGGCTCACGTATATGATAATGTCGCTAGCATCCATATGACAGAGAACCCGGGCCGACATGACTAGTCGTAAACCCAAAGTGGCACTAACTTACGGGGACAGGCATACATGACCCAGCAACGAACGTGTCGGTCATCAGCGAGTGAATCCGGGTTGTAGCATGAGCTAACAGGACTCCAGAGAATCCGGGCTGTAGCAGGCTAACAGGACTCTGGTAGACACCGCGTGACATTTCCCCAAAGGGACAGACACAGGAACGAGGAAGGACACATGACGGCCAGCCTAAGTGTTGCGGAGCAGTAGCAGGCTACCATGGCTCAGTGGAAGCACTAGGAGACATTTCCCGGTAAGAGAGGCTACCAAGGATAAACAACTAGGTTGTCGGATCCCACACATACCAAGCATTTCAAATCATACACACAATATGCTCGATATGTGCAAATACAACATGGCATCACAACAAAACTCTACAACTCAAAGTATTTATTCATTAGGCTCCGAAGAGCCAGATATTACAAACATGGGTCTGATGACCCAGCATTTTATTCATACAAGCAACAAGCACAAGCGGAAGCTTAACTTGTCTGAGTACAGACAACTACAAATGAAAACGGCTGAGAAGCCTGACTATCTACAAGACCCTGCCGAGGGCACAAGATCGTAGCTGAGGTAACAAGCTAAACGTCGAAGTCCACGCGGAACTACTAGTGACACTGAAGTCTCTCTGCAAAAACATAAATTAAGCAAACGTGAGTACAAATGTACCCAGCAAGACTTACATCAGAACTAGCTACATATGCATCAGTATAAACAAAGGGGGTGGTGGAGTTTGACTGCAGCAAGCCAGCTTTGACTCGGTGGCTATCCTAAACTACGACTGCAAGTAACTCTTTGAGGTGGCGCACACGAGTCCACATATTCACCATATCAATACACCACTATGGATCCGCTCCCGTCTCCCTACGAGAATGCCATCCATAGCACTCACACTTATCTTGCGCATTTTAGAGTATCCACTTTCACTTGTCTATGAACTGTATAGGCAACCCAGAGGTCCTTTACCGTGGACGCGGCTATTCGAATAGATGATGTTAACCCTGCAGGGGTGTACTTCTTCAGACACGCTCTCACCACTTATCGTCGTTTACATGACATGTACTCGGCAACCTTCAAGCGGAAGCCCAGCGACGGTGTCGGCCACGACCTGACTAACCACGCAAGTCCCTAGTCCAGGTTTATCGCCTATTCAGGTTCCATCCGCAGGGAGTCCGGCCAAGGTTTCCACATACGGCCCCGAATGATGTGTACAGGGTTCCGCGACACCAATCAGGCGCCCAGCATACCCGGCCACGTGCCTACCGCATCACAGCCCACCCCTCGGGTCAGCGCTGCGCATGGCATCCAGCATACTACAAACACCAGAAACTACTTGCAACTCCCGGACAGAGGACATGGGCGGTTAATAAGTCGAGAGGGTCCATTGGTTTCGGGCCCAACGCGTGGTAGTAGCTGTTCATGGATCACAAACACAAAACTCAGTTCCTAAGGATGGCTTCAATGAAACAACCCACCATGTACTCCTACATGGCCTCTCATCGATACCTTTACCAAATCATGTTCACACACCTCCAATTCATCCCCGATGAATCAGACCTGACTCAACTCTAAGCAGTAGCAGGCATGACAAACAAGCATGAATGAGTAGGCACATCAGGGCTCAAACAACTCCTACTCATGCTAGTGGGTTTCATCTATTTACTGTGGCAATGACAGGTCATGCAGAGGAAAAGGGGTTCAACTACCGCAGCATGTAACAATTGAATTGTTGTTGTCCTAATGCAGTAAAAGAGAGCAGGAGCGAGAGAGTGGGATTGTATCAGAATGAACAAGGGGGTTTTGCTTGCCTGGCACTTCTGAAGATAGTATAGTTCTTCATCGGTGTCATTGATCACATCGTCGGTAGGTCGTTTACTGAGAGGGGACAAACACCGGCAACAGAGAAGGAAACACAATCAATGCAATGCACAATATGATGCATGATCATGACATGGTAAAATGAGTATGTTGGGCTAATGCAGCTACAACCAGATGGGTTTGAGTTATTTCGAACCAACGGTTCAACTCCAAACTTAAACTATGAATTCAAATAGTGCATTATCATGTTTTGATCTAAACAGCAAGGTTAAGTTGCTTTATCATGCATGAAACAAGTACAGATGGATAGATTGGATTTTTCTGATCATTTTTCATATATAAATCTTTGCATTTGGAGTTACAGATTAATTTCTATGATTTTTAGAAGTTAGCACTATTTTTTGGAATTTCCTGAATAAGAATAAATCCAGAAAAAGCATTACTGCGTCCGCATTGCGTCAGCACTGCATCAGCATGTCAACTGTGCGGTCCAGGTCAAACCTGACCAGTGGGACCCATTGGTCAGTGACCCAGTGTCAGTTAGTGGCACAGACAGGTGGGTCCGGTCAACGGCCATGTCAACGAGGTCAACACCGACGCGTGGGGCCACTGTGATTAACTTAACCTAAACAGAGGTTAAACCGTGGTTAGTTAACGGCATGGGGCCCATATGTCATCGACACGGGTCACTAACTAAACGCGATTAGCACCTAAACTAATGGTGCCACGTCAGCCACCGGAGTTTCACCGGCAACGACCACGGCCGATGGCGGAGGTGCACCGTGCGCTCGCTACGGAGCACCATTCGATGCGCAGTTTACTCCTACGGGTTCCTGGGAGTGCTGCGCATCCAAAGCAACAAGCGGCAGCAGCTGGGGCGGCCGGAGACGACGACGGCGAGCTCTAAGGCGGCCGCCGGAGTTCGAGTGAACTCGGGTTCGGTGTTAGGGAGCACTGCAGGTGGCAAGGAGGAGTGCTACGGCCTCTTGGGGGTGCACTGAGCACGGCTGTGTGCTCGGCTACACCTCGGGGCAATGGTGGCCACGGTGGCGACATGGCCGACGGAGCCAAGCTCTCGGGCTCGATGGCATCGGCGTTAGCGGGAGGGGAGAGAGCCAGGGAAGAGGGGGAATTGATGCAGCAGCTCACAGCGGTTGCGACGGAGGCCTCAGCGAGCTCGGGGAGGGGCTGGAGTGAGCGGGGCGGCGAGGGGGGTCTCCGGCGGCCGACGGCGAAGATGAAGATGATGGCGTCGCTTCGGGCGTCCCGCGGGCGCGTGCTTCGTCTTGGAGCTCCGTGGCGTAGAGGCAGAGCCTCTGGACAGCACGGAGAGGCGAGGTGGTGGCTCTGGCCATGGCAACGACAGGCGGCGGCGACGAGCTCTGCTCGGTGGTTGCGTGCGAGAGAGCCAGAGGAGGAGAGGAGCTCGGGGAGAGAGTGAGAGGGCCTGGGGGGTGCATGGCGTCGCTTGGGAATTCCAGGGGGTCGGGGGGCAGCCAGGCGGGAAGGAGGTAGCCGCACAGCGGTGCGCACACGTCGGGCACGCGCCCGTCCTTTTGGAAAGGAGGAAGACGACACGAGGAGGCCAGTGGGCTGGCCAGCTGGGCCGCGATAGGTAAGCCAGGTAAGTCCTTTTCTTCCCTTTTGTTTCTTTTTTCTTTTATTCTGTAACTTCAGGGCTTTATTAAAAGTAGCTAGGCACTTTCAAAATCATGCAACTGACTGTGGCAACTGTTTGGAATATAACCAACAGTAAACATTTCAGTTTATGGTTATTTGGACATTTAAAATATTTTATAGCATTTAAATGTCCAAATGCAAATAACATATGATTTAATCCAGTGAACTTATGATGTCCTAGAAAAGTGTGCACCATTTTTGTCAGAGGTTCTAGCAAGGCAAGGATGATGAACATTTTAGAAGGGCATTTCAGCTTCATTGAAAAGATTTTAGTAAACCCTAGTTGGATTAAGGGGGGTGCTAGGGGTTCTGTCATCCCCATTTCCAAATTTCTGAGCAAACATGATGCAACACCAGAGGCTAGCACTAGGCATTACCAGAACCAGGGATGTGACAACTCACCCCCACTAAACAAGAATCTCGTCCCGAGATTCAAGCGTAGGGTAAGATGGAAGGGGAACGCATAACTAACACAACCTTCACGATCCAGGTTGTACTTCATAAGAACGTTGATACGATCACCATCTTTGTCTCGATGTCTTGCTCTGAGAACTCCACTAACATGACAACAAGAAGAAAGGGAGAATTTTAGAAGAATCGATCTCCTTGAGGTTCGAGCAACTTAGGATCATATTAATGATCACAAGATCAACTCACGGAATGAGACGTAGAAACATCTCTGGACCTGATAGGCAAAACATGTATCAGGAGGGACGGAAGAAACAATTTGACGAGGGTTTCAAAGTAGCGAGGGAACAATTACCATGATCCCATAACGGGGCACCTTGGGGAGGTGTCTCGTAGAGTTATTCCCTCAAAGTGCAAAAACAACTACTTTTGATATCTAGATCATTGAAACTCTTTATACCAGCCTAAGGCAATCACAATCGATCGTTTGGCGGAGTTCAAACGAATGGCATATCCAGATTCGAATGGATGATGTGGACTACCTTGTTGAAGACAACGCGATGGATGATTTTGCTTATCATCGGAAATGGATGGGACCCATGGTAGGACCACTTTTGAAGATAATCCTGATTAGTAATTTTTTAGAAGGGTATTTGTCACACCCTGATTTTCATGCCACAACACTTAAGCTAATAAATCATGATAAATTGTGGTTTGACAAAAACTTTTGAGTGTTTTGGACCTTGCCTTGATTGGATTTTGTCTCTTGTTTGCAAGTGCTCTAAAAATCAAATAAATTCTCCAACTCTTATACTCCTTCTCCTTGCTCCAAACTCTTGAACCAATGATCATGCCATGTGTATAGTACCTTATAGAATTTTCTTACAAAAATAATTTGGCCAAAAAGTATTTTCAAAAATTAGTTTTCCAAAAACCCCTGAATTGAGATTGCACTGCAAGTACTTAATTAAGGGCAGTAAAAATCTTTCCAAAAATATATTTGACTCCTATTAGATATAGGACACCCATAAACCACAAAAATATAATTTTAAAAGTTATTTTCCTATTTTATTTAAAGGATTTTTCTTAAGTCCAGAAATGGTATTTAATAGGTTAAAATTATTTTAATGCTTTAAAAATATTTGGGAAAAACCTAGGGAAACTCAGTGGACATATATTTTCCATATATAAGAGTTTCAACACATGGTCATGTTCAAATTATTGGTCAAACCCCTCAAAAACCCTTTCTGGATATTTCAAGCTTTTGAAATATTTACAAAGGAAATATTCCCCAAATATTCCAAGAAACTTCTAGCATGTCACATATGACATGTTTGATGATCTTGCCAAGTATCATGTCATGGAGAATAGTATAACCCCATGAAATCTCCTCAAAACCATTTCTGTCCATTTTAAAGTTTGAGCAACTTTACATTGCCAATCATGTCCAAATGATCTCAAACTTGGTGAACATGCTCAAATGGTCTATTTATTCATCTAGACAAAATAGCACAAGTTTGAGAGAATGTTATCTTGATCAAAGTGCCCCAAAACCCTCTCTGTCCAGAACCAAATTTGAACAACTTTACATTGGCAACTTTCTCCTTTTGATCTCAACTTTTGTGGACATGTTCAGAACCTCAAATGATGACACTACACTAAGTGGTGCATCAAGGAGAATAGATTTTCATGACTAAATCTTGAAAAGTCCATTTCTGCTAATTTCTAGGGTTTACAAAAGTTGCATTGGCAACTTTGCCCAAATGAGCTCAAAATTGGTTGAAGGACCTAATTATATGTGCCATTTCACCCTGTGGAGTCTCATGCCAAATGTAGATCATTTGCTTAACCAATCAAGCATCAAACACCTTCTGCCACTTTACCAAAATTCCATTTTTGACCTCTTCCACTAATCTCCATGAGCTGAAATTTATCCCACGGGCTCACCTGCTCCTCCTCTACCTCATGCATCTTTCCCTGCCCGAGGAGCCATGATTAAGGGGGGTAGAACCCCATTTTTCTTCTCTGGGCAGCAGCATTCTCTCTCTCTCTCAGCCTCTCTCTCCCTCCTTGAAATTCCAGAGCATCCAAAGCTCTCCTCAGCTTTTGCCCATACCCACTGCAGACGCCAGACACAAGTGGGCGCGCGGGTGCGCGCAAAAAGCCGCGGATGCTGGCCATTTGCATGCTCTGGAGCGCGTGGCAGAGCACCCAAGCGTTGACACCGCGCCCCCCCACCACCTCGAGCCTCACCCTCTCGCCAGTCGAGGTGCCTCGACATCCGCAACACGCCACCATGCTGGCCCCCTCCTTCCCCTCTCTGTCCTGCCCATGCCGCGCGTGCCCAGAGCCGCCCGAGCCCACCAATGCGCATGCGAGCTCATGGCTCCACCGGAGCTCTCCCCGCTCCTTCTCTCCCTTCCCCTGGCCGTAGACCATCTCTACAAACGCCCCGGACACGCACATGCGAGCCCCCGTGACCCCTAGCAACGACAACGACCTCGCCGGCGTACCCGTCTACGGTGCACCTCGCCCCCTTCTATTTAAGGCCACCCCGAACCCCTCTCTACACCTTTGGCTCTATCTCCCTCCCGTGCATCCCCTGGACCAACCCACTCCCCTCCTCGCGCCCTCCAACCTCGTCCATGGCCGGAGCCGAGCCGCCGACCACCGCCTAAATTCTCGTTGTCCGGGCCCCCTCCTCCCCACCTATGGGTTACTTTGCATCTCTACTGGCCCCGCGGAGCTCCCCCGCACTCCGGTTACTCCTCCCGACGGCCGGAGCGCCATGCCCGCCATTGCCATCGGCCACGTCTGCCACGGTCGGCGTTCTCCTTGACCTGGTCCTCTCCGGCATGCGTGTGACCCATGGATGGATGCGCCCCTTCGCGCTGACCATGCAGGTGGGGGGAACGTCGCCGGAGGCTGCCTGGGTCGCCAGCGCGAGCGACGGCAAGTCGCTCCTGCCGCTGATCTGTTCGAGCGGGGGAGGGAGACGAACCCGACAGCCGGGGCCCCCCTGTCGGTCAGCCAGCAAGGTGGAGCCGCTGGCTAGTGGGCCTCGCCCTGCCCCGTTAAGTGGAGACGGGCTCTGCTTGTCACCGCCTCCGCTCGAGGAAGGCGTACTCCCTCGAGTGCGCCTCCTGCGTCGACAGCCCGCGCGTGGCCAAGCAGCTGGGCCGGCCTGCTGCCTATCTCTCGCCTTACGCGCATGATAAGGGTAAAGCCCCCTATTCCTTTTTCTTTTTCCCAGTAGACTTCAAAACCACTTAAATAAATCAAATTAACTCCAAATTTGATGATTCAAATTTCTAGGGGATCCATAAATCATGATCTATCACATGGTACTGTTTGCACATTTTTCCAGGAAACTTTTCTTCACACATATTTTGTGAAACCCTATTTTTCCATTTCTGTCATAAACTTTAGAAAATCACAGAGGGCTCAAACTTGATCCAAATGCCATGATTCAAATTCCTAGATGCTTCTAAGTTCATAACTTAGCTTATGAACATTTTTCTTAATACTTTCTGTCCCACATAAAATAATGAGCCATTTCTTCATATTTGTCAACTTTGCAAATTCACAGGAAATTCAGTTGAACTCCAAATCCAGTGAAACCAACTCCCAGATGCTTCTAAAATCATGATTTGCTAAATGGGTGCCTTTGCTCATCTTTCAAAAATATATTTCTGTACACTTCTTGCAAATCCATAAACCCCTTGATTCCATCATATTGAAATGTTCGGAAATATTCACTAATCCAATTCCAATGAAACCACCCTGGTTATTTTTCATATGACCAGGGAGGTCCTAGAAAAGGCAAATCCATATTTTTAGAGCACTTTTATTTTCTGCCTTGTTGTGTTGCTTATTATGATTGTTTCGACGTTAGTTGACGAAGTAGACGGAGTACTTGGAGAAGGACCAGAAGATCTCAAGACTCTGATGAACCAGGCAAGCAGCCCTTTGACCATGTCCATGAAACCCTTTTTATGCATGTCATATAGCACTTTACTATTGTTGCATCAGAATCATGATGAGATGGTAACCACTTCGGTGGGTTGCCTTTGTTGCTTCCTTGTTGATACTTGCATTGTGCATGACCCTACCTTCCTATGAGGGTTATGCGGGTGGGAGTAGATAGGATGCTAAAGTAGATGCTACGCAAATGGGACGGGTATGCATGGTAACGGAGGCAAGTATGCTCCCAAAGACTTTGAAAACCCCGCGGGTGCCACTAATGCCCGAGGGAGATGTTGAGCTAGGTAACCACTTGCAAAGAAGTGGTGTACTGGAGAAGGATATGTGAGTGTGGTTTCAAAAATAGATTGGTTTAAGTTGCGACCGTTATTCCAACCTTACATGCGCAACCACACTACCCTTATATGGGAAAGGGCATTATTGATTACCTAGGCCGATACTAGCTTGGAGCCCGCATTACTAGTGACGGGAGAGTTGTTTGTGTGCTCTCTCGGGACGGGGTCGTGCCAGGTAGGGCGGCCAAGAACATTTTTATGGGGCACCGGACACACCGTTGGTACCCCGTGCCAGTGGTATGTGATAAATATGGGAGCGAGGCTCCACAATTGTAAGATGTGAAATGTTGGGCACGAGGGTTACTACCAATCGAGTGGACTCCATGTTAGTGTCGTCTAGGGAAAGATAGTGATCGGGTGCTTACCCCGGGTACTTGAGGTACCGCGGGTCGTGGATGACACGGAAGTTCCCCGGATCTTGTGGGTAAAGTGTGCAACCTCTGCAGAGTGTAAAACTATTCGAATAGCCGTGTCCACGGTCAAGCACAGTTGGGTAACCGCTCTTGGGCTACGTCCACTTGTTTACGAAACCTGGTGAGTGTGTTTGGATGAGTGGAAAGAACTACTTGGGTCAAGTCAAAGGACTTGACATGATTGAGTTGGGTTGGTGCCCACTCCATTTATGTTGATATCTGTGACCTGTCCTCAGGGTTACTTGAATTCTCATGATGCATGCTATGCAAGTTGTTGAACATGTCATAGCACTCAAAACTAGCTTTCTGCAAAAAATTACCTATATCATGCATTATTGTGCCTTGAACCAAAACATGGGTTGCTTGCGAGTACATTCAAAGTACTCATTGGCTTGCCACTGGTTATTTTATTGGCCAGGCATGAAAGAACAGGATATGATGAAGAATACTTCGGTGACGAACATGCGAGCTAGGACGCTTCCCAGACAGAATGCCTGTAGGGTTAAGGCAGATGGCATGGGTCCAAGTTATCGATGAAGATTTCCGCTGCGAAGTTATACTCAAGACTTGACCATAATGGTCCTACTTGTGTAATATGGTATGTATGGATGTAAGACTCTTGTTATTCAGCTTCTGTGTGTTCAGTGAGCATTGGTCTCTGGGATCACTGTACACGTGCATTCGGTGATCACGACTTATGAGTCGGGGTCCCCACAGAGCTGGTATCAGAGCCATCCTGACTGTAGGAAGCCTTAGTTAGCATGGTCGTTAGTTAGGGTAAAACTATTTCCAAAACTATTACTAGTTTTCAAAACTATCTATACTTCTCTTCCCTTCTTAGTTTTTCGAAAACTAAGGTATATTTTCCTTATTGATCTCTTCCCCTTCAAAACTTTTGGTCGCTACTTCCCTTATGCCCCTGACCACGGGATTCCTCTTAATCCTCGAAGGAGTACACCTTGCCAAACACTCACCCACCTCTTCTGAACACAAGATTGGCGACACCAGAGCAGACGATGCCAATAGAAGATACGTCTTCGACGAATGAGGACATGAAGACCCAGAGGATGGTGATACCTTTGAATTTGCCCCAGGATGATGCAACCTTGGCCTACGATGATCAGGGCATAGGATATGCAAGATAATGATATACATCGCTAATAGAGCAACCCTATCCTTATCATTGTTGTATCGGCAACCACCAGTGGATGAGAACCTCGCCATTAGGTCCGCCTCACTATAGTGAGCAGGAAAACGGTTCTCTTCATCCCCCGCTCTCGGTGTCGATGTTGTCATCAACGTAACCGACAGGATGGACCTCTACTATGCCTTGTTTATGTCATTGCATAAAGGATTGCTTACATGGAACCCTTGACGCCTTAGAAGGCAAAATGGATTATCATGGTTAAGAAGACAACCGAAGACGGAGTCAATGCCAACTTCGAGGAGCCACCTTCACCCCATCACTTCAACAGGCGAGAAGTAATTGAAGACTCTTCAGGCTCAACCCGGATCGTTTCATCGAACAACTACAAGAGATGTAGCGACACCTGAGGAAAACCCAGAAGACTGCACGAGGCACGGAGCAAAGCACGACTACTGAATCCGAGGACCCCTAGGGTAGGATGAGTCGTGTACCCCCCCTATGCGCGGTCGAGTCCATATGATGGTTCGAATAGAACCATGATTGTGTGTTGCTTGTTTTTATTTGTTTGTGTTTTGATATCAGTCGCTCTTTTTGCCCTAGGCAACAAGTACGCGACAATATCACCTTCCTTATCTTGATGCTTGTGCTTGGCTCTTTTGGCACTTGTTTGTTTGCACCTGCACTATAGAACCCCCTTTAGGCATCCCCCATCTATGCTACTTCCCCTCTCACCTCTTTCATCAACCAAAGACCAGCAGGACAAGATGCACCAAGGATTCCACCTCAGCGACCAACTAGCACTGAAGACTTCTGCTACAACCTCCACGACCAAGTGCAACCCCGTAGAATTATGATTTAACCCCCCAGACTAGAAACCCATTCCTAGACCCTTCGAGACTTCACAAGATACCCCAGCTCGAATCCTTAACCATGAGGTTAACCTGTGAAATCGCAAGAGAACCAGTTAAGCCTCCGTAACCTTGCACAACACTGGGTTCATTATGGAACTAGTGGGCGTAATGAGCAAGCACATTGTCATCCTAATATAGCACAAGAATTGACGATGCCATAGGAAAGACCAGTTTGAGGATATAGGGAAGAGGACAAATGACTTGATGAGTTTATATCAATGACTTTGAGAAATTATATGAGACTATTTGGTGGATTATGAGGCTTTCATGTTGGTAGATGAACTTGGTGGGATCAGTTAATAGAGTAGCATGACTTTCAATACCCCTGAGTAAATTGGATTTAAATAGGTGATCCTAGTTGAGTATAGGTGATGAGTATGTCTACATGGTTCGGAGTAAATTGGATTTAGACCGATGATCTCGATCATGATACCATGTTTCTTGGTGGACGATAAACTAGGAGATTGGATTAATTGTCGAAGTTGATCTAGGATTCTATATAAGCTTGACCTTGGAGTTTATCAAATCACAATAACGAGAATTGGTGGACTGACTATAGTAAGGCTAGACCTTTTCATGGATTAAAGAATTATGGGATATTAGAAGATCTTGTGGAACACCATAGAGATTGGATTTGTAGAACTACTGGATCATGTAGTGATTGGTGTAGTTAATGGGTTGCTGGAGTTGATTCATAGGAAGGAAACAAGATTTTGGAGTGGCATACGACGTGTTTCCTTAGAATAGAGATGCACTAAGATGGACCTTGGAAGAATAGGATGAGCACTTGGATTGTCATGATTAATTGAAGCTTAGCAGCTTGTATGCTCTACCCATGGATTGTTAGGGGTAGCCATACATATGAGTTTGGGGATCGTAGACATATATGATTTTGCTAGACCTCCTCTCAGGAGTCATGATGATATGAATAGCATGAGTGATGATTGGAGTTGACCTATAGGAGATGATGCTATCGGTGATATGGTGTGATTCGTTTAAAGGACTAGATAGAACAATTGGCATCTCAGAAGCTGTGCTCAAGGATAAGATGATAAACGATCACTCGCACTCTAGAATCCTTAAAACCCTTAAGCCCTACAAAGCAACAACATGGTCGGATCATGACCACGAGCTTTGGTTCTAGGTCAAGTAGACCCTGGCCAACACTCAACCATGACCACCACCAATACCCCATCCTACTTTAGGTACCTCATGAACAAAGTCTTCATGGAGTGCTTGGACAAGTTGGTTGTCATCTTTATTTTGGTAACATACTTGTCCACCCGAAGACAGAAGAAGAGTCATTCAGCCGGTCAAGGAACATCTGGAGACCGCCATGTCGAGGAGGAAGAACTATACCAACCACCTTCGCCAAGAAGTAAACTTCCGCATCGAAGACCAGGTGTATCTACAAGCCACTCCTCTCTAAGGAACCAAGCATTTCCATGACAAGGAAACCCACACCAAGATTCATCGGCCCTCTTCGAGATCACTCCCAGATTTAACAACCCCCTCTGAGATCGCTATGAGACGAAGAGAAGACAGTTGCCGGCTAGAGTTACCACCTGAGTTACCCACGATGCACAACATCTTCCATGCGTCACAACTCCGGAAGTGTTTCCAACTTCCTAACTAGCCCGATCTCTACAAGGACATCGACCGTCAAGCCACCAACCTCCAGCCCAACCTGACCTATGTGAGAAACCCCTTAGCAACCTAGATCAAGAAGAACGTCATACACGAAGCCACATCATCAAGTACTTCAAGTTAAATGGAGCACCACCCGGAAGCAGAAGCAACATGAGGACTTGAAGACTACCCCCGATTTAAGTTTTGTATTCCTTCCCGCGCCTAGTGTGGGAATCTCGGGGACGAGATTCTTGTAAGGGGGGTAGGTCTGTCACACCCTGATTTTCATGCCACAACACTTAAGCTAATAAATCATGATGAATTGTGGTTTGACAAAAACTTTTGAGTGTTTTGGACCTTGCCTTGATTGGATTTTGTCTCTTGTTTGCAAGTGCTCTAAAAATCAAATAAATTCTCCAACTCTTATACTCCTTCTCCTTGCTCCAAACTCTTGAACCAATGACCATGCGATATGTATAGTACCTTATAGAATTTTCTTACAAAAATAATTTGGCCAAAAAGTATTTTCAAAAATTAGTTTTCCAAAAACCCCTGAATTGAGATTGCACTGCAAGTACTTAATTAAGGGCAGTAAAAATCTTTCCAAAAATATATTTGACTCCTATTAGATATAGGACACCCATAAACCACAAAAATATAATTTTAAAAGTTATTTTCCTATTTTATTTAAAGGATTTTTCTTAAGTCCAGAAATGGTCTTTAATAGGTTAAAATTATTTTAATGCTTTAAAAATATTTGGGAAAAACCTAGGGAAACTCAGTGGACATATATTTTCCATATATAAGAGTTTCAACACATGGTCATGTTCAAATTATTGGTCAAACCCCTCAAAAACCCTTTCTGGATATTTCAAGCTTTTGAAATATTTACAAAGGAAATATTCCCCAAATATTCCAAGAAACTTCTAGCATGTCACAGATGACATGTTTGATGATCTTGCCAAGTATCACGTCATGGAGAATAGTATAACCCCATGAAATATCCTCAAAACCATTTCTGTCCATTTTAAAGTTTGAGCAACTTTATATTGCCAATCATGTCCAAATGCTCTCAAACTTGGTGAACATGCTCAAATGGTCTATTTATTCATCTAGACCAAATAGCACAAGTTGGAGAGAATTTTATCTTGATCAAAGTGCCCCAAAACCCTCTCTTTCCGGAACCAAATTTGAACAACATTACATTGGCAACATTCTCCTTTTGATCTCAACTTTTGTGGACATGTTCAGAACCTCAAATGATGACACTACACTAAGTGGTGCATCAAGGAGAATAGATTTTCATGACTAAATCTTGAAAAGTCCATTTCTGCTAATTTCTAGGGTTTACAAAAGTTGCATTGGCAACTTTGCCCAAATGAGCTCAAAATTGGTTGAAGGACCTAATTATATGTGCCATTTCACCCTGTGGAGTCTCATGCCAAATGTAGATCATTTGCTTAACCAATCAAGCATCAAACACCTTCTGCCACTTTACCAAAATTCCATTTTTGACCTCTTCCACTAATCTCCGTGAGCTGAACTTTATCCCACGGCCTCACCTGCTCCTCCTCTACCTCATGCATCTTTCCCTGCCCGAGGAGCCATGATTAAGGGGGGTAGAACCCCATTTTTCTTCTCTGGGCAGGAGCATTCTCTCTCTCAGCCTCTCTCCCCCTCCTTGACATTCCAGAGCATCCAAAGCTCTCCTCAGCTTTTGCCCATACCCACTGCAGACGCCAGACACAAGTGGGCGCGCGGGTGCGCGCAAAAAGCCGCGGATGCTGGCCATTTGCATGCTCTGGAGCGCGTGGCAGAGCACCCAAGCGTTGACACCGCGCCCCCCCCCCCCCACCACCTCGAGCCTCACCCTCTCGCCAGTCAAGGTGCCTCGACGTCCGCAACACGCCACCATGCTGGCCCCTCCTTCCCCTCTCTGTCCTGCCAAAGCCGCACGTGCCCAAAGCCGCCCGAGCCCGCCAATGCGCGTGCAAGCTCATGGCTCCACCCGGAGCTCTCCCCGCTCCTTCTCTCCCTTCCCCTGGCCATAGACCATCTCTACAAACGCCCCAGACATGCACACGCGAGCCCCCGTGACCCCTAGCAACGGCAACGACCTCGCCGGCGCACCCGTCTACGGTGCACCTCGCCCCCTCTCTACTCCTTTGGCTCTATCTCCCTCCCGTGCATCCCCTGGACCAACCCACTCCCCTCCTCGCGCCCTCCAACCTCGTCCATGGCCGGAGCCGAGCCGCCGACCACCGCCTAAATTCTCGTCGTCCGGGCCCCCTCCTCCCCACCTATGGGTTACTTTGCATCTCTACTGGCCCCGCGGAGCTCCCCCGCACTCCGGTTACTCCTCCCGATGGCCGGAGCGCCGTGCCCGCCATCGTCATCGGCCACGTCTGCCACGGTCGGCGTTCTCCTTGACCTGGTCCTCTCCGGCATGCGTGTGACCCATGGATGGATGCGCCCCTTCGCGCTGACCATGCAGGTGGGGGGAACGTCGCCGGAGGCTGCCTGGGTCGCCAGCGCGAGCGACGGCAAGTCGCTCCTGCCGCTGATCTGTTCGAGCGGGGGAGGGAGACGAACCCGACAGCCGGGGCCCCCCTGTCGGTCAGCCAGCAAGGTGGAGCCGCTGGCTAGTGGGCCTCGCCCTGCCCCGTTAAGTGGAGACGGGCTCTGCTTGTCACCGCCTCCGCTCGAGGAAGGCGTACTCCCTCGAGTGCGCCTCCTGCGTCGACAGCCCGCGCGTGGCCAAGCAGCTGGGCCGGCCTGCTGCCTATCTCTCGCCTTACGCGCATGATAAGGGTAAAGCCCCCTTTTCCTTTTTCTTTTTCCCAGTAGACTTCAAAACCACTTAAATAAATCAAATTAACTCCAAATTTGATGATTCAAATTTCTAGGGGATCCATAAATCATGATCTATCACATGGTGCTGTTTGCACATTTTTCCAGGAAACTTTTCTTCACACATATTTCGTGAAACCCTATTTTTCCATTTCTGTCATAAACTTTAGAAAATCACAGAGGGCTCAAATTTGATCCAAATTCCATGATTCAAATTCCTAGATGCTTATAAGTTCATAAGTTAGCTTATGAACATTTTTCTTAATACTTTCTGTCCCACATAAAATAATGAGCCATTTCTTCATATTTGTCAACTTTGCAAATTCACAGGAAATTCAGTTGAACTCCAAATCCAGTGAAACCAACTCCCAGATGCTTCTAAAATCATGATTTGCTAAATGGGTGCCTTTGCTCATCTTTCAAAAATATATTTCTGTACACTTCTTGCAAATCCATAAACCCCTTGATTCCATCATATTGAAATGTTCGGAAATATTCACTAATCCAATTCCAATGAAACCACCCTGGTTATTTTTCATATGACCAGGGAGGTCCTAGAAAAGTCAAATCCATATTTTTAGAGCACTTTTATTTTCTGCCTTGTTGTGTTGCTTATTATGATTGTTTCAACGTTAGTTGACGAAGTAGACGGAGTACTTGGAGAAGGACCAGAAGATCTCAAGACTCTGATGAACCAGGCAAGCAGCCCTTTGACCATGTCCATGAAACCCTTTTTATGCATGTCATATAGCACTTTACTATTGTTGCATCGGAATCATGATGAGATGGTAACCACTTTGGTGGGTTGCCTTTGTTGCTTCCTTGTTGATACTTGCATTGTGCATGACCCTACCTTCCTATGAGGGTTATGCAGGTGGGAGTAGATAGGATGCTAAAGTAGATGCTACACAAATGGGACGGGTATGCATGGTAATGGAAGCAAGTATGCTCCCAAAGACTTTTTGAAAACCCCGCGGGTGCCACTAATGCCCGAGGGAGATGTTGAGCTAAGTAACCACTTGCAAAGAAGTGGTGTACCGGAGAAGGATATGTGAGTGTGGTTTCAAAAACGGATTGGTTTAAGTTGCGACCGTTATTCCAACCTTACATGCGCAACCACACTACCCTTATATGGGAAAGGGCATTATTGATTACCTAGGCCGATACTAGCTTGGAGCCCGCATTACTAGTGATGGGAGAGTTGTTGGTGCGCTCTCTCGGGACGGGGTCGTGCCAGGTAGGGCGGCCAAGAACATTTTTATGGGGCACCGGACACACCGTTGGTACCCCGTGCCAGTGGTATGTGATAAATATGGGAGCGAGGCTCCACAATTGTAAGATGTGAAATGTTGGGCACGGGGGCTACTACCAATCGAGTGGACTCCATGTTAGTGTCATCTAGGGAAAGATAGTGATCGGGTGCTTACCCCGGGTACTTGAGGTACCGCGGGTCGTGGATGACACGGAAGTTCCCCGGATCTTGTGGGTAAAGTGTGCAACCTCTGCAGAGTGTAAAACTATTCGAATAGCCGTGTCCACGGTCAAGGACAGTTGGGCAACCGCTCTTGGGCTACGTCCACTTGTTTACGAAACCTGGTGAGTGTGTTTGGATGAGTGGAAAGAACTACTTGGGTCAAGTCAAAGGACTTGACATGATTGAGTTGGGTTGGTGTCCACTACATTTATGTTGATATCTGTGACCTGTCCTCAGGGTTACTTGAATTCTCATGATGCATGCTATGCAAGTTGTTGAACATGTCATAGCACTCAAAACTAGCTTTCTGCAAAAATTTACCTATATCATGCATTATTGTGCCTTGAACCAAAACATGGGTTGCTTGCGAGTACATTCAAAGTACTCATTGGCTTGCCACTGGTTATTTTATTGGCCAGGCATGAAAGAACAGGATATGATGAAGAATACTTCGGTGACGAACATGCGAGCTAGGACACTTCCCAGTCAGAATGCCTGTAGGGTTAAGGCAGATGGCATGGGTCCAAGTTATCGATGAAGATTTCCGCTGCGAAGTTATACTCAAGACTTGACCATAATGGTCCTACTTGTGTAATACGGTATGTATGGATGTAAGACTCTTGTTATTCAGCTTCTGTGTGTTCTGTGAGCATTGATCTCTGGGATCACTGTACACGTGCATTCGGTGATCACGGCTTATGAGTCGGGGTCCCCACAGTAGTCCATGGTAGGATGGCACAATGGCGGTGCAAGCTAGGAACAAAATGCAAATGTTGGGAATGATTCTAGTAACTGGGGATAAACTCAACAGTAGAGAGTGATTCCACTGTTTGAATGGTTCTAGCATAATTTAGGAAACCGAGAGCACAAGGACCCCTGAGGAACAACTTCTAGAATAAGTTGCACTAAATCCTCATGGAGAAGATGGTCAAAAATCTCAATCAAGATACTACAATGATAGATCTTCCGGCTAGGTGTGTCGGCCAGAACATCAACCTTGTCAGGACCTACATCATAGATCTTGGAAAAGTTCCAACCGCCATATCTGCCTGAGATTCAGATCTGGTTGGTAACAGGATATTCGAGACTCATCGAGTCTAGAAGAAAATGAAAGTTTGCAACACAAATCGATGAGATGGTGTTGCGAGATTCTCGGGAAATGGACTATGGTAGTAAGCTCCAAAACATGAGCTGGTTCTGCTAAACACATGTGAACATGCTGTCCTAGAAAAGCATGACCACACAGTAGTCTTACAACAAAACACTACCGAGTTCTGGTCGGGAACCATCATCGAGGATATCGAAGTCCTTGTGCACTTCGATGAACTTCTTATCCTTGAACAAGTCAATCAGTGGCTTGGTGTGCTAGGGAATACATATGGAATGAGCCTATCAAACCATAGAATACTTCGCACCTGCAAAACTAACTTGGGATGACTCCATAGGAAGCAAAACAAGCTTTCTCGAATTCATGGCAGCAACTTGCATCAAATGCACATGAATTAGAGGAGGTCACTTATTTCATCTAACATATGCTTCATGAACTAGCATGAAGAAAATGCTTACACAAGTTTCCAACACTAGCTGGATGTTCAACACGAATCATGGAGGAGACAAAATGTTGTTGATGAGCTCAACAGCAACTCATCGGAATTTCCATATCACTGGACTCCCACCATTATGTGAACAATGTGATAGTATTGGTCAGACCAAAAGATGTAATGATGTATGCTCGAGGAATCAACCACGAGTAAGACAACATTATGAATATCGTTGGTTCTAACTTGATTTGACGATGTCCCACACTCAAATCAAGGTTTGGGCAAGACGATAGGTTCAACAACTGACACGAGGACCAATCGATGAAGAAATCATCTTTCTACAACAAACACACAAACACAAGATATCCCTTTGGAAATGAACTAAGTTAGACAAGCTTTTATCTTCCAACTCTCCAAGTTGTTGTTTAGCTTGACCGACTAGCTCAGGGGTATTCAACATAGATTCTTGGAGAGGGGTGGTTTACAAGAAACCAACTTGATCACAAACTCAACATAGCGGTCCGGTGACAACCTGGTAACACTTCCGAGAAGATATTCGGAAAATCACGAACCACCGATATGTTACTAAGCTCGAGAACAATCTTGCTTTTCAGGGCAAGGCGATATGATCACATGAGTAAGGGAGTTGACACAATCCTGACTCCTTGATCGAAGAGTGCACCAGGGAAATGGACTAGGTAGCACGATCAATCTTAGAATGATAATTCAATACCAACACGCTAAGAATGAGATTATTGTCCATTAACTACCAAGCAACGGAGTTGCTAGGAGTATCGATTTCACACCTCACAGTTCATTTGTCGGCATTCCAGTTACAACAACACGGGACCGAGGAATGAATAATGATGGCGAGAAGTATCACCGCATCATGGATTCATAAGAAATGGTGCAATTCTCGTGACAATCCTGACATAAAGATGGTAATACCCCAAGGTAGAACAGATCAAAGGCTGGTGGCAACTTGATCTGCGGAATACAATAGCTTTGACCCAATCCTAGATATGGATGAGGTACTGGAGTTTGTTTCTCCTAGTCATTCCAGAATAGAATGGCTTGACAGACCATAAGAATAATAGGCATCGACGTACGAATGCACACATACTCTAGACTATCGATTGATAGACAATGGTTGGAAAACAACTAAAGAGAACAACTCAAAGGAACATATAATTTCCTGAGTTGTGGATGCATAGATTAGTATGTCGAACAAGTTCAATATATTTCTTCCGGATAACCCATGCAGAAGAGGAAGGACTGGCAGATTCACAATTTTTGAATGAAGAACTCATCAAGAGCACCCTTGTTGTGATCATTGGTTCAAAGAACTTCTGCCATAATGGTTCATGGTATTGGAAGAAGGAAATACCATGGACCTCGAGGACTATCGCAAAGGTTACTAATATCCTAAAGGTACGAGCAACACTATCAACACGAGGTAGTAGAGTGAATCTTGGGCTTAAGAACCCAGAGATAGAAGGCCTACTCTAAATGGCATCACGGGATGCTTTCGAGAATGGTGGCCAGAATCATCACACTAGGAACACAAAACATGGCTAGATTACTAGGTGACTCCCTAATACACCTAGGGTCATAATAATAGCTCCAACATATATGTTGAGGCAATAGAGTACCTCAACTCACCGATTAGTGCGGTTGAACTGGCCCAAAGGGACATCGGGAATGGAAAGAAGGGATTTGCAAATGCATCAGACTATTTAGAAACCTGGGATGACTCAGACAGCATAACGGTTGTAAATGCTCAAAAAGATTTGAGACATCCTGCAAAATAGTGGCATGACCACTCAACGTCACAATATCAAGGTTCTGAGGCAGCTAGAACATATAGAAGTAGTAGAAACTGAACTGAGACTTGAATCCATCAATCCTATAGGTCTATGGATTAGTAACACGTCATCCTGATAGATAGATGAGAAGGCCTAGTTTTTAATCCCCGTAGAAAAGAAGAGGTTGACTCAGATCAGAGGGCATGAGGTAAAGGAGTAAAAAGAGCCTTACGTTCCCTCCCACAATCAATTCCCTTATATAACTAAAGCATTTCTAGACTCAACTTCGACCAGTTTGGCTTGGTAATCCTACAGGCAGTCAGGCTCTGATACCAAAGCTGTCAGGACCCCGATCCTAAGTCACACTGATCTAGCATGTAACACATCATATCACTTTGCGGGCTCACGCACGGTATTCCCACGGGTGCCACCTTACCTAGCCCGGGACCGTTTGCGCCTTTTGGCTCACGTATACGATAGTGTCGCTAGCATCCATATGACAGAGAACCCAGGCCGACATGACTAGTCGTAAACCCAAAGTAGCACTAACTTACGGGGACAGGCATACATGACCCAGCAACGAATGTGTAGGTCATCAGCGAGTGAATCCGGGCTGTAGCAGCTGGGCTAACAGGACTCCGGAGAATCTGGGCTGTAGCAGGCTAACAGGACTCCGGTAGACACCTCGTGACATTTCCCCGAAGGGACAGACACAGGAACAAGGAAGGACACATGCCGGCCAGCCTAAGTGTTCCGGAGCAGTAGCAAGCTACCATGGCTCAGTGGAAGCACTAGGAGACATTTCCCGGTAAGAGAGGCTACCAAGAATAAACAACTAGGTTGTCGGATCCCACACATACCAAGCATTTCAAATCATACACACAATATGCTCGATATGTGCAAATACAACATGGCATCACAACAAAACTCTACAACTCAAAGTATTTATTCATTAGGCTCCGAAGAGCCAGATATTACAAACATGGGTCTGATGACCCAGCATTCAAGTCATACAAACAACAAGCACAAGAGGAAGCTTAACTTTTCTGAGTACAGACAACTACAAATGAAAAAGGCTGAGAAGCCTGACTATCTACAAGACCCTGCCGAGGGCACAAGATCGTAGCTGAGGTAACAAGCTAAATGTCGAAGTCCACGCGGAACTACTAGTGATACTGAAGTCTCTCTGCAAAAACATAAATTAAGCAAACATGAGTACAAATGTACCCAGCAAGACTTACATCAGAACTAGCTACATATGCATCAGTATCAACAAAGGGGGTGGTGGAGTTTGACTGCAGCAAGCCAGCTTTGACTCGGTGGCTATCCTGAACTACGACTGCAAGTAACACTTTGAGGTGGAGCACACGAGTCCACATATTCACCATATCAATACACCACTATGGATCCGCTCCCATCTCCCTACGAGAACGCCATCCATAGCACTCACGCTTATCCTGCGCATTTAGAGTATCACTTTCACTTGTCTATGAACTGCATAGGCAACCCAGAGGTCCTTTACCGCGGACGCGGCTATTCGAATTAGATGACGTTAACCTTGCAGGGGTGTACTTCTTCACACACGCTCTCACCACTTATTGCCGTTTACACGACATGTACTCGGCAACCTTGAAGCAGAAGCCCAGCGAGGGTGTCGGCCATGACCTGACAAACCACACAAGTCCCAAGTCCAGGTTTATCGCCTATTCAGGTTCCATCCGCAAGGAGTCCGGCCGAGGTTTCCACATATGGCCCCGAACGATGTGTACAGGGTTCCACGACACCAAACGGGCGCCCGGCATACCCGGCCACATGCCTACCGCATCACAGCCCACCCCTTGGGTCAGCGCTGCGCACGGCCTCCAGCATACTACAAACACCAGAAACTACTTGCAACTCCCGGACAGAGGACACGGGCGGTTTATAAGTCGAGAGGGTCCATTGGTTTGGGGCCCAACGCGTGGTAGTAGTTGTTCATGGATCACAAACACAGAACTCAGTTTGTAAGGACGGCTTCAATGAAACAACCCACCATGTACTCCTACATGGCCTCTCATCGATACCTTTACCAAATCGTGTTCACACACTTAGCTCTCAACAGTTAGGACGTGTTCACACACCTCCAATTCATCCCCGATGAATCAGACCTGACTCAACTCTAAGAAGTAGCAGGCATGACAAACAAGCATGAATGAGTAGGCACATCAGGGCTCAAACAACTCCTACTCATGCTAGTGGGTTTCATCTATTTACTGTGGCAATGACAGGTCAGGCAGAGGAAAAGGGGTTCAACTACCGCAGCATGTAACAGTTGAATCGTTGTTGTCCTAATGCAGTAAAAGAGAGCAGGAGCGAGAGAGTGGGATTGTATCGGAATGAACAAGGTGGTTTTGCTTGCTTGGCACTTCTGAAGATAGTATAGTTCTTCATCGGTGTCATCGATCACATTGTCGGTAGGTCGTCTACTAAGAGGGGACAAACACCGGCAATAGAGAAGGAAACACAATCAATGCAATGCACAATATGATGCATGATCATGACATGGTAAAATGAGTGTGTTGGGTAATGCAGCTACAACCAGATGGGTTTGAGTTATTTTGAACAAAGGTTCAACTCCAAACTTAAACTATGAATTCAAATAGTGTATTATCATGTTTTAATCTAAATAGCAAGGTTAAGTTGCTTTATCATGCATAAAACCAGTACAGATGGATAGATTGGATTTTTCTGATCATTTTTCATATATAAATCTTTGCACTTGGAGTTACAGATTAATTTCTATGATTTTTAGAAGTTAGCACTATTTTTTGGAATTTCCAGAATAAGAATAAATCCAGAAAAGGCATTACTGCGTCAGCATTGCGTCAGCATTGCGTCAGTAGGCCAACTGTGTGGTCCAGGTCAAACCTAACCAGTGGGACCCATTGGTCAGTGACCCAGTGTCAGTTAGTGGCACAGACAGGTGGGTCCGGTCAACGGCCACGTCAGCGAGGTCAACACCGACGCGTGGGGCCACTGTGATTAACTTAACCTAAACAGAGGTTAAACTGTGGTTAGTTAAGGGCGTGGGGCCCATATGTCATCGACACGGGTCACTAACTAAACGCGATTAGCACCTAAACTAGTGGTGCCACGTCAGCCACCGGAGTTTCGCCGGCGACGACCACGGCCGACGGCGGAGGTGCACCATGCGCTCGCTACGGAGCACCATTCGATGCGCGGTTTGCTCCTACGGGTTACTGGGAGTGCGGCGCATCCCAAACAACAAGCGGCAGCAGCTGGGGCGGCCGGAGACGACGGCGGCGAGCTCTAAGGCGGCGGCCGAAGTTCGGGTGAACTCGGGTTCGGCGTTAGGGAGCACTGTAGGTGGCAAGGAGGGGTGCTACGGCCTCCTGGGGGTGCACTGAGCACGGCTGTGTGCTCGGCTGTAGCTCTGGGCAACGGTGGCCATGGCGGCGACATGGCCGGCGAAGCCAAGCTCTAGGGCTCGATGGCATCGGTGTTAGCGGGAGGGGAGAGAGCTAGGGAAGAGGGGGAGTCGACGCAGTAGCTCACAGCGGTTGCGACGGAGGCCTCAGCGAGCTCGGGAGGGGCTGGAGCGAGCGGGGCGGCGAGGGGGATCTCCGGCGGCCGACGGCGAAGATGAAGATGCTGGCGTCACATCGGGCGTCCCGCGGGCGCGTGCTTCGTCTTGGAGCTCCATGGCGTCGAGGCGTAGCCTCTGGATAGCACGGAGAGGCGAGGTGGTGGCTCTGGCCACGGCAACGACAGGCGACAGCGACGAGCTCTGCTCGGTGGTTGCGTGCGAGAGAGCCAGAGGAGGAGAGGAGCTCGGGGAGAGAGTGAGAGGACCTGGGGGTGTGTGGCGTCGCTAGGGAGTTCCAGGGGGTCGGGGGGCAGCCAGGCAGGGAGGAGGTGGCCGCACGACGGTGCGCGCGCGTCGGGCACGCGCCCGTCCTTCTGGCAGAGAGGAAGACGACACGAGGAGGCTAGTGGGCTGGGCCGCCAGGTGGGCTGGCCAGCTGGGCGGCGACAGGTAAGCCAGGTAAGTCCTTTTCTTCCCTTCTGTTTCTGTTTTCTTTTATTCTGTAACTTCAAGGCTTTATTAAAAGTAGCTAGGCACTTTCAAAAATCATGCAACTGACTGTGGCAACTGTTTGGAATATAACCAACAGTAAACATTTCAGTTTATGGTTATTTGGACATTTAAAATATTTTATAGCATTTAAATGTCCAAATGCAAATAACATATGATTTAATCCAGTGATCTTATGATGTCCTAGAAAAGTGTGCACCATTTTTGTCAGAGGTTCTAGACCAAGGCAAGGATGATGAACATTTTAGAAGGGCATTTCAGGTTCATTGAAAAGATTTTAGTAAACCCTAGTTGGATTGAGGGGGGTGCTGGGGGTTCTGTCATCCCCATTTCCACATTTCTGAGCAAAATAAACATGATGCAACACCAGAGGCTAGCACTAGGCATTACCAGAACCAGGGATGTGATAGGAAGGTTGCTATAACGGCTGCCGGATGGATATTTGGAATATTTCTATGAACTTTACCGAATCTCTGTAAATACTTACGGAGGGTTTCTCCTTCCTTCTGGTGGAGAAGCTGCAGGTCGCTAGGTCTGTCGGGCTCTTGGTGACCACCGGTGAAAGCACCGATGAACTCGTGGCACATATCTTCCCATGACGAAATGGAGTTCTTCGGCAGGTGCATCAGCCAAGACCTCACATTGGACTTGAGGACCAAAGGGAAGTAGTTGGCGAACACCTTCTCATCTCTTCCCCCGGCAGCCTGAACAGCGATGGTGTAGATGCTCAGGAACTCTACCGGGTTCAGCCTCCCGCCGTACTTCTTAGGTATCTCTGGCTTGAACGTACGAACGGACAGCCAATAGACTTGTCGCAACTCTCATGTAAAGGCAGGGCAGCCGACCTCGAAAGGAAGGCACCCGCCAACATCGAGCGCAGGCTCGTCGACGTTGAGGCCGCCGTACCCGTCGGTCTGGCGGAGGTCGTCGTGGCGCCGATCTATGGCGACGCGCGCGTCTCCCCGCCGCCTATCCTGCGGGGCTCGATGTTGGCCTGGACGTGCTCGAGGGTCAGAAGAGGCCATCGAGACGTCATCGGGGTGTTGATTCTGCTGCGCCCGCGCCGGCTGCCGCGGTGGGGACTGCACCGTAGGGACAGCCCCCTCTGTTCGGCCAGCAGAACGGGGGGTTGTTGTCTCTTGGGGAGGTCGTGGCGGGCCAGCTCGTCGCGAGCCCCCAGCCTCAGCGAAACCAAGCAGGCTCTGGATGGTAGCATGCCACTCATCCATCTGCTCGGCTGCCGGCAGAAACCTCAGTAGTAGCTGAGCTCGCGCCATAGCCTCCGTGGCTGTGCTTGGCATAGACGTCGACCGCACCGTTGCCTGGCTCCTGATGGTGCCTGTAGCAGTGACGGTGGTGGTGGTGGGGCGCCCGCGCTGCTGTGGGATGACCACCTGGGCAGCGGGGTCGCGCGGCGATGGTGCTCGAAGGTCTGCTGCTCCGTCGGGCGCAACGGTCAGGCCGGCTCGCCCGGGAAGGGCACATGTGCCATGACCGCCCCCGTGACAGGGACGGCCGAAGGGCGATGGCTCACCCCGGACCGAGCGTCGTTGCTGTGGTTGCGCCCGCCGGTGGGAGGAGGGGGTGCGAGCGGAGTGACCCTCTCGTCTGCACCTTGCGGAGCGTGCCTGTCGAGACGCTGCTGATGTTGTTCTCCTCCGACATCTCCAGCCCCCGTGTCGGCCGAGGGGGAAGTGGTGATGGCGCCACCTGCTTCAACCACGCCCCCGGTGGTGCTCACATCCTCGCTTGTCTCCACATTCCCTGTAGCGTTAGAGGCTGCGGGGGCGGAGCCTTCAAGGTGGATGGCTGGGCTGAAGGGTCGGACTTCTTCTTCTTAGGCGCCATGGTCGACGGCGTCGTCGAAGATGAAGATGGCGATGAAGATGACATGTTCCGCACGCTTTCAGGTTCACGCAAGTGAGCCCCCTACCTGGCGCGCCAAAGATGTCGCGGGATATCCGCGGCCACCTATGGGACCGGGCGGCCCCTTGCTGGTTCGGCGGGGAGACGTCGCGTTGCACAAAGAGCAGATCAGCGCATGGTAGCATGGCAGAGAGCACACAAGCAATTTACCCAGGTTCGAGCCGCCGCGAGGTGTAAGACCCTACTCCTGCTTTGGTGGATTGATGGTGGCATGAGTGTGGTGGTGCATAGTACACTTGCCCAGCAAGGTTTGCCTCGGGGCCCCTGTGACTATGCGCGTATGGTGGCTTGGGTTTGTCAACTTTCCAACCCTCTAACTCCTTCTACGAATGCCATGGGCCTCCTTTTATAGATTAAGGGGTCACCACAGTGGCAAAGTGGTCATTATCCATTGATATGATAGCAAACAGTGCTATCATACCTAACTCTGCGGGCTGACAGGGTATATTAAATGCACCGCTTAGTGTCACATCACAGGTCGCCCGGCAAGGCCTACCGGGCTCTTTTGCCAGCTCCGCGCCTATTCCCTTGACACGTCGCAGGATGGGTGTCATCTGTGGGTTTCTTCTGTAGGGAATGGCTGCCATGTGGCGAACGGCTGCCACTTAATCACCTTGCGGCTTGACACCGCACTGATTGACAATGTGGGTCGTGCTTGAGTGGTTGGTGGGGTGGTTTGACCCCCGTGGGCCCCGGCAGGCCCTGCCGGGTAGTCTTGGCTGCTTGCTTCTGGTGGTGGTCTCGCCCCTTGCCGGGCTCGCCTGCCCGGCAAGGGAGGCCCTTCTCTTGCTGATATCTTGCTCCTTTGGCTTGATCTTGATTCTCCGAGCTGCATGTTGGTTCTTCAAGTCTCTGGGCTCTTCGACCTCTGACTTGAGTTGGTGCTTTGGTTTTGATCTTGTGCCTGTGCACAGTTGGGCAACAGACCCAGGGTTTGTTGCACCGACAGGAGGGAAAACAACAACAAAAAGATAAGGATGTAAATATGAAAAGGGAACTTTATGTATTTCAATATAATAATACGTGTATATGAACTATTAAAACTATAGGTAGAGATTAGAAAATGAAAATAGGACATGGCGTTTCAAGAGGAAAATAGAACTGGGTTGTGTGTTTGATTCAGTAAAAAACTGCATGCGGATCTTCTAAGACAAAATATAACTAACGCTGGCGGGCCAGAGGCCTTTGTGCCCCGTTGTCGTCATGGGCTAGGCCTGTTAAAAACAAAACCAAGACTAGGCAGTCTACAGCCCAGTTGAAATTGCTCGACCTGAAAAAACAATATACCTGCTGGATTCCAGTTATCAGTCTGTACTTGCAAAATTCTCTCGTTTATTGAGTACGTTGAAGACTTCACGGGTTTCACCGTCTCAGACGTTAGCATTATTTTTCCATTGTGATAATAAGTGCATGCACTTGCTTGCATACGGCCATGGACCTGCTGGTTCCGTATAGTTAGGCTCTGTATGGACAGTCGTCAGGTGGTTCGACGGACAGATTTCATGCAAATCAGATGGTTTTCAGTGAAAGCAGACTAAATTCATTGCATTTTACATATTTATTTTCATTCTAGAATATTTTACATATTTCAACTAATAATAACGGAATAGCCTTTTTTTAGTCCATGGGAGGCGCTTCACGATCGAGGTCGCGACACTTAACTCTTCTGGAAGGCCCAAATCCATCGCTCCTCTCTTTTAACAATTTGCAGTTGGGCTTGGCATGCCACAGCCAGTTCTGACGTGTTGCGTCCAACTATCAGCTTGTGAAACCGGATGGATCCCCTGCGTACTTCGATGATGTAAAAAAATTGGAGAACTGGGAATTCGAACGGCAGGTGCTTATGCTACCCATCAAATAAAAATCAGGTGCCAGAAAATTCATTTCGAAACAAATGATTCAGCTTTATATCCACTTCGACCCTCGACATGATGGTTGGAAGCAAATGCCAACTTCATACCGAAAGATCGTTAACAACAATACCAACTTACAGACAACCAGGTAGTACAAGTACCAATACCAAACTAAGTTATAATCTCTTTAGTCCCGGCCCTAGCGTTCGTCTGGTAGAACATCTTGCAGAGGACCAGCTCCCGCTCCTTCTCTTGCTCCAGGTCCCCGAGGTGGTACTAGTGCATCACCCAATTGGTCCTCAGCTGGTCGAAGTTCTTATTGTTGTGCAGCACCAGAACCTTTTTGCTGCCCGTCTGTTGGCCACTGACCATCACCGGCAAGGTATTGCCGGTCTTGTGCCACATCGTGTGCATGCCCCACTCCGACTGTATCTTGCGACGCGTCCACGTGCCCCTTTTGAACGCCCTGGAGTTGCACTGGAAGAAATGCTTGCTTAGGCCACTCAGTGTGATACCTGCAGTATTGTCGAATACAAGGTTTTAGTGTACGTAGTTGGCATTTTCAGAACATCTTTGACATGTTGCAGTCACTTGTTTCACTTTTTATTAACTGTCAAATTTTAATTGCTTCACTAGGTCGTAAACAAAGGAATATGTTTGTGCAAGTAGACGGCCGATCGGTGTCTCACCTGGAAGTTTCTCAGGATGGGTGTAGCATATGTCGTGCTCACTGTCGATGGTTGGTATGAACAAATCGATGAGAGGGTGAGATCTCGCGCTGTCAGCACTCACTTTGGCCTCAAGGTGCTCGATCAGCTCCTGATCCGTGGGATCGAACTTGACGCCAGCCGGCAGCACCGGCCAATCCTTCTTGGACTTGCATCGGTTAATTCCAGTTATATGGTACTCAATGTATGATCAATCGACTATTTTAAGTGAATGATGAAAGATTTCGACAGATAAGTGGTACTCCAAATCTGAAGTCCACAATACCCGAACACGCCGCCGGGACTCTTTTGTCACCTCACGCGCAGTGTGTTGTCACGTTAATTCAATGTGAGGACATGGTGAATAATTTGACCGACGTATACTAGTACTACTACTGTACTACTTACTAGTCGTATTTAGTGTCACATTTTAACCATAGGTTTAACTAAGAAAATGTCAATGCATGTCACCGAAAATTAAATCATTGGAAACTATGTTCAAATACGAATCAAATGATATAATTTTTTGTGACATGCATTAACATTTACTTAGTTAAATTTATGGTCAAAATTTGACACATTTTACAAAGGGGACCAATAAACCAGGAGGGAGGTAGTAGTACGAGTAGTACAATATACGGTATAGAGGACTAGTACAAATTTAGAATGGAGTAAGAAGTTACAAGGTTGTGCGACAGACTTTGTAGGCTACATGAGTAATACAAAATATAATTCCCATTGGAAAACACTTTCACCAACAAGTACGCCCTTGAAGCCTAATTGATATATATATATATATATATATATATATATATATATATATATATATATATATATATATATATATATATATATATACACACACACACACACACATCTGGGTATTCCGTTTCGCGTAACAGAATATTACTTGAACTGATGGTTTCAGGTGGTTGTACTGATGATTTTTATCTCGTCGAACTGATCATCTTTTCGTTGGAATGGGGCGTATAATATATCGTTGGAAAGCTCTTGACATCTACATTACAAATATATAGGAATTTTTTTGCAAAATCATCACGGTTTAAGAGCAGTTTTGAAAAAAAACCAGTTTTTTCAAAACCGAAAACGTGAATCGTATTTTGGACTCAATTTTCAAACGGTTTGTCAGAATTGAGCAAATAAGATGACGTTGGAAAGCTGGTAAAAATCCGCATCTTTCATATATCTACTCTTTTTCCAAATTATATACAATTTAAAAGTAATTTGAAAAACGGCGAAATTCTGGGCGAAACGTATTTTCGCGTTTTTTTAAAACGGTTTGTCGGATTTACGCAAATGATACGGCGTTGGAAAGCTATGAAAAATGCGAAACTTTTTCGTATAGAAATGTTTTTCTAGTTCCTTACGGTTTAAAAATGAATTCGAATATGGTCAAATTTGATTTTGAACACAATTTTTTTAAACGTTTGTCAAAATGGGGCAAATAATATACCGGTTGATAGCTATCGAAAATGCGAAACTTAGTCATGTTGAACGTTTTCTCTACTTCGCAACCGTTTAAGAGTAATTTTGAATAAGGTGAAACCCATCGTGTTGTTTTTTCCAGTCTAAAAACAGAGTACTTATACTGATGTATGTATGTGTTTGTACTGAGGTATTTTCAACAGTAGTTTTGAATGGTTCCAAAAAAAAGAGTACTTGAACGGATGCCCGTATGATTTTGTACTGAGCGTGTTTTTCACATACTAGACTTTACTCTGTTTTTGCGGTATCGTTTTCCTTGTAACTTTTCAACGATTTACGATATTATCTTCCCCGAACTTGCATGGTTTATATCGTTAAACTGGATAACATTTTATTTAAAGAAAAATATTGTGTGTCAACTCTAACATTTTCAACATTGTTCTGGACTTCTTTCATCCCACGACTTGAACGTTACCATTTGAATTTCTTTGGATTTTCTTTGTGTTTCAGCTTTTTCCTAAAACTTATCTAGGACGTCGTGTTGAACTTACAACTTTTTAAATTGTGAACTTGTTGTGTTTTTACAATTCCAAAGCTAGCAAAAAAATTCTAAGTTGCTGGCTCATTTCAGGATATCAGAGATAAAAATTGCCATCACGAAAATCAAGCATTAATCCGATCAAAAGAGATGAAATACATTGACTTAACTTCCAAAAGGAGTACATGTTCTACGGGCGACGTAAAGACATGTAGAAGAATATTTATTAGCAAAATGAACTATAGACAGTCGGGATTAGTAGCAAAATGAACTACCAGTACTGTAGATATTAGCAAATTTGAACTTCTAGTTTTGAATACGGTGATACCGGTTGTGCTATTTTTTCTTGGAAACATAGTGCTCGAACTGATCTCAGTATGGGTTTGTGCTGAACGTGTGCTTTCACATACTCGACTTTATTTTTTTCGGTAGAGTTTTGCTCGTAACTTTTCAACGGTTTACTATATTATCGTCCCCGAACTTGCATGGTTTATATCATTGAACTGAATGATATTTTTTTCATCAGTTCACTGCCCATTTTTTCATCACTTGAGAGAGTCATTAATAGTTTACTTACTGGGCAGTAACACATGAACTCCTCACGCAATAATACATGAACTACTAGGAACATAAATTTTCAATGAGCACTTAAAAACATAAAACATTACACAAAGAGAAGCACTGAACAGTGAATGTAAAAATGACTCCCACATCCATCATATTCCAGTTGGATAGGAAATTTGTTTAGCTCTCACAAATCAATAACACTTGGCCACCAAAAACCTGACAAATATTTTTTCCTCGAAACACACAGCACAATTTTGAAATGCATCAGTACACGCTGACATTTGTACTTTTTAAACAATTATACTTGGACTCCCACAAAAAATATAATCAGGTGTACAAAAGCAAACAACATCAGTACACAAGCAGTGTGGTTCAAATTAGTCACTTTAGTACACAAGCAAATAATGTTGATCTATCAGTAGCATACAAGTAAAAGCAAACTAAACCATGTCAATTTCAGTAGCACACACAAAGCTTTTTTTTAACTGATGATAAAGCACATGGTGAAAGTCTACACTTGGTGTATGTTTACTCGTACAGCCATGGGAGTATACTATGTTCACATCCTTTTCTGCGACTTTTTGCTATGTTTGAACTTTTTGTTTTGATGGAAGGACGTGTCACCTGGAACATCTTCTCGCTGTCTTCTCTTCCCGCAAAATAATTTTACTACTACGTGTTGACCTAACACAACACAACATCAGCGGCAAAGGCTCTGAGTAGTCCAGCCTCTACATCTTCCCCTTCTACTTTTGAAACCAGCAAAATGAAACAGCTCGTCAGTACAGGAAGAATGAGAGAAAAGAAAGTCAAAAGAACTTAAGCATCCTGCAACTACTTCTACAATTTATACTAATCCCTTTTGCTCAATGCTTGAAATGTCGTACAATAATTAAGAAATAGAAAGGAAAGTGGTGAGAGCTTTCGATTGAACTTTCGACGCTTTGTCTTTTGAACTTGTATGAACTGATTAGTTCTTTGTTTAAAAAAATGTAAATACAATGGTCCTAATCTGCAACAGAACATTTTTTTTCTGGGCAAGTGTAAACAATGAGACACCAAACCCTCTCTCTAATACACACAGAATTGATGGTAGAATACATAGTGAGTTGTTAATAATGTTTTTGATTTTCTCCTATAGAAAGCATGTTCTTTTCTTCTTATGATATATAAAATTGAACTATCTATCCAACACGATCGAACTATTCCCATGTTTCTCTATGGACTGAGGAAAGAATACATAGGGAAATAACATTTACCAGTACTAGTCTTGGGAAAACAAGAGCTAGAATGCCAAGCAAGTAGTTTCTGTGTTAGGTTTGAACTAATGACCTACCTGTAAGTAAACCAAGGATCTCATAATGTTTTATTCTGTGCATCATGCCCGGATGTACATAATAGAGCAGTACAATGTATACATTCATGAAAGAAATATATCAAAAAATCCACCAGAGAGGTGCATGAATATTAGTTTCCCATGGAAATTTTAAATACTTGAGTGTTAGTTAAGCTTGGTACCCCCTTTCGTGCTATTCTAGATCCGAAAATCGCATCATGTATCCATGGCACGTGGCACGACCAGAGAAGCATGACTAAGCGGGGTCCCCAATCGAGAATGTGTGTACATTTTTTCTATGTTAGTTCCAATCTTGAACTTCATGTGTGTTTATTTTTCGAACTCCCTTGAACAAAACAGCTCACTTTTTTTCTGTGGCTTAAGCACTGAACTGTTTCAAACAAAGAAAAATAATTTTCTAGCCCACGAGACTCAGCAAATTGAACCATCATTTTTTCTATCCAGAGAACTACAGGAATTAGCAAAAGTGAACTATTTTCCTAAGTGATTTCCAACCAAAAACCACATTTTTTAACGAAACAAAACTTTCTCAATGAACATCTTTAGGTTTTTTTGTTTGAACTTAGAAACTTTCCAAACAAGTACTTAGCTCACTTGTCTTTTTTCCTCACAATGGAATCATAAGTGCACGACACAGAAGCATTAACACAAGTGTCAAATGTGGAAAACAACAAAATTTAAAGCTAAACAGATAAATGTGCATATAGAAAAACCTACAGCTGACTGGCATGCTCTCCTCAATGGGCCATGATGCAGACATCGCCACTGGCAATACTTGGCGCACCGGAGAACCTGTACTGTTGGATTTGTCGAGAGAGGACTGAGGGAACATGTCCCCGTAGTTTAATGTGACAATGTGGTTCATCTGCTCAAGAGGAAACCAATAACCTGAACACAGTATGAGTGCAGAATTGTCACAAGCATAAGAACTGATACAAAGAGAGCACATATAATATTTCAGGGTTTTCTCAATTTGGATAGTCATCAAGTTATATATACATGGTTTCATCATCTTGCAAGCATGTCCTGCCTTATTGTTATGACAAAATTGACCCAAGAATTGTGTGAGCTACACCTACTGACTGCAAATGGTACTGCTAAGCTAGCTAGCACATTCATATTCATATAATAAAGAAGTAACCATAAAGAAACAAGAACAACACATTTTGACACTAACCATTAGGCTATAAATATAGTCTCGTGAGCAGGGAATTTGTATGATACTCCCTCCGTCCCATAATATAAGAGCGTTTTCGACACTAGTGTAGTGTAAAAAACGCTCTTATATTATGGGACGGAGGGAGTATTTCTTTATGTACTGATGGTGGAATACATAGTGAACTTTGTCGTACTATTTTACAAATTTCTCTTTTGTTTTATTATACTTATTCATTGTTCGTCTCCAAACAACTACTCTGAACTCTGAACATTTTTGGAGCTCTAAATTAAGCGGGAAAATAGCAAACTCTTTTCTCATTCATTGATTTGCTAAAAAATCCTTTCTTTCATTTTCCCACGCTTACACAAGCACCACAATGGTAAGACCAAAGCTACAGAACAATACCTTTTCTTCAGCTAGCTACTACATTGAGCATGTAACGTGAACTTGTGATAAGCAAGCACAAAATCATGAAGACAAGAAACGGAATTGTTGAGACTTTTTCATGTACAGGCATACAGGAAATCATGAAAAGCATGGCGGTCTACATACGGGCATCAGGCGAGCTGGTGGTCGGAAGTAGCATTTCATTTAGCAGGGTGCAGGCAGCCTCTTGGCCCTCGCGGCCGAGGGTAGAGATGACAATCTCAAGCCCGTGGTGCCCTTGGAGCTCGCCCAGTGGAGGAGCATGAGCATCCACATCCAAGTGGTCGTAGAGCTTAACTCCCCTTCACCAGGAGATGGAGAGCATGAAGCCTGTGCGTCGTTTTCTTCTGGCTGTTTATAAGAAAAGATGCGACTAGGAGGACGAAGGCCATGGAACGCTGCTGACTCCTCCACCACTGTCGCATCCCTGTATCCTCCTTGCGCGGGCAACCATTGGAGAGTGAGCGCTGCTGCCGCTCTACATGTTAACCACCAGGAGGAATCAAGGTGAGATTCGAACGCATCAATGCACACATGTAGTACTACACAACAATATGCATATGTACTGTACATAACAACAAATTAACCAAAAAAACAATTTATGAACACGACCTGACAAGAACAGACATGAACTGACACATACACACGAACTGATTACAAAATTGCACACGATTTAAGAGTAATTTGTGGGACTGACCTGCGGATCCTGCGAATCCCACCGACGAACTGACGGACTGTTATGCTCCACACGAACTGACATGTTCCTGCAGAATAGGAGTGTAATGGAGGGGTCATGGATGACGCGAGGTTGGGGGCGCCAGCGGCGATGGAGTGCGAGCTCGGCGTGGTGGAAGTGACGGCCGTGAGCTTGGCTCCGTGGGAGGGACGGCCGCGCTCGGGGGCCAATGGGGGCGACGCGAGAGAGGAGGCAGGGTTCAGGACGGCGCGTCGAAGGAGATGGGAGGCGGGGTTCAGGGATGGCGCGTCGCCGGAGATGGGAGGCAGGGCCGTGGGGCATCGCCGAAGGTGGGAGGCGGTGCCGTGGCGCATCGCTGGAGGTGGGAGGCGGGGGGCGTGGTGGGTCGCCCGCAGATGGGAGCCCAGGGGTCGCGGTGGGTCGCCGGAGATGGGAGGCCGGGGGGTGCGGCGGGTCGCAGGAGGTGGGAGGCAGGGGGTGTCGCCGGAGGTGGAAGGCGAGTCGGGGCCGGCGCCGTGTGAGGAAGAGAGGTGGGGGTCGTGGGTGCGTGGCCGGCTTGCTTTTCTCTTTTTCTCAATTATTAAGAAAATCACCATCGCGCCCTTAAAGACTGCATAGTAGCAGAATAATATTCTGTTACCCCCGGTCCTATAAGGGCGCGACGCACCTACACCGTAGAAACTCCCTGACCCAGCCCGAACCCAACCCACCTCCTTCCGGCGGAGGCAGCCGTCGTGGGCGAGCGAGCGACGACGACAGCCGGAGCGGGGGAGCCTGCAGCACCGTGACTGGCCGCCGACTGATCCACCGCCGCCATCCCCTTCCTCGCTGGCCAAGCAATGACGGGGCCGTGATCCTCGCCTCCTACCTCCCTCCCTTGTCGGGGTTCCTTCACCAGGGCCGTGATCCTCGCCTCCCGCCTCCCCCCCTCGTCGGAGCTCCTTCGACGGTGTCGTGATCCCCGCCTCCCGCCTCCCCCTCGCCGGAGCTCCTTCGATGGATCCGTGATCTCCGCCACTAGCCTCCCCCTCGCAGAGCTCCTTCGACGGATCCGTGATCTGCGCCACCAGCCGCTGCATCCCCGGACCTCGTCGCCGGAGCTCCACCACAAGCAGGAGCGCCGTCGTCTCCCCAAGCTCCTTGCCTGCATCAATGGCGCCGCCTTCCAAGATTATGCCAGTACGCCGCCAACGAGAGGAAGAAGAAGATGTCAGATCCAAGAACATGCCACTGCAGGTGATGTCTGCTTCCCACACTAATTTTCCTCCAAATTGAATCTGCCTGATTGCTACTGAAGCACAAACGATCAGTTCAAAAAATGTTTTCAGATCTGGGTTTGCTTGAAGAAAAATACCATGTGTGTGTCAGTTCATCAGTCCTGCTATGCAAAACATTCGATTTAAAAATTGCACACACTATGTTCTGCCTACATGTTACACTATTAGATTCATCAGTACTACATGTGTGCTGCATCAGTGACACATGTTCCTATGATGCAGAAGCTGATAGTACATTGCAAATGCTTGTATCAGTTCATTACACCCTGCCACTTGATGCACAATTTGGATGTCGAGGTTACTGTCAGTACCTCTAATAAGCTAGCTTCAGTTCCAGTCAAAAAACATAAACTTATGCATCAGTCCAAGTAGCTACTACGCTTTATATAAGGTTCAGCTACCACTGCAAGTTGTATGTTGTTATTTCTAATAGTACATGTCGTGTAGTTGTGTCAGTTCGAACGAGTAAAAGACTGTTGTTGAAAAAAATATACACTTCTTACACAGTAAGTTCAATGATACAGAAACTAGGAGTACTACCAATGTAGATGCATAAGTTCTAGATGAAAAAAAGAGAAGACATGCATCAGTTTTATATATATGCATAATGTTCCGAAGTTCAATGTTCAGTTTACAAGCAGTGCACCCAATGTTTATGCATCAGTTATAGGGAAAAGGATAAAAAAACTGTACATAACAGATGCATCAGTGCTAAAATTAGTACATCAGTACATCAGTGCTGAACATGTCCATTCATCAGTTCGACTGAAACTACATCAGATACAAAATAGACAACAAAGTTTAATAACGCCCAGCGATGCAAGTTCAGCTTGCACGTTACCTTCAGTGCATGACATGTTACCCATATCATGTATACGAGAAAATGCAGAAAAGATTAATCCCAAAATTGTTGAATGTCATTGCAGAAACATGCAAGGCGGCACACGCAGGGAGGGTTTGATGAGCCAAGCAGATATGAGGCACCGCCTGGTTGGGTAACACAAGAAATAGCACCTGGATACTTCAACAATACAGGCAGATTTCAAGCTACACCAGAATCATCAGAAGCACGGACTGGTTCTTCTATGCAGCAAACACCGATATCTGGGAATACAAGCTTTGCTACTGCTGGGGTGCAACAAGGTCAACAATGTCCCCAACAACAAATGTTTTCCTTCCCTAGCGCATGCAGAAAGGCAAGGACACACAGGCTTCCACTAGTCGCTCTGTCAACATCAATCATCTGTACTGCAAAAGCTGTTGTGACGGGAAGACCAGGCCAAAGAGACAGGAATGTTCGCCACTCTAGCAGGGTGCAAAGTAGAAGATATGATCCATATAGACAGGTGCAACCTCACAACGGATCTGAGGGAAGACGGTCGTACAATGAGAGACGGAGAGCTTCATCAACATTGCTCCCTCCAAGAGATGCATTGCTGCATGTGCCGAGGGTGACACCACCCGCACCCATACACCAGGGTGAACAGCAAACACCGGAGGCAGCACAGAGCTATGCACATGTAAGTATCCATTCAGAAAAAACATACAAGCACAGTCCATACCCTAGTACTGTGACCACCTCATCTAACATTTTCATCACTGTGTTTTTGTTTGCTCACTGTTGCGTGAAAGCCACCTAACATTGAAGCCTACGTTCTGCCAAGGCTAGAGATGCACTTTGAAACTTTCAAAGAAGCAAAGAACTTCTACAACGTCTATGCAAAGCATGCGGGTTTTGCTGTCAGGGAAGGCTCCAAGGTTAACACCAGAGTCTACCTTTATTGAACGTCCTATGGAGTCTATGAATCGAAGGTGTCAGAAGCAAATAGACAGCGGAACAAGACCACAACCAGGACTAACTGCGGGGCTAAAATGAGGCTGAAGAGGGAAAAGGATGGAACACTTGTCGTAAAAGAGATAGTCTGGGAACACAATCACATGCTACAGCTCTCCCCCCAAATGCTTGTCTTCTTACACTCCCACAAAAACTTTGACAAAACAATCTTGGAGTACGTCAAGTACCTGCAGTTCAAAGGCATTGAACACGCGCAAATCATGAGCATACGGGGCGGCGATGACCCCGATAGCTACTTCCTCGAAATGAATGCCAAAGACCTGATTAACATGTAAGTACAAACTTGTTCTCCTCCCAGAAACCCCCTCAGTCTTTTTTCCTCTGTCAGTACAAACATATTACACAACGCATGACCTCATGCCAGTTCAACATGCATTTTTGAATGAATGTTCACTTTTAATATGCAACAAAGCAAAGAATTCAAAGATGGATGATGTGGACGATGTCCTAAAGACTGTCAACTTCTTTAGGGAGATGAAAGCGATAAACAAGGAATTCTTCTGCGACATACAACTTGATGAGTCCGACAGGGTGAAGAACATATTCTGGGCGAACGCAAGCTGCCGAGGGGCATATCAAGACTTTGGTGACTGCATAACGTTTGACACCACATATAAGACCAACAAGTACCATATGCCACTTGGGGTGTTTGTGGGTACTAACAACCATTTACATACTACATTCTTTGCTTTCGCCCCGATAAGAGATGAGGATGCAGATTCATTCAGATGTCTGTTCAAAACATTTCTAAGGTGCATGAGAGGGAAGGCTCCTACATGCATCCTCACAGGTACAACCGCCACCCCCCCCCCCAAAAAAGAAAGGAAAATAACACAGTAAAATTGTTGTGTCGGCTCTATTTGTATATATGCACTACCATCTGCTGACCACTCCACGTCTCTTTTCTCATTACCAGACCAGTGTCGGCAATGGCTTTGGCGATCCCAGATGCTTTCGGGGACACAGTACACAAGCTATGCTGCTAGAACATTATGAAGAAGTATAGGGAACACCTCGCATACCTGTACAACCTCCACAAAGACTTATGGATGAATTCACAACAATCCTCAACTGGCCCCTCATGCCAACTGAGTTTGAGGCTGCCTTGAAAGCACTCATGGATAAGTACAACCTCCATGATGATGCCACGATGGTGGCAATGTAAACGAGCGCGAGAAATGGATATCAGCTTACTTCAAAGAAATTTCTGTGCCAAAATGACGTCCACACAACGGAGTGAGAGCATGAATTATGTGCTCAAGAAGAACTTCGTAAGTGAAAGACAAAACCTGCACCGGTTTGTCAGCCAGGTAAACTCTTGTGTCAAAACCAGGAGGCAGGCAGAGAACCAGGAGACAATGGGTAACCGGGTATAGCTCTACCACCTGTCGTAAGACAAATAACGTGCTTACAGAAGTAAATATTTCTTAGTTAGACAAGTTTTTGCTGCGAGAAAACTAATAATTTGTTCATCACTCTTGCTTGCGCATAAGGAACAAAACACGATGATCTTCTATGGGTTTGACACTCAGATGGCAAAGCTTTACTCACGAGCTGTGTACAGCGAGATCAGAAAAAGGCTAAAACTGAGCACCCTCTTCATGGTGACAGAGACGGAAGAGCCCACAAAGTACCTTGTGCGCTACAATAAACCGCAAAAATTGTTTGCATGGTCTCAGCACGCGTTCCAGGTGGTTGCAGACCCCGTGGGAGAAATATTTGACTGCGAGTGCAAGCTGTGGGACCACATAGGTGAGGACTAAAAAAAGATGTTACATACTGTAGTACTTACTTTTGCAAAGTTTTTGTTCGAATGAAACGACAGAAAACATGCACCTCTTCCAACAAACAGGTATTTTCTGTCTGCATGTCCTATGCATGATGCAGACAATTAAGGCTGACAGCGTTCCAGAGAAATACACCCTCAGGAGATACGCCAAACGCCCGGACATCCAGCCAACATTCAACAGAAATGACTTGAGGACAGTAGCGTCAAACAAGGCCTCCCAATACTGCATTGAAAGCGCACTGCTACAGCTGAACATGAGGGTGCACAGAAAAAGCTTGAGAAGCCAAGAGCAAATGGCAAGGTCACGGGTCGTCATGGAAAGACTTGACCAAGAACTCAACGCCATGCATTCTGTTGAAAATGGCAATGTCGCAGACAACAAAGCCATTGAGCAGGATATTGCTACAATCTTATCCGAGATGAACCATCTGGAAGCTATTGACCCGTACGACAACGAGGAAGAGGACCAACAGCAACCAGAGCTTGCCCATGTGCACACTCAAGAGCAGCAACATGCTAACGTGCAAGATCATGAGCTTGACGGTGTTGTAGGCGAACGACATGACAACAGGAGATCCTACCAGCAGCAGCAGGAAAGGGTAATTAAACCACCCATATTCTCAAACACAAAGGGGAGGAAGAGTAAGACACAAGCAGCGAAAGCAGCAAAAGCAGTAGCCAAAAAGCCGCCACGCCCCATCAGACGCGTGCAATTCGGCCCGGATGGCAAACCTCTTGGGATAAGGGCATGCGGATTCTGCAACGTGGTGACCAATCATAATTACCGCACATGCCCACTCTGCACAGATGACATTGTCAACAAGCAAAAGCTGCAGAAGCAGATTGGAGCCGCCCAGGTTTCTACCAATGGAGATGACACACGTAACAGTGATGACCCACAAGTATAGGGGATCTGTCGTAGTCCTTTCGATAAGTAAGAGTGCCGAACCCAACGAGGAGCAGAAGGAAATGATAAGCGGTTTTCAGCAAGGTATTCTCTGCAAGCACTGAAATTATAGGTAACAGATAGTTTTGTGATAGGATAATTTGTAACGAGCAACAAGTAACAAAAGTAAATAAAGTGCAGCAAGGTGGCCCAATCCTTTTTGTAGCAAAGGACAAGCCTGGACAAACTCTTATATAGAGAAAAGCGCTCCCGAGGACACATGGGAATTATCGTCAAGCTAGTTTTCATCACGTTCATATGATTCGCGTTCGGTACTTTGATAATTTGATATGTGGGTGGACCGGTGCTTGGGTGCTGTCCTTACTTGGACAAGCATCCCACTTATGATTAACCCCTATTGCAAGCATCCGCAACTACAAAAGAAGTATTAAGGTAAACCTAACCATAGCATGAAACATATGGATCCAAATCAGTCCCTTACGAAGCAACGCATAAACTAGGGTTTAAGCTTCCGTCACTCTAGCAATCCATCATCTACTTATTACTTCCCAATGCCTTCCTCTAGGCCCAAATAATGGTGAAGTGTCATGTAGTCGACGTTCACATAACACCACTAGAGGAGAGACAACATACATCTCATCAAAATATCGAATGAATACCAAATTCACATGACTACTAATAGCAAGACTTCTCACATGTCCTCAGGAACAAACGTAACTACTCACAAAGCATATTCATGTTCATAATCAGAGGAGTATTAATATGCATATAGGATTTAACATATGATCTTCCACCAAATAAACCAACTAGCATCAACTACAAGGTGTAATCAACACTACTAGCAACCTACAGGTACCAATCCCAGACTTGGAGACAAGAATTGGATACAAGAGATGAACTAGGGTTTGAGAGGAGATGGTGCTGGTGAAGATGTTGATGGAGATTGGCCCTCTCACGATGAGAGGAGCGTTGGTGATGACGATGGCGATGATTTCCCCCTCCCGGAGGGAAGTGTCCCCGGCAGAACAGCTCCGCCAGAGCCCTAGATTGGTTCCGCCAAGGTTCCACCTCGTGGCGGCGGAGTCTCGTCCCGAAAGCTTGCTTATGATTTTTCTTCGGACGAAAGACTTCATATAGCAGAAGATGGGCACCGGAGGGCCAACAGGGGGCCCACGAGGCAGGGGGGCGCGCACAGGGGGGTAGGGCGCGCCCCCACCCTCATGGCCAGGGTGTGGGCCCCCTCTGGTATTTCTTCCGCTCAGTATTTTTTATTATTTCCAAAAATAACTTTCATGGAGTTTCAGGACTTTTGGAGTTGTGCAGAATAGGTCTCTAATATTTGCTCCTTTTCCAGCCCAGAATTCTAGCTGTCGGCATTCTCCCTCCTTATGTAAACCTTGTAAAATAAGAGAGAATAGGCATAAGTATTGTGACATAATGTGTAATAACAGCCCAAAATGCAATATATATCGATATAAAAGCATGATGCAAAATGGACGTATCAACTCCCCCAAGCTTAGACCTCGCTTGTCCTCAAGTGAAAGCCGATAACGATAAATATGTCCACATGTTTAGAGGTAGAGGTGTCGATAAAATAAAATACGGACATGAGGGCATCATGATCATTCTTATAATAGCAACATATATGGATATTGTCATATGATTTCTTATGCTCAAGTAATAATCTATTCACAATGCAAAGTATGAATCAGAAACATTATTGAGAACCAACAAACTATAATCTCAGTCATTGAAGCAATTGCAATTTATCATAACATCAGAAAGAGTCTATGTCAGAGCTTTTTAGCAAGTCCACATACTCAACTATCATTTAGTATTTCACAATTGCTAACACTCACGCAATACTTGTGGTTACGGAGTTTTAATTGGACACAGAGAAAGATAGGGGCTTATAGTTTCGCCTCCCAACCTTTTACCTCAAGGGTAATGTCAACAATAATAGCTCATGCTAACTTCCATCCAATTAGATATATATATATATATATATATATATATATATATATATATATATATATATATATATATATATATATATATATATATATATATATATCAGGATCTTTCTAACACACTGTGCTTGCCAAAGGATAAAATATAAAAAGGAAAGGTGAAGATCACCATGACTCTTGCATAAGGTAGAAGATAATAGTAAAAGATAGGCCCTTCGCAGAGGGAAGCAGAGGTTTCCATGCGCTTTCAGAGTTGGATGCACAAAATCTTAATGCGAAAGAACGTCACTTTATATTGCCACTTGTGATATAGACCTTTATTATGCAGTCCGTCGCTTTTATTTCTTCCACATCACAAGATCGTATAAAGCTTATTTCCTCCACACCAATCAATCATACATATTTAGAGAGCAATTTTTATTGCTTGCACCGATGACAACTTACTTGAAGGATCTTACTCAATCCATAGGTAGGTATGGTGGACTCTTATGACAAAACTGGGTTTAAGGGTATTTGGAAGCACAAGTAGTATCTCTACTTGGTGCAAAGAATTTGGCTAGCATGAGGGGGAAAGGCAAGCTCAACATGTTGGATGATCCATGACAATATACTTTATTTCAGATATAAGAAAACATAACCCATTACGTTGTCTTCCTTGTCCAACATCAACTCTTTAGCACGTCATATTTTAATGAGTGCTCACAATCATAAAAGATGTCCAAGATAGTATATTTATATGTGAAACCTCTCTTTCTTTATTACTTCCTATTAATTGCAACGATGACCAAAGCTATGTTTGTCAACTCTCAACAACTTTTAATCATCATACTCTTTCTATGTGAAGTCATTACTCTTCATAAGATCAATATGATCTCTTTTTATTTCTTTTTATATTTTTATATTTTCTTTTATTCACTCAAGGTCATAGAAAAATAATCAAGCCCTTGACTCAACACTAATCTTTATTATATATAGCTCACGGACTCGATTACATAGAGGGATCATAAAGCAAAAACTCAAAACTAGATCATACCAAAACTTTATTCTACTAGATCAAGATACTACTAAAAGGATCGAACTAAGAAAAACGGTAAAGATAGGAGTGTGACGGTGATACGATACCGGGGCACCTCCCCCAAGCTTGGCAGTTGCCAAGGGGAGTGCCCATACCCATATGATTATGTCTCCTTTGTTGGCGAGGAAGGTGGTGGAGTTGTTGATGATGTGGGCTTGTCATCCATCTTCCAAGGCATAGGCTCACCATCATAGAAGGATGATCGAGTCTCCGGGATCCTCAAATCTGCAGCCAAACTCATCCTCTTGAATCTATATTCATACTCACAGTTTTGGTTTTGCAGGTCATAGATTTGGGCTTGGAGGTGCTCGATCTTCTCGTGAAGCTTGAAGATGGTCTCCCCAATGTTCTTGGCATCCATCTTGTGGTTGTTGGTGAACTCCGCGATCATCATGTGGTTGGAGTTGAGTCCACGTTCCACCATCCCCTGGCACTTGAAAACGTGTTGCTCCATTGCTTCGAGCCTCATCTCCACGCTTCCGGTCCCCTTCGGTCCCTCAACATCGCGGATGTGCAGCAACCCATCACGCATCTCAATGGCTTGAGGGTGTCGCAACACCTCCGCGAGGTAAGGGTTGATGACCTTCTCGAAGAACTTGTCCTTGGGTGCGCTTGGAGACGTCATGATGATCTAGATCTGTCAGAAAAACAGCTCGAAACAAAAATAGAGGATATTTGCGTGATACAGGAGTCAAAACCTTCGGGAGATTATATAATGAATTTTTACCGACCAAAATACGTATCGTGCAAGAAAACGGAGTCCGGAGAGCGCAAGAGGTGCCCACGAGGCAGGGGCGCGCCCAGGGGGTAGGGCGCGCCCTCCACCCTCGTGTCCTTCCCGGGCTGCTTCTTATTTTTCTATTTTTCTAAATATTCCAAAACGGAGAAAAATTACCATTAGAACTGTTTTGGAGTCGGTTTACTTACCGTACCACATACCTATTCCTTTTCGGAGTCTGAAACGTTCCGGAAAGTGTCCCTTATGTATTCCTCCAGGGTCACGGTTTCAATAACATTGGTTTCAACATTTATGGGATTACCTGAGATATAATGTTTGATTCTTTGACCGTTCACCACCTTCGTATTTGTGCCTTCGAAGTTGTTGATTTTTATGGCACCAGAACGATAGACCTCCTCGATAACGTAAGGACCTTCCCATTTAGAGAGAAGTTTTCCTGCAAAAAATTTTAAACGAGAGTTTTATAGCAATACATAATCACCTACATTAAACTCACGCTTTTGTATTCTTTTGTCATGCCATCTTTTAACTTTTTCTTTAAATAATTTGGCATTCTCATAGGCTTGGGTTCTCCATTCATCAAGTGAGCTTATGTCAAATAGCCTCTTCTCACCGGCAAGTTTGAAATCATAATTGAGCTCTTTAATAGCCCAATATGCCTTATGTTCTAGTCCGAGAGGTAAATGACATGCTTTTCCATAAAACATTTTATACGGAGACATACCCATAGGATTTTTATATGCAGTTCTATAGGCCCATAATGCATCATCCATTTTCTTGGACCAATTCTTTCTAGATCTATTAACATTCTTTTGCAAAATTAATTTGAGCTCTCTATTACTCAATTCTACTTGACCACTAGACTGTGGGTGATAAGGAGATGCAATTCTATGATTAACACCATAGTTAGCAAGCATTTTACGGAAAGCACCATGAATAAAATGTGAACCACCGTCAGTCATTAAATATCTAGGGACTCCAAACCTCGGGAAAATAACTTCTTAAACATTTTAATAGAAGTGTTATGATCAGCACTACTAGTTGGAATAGCTTCTACCCACTTAGTAACGTAATCAACAGCAACTAAAATATGTGTATATCCATTAGAGGCAGGAAACGGTCCCATATAATCAAAGCCCCAAACATCGAATGGTTCAATAACAAGTGAATAATTCATAGGCATTTCTTGACGTCTACTAATATTACCAATTCTTTGACATTCATCACAATATAGGACAAACTTACGGGCATCCTTGAAGAGAGTAGGCCAACAAAAACCGGATTGCAATACCTTATGTGCAGTTCTATCCCCAGCGTGGTGTCCTCCATAAGCCTCGGAGTGACACTTGCGTAGGATCTGTTCCTGTTCTTGCTCAGGTATACAACGTCTAATAACACCATCTACTCCTTCTTTATAAAGATGTGGGTCATCCCAAAAGTAATGTCTCAAATCATAGAAGAACTTTTTCTTTTGCTGGTATGTGAAACTAGGTGGTATAAATTTAGCAACAATGTAATTAGCATAATCAGCATGCGATGGAGCAGTACGAGAAGCATTTATGACATTTAATTGTTCATCAGGAAAGCTATCATCAATAGGTAGTGGGTCATCAAGAACATTTTCTAACCTAGACAAGTTGTCTGCAACGGGGTTCTCAGCTCCCTTTCTATCAATAATATGCAAATCAAATTCTTGTAGCAAGAGAACCCATCTAATAAGTCTAGGTTTAGCATCTTTCTTTTCCATAAGATATTTAATAGCAGCATGATCAGTGTGAATAGTTACTTTAGAATCAACAATATAAGGTCTGAACTTATCACAAGCAAATACAACTGCTAAGAATTCTTTTTCAGTAGTAGCATAATTTCTCTGAGCATTGTCTAGAGTTTTACTAGCATATTGAATAACATTTAATTTCTTATCAACTCTTTGCCCTAGAACAACACCTATAGCATAATCACTAGCATCACACATAATTTCAAAGGGTAAATTCCAATCAGGTGGCTGAACAATAGGTGCAGAAATTAATGCTTTCTTAAGTATTTCAAATGCTTCTACACAATCATCATCAAAGACAAATGGTATGTCTTTTTGTAATAAATTAGTCAGAGACCGAGAAATTTTTGAGAAGTCCTTAATGAACCTCCTATAAAAACCGGCATGACCGAGGAAACTTCTTATACCTTTGATGTCCTTGGGACATGGCATCTTCTCAATAACATCAACTTTGGCTTTGTCAACTTCAATACCTCTTTCAGAAATTTTATGCCCCAAGACAATACCTTCATTAACCATAAAGTGGCACTTCTCCCAGTTCAAGACAATATTAGTTTCTTCACATCTCTGCAAAACTCGATCAAGGTTGCTCAAGCAATCATCAAAAGAGGATCCATAAACGGAGAAATCATCCATAAAAACCTCACATATCTTTTCACAAAAGTCAGAGAATATAGCCATCATGCATCTTTGAAAGGTAGCAGGCGCATTACATAAACCAAAAGGCATACGTCTATAAGCAAAAGTACCGAAAGGGCAAGTAAAAGTGGTCTTTGATTGATCATCGGCCGACACAGGTATTTGAGAGAAACCAGAGTAACCATCTAGAAAGCAAAAATGTGTATGTTTGGATAACCTTTCTAGCATTTGATCAATAAAAGGTAAGGGGTAATGTTCTTTTTTAGTAGCTTTATTTAATTTGCGGAAATCAATTACCATCCCATAACCTGTAATAATTCTTTGCGGGATCAATTCATCTTTATCATTAGGAACGACGGTGATACCTCCCTTTTTAGGGACACAATGAACAGGACTTACCCACTGACTATCAGCAACGGGATAAATAATACCTGCCTCAAGAAGCTTTAGTATTTCCTTTCTTACCACTTCTTTCATCTTAGGATTCACCCGTCGTTGGTGATCACGAACCGGTTTGGCATCTTTCTCCAAATTTATTTTGTGTTGGCATAGAGTGGGACTAATGCCCTTAAGATCATCAAGAGTATACCCAATAGCAGCGCGGTGCTTCTTCAGAGTTTTCAATAATCTCTCTCCTTCATGCTCTGAAAGGTTAGCACTAATAATAACATATCTTTTTCTCATCAAGGTAAGCATATTTAAGAGTATCAGGTAACAGTTTAAGCTCAAATACGGGATCACCCTTGGGTGGAGGAGGATCCCCTAGGATTTCAACAGGCAAATTGTGTTTCAGGATGGGTTCCTGTTTAAAGAATACTTCATCTATTTCCCTTCTTTCATTCATAAACATATCATTTTCATGGTCTAGCAAATATTGTTCTAAAGGATCACTAGGAGGTACGACAATAGAAGCAAGACCAATAATTTCATCCTTACTAGGCAATTCCTCCTCACGGCGTTGTCTACGAAATTTAGAAAAGTTAAACTCATGAGACATATCACCTAGACCAATAGTAACAACATCCTTTTCACAGTCTATCCTAGCATTAACAGTGTTCAAGAAGGGTCTACCGAATATAATGGGACAGAAGCTATCTTGTGGGGAACCAAGAACAAGAAAATCAACAGGATATTTAGTTTTCCCACACAAGACTTCAACATCTCTAACAATTCCCATGGGTGAAATAGTATCTCTATTGGCAAGTTTAATTGTGACATCAATATCTTCTAACTCAGTAGGTGCAATATCATGCATAATTTCTTTGTATAAGTCAATAGGTATTGCACTAGCACTAGCACCCATATCACATAAGCCATGATAACAATGATCTCCTATGTTAACAGAAATAACAGGCATGCCTACCACAGGTCCATGTTTATCTTTAGCAAAAGGTTTGGCAATTCTAGCAGTTTCATTACAGAAATGAATAACATGCCCATCAATATTATCAGACAAGAGATCTTTAACAGTAGCACTATTAGGTTCAACTTTAACTTGCTCAGGAGGTGTATAAGTTCTAATATTGCTTTTACGAACCACAGTTGAAGCTTTAGCATGATCCTTTATTCTAACAGGGAAAGGTGGTTTCTCAACATAAGCAGTAGGAACAATAGGATCATTATAAGTGATAGTCTTTTCTTCAACTTTAATAGGTGCAGCTACTTTTACTTAAATGGGAGGATGATATTTAAACCACTTATCCTTAGGGAGATCAACATGAGTAGCAAAAGATTCACAAAAAGGAAGCTACTATCTCAGAGTCAAGTCCATATTTAGTGCTAAACTTACGGAAAATATCGGTATCCATAAAGGATTTAACACAATCAAACTTAGGTGTCATACCTGACTCCTTACCTTCATCGAGATCCCAATATTCAGAGTTGCATTTAATTCTTTCCAATAAATCCCATTTGAATTCAATAGTCTTCATCATAAAAGAGCCAGCACAAGAAGTATCGAGCATGGTGCGATTGTTATCAGAAAGCCGAGCATAAACATTTTGAATAATTATTTCTCTTGGGAGCTCATGATTGGGGCATGAATATAACATTGATTTAAGCCTCCCCCAAGCTTGAGCGATGCTTTCTCCTTCGCGAGGCCAAAAATTATATATATAATTGCGATCACGATGAACAAGATGCAGGATAAATCTTCTGATGAAATTCCAATTTCAATCGTTTGTAGTTCCATGATCCCATATCATCACATAGCCTATACCATGTCAATGCATCTCCCTTCAAAGATAAAGGGAAGACCTTCTTCTTAATAACATCATCGGGCACACCTGCAAGCTTAAATAATCCACAAACTTCATCCACATATATTAGGTGCTCATCAGGATGCATCGTTCCATCTCCTGCAAAAGGATTAGCTAGCAGTTTTTCTATCATACCCGAAGGAATCTCAAAGTAGAAATTTTCATTTTCAGTAGGTTCAGTAGGTTGAGGAGCAACTCTTTGCTCTACTGGTCGGGGTGAAGATACCCCGAACAATCCCCTCAGAGGATTACTTTCCATAGTAACAAGTGACAGTAAATTTCAGCACACAATATAAATTTTTCCTTACCAAATTCCACCCACCAAAGGCGCTTCACTCCCCGGCAACGGTGCCAGAAAAGAGTCTTGATGACCCACAAGTATAGGGGATCTATCATAGTCCTTTCGATAAGTAAGAGTGTCGAACCCAACGAGGAGCAGAAGGAAATGATAAGCGGTTTTCAGCAAGGTATTCTCTGCAAGCACTGAAATTATAGGTAACAGATAGTTTTGTGATAGGATAATTTGTAACGAGCAACAAGTAACAAAAGTAAATAAAGTGCAGCAAGGTGGCCCAATCCTTTTTGTAGCAAAGGACAAGCCTGGACAAACTCTTATATAGAGAAAAGCGCTCCCGAGGACACATGGAAATTATCGTCAAGCTAGTTTTCATCACGTTCATATGATTCGCGTTCGGTACTTTGATAATTTGATATGTGGGTGGACCGGTGCTTGGGTGCTGTCCTTACTTGGACAAGCATCCCACTTATGATTAACCCCTATTGCAAGCATCCGCAACTACAAAAGAAGTATTAAGGTAAACCTAACCATAGCATGAAACATATGGATCCAAATCAGTCCCTTACGAAGCAACGCATAAACTAGGGTTTAAGCTTCTGTCACTCTAGCAACCCATCATCTACTTATTACTTCCCAATGCCTTCCTCTAGGCCCAAATAATGGTGAAGTGTCATGTAGTCGACGTTCACATAACACCACTAGAGGAGAGACAACATACATCTCATCAAAATATCGAACGAATACCAAATTCACATGACTACTAATAGCAAGACTTCTCACATGTCCTCAGGAACAAACGTAACTACTCACAAAGCATATTCATGTTCATAATCAGAGGAGTATTAATATGCATATAGGATTTAACATATGATCTTCCACCAAATAAACCAACTAGCATCAACTACAAGGTGTAATCAACACTACTAGCAACCTACAGGTACCAATCCCAGACTTGGAGACAAGAATTGGATACAAGAGATGAACTAGGGTTTGAGAGGAGATGGTGCTGGTGAAGATGTTGATGGAGATTGGCCCTCTCACGATGAGAGGAGCGTTGGTGATGACGATGGCGATGATTTCCCCCTCCCGGAGGGAAGTGTCCCCGGCAGAACAGCTCCGCCAGAGCCCTAGATTGGTTCCGCCAAGGTTCCACCTCGTGGCGGCGGAGTCTCGTCCCGAAAGCTTGCTTATGATTTTTCTTCGGACGAAAGACTTCATATAGCAGAAGATGGGCACCGGAGGGCCAACAGGGGGCCCACGAGGCAAGGGGCGCGCACAGGGGAGTAGGGCGCGCCCCCACCCTCATGGCCAGGGTGTGGGCCCCTCTGGTATTTCTTCCGCTCAGTATTTTTTATTATTTCCAAAAATAACTTTCATGGAGTTTCAGGACTTTTGGAGTTGTGCAGAATAGGTCTCTAATATTTGCTCCTTTTCCAGCCCAGAATTCTAGCTGTCGGCATTCTCCCTCCTTATGTAAACCTTGTAAAATAAGAGAGAATAGGCATAAGTATTGTGACATAATGTGTAATAACAGCCCAAAATGCAATATATATCGATATAAAAGCATGATGCAAAATGGACGTATCAAACAGCTACACTTGCAGCAAGTGTGGGGGGACTGACGGACATAATGCCCGCACATGCAAAGTGGGCTAGGAGGTCAATGGCGTCGAATAGAAACAGGGCAAGGTCCAGAGTTCCAAAAAATCAAAAGAAGAAGATGAAGAAGAAGAGTTTGATGAGAATGATGACCAATCAGACAAAGACAATGAAGATGACAGTATTGGGGTCGAGGAAACTGAAACTGACAATGAAGCTGCCAAGGCTCAAGCAGGAAAGGACGCCGACAAGGGACAACATTCGGGGCCAGTTAGAAGGAGCTCAAGACTGAAGAATCCATAGTGGTTATGCTGCTGCGTCAACTCAAAAATAAGTTTGTGCTCTCGGTTGCCTCGATACACAATGAGGACTCATATCAGAAACACTATCGTTACCAAAACTTATTTAGCTTTATCATCAATTTCTTGATCAGTACTATAGTTAAGATATAATTTGTGATTTGTGCCCGCTGGACTAGTGACATTATTATGTAAACCATTTGATAAACCTTTTGAATGCAATCACAAATATATTTGAAAAAACTGATCAAGATTTATGTAACGTCAACACTACTGTCGACCAGTAACTCGGCAAAAATTTATTAAGGAAAATTTAAACTCTTACAGTACATAAGTACTGATAATTCTCACTCATCAGTACAAGGCAGAGTAACCAAACACACCCATGAACACCTCAAAAAACATCATTTCAAAACAAGCGATGACTGGTTCTGCCAGTCCTAGTTCAAAAAGTCCATCATTACATAAAAATAATTACCTCAAGCAAACAGGAAAAATTGAAAGTGCAAATATAATACACATGTACTGATGAAAAACTAATTTATCTGTAAAAAATACTTTCAGAGATTATGTTGATAAAAACAATCCTTTCAAAAAACAAAAATTGTTTCAAAAGATTAGCATGACACACATAGTGTGAACTTGTATTTTGTAAGTTCAATTACACTTCAATCACCAGTCCAAGTACCCATAGTAGAGGAGTACAAAGCGCCATCATCACCAACCCTGACATGTGCAAGTGGGATAAGCAGCTGATAAGTACAGCTTGACAAGACAGATCAGTGCGACAGTAAAAAACCCCGAGTATAAGACTTCAGTGCAAAAACAAGACTTAAACTCCACACTGAAAAACATCACAAAGTATACGTCACTTAAACAGTACAAAATGCCATCATCACCGACCCTGAGACATGCAAGTGGGATAAGCAGCTGATAAATACAGCTCATTGTTCAATAAATCTTTCGATTCAGCGATTTATCGTCCGATTTATCGCTACTCTTGGGGCAACCGAAAAGATTATGCCTTAACTTCACCGTTTATCGTTTGGGCCGACTTATCGCTATGAGAAGCATTTTATCAGGAATCTACCAATAAATCGGGCCTATTCATAGAACTATGTTTGCAAAAATTATGTTTATTTGCATTTTGTGGACCTTGTTACGCTATATGTACTGTTGTCCTATTTTGTTTGTCATTATACGAGGATTCAAAGGTTAGGAATCAAGGTAACACTTCTGTCCAATATTGTTTTGATGTTGAATATAGCATATTTTAGTGTTGGGAACCTGAGATTTGCAAAATATGGCCGATTAATAGCCGACCGATAAAATTGATTAATCGGCCGATTTCCGACTAATTTCTAATCCCCAGCTGACCGAGACTCTGACGATAAGCGATATCCTCGACATTGGTACATCTTGACAAGACTAGTCAGTGCGGCCAGTAACTACCCTGGCAAAGAAATTGGCTTGGACGGTTGGTTCTTCCAGGCCACCGCCCGCGCCACCCACTGGGTGGTTGCCACGACGGACTGCTACTGCGCTGCACAACCACTACCCCCACGTCCCTGACGAACCGCCTCCCACACATCCCCGTCCACGCACTAGAAATAACCCATTGTCTTCCATCTCTGTCTCATTCCGAGAACCACCATTGTCGCTTCCATCTCCACTACAAACAACCCAGAAACTTCTCTCTTCCAAGCCCACAGTCGCCAGAGGAGGGCAATGGCGGAGGAACCATCTGCCAAGCATCATCATGGCAAGACGTCCGACCAGAGCAGCAACCTCGATGACGTTCATGTCCCCGGTGAGAAGCACGAGTACACCCGAACCCTCACAGGGGTTGAGCTCCACGGCAAGGAGATGCTGGAGATCGTCTACACCAGCAAACCAGACAAGGTCGATAAGATGATCAACAGGCTCTGGAAGAAGGCTGGCCGCTTGTATCCTAGGTCCGTGGGCGTTGATGTGGAGTGTACCAGGGAAGACAAACCTCCACAGAGAGCAGCAGTTCTGCAGTTGTGCGTGGAGGAACTCTGCCTGGTGTACCACATCGCAGCGGCCACAAAATGGTGAACCATCCTACTCATTGGCCCTATTTGGTTCATAGTATTGTATCCTCAATTTTTCATTAAACTTGTTTCCCAACTAGATGTACTAGTGTAGTTTGTGAAAGTGGATGCACTATGCACTTTCTCAAGTAGATGCCCTATAATATATTTTGAACCTGATGCACTAGATTACTATTTGAAAATCTTGTAGAAGATTAATTTCTGAACTTGATGTACTAGTGTAGTTTCTGACCTTGATCCAATAGTGTAGTTTTGTTTCTGAACTTGATGTAGTGAAGTAGTTTCTGAACTTAGTCTAGTGTTATTTTCATCAGCAAAAAAACTAAGAACTTGGTGAAGCACTGGTATGTGTTGTTCTATTCAACAAAAGTAAACTAAACTAGTACCAAAGCAGCACATACATCATTGACTCAAACTGTATATATTCCAAAAAGAAAAATAACATGGTGTACTTGAATTTAATTTCAGAACTTTGTTTACTAGTTTCTGAAGTACATTCATCCATTAATTATACTATATAAGCATATACTTCATGGATTCATCACTTGTAAAACAAAAAAACTGAACAATTCAAACATTAAAATAATACTAATCTTCAATATGTCTCTCCCCTTGCAGGCCCAAGCGCCTCAACGACATGGTGAAGCATGAGAAGTTGTTCACATTTGCCGGTTTCAGCATTGAAGGTGACAAAGAGAAGCTGAAGATGTCTGGTTTGGAGATCAACCCCAAGAAGTACGTCGACATTCGGCGCAATTGGAGAGTTCCATACACCGGAAAAGAGTACGACTCCTTGGCTGATGTTGCAGCCAGCGTCATCTACCCATTCTACAAAGACATGAAGAAGATCGACATGAAGGACAACCATAAACTGTGGGGGATCAGCCCGCTGCCAAGTTACCTCATCGAGTACGCAGCGATAGATGCGTATGCCACCTGCAGGTCATGGAAGATAATTGACAACACCAAAATAGGTTGGGAAATATCAAAAGAGCAGGAGGCTAACCCCTACTACCAGTGCCACAATGCGGGATGAAGAGACATCAAAGTCTGCCTTCGTGTTGCTTGCGCTTGTGCTTGCCTTTTATCTTGTTGTTTCAAATTCGTAGTTTGCTCTTGTTAGGTTAAACCAGTTTGCTTATGTCTTGTGTGTCAGGGTTGAACTAGTTTGCTTATGTCATGCTTGTCACGGTTGAACAAGTTTGCTTATGTCAACAACTACATTGTTTGCTTATCTCGTTATATAAGTTTGGTAGCTTCGTATTTTGTTTATGCATCATTTCAAATTCAAAGTAGCTTGTGAATGGAGCTTTGTGGCTACTCTTCAGTACTAGTTCTGAAGCAACTAATTCCATGTGTAGTTTTGATTCAGTATTGTATGGAAAACATAACGTTGAAAACAATCAGTACAATTTGAGTTGCTTAACAACGCTTCAAAAGTTGAAGCAAAAAATCTTAGTACTTCATGTACTGTTCTCATCCATATGTAGCTGCTAGAAAACTAACAAGTACTACAACAGAAAAAGTTAAGAAGCATCAACACACACTTATATCGGTCACATGCAGACTAAGAATGACAGTACTAGTACACTTGAAAGGACAATACATATTTACTACAATAAAAAGTACAAAGAAGCATCAGTTCGCAATCCCTCAAAAAAATAAATGTCAGACTAAGCACATAAGTGCTACTATGAATGAACTCTCAGTACAACTTAGTTTACACGCAAGTACTATAGTGCTAAAAATGATACCAGAAGACACTCGAGAATAATCACAAAAACAAACACAAAAAGAAGGCAAAAACTCAATTAAAAGATAACACTTCCACAAAACTCACAAGAACTACAACAAAAAGTATCAGTCCGCATTACTGGTGGAGTCAAGTACTAGATTCAAACCAAAAAAATATTAAAAATTGACCGCCCGAAGACAGGCAGGCCCTGACGCAGCTAGATACTTGAACTCGAGCCCCCGGCAGAACCGTTGGCGAATCCCTAGTAATCGGCACAACGCAGGGCCAGTCGACCAGGGACCATAGGTCATGAGAGAGAGTGAGCGTCGTGTATAAGCGCTCAGGTAAGTATTCAGAGGAGTTCAACCAGTAGGAATCGACAGTGCTTATAAACAGGTCGAGAGCCCCCTTGCTTAGCAAGGTGGGACTCAACCCAGAGCACACGCACATCCAGCAGTCCTCAAATCGCCCGCGCGGGCCATTTCGGCCGAAAAAGGGCCCAATAGCCTCCATCGTCTCCAAACACCGCACCCATAAGGCCAGTTGAATAAAGCAGAGCGCGGGTCAAAGAAATATAAACTACAAAAAAATGTTTGAAAACTGAAATAGAAAAGTTGTATTACTTGTTCGCAGGCAATAATTTTAAATACAAAAATAAATATAAATATAATTTTAGCTCTGCACCAGGATGATCAAAAAAGGAAAAATATGATACAAAACAACGAAACTTTAAAAAGCGGAGAACTTAATAGGCTATCTGTTAAATGTACATAATTTAAACCAGCAAATTAAATATTACTTTCAAGTTCAACTACTTAAATGCAAGAAGTTCAAATAGATATTGTTTGCAATTCTGCTAAATTTCTTATTTATATAAAATCAGACTACAACTCAACTAACGATTTTGTCGTAAATAATCTCAATCCCAAAAAAAAACTCAGTTCAAACATACATATGACATCAGTACTACAAAACTAGGAAGGGTCAGGCCACTCACGCTACATCCACACTGTCGGGACCCCGATCCTAAGTCACACCGATCTAGCATGTAACACATCATATCACTTTGCGGCCTCACGCACGGTATTCCCACGGGTGCCACCTTACATGGCCCGGGACCGTTTGCGCCTTTTGGCTCACATATATGATAGTGTCGCTAGCATCCATATGACAAAGAACCCGGGCCGACATGACTAGTTGTAAACCCAAGGTGGCGCTAACTTACACAGACAGGCATACATGACCCAGCAACGAACGTGTCGGTCATCAATGTATGAACCCAAGTCGTAGCAAGCTACAAGGACTTAAAGGAACAACACGTGACATTTCCCCGAAGGGACAGACACAGGAACGAAGAAGGACACATGCCGGCCAGCCTAAGTGTTCTGGAGCAGTAGCAAGCTACCATGGCTCAGTGGAAGCACTAGGAGACATTTCCCGGTAAGAGAGGCTACCAAGAATAAACAACTAGGTTGTCGGATCCCACACATACCAAGCATTTCAAAATCATACACACAATATGCTCGATATGTGCAAATACAACATGGCATCACAACAAAACTCTACGACTCAAAGTATTTATTCAGAGGGCTCCGAAGAGTCATACATAGTAAGAATTACAATCATGGGTCACATGACCCAACATACAGAGCATACAAGCAACGGAAGCATAACATGTCCGAGTACAGACAACTACAAATGAAAAAGGCCGAGAATCCTGACTATCTACAAGACCTATCGGGGATATACCCCGCGGTATGACCCGACCGGAGATATGACCCAGCTGGGACTTGGTATTTCATTGATAAGTCGGCAAATGTTTAAGATGTTTAAGCCGGCAGATTGTTTAAGCAGGGTAAGCCAGCGGAGATAGTCAAGCATGGTAAGCCGGCAGACAGTTAAGCTAGACAGTTAAGCAGGGTAAGCCGGCGGAGACAGTTAAGCATGGTAAGTTGGCAGACAGTTAAGCCAGACGGTAAGCCAGATTGTAAGTCAGCAGTTAAGAAGCCCGAAACATTAAGAAACCCATGGAGAGAAGCCCGTGAAGAGAAGTCAGAATAGTTAAGTCTTAAGTCCGAGTTGGACTCTACATGTAACCCGCCCCTTCAGCTTATATAAGGAGGGGCAGGGCACCCCAAGGGGGAGAGGTTGAATAATCTCTAGGTTAGACACAACTAGGAGAGCCGGAGAGACGGCGACTCCCTCATGAGCATAATGAGACCTAGCCACAGACATCATGTAGGGTTGTTACCGGATGATGTTTCCCGGGGCCCAAAGCTGTCTAAACCCTTGTCTTGCGTTGCGTCTCTTGATTCCGATCAACCCCTCTCAAGCTACCAAATAGATGCGTTGGCCTCACGACTAAGTCCTCACACTAGGACATGTGCCGTGACAATTCCATGATAGTTGGCGCCCACCGTGGGGCTGGACACATGGTGGTGATGAGTTCTTGGAGGGATCTCTCCAGGGATCGAGAAGTTGCAAGTTTCTGGATGAAGAAGAGATGGTTTCGAAGGATCTGCATGTGCTTTGAGTTTATCAGTTCAGATTTACGATCTATGAGGTTTAAAGTCATCTCACCAAGTTACAGCTCCAGAAAAATTCATCTCATTGCAAAATCTCTCTGTCGAACACCTGCAGTGCACTGTCTATGTCAAGTTCAGTATATTCAGAGATTCAGTAAGTGGCCTGCTGTCGTTTTCTTCAGAGAAGGACGTCGATCTCGCCAGTGCCTCTGCCTTGCCTTGCTCCTCGCCCCCTCCCCCTTGTTCCTGCACCGCACGAACGCCTGGCGCCTTGCGGGCGTCGGCGACGAGCAGCAGAAGGTGCGCCGCCCCGTGACCGACGCTGGCGGCGGCTTTGCGGACGCCAGCGGGAGACACGGCGCCGACGACGCCACCCAGCGCCGCCCAAACCACCGGAGCTCGCCGCGTGGCCTTCCACTCCCCCGAACGCGCTGACCACCCTCGTCGTGAACCGCAGGGCGCGGAGCACGCTCTCTGCCGCCGTCGAGCCCATGCGGTCACCTCACCGTGGACCGACGCCATTACGCCAAGACCATCTCCGTTTAGCTGTAAAACGACTCCAGTAACCTCCACTGATGCTGCCTGGCCGCTCAAACCACCTGCCAATCCACTGCTCTGCCGTTATCGCTCGCCGGAGATTCTCTGTTCACGGCCACCCCGTCGATCCGCCTATAAATAGAGGCCCCGAGCTTCAACTCGAGCACCCACCAGCCCTGCACTCCCCCTAGAGCACGCCTAGCCACTGGAAGAGCCCCGAGGAGGTCTCCTTCCTCGACTCCGGCCGCCGCGACCCGCCACGGGATCCAGCCCGATTCGCCCCCATGTGTGCTCCTCCGCCTCCATTCTCTTACTAGTAGCTTCACCATGCATCCCTCTTTCTGACCCGCACTTCAATTTGAAGCTTGCAGCCCTCCACCGGAGTTCCCCATCCTCACCCGAGCTGCCGTCCGCCGGAGAAAGTGCCGCCGTTGACGTGGTGCTCACCGTTGGACGAGTCCACCACCCACCGACGCGGAAGAGGACGCTGAAGCTCTTGGTACCCTCCGTTTCTCCTAACTCGCCGTGGTTCGACGCCGGCGTCCACCGCAGTCTTCGGGCGCCGGCGAGCTTTTCAAACCTGACATGTGGACCCCGCGTGTCAGCCTCTGTTTTATTCCACCTCGAACCGTTTTTTGTTGACGCCTTCGGGCAAATACGTTTTCTCCTTTGCGCTTGCGCATTCCCAATCAAACTGTTTTCTGTTTTCTCAGTCAAAACCCTCGAACTTTTCTGTTTCATTACAGATAAGTCCCTGGACAGAAACCTTTATAACTTTTTAATAAAAAGGAATTTTTGAGTGATCCTTTTTCTGACAATCTTCAAATTTTGTCTAGTTTTTTATGGGATTTATTTGAAAAATATTTGGAAAAGTTTCTGTGCACCCATTGGTTTTCACGTTAGTACCCGTTTCGTGATTGCCGTAGGTTCCGGAAGAGGTGACGGAGCCGCGAACTTCGCCGAGCTAGACTCCGACTTCTCCGAACCAGGCAAGCATGTTTTGAACATTTGATATGGCAGGTGTTTTACATGTTCACGTGAGAGTTTGTGCGTGGCATATGAGTGTCGGTAAATACCTCGTTGCTTGTAAGGCAACGACCCGGTTGTTCCAAAGTCGCGATGATCTCTGATGAGAGATGGCCTAATCATGTGGTGACATGAAGGGCAACAAGGTGGTACTGTTGTAGCATACCAGCCTTGCGTCATCCGACTTTCTTCGACGTTAACGTGGTTGGAGCCACGTTATCGTTCTTTTCCCGCATGTTCCAAAGTTGCGATGATCTCTGATGAGAGATGGCCTAATCATGTGGTGACATGAAGGGCAGCAAGGTGGTACTGTTGTAGCATACCAGCCTTGCGTCATCCGACTTTCTCCGACGTTAATGTGGTTAGAGCCACGTTATCGTTCTTTCCCCCTTCTGTGCTACCACATGCCTCATTGCCAGGATGCGGTTTAGTAAGTTGGTAACCTCTTTCCGTGTACACACCGAACAGAGAGGCCGGGATGATGGTACCTTGGCCCAGGATTAAAGCCAGTCATCCGGTCAGGGGGCATGGGTGTTTCCGGTTGGGACCGAGAGGGGGGGCACCCCCTTAGAGCGCGCGTATAGAAATTTGATCCCATGCTACGCGAGGTTGTAGCCTCCCCGTCTCAAGGTTTTTCTTGAACGTTGCCGAGGGTGATCCCTGGCTTCGGATGGTCGAATTGGGTGTGTACTGGTTAGACGTGTTTCTTCCAAAACACCGTAGACGGAACTAGTCCCCGTGACTACTGAAATCCGTTGGCTGTGGTTAAGTACAAACTCTGCAGAGTCAATTCTTTCCAAATCATCGTAGCCATGATCAGTAGTGTAAACATTATATCCATATCTATCCGTGTGAAAAACTTGTCCTCGGTGAACAAGCTCTAGTGGTAAATCCAGTTTTATTGTTACTCCTGTGGATGGACTAACTTTGTATTCGTCGCATGCTTGTGATAATTTATGTTTCCGAATGATTGTATTATTGAGCTACAATATAAGCCCTTTATGAGACGTCGCGCAGACGTCCGACTGGCGTGTACTCGTTTCTCACTTTAAATATAAGCCCTTTATGTGATGTCGCTCAGACGTCCGACTGCGGCATGCACTGTCTTTATTTTCTGTTATAAGCCCTTTATGTGATGTCGCTCAGACATCCGACTGCGGCATGCACTGTCTTTATTTTCTGTTATAAGCCCTTTATGTGGTGTCGCCCCGACGCCCGACTGTGGCATTATTATTCTGCATTTTCCTCTCGAGGAGTCTTTCAGACACTCGTTTAGCACCCGCATTATTATTCTGCATTTTCCTCTCGAGGAGTCTTTCAGACACTCGTTTGGCACCCGCATTATTATTCTGCATTTTCCTCTCGAGGAGTCTTTCAGACACTCGTTTGGCTCTTGTATTATTATTCCGCATTTTCCGCTCGAGGCGTCTTTCAGACACTCGTTTGGCACCAGTATTACTATTCTGCAGTTTCCGCTCGAGGCGTCATTCAGACCCTCGCTTGGCACCCAGTATTTATTATCTCTATGTCTGATCGCACTGGTTAACTTGTTCATATGTTTCATGTTTGCATTCGTTATACCTTATGTCCGAACTGTCTTGCGAGTACTTTCATAGTACTCACCTGGCTTGTTGATTTGGCCAGATGTTGACGAAGGCGATCTCTTGGATGAAGAGTTTGATAGCGCGTCCGATGCCTAGAGGAGTCCCAGTCAGTTCTGCGCGATCCCGGATATTGGTCACTTGTGTTGTATACGCTTCCGCCACCCGCAATAAGTCTCCTCGAGCCTCACTCCGACGCTCGAAGAGCTGTAGTTTTCTGGAATCATATCACTCGCTTCGCGGTGATATTTCCACCACCGTTATTATCGTGAGTTAGTAGTTGCCACCCTATCCGCCGTATTGTTTTAGCGGCGTGCATGTAATAAATTGTTGGGCAGTCTCTGCTCAACCTTGTATTATATTTAGTACTCCTGGTATTTTTCTTCTGTGACCAAGATATTGTCTACCAGTGAGAAGGAATTCTTCCTCGCTGGTCCGTAAAACGGATTGGTCTCTCAATAATTATTTTATTGAAAAACCGGTCGTGACAAGCTTGGTACCAGAGCCAGGCTGACTGTAGGAAGCCACTAGGTGCGAGCGCTAATCGGTTATTAGCGTTTTTGCGCTTTTTCAGCATTTTTGCAATTGTAGCTATTTTCTGTTGGTCATCATAAATTTATGACATGACTACTCAGAATTTTTGCCTACTTTTGTAGATGGCTGACAGCAGCTGTGAGAATCGAGTGTTCACCAACGTGCCCGAGGGGTTTGTCAAGCTCCTCGTCTCCATCACCAAGCTCGCGATCGGGCCAGCAGCTCGCCCGGAGTTCACACTCTATCAGCACAAGCTCAGTGACGACGTGTCTATGCACCAAGCTGTGGTGCAGTTCAAGGGAGGACGATCTGCTGCTCGCCACTTCCGTTTCGTGGGAAGGGCCATGCCTACGGAGAGGCATGCCATGCAGATGGCTGCCCGTGAGGCGATAGCTCGCCTTCGGGACATCCTTCCTACGATGAAGACTCGTCGCTACCGCTACCTCCCATGCCATGTGCCATACACCAGCCACTATGCATTCGCCTGCCATCGGGGAGAACGAGATGAAGCCATCGAGATGGTTGTGGAGTATCTCAAGGCTCTGGAGGAGTCTTTCGACAACCTCGTAGATGATCTTGTGGCTGCCCGCATGGACTTAGTCCGGGGCGGTCCTGCCAGCAGGAAGGAGCTTCTCCACACGGCGCCGCCTCTGACATTCGTCTCGTCTTCAGCCTCGTATGCACCGGCCGTTTTGGCCACTGCTCGCCGTCTGCCTACCACTGAGGAGTTCGACCGTGTCATCGCTCCTACTCCAGTCAGAGCCGTGCCGCCGGCCGCACACGCTCTACCACCAGTCGCCCCCGCACCATCACCGCAGCGCAGCGTCGCGCGCCAGGAGCCAGCTAGAGAGGAGGTGGAAGTTGATTCTCCTGGACCGCTGAGCCTTGCCATCGGCAAGGGGAAGGAAATCTTCACCATCTCCGACTGAGAGCACCGAGTAGCCGCGTGCTATGCCTGCTTGTATGATGTGTTGTTTTATCGGTACGCTAGTTTGTATTGGTGTGTTTGCTGCCTTCCGGAGTAGTACGCTAGTTTTTAATAACATGTCAGGATGTGTACGCGCATCCTGAGTGCTGTATCGCGTGTTGCTTTTCGCATGTAAGATTTATGTTAAGCACTTCTTCTCCGTGAAAAATCATTTGTGTTTCTTTGAAAACCTTGAAGCCTCTTTAATTGTTGCCTTTGCAAGATTTTTCTTGTGCTACACAGTTTTCTCATGGGTCTTGCAAATAATACCCCAGACTGAAAAATGTCTCGCCCATGGACTCGCTCTATGCCCAATCAGCCAGAAGAGGTTTATGGGACACAGACCAGCAACAATTTCACTCAGGGTCAGTCCAGCCAACAAGACAGCGAAGCAGCACTGTCTCAAGTATGCCGTCTCTTCGAGCAAAGCCAGCAACAACACCAAGAGATGATGAATCATGTCATCAATATGGGAAACCACCGTGAACCCTATCAACCACATTCCAAGTTATCTGAGTTACAGAAGACTCGCCCCTCAACTTTTGCTCACACCGATAGACCGCTGGAAGCCGATGATTGGCTTCGTGAGATTGAAAGGAAACTGATTATTGCTCAGTGCTCAGATCATGAGAAGGTGCTTTATGCACCACACTACCTTACTGGAGCAGCCGCAGCATGGTGGGAAAACTTCCTACACATGCATCCGAGGGAACACAACATCACCTGGGAAGAATTCAAGGAAGGCTTCCGTGGGGCACACATCCCCAGGAGCATCCTAAAGATCAAGAAGAGAGAGCTTGATGACCTGAAGCAAAGAGGCATGTCCGTCACAGAATACAACGGCCAGTTTACCCAACTGTCTCGTTATGCCTACGACGAGCACATGACAGAAAGCAAGAAGATGGAAAAATTCCTGGACGGCCTGGCACCAGCGTTAAGATGCCAACTGATCGTGCACACCTTTCCGGATTTTAAGACGCTAGTGGACAAGGCCATCACCCTGGAGAATGAGCGCCGTAGTCTGGAAGATATCCGCAAGCGAAAGAGGGACAAGACGACTCTTGCTCGCAGCAACCGAGGCAAGACTGAGGTCCCGAGGACAGACGCAAGGAGATCCACGACTACTGAGCCAAGGCCCGTCGGACAATTTCATGCCAGGGATAAGGAGTACACATACCGTCCAGGGGTCACCTGCTATGCTTGTGGTCAACAAGGGCATTATGCTAAACAGTGCCCGAAGCCAAGAGACTCGGCACCCAAGCCGAACAATGGTGGAAACAATCCCGCCCCCAAGCGCAACAACTTCAACCCCAACAACAACCACAGGAAGGGTCACCTGAACCATGTGACCAGGGAAGAAGCGCAGAATGCCCCAGACATCATGCTCGGTACGTTCCCTGTCGACACAGTACCTGCCACGGTTTTGTTTGATTCTGGAGCTTCCCATTCGTTCGTTTCGAAGAGTTTTGTTTCGCAACATGGTTTTCCGATACTTCCCTTGGAAAAATCTATGATCATCAAGTCCCCCGGAAATAAGCAAATCGCTCAGGGTTACTGCCAAGGAGTGGTCATTGAGTTCGAAGGACTACAATTCCACGTGAATCTCATCGTGTTGGAAAGTAAAGGACTGGATGTCATTTTAGGGATGGACTGGTTAACCACCAACAAAGGATTCATCGACTGCTTCAATCGAACAGTGATTCTCACTCACCATCACGGCAAGACTATAAGAGTTTCCGCTCAAGAAAGGCCACGATCACAGAAACCAAAACTGAACAAAATGGACATTGCAGAACTGAGAAAAGTTCCAGTGGTATGCGAGTTTCCTGATGTGTTCCCTGAAGAACTACCAGGCATGCCACCAGACCGAGAGATCGAATTCAGCATCGAACTAGCACCTGGCACCGCTCCCATCTATAAGAAGCCTTATAGAATGGCACCCTCATAATTGGTGGAGTTGAAGAAGCAGATAAAGGAGTTGTTGGACAAAGGATTTATACGAGCCAGCTCCTCACGATGGGGTTCGCCCGTGTTATTCGCCAAGAAGAAGGATGGGACACTGAGGCTGTGCATAGACTATCGAGCCCTCAATATGGTCACCATAAAAAACAAATATCCGATGCCACGGATCAATGATTTGTTTGACCAGCTCGCACAAGCCAAGGTATTTTCAAAGATTGATTTGAGGTCGGGATACCATCAACTGAAGGTATGGACAGAAGATATCCCCAAGACAGCATTCACTTCCAGATATGGGTTATACGAGTTTACAGTGATGCCTTTTGGACTAACGAACGCCCCCGCATATTTCGTCCACCTCATGAACAAAGTGTTCATGAAATACATGGACAAATTTGTGGTGGTATTCATTGACGATATTCTGGTTTACTCAAGGACACCAGAAGAGCATGCTGAGCACCTCAGGATTGTTTTGGGAGAACTGAGGAAACATCAGTTGTACGCCAAATTTAGCAAATGCGAATTTTGGCTAAGACAAGTTGGTTTCTTGGGCCATATATTGAACCAAGAAGGCGTGGCCGTAGACCCAAAAAAAGTCAAGGCCATACTAGACTGGAAGCCACCCGCCAATGTTACAGATGTGCGGAGTTTCCTAGGAATGGCCGGATATTACAGGAGATTTATTAAAGGATTCTCCACTGTGGCAAAACCTATGACACAGTTACTCAAGAAGGACAAGAAATTCGTATGGACGGAAGCATGCGAGCAGAGCTTCCAAGAACTCAAGAAGAAGCTGACAACCGCACCGGTCTTAACTGTGCCAGACATACACAAGAGCTTTGAAGTGTATTGTGACGCGTCCCGAAAAGGTCTCGGATGTGTGCTAATGCAGGATGGCAAAGTTGTCGCATATGCCTCCAGGCAGCTGCGAAAACATGAGGAAAATTACCCAACACATGACTTGGAGCTAGCAGCAGTTATACATGCACTCAAGGAGTGGAGGCACTTTCTGTTGGGAAATCGCTGTGAAATATATACGGACCATAAGAGCCTCAAATATATTTTCACACAGCCAGAGCTGAATTTACGCCAACGACGCTGGTTGGAACTAGTCAAGGACCATGACGTCGGTATTCACTACCACCCATGGAAAGCAAATGTAGTGGCCGATGCCCTTAGTCGAAACCCCAGTCCGGACAGTGACGGTCAGCAAAATTTGAGGCCTGAGTTTCAGCGAGAGTTCACTAGGCTCAACATGATGTTAGTCTCTGAGGGCACCGTATCAAACCTGGAGATACAACCCACCCTGGTGGAAAAAATTAAGAAGGCTCAACAGGGACAACCCAGCATCGAAGGCATAAAGAAGAAAATAAATCTTAGTAAGACTTCAGAGTTCGTCACAGACAGTGAAGGAACATTATGGTACCGAGACAGACTTTGCGTACCTAACATTGAGGAACTCAAGCAACAGATCTTGACGGAAAGCCACACCGCCCCATACTCGATCCATCCTGGAGGAACCAAAATGTACAAGGACATCCAGGAAAGATTTTGGTGGCACGGTATGAAAAGAGATATAGCCACATTCATTGCTTGTTGCGATTCATGTCAGCGCATCAAGGCCGAGCACCAAAAGCCAGCAGGGCTACTCCAGCCTAACAGGATACCGGAGTGGAAATGGGATGAAATAGGAATGGACTTCATTGTCGGATTACCCCGATCACAACGCGGAAATGACGCCATATGGGTCATCACAGACCGACTAACCAAGGTTGCTCATTTCATTCCCGTGAAGACTACCTACTCCACACAAAGACTGGCAAAACTTTATCTCTCCCGTATAGTTTGCTTGCACGGAGTCCCAAAGACCATAATATCAGACCGAGGCACCCAATTCGTCTCCAAATTTTGGGATCACCTACAACAAGCTCTGGGCACGCAACTAGCTTTCAGTACAGCATACCACCCTCAGACTGATGGACAAACAGAACGTGTAAACCAAATCCTAGAGGATATGCTAAGAGCCTGTGTGCTCACCTATGGATCCAGTTGGGAAGAGAGTTTGCCGTATGCCGAATTTGCTTACAACAACAGTTACCAAGCCAGCTTGCAAATGGCACCCTTTGAAGCGTTGTACGGACGAAGGTGTCGTACCCCTCTGAATTGGTCAGAAACAGGTGACAGTCGTATCTTCGGCCCAGACATGCTTAGAGAGGCCGAGGAGAAAGTTAAACAAATCAGGGACAGACTCAAGACAGCACAGAGCCGACAAAAGAGCTACTATGATCAGAAGCATCGTGAGGTCAGCTTTGAACCTGGTGATTCCGTATACCTCCGAGTATCTCCTATGAGGGGTCTGCAACGGTTCAAAATTAAGGGGAAGCTAGCCCCAAGATTTATTGGACCATTTTGTGTAAAGGCACGAAGAGGCACGGTGGCCTACCAACTAGACCTACCCAAGGAGCTGTCAGACGTCCATGACGTATTCCACGTCTCGCAGTTGAGGAAATGCATGAGTAACCCGGAGAAACATGTACCTCATGAGGATATTGATATGCAACCAGATCTCACCTACAGAGAAAGGCCAGTAAAGATTTTAGAAGAGTCTGAACGGAGGACCCGTCAGAAAACGACAAGATTTTTCAGGGTTCAGTGGAGCAACCACACTGAGGATGAAGCCACATGGGAAAGGGAAGATTTCCTCCGAGCAGAGTATCCATATCTATTTGAGGAGCAGCAGAAATCTTGAGGACGAGATTTTTCCTAAGGGGGTAGGTGTTGTGACACCCAAGTTTTTATTTGGATTTTTCAAAAAGATTTTTTTTGACTTGAGGAGAGTGATTTAAATTTTTCTTCAAGAGAACTCTCCCTCTCATATATTTTTCTTTATGGCAAAAGTTTTGTTTGGATTCACCCCAAGATCTGCCTTTGGTCTTGGAAGTTCTTGCTTTTCATTTGGACTCAAGACAAAATGTTTTTCATTTGGGAAAAGAACTTTTGAAAATCTTTTTGAATTTGCACTATGGCTTTTGGAAAGTCCTTTGCCACTTTCAACAATACCTTCTTGCCGTGGCATTAGTGCAAATCCTCTCTCCTAACCCTTCCCTCACCTTTGGATCATGATCTGCATCAAATCCAGCAAGTTGGACCTCCCCATGTGATCATTTCCATTTGAATCTTATTCAAACAAATTTCTGTCTTCTATCCTACTACTTGGAGATTTACAAAGGAACTCCATTTTCTGTTTTGATTTTTGCCCCCAAACCAACTCTCCTCCCTAGTCCTTTGAACCCTCAACCAAGATCCATGAAGATCCACTGGTCTTCAGTTCAAAATTTTCAAACTACACTTGCTGCAAGTTTGGGCCAGATTTGTCAAATTTGGTGAAATTCATTCAAAACCTTCTCCAAAAATTCCAAGTAAAATCAGGCAGCCTCTGGGTGCATTGAGTGGTCATCTCACCAAGTTACAGCTCCAGAAAAATTCATCTCATTGCAAAATCTCTCTGTCGAACACCTGCAGTGCACTGTCTATGTCAAGTTCAGTATATTCAGAAATTCAGTCAGTGGCCTGCTGTCGTTTTCTTCAGAGAAGGACGTCGATCTCGCCAGTGCCTCTGCGTCGCCTTGCTCCTCGTCCCCTCCCCCTTGTTCCTGCACCGCACGAACGCCTGGCGCCTTGCGGGCGTCGGCGACAAGCAGCAGAAGGTGCGCCGCCCCGTTACCGACGCCGGCGGCGGCTTTGCGGATGCCAGCGGGAGACACGGCGCCGACGACGCCACCCAGCGCCGCCCAAACCACCGGAGCTCGCCGCGTGGCCTTCCACTCCCCCGAACGCGCTGACCACCCTCGTCGTGAACCGCAGGGCGCGGAGCGCGCTCTCTGCCGCCGTCGAGCCCGTGCGGTCACCTCACCGTGGACCGACGCCATTACGCCAAGACCATCTCCGTTTAGCTGTAAAACGACTCCAGTAACCTCCACTGATGCTGCCTGGCCGCTCAAACCACCTGCCAATCCACTGCTCCGCCGTAATCGCTCGCCGGAGATTCTCCGTTCACGGCCACCCCGTCGATCCGCCTATAAATAGAGGCCCCGAGCTTCAACTCGAGCACCCACCAGCCCTGCACTCCCCCTAGAGCACGCCTAGCCACTGGAAGAGCCCCGAGGAGGTCTCCTTCCTCGACTCCGGCCGCCGCGACCCGCCACGGGATCCAGCCCGATTCGCCCCCGTGTGTGCTCCTCCGCCTCCATTCTCTTACCAGTAGCTTCACCATGCATCCCTCTTTCTGACCCGCACTTCAATTTGAAGCTTGCAGCCCTCCACCGGAGTTCCCCATCCTCACCCGAGCCGCCGTCCGCCGGAGAAAGTGTCGCCGTCGACGTGGTGCTCACCGTTGGACGAGTCCACCACCCACCGATGCGGAAGAGGACGCTGAAGCTCTTGGTACCCTCCGTTTCTCCTAACTCGCCGTGGTTCGACGCCGGCGTCCACCGCAGTCTTCGGGCGCCGGCGAGCTTTTCAAACCTGACATGTGGACCCCGCGTGTCAGCCTCTGTTTTATTCCACCTCGAACCGTTTTCTGTTGACGCCTTCGGGCAAATACGTTTTCTCCTTTGCGCTTGCGCATTCCCAATCGAACCGTTTTCTGTTTTCTCAGTCAAAACCCTCGAACTTTTCTGTTTCATTACAGATAAGTCCCTGGATAGAAACCTTTATAACTTTTTAATAAAAAGGAATTTTTGAGTGATCCTTTTTCTGACAATCTTCAAATTTTGTCTAGTTTTTTATGGGATTTATTTGAAAAATATTTGGAAAAGTTTCTGTGCACCCATTGGTTTTCACGTTAGTACCCGTTTCGTGATTGCCGTAGGTTCCGGAAGAGGTGACGGAGCCGCGAACTTCGCCGAGCTAGACTCCGACTTCTCCGAACCAGCCAAGCATGTTTTGAACATTTGATATGACAGGTGTTTTACATGTTCACGTGAGAGTTTGTGCGTGGCATATGAGTGTCGGTAAATACCTCGTTGCTTGTAAGGCAACGACCCGGTTGTTCCAAAGTCGCGATGATCTCTGATGAGAGATGGCCTAATCATGTGGTGACATGAAGGGCAACAAGGTGGTACTGTTGTAGCATACCAGCCTTGCGTCATCCGACTTTCTTCGACGTTAACGTGGTTGGAGCCACGTTATCGTTCTTTTCCCGCATGTTCCAAAGTTGCGATGATCTCTGATGAGAGATGGCCTAATCATGTGGTGACATGAAGGGCAGCAAGGTGGTACTGTTGTAGCATACCAGCCTTGCGTCATCCGACTTTCTCCGACGTTAATGTGGTTAGAGCCATTTTATCGTTCTTTCCCCCTTCTGTGCTACCACATGTCTCATTGCCAGGATGCGGTTTAGTAAGTTGGTAACCTCTTTCCGTGTACACACCGAACAGAGAGGCCGGGATGATGGTACCTTGGCCCAGGATTAAAGCCAGTCATCCGGTCAGGGGGCATGGGTGTTTCCGGTTGGGACCGAGAGGGGGGGCACCCCCTTAGAGCGCGCGTATAGAAATTTGATCCCATGCTACGCGAGGTTGTAGCCTCCCCGTCTCAAGGTTTTTCTTGAACGTTGCCGAGGGTGATCCCTGGCTTCGGATGGTCGAATTGGGTGTGTACTGGTTAGACGTGTTTCTTCCAAAACACCGTAGACGGAACTAGTCCCCGTGACTACTAAATCCGTTGGCTGTGGTTAAGTACAAACTCTGCAGAGTCAATTCTTTCCAAATCATCGTAGCCATGATCAGTAGTGTAAACATTATATCCATATCTATCCGTGTGAAAAACTTGTCCTCGGTGAACAAGCTCTAGTGGTAAATCCAGTTTTATTGTTACTCCTGTGGATGGACTAACTTTGTATTCGTCGCATGCTTGTGATAATTTATGTTTCCGAATGATTGTATTATTGAGCTACAATATAAGCCCTTTATGAGACGTCGCGCAGACGTCCGACTGGCGTGTACTCGTTTCTCACATTAAATATAAGCCCTTTATGTGATGTCGCTCAGACGTCCGACTGCGGCATGCATTGTCTTTATTTTCTGTTATAAGCCCTTTATGTGATGTCGCTCAGACATCCGACTGCGGCATGCACTGTCTTTATTTTCTGTTATAAGCCCTTTATGTGGTGTCGCCCCGACGCCCGACTGTGGCATTATTATTCTGCATTTTCCTCTCGAGGAGTCTTTCAGACACTCGTTTGGCACCCGCATTATTATTCTGCATTTTCCTCTCGAGGAGTCTTTCAGACACTCGTTTGGCACCCGCATTATTATTCTGCATTTTCCTCTCGAGGATTCTTTCAGACACTCGTTTGGCTCCTGTATTATTATTCCGCATTTCCCGCTCGAGGCGTCTTTCAGACACTCGTTTGGCACCAGTATTACTATTCTGCAGTTTCCGCTCGAGGCGTCATTCAGACCCTCGCTTGGCAGCCAGTATTTATTATCTCTATGTCTGATCGCACTGGTTAACTTGTTCATATGTTTCATGTTTGCATTCGTTATACCTTATGTCCGAACTGTCTTGCGAGTACTTTCATAGTACTCACCTGGCTTGTTGATTTGGCCAGATGTTGACGAAGGCGATCTCTTGGATGAAGAGTTTGATAGCGTGTCCGATGCCTAGAGGAGTCCCAGTCAGTTCTGCGCGATCCCGGATATTGGTCACTTGTGTTGTATACGCTTCCGCCACCCGCAATAAGTCTCCTCGAGCCTCACTCCGACGCTCGAAGAGCTGTAGTTTTCTGGAATCATATCACTCGCTTCGCCGTGATATTTCCACCGCCGTTATTATCGTGAGTTAGTAGTTGCCACCCTATCCGCCGTATTGTTTTAGCGGCGTGCATGTAATAAATTGTTGGGCAGTCTCTGCTCAACCTTGTATTATATTTAGTACTCCTAGTATTTTTCTTCTGTGACCAAGATATTGTCTACCAGTGAGAAGGAATTCTTCCTCGCTGGTCCGTAAAAGGGATTGGTCTCTCAATAATTATTTTATTGAAAAACCGGTCGTGACAGTTCTGGGTTGTCTCCGAGCTGCTTCCAAGCCACCAGGGCCGTCTGCCATCTGACCGAGCCGCCGAAGAGCAACATCGACTCGGCCATGTCTTCTCGTTCATGTACAGCTTCAAGTCCTAAGGGGATTAACCATTGTGGTTGCATGCTACTACCACATCAAAACAGTCCAAAGGAAATGATCTGCCAGGTTGGAGTGTTATTTAACAAAATACTACTAGTACGTGATTTGGATAGTACTACTGGAGTACAGTATCACATGAGCAAACCGTGAGATGGTTTTGTCAAGTCTCCATGATTTAGCGGACTTGGATGTGGATTAGTCAAAATGACCACAACCCGGCCTCCTCCATCGAGGCCGGCTGTCTCGCCTCCGCCTGCTCGCGGCCTCTTCGTCTTTAAGCCGGCCACCGCGTCGAGCCACTAGCCGCCGAGCTGCCGTTCGCCTCAAGCCTTCGTTGTCGCAGGCTGCCTCTTCGTCTTTAAGCCGGCCCTATACCTTTTCTGCCGCTTCAAACTGCCGCCGGACCGGTGCCGGCCGCCTCGGACTCACCTCTGCAATCTCCACCTCGCCACTCTTCTCCTGCAAGTCGCCGGCGCCCGCCATCAGCCATGTTTTTAACCCGCCTTGCTCCACACGAGCCGCCATGACCTCGCAGCTGGCCACTGCGGTCAACGGCCGGATCCCGCGTATCAACCACGTGCCAGGCCGCCTTACCCTTGCTACAAGCAGCTGCCGTCGCAGTGGTTCACCTCGATCATGACCTGCCTTGAGCAGTTGCCGGAGAGCCGCCCCACGATTTCCAAAATGCCAAGATCCAAGCCGCTCGTTCCCTTCAACTACCCTGCGTGAGCTGTTTCTTGTTCGGCCCTGAGTCTTCCACCCCGGTTCATGCCCGAATCTGAGCCGCCCTCGCTGGTCTGCTGCTGCGCCTGTGAACACTGCCTATGAGCCAGACCGCCCATGAAAAGCCGACCGTCGTCTTGACCTAAGCTGCCTTAAATCACCATCAAAGTCGATCGCCTACCTGAGCCGCCGTGACCCGGCCTCCCCAATTACTGCCGTGAGTCGCCAAGGGCTCCGCTTCACCTGCGAGTCACCGCTCCCGCCGTCAGGACTGATTCAAACATCGATAGCCGCCGGGTCTCCTCGCCTCTGCTGCAAGTCGCCGCGGCCGCCTATCGTCTGTCTTGTGCCGTCCTCGAGCTGCTGCGGTGCCGCCAGTGAGCCGCCGCCCGCGAGCAGTTGTTGAGCTACCCCTCTGCCTTACTCCATTGCTACAAGTCGCCCCCTCAAACTACAGCGAGGGAGATCCACAGGCAGCCTTGCTACCCTCCACCTTGCCGCTGAGTTGCGCAGGTGGCTTGCCTCTGCCACAGATTCAATTCCCGGGCTTGCTTCCGCCGCGGCCTCGACCCGCCTCACCACTTCAGCCTCGCCCTTGCCTCTACCACGAGCCACCTACACCGCCAATACGGCCACAAGTCGCCGTGCCTCGTCAAAACTATCGGCCCATCGCGGCCCTATGCCAAGTCACCGGTGCCTCTCCATCGCTGCTGTGGCTCAAACCGCTGCCCATGTTTCGGCCCAGAGCCGCCCGTGTCGTCCGTCCCCGTTGCCTTGAGTGGCCTCTAAGCCGCCCTTACATCGATGCGCCGGGTCGCTTCGCCAAGTTACAGGCGCAGTTATCGACCCGCCACTCGCGCGCTCGGACTGAGTTGCCGCTTTGACTCGCCTCCTCTGCTGTCCCGAGCCAAGTCGCTGGGTGAACTCGCGCCGCCTAAGAGCCGGCCTCCACTTGCGCCGGTGCACCTGAGTCGCCACCTGAGTCGCCTGCCGCTGTCGCTCTTTGCCGGGTCATCCGTGAGCCGCCGCGAGCAGCTGCCTCTGCTTCAAATCGCCCCACCTACGGGTTGCCTCCGCTGTGAGCCATTGCATTGAGCTGCCCCCGCTCATCTTTTCTCTGGGCTGTCGCCGCCTTGTCTAGCCTTTGGCTTTGTGCCGCCGGTTTGTCTCGCCACCGTGGCCCATCTCGCCACCACTGGCCCTGTGTTGGCCGACCTTAAATCACCAATACCGCCCCGCTTCCTATCGGACTTAGAGGCCGACGCCTCTGCTATGCACCGCTAAACCGCCTGGGTCGCGCCGTGAGCCGCCGCTCAGAGAAATCGGCCTCACCTACCCTTGTTCGCCCGAGCCCCGTGAGCTGGCCCCGCTCGCCTTGCTGTTTCCACGTCCCTGCACATCTGCAGCTTGCACGCTCCCCTGTTGGCAACAAGAAGAGAAGTTGACCCAGTGGGCAAAAAAAGGATCTTTCTGAGACGCCCGGTTGCGCGCTTTAAACTGCCGCCTCCACCGCAGCCATGAGAGAATGGCTAAATCACAGTTGAAGTTATTGTAGGTGATCTATGGACGCTATATATGACTCATTTTTCGTCCAGACAAATCAGGTGAAAGCTGTCCAATCAATTCTTATTGATACATTTTTTTGTTTTCTTCGAGAATAATTACTATCGTTTGTGCAAATTCTTATGCGGAACAATTCATCATTACAAAAGAGGCCATCACGCTTTGGCCCTTACTTACACCGGATGGGTCAATGGACAGGGTCAATTATAACCCGCCGAGATTCAACATATTCTAGCAATCCACTGGTCATATCATGGTCAAGCATGGAGAGTCCCAAGCCAACTCCTCGAGCAGTCTTAAGACTCGGGGGCTATAATGGTATGACTCAGCCAATTCATGACCCCGGGTCGCTGGAGGGAAGATAACCCGGTCCAGGAGGCTGCTGCCATATTTATGAAAATTTATAGGCCTTCAGAAAATTTCCGGCTCTAAATGAAAATTCCGGTTTAAGGGAAATCTGTCTCCCACAAAGCTCTGAAGCTCTCAATATCCGGTTTAAAATTCCGACTCAAGAAGAATATTATCTCTCGCAAAAGTTCGAGTTCTCAGAAAAAATAAAGGGACCAAAGAGAGTCTGTTGCAAAGCACAACTCAAACATAGGTGCCCGCCGAGCACAGCTCAACAATATTACTTGGGGGCTCTTTGTCCAAAGGACAAGAGTTTTTATGACCCTTGTAATAGGCTTAAAAGCCAGGCTTGGAAGCCAGGTGTATTCACCAAAAATCCGAGTTATTCTGCCTGTGTGCTAGATGCTTCTCTGTCAGGTAATCCTGAATGACCTGCTATGTTCTTAACAGTCAATCTTTTAACTAAGACCTTGCACTTGTTAAGATTAAAAACATTGATTGAGTCATAAGAGAGCTGGCTTACGGAAATCAAGAATAAACTCAGGCTATTCAGCCGCCTTCTTTGAAACTTGGTTACACCGGCCTGTGTTGCATGATGCTACTCCAACCCCGCGTACTCTCGATAAGTCAATCTTTTAATAAGACCCTGAATTTATCCAGGTTAAAATGTCGACTGGGTCAAGTGAGAGCCGGCTCACGGAAAGCGTGGATATTCCAATGGCTATCATACTAGTTTCATTGAAGAAGATATTTTGTCTTGGCGGCCTATGAAAGCCTCATGTTTTTTTGGGTTTATTCGTTTTTGGATTTATATCACACCCTTTTTTCTTACCATATAGTTTTCACAAGTCGGGCCAAGCAGCCCTGATTATGTCTCATATTTGGGATATTACCCCTTACTCTGGTTATGGACTTCTATGGTCACCATCGGACTTATACTGGGCATCATGACCCGCCCTGCGGTAAGCCGCCAGGGCACTTATGATTTGTTTGTGTGCAGGAACCGGTTTTCAAACCGGGTTATATTATTCAAATCTTTAATAGCCAACATGGATGGATTTTTATTATGGTTATCAATAACCAATATTATGATTGAGGTTTTCAAAGTCGCTTCAGCGCAATGGCTATTATTTTATCAATGGATATGATTTATTCTACAATGGAAGGAATAGTCCCGAGTCGCTGCAGGCTTACGACCTGACACTTGGGGGCTACATTATTCAAGTTGCGATCACATCAAATATGCAAGTCCGATGTCACTGCCTGCATGCACCATGGCACTTGGGGGCTAATGCAAAGTCATTTTTTGCTCAACGTATTGAAGACCCGACTCATCACATCGTAAGAGCCAGCCTTGGGGGCTACACTGGGTGAAGTTTTTATGAGTATAGGGCAATTTCAAGTCCCAGGTTGCTGCAAGCATGACAACCCGGCACATGGGGGCTACATATGTGGAATACTCAGTTCTGACTAGTGACTGAGATGAACAATCTGGATTTCCTCAAGGTTGCAACATTTATATTGAAACAAGTCTTAAGCTGTCACTATGTTCTCCTCTTAAGACTTGGGGGCTACAGGTAATATGCATATAAAGGAGGAACATCTTCAAATTCTCAGTTTTGACCCGGAATCATTAGTTTTATAACCCGACAATTTTGGTAATCATAAATTGGGAAGATCTACATTTTCAAGCCGGCTGAAAATTAGATGAGTATTTCAAGACCAATATTTTTAAGCATTAGGAGCTGAGTCAAATGAATTATTCTTCACAGTCTTTCTCTGTGAGAAACCAATGTCAGCAAATTGATTATGAAGTTGGCTTATTGACCCGGATTTTCGAAGAAGGAAATAACAAGGAGTTAAGGATGATAGGTGCCGGCTTACAAGAATATTTAACCCGGAGCATAACATGTTAAAATTGTTCTTGTGTTTTGTTTACAGGATCAGTTTAACATGGATAAATCCAAATTAAACTAGGGGCTAATGTCGGGGATATACCCCGCGGTATGACCCGACCGGAGATATGACCCGGCTGGGACTTGGTATTTCATTGATAAGCCGGCAGATGTTTAAGATGTTTAAGCCGGCAGATTGTTTAAGCAGAGTAAGCCAGCGGAGACAGTTAAGCATGGTAAGCTGGCAGCCAGTTAAGCCAGACAGTTAAGCAGGTAAGCCGATGGAGACAGTTAAGCATGGTAAGCCGGCAGATAAGCCAGACAGTTAAGCCGGACAGTTAAGCCAGATGGTAAGCCAGATTGTCAGTCAGCAGTTAAGAAGCCCAAAACGTTAAGAAACCCATGGAGAGAAGCCCGTGAAGAGAAGTCAGAATAGTTAAGTCTTAAGTCCGAGTTGGACTCTACATGTAACCCGCCCCTTCAGCTTATATAAGGAGGGGCATGGCACCCCAAGGGGGAGAGGTTGAATAATCTCTTGGTTAGACACAACTAGGAGAGCCGGAGAGACGGCGACTCCCTCATGAGCATAATGAGACCTAGCCACAAACAACATGTAGGGTTGTTACCGGATGATGTTTCCCGGGGCCCGAAGCTGTCTAAACCCTTGTCTTGCGTTGCGTATCTCGATTCTGATCAACCCCTCTCAAGCTACCAAATAGATGCGCTGGCCTCACGACTAAGTCCTCACACTAGGACATCTGCCGTGACAATTCCATGACAAGACCCTCCCAAGGTACAAGATCGCAGCTGAGGTAACAAGCTAAGCGTCGAAGTCCATGCAAAACTACTAGTGAGACTGAAGTCTCCTCTGCAAAACATAAATTAGGAAAACGTGAGTACAAATGTACCCAGGAAGACTTACATCAGAACTAGCTACGTATGCATCAGTATCAACAAAGGGGATGGTGGAGTTTAACTGCAGCAAGCCAGCTTTGACTCGGTGGCTATCCTGAACTACAACTGCAAGTAACTCTTTTGAGGTGGTGCACACGAGTCCACATATTCACCATATCAATACACCACTATGGATCCGCTCTCGTCTCCCTACAAGAACGCCATCCATAGCACTCACGCTTATCTTGCGCATTTTAGAGTATCCACTTTCACTTGTCTAGGAACGGTATAGGCAACCAAGTAGTCCTTTACCGCGAACGCGGGTATTCGAATAGATGATGTTAATCATGCATGGGTGTACTTATTCACACACGCTCTCGCCACTTACCGCCATGTACACGTCATGTATCTCGGCTAACTTCAAGCGGAAGCCTGGCGAGGGTGTCGGCCACGACATGACTAACCACACAAGTCCCTAGTCCAGGTTTATCGCCTATTCAGGTTCCATCCGCAGGGAGTCCGGCCGAGGTTTCCACTATGGCCCCGAACGATGTGCCAATGTCGGTGTCAAAACCGGCGGATCTCGGGTAGGGGGTCCCGAACTGTGCGTCTAAGGCGGATGGTAACAGGAGGTGGGGGACACAATGTTTACCTAGGTTCGGGCCCTCTTGATGGAGGTAATACCCTACTTCCTGCTTGATTGATCTTGATGATATGAGTATTACAAGAGTTGATCTACCACGAGATCGTAGAGGCTAAACCCTAGAAGCTACCCTATGATTATGGTTGTTCTTGTCCTACGGACTAAACCCTCCGGTTTATATAGACACCGGAGGGGGCTAGGGTTACATAGAGTCGGTTACAAGGGAGGAGATCTACATATCCGAATTGCCAAGCTTGCCTTCCACGCAAAGGAGAGTCCCACCCGGACACGGGACGAAGTCTTCAATCTTGTATCCTCATAGTCCAACAGTTCGGCCAAAGTATATAGTCCGGCTGTCCGAGGACCCCCTAATCCAGGACTCCATACTCGAGGGAGTCGATAAGGCTTGATGGCTCGTATGTGGGAAAGATCACTTATGTGAGGGTGGGCGGGTAGATTTAGGTCCAAACCCTGACCCGGTCTGAGACCCAGGGGCGGAGTTTCCGAGCTTGGCAGTTCGGGCTCTGGGACGATGCCCAATAGTTCTGGCCCACTGTCCGATTCTAGGTTCGAAGCTTGGGTCATGTCCTCCCGTAGACGGGTATCCGGCTCGGAGAGCTCGGGAATCCGGACATAGTTTGTCCTCAAAATAGAGGAAGAATTGCTGCATTGCTCCTCCACCGCCGCTATCTGATGGGTGACCAGCGGAGAGTTAATCTCCCTTTTGTCGGGTTTAAGCCTGATCCGATCGTAGTCCGTAGCAACTCCCAAGGCGGCGATGCGATCCAAGAGCTCGTTCAAAGAAGAGAGCAACATTGGATCCATCTGCTCGGTGAATCCCGAGCCGACGTGGAGGCTATTTTTGATGACCCGAGAAGTCATCATCGGCGCGACGGCCGAACGGGCGGTCATGACAAAGCCGCCTAGTCGGAGAGTTTGGCCTACAACAGGGCTCCCCCAGAGGTAATGTTGTCTGATACGCCTCCAACGTATCTATAATTTATGAAGTATTCATGCTATTATATTATCTGTTTTGGATGCTTATGGGCTTTATTAAACACTTTTATATTATTTTTGGGACTACCCTATTAACCTAGAGCCCAGTGCCAGTTCCTGTTTTTTCCCTTGTTTCAGTGTTTCGCAGAAAAGGAATATCAAACGGAGTCCAAACGGTATGAAACCTTCGGAAGAGTTATTTTTGGAACGGAAGCAATCCAGGGGACATGGAGTGCACGTAAGGGAAGCAACGAGGAAGGCACGAGGCAGGGGGGGGCGCCCACCCCCTGGGCGCGCCCTCCACCCTTGTGGGCCCCTCGTGGGTCCCCTGACCGACTTCTTTCGCCTATATATCTCCGTATACCCTAAAACCATCGAGGAACATAATAGATCGGGAGTTCCGCCGCCGCAAGCCTCTGTAGCCACCGAAAACCAATCGAGACCCTGTTCCGGCACCCTGCCGGAGGGGGGATCCATCACCGGTGGCCATCTTCATCATCCCGACGCTCTCCATGATGAGGAGGGAGTAGTTCACCCTCGGGGCTGAGGGTATGTACCAGTAGCTATGTGTTTGATCTCTCTCTCTCTCGTGTTCTTGAGGTGGTACGATCTTGATGTATCGCGAGCTTTGCTATTATAGTTAGATCTTATGATGTTTCTCCCCCTCTATCTCTTGTAATGGATTGAGTTTTCCCTTTGAAGTTATCTTATCGGATTGAGTCTTTAAGGATTTGAGAACACTTGATGTATGTCTTGCATGTGCTTATCTATGGTGACAATTCACGTGATCTACTTGATGTATGTTTTGGTGATCAACTTGCGGGTTCAGTGACCTTGTGAACTTATGCATAGGGGTTGGCACACGTTTTCGTCTTGACTCTCCAGTAGAAACTTTGGGGCACTCTTTGAAGTCCTATGTGTTGGTTGAATAGATGAATCTGAGATTGTGTGATGCATATCGTATAATCATACCCATGGATACTTGAGGTGACATTGGAGTATCTAGGTGACATTAGGGTTTTGGTTGATTTGTGTCTTAAGGTGTTATTCTAGTACGAACTCTATGATAGATTGAACGGAAAGAATAGCTTCGTGTTATTTTACTACGGACTCTTGAATAGATCGATCAAAAAGGATAACTTTGAGGTGGTTTCGTACCCTACAATAATCTCTTCGTTTGTTCTTTGCTATTAGTGACTTTGGAGTGACTCTTTGTTGCATGTTGAGGGATAGTTATATGATCCAATTATGTTATTATTGTTGAGAGAACTTGCACTAGTGAAAGTATGAACCCTAGGCCTTGTTTCAACGCATTGCAATACCGTTTGTGCTCACTTTTACCACTTGCTACCTTGCTGTTTTTATATTTTCAGATTACAAAAACCTATATCTACCATCCATATTGCACTTGTATCACCATCTCTTCGCCGAACTAGTGCACCTATACAATTTACCATTGTATTGGGTGTGTTGGGGACACAAGAGACTCTTTGTTATTTGGTTGCAGGGTTGCTTGAGAGAGACCATCTTCATCCTACGCCCCCACGGATTGATAAACCTTAGGTCATCCACTTGAGGGAAATTTGCTACTGTCCTACAAACCTCTGCACTTGGAGGCCCAACAACGTCTACAAGAAGAAGGTTGCGTAGTAGACATCAAGCTCTTTTCTGGCACCGTTGCCGGGGAGGCTAGGTAAGCGGCACTCACACCCCGTCAACTAAGCTCTTTTCTGGCGCCGTTGCCGGGGAGGTGAGTGCTTGAAGGTATATCTTTAGATCTTGCGATCGAATCTTTTTTTTCCTTGTTTTATCACTAGTTTAGTTTATAAAATAAAACTACAAAAAATGGAATTAAGTTTGCCTCATACGCTTCATCTTTTTAATATCTTTCGTGAGTATGATGGAAAGGAAAATTGTGCTCAAGTACTAGAAGAAGAATTACATAGAGTGCTTGGCATAAAATATGTGAATGATGAGCATGATTGCAATGTTGTTAGTATGAATTCTTTGAATACCCATGGTGCTAATGATATGCAAAGCCACAAGCTTGGGGAAGCTATGTTTGATGAAGATGATATTTTTTGTCCCCCAAGCTTTGATGAGCAAATTTACTATGATGAAAGCATGCCTCCTATCTATGATGATTATTGTGATGACACGTATGCTATAAAGAATAATGATAACCATGAAACTTGTCATCTTGATTTCAATTTTCAATCTCATGATAGTTATTTTCTTGAATTTGCTCCCACTATTCTGAATGAGAAGAATTTTGCTTATGTGGAGAGTAATAAAAATTCTATGCTTGTAGATCATGAAAAGAATGCTTTATGTTCTGGTTATTGGTTGAATTCATTCATGATGCTACTGAAAATTATTATGAGAGAGGATCATATGCTTCTACATATTGCAATAATATCAAGTTTCCTCTCTATGTGCTTAAAGTTTTAAAGTTATGCTTGTTTTTCCTTCCTATGCTAGATGATTCTTGCTCCAATAAGTTGTTTGTTCACAAAATCCCTATGCATAGGAAGTGGGTTAGACTTAAATTTGTTAGTAATACGCTTCATGATGCCCTCTTTATGTTTCAATTCTTATCGTTTATGCGAGCATCATTGAAATCATCATGCCTATCTAGGGGCGTTAAACGATAGCGCTTGTTGGGAGGCAACCCAATTTTATTTTAGTTTCTTGATTTTTGGTTCTGTTTAGGAATAAATAATCCATCTAGCTTCTGTTTAGATGTGGTTTTGTGTTTTATTTAGTGTTTGTGCCAAGTATAACCTTTGGAAAGACTTGGGTGAAGTCTTTATGATCATGCTGTAAAAAACAGAAACTTTAGCGCTCACGAGATTAGCTAAATCGTTTTACTGGAGAGTGCTATTTAGTTGATTCTTTTTGAAAATGATTACTAGACAAATTCCTCAGGTCTACCGATTTATTTTAGAATTTTTGGAGTTCCAGAAGTATACGTTTGATACAGATTACTACAGACTGTTCTGTTTTTGACAGATTCTGTTTTTCGTGTGTTGTTTGCTTATTTTGATGACTCTATGGCTAGTAAAATAGTTTATAAACCATAGAGAAGTTGGAATACAGTAGGTTTAACACCAATATAAATAAATAATGAGTTCATTACAGTACCTTAAAGTGGTGATTTATTTTCTTATACTAACGGAGCTTATGAGTTTTCTGTTAAGTTTTGTGTTGTGAAGTTTTCAAGTTTTGGGTAAAGATTCGATGGACTATGGAATAAGGAGTGGCAAGAGCCTAAGCTTGGGGATGCACAAGGCACCCCAAGGTAATATTCAAGGACAACCAAGAGCCTAAGCTTGGGGATGCCCCGGATGGCATCCCCTCTTTCGTCTTCGTTCATCGGCAACTTTACTTGGAGCTATATTTTTATTCACCACATGATATGTGTTTTGCTTGGAGCGTCATTTTATTTTCTTTAGCTTTTCTTGCTGTTTGAATAAAATACCAAGATCTGAAATTCTTAAATGAGAGAGAGTCTTCACAAAGCTACATAATTATTTAACTACTCATTGATCTTTACTTATATCTTGTTGGAGTAGTTTGTCATTTACTCGTGTGCTTCACTTATATCCTATGAGTAAATGGTTGAATAAATTGAATATCATAAATCTGAAATTATATATGTTTCATATGCTTATCCCATGGGGAGTAATGACTTCACATATAAGAAGTAGAGGTGGTAAATTTATTGAAGGTTAGCAAACATTGTATTGGTCACTTGAACAATTCATGAAAGAATATTGAAGGAAGAGAGATTTCACATATAATTATACTATCTTGGACATCTTTTGTAATTGTGAGCACTCATTAAGATATGACATGATAAAAGGTTGATGTTGGACAAGGAAGACAACGTAATGGGTTATGTTTTCTTATATCCGAAATAAAGTATATTGTCATGGATCGCCCAACACGTTGAGCTTGCCTTTCCCCTCATGCTAGCCAAATTCCTTGCACCAAGTAGAGATACTACTTGTGGTTCCAAACATCCCTTAAACCAGTATGGCCATGAGAGTCCACCATACCTACCTATGGATTGAGTAAGATCCTTTAAGTAAGTTGTCATCGGTGCATGCAATAAAAATTGCTCTCTAAATATGTATGATCTTTTAGTGTGGAGAAAATAAGCTTTATACGATCTTGTGATATGGAAGAAATAAAAGCGATGGACTGCATAATAAAGGTCCCTATCACAAGTGGCAATATAAAGTGACGTTCCCTCGCATTAAGATTTTGTGCATCCAACTATAAAAGCGCATGGCAACCTCTGCTTCCCTCTGCGAAGGGCCTATCTTTTACTTTTATGCAAGAGTCATGGTGAACTTCACCTTTCCTTTTTTCATTTTATCCTTTGGCAAGCACCTCGTGTTGGAAAGATTCTGATATATATATATATATATATATCCAACTGGATGTAAGGCATCATGAACTATTATTGTTGACATTACCCTTGAGGTAAAAGGTTGGGAGGCGAATCTATAAGCCCCTATCTTTCTCCGTGTCTGATTAAAATTTTGAACCCATAAATATCGCGTGAGTGTTAGCAATTGTGAAAGACTAAATTATAGTTGAGTATGTGGAGTTTGCTAAATCAAAGCTCTGACATAGACTCTTCCTGAAAATAAGATGAATTGTAATTGTTTGATGACTAATAACACGGTTTGTTAGTTTTCAAGAAAGTTTATGATCTATACTTTAACATGTGAATAGTTTGTTACTTGATCATGCAAAGTTCTATGAGTTGAGCTACTGTTATGACATATAATGATGCTAGAAAAGGTGATTGAAATTATCGTTGATTAAACTTATGCACCTGCTAGCACTCACACTTCATAAATTATTTCTTTTATCATTTACCTACTCGAGGACGAGCAGGAATTAAGCTTGGGGATGCTGATACGTCTCCAACGTATCTATAATTTATGAAGTATTCATGCTATTATATTATTTGTTTTGGATGCTTATGGGCTTTATTAAACACTTTTATATTATTTTTGGGACTAACCTATTAACCCAGAGCCCAGTGCCAGTTCCTGTTTTTCCCTTGTTTCAGTGTTTCGCAGAAAAGGAATATCAAACGGAGTCCAAACGGAATGAAACCTTCGGGAGAGTTATTTTTGGAACGGAAGCAATCCAGGGGACTTGGAGTGCACATAAGGAAAGCAACAAGGAAGGCACGAGGCAGGGGGCGCGCCCTCCACCCTCGTGGCTCCCCTGACCGACTTCTTTCGCCTATATATCTTCGTATACCCTAAAACCATCGAGGAACAGAATAGATCGGGAGTTCCGCCGCCGCACGCCTCTGTAGCCATCGAAAACCAATCGGGACCCTCCTCCGGTACCCTGCCGGAGGGGGGATCCATCACCGGTGGCCATCTTCATCATCCCGGCGCTCTCCATGACGAGGAGGGAGTAGTTCACCCTCGGGGCTGAGGGTATGTACCAGTAGCTATGTGTTTGATCTCTCTCTCTCTCTCGTGTTCTTGAGGTGGTACGATCTTGATGTATCGCGAGCTTTGCTATTATAGTTAGATCTTATGATGTTTCTCCCCCTCTATCTCTTGTAATGGATTGAGTTTTCCCTTTGAAGTTATCTTATCGGATTGAGTCTTTAAGGATTTGAGAACACTTGATGTATGTCTTGCATGTGCTTATCTATGGTGACAATGGGATATTCACATGATCTACTTGATGTATGTTTTGGTGATCAACTTGCGGGTTCAGTGACCTTGTGAACTTATGCATAGGGGTTGGCACACGTTTTCATCTTGACTCTCCAGTAGAAACTTTGGGGCACTCTTTGAAGTCCTATGTGTTGGTTGAATAGATGAATCTGAGATTGTGTGATGCATATCGTATAATCATACCCACGGATACTTGAGGTGACATTGGAGTATCTAGGTGACATTAGGGTTTTGGTTGATTTGTGTCTTAAGGTGTTATTCTAGTACGAACTCTATGATAGATTGAACGGAAAGAATAGCTTCGTGTTATTTTACTACGGACTCTTGAATAGATCGATCAGAAAGGATAACTTTGAGGTGGGTTCGTACCCTACAATAATCTCTTCGTTTGTTCTCCGCTATTAGTGACTTTGGAGTGACTCTTTGTTGCATGTTGAGGGATAGCTATATGATCCAATTATGTTATTATTGTTGAGAGAACTTGCACTAGTGAAAGTATGAACCCTAGGCCTTGTTTCAACGCATTGCAATACCATTTGTGCTCACTTTTACCACTTGCCACCTTGCTGTTTTTATATTTTCAGATTACAAAAACCTATATCTACCATCCATATTGCACTTGTATCACCATCTCTTCGCCGAACTGGTGCACCTATACAATTTACCATTGTATTGGGTGTGTTGGGGACACAAGAGACTCTTTGTTATTTGGTTGCAGGGTTGCTTGAGAGAGACCATCTTCATCCTACGCCCCCCACGGATTGATAAACCTTAGGTCATCCACTTGAGGGAAATTTGGTCCTGTCCTACAAACCTCTGCACTTGGAGGCCCAACAACGTCTACAAGAAGAAGGTTGCATAGTAGAAATCATTGTCTTTGACAACAAGACGAGCCATCAAGCCTTATCGTGACGGCACAGCGGATCTCTCAATGAAAGCACCAATGTCGGTGTCAAAACCGGCGGATCTCGGGTAGGGGGTCCCGTTCGGCCGTCGGTCGTTCGGGGCACATCGACTCCGTCAGTAATGCTTTATCGACTTCCTCGAGTAGGGAGTCCTGGATTAGGGGGTCCTCGGACAACCGGACTATATACTTTGGCCGGACTGTTGGACTATGAGGATACAAGATTGAAGACTTCGTCCCGTGTCCGGGTGGGACTCTCCTTTGCGTGGAAGGCAAGCTTGGCAATTCGGATATGTAGATCTCCTCCCTTGTAACCGACTCTGTGTAACCCTAGCCCCCTCCGGTGTCTATATAATCTAGAGGGTTTAGTCCGTAGGATAAGAACAATCATAATCATAGGCTAGCTTCTAGGGTTTAGCCTCTACGATCTCGTGGTTGATCAACTCTTGTAATACTCATATCATCAAGATCAATCAAGCAGGAAGTAGGGTATTACCTCCATCGAGAGGGCCCGAACCTGGGTAAACATTGTGTCCCCCGCCTCCTGTTACCATCTGCCTTAGATGCACAGTTCGGGACCCCCTACCCGAGATCCACCGGTTTTGACACCGACAATGTGTGCGGGGTTCCCGAGGCACCAAACGGGCGTCCCGGTACACCGTGCCACATGCGTACCGCATCACTGCCCACCCCTCAGGTCAGCGATGCACACGGCCTCCAGCATACTACAAACACCAGAAACTACTTGCAACTCCTGGACAGAGGATAGGGGCAGTTAATAAGTTGAGAGGGTCCATTGGTTTTGGGCCCAACGCGTGGTAGTAGCTGATCTTAAATCACATACACAGGTCTCAGTTCCTAAGGACGGTTCCAATGAAACAACCCACCATGTACTCCTACATGGCCTCTCATCGATTCCTTTACCAAATTGTGTTCACACACTTAGCTCACACACAGTAGGACATGTTCATCACCATTCCAATTCATCCCCGATGAATCGGACCTGGCTCAAATCTAAGCAGTAGCAGGCATGACAAACAAGCATGAATGAGTAGGCACATCAGGGCTCAAACAACTCCTACTTATGCTAGTGGGTTTCATCTATTTACCGTGGCAATAACAGATCATGCAGAGGAAAGGGGTTCAACTACCGCATCATGTAACAGTTGAATCGTTGTTGCCCTAATGCAGTAAAAGAGAGCATGAGCGAGAGAGTGGGATTGTATCGGAAGGAACAAGGGGGTTTTGCTTGCCTGGCACTTCTGAAGATAGTAAACCTCTTCATCAGTGTCATCGATCATATCGTCAGAACATCGTCTACTGAGAGGGGACAAACACCGGCAACAGAGAAAGAACACAATAAATGCAATGCAACAATATTATGCATGATCATGACATGGCAATATGATGTGATTTGAGCTAATGCAACTAGCAACCAGATTAAATGAAGTTGGTTTGAATCAAAGATTCAAATTCAACTCCATATGTTAATATTCAAATGACATTTATTTGATTTATCCAATTCAGCAGCTAGAAGTTGTTCTAACATGCATGGAAATGGTACAGGTGGATAGATTGGATCTTTTGATAATTTTTCACTTATAAATTATTTCATTTCGAGTTACAGATTATTTTCTATGAATTTTTGAAGTTTAAACTAATTTCTGGAATTTCTAAACCTTTTTTGATTTATTTTAAAACCAAAAAATAAATATTGCGTCAGCACTACGTCAACGAGTCAATGGGCTAGCCAGGTCAAACCTGACCTGTGGGGCCCGCGTGCCATTGACTCAGTTAACTAACAGGGTTATTTAACCTAAACTAGAACTGTTAGGAGGGCGGGACCCACTTGTCAATGTCTTGAGGTAACTAAGCAGTGATTAGGCCCTAATCTAACTACTGCCACGTCATCACCACCGGATCAAGTCGCCGGCGACCTTACAGGATGGCGGTGGCTCATCGGAATTTCTATTCGGGCGACCATTCGTCGTGCGGTGGGTTCCACGGGACCCTGGGAGCGCGCCGCGTCCAACGGTGGTGGTGGCCAGGCCTATGGTGGCCGGAGCTGACGACGGCGACCAGATCAGCGGCGGCCGGAGCTCGGGCAGGACCGGCTACTCGCTGTGGTGCACGGGAAGGTGAGATAGCAAGTGCGTTCGTCTCCTGGAAGCAGCACGAGCACGATGACGTGCTCAGGGGCAAGCTGAGCTTGCTCTAGCCACGGTGACGACTTCACCGGCGGCGTGAAGCTCACGGGGACGGCGGAGAAAGATGCTACAATGAGCTATAGGCCACGGGGATAGGGGAGACGGTGAAGGAGCTCACTGGGAGGTCGAAGAGCAGCTCCGTGGGCTCGGGGAGGCGAATCGACGACGACGATCTTCAGTGGCCGACGAGGGAAACGACGGTGCTGGCGGCGTCTAGGGGCTTCCAGCGTCGTACAGCACGGTGAGGATAAAGAGGGAGCCGAGGCGGTTCTTCTTGATAGCTCAGGGGAGAGATGCGACGGCGGTGGGCGCGGTGGCGGTGAGCGGCGTCGATGGCAGCGCTCGGTTGCGCCATGTTCATGCAAGAGAGAGGGCCAGAGAGGGGATGGGGACGAGCGAGCGGTCGAGGGGGTCAAGGGGGGTCCAGGGTGTCGAGGGTGTACGCAGGCAGGCAGGAGGTGGCCGGCGCACGGTGGCCACGCACCTCGCGTTCTTCTGGCGTGAGGGGGAGGGCGACAGGAGCTACAGTGGTGGGCTGGGCTGCACAGTTGGGCCGCCAGGTGGGCTGGGCAGCCAGGTAAGTCCAGGTAAAGTTTTCTCCTCTTCTTTCCATTTCTGTTTTTCTATATTCTTTTGTCTGTTTTGATTGAGTAAAAGTACTAAACCCTTTTAGTAAATTCTGAAAATATTTTTGGATGCTAACTGAATAATTCCAGAGCCCCAGCGAAACTTTCAGAATTATTGGAGTTGTTGAAAATATATATAGCATTTAAAAGCCCCAACTCAAATACAATATGGGTTAATTCAAAAATCCATAAATGTCCAAGAAATATGCTCATCATTTTTGGCAGAGGTTTTTCACCTTATCAGAAATCATGAACATTTTCGAAGGGAATTTTGGGTTCTTTGAAAAAGATTTTATTTGAACCTATTGAATTCGTTGTGGTGCTAGGGTTTGATCAATCCCCATTTCAACTTTAAACAAAATTTAAACATGATGCAACATGCAAATCTAACCCAAATGCATTACAGAACTAGGGTTGTGACACACACACCACTATGACACCAATTTTCAAAACCTTACGCTGTATGAAATTACAATTCAGTACCCACAGCACTAAAACATAAGTACACTAAAAGAGAGTACAAAAAATATAAAGGCCTAACTTAGGTTGGGACTGATGAAAGTAAAATAAGTCCCTGTTTTGAGCAACAACTCGTCGTGCACTGAAAAAAGTTTTCAGATCAACTAGTGCATAACACTTCAGTGCAAAAATAAGACTTAACCTCCACACTGAAAACATCACAAAGTATATGTCACTTAAACAGTACACAATGTCATCATCACCGACCCTGAGATGTGCAAGTGGGATAAGCACCTGATAAGTACAGCTTGACAAGATGGATCAGTGCGACAGTAAAAAACTCTTGGCTAGGACGGTTGGTTCTTCCAGGCCACCACCCGCGCCACCCACTGGCGGTTGCCACGACGGACTGCAATGGCGACCCCACGACCACTACCCCCACGACCAGGAAGAACCGCCTCCCCCACGTCCCAAACCACGCCCACAAAAAGCCCCAAATCGACTCCATCCCTGCCACATCTCCAAAAACCACCATTGCCGCTTCCATGTCCACTACAAACAACCCACAAACATCTTTCTTCCGAGCCCACACTCGCCGGAGGAGGGCAATGGTGAAGGAACCGTCTTCCAAGCGTCATTGTGGCAAGACGTCCGACCAGAGCAGCAACCTCGATGACGTTCACGTCCCCAGCGAGAAGCGCGAGTACACCCGAACCCTCACAGGGGTTGAGCTCCATGACAAGGAGATGCTGGAGATTGTCTGCACCAGCGAACCAGACAAGGCCGACGAGATGATGAGCAGGCTCAGGATGAAGGCGGCGGCTTGTATCCTAGCTTCATCAGACTCATGTGGACTTTACCAGGAAATATGAACCTCCCCAGATGGCAGCAATCCCGCAGTTATGCGCGGAGGAACTCTACTTGGTGTACCACATCGCAGCGGCCACAAAATGGTGATCCATACTACTCTTCATTCATCTGTTCTATTAGTACTACTCCCTAAAAATTTCATTAAACTTGTTTCCCAACTAGATGAACTACTGTAGTTTGTGAAGTGGATGCACAAGTAGATGTTTCTCAAGTAGATGCACTATAATATATTTTGAAACTGATGCACTGGATTAGCATATGAAATTGCTTCACCAGATTAATTTCTCAACTTGATGTACTAGCATAGTTTCTGATCTTGATGCACTAGTGTAGTTTATAGAGTTGATGTATTAAAAGATGTTTCTAAACATGATGTACAAAAGTAGTTTTTGAACCTGGTCTGATGTTATTTTCAGCAACAAAAAATAAAGTAAGAACTTGGTGAAGCACTGGTATAGGTCTTTTATTCAACAAAAGAAAACTAAACTTGAAGTAAGCAGCGCATAGATCATTTACTCTGGTTATAGGTTCTTGAACTTGGTGAAGCATTTGGTGAAGCACTGAAGATACCAAAAAAGAAAACTAACATGGGGTACTTGAATTTAATTTCAAAACTTTGTGTACTAGTTTCTGAACTACATTCATCCATGACTTGTACTATATAAGCATCTACCTCATGGATTATCACTTGTAAACCAAAAAACTGAAGAATTAAATCATCAAAAAAGAACACTAATCTTCAATATGTGTCTCCCCCTTGCAGGCCCAAGCGCCTCAAAGAGTTCCTACAGGAGCAGAATTTGTACACATTTGCCAGTTTCAGCATTGAATGTGACAAAGAGAAGCTGAAGATGTCTGGTTTGGAGATCAACCCCAAGAACTTCACCGACATTCAGCGCAACTGGAGAGTTCTAGGCACCGGAAAAGAGTACGACTCCTTGGCTGATGTTGCAGCTAGCATCATCCACCCATTCTACAAAAGCATGAGGAAGAAGATCGACAATGAGGAAGACCACAAACTGTGGGGGATCAGCCCGCTGCCAGACAAGCTCATCGAGTACGCAGGAATAGATGCATACGCCATGTACAAGTCATGGAAGATAATCGACAACATCATAACAGGTTGGGAAATTTCAAAAGAGCAGGAGGCTGACCCCTACTACCACTGCCACTACGCGGGATGAAGAGACATCAAAGTCTGCCTTCGTGTTGCTTGCGCTTGTGCTTGTCCTTTATCTTGTTGTTTCAAATTTGTAGTTTGGTTTAGTTAGGTTGAACCAGCTTGCTTATGTCATGTGTCTCAGGGTTGAAGAAGTTTGCTTATGTCATCAAGTACATCCTTCGCTTATGTCGTTGAACAAGTTTGCTAGCTTCCTATTTTGTTTATCCATCATTTGAAGTTGAAGTAGGTTGTGAATGAAACTTTGTGGCTGCTATGCAGCACTAGTCATGGAGCAACAAATCACACATGGATATTTTCACAAAAACAGTGGTAGACTAAGGACAACAGCAAATAGCAGCCTTGGACGCTAAGTATAGCTTAGTCCTGTACGGTAGTACTATCACACTAAAAATAGTTTTTAGTTTCAAAAGAACACTAAAAAGACTAAGTTGGAGCCGAGGACAACATTCAATACTAACAACATCATGCTTATAGTCGTTAGAAAATTACTAAGTACTGCAAAAGGAAAAGCCAAGAACAATCAGTACGTAATTCATAGTCACTAGCATACTAGGAGTGAAAGTGCTGGTACACTTGAACACACAGTACATCCATTCTACAAAAATAAAAAGGAACGGGAAGCGTCAGTTCGCATTCCCTAAAACAGTGACACAATAAGAATAACAGTGCTAGTACAATTGAAATCTCAGTACAACTTAGTTTATACGACAAGTACTATGATGATACCAAATAATGCCTTGAGAATACCACAGCCTAGAAAAAAGAAGGCCAAAACTAAATAAAAAAGATACCAGTTCGACCAAGGAGAAAAATCACAAGAACCACAACAGAAGCATCAGTCCACATTGACCAGTGAGCTACTAGTTTCAAACAACAAAAACTAAAATGATCATAGTGCTAGTACAATTGAAATCTCAGTACAACTTAGTTTATATGGTAAGTACTATGATGATACCAAATAATGCCTTGAAAAAGAAGGCCAAGACTCAATCAAATAGATTACAATTCAACCAAGGACAAAAATTCACAAGAACAAACAACAGAAGCATCAACCCACATTGACTAGTGAGGTACTAGTTTCAAACAAAAACAAAAAAATGATGATCGCCCAAGGACAGGCCAGCCACACACAGGAGGATACACTTGGACTTGAGCCCACGGCGGAACCGTTGGCGAATCCATAGTAATCGAGACTGTGCGGGCCAGCCGTCAAGGGTCCACAGGTCATGGAACAGATAGCGAGCGCCGTGTATAAGCGCCCAGGTCAGTATACAGAGGAGTTCGACAGACAAGGCACCGCAAGGCTTATAAACCGGTCGAGAGCCCCATCGGCTAGCGAGGTGGGACTAAACTCAGAGCGCACGCACAGCCAGCAGTCCATAGTCGCGCGCACGGGCCATTTGGGCCAGTAAAGGGCCCAATACGACTGCTACTCCATCCTCTCCAAACTCTCCTCACCCACCCCATAGGCCCGCCGAATAAAACCAGAGCGTGTGGCAAAGAAATATAAACTAGTACAAAAAAGTTTGAAAACTAAATATAGAAAAGTTCAAATACATGTTCGCAGACAAAATAATTCTGAATTAAAATATAAAAATAAAATAAATTTACCTCTTCAGCATAGATAAAAGGATTAAAATTATGCTACAAAAACAATAATACTTTGAAGTTCAACTAAGTATGCTACAAAAAATAATTATGAACTTAATAGGCTATCTATTAAATGTAGCTAATTTAAACCAGTGCTTTAACTTTTACTATGAAGTTCAACTACTAAAATGCAAGAAGCTCAAACAAAAATTTGGCTCTCAATTTTGCTAAATTTCTTATATTTAAATAAAATCTGGCTAGAGATAGCAATTTCGTCGTAAATAATTTCAATCCCAAAAAACTTCAGTTCTAATACATTATATGACATCAGTTCTACATAACAAGAAAGCATCACTCCACTCACACTAGATGCACAAAAACTATTGTGACGCCAAATTTTAAAAGCCTTACGCTGTATGATATTACAATTCAGTACTCACAGAACTATACCATAAGTACAAGAAAAATAGGGTACAAAAACTATAACGGTCCAACTTAGGTTGGGATAGATGAAAATAAAATAAATCTCACTTTTCAGCAACAACTCGTAATGCACCTGAAAAAAGTGTTTCAGTTCAACTAGTGTATAAGACTTCAGTGCAAAAATAAAACTTAACCAAAACAAATTCACAATGAAACATACACGAGTGAAACAGCTGTTCAACCACATTCTTATCATGGAAAAAAGTTTGTAAAACGTTGTGCCACACTTAAAAATATCACAAAATATACTAGTTATTACATAGTTGACAAGACATCCAAACACTACGTACAAAGCCTACAATGCTTTCAGGACATAAATCACACAAGTATCCCATTCACTACGCAAATGATAACCATTTCTTCTATGCACTGGGAGCCAAAGCCTGAACCTCCTCGGGAAGCTCCGCCACCATAACCTGGTTATTCCATTTGAACACAACTGAATACGGATCCTCAGCATTCCAATCAACAATATGCGGCTGCAAAAAAAACAAATTATCAAAAATGGAATAGATAATCAGCCAAACACAGAATGTGAAAGCTGAACTAGAACCCACATCATTATTTCGAATGTTCTCAACGATCTTTTCACCATCATAGGTTCCCGCATACTTCAGAGTATAATGGCCACATTCATTCAACCCTTGAAATGGAACCTTGACAAATGTTGGTTTCTTTGCTAAAACCTCCCATTTGGGTGGCTTGCTCGCATTATACTGAGCATCACAATACACAGCTTTCATTACTTGGACCAATCTAGAGATCTATAAAAAAAGAAAAGAAACCACACATTTCAGGACTCATAAAAGCAGAAAACAAGAGGCGGAAAAATTAATCTAGTACAGATAATAAATATCACTCACAATCTTCTCGCAGTCTTTGTGATAGGTGTTCTTTGAAGGATGATGGTTCTTCCCATAAGGTAAAGGGTCAAGGATGTCAATGGTACTTCGGTACCGATTCATGACATATAAGGAAAAGTGTAGCACTTTCAGATCCTTTGATAAAACCATAGGTTTGAATAGAGGCATCATGACCTAAAAACAAATGATCAAAAAGAGATATTAAATATTCAAAATAAACACCAGCATCACAACAAACAAATAAAACCAAAAATAAGCTAGTAGATCTCACAAGGTCGGCACTGAGCAAGTCTTCCCCATCTCGAACATAGCTCTTGAAATTTCTCGCTGCACTCTCCACATTAAACTCTTTATCTTCATCACCGTAAAATGTACAGTCAAGCACAACCTACGGAAAGCCAAAAAGAAATAGACAGGGGAAAAGGATCAACAAGGAAATTATTTTAAAAACTCATAAAGAAATAGGCAGTCTAGTTTCACAGAAACAAACGATCTGATTCATTACCGTGATGAAATATGGACTCGGCAAGATCCTTTTTCCAGATGAGAAATCAACATTTGTTTCAGGATATCACTTCCAATCATCAATGAGGAAGTCCATTACATCACCCTCCATCAGCTATCCAGGTGCAAAAACTTCCCAGATGCGTTTGCCAGTGAAGGTAGTTATGCTATCATCAGGCTGAGGTATCATTGAGAATGCAGTCCTGCAGCACACACAAGAACAGAAAGTAGGGAGCAAGATAAGGCATTCATAGCAGTTCAAGTTATATAAAAAGAGCAGTTCAAGTCATATTTATCTAGCAGTTAGAAACAACAGAAGAAAAGAAGAGGAAACATAATGAGAGATACTCACTCGGCATACTTCTCACATCCTTCATCAGCAAGCAACAGATTATATAACTTGTGAGCCTTGTCCAGGTGAAGGGATTTATGAGAGTGAAGCTGCTACACAGGGAGGAAAACTTTATAGGAGCTCTGGGTGCACGCTTTGTGCTTGTAACATTGTGAAAGTGCAACTATCCCTGGGGGGTTTTGGTAATTCCAAACAACATATAGCTCATTGAGCTAATGCTATTTCAAGATAAATATTTCAGGAAAGCTCAATGATTGGCATGGCATGGATTAGGAATGTGGACCCCTCAAAATGCTAAGGACAAAAGATTGGCTCAAGCTCTAAAGCTCAAGACTCTACATTTTACTTTTAGTGATCCAAGATCACATTGAGTCCATAGGAAAAGCCAATACTATTAAAAGGGGATGAGGTGTTGCTTAGTGGGTTGCTTGCTCAAGACTCTACATTCTGCTTGACAAGAAGCCAATTGTCTGTGACATGAGATGGATTGATTGGGAATATATCAAAGAGAATGAAGATCACTTACCAGGTGTACAAGACAGCTTCAAAGCTTGTGGAGTTGACAAGTTCGTTGGACAGAAGCTCACCAAATGGAATGATGAGTTGATCATGCAATTTTACTCCACTTCTCATTTCTATCCAGATGAAAGGATAGTATGGATGTCTGAAGGTACTAGGTACCAATCAACTGTTGAAGAATGGGCCAAGCTGATCAATGCCCCAGAAGAGCATGAGGATGATTTGGATGTGTATGCCAAGAAGAAGAAAGACCACAACTCTATGGAAAATATGTACAAAGAGATTCCTGATAAAGCTTTGGAGACACACAAGCTTGGATATGTGCATTATTTGTTGCTTGGTCTGCCTACTATCAACACCATCCTGAGGCATACATTGTTACCCAAGTATGGAGATCACAAGATGATAAGAGGACATTCCATCAATTTGCTGCAAATCTTCGATGTCCCTCAAAAATTCAAGGTCATGAGTCTGATTGTAGAGACAATCAAAAGGACAGCTGCTGACCAGAAGAGATCTTGTGGGTATGCTCCACACATTCAGGTGCTCATCAACTCCAAGATGGGCATAGGCACTTACTTGTTGGATAAAGGGCATTTACCCTTGCTCCCAGAATTTGAAGATAATGAAGTTGTCATGAATGAGAATGAACCTTCATCAGCACAAGCACAAGAGAAGAGAGCTAAAGCAAAGGCAGAAAAGGCTGCAAAGATGCCAAGTGTTGAAGAGGCATCTCAAGTGTTCTTGAAGAGCAAGCAAGATCAGCTAGCATATCTGATCCAATCTACTTTGAGGATTGAGAAGGGCTTGGCCACCCTGACTCAGAATCAGGAGAGCTTGGAGAGGATCATAGAGACCAAGTTCTATGAACTTGATTTAAAAGTCACTCAGATTCAGACTGCAGTTGAGCAGCTCCAGGAGGATGCAGAAGAGAAGAAGGGGAAGGCTACTATAGATGCTTTTCGCAGAGTGCCTAGAGGTCAGAGGTCTGCTGCAGTGCCAATACCAGATACTTGAGCTACATCGTCAGCACCAGCAACAACAGCTTCAGTGCCACCTCCAGCAGCCACTCCACCAGCTCCAACTACATCAACTGATGCCTTCGTCCTTGGAGTTTTCTCTACACCACCTCTTGAAGACCAATCCTAAGAGACGCATAGCACTATGCATTTTTGAACTTCTTGGTAAATTGTTGCCAAAGGGGGGGGAATGTATAGATCATAGGCTTTGAGAGAGTGTTTTGCTTCTTTGCCTCTCTTGCTTTTGGTTGAACTTTATTGTGTGCTTGGTTGATACTTTATGTCTGTGTGTGAGATACTTGTTTGATCATGTGTTTGATCATATGCTACTTTAATGCTTGCTTGGATGATATTATCTCTTATATCCCATATATGATGATTCACTTTGCTTGGTGATGAGTGCATGCTTTTAATTTCCATCATTTTGAGCACTCCACCAAGATGTATGTGACATGGAAGAGTAACCCATGATCCTAATTGATTGTGCATTTGCATTCAAAAACAAATTTTAAATAATGCGCAAATTTAGGGGAGCTCTTGCATATCACATACTTCTCAATGCGAGGATGTATTTCAATCTTATGATCATTTGTCGAAGCTTTGATTTATATGTGTCATCAATTACCAAAAAGGGGGGGACTGAAAGTGCAACTATCCCTGGGTGGTTTTGGTAATTCCTAACAACATATAGCTCATTGAGCTAATGCTATTTCAAGATAAATATTTCAGGAAAGCTCAATGATTGGCATGGCATGGATTTGGAATATGGACCCCTCAAAATGCTAAGGACAAAAGATTGGCTCAAGCTCTAAATCTCAAGACTCTACATTTTACTTTTAGTGATCCAAGATCACATTGAGTCCATAGGAAAAGCCAGTACTATTAAAAGGGGATGAGGTGTTGCTTAATGGGTTGCTTGCTCAAAATGCTTAGTGATATGCTCAAAAAACCCTCAACCACTTTCTCATATCCACATATGTCCCAAACAAAAAGTCAAACTCGGCCCCATCGAAACATTCTATCCGGCACCACCGAGTTCACTTGACATAGCCACTGCCACAAACCCTAGTCACTTCGGTCCCACCGATAGGGATCTCGGTCTCACCGAAATGGGATTGCAAACTCTCTGTTTCCCTTCGTAACGTTTCGGTCCAACCGAGATGAGCGATCGGTCCCACCGAGTTTGCAATGCAAACTCTCTGTTTCCCCTTTGTAACGTTTCAGTCTCACCGAGATGAGCGAATCGGTCCCATCGAGTTTGCCTGACCAACTCTCTGGTTAGCTTATTACCAAAATCGGTCCCACCGAGTTTGTGTAATCAATCTCACCGAGATTATGTTATGCCCTAACCCTAATGAAATCGGTCCCACCGAGTTGACATGTCGGTCCCACCGAAAATCCTAACGTTCACATTTTGAACTAAATCGGTCTGACCAAGTTTCATTATTCGGTCCCACCAAGTTTGGCAATTTGTGTGTAACGGTTAGATTTTGTGTGGAGGCTATATATACCCCTCCACCCACTCTTCATTCGTGGAGAGAGCCATCAGAACAAGCCTAGACTTCCAGCATACATTTTCTGAGAGAGAACCACCTACTCATGTGTTGAGACCAAGATATTCCATTCCAACCATATGAATCTTGATCTCTAGCCTTCTCTAACCTGCTTTCCACTCAAATCATCTTTCCACCAAATCCAAATCTGTGAGAGAAAGTTGAGTGTTGGGGAGACTATCATTTGAAGCACAAGAGCAAGGAGTTCATCATCAACACACCATCTATTACCTTTTGGAGAGTGGTGTCTCCTAGATTGGTTAGGTGTCACTTGGGAGCCTCCATCAAGATTGTGGAGTTGAACCAAGGAGTTTGTACGGGCAAGGAGATTGCCTACTTCGTGAAGATCTATCCTAGTGAGGCAAGTCCTTCGTGGGCGATGGCCATGGTGGGATAGACAAGGTTGCTTCTTCGTGGAGCCTTCGTGGGTGGAGCCCTCCGTGGACTCACGCAACCGTTACCCTTCGTGGGTTGAAGTCTCCATCAACGTGGATGTACGATAGCCGCACCTATCGGAACCACGCCAAAAATCTCCGTGTCTACATTTCGTTTGCTCCCTCCAAACTTCTCCCTTTACCTTCATGTGCAATGTTTTACATTCCGCAGCTATACTCTTAGACTTGCATGTGTAGGTTGTTTGCTTGACTAGTGCAAAGTTGCTAAAATCTGCCAAGACTTAAAATGGGGAAAAGGCTAGATTTTTATTTGGTCAAGTAGTCTAATCACACTCCCCCTCTAGACATACTTTCGATCCTACAAGTGGTATCAGAGCTTCGGTCTCCATTTGCCATGATTTCCATAGCTTTTGGTGATCATAGCCTTGGTCTCACAACCTAGGAGGGTATGGCATCTAGCGAGGGAAATTACCACCGTAGAGGTCCTTACTTTGATGGTACCAATTTTGCTAGTTGGAGCACAAGACGAAAATGCATATTCTTGGACATAACCCCGCCGTTTGGGCTATTGTGTGTATTGTCTTGCAAGCTGAATTCTTTGATGGGAGAGAACCAAACCATGAAGCTACGGTGGAAGAGTTGAAGATGCTGCAATACAATGCTCAAGCTTGTGATATTCTCTTCAACGGATTGTGCCCTGAAGAATTCAAAAAAAAAAAATCAGCCGTCTTGAGAATGCAAAGGAAATTTGGGATACTTTGATTGACACTACAAAAAAATACACTTCCGTGATGATACATGTTTGTCACAGTAGGTCGCATTTTCTGTCATGCATGTACATCCATGACGATTTTATGACAGAATCAAGATAGTCATACCTGTGCTGTCGTAGAAGTGTTCCATGACATTACCAAAATTATCATCATGGAAGTGTCCACTTCCATGATGATAAATCCCGCGTCACAGAAGTGCTTTCGTCAAGGGTGACCGACACGTGGCATCCACCGTAACAGAACGCCGTTAAGCTATCGGGTCGGGTTTTGGATCTGATAACCCGTTAACAGCCCCTACCAATGGGGATTTTCCACGTGTAAAATCATCATTGGCTGGAGGAAACACGTGTCGGCTCATCGTTGGGACAGATGTCATCCACTCATTGGACAGAAGGCGCCTATGATACGTCGACACGTGGCACGGCCCAACAGAGGCCCATTCCCGTGAAAAGGCCGGCCCGTTTGACTTGGTCAAAAGGTGGCGGGCCGGCCCATGTAAAGCCTGTTAACGGCCTGTTCGCATATAGCCCATTTACAGCCCGCTAACCCAAGGCCCGTTATGCCCTATCCGAATTAGGCCCAGTAGCGTCATCTGGGCCACCCAATATCATTCCAGCCCGTTTTCACTTCTGGCCAATGTATGGCCCATGACGTCTTTCGGCCCATATGAGGCCCTATGTAACTCTTGGCCTATTAACGACCCGTGGTGAAACTGGCCCGTAATGAACAGTGTATCACTTTACACCCATTAACGGCCCGTGGTGAAAACTGGCCCGTAATGAACAGTGTATCACTTTATACCCATTAACGGCCCGTTATTCCGTTGGGCCGTTTCCAGCCCATGTTATCTTTCGGCCTTCTCAGAGCCCATTTATTCTTGGGCTCATTTCCAGCATTCGTTTACTTACGGCCCATTACTGTCATTTTCTACTTGTGGGCCAAATTCAGCCCGTGGTTACAGTCGGCCCGTTTGTGGTCCGTTAATACGTTGGGCCGTTTTCATAGCATCATCAAATACAGCCTATTAACGATGGCCCGTTATGGTCGGCCCATGAACGGACGATTCCAACTCTAGCCCGTTTACGGCCATAATGCGGCCTGTTATTGGCCCATGTTTGGCCAATCGATCATACTGCCCGTATAAGGCCCATTGATGATACGGCCTGTAGAAGGCCCATTGTTTCTACGGCCCGTAGAAGGCCCACTGTTTCTACGGCCCGTAGAAGGCCCACTGTTTCTACGGCCCGTAGGAGGCCCAGTGTCACTACAGTAAATATTAGCCCATGGTTATTGTGGCCTAGTTTTAAAAAATAGGTTATTGCAGCCACTAGCAAACCGCGGAAAAAGAACTGCAATGACTACAAGCAAACAAATAAACAAGACAACAAGGAAATAAATAAGCAAGCAACTTACGCGAGGCTATCACGACTATCACACATATTACATCCACTGGGCATCAAAGTTCGCCACCAGTGCAAATAAACGCGCCGACAAAAGAATATAAAAAACTGAGAGCACTTCAGAAGGCACTAGGCCTGGCCATGTCGGCCCCCCCCAAACAGCTGAAGAAGCTGAGTAGACCTCAGTTATGTCAATGATAGATGCATCAACACTAGATTTAAGGCATGATGGTGTGCACGGCAGTCCTCTGACATCTTCATTGCATCTTTGACTTCAAGTCGGAGCTGAGCTGAAGCAAGCCTTTTCGCTTTAAGTTGAGACTGAAGAAGTCAAATTGATTGTGGCAGCGACTGCACAGAGGTTGTCTCACACCTGCTGGTGAGTAGCTTCAACTCACTGTCTTCATCAAGACAGGACCTTGGGGTCATCTCGCTGTCCTCAAGATGGTTTGGCTCACTATCTTCCCTAAAGTTCTGCCTGGCGTAAGAGATACGAGTCTGAAAGAGAAACAAGGAGACACATAACAGGTTTCACAATTATATAAGCAAATAAATGGATCTGTTCTGCATAAGAAACATGTTTTTACAACTACAATTTGAAACTGGTAGTTGTTGCAAACATCCAATCAGATGTAAACATCAAAGCAAACAGCAGTGGAGGAAATGATGCCTATCCAAATCTATACTAGAACAAAGTTTGAAGGCTTGAGAAGGATGAACTTACATTACATGTTAACACGGGCTGGACAAAGCCCTTCTCCATGTTGATGGAAGGATAATTCAATAAATCCCTCAAAGAAAATGCTTTATAAGCGTTGCCATTATTCTACATTTTGCAAAGAGTAAATATAGATCAAATAATATTGGAAGAAACAGAGGATAATGAAGCTCAGGTGTAGACTGATGATACATAATCAAATAGCAATTAATTAAGTACAGCGTTACAAGGAAAAGGGAGAGAGGTACTGACAAGAGCAATGTAGAGCCCATTATTGTTTTGAGATCGTATGATCCTTTGAGCAAGGAGATTCATCTGAAATTAGTTTTCATACAAGAGAGAAGGTAAGGCACAAGCAGAAATTTAGGAGTTCAAATTTTGAATTTATATCATAGACAGTACCTGACGCTGGGCTCCCAGCAGTTCTAATACGGGTTTGGCCACTGGAGTAGGGGTAAAGTGTGGTACAGTTGGGCCTGTGTTTTCTGTGGCTGCTGATCTATCTGATTTAACAGGTATCACTACCTTTTCCAAATACCTAGTTTGTACTCCTTGAGGATCTGCAGTCACCCTCTTCCTTTTGGACATCTATTACGAAAGAACAACATTTGACTGGAAAAACATAGTGTGACGACACATGGAATAGGTACAGAAAATGGATAGGTATGGCATATACTCATATATGATGCTTAAACTAAGTAGATGGTGTAACAAAGTAGAAGTTATGCAAGAGGTCAGATGCAAAATATGTGCGACCAATACAACTTTGCAAAGTTAGAGCAAGCACCTTGATGGGTGAATAAGATAGGCCATCCTCCACCATGCCAAGTTTGTTAGCCAGTGGATCGTTCCGCAATATTCCTCTCGTGCGCCCATTCTCATATTCATTTTGATAATGTTCAATATCTGACATGCATGAACATAAAAACAAGTGAGATTTTCTTTGTAATGCAGAAGTGATTCTAATCCAATACTGCCTCCCTGTAAACCCCTTTGTGCTATCTCTGCAATTCTTTTAAAAGATGCCATGCATGCTGTAATTTGTTGTGTGCATTAATATAATGTGGCCTACTACTCAAAATATGAGAGCTCCAGAAGTGATGACACTTCGCAGATGATAGCTTCAACATATAGTAAAGAAGAACAAGTCGACCTGACCTGACAGATTCAAAATATACTAAGGGAGAACAACTCGACCTGACCAGTTGACCGCAAGAGAAGAGTATCATCTTAAAGAAGAGCAGAAGAGCAAGCAGATTGAAGATATTACAAGTCTTTCAATACAATGTCGGTTGGCCACCCATGATGAACCAGAGCGCACAGAGAAATACTATTCTTTCCGGTCTCTCCATATGTGGCTCACATGCATTTCGAAACTAAAGTAGGAACATTTAGCTAACCAATTAAACATCTCTCAGTTTTACTAATATCAGCAATAATATCAGATATGAATTTGTACAACTAAGCTTGTTTAGCTCAATGGGTGGAGCGGTGCTATTACGGTACGAACCACGTAGGCTGATTGTGGTCATCATAAAATGGGGAAAACATAAGCATGATGAGTACAGTGTTGACCGTGGCAGTGGGATGGCAGATCTGAAGCTGCAAACCGCGCAAAGGGTAGTTAGCAACCGATGTTTGCTTTGAAATAACAACTAAGATTTGGTATGGACAAGAAAGTACGGTCAACAAGTGACAAAGAAATGCAATTATGCTGTCTCTCTATATGTCGCGACATGCATTTGGAAACTCAAGTGGGACCTTTAGCTAACCAATTAAATGTGTCGGTTAACTAATATCAGTATCATATCACAATCATATTTGAACAACTAAGCTTTCGAATTCTGAGTGTTGTGTTGTTTAGCTTGAAGGGTGGAGTAATGCTAGTACGACAAAAAGCACCTACGCAGATCATAGTAGAGTAGATAAAAGGGGAAAACCCTAAGCATCAAGAGAAAAATCAGGAAAGTGGAACTAGCTGGACCAGTGGGTGGCGCACATGATTTTCGAAATGAATATAGGAATATTAGGTGACCAATTAAACATTCTCTGTTTTAGTGATATGAGCATCATATCAGATTCGTATTTCAACACGTAAGCTTTGGGTTGAGGTCTTGAGGAGCAGTGCTAGCACGACACGAAGCACCTACGATGATGGTAGTGAATATAAAGGGGGGAAACCATAAGCTTTACGAGTATAGTGCCCGTGCCATGGCGGATCTGAAGGTGCAAACCGGACAAAGCTACTTCGCAACCAATGTTTGCTTTCAACTAGCCACTATGATTTGGTACGGACAAGAAAAGTACAGTAAACAAATTACGATCTATTTTCCGGGTGAGATCAATAACTTAAGCACATATGGAAAAGTACCACCTCTCTTGCGACGTCGTGTAGGCCTATGCTGATACGTTGAGGGTGCTGTGGGTGCGATGGCTGTCGGCGGCAGGGAAGAAGACTTTAGACGGCAGACGGCCGGGTCAGGGGATATATCCTGTTGCCGTTGACGAGGCGGTCGTAGGAGCGGCAACGGCAAGGTGGACGATGGCGCCGATGAAGCGAGAGGAGGCGATGAAAGGATCCTGGTCCAGCGCCGTGGATGAGAGACGTCCATCTCTTGCAGTGGACAACGGGGTAGGGGTAGCGGCTTCGGCAAGGTGGAGGATGGGGTGGCGGACGGAGGAGGCTGGCCACAGTGCGGAGGTTGTCGTGCCGCCGACGGTGTATGAATGGGGAAATGGAGGGGAGGGGGGGATCTCAAACTTTGGGACGCGCTTCTCTGAAATGGGGGAAAGTTACGAACTTATCCCCCGTTTAAAATTTCAGACATCGCGTTGGTTGGGGATAGGACGGTAATCTCACATCTCCCAAATATTTGCCGGTAACTATTTCGGGTGAGGAGAGGATGTTTTGCCTCCCACGGTTGGCGCCCACGGTGTATGAACGAGGCTGACAGGTACGGCGGTTGTGTCACGTCTGATGGAAGTTACACATCTGCCCCTATTTAAAATATTAGCCTACATCGATTTCGGACGAGGAGAGTTTGTTTTGCCGCCCATCGTGTATGAATGGGGAAATGGAGGAAGAGACACATGTCTTTCAGACAAGCTTGAATCAAATGTGTTTTGCCGCCCACGTTTGGCGCCCACCGTGTCTGAATGGGCTCAGAGGCCGTCGTGTCACGTCTAATTGAAGTTACTAGTCTACCCCTATCGACAGCAGTGTAAATCCGGTCGATAAGGATGTCAAGTGTCAGGGGTAGACAGTAATTTCCATCTCGCAAACACTTGCTTCGGGCAGCCCACAAATTTTAGTGGGTGTTTAGCCGCTTCGTTCAAAACTTGGGAGAATTAGCATTCACGTTTGCCCTGGGACCTGGCAAACTAAATTCAAATCCAATTTGTATTCGATTACGAATATCCACAGAAAATTATACGTTTTGTTATTTATTTCTTCAAAACCACAACAAAGATTTATTCCACCTTTATATATGATTATGATTTAGAAATGTCGTGATCTTCGAATTCAGTAGGTTGGATACACTCTGAGTCAAACAGTTATTTCATCCAATACAATATGCTCACACGAAAAACAGTTCACCTTATGTCAATCATACAAGTACTGAGGATTACCTCGCCTAAAATATTCGGATCATTACAACACATGGACAACATAGGGGGTCTTGCAACATAATCCATTCAGAGACATGACACAACATGCAAGTACAATAATCTAATGACAATTTCAACTGGTATCTAAAGAAGAACCGGGATTACCTTGGGCTTCAGATAGCAGAAACAGCAGGACCTCCTCCGTCTTCAAATGCAACATTCTTACTTCCTCCAATTCTTGGGTTGCTTGCATAATGCGTGCCGCTAATTCCGTAATTTCCAGCCTCAAGATAAAGATTACCTCATTCATGGCAGCCACACCATATCTTTCTGCCTCTAGTAGAGCCTCAAGCACTATAATATCTGTGCTCAGACTGCTCTCCGGCGGTGTTGCCTCTGAACTGCTACCATCTGGTAACATGGATGGCGCACTGCTTCCACAAATAGATTCTGGGGTTGTACATTGTGTCCTAGTGTGAACGGCATCCTGAAAGGTTTCCGCTGGACATCAATAAGAGATAGTTATCGTATGATCCAGGCAGTAAGCTTACATGGTAAACGATGGACGAATTATTGCCGAGCATGGCAAACTATATTTAAATGGTTCGAAGCAGCATCAGCCGAAAAGAAATTAAAATGGTAAGATGAAACTAGGGATGTAAGTGGCAAATAAACGACATCCGCCAGTCCCATCTAGTTAGTTTTTGCTACCTCCCTAGTTCATTTTCCTCAAAAAACAAAAACTCTTTTGAACTATCATACCACTAGTGGACTTTAATCGGGATTAAACGGGACCCAGTTGACATCCCTAGTTGAAAGGGAGTGTACAACCGCTATATTTAAGTTGCCAAGGCATCTAAGCAGTTGAAATAATCTGAGAAAGCACTTAACAGTGTGGCCTCATATAAACTACGAAGACAGTCTTGTGATGAAGTTGAGAGGAAAAGTTAAGGACTCAAATGAAATAGGCATGCATTTCTTTACGATAGTACAGCAGGCACTGCTGACATATTGGCCAACTCAGGTATAGCGTAACAACAAATAAGCATTCGAATCAAGCAATACAGCAAAGCAGACAACTGAACTATTTGTAATTCGGTAGGATTACACGTTGAGGGCACAAGCCAAGAAAGCAGCCCACTCGCATTACATTTCACATGTACTAAAACAGACTGGCTTACCATATGTTGTTGTGAAGCCTAGCTGTTGTTGCAATGTTCTTTGAAGATATCGTCAGCATCCCGTGGTTACAAATCTAGTTGTTGTAGTTTATTCTGCACCATCTATTTAGGTAAAATTAATTTTAATCGCATGCACTGGTCCGAATTGATCATCAATGGTTCATCTAAACTAATGAAAGAAGGGTGTGTGCATACATGACAATATATCTGCTTCCCTCTATTTTTATGCTTGTTCGAGGTGCCAGCCCCAAAAGAACAAATATTTTGCTTGTTGGGGTTGGCAGCTCCATAATTAATAGAAGCATCAAATTAGTCATGCAACTTGGGAAGATCAAGAACACACAAACAAGTAATGAACAGAGGCTCGGAGCAGTGATGTAATAGCTAGCATCAGAAAATGTAGGGTAAAACGAACAAAAAGCAGCGGAACCACATGCTAGTTTGCTGATGTGTAATTAAGCATAGAGAACATTAAGCAGTTTGATGGAACCAACAGGTGGCATCAGAACAAAACTAAAGCATATTAACTATATGTGCACTGGTATGTAATTTAGCACATGTAACATGTTCACTGCCAGAAGTATGGCCCTACAGGTGCAAGCAGAATAACGCGTCTCATGAAAAACTGAATGATGCCCTGAAGAAATTCAAAGGTGCGGTGCTTATGCTAGGAAAGTGAACGTAGGCGCCGGCCGTTGGATAATATTACCTGATTCTCGGCGGCGTATGGGTATCGTTGTCATACTTGATAGCTAAGGATCGTCGATGGTGCTCGTGTTGCGGTTGAGTTTGGGCCGGCTGTCGTCGTCGCTGAAGCGGCTCCGGTGCTACAGTTGCGGCACCTGTCGACATACAAGAAAGCTCATTGTGGTAAGTGAACAGTTGCACGATAAAGAGAAAAACCGAAGGAGTACAAATCGAAATAACCTGATGAGGCTGCGGCGTCGGTAAAGCAGGGCCAGTGGAGTTGAATATGGCGTCCGTGGAGCGGGTCCAGTGCAGTGGACGAAGGCTTCGGTGGGTGTGTTGTGCAGTGCTTTCGGTGAGGCGGATCTGTTGCGGCGGACGAGGGCTTGTATGAAGGGCCAGCGAAGGGGCGGACGAGGGAGTCAGTGAAGGGCCTACGCTGTGGTGGACGAGGGCGCCGGTTAAGCAGATCCGGTGCGGTGGACCATGATGGCGGTCAAGGAGATCTGGAGCGGTGGACAAGCCAGTCGCTGAAGTGGCTCCGGTGAAGTGGTGAGTTGGCAGTTGGGGGTTCCAAGGTGCGGAAGGTAGATCCCGCGGGGTGTGAGGTCCACCACTGCAGCGGAGAACTAGATTCGGTGGCTTGCCGTGGTTGGGGGGGGTCGGGGAGGGGCTCTGGGGAAGAATGTTGGGGCAAAGAGGGGAAAACAATGGAGTTACCAAAGCAGCCCTTTTCCTTTCATGTGGCAGGGGTAAAACAGGAATATCGCAGGGCTAAACTTTCGGGCGCGTGATATTTCGATGTGAGCGGGAAGTTTGAAAGCTTTTAGCGCCTAAAATTATAAGTATTCTGCTCTCGTACGGCCGACTATGATATCATGACCGACAATTTGTTTGTTTTGCACGCAAAAAAAAGTGCAAGTTTTGAAAATCAATGTCTCCAACTCGAAACTTAGATTGTCCATTCAATTCAAATATGGATCATTGAGCTACTACAAGCAAATACCATCATACGGTCCAATTCAAATGAAATTCCAAATGTGTTTATCCTAAATATGATGACAAAATCAAAAATGTGTATGTGTAGGAATAAAGTGGATGATTATAAAGTTTGAACATGCCCGTATGTGTATATCTCTAGGTTTGATATATGAATTTGAAATCACGAAATCCCGGCTTAAAAAATGTACCTCCGTTTAAATGAATTACAAAAGCTAATGATGGAGTCGAATTCCAAAATTCCAGTCTTAGGTTTGTAATTCTAGTACATCAAGGTATATCACGCATGTTCAAAAGTATCGTTATCTCATAGTACAAACTGTGAAACAAATTGATCAACCATGAGTGCACAATATCTCAATTACGCTAAAGTCCCTCAAATATAGACACCTCACTCTTTATCTTAAGTCAACCCCCCCCCCCCACCACCACACACACACACACACACATAGAGAAGTCGTTCTCTCCCCCAAACACCAACACACGAGCACATTAACACCCCTCTCTCTTGTAAAGTCCGGACCCCAACATAGGTCTCTATCACTTTGTCTCTCGAAGTCTCGGGCATGCACACATCTCTTCCCTCACTCTCTAGGTCTCCTGCTATCTCTCTTACCCAAGCACACGCACTATGTAGAGTGTATATTTCCCATACACACAAAACGTCGCCCCCAAACGTCTATCTCCCTAGTTATGTGGTTCTCGCGCACTCACCTCACAAACCACCCCTACTGCAAACAAGCACACTTTGTCTCCTTGTGCACCACTCTCCTCTTTCTATCTCTCCCACATGCAGACCCGCCCCAGCTCCTTCCCTGTATACATATATGTCGCGACTCTTTGCATAGATCCCTAATGTATAATCGTTCTCGATTTCACACATTGTTCTCTACACCATCTATTCTAGATCTCTCATGAAGTCCCTATCACACACACGATGACTCGCTTCCCTTGCGTCTCCGTTCATAGGCCAATTTCGGAAAACATCAACATTGTATCCCTATCTATACGCCATTTATGGACACAAACGACCCCTCTCGCCCCCTCTCTTCCTCTCTCTCTCTCTCTCTCTCTCTCTCCGTCGCTAGCTCTCTCTTTCTCTCGCTCTCACACCCCTCTCCCACACACACACTCGATGTCTCTTCCAAATAGTCTGCTCCCCCCGCCCGCACCCGTGCTACCTCGCTACTACACATGTCACACCATTCCCCCTTCCCTTATACTAGGTTTACATCATCAGTGGTCTCTCTACTCCACATACACTCTCTCCCTCTCACACACAAACGCGTGCACAAACACACACAGACACACACAAACACCCATTTATCTGGATCTTCATCTCTCCTCATGTCCGCATGTGTATCTCACACACTCACTCTCTAATTATGTATATGTGTCTCCACGTTACACAACACAAAGCCCCATGTACATGTCTCTCTCTATCCTCCACACACATAGACACAAAGAATCTGTTATCATTGCCTCAGTCTCTAACATATCACACACGCACACTGTCTCTCTCTCTCTCTCTCTCTCTCGCAAACACGCTCAACAAGGGTTTCCCCGTGAATAACTTACCGTCTATTCATCAACAGTCGTGGCAGTACGGCGAACACGAGACGTGAAAAAGAATAAATCTACACGTGCTTAGACCACCTAGTATGACTACTAGGACTAGAGCAAGCCAAAAAGCGTGCCGCCGTCACCCCCTCCTTGTCGACGACGGGAAAATCTTTGTTTTACACAGTCGAGAAGTCATTGTGCTAAGGCCCCACATGCCGAGGCGTTGAATAGAATGTAGATGCTAGTTTACGGAAGCAAGTATCGATAATACGTTTGTATCTCCATACTTACATTTCTTCTCTTATAAAAAAATGAGTTGGTGATGATGGTACGTGTGCCATCTTGCAATATAGACCGTCCGATCTATATCTGACGGATGGAAATTAAACTAAAAGATACCCGCACCCCTCTCCACATTTGCAGACAAGGCCTTCCCTCGTTCATCCTTATCTCCAACAAACCTCATTGTTGAGAAATTAAGAAAGGAAGCCTCTGGAACAAACTGGCCTGGTGGCCGCTGCCGGCGTTGTCAATCCCCATACCTCCGCTCAGTCCGACCACCAACCACCACCACACCCCACTCCTCTTCACCTTATCTCATATTTCTTGAGATATCATTAGTTTTTACACATGGGATTACTCCCGCAAGGGTCAATCACAACAAGTGTTTTATAAAAAAATGCATCTTGATGTTCCGTGCAATGCACAGATCTTGCTAGTACTCCTACACAAGACTAAGTTGGTGATGCTGGTGTGTCTGCCATCCGTCGTTTCTGACCATTAGATCTACATCTAATGATTGTGAGGTAAGTTGTTGCCTCTTCTCGCCAACATCCCACTTGTCTACCAATTTGCAGAAAAACCCATAATTAGTATCTTAAAACCAACCACATCCCTCCCTGACCTCACCAAAACAGCCCAAGGAATATATTCTAATTGAAACATAATATATCTCTAGTGACATATGTATATCAAAATTAGAGTGTTTTGTACCAAGTTTGTGAATAAGTATTATTCTAATTATGATTCGTTGCAACGGACATGAACATTGCTAGTATTTCCAACCATGCATTTTTTCCTAGTATTCCATAGTTTCGAGTTTTCCATCAAGATATTAGTCACTCATGGTTGATATTTACTTTCAATCATGTACACATATGCACTATGTAACTACCCTTGCTTATTGGCTTCCAAAGCTTAACTTTCACTCCTACTTACAATATGTAGAGTATTTAACAAAAAACTACCACTTTCAACCAGCCCTAGGAAGAATCTATTGTACAAAAAATAGCAAAAACATACCCAAAATTTCTTAATCCACGCCAAAAACTACCTAGTACTCCTACCGATTAGGTTCGTTTAAACCCATTTATGACAGGGTTGGCCCACACGTCCGTGCTGGCGAGGCAGCTTAAACCAACACATTTTGTTTGACCATTGACACGAGGGACCCACATCTGACCTTCTATCCTGTTATTCCCCCTCAAATCATTATTTTTCCTGAACATTACTTCAAACAGTACTGATGCGTGTTTGTCGGTGGCGCCGGTGATGAGCGAGTTGGCCGCCGCTCCACCGGACGGGCCGGACGCTGCGCTGGCCTCCGCACGGGTTTGTAGGCTGGCCCGAGCGTTACTCACGAGCGAGCAAGCCGCCGCGCTGGCCTTCGCTCGAGCCAGATGGCTGGCCTTAGCGCGGCGCGCGCGAGCAAGCCGCCGCGCTGCCGTGCCAATCTAGCTAGCAAACCTTGCAGACAAGCAGCTGGACGGAACTATCTTGGCTAGCTAGCGGCGGCGAGCGCCGGACGGAGCTGGCATCTGGGCTGCCGCAACATGGGCTCCGCACCGCCGGCGGTTTTGACCTCGCCTTCTGCCGGCGGCGGTAGCTGCGTCCCATGGCCGAGGATGACTAGGTGGACGGGCCGGAGGTAGGAGGTCACTCAAGGATTTTTGTTGGTAAGAGCATGTACAATGGTTGATAAGGTAGTCTTATCTTATGTCTGCCACGTATGCAAGTGGTAGTAGTTTCTTGGCATTTTAGTGGTTTCTTGCATTATTAGAGCACGTACAATAGAGCTGAGTCAGCGGGCTATAAGAAATAAACTAGTATATTTCTGCTTAGTTGGAGGAAAGAGAAGAGGAGAGAGAAGGTAAGCGGGCTCTTCGTGAAGAGCCAGCTCTAGCATGTGCTCCTAGGCACTTTGTGAGAATGAGAAGTGGGCCACATAATAAAAAAGTAGTACACTCTTTTGATCTATTATTGTACATGTTGGCTATAAGATGGGCTGTAGATGACATGGCACTGGCTTATAGCCAGCAGCTGGCTATACTATTAACCATGCTCTTAGGGGTTTCTTGTAAGGAACAATGTACGTACTACTAGCGACAAAAGGCGATTCTAGGTTGCGTTGTACTCCAACGAGTACTACTAGTGGTCGCGGGAGTGTATACCTCATTTTGTGGGTTCGATCCCGGCCGAACGCACGGCGACCTTTTTTTTAAAATAGTACTACTACACTTTGCTGCGAGCCAATATTTTACACGGGTAGTTTGAGTTTTGAAGTCAAACGGACGTGCGGCCCCACAATCTGGGTGCACTGGACAGCCTAGCCACATGAACGGGTTTTCCTTCCCACCATCCCGTGGCTCGCGTGCTCGCCCTAGCCGCACCTCGCTTGCAGCTTCCAGCTAGTAGCATATTTAAACTAGCGCCTCCCAATTAAGCCCGAGGAGCCGGAAAAGCCTAGCGGGGCATTGGGAACTGTGCAATATGGCTCTGTACGTAAAATGCTCTACTACTACTCTGTAGCTTGTGGCGTTGCACGCATGGACTTCACTCCATTATCGGCTCTACTATAAAAGAAATTCCTCTTGACGTGTTTTTTTGAAAAGGAGGCAAAAGCTTTGCTTCATCTCATTCATAAAGAAGGAACTACTAACAAAGTTCGACGAGATCCATTACACCTCCACAAATGGAAGCGAAAAGCCTAGTCTCGCAGTATCAAATAACTCAAATGTTCTGCCCCCGCAGTAACCGTCGCTGATAAACAGGCTGCTAGTGTGTGCGTGAGAGGAGCGGCTGAGTAGGCCAGCTACGTGAGAGGAGCGGCTGAATAGAGCACCGAGAGTACCCACTAGGCCACTACGCAGGTGTACTTCCCCTGCATTGATAGTACAACGATGGTTCTAGAGAACAGTAGTACCCTCCACTTCCAACTATAGCTCCTTGGCCCCGAGATTCAAGAGTTCAAAACTGGTGCACTATACTAGACTAGACTAGAAGTACAGTACATCGCACTACTAGTTGAGAAAAGTAGTACTAGTACTGCTACAGTACGAGTACGTACTCCTCCGTCACATAATGTAAGACGTTTTTTGACACTAGTTGGCATGTACAAAAAATGGCAAAAACATACCCAAAATTTCTTAATCCACGCCAAAAACTACTACCTAGTGCCAAAAATTCCTTACTAGTGCTATTATTTACAGTATAATGCAATCCCATAACGTTCCATAATGCTAGTACTAGTAGTAAATAATAGCCTCACCCCTTCGCTGAGGAATGATCTACAGTTGGAAGGGACGAGGCCCTGCGGTTACTACGCTCTTATCTCCTCCTCGCCAGTTCCCCTCCCCCCGAAGAGAAGGCAGTTCGTCGCTGCTCCCATGGATTCGCCAGGCGGTTCTCCTCCTCGTCGGGGCTGGGAGACCTTGGACGACGATCCTCTGGGAGAAATCGCACGCCGCTCCGACGTCCTCACCGCCGCAAGACTCGGTGCTTCCTGCACCAACTTTTTCAAGATGCTGCTTAAACAGGCTTGGGAAAAGGCCATGCTTGTTGGTCTTGAAGGAAATATGCCCTAGAGGCAATAATAAAGTTATTATTTATTTCCTTATATCATGATAAATGTTCATTATTCATGCTAGAATTGTATTAACCGGAAACATAATACATGTGTGAATACATAGACAAACAGAGTGTCACTAGTATGCCTCTACTTGACTAGCTCGTTGATCAAAGATGGTTATGTTTCCTAGCCATAGACATGAGTTGTCATTTGATTAACGGGATCACATCATTAGGAGAATGATGTGATTGACTTGACCCATTCCGTTAGCTTAGCACTCGATCGTTTAGTATGTTGCTATTGCTTTCTTCATGACTTATACATGTTCCTATGACTATGAGATTATGCAACTCCCGTTTACCGGAGGAACACTTTGTGTGCTACCAAACGTCACAACGTAACTGGGTGATTATAAAGGTGCTCTACAGGTGTCTCCAAAGGTACTTGTTGGGTTGGCGTATTTCGAGATTAGGATTTGTCACTCCGATTTTCGGAGAGGTATCTCTGGGCCCACTCAGTAATACACATCACTATAAGCCTTGCAAGCATTGTGACTAATGAGTTAGTTGCGGGATGATGTATTACGGAACGAGTAAAGAGACTTGCCGGTAACGAGATTGAACTAGGTATCGAGATACCGACGATCGAATCTCGGGCAAGTAACATACCGATGACAAAGGGAACAACGTATGTTGTTATGCGATCTGACCGATAAAGATCTTCGTAGAATATGTGGGAACCAATATGAGCATCCAGGTTCCGCTATTGGTTATTGACCGGAGAGGTGTCTCGGTCATGTCTACATAGTTCTCGAACCCGTAGGGTCCGCACGCTTAACGTTACGATGACAGTTATATTATGAGTTTATATGTTTTGATGTACCGAAGGTTGTTTGGAGTCCCGGATGTGATCACGGACATGACGAGGAGTCTCGAAATGGTCGAGCCATAAAGATTGATATATTGGAAGCCTATGTTTGGACATCGGAAGTGTTCCGGGTGAAATCAGGATTTTTCTGGAGTACCGGGAGGTTACCGGAACCCCCCGGTAACTTAATGAGCCTTAGTGGGCCTAGGTGGAAGAGAGGAGAGGAGGCCAGGGCAGGGCCGCGCGCCCCTCCCCCCAGTCCGAATAGGACAAGGAGAGGGGGGCAGCGCCCCCCTTCCTTCCTCCCCTCCACCTCTTCCCCCTTTCTCTCCTAGTCCAACATGGAAAAGGGGGGAGTCCTACTCCCGGTAGGAGTAGGACTCCTCCTGGCGCGCCTCTCCTCTAGGCCGGCCGAACCCCCCTTGCTCCTTTATATACGGGGGTAGGGGGCACCTCTAGACACAATTGATCAACGATCTTTTAGCCGTGTGCGGTGCCCCCCTCCACCATATTACACCTCGATAATATCGTAGCGGTGCTTAGGCGAAGCCCTGCGTCGGTAGAACATCATCATCGTCACCACGCCGTCGTGCTGACGAAACTCTCCCTCAACACTCGGCTGGATCGGAGTTCGAGGGACGTCATCGAGCTGAACGTGTGCTGAACTCGGAGGTGCCGTGCGTTCGGTACTTGATCGGTCGGATCGTGAAGACGTACGACTACATCAACCGTGTTGTGTTAACGCTTCCGCTTTCGGTCTACGAGGGTACGTGGATAACACTCTCCCCTCTCGTTGCTATGCATCACCATGATCTTGCGTGTGCGTAGGAATTTTTTTGAAATTACTACGTTCCCCAACAGTAGCATCCGAGCCTGGTTTTATGCGTTGATGTTATATGCACGAGTAGAACACAAGTGAGTTCAGGGCGATATAAGTCATACTGCTTACCAGCATGTCATATTTTGGTTCGGCGGTATTGTGAGATGAAGCGGCCCGGACCGACATTACGCGTACGCTTACGCGAGACTGGTTTCACCGTTGCGAGCACTCGTTGCTTAAAGGTGACTGGCGGGTGTCTGTCTCTCTCACTTTAGTTGAACCGAGTGTGGCTACGCCCGGTCCTTGCGAAGGTTAAAACAACGCCAACTTGATAAACTATCGTTGTGGTTTTGATGCGTAGGTAAGAACGGTTCTTGCTAAGCCCGTAGCAGCCACGCAAAACTTGCAACAACAAAGTAGAGGACGTCTAACTTGTTTTTGCAGGGCATGTTGTGATGTGATATGGTCAAGACATGATGCTATATTTTATTGTATGAGATGATCATGCTTTGTAACCGAGTTATCGGCAACTGGCAGGAGCCATATGGTTGTCGCTTTATTGTATGCAATGCAATCGCCATGTAATTGTTTTACTTTATCACTAAGCGGTAGCGATAGTCGTAAAAGCAATAGTTGGCGAGACGACAACGATGCTACGATGGAGATCAAGGTGTCGCGCCGGTGACGATGGTGATCAAGACGGTGCTTCGGAGATGGAGATCACAAGCACAAGATGATGATGGCCATATCATATCACTTATATTGATTGCATGTGATGTTTATCTTTTATGCATCTTATCTTGCTTTGATTGACGATAGCATTATAAGATGATCTCTCACTAAAATTTCAAGATAAAAGTGTTCTCCCTGAGTATGCACCGTTGCGAAAGTTCTTCGTGCTGAGACACCATGTGATGATCGGGTGTGATAGGCTCTACGTTCAAATACAACGGGTGCAAAACAGTTGCACACGCGGAATACTTAGGTTAAACTTGACGAGCCTAGCATATGCAGATATGGCCTCGGAACACTGAGACCGAAAGGTCGAGCGTGAATCATATAGTAGATATGATCAACATAGTGATGTTCACCATTGAAAACTACTCCATTTCACGCGATGATCGGTTATGGTTTAGTTGATTTGGATCACGTAATCACTTAGATGATTAGAGGGATGTCTAGCTAAGTGGGAGTTCTTAAGTAATATGATTAATAGAACTTAAATTTATCATGAACTTAGTACCTGATAGTATCTTGCTTGTCTATGTTAATTGTAGATAGATGGCCCGTGGTGTTGTTCCGTTGAATTTTAATGCGTTCCTTGAGAAAGCAAAGTTGAAAGATGATGGTAGCAATTACACGGACTGGGTCCGTAACTTGAGGATTATCCTCATTGCTGCACAGAAGAATTACGTCCTGGAAGCACCGCTAGGTGCCAAGCCTGCTGCAAGAGCAACACCAGAAGTTATGAACGTCTGGCCGAGAAAGCTGATGACTACTCGATAGTTCAGTGTGCCATGCTTTACGGCTTAGAACCGGGTCTTCAACGGCGTTTTGAACGTCATGGAGCATATGAGATGTTCCAGGAGTTGAAGTTAATATTTCAAGCAAATGCCTGGATTGAGAGATATGAAGTCTCCAATAAGTTCTACAGCTGCAAGATGGAAGAGAATAGTTCTGTCAGTGAGCATATACTCAAAATTTCTGGGTATAATAATCACTTGATTCAACTGGGAGTTAATCTTCCGGATGATAGCGCCATTGACAGAATTCTTCAATCACTGCCACCAAGCTACAAGAGCTTCGTGATGAACTATAACATGCAAGGGATAAATAAGACAATTCCCGAGCTCTTCGCAATGCTAAAGGCAGCGGAGGTAGAAATAAAAAAGGAGCATCAAGTGTTGATGGTCAATAAGACCACTAGTTTCAAGAAAAAGGGCAAAGGGAAGAAGAAGGGGAACTTCAAGAAGAACAGCAAGCAAGTTGCTGTTCAGGAGAAGAAGCCCAAGTCTGGACCTAAGCCTGAGACTGAGTGCTTCTACTGCAAGCAAACTGGTCACTGGAAGCGGAACTGCCCCAAGTATTTGGCGGATAAGAAGGATGGCAAGGTGAAAAAAGGTATATATGATATACATGTTATTGATGTGTACCTTACTAATGCTCGCAGTAGCACCTGGGTATTTGATACCGGTTCAGTTGCTAATATTTGCAACTCGAAACAGGGGCTACGGATTAAGCGAAGATTGGTTAAGGACGAGGTGACGATGCGCGTGGGAAATGGTTCCAAAGTCGATGTGATCGCCGTCGGCACGCTACCTCTACATCTACCTTCGGGATTAGTATTAGACCTAAATAATTGTTATTTGGTGCCAGCGTTGAGCATGAACATTATATCTGGATCTTGTTTGATGCGAGACGGTTATTCATTTAAATCAGAGAATAATGGTTGTTCTATTTATATGAGTAATATCTTTTATGGTCATGCACCCTTGAAGAGTGGTCTATTTTTAATAAATCTCGGTAGTAGTGACACACATATTCATAATGTCAAAGCCAAAAGATGGAGAGTTGATAATGATAGTGCAACTTATTTGTGGCACTGCCATTTAGGTCATATCGGTGTAAAGCGCATGGAGAAACTCCATAATGATGGACTTTTGGAATCACTTGGCTATGAATCACTTGGTACTTGCGAACCGTGTCTCATGGGCAAGATGACTAAAATACCGTTCTCCGGTACTATGGAGAGAGCAACTAATTTGTTGGAAATCATACATACAGATGTATGTGGTCCGATGAATATTGAGGCTCGTGGCGGATATCGTTATTTTCTCACCTTCACAGATGATTTGAGCAGATATGGGTATATCTACTTAATGAAACATAAGTCTGAAACATTTGAGAAGTTCAAAGAATTTCAGAGCGAAGTTGAAAATCATCGTAACAAGAAAATAAAGTTTCTACAATCAAATTGTGGAGGAGAATTTTAAGTTACGAGTTTGGCCTACATTTGAAACAATGCGGAATAGTTTCGCAACTCACGCCACCCGGAACACCACAACGTAATGGTGTGTCCGAATGTCGTAATCGTACTTTACTAGATATGGTGCGATCTATGATGTCTCTTACTGATTTATCGCTATCGTTTTGGGGTTATGCTTTAGAGACGGCTGCATTCACTCTAAATAGGGCACCATCAAAATCCGTTGAAACGACACCTTATGAACTATGGTTTGGCAAGAAACCAAAGTTGTCGTATCTTAAAGTTTGGGGTTGCGATGCTTATGTGAAGAAACTTCAACCTAATAAGCTCGAACCTAAATCGGAGAAATGTGTCTTCATAGGATACCCAAAGGAGACTGTTGGGTACACCTTCTATCACAGATCCGAAGGCAAGACATTCGTTGCTAAGAGTGGATCCTTTCTAGAGAAGGAGTTTCTCTCGAAAGAAGTGAGTGGGAGAAAAGTAGAACTTGATGAGGTAACTGTACGTGCTCCCTTATTGGAAAGTAGATCATCACAAAAATTAGTTTCTGCGACACCTACACCAATTAGTGAGGAAGTTAATGATAATGATCATGAAACTTCAGATCAAATTATTACTGAACCTCGTTGGTCAACCAGATTAAGATCCGCACCAGAGTGGTACGGTAATCCTGTTCTGGAGGTTATGCTACTAGACCATGACGAACCTACGAACTAGGAAGAAGCAATGGTGAGCCCAGATTCCGCAAAATGGCTTGAGGCCATGAAATCCGAGATGGGATCCATGTATGAGAACAAAGTATGGACTTTGGTTGACTTGCCCGATGATCGGCAAGCCATTGAAAATAAATGGATCTTCAAGAAGAAGACTGACGCTGACGGTAATGTTACTGTCTATAAAGCTCGACTTGTTGCGAAAGTTTTTCGACAAGTTCAAGGGATTGACTACGATGAGACCTTCTCACCCGTAGCGATGCTTAAGTCTGTCCGAATCATGTTAGCAATTGCCGCATTTTATGATTATGAAATTTGGCAAATGGATGTCAAGACTGCATTCCTGAATGGATTTCTGGAAGAAGAGTTGTATATGATGCAACTGGAAGGTTTTGTCGATCCAAAGGGAGCTAACAAAGTGTGCAAGCTCCAGCGATCCATTTATGGACTGGTGCAAGCCTCTCGGTGTTGGAATAAACGCTTTGATAGTGTGATCAAAGCATTTGGTTTTATATAGACTTTTGGAGAAGCCTGTATTTACAAGAAAGTGAGTGGGAGCTCAGTAGCATTTCTGATATTATATGTGGATGACATATTGTTAATTGGAAATGATATAGAATTTCTGGATAGCATAAAGGGATACTTCAATAAGAGTTTTTCAAAGAAAGACCTCGGTGAAGCTGCATATATATTGGGCATCAAGATCTATAGAGATAGATCAAGACGCTTAATTGGACTTTCACAAAGCACATACCTTGACAAAGTTTTGAAGAAGTTCAAAATGGATCAAGCAAAGAAAGGGTTCTTGCCTGTACTACAAGGTGTGAGATTGAGTAAGACTCAATGCCCGACCACTGCAGAAGATAGAGAGAAGATGAAAGATGTTCCCTATGCTTCAGCCATAGGCTCTATCATGTATGCAATGCTGTGTACCAGACCTGACGTGTGCCTTGCTATAAGTTTAGCAGGGAGGTACCAAAGTAATCCAGGAGTGGATCACTGGACAGCGGTCAAGAACATCCTGAAATACCTGAAAAGGACTAAGGATATGTTTCTCATTTATGGAGGTGACAAAGAGCTCATCGTAAATGGTTACGTTGATGCAAGCTTTGACACTAATACGGACGATTCTAAATCGCAAACCGGATACGTGTTTACATTGAACGGTGGAGCTCTCAGTTGGTGCAGTTCTAAGCAAAGTGTCGTGGCGGGATCTATGTGTGAAGCGGAGTACATAGCTGCTTCGGAAGCAGCAAATGAAGGAGTCTGGATGAAGGAGTTCATATCCGATCAAGGTGTCATACCTAGTGCATCGGGACCAATGAAAATCTTTTGTGACAATACTGGTGCAATTGCCTTAGCAAAGGAATCCAGATTTCACAAGAGAACCAAGCACATCAAAAGACGCTTCAATTCCATCCGGGATTTAGTCCAGGTGGGAGACATAGAAATTTGCAAGATACATACGGATCTGAATGTTACAGACCCGTTGACTAAGCCTCTTCCACGAGCAAAACATGATCAGCACCAAGACTCCATGGGTGTAAGAATCATTACTGTGTAATCTAGATTATTGACTCTAGTGCAAGTGGGAGACTGAAGGAAATATGCCCTAGAGGCAATAATAAAGTTAGTATTTATTTCCTTATATCATGATAAATGTTTATTATTCATGCTAGAATTGTATTAACTGGAAACTTGATACATGTGTGAATACATAGACAAATAGAATGTCACTAGTATGACTCTACTTGACTAGCTCGTTGATCAAAGATGGTTATGTTTCCTAGCCATAGACATGAGTTGTCATTTGATTAACGGGATCACATCATTAGGAGAATGATGTGATTGACTTGACCCATTCCGTTAGCTTAGCACTCGATCGTTTAGTATGTTGCTATTGCTTTCTTCATGACTTATACGTGTTCCTATGACTATGAGATTATGCAACTCCCGTTTACCGGAGGAACACTTTGTGTGCTACCAAATGTCACAACGTAACTGGGTGATTATAAAGGTGCTCTACAGGTGTCTCCAAAGGTACTTGTTGGGTTGGCGTATTTCGAGATTAGGATTTGTCACTCCAATTGTCGGAGAGGTATCTCTGGGCCCACTCGGTAATGCACATCACTATAAAGCCTTGCAAGCATTGTAACTAATGAGTTAGTTGCGGGATGATGTATTACGGAATGAGTAAAGAGACTTGCCGGTAACGAGATTGAACTAGGTATCGAGATACCGACGATCGAATCTCGGGCAAGTAACATACCGATGACAAAGGGAACAACGTATGTTGTTATGCGGTCTGACCGATAAAGATCTTCGTAGAATATGTGGGAGCCAATATGAGCATCCAGGTTCCGCTATTGGTTATTGACCGGAGAGGTGTCTCGGTCATGTCTACATAGTTCTCGAACCCGTAGGGTCCGCATGCTTAACGTTACGATGACAGTTATATTATGAGTTTATATGTTTTGATGTACCGAAGGTTGTTTGGAGTCCCGGATGTGATCATGGACATGACGAGGAGTCTCGAAATGGTCGAGACATAAATATTGATATATTGGAAGCCTATGTTTGGACATCGGAAGTGTTCCGGGTGAAATCGCGATTTTTCCGGAGTACCGGGAGGTTACCGGAACCCCCCGGTAACTTAATGAGCCTTAGTGGGCCTAGGTGGAAGAGAGGAGAGGAGGCCAGGGCAGGGCCGCGCGCCCGTCCCCCCAGTCCGAATAGGACAAGGAGAGGGGGGCGGCGCCCCCCCTTCCTTCCTCCCCTCCACCTCTTCCCCTTTCTCTCCTAGTCCAACATGGAAAAGGAGGGGAGTCCTACTCCCGGTAGGAGTAGGACTCCTCCTGGCGCGCCTCTCCTCTAGGCCGGCCGAACCCCCCCTTGCTCCTTTACATACGGGGGCAGGGGGCACCTCTAGACACAATTGATCAACGATCTTTTAGCCATGTGCGGTGCCCCCCTCCACCATATTACACCTCGATAATATCGTAGCGGTGCTTAGGCGAAGCCCTGCGTCGGTAGAACATCATCATCGTCACCACGCCGTCGTGCTGACGAAACTCTCCCTCAACACTTGGCTGGATCGGAGTTCGAGGGACGTCATCGAGCTGAACGTGTGCTGAACTCGGAGGTGCCGTGCGTTCGGTACTTGATCGGTCGGATCGTGAAGACGTACGACTACATCAACCGCGTTGTGTTAACGCTTCCGCTTTCAGTCTACGAGGGTACGTGGATAACACTCTCCCCTCTCGTTGCTATGCATCACCATGATCTTGCGTGTGCGTTGGAATTTTTTTGAAATTACTACGTTCCCCAACAGGTCTTCCATGCGTCCTCGAGGAGAAGGTTCTTCTATGGGACAATCCTTCGAACAGTCCACCGCTCCCTGGCCATGGTTGCACATTGACTCCGCTAGAGTTGCCGACGTTGAGAGGCAGTCAAATTTTGTCCGATGAGCAGGTCAGTAATGGAGTTTGATCATGTAGTACTTAGTTATTCCATTTCCATCCCGTAATTTCTCCGCTGCCCACCGTCTTATATATAGGTCTAGGTCGGTGCCAACGAAGATTGGCTTGCATAACTCTTGCTGGATACCACCATCATTTTGGACAACATCCACAACAGTGCGGCCGTTCCGGTAGACCCCTTCTCCACCATTGGGATCAGCCTTCCGGACTGGATGGGCTTGAATATGTATGATGATGCCTACATGAGATTGAAGAAGCTAGCAATTGCGGACCCGCCGACAAAGCGACGCGGCTACGACGATTACTATCTCATCGCGGTGTTCGACATAAGGATTGCCATCAATGCAAGAGGCAGTAACGGTAGAGGCTGGCGCATGTTGGCGGCTGCAGATTTGTACCCCTACACGTTCGAAGACGCCGTGCGCCATCTAGGCCACATCTTCGCAGTGACAAGCCAGGGGACTTGTTTCATCTGGTTGCCATCCTACGGTACGGGAGATTACAAACGGAATGCACAAACCATCATTTGCATCCCTAACGGTACTCCATTATTTTGCAGGGACCAGTCATCCCCCGATCAAAATAAGATCGCCGATCCTGGATGTGCATTTGCATCCGCGATTCGGTCTAACCTGGAACCTTGTAGCTGACTTTGGCATATTGGGATCAACTATCTTAGCAGTCGTTACCCATGGTACCACTGATGTGCAACATGGTCACACAATCTACCACGATCGGACCGTCACCATCTACCCAGGTATTCCATTTTTAACCCTCTCGCCTTCTCTTTCATTGTTGTACTAGTAGTATACTTTGTAGTACTAGTAGGAGTACTTTTTACCTTGGAGGACGCGTATAGCTAGCTAGGCCCTTGAAGACTTGAACCCACTAGCTGCCACCATTTTTGTTTTTCCATGTCTTACTATCTCATCCATGTAGCCAAGAGTGGCTATATATAATAAGCCGGTTATTTTACTTCCTCTATACCGGAGTAGTACTATTTGCTGCACAGTATTACTGACCGCCATATTTGAGCACAACATTATTATGCATGGACCTTGACTATGTACGTCACCATGTGTCCAGATCTGGGATGCCGCGTGTACCAGATGAACGGCGCCGAGTTCGACCCCCGTGATGCTACGTGGGTGCCGAGGAACACTCTTGGAGTGTACTCGCTTTTCATCGGGGACAGCTACCCCATTGTGAAGCGGATGCCACCTTCCGTGCACGACACGGAAGGCCTGCCATTCATGAAGCATGGTTGTGTCTTCAGTGCGCACTGCCGGATGAACGACATGCTGGGACACGCTATCCCTGATTTATGCCGCTTCAGCTTGGATGAGTCTCCATCGTGTGAAACCGGACTAGAAAGTTGCAACAATGATTCCCGTTGCCCACCGCTATGGATCGTGCCATCCATGAAGAACACCTGGGACTGGAACCTGGAGGAGGACATGTAGCCCATCTATAACGTGTAAGTGGAGTACGGTAATTGTGAACGGTAGCGCTGTGAATATATGTAGACTAGTCGTGCACAAATTTATCACATGAATTGGAGATGAACTTGTGTGGCATACTGGCATTTGTCCTTTAGAATTTATTACTAGTAAATGTGTTATGTGTATGTGCAACTTGTGTGGTTGTTGCACGGGCTCCAACATGCTCTTTGAGAAAAAAGGTGGCACAACTTTGGATATACGTGACGTGGCGGCATCATACAGTAGCATCGTTCGCTATAGTTGTAGTACACTCCTACTAGGACGACAACTCCTATAAAACCTTGCGCTTGGCTCTTTGCCTCTTCGGGGTTCAATAGTTCGTACTCGTGTGAACCTTGCACTTGGCTCTTCGCCTCTTCGGAAGGTCCAACAATGATGATACTACAGTACAATATGCTTCTGGCAATCTGACACCGATTGAACTGCTGCACGTCCACCGAGAGGGCGAGGGCGAGGGAGAGGGAGAGGGAGAGGGAGAGGGAGAGGGCGCTGTAGTCAAAACCCTCTCCTCGTCCTGCGAACCACCGCGCGCGTGGGAGAGGCGTAGTAAGCAAGCTTCTCCTCGTTCGGTGAGTTGACGGGACACATCAAAGCAGTACTAGTACTACTAGTAGTAGTCCATACTGCGTCCTTTCCGATTAATAAGGCTTAATTTGAAACGAGAAAAATACACTGGCGGTCAATGTATGTAACAATACGCTCTTTACGGTCACTATATATAGTTTTGTGGCGATTATACGATCACTAGCTCATCGTAGAGCACCGTATTGCACCCTACTGACCGGCCACATAGTCGATGTGGCACTTTGTTGACTGGTTAAATTGTCACCTGGTTTCTGGGTCCCACCTGTCAGTTGGCAGAGCAAAGAAATCAATTAAACAAAACTTTACGCAGGCGCGACACGAGTCCAACCCTTGCGCGCGAACCGCCCTGGCTGTGTATGTGAGTGCATGCACGTTTCCTCCCTTGGTCTTCCAACAAAGAGTGTACATCGGCTATAAAACAAAGAGTGTAGTACATGATGTACATCTACACTTCCAATGCATTTAGCCTTTAATCTAAATCGATATTGATTGACTAATGCACCAACTTGTGCTGTAGGTATAGGCTACATGTCTATCCTTAATTACAGCATGCAATGGCCTTCATTTAATCTTCTTATCTCAATGGTCGCATGCACACATAAGTCTGCTACTTTTAGGCGCTAATTATGCCCTGGTCAATGTGTAAATCTCTAAATGTACAGTCTTTCACGGATGTAGGGAGTAGGTTGAGCACTTGAGCGTGAGCGCGTGTGTTGCGTCGTGTGCTGTGTGCCGCATGGGTGCGTGAGTGTTGCGTGCGTCCATGTGTACGTGTGAGTGTTGCATGTTGCATGCATGCATGCATGCATGGGGCTTACTCCCTCCCATTGACATGTTCATATTTCAAGCTTCCTCTGTTCCCTCCATATGGTGATACTCCCTCTGTTCCCAAATAGTACGGAGTAAAAGCCTCCCTCTGTTCCCAAATATGGAGTATTTGTCTTTCAACAGATTTCAACAAGTGACTAGGTACGGAGCAAAATGAGTGAAGTGAGCGTAGAGGCATAGGGATATTGTAGACAGGAAGTCCTCGCGATCCATTATTCCCCATCTCGGTCTGAGAGAACTATTCAACTAGTCTTCGCAGTGAAGTGACAATACACGCTGCAACAGATGGGACACGTAATTAATAAGCTGAACCAGTATGTTGGTGTTACTAAATCAGCCTTACCCAATACTGCGATCATGTTTGCCAGTAGAGCACGCTTCCGCAAATACGCCCACGCACCTCTGTCCTCCATTAACTGACATATGGGCCCTGTTGTGGTAGACTCACATGTCATCGGTGTAACTATTTACACTCCGAAGGACTGTATATCCTGGTAGTAGTACTAGTAGAATTGAGATTGAATGCACTTTCTTCCCCGTCTTCCACTCTTCTTCCTCCTCTCTTCTTCTTCCTCCTCTCTTCTTGTTCCTCCTCTCTTCTTCTTCCTCCTCTCTTCCCCATCGTCGGCCGCACACCATTTACCCCCACTCACTGCTCGCCCGCCCGCGCCATCTTCCTTGGTAGCTCGCGCGTACCATATCCCCCCGCTCACTGCTCGGCCACACGAGGAGAAGCTTCTTCGCTCGCCCGCCCGAATCCACTTCTCCGCTGGCTCGCAGGCACCAAAAACCCCAATGGCAGAACCGACTGACACGCAGAGCCGCGATTGGAATTCCCTCCCCGATGTTCTCTTGGAGCAGATCTGTAGTCGTATGGACCTACTCAGCACCGTCCGTCTGGCCGCATGCTCGGTGTCTTTGTACCGTCTACTCGTCTGCAACCGGCCGGCTCTTTTCAAGACACCCTGCTTGCTGATGCCCGATCCTTGCAGGTGGCCCAGACACCGACTTGACGATCCTACGGAGGTTGCCGTGGTGCCCCTCGACATGCTACCACTACCCGTCCACCTGTCCTTCATGTGCGGCCACTACTGGGCGGGCATGAAGGCCAACTGGATCGTCCTCATCCACCACACCGGTAGTCCATGGCGTCTCGTGGATATCTACACCCAGCGAGAGATCACCCTTACATCATTGGATACCGCCACCATTGAGCCTCGCGGCCCGCCAGACACTCCTGCCTACTACGCACAAGACGCGTCAAGCTTTTGGCTCGACCTCTGTTTGCAGAAAGTTGTAATCTGTGAAGTGCCCACACCATCAGAAGACTACATGCATTACAAGCTCATTGCCTTGTTCAACATGGGATTAGTCTATCTGGAATCCGGTCGCCATACATGGTTATGGCTCATCATCAATCCTGTTGAGGCAACATTTCTGTCTGATGCTATAGTGCACGATGGCATCGTTTACGCGGTCGACGCACAGATTGGCTGCCTCTACTGGTGGAATCTATTGTCGTGTAATTGTTCTATCTCATCTCATCTTTACCTTATGAATACGACTGCCTGTTCATTTGTTACAAATTTAGAATGCATAGCATGTCTATAACCACATCATTGCTATATGTTCCTCTCATTTCCTAGATTTTTATGACCACACATGTTATTGTTAGAGTTGATATGAGAACAATTGGCATCTAATGATTGTTAGAATACATATTATGAGCATAACATCATGACTGCTATATGTTACTCTCGTTTACAAGATTTTTATAACAACGCATGTTATTGCTTAGAGTTGATATGAGAACAGTAGTAGTAAGTGCTATGGTAGAATATGAGTAGGCGCTGTCATAGCTGTTTTCCTCTCATTGTTACATGATGTTTGAACCATGACATATTGCTAGAATATGAAAGCCATTGGCTTATTTTTTGAACTTGGGGTATGATTATGACCACGGCATTGCAATTCTCTGTCTATGATATGTGTCACTGTTATAATAATCTTAATTCCACACATACCCTGAACATGATTGTTTATTTTTGTCCTTTTGGTCTCCAATTTGAATTGTTGCAGCAGACGCAAATGCGCTGGCCTTCATGATTCCAGGACCTAGAATCATACCAGCCGATAGGTGGTGGTTTATCGCTCGTTCAGCTGACGGCGGTCATTTGATGCTCATTCGCATGTACCAAATTGACCAAACCATTACATCAAACCACATGCAGTACAATGCGTGGGGCGTTCGTGACATTGATGGCTATGGCTACTTCGTGTTCGAGAAAGATCCCAGCTCCGTTGGGCCAGGCGTATTCAACTGGAGGCGGGTTTACAGCCTCGGCAACCACTCCTTGTTCCTCGGGCTCAATTATCGGATCATCCAACCAATCATCGATCATATCACCGGTGATGATTACTGTGCTATGCAACTTCCATTCGCGAGGGGGGGCTGTGTTTAGACATCATACCATGGGTTTCATGAATCACCATATCCAGAGATTCGTCGACACAGCTTGTTGCCAGATAATCTTTAGTGTGTGAAAGGCATCAAGCTTCCATGCGATGGATGGCTTTTGCAAACCCGACATGCGGAGATGTGGTTCATGCCAACAGCAAATATGCACAACTTGATTCGTGCTAATATCTAGACTGAGCCATGTATTCTGCTGCTGTAGCACGACCCTCTTTTGTTGGATATTATGTACTGTTGTTAGTTTGAGCACTCCTCTGGTTTGAAGAATAGATACCTTCCTGGGATCAAGTGCATCCTAACTCACCTGCGTAGGATGTACTGATAATGATGATGGAGATGCTGTGCAGAAGCCATATATATATATATCAGTTAGGCTTCAAGTGCATACTTGTTAGTTAAACCTATGTATAAATTGTGACACTAAATACGACTAGTAAGTAGTACAGTAGCAGTACTAGTATACGTCGGTCAAATTATTCATCATGTCCACACATTGAATTGACATGACAACACGCTGTGCGTGAGGTGACACAAGAATCCCGGCGGTGTGTTCGGGTATTCTGGACTTCAGATTTGGAGTACCACTTATCTGTCGAAATCTTTCATCATTCACTTAAAACAGTTGATTGATCATACATTGAGTACCATATAACTGGAATTACCGATGCAAGTCGAAGAAGGATTGGCCGGTGCTGCCGGCTGGCGTCAAGTTCGATCCCACGGATCAGGAGCTGATCGAGCACCTTGAGGCCAAAGTGAGTGCTGACAGCGCGAGATTTCAGTCTCTCATCGATTTGTTCATACCAACCATCGACAGCGAGCACGGCATATGCTACACCCAACCTGAGAAACTTCCAGGTAAGACACCGATCGGCCGTCTACTTGCACAAACATATTCCTTTGTTTATAGCTCTATTTTTCTGTTTAGACACAGACCTGGTGAAGCAATTACAATTTGACAGTTAATAAAAAGTGAAACAAGTGACTGCAACATGCCAAAGATGTTATGAAAATGCCAAATAGGTACACTAAAACCTGTATTCCACAATACTGCAGGTATCACACTGAGTGGCCTAAGGAAGCATTTCTTCCAGCGCAATTCCAGGGCGTTCAAAAGGGGCACGTGGACGCGTCGCAAGATACAGTCGGAGTGGGGCATGCACGCGATGTGGCACAAGACCGGCAATACCTTGCCGGTGATGGTCAACGGCCGGCAGACGGGCAGCAGAAAAGGTTCTGGTGCTGCACACCAACAAGAACTTCGACCAGCACAGGACCAACTGGGTGATGCACCAGTACCACCTCGGGGACCTGGAGCAACAGAAGGAGCAGGAGCTAGTCCTCTGCAAGATTTTCTACCAGACGAACACTAGGGCCAGGAGTAAAAAGATTATAAGTTAGTTTGGTATTGGTAGATGTACTACCTTGTCGTCCGCAAGTTGGTATTGCTGTTAACGATCTTTTGGTATGAACTTGCATTTGCTTCCAACCATCATGCCGAGGGTCAACGTGGATATAAAGCTGAATCATTTGTTTCAAAACGAATTTTTAGGCACCTGATTTTTATTTGATGGGTAGCATAAGCACCCGCCATTCGAATTCCCAGTTCTCCAATTTTTTCGAAACAAGTGCATGCACTTATTATCACGATAAAAAAACAATATCCGTGCTGCATCCCAGTTATCAGTCTGTACTTGCAGAATTCTCTCGTTTATTGAGCACGTATATTGTTTTTTCAGGTCGAGCAAGTTTCAACTGGGCTGTAGACTGCCCAGGGTTGGTTTTGTTTTTAACAGGCCTAGCCCATGACGACAAAAGGGCACAAAGATCCAGAAGGTATCTACTGGCCTCTGGCCCGCCAACGTTAGTTATATTTTGTCTTACAACATCCGCAGGCAGTTTTTTACTGAATCAAACACACAGCCCAGTTCTATTTTCCTCTTGAAACGCATGTCCTACATCCATTTTCTAATCTCTACCTATAGTTTTACTAGTTCATATACACGTATCATTATATTGAAAACACATAAAATTCCCTTTTAATATTTACATCCTTATTTTTGTTGTTTTTTCCCACCCAGCGCTGATTTTTTTACCACTGGTTTTCCCTTAAACCAACTCAATTGACCCACGTCTTATTTGCTTACAAAAACAAAACGATTTTTTTGGCAAATCAATAAGTTCTTAAAAAATGTTTATCATTTCGGGATTACAACTGTTCGGACTCCACCGAAATATGCAAAATAAGGTTGAACTTTTTGACCGTGGTCCTGGGCAGAAAATGGGCTGTAATAAATTACTTAAGAATTAACAAATGGGCTGCAAATTTAAAAAATAGCAAATGGGCTTTATGTTGTCTGCCACAGATTTGGAGGCTGACTTGTGGGCCTACTAAGTTCATGCGTACACAAGGTTTCTCAAAAAAGAAACTTAGTCAACAATCGACTCTACCAGCGTCAGACCGTTAGATGTCAATCTAACGGCAATCGTGCTTCTTCAGTCTCTGATCTTCCTGCCCCAGCCGCCCAAACCAGCGCCGTCGGAACCGCCTGCTCCCGCCTCCCGTGGCCGGCAGTGCTGCCGGGCAGGCCTCACGGCCCCATCATACTCGCATCCCTGGCCTGTCTATCCCTCTACTCACCCACACCTCCTGTTATTTTCCGGCGACGGCAGCCGAACCAGTCAACCCTCGTACTCTCCACCGCGTGGGCAGCCACTGCCGTGTCTTCCCCGGCTCCGTGTCGTTCCCTTCGTAGGCCTCGCCGTCGTCCACCGCCCTGGTGCTCTCGGCGCGGCGTGGTCAACGATGTCCATCCAACGGCCGTAGTGCTTCTTCAACCTCTAGTCTTCTTGCCCCAGCCGCCCAAAGCAGCGCCGGTCGTGCCGCATGCTCCTGCCTCCCGTGGCCGGCTGTGTTGCCGCGGAGACCTCACCGTCCCCATACTACTCCCACCGCTGGCTAGGCCATCCCTCCGCTCACCGACTCCCCCTGTTATTCTGCGGCGACGACAGCCTCACACCGCAGCCGAACCAGTGAACCCTCGTACTCCTCTGCGTGTGGGCATCCACTACCGTGTCTTCCCCGGCTCCGCGTCGTCCCCTTCCTAGGCCTCGCTGTCGTCCACCGCCGTGGTGCTCTCGGCGCGGCATGGTCAATGTGGTCAACGACCGACTTATATCGGAAGAGTACTGTACGCGGAGAGGCTGACAACTGGGTCCACGGCAGCCGCAAGGAAGTGCCTCCTTATTATGCGCAAAATAATTATTCCTCCACCTGACAGCAGGGACCCACCGGACGGGCCACCAGTATTTCGCGGAAAAAACGTTTCCCCCCTGACTGCTGGGACCCACCAGACGGGCCACCGTATTTCGTGAAAAAATGTTTGCCCCTGACTGCTGGGACCCACCGGATGGACCACCGTATTTCGCGAAAAAAACGTTCCCCCCGCTGTCAGCTCGGACCCACCGGAAGTGCCTCCTTATTATGCACAGAAAAATGAATACTCCCCTTGCTAGCTGGGACCCACCATGGTGGGAGGGTGACTTGTGGGCCTACTAAGTTGACGGGGACGGAGGCCTTTGTCAACTTAGTCAATATGAACGATTCTAGCTCCAGTGACCGTACGATGTCCATCCAACGGCCGTCGTGCTTCTTCAATCTCTGCTCTTCCTGCTCCAGCCGCTCAAACAAGCGCCGGCGAGACTGCCTGCTCCCTCCTCCCCGCGGCCGGCTCTGCTGCCGCGCAGGCCTCACCGCCCCACCGTACTCCCATTGCTGGCCTAGCCATCCCTCTACTCACCCACACCTGCTATTATTCTCCGGCGACAGCAGACGAACCAGTAAACCCTCGTACAGTCGTACCCCCCTCCGCGTGGGAAACAACTGCCGAGTCTTCCCTGCCTCCGTGTCGTTCCCTTCCTAGGCCTCGCCGTCGTCCACCGCCCTGGTGCTCTCGGCGCGGCCTGGTCAACGTGGTCAACGACCAACATGCATCTGAAGTGGACTATATGTGGAGAGGCCGACAGCTGGGTCCACGGCCGCACGCAAGGAAATGCCTCCTTATTACGCGCAAAATAATGATTCCTCCACCTGACATCAGGGACCCACCGAAAGGGCCTCTGTATTTCGCGAAAAAATGTTACCGCCGCTGACAGCTTGGACCCACCAGCTATATCTTCGCATGCAAGGAAGTGCCTCCTTATTACGCACAAAAAAATGAATACTCCCCCTGTTAGCTGGGACCCAATATAGTGGCAGGCTGACTTGTGGGCCTACTAAGTTGACGAGGACGGAGGGCTTTGTCAACTTAGTCAATATGCACGATTCTAGCTCGAGTGACCGTACAATGTCCATCCAACGGCCGTAATGCTTCTTCAACCTCTGGTCTTCTTGCTCCAGCCGCCCAAACCAGCGCCGGTCATGCCTCGTGCTCCTGCCTCCCGTGGCCGGCTGCGATGCGGCGGAGGCCTCACCGCCCCCTACTACTCCCACCGTTGGCCAGGCCATCCCTCTACTCACCCACACCCCCTGTTATTCTGCGGCGACGGCAGCCTCACACCGCAGTGAACCAGTGAACCCTCGTACTCCTCTACGCGTGGGCATCCACTGCCGCGTCTTCCCCGGCTCCACGTTGTCCCCTTCCTAGGCCTCGCCGTCATCCACCGCCCTGGTGCTCTCGGCGCGGCGTGGTCAACGTGGTCAAGGAACGGCTTCCATCGGACGTGGACTGTACGTGGAGAGGCTGACAGCTGGGTCCACGGCCGTAGCAAGGAAGTGCCTCCTTATTACGTGCAAAAATAATTATTCCTCCACCTGACAGCGGGGACCCACCGGACGGGCCACCGTATTTCGCGAAAAAAACTTTTCCCCCCTGACTGCTGGGACCCACCAGCTACACCTTCGCACGCAAGGAAGTGCGTCCGGGCAAAAAAAACAAAACGATTCGCCCCCTTGACTGCTGGGACCCACCAGCTACATCTTCGCATGCAAGGAAGTGCCTGACAGTTGGGACCCACCTGGTCGAAGCGTATGTAGCGTTGTCATTCTGGTCGCGAACGTGTACGCACATCTATACTGTTGGATGTAGAGGCGCGCACGTGTCGTAGTAGAGGCGCGTACGTGTCGTAGTAGAGGCGCGCACGTAGCATGTACACGTACGTACAACGGCCAGGGTGCAAGAAAGAAAATACGGCCACGTATGTGTACATACGGGCGGGGTCTCGAACGCCTACTCGCGCATACGGACGGCCAGGGCTCGTGTACATGGCTGGGTCAGAACGGAGAAACTGCGTCGTCGTCGTGTTCATGGGGGAGGCAACGGAATGCGTCGTGTTCATTGGGAGGCAACGGAATGCGTCGTGTTCATGGGGAGGCAACGGAATGCGTCATGTTCATCGGGAGGCAACGAAACGCGTGGGAGCCAACCGGTTGGGTCGGAACGGAATGCGTGGTCGTGTTCATCGGGAGGGCTTGGACGGAACAGGCAATGGAAATGAGGCCTGGCGTACCGCAGAACGGAGGAAACGGACCTCCTACGGTCGAAACGGGGGTCCTGTTGATCGGGAGGGGTGTGGCGTACCGCAAAACAGAGGAAACGGACCTCCTAAGGTCGAAACGGGGGTCCTGTTGATCGGGAGGGGTGCGGCGTACCGCAAAACGGAGGAAACAGACCTCCTACGGTCGAAACGGGGGTCCTGTTGATCGGGAGGGGTGTGGCGTACCGCAAAACGGACCTCCTACGGTCGAAACGGGGGTCCTGTTCATCGGGAGGGGTGTGGCGTACCGCAAAACGGACGAAACGGACCTCCTACGGTCGAAACGGGGGTCCTGTTCATCGGGAGGGGTGTGGCGTACCGCAAAACGGGACTCCACGGGCTACTGTTCATCTCCACCGTCGACCTCCTCCAGCCTCCACGGGCTACCGTCGACCTCCTCCAGCCTCCACGGGCTCCTGTTCATCCAGCCTCCACCGCACGCTACTCCACCGGCTACTGTTCAACCACCCCTCCACCGTCTACTGTTCATCCAGCCCTCCACACCACGGGGTCCTGTTCATCCAGAGGCAACGCCACCGCTCACTGTTCATCCAACCCCCCCGCAACACCCACTGTTCATCCAATCGATCAGCTTTAGTTAGCAGCAGTAGCGAAGGAATCGCTCGATCGGGTTCAGTTAATAGCCATCGATCGATCGCTCGGGTTTAGTAACGCGTAGCCTGCAGTGCAATCGCTCGGGTTCAGTTGGAGCCCAACGCCTCGCTCGGGTTCAGTTAGAGCCAACGCCTCGCACACACGCACGTACGTGTACGAGAGAAACGTGCATCGCTCGGCCCCCGACCTCCCACCGTAACCGGGAACTCCCCGAAATTTTCCTCGCCCTCGCTTCTACCACGGTTTTTTTCGTCATGGATGGCCCAAAGAATGTCATGCAGCTGTGTCTCCGCCCCGCCCAGGACGAAAAGCCCATTTTCTGTCATGATTTTTTGTCATAGAAGTAGGAGCCCACCACATCTATGATGATACCGGGTTTTGTCACAATTATCGTCATAGAAGTGTCATATGCATGACAGAAAAAAAATTCGTTCTGCCCAAAATGTCACGGATGTGTCTTTTTTTCGTAGTGTGATATGCACGAGGGTATCGACTCCGTCAAGGAATCCAAATTGGATGTGCTTCAAAGTCAACTTGACAAGTTCAAAATGAAGGATGGTGAAGGTGTCGCTAAAATGTACTCTAGGCTTGCTCTCATCACAAATGATATTGCCGGATTAGGAAGTGAAGAGATGACCGATAGATTCATCATCAAGAAGATCCTAAGAGCCTTGGATGGAAAATATGATACCGTGTGCACATTGATCCAAATGATGCCCAATTACAAAGATCTCAAGCCAACGGAAGTCATTGGAAGAATTGTTGCTCATCAGATGTCACTTAAGGATAAGGAAGAGCTCCACAACAAGTCAAGTGGTGCTTACAAAGCCTCATGTGATGCTCCTACATCATCAAGTGGGAAACAAACCTTCAATGAAGAATTGAGCCTAATGGTGAAGAATTTCAACAAGTTCTACAAGAGTAGAAGCAAGGAAAGAAGTTCCAAGTCAAGGTCCTACAATGACAAAAGATCTTCTAGTCGTGAACGAAATTGCTACAATTGTGGAAGATCCGGACACTACTCCAATGAGTGTACGGCTCCCTACAAAAGAACAGAAGATTCTCCCAAAAGAAGAAATAGAAGAGAAGAATCACCACCAAGAGAGAGAAGGAGTAGAGATGATCGTTATGAACGAAGAACCTCTCGGAGATGCAAGGATTCGGAAAGGAAGGACAAATCATCAAAGAGCTACACAAAACGATTACATGAAGCTGACGTTGGTGAATGGGTATCCGGCTCCTACTCCGACCATCACTCTGAAAGAAGTTATCACTCCGACTCCGAATATACTCAAGATGAAGGTGTTGCCGGTCTAGCACTTGTGTCAACCAACTCCTACGACATATTTGACTCACCAAATGAAGGAATTGGAAGATGCTTCATGGCTAAAGGCCCAAAGGTATCACACCCCGAGTATGTTGATTTCAATAGTGATGAAGATGATTTGCTAGGAGCTGATGATTCACTTGTTGACAACTCTAGTTATGAAAACTATGATGAACTTGCTATTAATCATGCTAATCAAGATAAAACGAATGACGATGATAAGAAGGAGATTGAGCGTCTAACTAAAGAATTAAACACTCTTAAGTTAGCTCATGAAACTACCTTGGAAGATCATCGAGAACTTTTAAAGAGTCATGAGAAGCTACGCTTTGAAAAGCTCAACCTTGAGCAAGAGCATGGGTTCATAAAAGCAATCAATGATGATCTTTGCAAGAAAAGTTCTTCTTACATTGCCAAGTGTTTACTCTTGTCTACTTACATGCCACAAGTAAAATCTAGCAACAAAAGTAAGAAAGATTCTTCATCTAGTAGTAACAATAACCATGCTAAATCCAATGTTGTTGCTTCTAGTAGTTCTGTTGATTCCACTAATGATTCTCTTAGCCAAGTTACACTTGAGCAAGAAAATAGCTTATTGAAGGGAATTATAGAGAAAGGTGTTTACAAGAGCCTTGCCAGAAGTAAGCAATTTGAGGAAATTATACGCAAGCAAGGAAGGCACCGGAAGAATCAAGGTGTTGGTTTTGAACGAATGTTCAATGCCAATGGAGTTGAGTGGGAAGAAGATCAATACCCCAAGACGAAGTTTGTTCCTCAACAAGAGAAGTATGATCCTACTTACTTCCAAGGAGTTCGACTCTGTGTGAAACCCTAGCAATATCGGTGCCACCGAACTGTGACTCAGTCTGACCGATTTCACTAGTTTAGGTTCTAAAAGTTGCTTCGGTATCACTGAGTTTAACAAATCGGTAGCTCCGAAATGCTTTCTGTGGAGAACTAAAACTAAGTTTTTGAGTCATCTGTTTTGCAAAAACGCTACACTTTGTGATGCTCATCTACTCTACCTCATCTACATCTACTCACAGGGCTTGCTATCAGTGTGTTTGCCAAGATGTCTGACCAAAGTGATAGCCAGAATAGATCTAAAGAGCAAGTGCAATTGAGTGAGGGCACTAGTCCCTCAAGCAGCTATGATGAGGGCAGCAGGAGCACACCAAGTAACTTGCCAAGGCAGCCACTAGAACAAGGAAGAAGAGAACCTCGGACTCTGAGGCTGAGGACTATGTGGCTGTTGAGGATGAGGCCACCTCAAGGAAGAAAGTGCTGAAGAAATAGTATGGCACAACTGCTGCAACTAAGCCAGGGTTGCATAAGAAGGCACCAGCAAAGAGAGTCCCAATGTCAAAGCCAAGAAAGGTTCCAACAGGAGAAACCATGAAGTTCACAATAGAATCAGATGATGGTGAGGCAGTTGGAGATGGCAAGCAGAAGAAGAGGGCAAGAACCACATCTACAAAAGTTCTTGGAAAATCAACTATGGTAAGAGATTCAGAGGAAGAGGAAGAGGATGCTGCTCCAGAACCCAAATCTCAGAAGCTTATGGGAGATGTTATCAAGTCAGGGGCTGCTCCCTCAAAGCCCAAGACTGCTCCCAAAGCAACAACTCAAGCTCAGAAGCCCACTAAGCCCAAGAGAAGCACCAGAAACATTCCTGTTGAAGAGAAGAACAAGGCCCCAGTGCCTGAGGTTGATGAAGAGGATGAAGAAGCCCTAGTGCTAAGAAAACTGAAGCAAAAGATTCCAGACCACAATGACACTCATCTAGTGGCTGAGGACATGCACATCAGGAAAGATGCAGGACTGAGATTGTGGAGACAGTCTGATCCTTAGCTGTGAGGAGGAGGACTGCTGTGGACTACAGGTTTCACACCAAAGAACAACAAGATTTCTATGAGACTATTCTGCTTGACAAGAAGCCAATTGTCTATGACATGAGATGGGTTGATTGGGAATATATCAAAGAGAATGAAGATCACTTCCCAGGTGTACAAGACAGCTTCAAAGCTTGTGGAGTTGACAAGTTCATTGGACAGAAGCTCACCAAATGGAATGATGAGCTGATCATGCAATTTTACCCCACTGCTCATTTCTATCCAGATGGAAGGATAGTATGGATGTCTGAAGGTACAAGGTACCAATCAACTGTTGAAGAATGGGCCAAGCTGATCAATGCCCCAGAAGAGCATGAGGATGATTTGGATGTGTATGCCGAGAAGAACAAAGACCACAACTCTATGGCAAATATGTACAAAGAGATTCCTGATAAAGCTTTGGAGACACACAAGCTTGGATCTGCGCATTATTTGTTGTCTGGTCTGCCTACTATCAACAACATCCTGAGGCATACATTGTTACCCAAGTCTGGAGATCACAAGATGATAAGAGGACATTCCATCAACTTGCTGCAAATCTTTGATGTCCCTCAAAAATACAAGGTCATGAGTCTGATTGTAGAGACAATCAAGAGGACAGCTGCTGACCAGAAGAGATCTTGTGGGTATGCTCCACACATTCAGGTGCTCATCAACTCCAAGATGGGCACATGCACTTACTTGTTGGACAAAGAGCATTTACCCTTGCTCCCAGAATTTGAAGATAATGAAGTTGTCATGAATGAGAATGAACCTTCATCAACACAAGCACAAGAGAAGAGAGCTAAAGCAAAGGCAGAAAAGGCTGCAAAGATGCCAAGTGTTGAAGAGGCATCTCAAGTGTTCTTGAAGAGCAAGCAAGATCAGCTAGCATATCTGATCCAATCTACTTTGAGGATTGAGAAGGGCTTGGCCACCCTGACTCAGAATCAGGAGAGCTTGGAGAGGATCATAGAGACCAAGTTCTATGAACTTGATTTAAAAGTCACTGAGATTTAGACTGCAGTTGAGCAGCTCCAGGAGGATGCAGAAGAGAAGAAGGGGAAGGCTACTACAGATGCTTTTCGCAGAGTGCCTAGAGGTCAGAGGTCTGCTGTAGTGCCAGTACTAGATACTAGAGCTACACCGTCAGCACCAGCAGCAACAGCTTCAGTGCCACCTCCATCAGCCACTCCACCAGCTCCAACTACATCAACTGATTCCTTCGTCCTTGGAGTTCTCTCTACACCACCTCCCAAAGACCAAGCCTAAGAGACGCATAGCACTATGCATTTTCGAACTTTTTGGTAAATTGTTGCCAAAGGGGGAGAAATGTATAGATCATAGGCTTCGAGAGAGTGTTTTGCTTCTTTGCCTCTCTTGCTTTTGGTTGAACTTTATTGTGTGCTTGGTTGATACTTTATGTTTGTGTGTGAGATACTTGTTTGATCATGTGTTTGATCATATGCTACTTTAATGCTTGCTTGGATGATATTATCTCTTATATCCCATATATGATGATTCACTTTGCTTGGTGATGAGTGCATGCTTTTAATTTCCATCATTTTGAGAGCTCCACCAAGATGTATGTGCATGGAAGAGTAACCCATGATCCTAATCAATTGTGCATTTGCATTCAAAAGCAAATTTTAAATAATGCACAAATTTAGGGGGAGCTCTTGCTTATCACATACTTCTCAATGCGAGGATGTATTTCAATCTTATGATCATTTGTCAAAGCTTTGATTTATATGTGTCATCAATTACCAAAAAGGGGGGGACTGAAAGTGCAACTATCCCTGGGTGGTTTTGGTAATTCCTAAAACATATATCTCATTGAGCTAATGCTATTTCAAGATAAATATTTCAGGAAAGCTCAATGATTGGCATGGCATGGATTAGGAATGTGGACCCCTAAAAATGCTAAGGACAAAAGATTGGCTCAAGCTCTAAATCTCAAGACTCTACATTTTACTTTTAGTGATCCAAGATCACATTGAGTCCATAGGAAAAGCCAATACTATTAAAAGGGGATGAGGTGTAGCTTAATGGGTTGCTTGCTCAAAATGCTTAGTGATATGCTCCAAAAACCCTCAACCACTTTCTCATATCCACATATGTCTCAAACCAGAAGTCAAACTCGGCCCCACCGAAACATTCTATCCGGCGCCACCGAGTTCACTTGACATAGCCACTGCCACAAACCCTAGTCACTTCGGTCTCACCGATAGGGATCTTGATCTCACCGAGATGGGATTGCAAACTCTCTATTTCCCTTCCTAATGTTTCGGTCCAACCGAGATGAGCGATCGGTCCCACTGAGTTCACAATGCAAACTCTCTGTTTCCCCTTCGTAACATTTCGGTCTCACCGAGATGAGCGAATCGGTCCCACCGAGTTTGCCCGACCAACTCTCTGGTTAGCTTATTACGAAAATCGGTCCACCGAGTTTGTGTAATCGGTCCTACCGAGATTACGTTATGCCCTAACCCTAATGAAATCGGTCCCACCGAGTTGACATGTCGGTCCCACCAAAAATCCTAACATTCACATTTTGAACTAAATCGGTCTGACCGAGTTTCATTATTCGGTCCCACCGAGTTTGGCAATTTGTGTGTAATAGTTAGATTTTGTGTGGAGGCTATATATACCCCTCCACCCACTCTTCATTCGTGGAGAGAGCCATCAGAACAAGCCTACACTTCCAGCATACATTTTCTGAGAGAGAAGCACCTACTCATGTGTTGAGACCAAGATATTCCATTCCAACCATATGAATCTTGATCTCTAGCCTTCTCCAAGTTGCTTTCCACTCAAATCATCTTTCCACCAAATCCAAATCTATGAGAGAGAGTTGAATGTTGGGGAGACTATCATTTGAAGGACTTCATCATCAACACACCATCTATTACCTTTTGGAGAGTGGTGTCTCCTAGATTGGTTAGGTGTCACTTGGGAGCCTCCGTCAAGATTGTGGAGTTGAACCAAGGAGTTTGTACGGGCAAGGAGATCGCCTACTTCGTGAAGATCTATCCTAGTGAGGCAAGTCCTTCGTGGGCGATGGCCATGGTGGGATAGACAAGGTTGCTTCTTCGTGGACCCTTCGTGGGTGGAGCCCTCCGTGGACTCACGCAACCGTTACCCTTCGTGGGTTGAAGTCTCCCTCAACGTGGATGTACGATAGCCGCACCTATCGGAACCACGCCAAAAATCTCCGTGTCTACATTTCGTTTGCTCCCTCCAAACTTCTCCCTTTACCTTCATGTGCAATGTTTTACATTCCGCAGCTATACTCTTGGACTTGCATGTGTAGGTTGTTTGCTTGACTAGTGCAAAGTTGCTAAAATCTGCCAAGACTTAAAATGGGGAAAGGCTAGATTTTTATTTGGTCAAGTAGTCTAATCACACTCCCCCCCTCTAGACATACTTTCAATCCTACACATTGCCAGACTTCAAAGCAGGATCCTTCCTAGCAACACCAGCTGTACGGCCCACTATTCTAGCAAGGGGAGATACACCCTTGGCAGCAGCGCTCCTGGTGACTCTTCCCATGCCAGCGATCTTGTCAAACGCATCATCATCACTGTCTATCAATTGCACAATGGGATTCTTGGGTGTAGAGGGGCTCTCTGCACAAGCAGCCGTAGAACCTTTGAGAGCTCCCAATCGCCCCTTCATAACACCAAATCTTGTCTTTTCGGGAGAACGCCCCTGGCTCAAATCAACAGCTACACGCTCGAGCTCCGAGAACTGGGTGCCAAAGATCCTGTAGTCATGCTCACCAAGATCTAGCCACTCACATACAAATAAAAAAAAGAAGGAGCACAAAAAGGGTAAGCTCAAATACAGAATTCATGACAGTACTAGTAAACAAGTAGAAGCTGGAAACAAATACAAAAGGTCATGCATACGTACAGTGTTTGATGCCAAACAAACCCCGGAAGTCAACATCAAACACATCGCCACGCGCAGGTATACAGCAAAGTATTTCTAATGTCAAGAATGTCTTCGTGGCTGTAATCCAACATTTCAATCACACCATCCTCCCGGCAATGATACGTCTTGCAGTTTTGTAGCATAAAGAAGCCACAATCATGCATGTTAACAAAAAAGGGTACATTACAAATTCGAAATACAGGAATACAACCAGAAAATTGGAAAACCACGCATTCCAGCAACAAAAGCAACTAATAAAATCATTAAAAATAGATACTCACATGTTTTGCTGCTGCGGCACACGCACAAAATCGCAAGAGAAACCATCAACATGCGCTGGCGAGAACGGTTTGGCCCTGTCTATGCTGGACTCCCTCCAAAGCTTCTTTATATTATCTGTCATAGTCCTTGAGAATCTAACTACATCACTCCAGGTTTCATCACGGAGTGAATCGAGACACACGAAATGACGAAACCTCGAATTCAGAACAACCAAGCACCAATGCCCAGATTCATCAGTAGGCTTCATGGCAGCCGCAAATGACGGCGGATCAAAAGTAGGGAAAAGAAGCTGACAAAAAATCACAGAGGAAAAATGAATTTAAGAACCATAATTATAGTGAAACAATAAATAAAAGTGACAAAATTGAAATTGAGAAGTCCAAACAGATCAGATAATCATAAGTTCTAATTGAGTAAACAACTCAGTACAAAAAAAGGGGGCACTGAAGTTTATATCCACTGTCCAAACTTTCAAGAAACACACCAGTTCGACTTTCTTGCTACAAAAAGTTTAGCTTAAAATAAGAGCACACATCATTCCTAAGTGCAGGGAAAATGTAACACCCAAAAATTTAACCATGATTTATTGATTAAAGTTTTGCCAGGAGATTTTTTTATTTTTCTGGATTTATCTTTGATTTCAGAACCTTTCTTTTCTGTGATATTGTGGAGTTTTTGCCCCAAGTAAAAAAAACTTTTCAAAGATATTATTTGGACTTGTATACCCTCTCTTGAACATCTCTTTTATCAGTGAAATTTTCTATATGATTATTTTCCTTGAGCTCTATATCTTTAAAAATGATTTTTCTTAAGCTTTAGAGCCTCTTTTGCACTACAACCCTTTGATAGATTTATTTAAAAATCCCACCAAAATTTGGGGATGACATGTGATGTTCCTAGATCACTTTTGTGCAAAAATAGCCTTTAGTCATTTGGAGATTTTGAGCTTTTCCCCAAGTTTTCAAATCTGGTCCAGTTTGCACTTTTGCACTACAGCCTATTTAAATATTTCTTTAAAACTTACACCAAAATTTGGGGATGTTAGTAGGAGTATATTATTCAACTTTATGCACAAACCCAGTGGTGTTCTATGGAAAATTTGAGCAAAACATCCTCTTTTGCTCTCTGGACCAGATTGGCCTTTTCTACTGCAACTCCAATTTTTATTGCTCTGTTGCCCATGATTCTTATTCTTGCATATAGTCCACCCTACAAAACCCTTAAGTTCAGGAGAATGCACCCATGAGAGTATTTTTGGTCCATGAAACTATGCCTTTTCTTTCTGTCCAAAAATGGTTCTCTCAAAAACTTCCACTAGCAAGTTTCTGTTTTTGCCAAACTAACCTTGCCATCCTCCTTTTCATCTAAAGAGACTAGGATCTGGAGATTTTGGCCACCCCAAGAGTTGCCTAGAAGCCCTTAGCATTCTGTCAAGCACCTTGTGTGCATGGTCAGATTTGACATAATTTTTAGTTTGCACACTGGACCTGCTTACTTTGCCTAACCACCATGTCCACTAACCTCCATGCAAACAATAACCTAGACCTGCCAAACCTCACATGATGTGGAGCCCTCTGGCATGCCATGGCATTTTGCCGAACAGCTAGCTCGCGTGCGCTGGGCGCGCCTAGAGCGCACGTTTTGCACGCGCGCGCACCGAGTCACCGCGTCCCACTGCCGTCGCCCCGCGCTCGTTCTGGCCGTTCCCCACTCGCAGCCGACACGCCCCGACTCCTACCTCGCCGCAGAGCCGCTCATGGAGCTCCACAGCGCCGCCGTCAGGTCGGCCGTGGCCGCTAGCGGCCGGCCACAGCAGGCCCCTGCCCTGGACGGCGCCGCCCGAGCCACAGCCGCGCGCCAGCTCGCCTTGAACAGCTCGAGCTCATCCCCTCACCCTGCCAGACCCCGCTAGCCATCACCACGCGCCCCCTGGCTACAGAACGGCGGTTCGCCATCGAGCTTATCCCCGGCCGCCGCGGAACCGACCTACTCGCGCTATAAATAGGACCCCCGAGCTCGCCTAGGCCCTCAGGCAACCTCAAGCCAACCCTCTGGAGCTCCCCTAGCCCGCAATCGACGGAGGAAGGCCGTCTTCCCCATCTCCGGCAGGTTCGGCCGCCGCCACTCCCCGGCTCCGCTCGTCGCAACCAGAGCCTCCCCCGTCCAACCAGTGCCACCATCCCCTTCCCCTCGATCTCGCGGAGCCACCCAACACCTCAAATTCGCTCGGGAACCGTCGTAGCACGAACCCCCAAACTCACCCAAAGCTGCAGTCCGCCGCGGAGCTCGCCGCCGGCGACTCCCTCCATCCCCGCCACCTCCTCGACCACCGGGAGGACCGCCCTGGCCTGGCGGATCCATCCCAGCCCTCAGAACCCCGCGAGGAGCCGCCGTTCGCCGGCGTTGATCGCCGGAGTGAAGGAAATATGCCCTAGAGGCAATAATAAAGTTATTATTTATTTCCTTATATCATGATAAATGTTTATTATTCATGCTAGAATTGTATTAACTGGAAACTTGATACATGTGTGAATACATAGACAAACAGAATGTCACTAGTATGACTCTACTTGACTAGCTCATTGATCAAAGATGGTTATGTTTCCTAGCCATAGACATGAGTTGTCATTTGATTAACGGGATCACATCATTAGGAGAATGATGTGATTGACTTGACCCATTCCGTTAGCTTAGCACTCGATCATTTAGTATGTTGCTATTGCTTTCTTCATGACTTATACGTGTTCCTATGACTATGAGATTATGCAACTCCCGTTTACCGGAGGAACACTTTGTGTGCTACCAAACGTCACAATGTAACTGGGTGATTATAAAGGTGCTCTACAGGTGTCTCCAAAGGTACTTGTTGGGTTGGCGTATTTCGAGATTAGGATTTGTCACTCCGATTGTTGGAGAGGTATCTCTGGGCCCACTCGGTAATGCACATCACTATAAAGCCTTGCAAGCATTGTAACTAATGAGTTAGTTGCGGGATGATGTATTACGGAACGAGTAAAGAGACTTGCCGGTAACGAGATTGAACTAGGTATCGAGATACCGACGATCGAATCTCGGGCAAGTAACATACCGATGACAAAGGGGAAAAACGTATGTTGTTATGCGGTCTGACCGATAAAGATCTTCGTAGAATATGTGGGAGCCAATATGAGCATCCAGGTTCCGCTATTGGTTATTGACCGGAGAGGTGTCTCGGTCATGTCTACATAGTTCTCGAACCCGTAGGGTCCGCACGCTTAACGTTACGATGACGGTTATATTATGAGTTTATGTGTTTTGATGTACCGAAGGAGTTCGGAGTCCCGGATGAGATCCCGGACATGACGAGGAGTCTCGAAATGGCCGAGACGTAAAGATCGATATATTGGACGACTATATTCGGACTTCGGAAAGGTTCCGAGTGATTCGGGTATTTTTCAGAGTACCGAGAGTTACGAGAATTCGTATTGGGCCTTAATGGGCCATATGGGAAAGGAGAGAAAGGCCCCAAAGGGTTGCCGCACCCCTCCCCATGGACTAGTCCGAATTGGACTAGGGAGGGGGGGCGCCCCGTTCCTTCTTTCTCCTTCTCCCTTCCCTTTTCCTACTCCAACAAGGAAAGGAGGAGTCCTACTCCCGGTGGGAGTAGGACTCCCCCCTTGGCGCGCCCTCCTCCTTGGCCGGCGGCTTCCCCCTTGCTCCTTTATATACAGGGGCAGGGAGGCACCCCATAGACACAACAACAATTGATCATTGATCTCTTAGCCGTGTGCGGTGCCCCCCTCCACCATATTACACCTCGATAATATCGTAGCGGTGCTTAGGCGAAGCCCTGCGTCGGTAGAACATCATCATTGTCACCACGCCGTCGTGCTGATGAAACTCTCCCTCAACACTCGGCTGGATCGGAGTTCGAGGGACATCATCGAGCTGAACGTGTGCTGAACTTGGAGGTGCCGTGCGTTCGGTAATTGATCGGTCGGATCGTGAAGACGTACGACTACATCAACCGCGTTGTATTAACGCTTCCGCTATCGGTCTACGAGGGTACGTGGACAACACTCTCCCCTCTCGTTGCTATGCATCACCATGATCTTGCGCGTGCGTAGGAAATTTTTTGAAATTACTACGTTCCCCAACACGGAGCCCCGCCTCTGTTCGGCCAGAGGAGGAAGGAGGCGGGGGCGACCGGTCAAACCTGACCAGTGGGCCCCCTGGACCCACTGTCAGCGACCCCGAGCCGGTCCACACTGGCTAAGTGGACACGTAAAGCGCAGAGTACGTTTTCCCCTCGAACCGTTTTTCTTTTCTGTTTCTTTATTTATTTATTTTTACAGAAAGTTGACGAAAATTTGACTGGCTATAACTTTTTAAATAAAACTCCAAATGAGTTGATTCTTTTTCCTACCTCTCTCAAATTTCATCTAGTTTATTTTCATATTTATTTGAAAAAAAAATCAGACAACTTTTTGTACTGTTTTGAAACTATGTGTTAATTTGAATATTTTCAAAAATAGGATTTTCGGAGAGAGGAGAAAACTTTCAAAAGATTTGGAATGCACCCTGCCTCTCCACAACTTGAAGGCAGGCATTCTAAACCCTGGCATAATATTGTCGTGTGTTGTTTGATACGGTTACAACACCCCTCGTCTCGGAGTTTCCGTTATTTTATGCGATGATATGAACATACTCATAATTGCATAATGATGATTCCTTGCTATTGGAATTTGATACGTTGTGATAGTAATCACCATCGTATGCCTTTCATGCATACCGGAAGGAATCCGGGAAAGCCTCTGTCTTGGGTAGACATGGGCTTGGTTCTAGTCCTCCGTCGAGACGGTTGTGTCCGGTATGGCATGATGAGGTATGGTGAGTGGTGATTCTGTCCGTTGGTTGAAATATATCTGTTATGCTAATCATGCAGGGAATACTAAAACCTCCTGAGTCGACCATAGATCAAGTCTTGTTCCAGTAACCCCCATACTTGTTTCGTACTACCACTTGTCCCTGCCATAGATAGGGTACGACTCAGTAAGTTGTCAACCCCTTTCCTAGCACACACCGTACAGAGAGGCCATGGTGGAAGATACCGGCTGCATCCGGTAGGCATGCCACCTGGTCCGGGGGCATGGGTGTTTCCGGTTGGGACCGAGAGGGGGGCACCCCTTAGAGCGCGCGATATAAATTTGATCCCATGCTACGCGAGGTTGTAGCCTCCCCACTCAGAGTTTTGCTTAACAGGTGTCGTGGGTGATTCCAGACACCGGTAAGTTAGGCTGGTGTGTGCGGTCAGGTGTGTTTTCAATTGAAAGACCGTGGACGGAATTAGTCCCGATGGACTAAAGAATCCGTTACTCGTGGGTAAAGAGTACACCCTCTGGAGAGGTTAAATCTATTCGAATAGCCGTGTCCATGGGTAAGGACTACAGTCTGAGATGGGTCAAGTGTCGGTCTTGGTGTCGGTCTTCGGAGGAGAAACTACTAAACCGGAACATGGATCATGACTTGTGACTTATGATGATTATGATTATTATTATATTGGACTAACCCTTTTTATTACTTTAATTACTGAGTATCCCTGGGACGGTTCTACCTCCTGGATATTCATTGTGACTATTTTCTTATAAGCCCTTTATGTGGTGTCGCTCAGACGCCCGACTGTGGCATGCTTGTTATTTGTTTACTTTATAAGCCCTTTATGTGGTGTCGCTCAGACGCCCGACTGTGGCATGCTTGTTATTTGTTTACTTTATAAGCCCTTTATGTGGTGTCGCTCAGACGCCCGACTGTGGCATGCTTGTTATTTGTTTACCTTATAAGCCCTTTATGTGGTGTCGCACAGACGCCTGACTGTGGCATGCTTGTTACTTATTTTTATTTATAAGCCCTTTATGTGGTGTCGCTCAGACGCCCGACTGAGGCACGCTTTCTGTTGTTGTCCTTTCGAGGCGTCGCTTCAGACACCCGATCGGTGCATTTTTATTTCTATTCTCGGATTGCATATTCATGTTTTCTATGAACAACCTGCTTGCGTGCAACATGGGTTTTGATTTCATGACTGACGTGGTGATCATAGAATATTTCAGAGCATGATTATCGTTTGTTATATTATACCCGTGTTCATAATGTTTGCGAGTACATTCAAAGTACTCACTGGCTTGTCCCTGGCTATTGTCTTGGCCAGATTTCTTGCTTGGAGAGGAGCGTTGCGATGTCAGCCCCGGAACCCACGCAATGGTGACAACAGCCTCGCGAAGATAGGAGTTAACCTGGTCAGCTGTTCCTGTGGGAAATGGAGTCCCATGGCCACTGATGAACCACAAACCGCTTCCGCCATCAACCACTAGAAACCAGTTGTTGTACTCATAGGCCAGAATGGTCTTGTACTACATATTATGTATTTTGCTTGGAGTTTCTGTATCAAGTTGGTGCCTCATCAGCTAACAGTAATCCTGGTGCTGGTGCGCGCAAGGGCCATTTTCTGGGAAATTGATATCCCGAAAATCCGGTCCTGACAAACTTGGTATCAGAGTCAGGCTGACCATTGGCTAATCCTATCTTAGCCAGGTCAATAAACCTAGGTTAACCAGCCCACCAGACCATAACCTAGCCCCGGCCAAGCTTCTCGCGTAAGATAGCCCCACAGTGACCCGACACCTTTTGGCAGTCGGTGCCCAACCTATCAGCCTAGCCTGTCGATCACGCGCCAGTGACCGACGCCTAAATTGTCTCATTCGCAAGCGTGCGAAGGAAGACTCCATCCCCCTTTTTCTATAAAAAGGGCACGCTAACCTCAACACAGCACAGCACACCCTCTTTCCCAAACGGAGCTATAATGCCTGGCCCCGTCGTGCACAATGAAACCACGGCAAACAACCTTGGAGGTTTTGTGACCGTGCTAGCAAACCTCACCCACCGTGCCTTTGCATTGGAAGAGCCCCCGGAGTATGTTGTGTATCAAGGACCCATGAGCGGTGAAAGCCGTCAATTCTGGGCCACTGTGCACATCTATGGTAGGGGTCTATCTCCAGAACACCCCTACAGGTTCACCGGAAGGACAACTTCCTTTGAGCCACAAGCCATCCAACTAGCTGCCCGAGAGGCTATAGTTCAACTCCGGCACTTGTCGCCCAGAGTTAACTGTCGCTCGTTCTACTACTACCCCAGCCGTGACGGGTATGGTAGGCCACCCCAGGTTGCCAACGGAGATCACGAGACGGATCCTGCATTGTTGCATCTGGTGCGCTATGTGAGTGCACTAGAGGGACTGTTCGATCAAATTACCCTTGATCTGATCGTAGCTCGTGGAGAACTGATTCGCCGAGCCCCAGTGAGAAGAGAAGATGAGGCCGACGCCGACAACCCAGTCGTGTTGTTCGGACAACCGATCGAGTCCCTGAGGACAGCCCCAGCCATCGACCAAAATACTTTGATGTCCCCAAAAATGCTTCGTCGCCTTTTGGGAACACGCTCCAACGGGATTGTGGCCAACAACCCCCGCGAGGGTCATCATCGCTACCCCGACTCTGCAGCCCCTCAACCCCCTCCAGCTAATCCCGATGGTGAAACCCGTGGAGAAGCCTCGACGTCCACAAGGCATGCCCGCCTAGATATGAACGAAGTAGACTAAGTCGCTCGAGTAGTACCGAGTCTTAGTATGTCCACGCCCTGTAACTGTGTGATCCTGTAGCACCGTAATTTAATGCTATTTGCTTGTGCGCCCCTATTTTAAATAGTAGCCATGCATAAGTATGTTGGTGTATGATTGCATTTTTAATTCCGAGCGTAGCTACCAAAAACCAACCCCGGCGACACCCACAGTAATATTTTCAAACCGGCCCTTAGCAAATCTCGAGGACGAGATTTTTCTTAAGGGGGGTAGTGTTGTAACACCCCAAAAATTTAACCATGATTTATTGATTAAAGTTTTGCCAGGAGAATTTTTTTTTTCTGGATTTATCTTTGATTTCAGAACCTTTCTTTTCTTTGATATTGTGGAGTTTTTGCCCCAAGTAAAAAAAACTTTTCAAAGATATTATTTGGACTTGTATACCCTCTCTTGAACATTTCTTTTATCATTGAAATTTCCTATATGATTATTTTCCTTGAGCTCTATATCTTTAAAAATGATTTTTCTTAAGCTTTAGAGCCTCTTTTGCACTACAACCTTTTGATAGATTTATTTAAAAATCCCACCAAAATTTGGGGATGACATGTGATGTTCCTAGATCACTTTTGTGCAAAAATACCCTTTAGTCATTTGGAGATTTTGAGCTTTTCCCCAAGTTTTCAAATCTGGTCCAGTTTGCACTTTTGCACTACACCTATTTAAATATTTCTTTAAAACTTACACCAAAATTTGGGGATGTTAGTAGGAGTATATTATTCAACTTTATGCAAAAACCCACTGGTGTTCTATGGAAAATTTGAGCAAAAACATCCTCTTTTGCTCTCTGGACCAGATTGGCCTTTTCTACTGCAACTCCAATTTTTATTGCTCTGTTGCCCATGATTCTTCTTCTTGCATATAGTCCACCCTACAAAACCCTTAAGTTCAGGAGAATGCACCCATGAGAGTATTTTTGGTCCATGAAACTATGCCTTTTCTTTCTGTCCAGAAATGGTTCTCTCAAAAACTTCCACTAGCAAGTTTCTGTTTTTGCCAAACTAACCTTGCCATCCTCCTTTTCATCTAAAGAGCCTAGGATCTGGAGATTTTGGCCACCCCAAGAGTTGCCTAGAAGCCCTTAGCATTCTGTCAAGCACCTTGTGTGCATGGTCAGATTTGACATAATTTTTAGTTTGCACACTGGACCAGCTTACTTTGCCTAACCACCATATCCACTAACCTCCTTGCAAACAATAACCTAGACCTGCCAAACCTCACATGATGTGGAGCCCTCTGGCATGCCATGGCATTTTGCTGAACAGCTCGCGTGCGTGCGCTGGGGGCGCCCAGAGCGCACGTTTTGCACACGCGCGCACCGAGTCGCCGCGTCCCACTGCCGTCGCCCCGCGCTCGTTCTGGCCCTTCCCCACTCATAGCCGACACGCCCCGACTCCTCCCTCGCAGCAGAGCCGCTCCTGGAGCTCCACAGCGCCGCCGTCAGGTTGGCCGTGGCCGCTAGCGGCCGGCCACGGCAGGCCCCTGCCCTGGACAGCGCCGCCCGAGCCACAGCCGCGCGCCAGCTCGCCCTGAACAGCTCGAGCTCATCCCCTCACCCTGCCAGACCCCGCCAGCCATCGCCACGCGCCCCCTGGCTACAGAACGGCGGTTCGCCGTCGAGCTTATTCCCGGCCGCCGCGGAACCGACCTACTCGCGCTATAAATAGGACCCCCGAGCTCGCCTAGGCCCTCAGGCAACCTCAAGCCAACCCTCTGGAGCTCCCCTAGCCCGAAATCGACGGAGGAAGGCCGTCTTCCCCATCTCCGACAGGTTCGGCCGCTGCCACTCCCCGGCTCCGCTCGTCGCAACCAGAGCCTCCCCCGTCCAACCAGTGCCACCATCCCCTTCCCCTCGATCTCGCGGGGCCACCCAACACCTCAAATTCGCTCGGGAACCGTCGTAGCACGAACCCCCAAACTCACCCGAAGCTGCCGTCCACCGCGGAGCTCGCCGCCGGCGACTCCCTCCATCCCCGCCACCCCCTCGACCACCAGGAGGACCGCCCTGGCCTGGCGGATCCATCCCCGCCCTCAGAACCCCGCGAGGAGCTGCCGTTCGCCGGCGTTGATCGCCGGAGCCCCGCCTCTATTCGGCCAGAGGAGGAAGGAGGCGGGTGCGACCGGTCAAACCTGACCAGTGGGCCCCCTGGACCCACTGTTAGTGACCCCGAGCCGGTCCACGCTGGCTAAGTGGACACGTAAAGCGCAGAGTACATTTTCCCCTCGAACCGTTTTTCTTTTCTGTTTCTTTTTTTTTTACAAAAAGTTGACGAAAATTTGACTGGCTATAACTTTTTAAATAAAACTCCAAATGAGTTGATTCTTTTTCCTACCTCTCTCAAATTTCATCTAGTTTATTTTCATATTTATTTGAAAAAAAATTCAGACAACTTTTTGTACTTTTTTGAAACTATGTGTTAATTTGAATATTTTCAAAAATAGGATTTTTGGAGAGAGGAGAAAACTTTCAAAAGATTTGGAATGCACCCTGCCTCTCCACAACTTGATGGCAAGCATTCTGAACCCTGGCATAATATTGTCGTGTGTTGTTTGATACGGTTACAACACCCCTCGTCTCGGAGTTTCCGTTATTTTATGCGATGATATGAACATACTCATAAGTGCATATTGATGATTCCGTGCTATTGGAATTTGATACGTTGTGATAGTAATCACCATCGTATGCCTTTCATGCATACCGGAAGGAATACGGGAAAGCCTCTGTCTTGGGTAGACATGGGCTTGTCTCTATTCCTCCGTCGAGACGGTTGTGTCCGGTATGGCATGATGAGGTATGGTGAGTGGTGATTCTGTCCGTTGGTTGAAATATATCTGTTATGCTAATCATGCAGGGAATACTAAAACCTCCTGAGTCGACCATAGATCAAGTCTTGTTCCAGTAACCCCCATACTTGTTTCGTACTACCACTTGTCCCTACCATAGGTAGGGTACGACTCAGTAAGTTGTCAACCCCTTTCCTAGCACACACCGTACAAAGAGGCCATGGTGGAAGATACCGGCTGCATCTGGTAGGCATGCCACCTGGTCCGGGGGCATGGGTGTTTCCGGTTGGGACCGAGGGGGGGAAACACCTTAGAGCGCGCGATATAAATTTGATCCCATGCTACGCGAGGTTGTAGCCTCCCCACTCAGAGTTTTGCTTAACAGGTGTCGTGGGTGATTCCAGACACCGGTAAGTTAGGCTGGTGTGTGCGGTCAGGTGTGTTTTCAATTGAAAGACCGTGGACGGAATTAGTCCCGATGGACTAAAGGAATCCGTTACTCGTGGGTAAAGAGTACACCCTCTGGAGAGGTTAAATCTATTCGAATAGCCGTGTCCATGGGTAAGGACTACAGTCTGAGATGGGTCAAGTGTCGGTCTTGGTGTCGGTCTTCGGAGGAGAAACTACTAAACTGGAACATGGATCATGACTTGTGACTTATGATGATTATGATTATTATTATATTGGACTAACCCTTTTTATTACTTGAATTATTGAGTATCCCTAGGACGGTTCTACCTCCTGGATATTCATTGTGATTATTTTCTTATACGCCCTTTATGTGGTGTCGCTCAGACGCCCGACTGTGGCATGCTTGTTATTTGTTTACCTTATAAGCCCTTTATGTGGTGTCGCACAGACGCCCAACTGTGGCATGCTTGTTACTTATTTTTCTTTATAAGCCCTTTATGTGGTGTCGCTCAGACGCCCGACTGGGGCACGCTTTCTGTTGTCGTCCTTTCAAGGCATCGCTTCAGACACCCGATCGGTGCATTTTTATTTCTATTCTCGGATTGCATATTCATGTTTTCTATGAACAACCTGCTTGCGTGCAACATGGGTTTTGATTTCATGACTGACGTTGTGATCATAGAATATTTCAGAGCATGATTATCGTTTGTTATATTATACCCGTGTTCATAATGTTTGCGAGTACAGTCAAAGTACTCACTGGCTTGTCCCTGGCTATTGTCTTGGCCAGATTTCTTGCTTGGAGAGGAGCATTGCGATGTCAGCCCCGGAACCCACGCAATGGTGACAACAGCCTCGCGATGATAGGAGTTAACCTGGTCAGCTGTTCCTGTGGGAAATGGAGTCCCATGGCCACTGATGAACCACAAACCGCTTCCGCCATCAACCACTAGAAACCAGTTGTTGTACTCATAGGCCAGAATGGTCTTGTACTACATATTATGTATTTTGCTTGGAGTTTCTGTATCAAGTTGGTGCCTCATCAGCTAACAGTAATCCTGGGGCTGGTGAGTGCAAGGGCCATTTTTTGCGAAATTGATATCCCGAAAATCCGGTCCAGACAGAAAAACAACATGCTACTGAAGTTCATTCCCACCTTTATTACTTGCAAAAGAAACATGGCAATTCTAGTTCATGAGTACAATAAGTTTAGATAATAGCATGCATATTTCATCAATACACAGGAAAAACATAAAACATCAGCATGAGTCACGTACATGGTCTTAACCATCAGCCCCTGATCTTGTGAACCACTGCCGCCATTGGCATCAAGATTTCCATCACGGATCTTGGTCTGTTGTACAAAAAGAACAACAACAATTAGGAAATAGATAAATAACTTATCATCATATGTACAAAGCAAAAAACTGACCGTGACCCATCTCGGAACAATCAACTTGTCGGTGTCTTGGTACTTCTCATGTAGAGAATATAAAACAAGATCAGCACTGTCTTAGTTGAGCATGCCAGTGGGGACAAACGCTTTAGCAACAGAACCAACACTGGCATCACATTCGCTATTTTGAAGCATCGGCTTTTCACTAGGGAAAAACACAAAGATGAGAGCAATTAAAACTACCGCAGTGACAACAATAATCATATGAGAGAAAAAGAAAAAGAGATAAAAATGAACCATGCAAAAATCAAACACTAACCGTTTCCAACGGTTCGTCCGCAACCTCATAATAGCGAAGAAAAACAAATCAACCTTAGCAACGTTAGCACCTTCTGCTTTCAGAAAAAAGAAAAAAGAAAAAAAGTTCAAGCACTACAAGATAACATTGCCACCATGCCATAAATGAGAAGTACGCCTCATTTACAAGTCCTTACCTGCACTTTCAGTGTTTGGCGACGGGAGTTCCTATGACAGCAGCAATATGCCTGCAGTTTCAGGGTTTGACGGCGGAAGAACCTATGAGCACAGCAATATGGCTGCACTTTCAGAGTTTGAAGAAAGAAAATCCTGGGACGACAGGAGCGCCTGCTACGTCAAGGGGCCAGAAGAAATCAACAGAATTAAATCATCATCCTCAGGTGGCACCTCCTCCATGCTAGACATGTCGGTGTCTTGCAATGCATCACCGTAATCAAGCCCTCCAGGCGGGAAATTTTCCGGCGGGAAATCTTCAGAATCAGAAAGATTATCATTCTCATCAATACCAACACCAGACGATTTGGCATCAAGTATGCTGGCAGCACCAACATCCTCATCAGCAACTTTGCTACCAACATCGCTCCCACTGCTCAATGGAACACCACAAGCATCATCTCTAACAGTAACGGTAACCTCGCGCTCAACATCAGTCATCTGGAAAAATAAAAATTCAGAAAGTGAAGTAAATGAGCAAAACTAACAATCAAAAAAGCTAGCAAGAGGTGTACACGCTAACTTTTACAGCTACAAAGAAACAACAGCGAAAACTACATATAAAACTAATGCAAGCATAGAAAAACAAACCTTAGCAGCATCCACAGGAACATCACCGATCTTGCTGCTGCTAACATTTAAAGGAACATCACCGATGGTCGAACAAGGCTCATCACTAACAACAGGATCCTGATTCATAGTAATAAAGCAAAAAAAATGCTATTATTAGCAACAACACACAAAGAGTTAAACTACACTAACAAAAGGTAGATATCACCTACAAATTCTTAACGGTGTGGGATAGAAAAATGAACATGTAAGGCACAGTGGTGCGCATGAAAATTCAAGAATATATATACACATGATAAAAAATAAAAAATACCTTGCTCTTATCAGTAGATGGATCATTAACTCCAAAGTCAACAGAAGCCTCAACATCATGACTAGTCTCCTGCATGAAAAAAAATAATAAAAAGATGAACATGAGGAAGTTCGACTAAAATACTGATAGCAGAACAACATAGTAAAAAATGCAAACATCAAGGACTGACTCACATCAACAATAGGGGACTCCAAACCAACATCATTCGTATGGTGGTCAGAAACATTAGCCTCAGTACCATCACCAGCCCTACTGGCAGTGGCAACAGCCTCATCCTGCTCAATCTGCCTGATAACAACATTGGCACTTTCTTCATATGGCTTGCAGCGAGAGTCTTGCATAGTTTTGAAACGCTTCATGTTGTTCAACAGACGAACCGAGCTCTGAATTAGTTGAGCAACACCATCACGCATATCACTAATTAAAATTCTCTCCATGTCAATATAGTCTGCTGCTTCCTCAGCATTAAATTGATGACCGTCAGGGAGGATACCATTGATATAGCTCAGACGCTCAACTGTAGTTGGGACCTTTTCCCGCCCAGAACTAAACCTGATCATTTGTCGGGCCGGGTCGGGTTCGGGCCGGGCTTGACAAAGCCCGAAGGAAAAATCCCAAGCCTGAGCCCGGCCCGGCCCGAAGTACATGAACAATGACATTTTTTAATTAAATTAATCATTTTGGGATATTATATTAATTTATTATACCTACATTTCAAATAAATTATGTTTTTATATATATATATTTCGGGCTTTATTCGGGCTTTCCGGCCGGGCTTCCCGTCAGAAAATGGAGCCCGAGCCCGGCCCGAATGTCGGGCTTCGGGTTCGGGCCGGCGGGCCGGGTTGTCCATGACCAGGTCTACTCAAAACGCACATTAATAAAAATATGCTCAGCGCGCTCCAACGCAGAAACAGCTACATCAATACCAAAACCCTGCCTTTGTGAAGTACTAGCCTTACTAGGTCCAGGGGGAACATAACCAGCACCCTCAACACTACGGCCATCTCTCAACTCATCGTGCAGAGATGAAATCTTGGGAACCACGACATCTTCAGGACTGGCGTTTATACACCTGGAAAAAGACAACTTCCTCATGAGTTTTCAACTACGAACAAGGGAAAAAAGAGTTAATTAATCAATGCAACACACAGGAAGAAAGAAACATTATATTAACATACTTAAATCCATAGTACTAATGATCTTTCACTGTCAGTGCCAATTTGTTAGTATTTACAAATAGGTCAGTTGAAAAAGAGATTCAGTTCAACCACACATGACACAACAGTACTAAAAATCATACCTAAACCTGACAAAGCTTAAGAACTGACAAAATCTAAACAGGTAACACTGCAGTAAACATGTTCACTCCAGCAAAAAAAGCTATCCCCAAAAAAAGGTCTCCAAGACACGAGAGAAATAAAACTCAGCGGAAGCTTCCCAAACACCCACGTCCTTGGATCTGCGTTGCCTTTTCTTATCAAATCTGCATCAGCTAGATCGGAAAGCTTGTCCTGATCCATGAAACATATGCGGGGGACTCGCATGTCAACATCCGGAATCTTGCCACAGATAAGGCAGTCAAGGTACATTAGTACAGGCCCTATAGCACAACATGTGATTGCCTTCCCAAGGGTAACACCATCTTGGTACCTGACAACAACCCTTCTAAGCTCATCAACCATCAGTTGGCAATAATCCATAGTAGCCATGTCCTCAATGACGAGATCCTCAAACATTCCTGCCTCTCTGGAAACACAAGGGGCGGCACTAGGTGTCGGTGTCAAAACCGGAGGATCTCAGGTAGGGGGCCCGAACTGTGCGTCTAGGATCGATGGTAACAGGAGACGGGGGACATGATGTTTACCCAGGTTCGGGCCCTCTCTATGGAGGTAATACCCTACTTCCTGCTTGATTGATCTTGATGAATATGAGTGTTACAAGAGTTGATCTACCACGAGATCGTAATGGCTAAACCCTAGAAGTCTAGCCTATGTGTATATGGTAATGAATATATCCTTTCCGGACTAACCCCTCCGGTTTATATAGACACCGGGGGATCTAGGGTTTACGTGGAGTCGGTTACATAAGAAGGAATCTTCATAGTTGGTCGCCAAGCTTGCCCTCCACGCCAAGTAGAGTCCAATACGGACACGGTGCGGTCTTCGGCCTTCATGTCTTCACAGCCCATCAGTCTGGCCCACGGATAACAGGTCGGATGCCCGAGGACCCCTTATTCCAGGACTCCCTCAGTAGCCCTCGAACCAGTCTTCAATAGCGAGGTGCTCGGCACACATATTGTCTTCGGCATTGCAAGGCGGGTCCCCCCTTCAATAATCTCCAAGTAATGTATTCGGCCATTGATCCAATGTCGCCTCCTTGGCTTCCGCACATTAAATAATCTTCGTCCTCCACGTGTCGAGCGAATGTGGAAAGTCAGGGTATTTTTGCGAATAACACCCCATCCACGCAAGGAAGAGCACCTATTTAAAGAGATTGGATCCCAGATCCATTCAGCGCTACGCAGAAGAAATCCCCAGAGACTGCTTAGGAGAAACCATTCCAGCATGGCTAGTGTTCCTAGCTCCTCCGCTCGTCCCGTCCCAGAGAAAGGCGAGTGGGAGAGGTGTTCTGTGTCTCATTGCCGATTGACGAAGTTGTAAACGCATGGATTCCTTCCTCATGCAGATCTAGTCCCTGTTCGAACGGGGCTAGCTTCCTTCAATGAGGGGACTCAAGCAGAGGGCTTCCTCAATCCTTGCGGGGGAGAGCGAGTGTGTTTTGTGCCCTACCTGCTGAGAGGCGTTGGATTTCCAATCCATCCGTTCCTCCGAGGGCTTCTGGAGTACGACGGCCTCTAGCTGCACAACTTCACTCCGGCCTCTATTCTGCACATTGCGGGTTACGTCGCTTTATGCGAACTATTCCTGGGCGTCGAGGCTCATTTCGAGTTGTGGAGGAAGCTGTTCTGTCTCGTCCCGCACAATCACGAAGTGTCAATATTTGAAGTGGGCGGAGCCGAAGTATGGCGCGTCGCCGATACCGGATATCCATTCGGCACACCAAGGAAGGCACCTGATGAATGGCCCTCCGAATGGTTTTATATAGAGGGCGTTGTGCTTCCCGACCCGGTTCGAAAGGGTCTTCCTGAATTTGCGCATGTCACGCTGAAGAAACACCACAGTTGGCATCCCCGGAGTCTTGAAGAGGAAGATGGTGCGGAGGTTCATCAGCTGATGAGCAAGATAAAAGAGCTCACTCAGTCCGGACTCACAATAATCGAGGTTATGGTGATCTCCATAGCGCGAGGGGTTCAGTCGGTCCAATATAGAGGGCTTCCAATGTGGCACTATGATGGGGAGGACGACGCCTCTCGCTGTGGCCGGAAAGGTCCGGATACCCCTGCCGCTTTGGCTAAGATATTAGCCGAACTGTTCAAAGGGGAGGAAAAGGAATTTCTTTGCATCAAACTCAGAGACGGGTACTCTATGTATAACCCTCCCAGTTGGGTAAGGCCCGACCCCTCTGTTTTTACTCCTTCCATCTCCGAATTGCCCTTGATAAATTTCTGGTTTGTTTGCTTATGACAGCACCGGCGGAAGGTCACCGAGGGATTTTAAAGTCCCGCCCCACAGCCGGAGGACCACAACCGGGAGCTTGATCCCGGGTTTGAAGAGGATCCGGATATATTTGTGGTGCTCGCGGAGGGGGTGTTTTACCAGACGAGCTATGATGGCACAAAGGTGGCCATCATTGCCGACTACCCTGGTCTTCTTCCTGCTTCACAGGTAAGTAATCAAGAAACACCTCCTCTGAAAGGGTGCTCGTACTCTGCCTGACCCACTGCATTGTCGCGCGTTCTACATGGGAGGCGTTTGACAATATCGAGGAAATCGGTTCCTGCGCCGGGCAGGCCTTCGAAGAGGAGGTCCGGTGAAGGCACCGCCGGGCCCTCGTCGAGGAGGTACGGATAAATATATTTTTCAGTGGCCGTGTCCAACTGTGACCTATGCGCCTGTTTGATTACAGGAAAAAGGTTCGCCGAACTATGTCCGGGGGTCCGGCCGGCCGCGCTCCCAACAACCAGGATTTAGATCCAGTTGGGGAGACGGGAGGCGATGTAGGAACAAAGCCGGACTGCCCTTCGGCCGATGGTTCGGACAATATGTCTGTTACCAACTCGGAAGTAGAGAGCGCCATGAATCATCGGCGCTGCAGAGCTGTTTTACGAGACCCGAAGTTCTCGGATGAGGCATTTAATGCCTTTAGCTCGGGCGATGCATACATCCGAGCTGCTCGAGACGGGCTTAGAAAAGCCACGAGGCAATATCTGATAGATGTGCAGATAAGTTTTCTTTGTCAAAAAAGGGTAGCCATATACCCGTAGCCCCCGGGACTGAAAGCAATTGGTACAACTGATTTAAGGACCATTGTATTACCAGGTTCTTACAGAGAAGAACAACCTGCTGACCCAAGAGCTGGAGCAATGTTGGGCGCAGCTAAATGCTGCTACCGCCGAACTGGAAAAGTCCAAATAGGCGTCGCCTGGTAATTTTCCCCTCCATCGAGAAAATATAATCATATGCCCTTAATGCTAACAGTCCTGCCTATATCATGACATGATTGTCAGAGGAACTCAAAGAGGCACTGGAAGTCGCGCACACGAATGAACAAGAAGCCAAGAGGCTACATGCTGCGGGCGAACATGTGCCGAAGCAGGCCATTGTTGAGAAAAACCAGCTCCAGGATTGCAAAACCTAGCTAGGCGAAGAGCTGAAGGATGTGCGGGCCCAGCTAGCCGATTCCGTGAAGGAGAACAAGAAGCTACGGGGCGGCATATTCAGTATGTGTCCGAACTATTGTTAAAGTAATTCGGAGATAGATAGAACTGATATAATTATGATTGCAGGTATATTGACGGGCCGTCCTGAAGAGGAGGTGTCCGGATCAGCTGGTGATCTTCTGCAAAGACTATCGCAGGTGCACGAGCATGCTCGGCTGGCCATGCGGAGTGTTGCCAAGGCCTTATGGCCATCCGCCTCCCCTCCAGGAAGTATGGAGGAGCTTGTAGAGTTGTTCAAAGGAGCGCGGCGGCGTATCCGATTATGGAAGATATCGGCCTATCGAGAGGGTGCGCGAGAAGCTTGGGCCATGGTGAAAACTCGGTATACCAAGCTTGATCCTAATCACATGGCTCGGGTCGGACCTTTAGGGTCGAATGGGGAAGAAATTCCCGTTAGTTTAGTGTATGACCAAGTAGAGGTGGCCGCCAAATATTCCCAACAGGATTGTAAGTTAGACCGCCTGTTGGACGGTATAGAGAAGGAAGTGTTTGAGTCCCAGTGACTATGTACTTTCCTTACCCTATGTAATTCTAGCTGAATTGTATAGCATTTATCATGGCAGACCTTTTCGCTTCAACCTCCAGACTCGATGGTGCGGAGTGTTTCCGAATACCCTCGCGGCCGAATAGACCGGGGTATGCTTGGAAAACTAGGCGTAGGGGTCATAGTTGCTTGAATAGACAAGTTGTATCCAACTAGTTATGTTATATTACATTGAGATTGTAAGAAACATCTTCCAGGGAGAATAGTTCCGTTAAGGGTTCCTTTCCCTGGGTGTGCATGCATTAGTAGACATGTCCGAATTGTGATGTAAAAATCACAGTGTGTATAGCTTCTGGGGGTTCACAATAGAGTGAGTGCAAAGAGTATTTTTCATCCACCGGCCGAATATTCCCTTAAGAACGCTAGCTTTCGGCTTCACCCAGTCTGAGGTACACATCCGGATGACCCGGCAGTAACAATCGCAGAGGTGCTCCCTTTACCACCTAGCCAAACAATCGGGAACGTAGGGGTAAGCACAGGAGCCAGGCAACCCAGCTTGGCCAAAACTTAAGTCATATCGATGCATATAATGGTGAAGAAAAGACACACGGGAAAAACGCGTATGTATGATGAGCTTGACGCTCGGCAAATAATGTTAACAAGCTTCTGTTCAAGAAGCCCCCAGGTATAGTGGACGTACATATGTAAAGATGTGTACGTCAGCGGTGTTCGGTCGAGCCGAATGAGAGCTTTTAGAGTGAAAAATGTGTAAAAAAGAGAGAGAAAAAGTAATGGAAACTATAGGGGAGAAGGAGACTAACAAAGAGTTCGGCGCTAGGCATAGAACCTTTGGAGTCTGGCCGCGTTCCAAGGGTTCGGCTCTAGGCGATTGTCTGATGCATCACGAAGACGGTACGCTCCGCCAGTAAGGACTTCGTCGATTATGAAGGGACCCTCCCATTTGGGCTTGAGTTTGTCCTTTTTCTTCTCCGGCAAGCATAGAACAAGTTCGCCAACGTTGTAAGTCTTGGCCCGTACTTCTCTGCTTTGATATCTTCGAGCCTGCTGTTGATAAAATGATGAACGGGCTTTGGCGATGTCGCGCTCGTCCTCCAGGGCGTCTAGGCTGTCCTGCCGATCCAACTTGGCCTCTTTCTCTTCGTACATACGCACTCGAGGTGAGTCATGTATAATATCGCAGGGCAATACAGCCTCTGCACCGTACACCATGAAGAAATGTGTGTATCCGGTAGTACGGTTGGGCGTGGTCCGCATCCCCCAGAGTACGGAGTCGAGCTCCTCGACCCAGTGCTTGTCTGATTCTTTCAAAGACCGCACTAGCCTGGGTTTGATGCCGCTCATAATAAGACCATTGGCTCGCTCGACTTGACCGTTTGTTTGCGGGTGGTAGACAGAGGCATAATCGAGCTTAATGCCCAGATTAGCACACCAGGTTTTCACCTCATCGGCTGTGAAATTGGAACCGTTATCAGTGATGATGCTGTGCGGGACACCATAACGGTGCACCACATCGGATATAAATGCAATCACCGGTCTGGACTCGGCCATCTTAACTGGTTTAACCTCTATCCACTTGGTGAATTTGTCCACCATGACCAGCAGATATTTTTTCTTATGGCTTCCCCCTTTAAGGGGTCCGACCATGTCCAAGCCCCAGATCGCAAAGGGCCATGTAATGGGGATTGTTTGTAGGGCGGTTGGGGGCATATGGCTTTGGTTGGTGAAGAGTTGGCATCCAACGCAGTGCTAGACGAGGTCCTGTGCGTCTGCTCGAGCCGCAGGCCAATAAAATCATGTCCGGAAGGCGTTGCTGACAAGTGCTCGGGCTGCGGCGTGGTGCCCACCTAGTCCGGCATGAATTCTGCCAAGAGTTGCCGCCCCTCCTCCTCGGAGATACACCTTTGAAGGACTCCGGTAGTGCTTTTCTTGTAGAGCTATCCTTCGTGAACTTTATAGGCCTTCGAACGCCGGACAATGCGGCGAGCCTCGTTCTGATCTTCTGGGAGCTCCTTCCTATTAAAGTAGGCCAACAAAGGTTCGGTCCATGGGGCAATTACTGCCATGATGAGGTGGGCCGATGGTGTTATTTCGGTGGCAGAGCCTCCGGTGATATCAGCGTGTTCGCTATCTATGTTTGTGTTCAGAATGGGACTGTCATTGCTATCCCCCCTGCCACACCACGGATGGCTTAAAGAGCCTTTCGAGGAAGATGTTGGGTGGGACGGGGTCGCGCTTAGCACCGATGCGAGCAAGGACGTCTGCCGCCTGATTACTTTCGCGGGCGATGTGATGAAATTCGAGCCCCTCGAACCGAGCCGACATCTTTAAGACGGCATTGCGATAAGATGCCATCTTTGGATCTTTGGCATCAAAGTCTCCATTAATTTGGGATATTGCGAGGTTTGAATCCCCGCGCACCTCCAGGCACTGTATGCCCATTGATACGGCCATCCGAAGGCCATGTAGCAAGGCCTCGTATTCAACTGCGTTGTTGGAGTCTGTGTATAATATTTGGAGTACGTACTGGACGATATCTCCTGTGGGGAACATTAATACGACGCCTGCCCCTAGCCCTGCCAACATTTTGGAGCCGTCAAAGTGCATAACCCAGTTGGAATACGCGCCGTACTCTTTAGGGAGTTCGGCCTCTGTCCATTCGGCGATGAAGTCAGCCAGCACCTGGGATTTGATGGCTCGACGTGGTTTGTACGTGATGTCGAACGACAGGAGCTCAATGGCCCATTTGGCAATCCGGCCCGTGGCCCGGTTGTTGATTATATCGTTGAGGGGCACTTCGGAAGCCACCGTGATCGAGCACTCCTGAAAGTAGTGTCGCAATTTTCGAGATGCCATGAAGACTGCATATGCTATCTTTTGATAGTGAGGGTACCGGGATTTGCATGGTGTGAGGATGGTGGATACGTAGTATACCGGCTTTTGGAGCGGAAATTTGTGTCCGTCCTGTTCTCGCTCGACGACGAGCACGACGCTCACCACCTGGTGTGTTGTCGATATATATAGGAGCATTGGTTCGCCGACGTTTGGCGCGTCCAGGATTGGGTTGCTTGCGAAAAGGGCTTTTATTTCTTCCAGTCCGGCTGTTGCCACGTCTGTCCACTTGAAGTTATCGGTGCGCCGTAGAAGGCAATAAAGGGGCAGCGCCTTTTCCCCCAACTTGGAGATAAAGCGGCTTAAGGCTGCCACGCACCCGACGAGTTTTTGGACTTGTTTGAGTTCGGTTGGCGTGGCCAATTGTGACAGAGCTCGGATTTTGGCTGGATTTGCCTCAATTCCTCTATTGGAAATGATGAAGCCCAGTAGTTTACCGGCAGGGACGCCAAAGACGCATTTTTCCGGGTTAAGCTTGATGTCGTATGCGCGGAGGTTGTCGAATGTGAGATGTAAGTCGTCTATTAGTGTTTCGACGTGTCTGGTTTTGATGACGACGTCGTCCATGTAGGCCTCCACTGTCTTGCCGATCTGTTTCTCGAGGCATGTTTGGATCATGCGCTGGTAGGTGGCGCTGGCGTTCTTGAGCCTGAAAGGCATGGCGTTGAAGCAAAACGGCCCGTATGGTGTAATGAATGTTGTTGCAGCTTGATCGGACTCCTTCATTTTGATTTAATGGTATCCGGAATATGCATCGAGGAAGCATAGCGAGTCGTGTCCTACGGTAGCATCAATGATTTGATCAATGCGAGGAAGGGGGAAGGGATCTTTAGGGCAAGCCTTGTTAAGGTCTTTGAAATCGACGCATAGACGCCAGGATTTATCCTTCTCTGGTACCATTATCAAGTTTGCCAGCCAGTCCGGATGTTTAATATCTTTGATGAATCCGGCCTCGATGAGTTTGGCTAGCTCCTCCTCCATAGCTTGTCGTTTGGGTTCGGAAAAGTGCCGCGGGGTTTGTTTGACCGGCTTATATCCCTTTAGTATGTTGAGGCTGTGTTTGGCCAACTCGCGTGGGATTCCTGGCATATCTGATGGGTGCCACGCGAATATATCCCAGTTTTCGCACAAGAAGTCTCGCAGTGCTGCGTCAACTGAGGGGCTGAGTTGCGCTCCGATAGAGGCTGTCTTCCTGGAGTCTGTTGGATGGACCTAAAATTTGACCGTTTCTTTGGCTGGCTTGAAGGAGGTAGATTCGGGTCATTTGTCCAGGATAACATCGTCTCTGTCCACAGTGGAGCGTAGTGCGGTTAGTTCTTCAGCTGCAAGGGCCTCAGATAATGCCTCAAGGGCCAAGGATGTGGTTTTGTTTTCGGCGCGGAGTGCTATATACGGATCACTGACGAGGGTGATTATTCCATTAGGCCCGGGCATTTTTAGCTTCATATACCCATCATGGGGTATGGCTTGAAAGCGCATGAAGGCCTCTCGCCCTAACAAGGCGTGGTATCCGCTGTTGAAAGGGGCCACCTGGAAAGTTATTCTTCAGATCGATAATTCTCCGGCGTGCCGAATACCACATCGAGTGTAATTTTTCCCGCACACCGCGCTTCCCGACTGGGAATGATACCTCGAAAGGTCGTGCTGCTTTTCGATGACTTGAGAGGTCATCGTCGGCTTAAGGGCCGACCTGGCGGTCATGACGAAGCCGCCCAGCCGGAGGGTTTGGCCTGGGGCCAGGGTTCCTCCGGAGATGATATTATCCTTGAGGAAAAGGCGAGCCATCAACCCTCGTGGCGACGGAACAGTGGAACTATCAATGAAAGCACCAATGTCGGTGTCAAAACCGGCAGATCTCGCGTAGGGGGTCCCGAACTGTGCGTCTAGGATCGATGGTAATAGGAGACAGGGGACACGATGTTTACCCAGGTTCGGGCCCTCTCTATGGAGGTAACATCCTACTTCCTGCTTGATTGATCTTGATGAATATGAGTGTTACAAGAGTTGATCTACCATGAGATCGTAATGGTAAACCCTAGAAGTCTAGCCTATGTGTATATGGTAATGAATATATCCTTTCCGGACTAACCCCTCCGGTTTATATAGACACCAGGGGTCTAGGGTTTACATGGAGTCGGTTACATAAGAATGAATCTTCATTGTTGGTCGCCAAGCTTGCCCTCCACGCCAAGTAGAGTCCAATCCGGACACGGTGCGGTCTTCGGCCTTCATGTCTTCACAGCCCATCAGTCCGGCCCATGGATAACAGGCCGGATGCCCGAGGACCCCTTAGTCCAGGACTCCCTCATCAGGCAACACAACTTTCATAAACGCAATAATGAAGAACAGTTTTTGAGCAAGGTCATCTTTGCTAGGATCCTTGACAAGCACCTTGAGCTTATCCCTCAAATCCTTCGTCCTGATATCTCTGTTCCTGCTAATGTCAAGCTCCGATCTTAACTTCATCAGAGCGTCATCATATCTGTCCTCTGACGGCCTTGGTGCAAAACGACCACCACGAGGGAACCCAAATAGTTGTTGTATACCATCGCTAGTGATGCGAAGCTTCTTATTCGCCTCACCCATGTCAAGAGTCATTGTATCAGGATCTATCTTCAAGTACAAAACTCCCATCAGAGGGCGGGAAATGTTAGACTTCACCTTCCAATGGAAGATAGAACCAAAAGCAGCTGCATGAACCCTAGCCACATGGCGACTCTCAAGCAAACATCACACAAGCATCAATCTATCTCGACGAACATCGCACAGTTAAATTCAATCATGATACGTCTCCAACGTATCTACTTTTCCTCACGCTTTTCCTCTTGTTTTGGATTCTAATTTGCATGATTCGAATGAAACTAACCCCGGACTGACGCTGTTTTCAGCAGAACTACCATGGTGTTGTTTTTGTGCAGAAATAGAAGTTCTCGGAATGGAACGAAACTTCGCGAGGAGTTTTTATATAATATATAAGAATTTCTGGAGCCAAGACCTGCCAGAGATGGGCACCTGGGTGGGCACAACCTACCAGGGCACGCCCCCCTCTCCTGACGCGCCGATGTGTGTTGTACCCACCTGGTGGCCCCACAGACCCTGAGACCGACTCTATAAAATCCTATTTTCTAGAAAAAAATAAGGGAGAAAGAATTATCGCGATCCACGAGACGGAGCCGCCGCTAAGCCCTGTTCTTCCTCGGGAGGGCAGATCTGGAGTCCGTTTGGGGCTCCAGAGAGGGGGATCGTCATTCTTCGTCATCACCAACCCTTCTCCATCACCAATTCGATGATGCTCCCCACCGGTAGTGAGTGATTGAGGGAGTCCTGGACTAAGGGGTCCTTGGGCGTCCGACCTGTTATCTACTGGGCCGGACTAATGGGCTGTGAAGACATGAAGGCCGAAGACTATACCCGTGTCCGGATTGGACTCTACTTGGCGTGGAAGGCAAGCTAGGCGACCGATTATGAAGATTTCCTCCCATGTAACCGACCCCATGTAACACTACATCTCTCCGGAGCCTATATAAACCGGAGAGCATAGTCCGAATAGGGGATACTCATTACCATATTCACATAGGCTAGACTTCTAGGGTTTAGCCATTACGATCTCGTGGTAGATCAACTCTTGTAATACTCATATTCATCAAGATCAATCACGCAGGAAGTAGGGTATTACCTCCATAGAGAGGGCCCAAACCTGGGTAAACATCATGTCCCCCGTCTCCTATTACCATCGATCCTAGACGCACAGTTCGGGACCCCCTACCCGAGATCCGCCGTTTTTGACACTGACATTGGTGCTTTCATTGAGAGTTCCACTGTGCCGTCGACATAAGGCTCGATGGCCCCTTCAATCGTCAGTAATGGCGTCGTTCAGGGAGAAACCTTTCTCCCCGGACAAATGTTTGTGTTCGGCGGCTTCGTACTGCGGGCCAACTCACTTGGCCATCTGGAGCAGGTCGATAGCTACGCCCCTAGCCATCAGGTCAGATTTGGAAGCTTGAACTACGTCGCGGATATCCGTGGAGACTTGAGCTTCGATGGATTTGAGACCGCGGCGATCGCTCCCCTTCTCTCCGATGAACATGACTTAAATCCGTCATCGGAGCACACCCAGGAGATGGATCCTGTTGCTGCAACGGCCTCAGAATTGAAGCAAATCATGCCCTTCGAGGCCACAAAGTCCATGGCGTTGGAGCCGCACACGGACTCGACATCCTACAATATTTGCGTCAATGGAACTCCGGACTCGTTTTCGGCTATACGTTCCAGATCAGACTCGCCTGCGGACACCGAGCTGGATCGGTTGTCGATTTTCGAATTCGGTGCCGCAGACTTCTTCCAGCACTCACCTTTTGGTGACATACTAAATTCTTTAAAGAACTTATCCTTGGAGGAGGACTCACAGCCGAACTATGTTCGGGTCGAGCTAGAGACGGATGACGAGGAATTTTGCTTCCCACCCGCCACCCACTTCATAGCCACCGTCGATGACTTAACCGACGTGCTTGACTATGGCTCCGAAGACATCGACGGTATGGACGACGATGCCAATATGGAGCAAGGCCAAGACCCGCCATTCAACGGATGTTGGACGGCTACCTCTTCGTACGACGTGTACATGGTGTATACACCCAAAGGATCTGGCGACGACAACGAAGAGCCAGATGCGAATAAAACCTCTGAGACGCAGTCCAAGCGCCGACGCCCCAAGCGCCATTCTAAGCCTCGTCACTCAAAGGACGGCAACACCGGCACCAGAGAGAATAGTACTCCAGGCGACGCCGAAAACAATGAAGACCCTCTCGGAGCTACATCCGAACAAGAGGAACATGACAACAGGCAAGACAACCCTGACGAACAGGCCATAGAAGATGACTCGGAGGACGACAGCTACCATCCACCCTCCGAAGAGGAGACAAGCCTCGGCAACGAAGACTTCATCGTGCCTAAGGATCCTCTGGAGCAGGAGCGCTTTAAGCTTCAGCTCATAGCCACTGCAAGGAGCCTAAAAAAGAAATAGCGGCAGCTTCAAGCTGAACAAGATCTGCTCGTCGACAGGTGGACTGATGTCCTGACAGCCGAAGAATACGGCCTCAGGCGCCCAACAAAGAGCTACCCGAAATGCAGACTGCTACCTCAATTCGACGAGGAGGCACCGGAACACATATCTCCCTCGCGTAATGCAGAACGACCACCGCGTGGTCGAGACAGGGCGGCCGACCGGCCACCCCACGGTCGGGATAAAGCGGCAACTCAGGCCAAACAGCAGCCTGCCCCACCACCCCGCAAAAATAAAGATGAAAGAGTTCGGGGTCACACGTACGACCTTCGGCAGACCCTGGACAGTAGAGCGGGACACACAAGATCGATCTACGGATCGTGAGGATGTGCCTCGAGGCACGAAGACGGCTACCTATTCGGACGTGATAAATCCAACCACGCCCGGGCCGAATGCCGCAGACGGACTCCATCAGAGCTACGCCGCGATGCGGCCCGGTACAGAGGTGCCGCACACCCTCTCTGCTTCATAGATGAGGTACTGGATCACAAATTCCCCGAGGGATTCAAGCCCGTCAATATCGAATCATACGACGGCACAACCGATCCTGCAGTATGGATCGAGGATTTCATTCTCCATATCCATATGGCTCGAGGAGACGACCTCCACGCCATTAAATACCTCCCGCTAATGCTCAAAGGGCCAGCTCGGCACTGGCTTAACAGCCTGCCTGAAAACTCCATCAGCAGTTGGGAGGACTTGGAGGAGGCTTTCCTTGATAACTTCCAAGGAACTTATGTCCGGCCACCAGACGCCGATGACTTAAGCCACATAGTTCAACAACCCGGAGAATCAGCCAGAAAATTCTGGACTAGGTTCCTAACCAAAAAGAACCAGATCGTCGACTATCCGGATGCCGAAGCCCTAGCGGCCTTTAAGCATAGCATCCGGGACGAATGGCTTGCCCGCCACCTCGGCCAAGAAAAACCGAGGTGCATGGCAGCCCTCACAACACTTATGACCCGCTTTTGCACGGAAGAAGATAGTTGGCTAGCTCACAGTACAAGCACGACCAATGAAACAAGCCCCTCCGAGACCAAAAACAGCACCGGCAAGCTCTGGCGCAATAGAAACAAACGCCGAAGCAATGGCGATAACACCGACGACACAACAGTTCATGCCAGATTCAGTGGCTCAAAGTCCGGCCAGCGAAAGAAGCCCTATAAAAGGAGCAGCGGAAAACCATCCAGCTTGGACCGCATACTCGATCGTCCTTGCCAAATACACGGCACCCCAAAAACCAGCCAACCATACTAACAGAGACTGTCGGGGTCTTTAGACAAGCCAGCAAGGTAAATAGCAGAAACAAAGAAGGGGAATCACAGAGCGAGGACGATGACGAAGAGCCCCGGTAGCCGAACACCGGGGGGCGAAAGAAATTTCCCCCTCAAGTCAAAACGGTGAACATGATATACGCTACACATATTCCCAAAAGGGAGCACAAGCGCGCACTCAGGGACGTCTATGCGGTATAGCCCGTCACCCTGAAATTTAATCCGTGGTCATCATTCCCGATCACATTCGACCGACCATCCAATTAGCATCCGGCATGGCGGTTCAGCCGCACTGGTCCTCGACCCAATCATCGACGGATTCCACCTGACTCGAGTCATAATGGACGGCGGTAGCAGCCTCAACCTGCTCTATCAGGATACAGTATGTAAAATGAGCATTGACCCCTCACAAGTCAAGCCCACGAGGACTACCTTTAAAGGAGTCATACCAGGCGTAGAGGCCCATTGTACGGGCTCAATAACGCTAGAGGTAGTATTCGGTTCCCCGGATAACTTCCGAAGCGAAGATCTAATCTTCGATATCGTCCCATTTCGCAGCGGCTATCACACGCTGCTCAGACGAACCGCATTCACTAGATTCAACGCGGTGCCACATTATGCTTATCTCAAGCTCAAGATGCCCGGTCCACGTGGCGTCATTACAGTAAATGGAAACACGGAACGCTCCCTCCGTACAGAGGAGCGCACCGCCACCCTAGCAGCAGAAGTACAGAGTGGCCTTCTCAAGCAACGCCATAATCCGGTTGCCGAGCCTCTGGACATCATTAAGAGGGTCCGGACTACACCGCAGCAGGACAGCTCGGCTCGTCACGAGCCAAACTAGCAAATTCGGCCTCCGTCCCAGCCTAGACGAGGCAATGGTATTAGTACCGCGCGCATATAAGCTATGCACTCATGGGTACTGACGGAGGCACAACTCGCTCGCAATCCACAGTACGGCTTGATAGACCCTGGGATTCGCACGCTTCTGATTTTTCTTTGTACAGGTCTTCTTCTCTTTTCAAGGGCTATAAGGACGACCTGCTTGCGGAACACACCAAGGAGGCAAGGAGCTCTGGCATACAAGGGAACCCCCAGGTGGTTTCTGATAAACGATTACCATACTTGTTTTACATACCCGCATGCAGCTCGCCCTTGGTTACGGCATTTTCAATAGCCTTACTTGCTTATCGCATTACTTGTACAAAGTACGCCTTGACGTACTGATTACATCACAACGGTGAATAAATGGTGGTGTCAGCCCATTACTTCATTTTTCCGTTTCCTCACCTCAGTATCTATTACTCGTTGCACACGTACACCATGGTACGTACTAATACGCCAGGGGCTCAATTACACCCCGCATCACGGCAATAAAAGTCCGAACACTTTTACAGTATAGTTCGGCACCCCGAACTTATAGCACTATATGCATCGGCTCCGAATCATGTCTTTGGTCAATAGTTGGGTTGTCCGGCTCCTGTGCTTACTACCTTACGTTCCGCTATATCGACTAGGGTAGTAAAGGGAGAACTACTGCGATTGTGTCCCGGTTCTTCTGGACGAGCACCTCAGTAGAGAAAGCCGAAAACTGACTGTCATGGTGCGGCGAGAGACGGTCAGCTGTCCGAGAGGTTCCAAATCATTAGAGATTTTTCCCGCTTCTTGCGAAGAATCGGTTTCTCTGATTAGGCATGTATAGTGCCCCTAATTCGGCCTTCCGAATACCAGGGGCTTCGCCAACTTTATCAATTGTCAACTCCTATGGCTAAGTGGGGGCGGTAAAGGCCGCATAGTCTGGTTGCCTTGTTCGTTGCGCTAAACACCTCCTTTAAGGACCAGAATGTGGAGTAAAGAGTGTTTAGATTTATCCCGAACACCCCCGTACTATCTACGTGGGGGCAGAAGCCGACGACTGGTCATCCCTCAGATTTAATAAACGGCCGCATAGGAGGTAGAATTTAAAATCATAAACATTATACTACATAACATCTTTGTTCCATATTACAGGGCAAGATAATACACATGTTCTTATGGGAATATAATATCCTTCGAACATTGCTCCGCTGCAAGGCGGGACCCCTCCAGGACACCATCAAAATAATGCTCGGGTCGACGATGCTCCTTGCCCTCCGGCGGTCCCTCGGTCATCAGCTTCTTGGCATCCAGCTTCGCCCAATGCGTCTTGACGCGGGCAAAGGCCATACGCGCACCTTCAATACAGACCGACCGCTTCACGGCTTCGAGCCGCGGACAGGCACTCACAAGCCATTGCACAAGTCTGAAGTAGCTGCTAGGTATAAGATCGGCAGGCCACAGCTGGACTATAAAGTCCTTCATGGCTAACTCTGCCAACCTGTGTAGCTCGACCAACTGCTTTAGCTGGTCGCTGAAGGGCACCGGATGTTCGGATCCCAGATATTGGGACCAGAACAGCTTCTCCGTAGACATCCCTTCCTCGGCTCTATAATGCTCGGCCGCATCCGACACACTGTGCGGCAGACCTGTAAATGCCCCTGGAAAACCAAAATTCAGGATAAGTACAAGGGACGGTGCTTCTACACGCTTGCTCTGCATGGTGAAGAACTTACCCGCCGCAATCTTCTTGGCCATCTCGATTTCCTGGAGGGCGCTCTGGGCTTCGGCTCACGCATCCTGAGCACTCTGGCGAGCCTTCACCAATTCGGACTCTTGCGCCTTACAATCGCGCTCTAGGGCCTCAAATCTTTCTATCGCACCCTGGAGCTGTTGCTCCGCCTCGCCAACCCGGGCCTCGTGCTTCTCGTGCGAGACGCACTCTTTGGCCGCTTTGTCCTTGGCCTCGGCTAGCGCCTTCTTCAGGGTTGCCACCTCGGCCGTGGCCCCTATTTAAGTTTATGACACTTTAGCCCAGTCGGACTATTCATTTCTTTTCAAAATGTACCCACAGGTTGCTGCATACCTTGGCTATCCTCCAACTGCTTCTTCATGCAGCCGAGCTCCTCCTCGGCCCGCTCCAATTTTTGCTTCAGTCCAGAGACCTCCGCAGCATGAGCAGTGGCAGCCTGCAGCGATACCTGCTTATTCACATAGACAACTCATGTTAGACTCCTGCGATTTTTTGATCCTCTGTTCGGCTTTTCTTCCCGAACACCAAACATAGTATCAGGGGCTACTGTCTATACTGTGATATTTTTCCTATAATCACATTACATACCTCAAAGCCCGTTAAAAGGCTAGTGCAGGCTTCGGTCAGTCCGCTTTTAACGGACTGAACCTTCTCTATTACCGTGTCCATAAGGACACGATGTTCATCCACGATAGAGGCGCCTCGTAGCGCCTCTAGCAGATTATCTGGTGCCTCTGGTTGGACAGAGGTGACCGGTGGAACAGGCACACCCCCTCCTGGCGGGGAATGCCGTTCGCTGGACCCCGGAGCCATATAGATTTCCGGAATGGTATCCGGCTGAGGGCCGAAGGGAACTCGGGCCCCATCACCAGTCCTCATGGGGGCTTTTTCCCCCATGTGTCCGGCGTCCGAGAAGTCATCCTGGGGCGTCACCCCGATGATCTCCGGAACCTCCCCCCGGCCTGGGAAGGTCTTTTTGGACACCGCCTCGTCATCACCCTTGGGTAAGATGGAATGAGCAGGTGGCGGAGACATGCTAGCCATCTCCTCCGTGTCCAGCGAATCCTCTGTCGAGGATCGCGGAGAGCCATCGCGCGCCGTACTGCAAGGACAAAGTTTACAATATGTCAATATTACAAACCGGAAAAGCCAGACGTTTGCGAATTCTGGTACTTACGAAGTGGCCCAAGGCCTGGTCCGGCGAGGTCGTTCCGGACTACTGTCAACATCCCATGTGGAGTTATCCGCGAAGGAGCCTTTAACCCTCTTAGGCGTTTTCGCCTCCGGGCTTGTGGGGGCCGCTCTCTTCTTCCTCCCCACTTCAGTTGGGGAGTCGTTTTCTTCCTCCTCTTCATCGTCATCGTCAGCGGACGAAGAGGAAGTCTCGCTTCCGGACGTCTCGTCCGGAGTGCTTCTCCAGCGAAGGCCCTTCTTGGCCCCTTGGGCCGCCTTCTTAGCCGTCTTCTCCGGCACCTCATAAGGTGCAGGGAACAACATCTTCTCCAATAATGGAAATTCTTTGTCCTTGGGCAGCGGAGCCGGACAGTTAATCTCCTCGGCCAACTTAATCCAGGCCTGAAAATAGGGGAAGGAAGCTTAAATTTCCTCTCAAAATATGCTAGTAGGGGATACTACTTGAAAACATTAAAGGAACTGACCGGGTTGGGTTGGCGCTTTAGGCTAAGCCCACGGTCTTCGGTCGTAGGCGGTGGCGTCTCGCCGGCCTTGAAGAGCACCTTCCAGATTTCTTCGTGCATCATGCCGAAGAGCTCCAGTAGTGTCTGGTGCTTGGCTGGCTCGAACTCCCACAAGTTAGAAGTTCGGCGTTGGCACGGAAGGACCCGACGAACAAGCATGACCTGGACCACGTTGACGAGCTTGATTTTCCTTTCTATCATGTTCTGGATGCACGTCTGGAGCCCAGTCAGCTCGTCCGAGGGACCCCGGGTTAGGCCCCTCTCTTGCCAGGAGGTGAGCCGCATTGGGATTCCGGATCGGAATTCAAGGGCCGCCAACCAATCAGCGTTGTGCGGCTCGGTGATGTAGAACCACCCCGATTGCCACCCCTTCACCGTCTCCGCAAACGAACCTTCGGGCCAGGTGACGTTGGGCATCTTGCCCACCATAGCGCCTCCGCACTCTTCTTGTTGACCGCGCACTACTTTCGGCCTCACATTGAAGGCCTTCAGCCACAGGCCGAAGTGAGGTTTGATGCGGAGAAAAGCCTCACAAACGACGATAAACGCCGAAATGTTGAGGATGAAGTTGGGGGCTAGGTCATGAAAATCCAGCCCATAGTAAAACATCAACACGCGGATGAATGGGTGAAGAGGGAACCCAAGCCCGCGGACGAAATGTGTAAGAAACACAACCCTCTCGTGGGGCTCGGGAGTGGGGACGATCTGTCCCTTGGTCGGGAGTCGATGAGCGATCTCTTTGGCCAGATATCCGGCCTCCCGGAGCTCCTTGATATCCTTCTTCTTGACAGAAGAGGCCATCCACTTACCTCCAGCTCCGGATCCGGACATCTTCGAAGTACTTTCTCGAATGAGGGAAAAGCTAAAGCTTGGGCACTGGAGCTCAAGGACGGAAGGGATGAGGAAGAGAAAGGGCGTGGGTGAAAGAAGGGAATCCTTACCCCCTTTATAGAGGCCGCGAATGTCAAGCGCCTTCCCACTCGCCTTAAACTCGCCTGTTCCCAAGGGCTGTGTAAATGGCACGGTTGGGTTACCCATGCCCGCATTGATGAGAATCCCGCGAAAAGGGGACACGATCTTTGCTTCGACAAGACGTGCCAATAGCTACCGCGTCTTGAAACGTGGGACAAACAGTTCGAAATTATGACCGAACGGACATAATGTCACATTGCAGAAAGCTGTCAGTGGATGGAACTCGTGTCAAATATATATATTCTCTTTGCAGTTGTGCATGGTGTGTAACAGGTCCGGATACAATCATCGCGTCCGAAGACTATCTTGGAGTTCGGAAGAAGGGGAACCCGCCTTGCAATGCCGAAGACAATCTACGCACCGGACTCCTCATCATTGAAGCCAGGTTCAGGGGCTACTGAGGGAGTCCTGGACTAAGGGGTCCTTGGGCGTTCGGCCAGTTATCTGCTGGGCCGGACTAATGGGCTGTGAAGACATGAAGGCCGAAGACTATACCCGTGTCCGGATTGGACTCTACTTGGCGTGGAAGGCAAGCTAGGCGACCGATTATGAAGATTTCCCCCTATGTAACCGACCCCATGTAACCCTAGATCTCTCCGGTGCCTATATAAACCGGAGAGCATAGTCCGGATAGGGGATATACTCATTACCATATTCACATACGCTAGACTTCTAGGGTTTAGCCATTACGATCTCGTGGTAGATCAACTCTTGTAATACTCATATTCATCAAGATAAATCAAGCAGGAAGTAGGGTATTGCCTCCATAGAGAGGGCCTGAACCTGGGTAAACATCGCGTCCCCCGTCTCCTGTTACCATAGATCCTGGACGCAAAGTTCGGGACCCCCTACCCGAGATCCGCCGGTTTTGACACCGACAGTGATGCCTTCGTAGGCTCGCTGGTCAGTGAGGAGTTGGATGAGATTCATCATGTAATCGAGTTAGTTTTGTTAGGGCTTGATCCCTAGTATCCACTTTGTTCTTAGATTGATGTTGCTATGACTTTGCTATGCTTAATGCTTGTCACTTTGGGCCCGGGTGCCATGAACTCAGATCTAAACCGTACTTGTTATCATCATTATATCCATGTTTTAGATCCGATCTTGCAAGTTATAGTCACCTACTACGTGTTATGATCCAGCAACCCCGGAGTGACAACAACCGGGCCCACTCCCGATGATGACCGTAGTTTGAGGAGTTCATGTATTCACTACGTGTTAATGCTTTGTTCCGGTTCTCTATTAAAAGGAGGCCTTAATATCCCTTAGTTTCCAATATGGACCCTGCTTGCACGGGAGGGTAGGACAAAAGATGTCATGCAAGTTCTTTTAATAAAGCACGTATGACTATTTACGGAATACATGCCTACATTATATCAATGAACCGGAGCTAGTGCCGTATCACCCTAGGTTATAACTGTCACATGATGAATATCATCCAACAAGTCACTGATCCAATGCCTACGAATTTAACTTATATTGTTCTGCTAAGTTACTACTGCTGTGATCACTGTTACACTTGCTACAAAATTACTGCTATCAATGTTACTGTTACCGTTGCTGCTGTTACTACTATGAAAACTATCATATTACCGTGCTACTGATTACTTGTTGCAGATAATTAATCTCCAGGTGTGGCTGAATTGACAACTCAGCTGCTAATACCTTTAAATATTCTTTGGCTCCCCTTGTGTCGAATCTATAAATTTGGGTTGAATACTCTACCCTCAAAAACTGTTGCGATCCCCTATACTTGTGGGTTATCAAGACCTTTTTCTCGCGCCGTTGCTGGGGAGCATAGCTATATTTGCTGATTCACTAGGGATTATTATCAATTTATCACTATGAAGAATCTGAAGGATCCAAACACTAAGATATTTCCCTCAAAGACGACGGGAGGTAAGGAACTGCCATCCAGTTCTGCTTTAGATTCACCTTCTATTATGAGTAAACTTGCAACACCATGTGGCACCCCGGCTCAGAGAAACCAGAACGCCCCGTATTCCAGCCCAGAGATCGAGGAGGAGTCTTCTGGAATAGGCACTGCTTAGCATAGAACAAATCAACTCTTTATTACAAGCTATATGTGGGTACAAGGGGATTACATCGGCACGGCGACACTACGCGTGCCACGGTTGCTCCATGCAAGCAGCAGAACAACACGAAGCAGCGGAATAACTCTAGCAGCGGAACAGCAACGACGGTGATGAACTCCACTCCGCAGGGACTCTGGCTGGAACGCGTATCCTAGCTTGCAAACAAGGAATCCACGGCAAACAAGCAATCAAATCTGGCATGACCTGCAAACTGGCATGACACGCCAGGTCAGTACATTGAATGTACTTGCAAGCTCACAACAACCAAGCGCTATCAAGACAAACATCAGCATGGCAATTACAGGTTAAACATGGATGAACATGATACCATCAGATCAACATGGCATGTACAACATGATACAACTAGAACAGTATGAGCATGGCATGAACATGTAAACATGATAACACTAGCATATAACATGATGACACTATCATGCACCAACTTACTCTGATCGGGTTACCTCGTAACCAATACATGCATGAACTTACCATCGCAGACATCACACGATAATCTTAGGACCCAATCAAGCTTGGTATTACAATACCGTAGTAATCATACATGACCACAAGGACCTTGACCTTTACCTGCGATTCTTGCACAACATCACAAATATCCTTCAACTCGGTATCCACGATACCACGGTGATCCTCTCACGATCACGATAAATATCAACCAACTTCTTTCATCATCGAACCAGGGTTGTTATTTCGCACATTATTATCATTACTGTTGACCCACAGTGTGACCGACTATGAACTGGGCCCATATCCGCGGGCGCGGCTATCGATAGATTTAAACACACACTCTGCAGAGGTTACCAATCACAACATCGGGCACACAAGGCTTATGCCATCCTACCTGATTAGGGTAGCGCCCACGCATAATCTTCCCTCGTTGGAGGCACCGGCGAGAGGCATGACAATAAACCCAATTAGGACCTTCCCATAAAAGGCAAATGTGGTTGCACTGGTCAGCTTAATATTGTGGCACCATGACTCAGCCAAAAGTTGTTCAAGTACATTTAAGTCCGGTTAAACTTGAATGGAATAAGCTGAGTCATATTAAAATAACATGATGCAACTACAATGCATGAGTATGATATCAACATAAGCATGGAGGTGCAACATAATCATCGAGCATAACCACAATGAATCATATATCCAAATGAGCATGGCATACTGACAAGCATGAATATCACAAGCATAACACTACTCATAGCATAACATTACCACTAGCATCAACAACAAATACTAAGCAAGAACATATCAAAAATACTACCACGAAGCATATAACCAGCTAGATGCAAAGGAACATGCATAATCACGGTACTCGGTAGAAGACGATAGTCATGCTCCGAAGTACATGACCAGCATCAACATGTAATACTAACAAACAAGACATACGAGAGAAATACTAACAACTAGTATATGATAACCACGTGCATAAGAACATATCATGAAAGTAAACACAGATCCATAGCATAACCGAAACAACGATAGTAGTAGCAAAACAAACAGATTGTTATTTAAGATTCGAGTTGAAAACCAATGCTACTGCATGGCTATCATGCAAATGGTGGTTGTGGCTTGCCTGGGGATGAAGAAGGCTCCGGGAAGAAGTGCGGTGAAGCCGCGGAAAGATTCGCCGGAAAAGATTCCCTCTCGGAGGGGGCTGATTAGGGCAAGGGCATCAAGGTCATTTTCAGAATGTCAAACATGGTGAAAATGACAGGAACAGAACGGGCTCGATGAGACAAAGACGTGGGCATTAGATTCACCTCAATCGGAGTTACGAGCAAAAAGATGTGATAGTTTTTCTGCTAGGGACCCATTTGTAAATAAAAGCATCACAAATAGGCCCTCAGCCGGAAAAACAGAACACGCCCCTCTGGAAGTACGCTTTCTCAGAAGCGAAAACGTATTCCAGGGTGAAGTAGAAGAGAAATGCGCTTTCGGGAAGGGAAGACGCATTCCAGTGGAATCCATCTCCACTTATCCACGCTGGCAAGCGCGGGGCCGAGCCTTGAGCCACTGCCAGGTGGGGTCGCGCGGGAAGGGGCCCGCCGGCCTGACTGTCTTCAACCCCCGCTCGGGGAGCTCCTGGCCGAGGGGACAGACCCGCCCCGACGGCGATTTCCGGTGCTACAGGGCATCTCCGGCGATGCTCGGGCTATGGATGGATTCAGCGCGCAACGGCGCATCCAAAGATCCCATCCACGGCCGGTGGGATGACCCGAGACAATGACGGGCTCAACGCAGGCGAACAAGGGATTCGGCCGTCGAAGAACTCCTGGCAAGAGGCCACCGGAGGAGTACGGGGAGTACTGGAGTGGATCTAGTGTGGATGTGGACGCCTCTGGTGGTGGTGGAAGTGAGGGAGGGGCTCGGTCTTGCTCGGATTTGAGCAGAGGCCGTCGGCGGACACGGCAGCCATGGGGTCAAGGAGAGGCTTCGAGAGCGATTGAAGGGGCTGGGCGGGGTCCTGGGAACGAGGTGGAGCTGATGAGGTGCTCGGGAAGGCTCGGGGTGGCCTATATATAGCCGGGGAGGGTCACGGGCGCGTTTAATGCAGGCCAGGGCGGTTGTCACTGCGTGCACACGACATTTACTTGTGCTCTAATCAGTCAAACCTTGTCTGGGAGACAAGGTGTGCAGAAGGTGATGCTAAGGGGGAGAGAAACAAGCATAGTGATACCTGATATGATCATAGGTAGCAAGAAAACAAAGGAACAACAAGGTGTTTGGAGTTTGCTGGGGAGCAGATACTTGGATTTGAAGGATGATCTTTGACTGGGTTTGATCACGCACTAAGGTGATTAGGATGGAAAGGTTTCAGCTCAAGAAGAGGAGTTTAGCTAGTACCAGACTGGGCAGAAATACAAAACATGAAGTCGCACTCACGTATCAAATGGGATTGAGCTGAATTTTTGTGTAGATGAGTTATTTGGGCATATGAGAGTGTCATAAAAATTTCATGCCATTTGGCCAAGCCAAAATGGTACTTCCTTCATACAGCACCTCTCTGGACAAAAGCATAGGAAAAATCCTGAGGGAAAATGGCTAGATGAAATAAGCCTAAATCTTGTGGAGATAGGTTATATGGATAGGAGAAGGCTTAGGAAAATTTTCAGCTTAATTGAAGCAATATAACTTATACTTGCTTCACAAACTGAAAATTTGGACAGAATCAAAGAATTGAAGATGAGCTCACATGGATGCATGACATGAGCTCAAATTTGGTGTAGGGCTATGATATGATGATATTGAGGTCATGCATAAATTTCAACACATTTGGATATGCCTAGCTTGTACCTCCTTCACAAAGTTTCTTTCTGGACAGAAACTTTGGAAAATCATTGATAAATAATCACTTGGCAAATGAAGTTGAATTTTGGCATGTGGCAATGATATGGACATGAAAAGATGTCCAAGAAGTTTGGAGTCAATTGGGCAAAGATAAATAACACTTGCTTCACAATGTGCTATTTAGGACAGAATAGGGAATGAATTATTTGAGCATTATGCAAAACATGGCAAGTGAAATATTTTGCCATATTTGAGGAAGATATGACCCAAACAATTTATGAGAATTATTTGGGAATTTTTGGAGTGATGGAAATATAGGTTGCTTCACAACCTAGGGCAAATTGAGTTATTCCTTTAACAAAAAAAGGAATATTCTCAAGGAAAAGATTATTGGGGTTGGTCCAAGATGGAAATGGCAAGATCTAGGGATGAATATGAGGATGACAAGCCACTCTGGAAGGAAAGAAGAGGTCATCTTCTTCATTTTCCAGACCACATAGCCACGGAAAAAAGAAAACTCAAGCAAAAACCTCAGAAAATCGAAAGAAAAAGAAAGGGCCAAAAATCAGGCTATCACAAACCTTCCCCCCTTAAAGAAATCTTGTCCTCGAGATTTGGTTGCTCAAGGAACAAGTATGAATATATCTGACTTAAGAAAACGTTTCCAACTCGGGTATCCTTTTTCCTTATTGATTGTTCCCCACTGGATTTTATCTGATTGGTTGTCTGCCTCTGGGGTGGTTTGCTTCACAGTATCCTCATCCTGACACATCTTACCTTGCTTGCTCATGCTTATACTAGATCCAATTATTTTCATCTGCTGACTTAGGTGAGATTACCATGACTGAAATATGTGCCTGTCTCACAAATCCGAGAGTGAGTTCCGATGGGTGCGTCATCCAGCACTAACAACCTTTCATGAAGTTGTGGCCAAATCTTCCTGGTAGGCACCCAATATTTTTACTCCCTACCTTCGGTTTACTTAACAAAATACGGGTTCTCCAGGTCCAAAACAGTGTTGTGGATCATAACTGTTCTTCTGACTAATACTGATTTTCTCGCGGGAGGTTCTGAATCAGTTTGACTGGCTCCACTGTCTTGAGTATCAAATCTGTACCAAATATTTGATTGTCTCCTGTCGTGGTCAACATGAAGGGTTGCTTTATGTGATGGTATCCACAGATTTGACTGACTTTGGATCTTGCAGCAAAAAATTCATTCATGACAGGATATCCTTTGATGATTGTTATTCCTCATACTGATTATTCATCCTGTCGGCATATCCATAACAGGATGTGTGATGCATTACCATTGTTGCTGGAGTCGAACTGTTGGATTGTCCTTTGGTCTGGCTTCACAGACCCAGATATCTGATACTGACAAATCTGAGCATATACTGTTGGCTGAGCGGCTTGTCTGGTTATGGGGTCCTTACCAAATTGAGTAGACCCCTTTGATGAATATCCATGGTGATCAATACTGACTCATACTGTCCGAGGTATCTGCACCATGTGGGTCTTGCAACAATTCTCATACCCGCATCACCGGTCTTGGTCCTTCATTACTGTTTTCCTTGTCTGGATCCTTGGCTGAAGGAGCGCGGTCATATTGTTTTTCCGTGTGACCATAGGTTCTATCGGGTGCAATATTCTGACAGGCGTACTCTTATCTGCATCTTCTAATATGGTGATATCGTTTAAATGGCAGGTTCATCACCTCTCAAGTTCCGACCATAGGGAAACGATCATCTGAACCCTTGCAAGAAATCGGCAAATAAATCAGTAGCCACCAGAACGGTCTTTACAACTCAGATCTGGGACATTACTGAAATAACTCAACCACGACTCAAGACGGCCGATAAACAGCTCAGAGCATGAGACCGGGTTGATAAGAAGAAAGTGGCAGCTCCCTAAGATAGCCGAAAGGTAGCTAAAAGCATAGGGCCACTGTCACAAAAAGAAACTCAACAGCTATACGAGACGGCTGAAAAGCATTTCAGAACTCGTGATAGTTGTTCAATAGAGAAAATAAAATTGGCATCCACCCCGAATAGCTAAAAACAGCTCAGATCACAAGTGTGGTGCCGTCACTGGAGAAAACAAGACAAGGGCTCATCAGGATCATATTCCAGGTTCACAGGTACTTGTATAGAGCTCACTGTTGTTGTCAATCTTCATAATCCTTTGTCAGACTGCGGTGTATCACTGGCTTTCTCATTTTAACAATCCTCATGCGACTGTCGGATCCTTGTACCGCATATATATGAGAATCTGATCCCCGAGGCAGACTTGTGTTCTGACTGATTCTTGCTTCTGACCAAACTATTGTAGATTTGTTACTTGTGATACACGGCCAGATGCTGCCAATTCACAGTGCGATATCTTGTCCCAATGCTGTACTGAGGATGGCTGGATGGCTTATGCTAGAAGCCATCGATAGTACCATGCCGAGGAAGGCTGGGTATCGTGCTTCAGAAGCTTCCCCCTTAAAGACTTGCTGGGGGAGGACTCGGTACCTTATGCCGGAAGCTTTTGTGGTTGCTTACTGCAGAAGACAGAACCTTGCACGAGAAGCCATCCATATATCGCACTGAGGAAGATAGTGGAACCTTGTAGTGGAAGCTTCTCTGGTAGCTTGCAAGGGAAGACTGGGTTGCTTACGCCAGAAGCATCTCCTCGTGATATACAGACTGATTTCCACATATGCATACCATCTTAATACTTTTGCTGTTGATTACTTGTATGCAACGGGGTCTGTTGAACTATCCTCCTTTCCGAGTGTTGAATCCATGGCACAATCTTGCTGATATTATACTGTCGATCTAGCACACAATTCATCTCATTTCTTATTTGATCATCACTTCCATGAAGAGTGCACACTGAGGGAGACTTGATTAACCATATTGTTGTGAGAAGTGCACGCTAATGCAAACTTGATTATCAGTCCTAAAAACTAGATATTCCCCATTTCACTGCAGTCGGCTGAGAATTCCATTCTATTCAGCTGAGTTTCCAAACATATGCTTTCCTTGTTGATTCTTCGGGTTCGGTGTCGGTTGGCAAGCAATTTTAATAAGGGTAAAATCTGGCAACACCAAAGGCCCAAAGAAAGAAGCAAAAGAAACAATGAAAACAAAAGCACACAAGCATACTAATAATATAAATAATGCAAATAATCAAGCGACATCACATATTACTGCTACTCACACAATAATATGCATGCACACCTAAGCACACAAATTTCGCGGAAACTCCGGTTTTACGATCTATTATGATGTGGCAGTGTGCACAAAATGAGTCTGCGTGTGGAAGGATTTGATGTAACCAAGGTTACACCAAGCGTTGGCTGAACACCGGTTGGATCTGAATGGAGATGGAGGAGAGGACGGTCTTGGTGATCAAGTAGCAAGACACCAGGTCACGACTACATCATCATCAAGCGTACGAATGGGAACCGTACACGTCCAAAGGATGAGATGACAGGGTAGGATAGCGGTGGAAAATGGGCTTGCTGGCATTGCCCTCTTCTGATAACCAAGATCAATAAGGTTTGCCAAACAGGACGAGATGGATAGCATGATTCAGGATAGAGACAAGTCTATTACCGAAACGATATGGGTGGGTGGCGGAAAGATATCGACGCGACATCTGATCATAACTCCTGCAAATGGTGTCTGGAACACTCGGTACTAGGGCATCACCCTGCTGGGACAGAGCTGACACCGAACACTGAAGAGCAGGCATGCTAAGAAGGAGGGTGCAGGTAGTGGATTGAAACCGATGCCACCTACACTCACAAGATTAACCGTTAGCGACAAGATAATGAGTCTATATGCATGCTATGCAACAAACAAATGCAACAAACAAGTGCAACAAACCACTGGGCTCTATACTACCGCTTTCTAACGCTCGCGTGGGCTAGGGCGTCCTACAGCCAGACCTGCTCTGATACCAAGCTCTCTGGCACCCCGACTCAGAGAAACCAGAACGCCCCGTATTCCAGCCCAGAGATCGAGGAGGAGTCTTCTGGAATACGACACTGCTTAGCATAGAACAAATCAGCTCTTTATTACAAGCTATATGTGGGTACAAGGGGATTATATCGGCACGGCGACACTACGCGTGCCACGGTTGCTCCATGCAAGCAGCAGAACAACACGAAGCAGCAGAATAACTCTAGCAGCAGAACATCGACAACGGTGATGAACTCCACCCCGCAGGGACTCTGGCTGGAACGCTTATCCTAGCTCGCAAACAAGGAATCCACAGGAAACAAGCAATCAAATCCGTCATGCCCTGCAAACTGGCATGACACGCCAGGTTAGTACATTGAATGTAATTGCAAGCTCACAACAACCAAACGCAATCAAGACAAACATCAGCATGGCAATTACAGGTTAAACATGGATGGACAAGATACCGTCAGATCAACACGACATGTACAACATGATACAACTAGAACAGTACGAGCATGGCATGAACATGTAAACATGATAACACTAGCATAAAACATGATGACACTATCATGCACCAACTTACTCTGATTGGGTTACCTCATAACCAATACATGCATGAACTTACCATCGCAGACATCACACGATAATCTTAGGATCCAATCAAGCTTGGTATTACAATACCGTAGTAATCATACATTACCACAAGGAGCTTGACCTTTACCCGCGATTCTCGCACAACATCACAAATATCCATCAACTCGGTATCCATGATACCACGGTGATCCTCTCACGATCACAATAAATATCAACCAACTTCTTTCATCATCGAACCAGGGTTGTTATTTAGCACATTATTATAATTACGGTTGACCCACAGTGTGACCGACTACGAACTAGGCCCATATCCGCGGGCGCGGCCATCGATATATTTAACCACACACTCTGCAGAGGTTAGCACACTGTACCCACACCACAGAACCCATGGCCTCGCACTCCCATTCGGGTGGACCAATGGCGTTCTAACAAAACCGGTCTACTGCCATGACACTCTCCCGGCCACTCCGACCAACTCCCCTTTGGGCTAAGTCATGGGTGGCCCCGTGCCTACCAAAGGCATCGACGGCCACCGTCGTGGCAAAACGAAAACGGTCTCAAACGAGGACATGGTATACCAATCACAACAACGGGCACACAAGGCTTATGCCATCCTACCTGATTAGGGTAGCGCCCACGCATAATCTTCCCTCGTTGGAGGCACCGGCGAGAGGCATGACAATAAACCCAATTAGGACCTTCCCATAAAAGGCAAATGTGGTTGCACTGGTCAGCTTAATATGGTGGCACCATGAATCAGCCAAAAGTTGTTCAAGTACATTTAAGTCCGGTTAAACTTGAATGGAATAAGCTGAGTCATATTAAAATAACATGATGCAACTACAATGCATGAGTATGATATCAACATAAGCATGGAGGTGCAACATAATCATCGAGCATAACCACAATGAATCATATATCCAAATGAGCATGGCATACTGACGAGCATGAATATCACAAGCATAACACTACTCATAGCATAACACTACCACTAGCATCAACAACAAATACTAAGCAAGAACATATCAAAAATACTACCACGAAGCATATAACCAGCTAGATGCAAAGGAACATGCATAATCACGGTACTCGGTAGCAGACGATAGTCATGCTCCGAAGTACATGACCAGCATCAACATGTAATACTACCAAACAAGACATACGAGAGAAATACTAACAACTAGTATATGATAACCAGGTGCATAAGAACATATCATGAAAGTAAACACAGATCCATAGCATAACCGAAACAACGATGGTAGTAGCAAAACAAACAGATAGTTATTTAAGATTCGAGTTGAAAACCAATACTACTGCATGGCTATCATGCAAATGGTGGTTGTGGCTTGCCTGGGGATGAAGAAGGCTCCGGGAGGAAGTGCGTTGAAGCCGCGGAAAGATTCGACGAAAAAGTTTCCCTCTTGGAGGGGGCTGATTAGGGCAAGGGCATCAAGGTCATTTTCAGAATGTCAAAACATGGTGAAAATGATGGGAACAGAATTGGCTCGATGAGACGAAGATGGGAGCGTTGGATTCACCTCAATCGGAGTTACGAGCAAAAAGATGTGATAGTTTTTCTGCTAGGGACCCATTTGTAAATAAAAGCATCACAAATAGGCCCTCAGCCAGAAAAACAGAACGCGCCCCTCTGGAAGTACGCTTTCTCAGAAGCGAAAAAAAATTCCGGGGTGAAGTAGAAGAGAAATGCGCTTTCGGGAAGGGAAGACGCATTCCAGTGGAATCCGTCTCCACTTATCCACGCTGGCAAGCGCAGGGCCGGGCCTTGATCCACTGCCAGGTGGGGTCGCACGGGGAGGGGCCCGCCGGCCTGACTGTCTTCAAACCCCGCTCGGGGAGCTCCCGGTGAGGGGACAGACCCGCCCCAACGGCGATTGCCGGCGCTACAGGGCTTCTCCGGCGATGCTCGGGCTATGGATGGATTCAGCGCGCAATGGCGCATCCAAAATCCCATACACGGCCGGTGGAATGACCCGAGACGACGATGGGCTCGACGCTAGCGGACAGGGGCTTCGGCCGTCGAAGAACTCCTGGCAAGAGGCCACCGGAGGAGTACGGGGAGTGCTGGACTGGATCTAGTGTGGATGTGGACGCCTCTGGTGGTGGTGGAAGTGAGGGAGGGGCTCGGTCTTGCTCGGATTTGAGCAGAGGCCGTCGGCGGACACGGCGGCCATGGGGTCGAGGAGAGGCTTCGGAAGCGATTGAAGGGGCTGGGCGGGGTTCTGGGAGCGAGGTGGAGGTGATGAGGTGCTCGGGAAGGCTCGGGGTGGCCTATATATAGCTGGGCGAGGGTCACGGGCTCGGGTGCCGCCAAGGACACGTTGGCCAGGTCCGGTGATGGCCAGATGCATCACGAGGATGGCAAGGAACGCGACGACGGGGAGCGGATGAACCTCATGAGACAGAAGAGGCTGATGGGAGGGACTTAAATGGTCGTGGCGCGAGGTGCCAAACCGGTTGCCGCTGCTCGAGCTCGGCCAAAGCTCTAGCGAGGCTCAGCGAGCACGGGGTGGCACGGGAACGCGACGAGGGGAGGAGCGGACGAGCCGCAGAGCTCACAGAGCAGAGGAGGCCAAGGGAAACATGGGGAGGAAGCAGACAGAGGAGGAAGACGATGGTCGGCTATAGCGCGTCCGTGGGTGCGCGGCGACGAGCGCCGACGAGGAAGCGGACGGAGGGGGAGTGAGGTCAGGGCGACGCGGTCAATCACGAGGAGGCTACTGGACATGGCTTTGAGTCGAGATGAGGAGAGCATGGACGGACACAACACCGTGGTCATGCTAGAGCGCGTTTAATGCACGCCAGGGCGGTTGTCACCGCGTGCACACGGCGCTTACCCGTGCTCTAATCTGTCAAACCTTGTCTGGGAGACAAGGTGTTTGGAGTTTGCTGGGGAGAGAAACAAGCATAGTGATCCCTGATATGATCACAGGTAGCAAGAAAAGAAAGGAACAACAAGATCTTTGGAATTTGCTGGGGAGCAGATACTTGGATATGAAGGATGATCTTTGACTGGGTTTGATCACGCACTAAGGTGATTAGGATGGCAATGTTTCATCTCAAGAAGAGGAGTTTAGCTAGTAGTTGCTGTAGAAACCACCAGACTGGGTAGAAATACAAAACATGATGTAGCACTCACGTATCAAATGCGATTGAGCTGAATTTTTGTGTAGATGAGTTTTTTGGGCATATGAGAGTGTCATAAAAATTTCATGCCATTTGGCCAAGCCAAAATGGTACTTCCTTCATAAAGCACCTCTCTGGACAGAAACTTAGGAAAAATACTGAGGGAAAATGGCTAGCTGAAATCAGCCTAAATCTTGTGGAGATAGGTTATATGGATAGGAGAAGGCTTAGGAAAATTTTCAGCTTAATTGAAGCAATATAACATATACTTGCTTCACAAACTAAAAATTTGGACAGAATCAAAGAACCGAATATGAGCTCACGGGATGCATGACATGAGCTCAAATTTCGTGGAGGCCTATGATATGATGATATTGAGGTCATGCATAAATTGCAACTCATTTGGATATGCCTAGCTTGTACCTCCTTCACAAAGTTTCTTTCTGGACAGAAACTTTGGAAAATCATTGATAAATAATCACTAGGCAAATGAAGTTGAATTTTGGCATGTGGCAATGATTTGTACATGAAAATATGTCCAAGAAGTTTGGAGTCAATTGGGCAAAGATAAATAGCACTTGCTTCACAATGTGCTATTTAGGACAGAATAGGGAATGAATTATTTGAGCATGATGCAAAACATGGCAAGTGAAATATTTTGCCATATTTGAGGAAGATATGACCCAAAAAATTTATGAGAATTATTTTGGAATTTTAGGAGTCATGGAAATATAGGTTGCTTCACAACCTAGGGCAAATTGAGTTATTCCTTTAACAGAAAAAGGAATATTCTCAAGGAAAATATTATTGGGGTTGGTCCAAGATGGAAATGGCAAGGTCTAGGGATGGATATGAGGATGACAAGCCACTCTGGAAGGAAATAAGAGGTCACCTTCTTCATTTTCCAGACCACATAGCCACGGAAAAAAGAAAACTCACGCAAAAACCTCAGAAAATCAAAAGAAAAAGAAAGGGCCAAAAATCTGGCTGTCACACACCACCACATGCTATCAATTCTAATATGTCGCAAGTTATTGATGATGCTACTTCTGCTATGGATAATGCTTATGATGATGCTAGTACCTTGCTTGATAATGATGATGTGCCACTTGGTGATTTTCTTGATGCACAAATTGCTAGAGTAATACAACATGATGTTGTTGAATCTGATGATGAGCTTGAAACTGAAACTCCTGAAACACTTGCTAGAACTAGCCTTCCTAGATATGAATTGCCTAAGGTACTGGAAGGTTATGTTATGAATGAGGAGACAACTAGAGATATTCTTGCGTGTAAGGATAGAGATGATCTAGAGAAATTATTATGCAAGTATAAAGAAAAATCTCTGAATGCTAGAATAAATGTGATCCTAAGTTTGCTACTTCACCTATCTTTATTGATGATAAGGATTATGAATTCTCTGTTGACCCAGAGTTAATTACTTAAGTTTAATATGATCCTTTCCATGGTTATGAAACTGAAACTGTTGTGGCACATCTTACTAAGTTGAATGATATAGCCACCCTTTTTACTCATGATGAGAAGACTCGCTATTACTTTATTCTCAAATTATTTCCGTTCTCATTAAAGGGTGATGCTAAAGCTTGGTACAATACTCTTACTCCTGGTTGTGTGCGTAGTCCCCAGGATATGATTTATTACTTCTCTGAAAAATATTTTCCTGCTCATAAGAAATAAGCTGCCTTGCAGGAAATATTTAACTTTGTGCAAAATAAAGAAGAGAGTATCCCACAAGCTTGGGGGAGGCTTTGCCAGTTACTTAATTTTTTTCCTGATCATCCTCTTAAGAAAAATGAAATACTTGATATCTTCTATAGTGGACTAACCGATGCTTCTAGGGACTTCCTAGATAGTTGTGCTGGTTGTGTTTTCAGGGAACGAACTGTTGGACAAGCTAAAGAATTATTGAATAACATATTGAAAAATTATGATGATTGGACTCTTCCTGAACCACCGCCTAAACCCACTCCAAAGAAGAGGGGTATATTATATCTCAGTCCTGAAGATATGCAAGAGGCAAAGAAATCTATGATGGAGAAAGGTATTAAAGCTGAGGATGTTAAAAATTTACCTCCTATTGAAAAAAATAAATGGGCTTAATACATCACCACTGCCTAAGGTGGTAGAGGTAAATTATCTAATGAAGTTCAATGATAATGACAATCCTCACAATATGCATCCTAGTCAATGCCTTTATGAGTTTGAAAACTACATTAGAAAACAAGACCACTTCAATGCGAATGTTATGAAACAATTGAAATATAATTCTGATATGATTGCTCGCTTGAGTGACTTGTTATTTAGAATTTCAAATGATGTTAGAGGTGTTGGAAAACATGCTTCTATGGTTCAAACTCAGTTAGAACAAGTTGCTAAATCACAAAGAGAATTGCTTGATGAAATGAATCATAATATACATGACTTTGTTGTTAGAGTTGCAACTAGAGGAGGTAAAATGACTCAGGAACCACTTTATCCTGAGGGACACCCAAAAAGTATTGAACAAGATTCACAAAGAAATAACACTAGTGCACCTAGTCCTTCTAGAAAGAAAAAGAAGAAGAAAAATGATAGGACTTTGCACACTTCTAGTGAACCCGAAATAGAAAAACCTCGTGATAATGAAAATGAAACTTCTATCTCTAATGCTGAAACTCAATCTGGTAATGAACACTCACCTAATGATAATGAAAAAGATAATGATGAGGTTCATGAAGACACTCAACCAAATAATGATAAAGAACAAGATAATGATGTTGAGATAGAACCACTTGTTGATCTTGATAACCCACAACCTAAGAATAAAAGATATGATAAAAGAGACTTCATGGCTAGGAAACACGGTAAAGAAACAGAACCGTGGGTTCAAAAACCTATGTCTTTTCCACCCAAGTCAACTAAAAAGAAAGATGATGAAGAATTTGAACGCTTGGCTAAAATGCTGAGGCCAGTCTTTTTGCGTACTCGCTTGACTGATATCTTGAAAGTGCCTCCTTATGGAAAGTATATGAAAGACATCATCACTAATAAGAGAAAAATACCAGAAGATGAAATCTCCACTATGCTTGCTAATTACACTTTCAAAGATGGAGTACCTAAAAAACTTGGAGATCCGGGAATACCAACTATACCTTGCTCTATCAAAAAGAATTGTGTGAAAACTGCTTTGTGTGATTTAGGAGCTGGTGTTAGTGTTATGCCCTTCTCTTTATATAAAAGACTTGACTTGAATAAACTCACACCTACTGAAATATCTTTGGAAATGGCTGATAAATCAACTGCCATACCTATCGGTATCTGTGATGATGTGCCCGTTGTTGTTGCTAATGTTACTATTTTGACTGACTTTGTTATACTTGAGATGCCCGAGGACGACAACATGTCGATTATCCTTGGGAGACCCTTCTTGAATACTGCAGGGGCTATTAGTGATTGCAATAAAAGCAAGGTCACTTTTCATATCAATGGTAATGAGCATACGGTGCACTTTCCGAAGAAACAATTCCAAGTGAACGGTATTAATGTTATTGAAAAATCTCCGACAATCACTATTGGAAGTTTTCAAATACCTTTACCTAATGTCAAAAAGAAATATGAAATGCTTATTGTTGGGGATATTCATATCCCCAATGAGGTAACTTAGTGATTTACAGAAGTTCTTCGGTTTCATGCTAATCGAAAGTGGTTGTTAATAAGACGTGATCAACCTTATTAATGAATCATTTTCGAGCGGTATGAAGCTGATGAATTTGTCAGCACTACCTTCTGTCCCTATCTTTTGTTTTCTGTTTTTATTAGTTAAATAAAATAAAATACCATGCTTTGTCTGTTTTCTGAATTTCCAGTGCAATAAAAAATGACCCAAAAAATAAAAGTTCTCAGAATGCTCTAAAAAAATTATACGATTTTTTTTCTAAATATTTCTGAATTTTTGGTGCAAATAATATCAGAGGGAGGTGCACCAGGTGGGCACAACCCACCTGGCCGCGCCAGGACCCCCAGGCGTGCCCTGGTGGGTTGTGGTCCCCACATGGGCCCCCTCACTTACCTCTTCTTCCCACATCATCACTTACCTCCAGAAAAAATCTCCATTTCTCTTTCTCGTGTTCTTGCTCTCAAACCCGTGGATTTTGATCTCTTTGCTCGAAGCTCCGTTTCCGAAACTGTTTCGGGGGATTGTTGCTTGGTATGTGACTCCACCATTTGTGCAGTTAGTTTTTGTTTTAGTGGTTTATATTTTGAACAATTAGCTACTCTTGGTGCTGCTGTAGATGAGCTTGCATGTTGAATTCTTAGTGTTCTAAGAAGTTTGAATGCTTGCTATGTCCTCTATGTATCCCTATGAGTAGTTGCTATCAATTTTATAAAGTTTTGTTGATAAAATATTGTCACCCCAAAAAAATTTATTATCAGAAAATTGTACGCGGACATGATGAACCTATTTGGAAGGAGTTCTTCGAGGAGACGATCCACGGGGGCATCCTCTAGTGACAGTTCTGCTCGCCGGTCTTATGTTGAACCAAGTGAAAGTTCCACACGAGATGCCACCACCAAAACATGCTTATGGACTTGCGATGAATATATGATGCGTCTGGGCATTAAGGAGGAATTTGAGAAATATGTTCACAATGCCAGTCTCGGTCCCTACCTTTCAGATAAGTGTGAATAACGCCAACTTCTCATTGAATCATTTGTCAAAGCATTTAAATTCTTTCCCTGTGAGTCTAGGGTGTCATTTATGCTTTATCAAAGGCCATTTACCATCACTGCAAGCTTCCATTTTGGGGTTCGCTTGATGAACCACCAAAGGCTGAGTTTGAAACATTTTTTACTAGTCTCTGTTATGGTGAAAGGAGGGGAGTGACACAAGGTAGAATAAAGACCATTCATTTTCCCGCGATTCAGTACTTTGCATTATTCAATGGGAAATGTATAGTAGGCAAGCAGGACTGTAGTACGCTTTGTGCTCCAGACTTGAGCCTCATACGCACCGCTCTCACTGGTGAAGGAGACTATAACCTTGGAGCAATTGTCGCACGCAGACTTCAACACACCGCTAACAGTGGCAGGTTCTATGGTGGAATTTATGCCACGCGTTCAGCGCGAGGGCTAGGTGTTTCACCTTTGCCCTTTGACCCTATCCTACCCACGAAGTATTTAGATTTTGACACCTTAAAAGAGCATAAGATTCTCAAGGGAAAGGTTGATAACTTCACTTATAATCTATTGTTTAACCAAAAATCTGTTGTGCACACATATTTGCCTACGCCTGCTCTTTTTGACTATCACAGCAAAGGAAGATATTTTGTTCTTGAGAGCGAGGCCTGAGCTCAGAACATAGCAGTAGGGGAAGCACGACAGGCCGAGGCATCCGCCAAGAGCCTTCGTGAGCTACCATGCCGACTACTACCCTCCAGGCTACTGATCGACTACCAAGTTAGACCAAAAGCCTAAGCTTGGGGGAGTACGTGTTCTCACCAACATTATATCCATGTTCACGCATATCATTCCATTTGTCGGTGTTCACACTTTTTCATTGTATCATCCATGCTTAGATTTATTTTCTTGCTTTCTTCTTGTGTGTTTGAAAAACTTAAGAAAAAAACAAAAAAATTAGCTGTAGTAATTTACTTTCTATGCATGCTTAGTAGTAGTACTAAAAAGAAAACCCAAAAAGATTTCCTTGTTCTTCTTTTGCTTGTTGGGAGATTTCCGTGTAAATAGTTTTTTCTCGTTTTTGCTTTTCTCTTTTATTTGCCTGTTCAAGAAAATAAAAAACTCCAAAAATATTTCAGTGTGTTTCTCTGAATTTCTTTTCCTTTTATTCGGGTTGTACCAAGGAGAAGACCACGATGAAAATTTTGTGTGGCTCTCATATGAATAATTGCTGAACTAATAAAGAGCACATTTTACCTTGTCTTCTCCTATTGAATAAAATGTTTGCAGATTCCAGCTTAGTCCACAACACTCTTGCACTATTATTATTTTCATATCATTCGGTCATGCAAGTGAAAGGCAATAATGACGACACTCGATGAACTGGCCGTGGCAGAGAGAAACTGGTATGAACTCGACTTGTTCTGTTTGTGTAAATATGTTTAACCTAGTATCCATGATTCAGCCCATTATGATTAAACATGTTTGCAATGACAATTAGAGATTATAGTTTCTCATGTCATGCATAAGTAGCTGGGAGTTGATAATGATTTATCTTGGATATCAACATAGCGTTAAAATGATTGTGATGTAGTATGATGATATGGTATCCTCCTCTGAGTGTTCGAGTGGCTTGACTTAGCACATGTTCACGCATGTAGTTGAATCAAAACCAACATAGCCTCTATGATATTTATGTTCATGGTGTTCATATCCTACTCATGCTAGTGTCCAATGTTACTTATGCATAATGCATGGTTATGATCGTTGTTGCTCTCTAGCTGGCCGCTTCTCAATCTAATTGCTAGCCTTCGCCTGTACTAAGTGGGAATTTTTCTTGTACATCAAAACCTTGAAGCCAAAGTTATTCCAGATGAGTCCACCATGCCTACCTATATGCGGTATTACCCTGCCGTCCTAAGTAAATTTGCACGTGCCACCTCTAAAAACTTCTAAAAATTATCTTTTTGTGTGCATGGATCATTCATGGAACGACAGGAGGTGGTCGGTATCTTCCATGCTAAGTGGGTTATTCTCAGGTCGAGTGTTTATTCACTCACCATCGCACGAGAAAAGGGCGGTAATAGGGATGCCCAGTCCCAAACTGCAAACATGAAAAAGATTTAATCTCTTGAATAATCAAACAAAAACTCCCAATGGAGTCGGAACCTTTACTTTTATCGCTTGGGAGCCGCCACTAGCGTGCTTAGCATGGAAGATGTTGATAACTGATGGTCGTGAAGTAAATGAGAAGGGTGCATGTCTCAAAATAATCATTTACCTCTGTTTTAAAAATTGAGCTCTGGCACCTCCGCAAATCACTGCTTCCCTCTGCGAAGGGACTATCTATTTACTTTTATGTTGTGTCATCACCTTCTAAAACAAGCGCCAGAAACTGAGAGAGCACAGTTGTCATGATTTATGCATTGTGTGTAGCTAATGTTGGGTGCATCATGACTGGATCTTTTCTACCATGAATTACAATGTTTAGTCGCTGCTTGAACTTTGGAGGTGCTCTGCATTTATGTTTTGCGGTATCAGAAAGGGCTAGCGGGATACCAGTATTGTCATATTATATCATGATTGTTTTGACAACGTGTTGCTGTTTGAGATATCTTATTATTGCTCGCTAGCTAATTATGTCATTCATATGAGTCATTATAATCTTTAAGAGTTATTGTCGAAATGGTTAGTTATAATGTTGGTTGAAAACCTGGGTGCTGTTTAAGCTTATTTATGCAAACAAGAGCAAAAGAGTTCGTAAAAGTTTTTCTTTTCACTTTCAGTTTATCAACTGAATTGCTTGAGGACAAGCAAAGGTTTAAGCTTGGGGGAGTTGATACGTCTCCAACATATCTACTTTTACTCACGCTTTTCCTCTTGTTTTGGACTCTAATTTGCATGATTTGAATGAAACTAACCCCGGACTGACGCTGTTTTCAGCAGAACTACCATGATGTTGTTTTTGTGCAGAAATAAAAGTTCTCGGAATGAAACGAAACTTCGCGAGGAATTTTTATATAATAAATAAGAATTTCTGGAGCCAAGACCTTCCGGAGAGGGGCACCTGGGTGGGCACAACATACCAGGGCGCGCCCCCTCTCCTGGCGCGCTCAGCTAGGTTGTACCCACCTAGTGGCCCCACAGACCCTGAGACCGATGCTATAAAATCATGTTTTTCTAGAAAAAATAAGGGAGAAAGAATTATCGCGATCCACGAGACGGAGCCGCCGCCAAGCCCTGTTCTTCCTCGGGAGGGCAGATCTAGAGTCCATTTGGGGCTCCGGAGAAGGGGATCTTCATTCTTCGTCATCACCAACCCTTCTCCATCGCCAATTCCATGATGCTCCCCACCGGGAGTGAGTAATTCCTTCGTAGGCTCGCTAGTCGGTGAGGAGTTGAATGAGATTCATCATGTAATCAAGTTAGTTTTGTTAGGGCTTGATCCCTAGTATCCACTATGTTCTTAGATTGATGTTGCTATGACTTTCCTATGCTTAGTGCTTGTCACTTTGGGCCCGGGTGCCATGAACTCAGATCTGAACCGTACTTGTTATCATCATTATATCCATGTTTTAGATCCGATCTTGCAAGTTATAGTCACCTACTACGTGTTATGATCCAGCAACCCCGGGGTGACAACACTGGGCCCACTCCCGGTGATGACCGTAGTTTGATGAGTTCATGTATTCACTATGTGTTAATGCTTTGTTCCGGTTCTCTATTAAAAGGAGGCCTTAATATCCCTTAGTTTCCAATATGGACCCCGCTGCCATGGGAGGGTAGGACAAAAGATGTCATGCAAGTTCTTTTAATAAAGCACGTATGACTATTTCCGGAATACATGCCTACATTATATCGATGAGCTGGAGTTAGTGCCGTATCACCCTAGGTTATAACTGTCACATGATGAATATCATCTAACAAGTCACCGATCCAATGCCTACGAATTTATCTTATATTGTTCTGCTAAGTTACTACTGCTGTCATCACTGTTACACTTGCTACAAAATTACTGCTATCACTGTTACTGTTACCGTTGCTGCTGTTACTACTATCAAAACTATCATATTACTGTGCTATTGATTACTTGCTGCAGATAATTAATCTCGAGGTGTGGATGAATTGACAACTCAGCTGCTAATACCTTCAAATATTCTTTGGCTCCCCTTGTGTCGAATCTATAAATTTGGGTTGAATACTCTACCCTCGAAAACTGTTGCGATCCCCTATACTTGTGGGTTATCAAATCGTTGTAAGTCACCTTCATCCAAAGCAACTTTTCCGTCATTGCCTCTCACCGGCTTGACCAGACTCATAATGCTAACAGGCTATAAATGAAAATAAAGAAGGGACAGCTTAATGAAATGAATATAAAAAACAAAACAAACATATGAAGCAAAGAAGAAAAAAAATAGATTGCACAAGTTCAACTATTAAAACAACTTCAGTACCACCCTCAATTGATACAAACAATGAACAGCCCTTACCTGGCTAGCATACCAACCCAGACACAATTAAATCATTGCAAGTACAACTAGTAAGTCACATACAGTACAAACATGTACCACTGCATATTCATCTTCAGAATTAACTTCGATATCATCTTCTTTAAATGCAGGATCTTCAGCTTCGACACAAGCATGCTTCTTCACACCTTTGTTCACCTTCACAGGAGCAACTTTACACTTCTTATTCTCCTTCAAAAAAGAGCACTTCGGAAGAGGAGACGAAGAAGGCTTCTTATTTGACAAAACTCGTGGACTCCGGCGAACAGTGGAGCCACCAAGTGTGCTTGGACCAATCTTCACAGCAACACTATCTCCATCAGCTTTGCTATTACCAGGTTGGGAACCATCTTTCACACGTGGGCTACACCTCTGTGTACCATCAGGATTTGGATCTGACATATTCCTCTTCAAAAAAGCTTTCTTCTCCTTAACTGCATCACGAGGAAACACTTGCGTCAAGCGAGTCCGCAACAGGTTTGTCTTGATAGGCATGTCAGTTCCATGAGATCCAGCATCAACAGTTGCAAACGCCGCATCACCACCTTCATCACCTCCACGTTTAGCAGCTTGAGCAACATCCTCAGCGCTTTGTTGCATGCAAGCAGCCTTTTGACGCCGTTCCAACTCCTTTCTCCTCTGGAAATCACACTTCTTCTTTCTTTTCCTTTCGTCCTCCAGCTGTAACTGCATATGAACATCCTCAGCCTGAGTAACAGGCTCAGTGCCATCAACACTCTGTGACTGAGTAACAGACAACTGTAAGCTCCCATCACCATCACCAAAATTAAGAGAATAAATTCCATCATTAATATCTTTCACAACATCAGCAATGTCCTCAGCAGCAGCATGGCTATCATTAACTGCATAAACCAATAACATAAGCACACACATATAAAATTGAAACACAATTAACATTGCAGTGACAAGTAAAATAAGGCGCATAGCATCAGACACAAACATAAGGAACAACTGATGTAACTAAACACATTTATGTATGCAAGGCTGTTAATAAAAGAGAAAATATAAGGGAAACACCCGCAACACTCGCAAGTTCTTATAGAGGATTTGGTATCTCAAAAATAACATTCACAAGATCTCGAAAGCGTTCTGGTTTGTTAGAATCAGGAGGCAACGGCACTCCAACATCTGCAACAACATCATAATCAGCAAAAAAGTAAAGAAAAGAAATGTACATGAACAAGCAATCAGTTCAACTATATGAACACTACAAGTGCAACCAATAAAATAATATAACCCCACCACTCGCACACCGAACTTCAAAATGTCAGCTCTTTCAACATCATAGTATTTCTTCTCAGACTGCTACAAACTATTCAGATGCCAGTACAACAATTCAAACTACACATGGTAATCAGTACTCCAACCTGTGTGCAGATTACAGCGACCTAAAAACTAGACATACCACACATTCCAGGGCAAAAATTAACAACTATCAAAATCCATACAACTTGTAATGTCCATACGACAACACCTATACAACTAAAAACCTATTAAGCATCAGATCTGATCAAACATCATCAGCAGAAAACACAAAAAAAGGTTTCAGCACAACGAATTACCTGCATTCAACTTGTCTGGACTAGATTATGTACCCATTGAGATCTACGGACCTAAAATCTGTCGAACCAGAACTGCAAGACACATGCCCAAAAATTAGGGTTCTTACCTATTTCAGAAACGAAGGACGCCAAACAAAGAAAAACTCTTACCAGCAAACACAAACTCCACCACTGAATCCAGTATCAGACACGCGAGCCGCTCGTTCAAGAGCAAAGGAACCCTTGCAAATCTAGCCCGAGACAGCACGAGAGCAACAACTTACAAATACAGGAAAATCTGTACAGAAGGGGACGCAAGGGGAATCGAGGGCAGAGCAAAGGAACCAACAGAGCACACAGACCTTCCCTCTGGAGTTCAACCCACCGACCGACGCGGCGAAACAGGAGAATCAGCTTCTATGTGAGAAGATGAGTGGAGGGGAACAAAGAAGAAAGCGATTTGTGGAGGGGAGGGGAGGGGAACGGGGGAGAGCGGAGGTTGAAAGGTGAGTGGGAGAAAACCGACGGCTAAAGCCCACGATCGTGGAAGAAAAAGAAAAAGGGCAAAGCCCACTATCTCAGGGCAGTTACTAAAAATAATAGCAAAAATTAAATACAATAAAAAAATTAATATAGAGGGAGAAAACAAACGGCTAAAGTACAAATAAGACCTCATAACAGTACAATAAAATATATATATAAAGTACAATTCAAATACCTTACATAGAATATAAAAATTAAGTACAATATTTCTCAAAAAAATAACGAGAAGTAAAAAGAAATGGTGGTACGCTTTGAATCACAAATTCATGTAAAGGACTTGCATCCTCACACTCGTGTACACATATGACGCCGTAGCACATTATACAATGCAGACACATACAAAGATACCAAAATGACGCAAGTTATGTTACAGATCCAACTCAATGTATGACAAAAACCGCTACTTACCGACGACGTGTGTCCATCAATCAATACAACAAAAAAGATGTGTCAGTACAACTATACCCCTCGGTGCGGTGCTGGTTTTTCCCCTAAAAAGATAGATAATGGGGGAAGTCCATAGAAGGAAGATGTGTTAGTACAACTATGCCCCTCGGTGTTGTGCTGGTTTTTCCCCTAAAAATATAGATAATGGGGCAAGCCATGTTACGGACTCGCCTCCGCATGCGACACCGCAGCACGCCGCGTCTTCGCCTGCTACGGCTTGTTCTTGGCTCGGCCTCACAAGGACGAGGGAGGAGGGTCCCGACCCCCCCCCCCCTCCACCCCTCCCCCGGCTCGGCCTCGTGCTAATGCAGCAGTGCGCTCGTTTGACAGGCGTAGTGCGGTTATTCTATTCCCCCCACGCACCCGCACACCCTAAAAAGATAGATAATGGGGGCAAGTCTATACATGGAAGATGTGTCAGTACAACTATGCCCCTCGGTGCGGTGCTGGTTTTCCCCTAAAAAGATAGATAATGGGGCAAGTCATGTTACGGACTCGCCTCCGCATGCGATGCTGCGGCATGCCGCGTCGTCGCCTGCTATAGCTCGTTCCTGGCTCGGGGATGGGGGAGGGGGTCCCAATCCCTCCTCCCCCCGGCTCGGCCTCGCGCTAACACGGCAGTGCGCTCGGTCGACATGCGCAGTGTGGTTATTCTGTCCCCCCCCCATGCACCCACACCCCCATAAGATAGATAATGGGGGCAAGTCCATACGAGGAAGATGTGTCAGTATAACTATGCCCCTCGGTGCGGTGCTGGTTTTCCCCCTAAAAAGATAGATAATGGGGGCAAGTCCATACAAGGAAGATGTGTCAGTACAACTATGCCCCTCGGCGCGGTGTTGGTTTTTCCCCTAAAAAGATAGATAATGGGGCAAGTTATATTACGGACTCGCCTCCGCATGCGAAGCCGCGGCACTCCGCATCGTCGCCTGCTACACCTCGTTCCTGGCTCGGCCTCGCCAGGATGGGGGAGGGGGGGTCCCTCCCCCTCCCCCTGGCTCGGCCTCGCGCTAACGTGGCAGTGCGCTCGTTTGACAGGTGTAGTGCGGTTATTCTGTTCCCCCCACGCACCCAGAGCCCCCCTAAGATAGATAATGGGGGCAAGTCCATACAAGGAAGACGTGTCAGTACAACTATGCACCTCGATGCGGTGCTAGTTTTTCCCCTAAAAAGATAGATAATGGGGGCAAGTCCATACAAGGAAGATGTGTCAGTACAACTATGCCCCTCGGTGCGGTGCTAGTTTTTCCCCTAAAAAGATAGATAATGCGGCAAGTCATGTTACGGACTCGCCTCAGCATGCGACGCCGCGACACGCTGCGTCGTCGCCTGCTACGACTCGTTACTGGCTCGGCCTCGCCGAGATGGGGGAGGGGGGGTCCCGACCCCCTCCCCCCGGGCTCGGCCTCGCACTAACGCGGCAGTGCGCTCATTTGACAAGCGCAGTGCTGTTATTCTGCCCCCCCTCCACGCACCCACACACTCTAAAAAGTTGAATAATGGGGCAAGTCCAGTTCTGGACTCGCCTCCACATGCGACGCCGCGGAACGCCGCGTCGTCGCCTGCTACGGCTCATTCCTGGCTTGGCCTCGCGCTAACGCGGTAGTGCGCTTGTTTGACAGGCGCAGTGCGGTTATTCTGTCCCCCCGCCCCCACGCACCCACACCCCCCTAAGATAGATAATTGGGGCAAGTCCATACAAGGAAGATGTGTCAGAACTACTATGCCTCTCTGCGCGATGCTGGTTTTTCCCCTAAAAAGATAGATAATGGGGCAAATCAATACAAGGAAGATGTGTCAGCACAACTATGCCCCTCGGTGCGGCGCTGGTTTTTCCCCTAAAAAGATAGATAATGGGGCAAGTCATGTTATGGACTCGCCTCCACATGCGACGCCGCGACACGCCGTGTCGTCGCCTGCTACGGCTCGTTCCTAGCTCGGCCTCGCCGGGAGGGGGGAGGGGGTCCCGACCCTCCCCCCCGGGTCGGCCTCGTGCTAACACAGCAGTGCGCTCGTTTGACAGGCGCAGTGCGGTTATTCGGCCCCCCCACGCACCCGCACACCCTAAAAAGATAAATAATGGGGCAAGTCGTGCTACGGACTCGCCTCTGCATGCGACGCCTCGGCATGCCGTGTCGTCGCCTGCTACGGCTCGTTCCTGGCTCGGCCTTGCTGGGATGGGGGAGGGGGTCTCCCTTCCCCCCTGGCTCGTCCTTGCGCTAACGCGGCAGTGCGCTCGTTTGACAGGCGCAGTGCGGTTATTCTGTCCCCCCCCACGCACCCACACACCCTAAAAAGATAGATAATGGGGGCAAGTCCATACAAGGAAGATGTGTGAGTAGAACTATGCCCCTCGGTGTGGTGCTGATTTTTTTTCCTAAAAAGATAGTTAAAGGGGCAAGTCATGTTACGGACTCGCCTCCGCATGCGACGCCGCGGCACGCCGCATTGTCGCCTGCTACGGCTCGTTCCTGGCTCGGCCTCACCAGGATGGGGGAGGGGGTCCCGACCCCCTCCCCGCCGGATCGGCGTCACGCTGATGCGGCAGTGCGCTCATTTGACAGGCGTAGTGCGGTTATTCTGTTTCCCACCCCTCATGCACACACACACCCTAAAAAAGATGTTCTTCAGTCCAGACAAAAAAATGTGTCAGTACGACTATGCCACTCGGTGCGGTCCTATATATCTTACCCAGATGTTCATAACAAATCCAAAAAACGCTGAAAAAATGAGAACAAAGAGAAAGCGAGGGGAACACACTATAAAAAAGATGTCAGTTCAAGCAGAGGAGAACATTCAGTACTAAAATAAAAAATAATGCTTATATTAGGCAAAAAAATCATAAAAAATAGAAGGAAAAAATGCTAAGAATCAAAAATATTGACCGCCCAAGGGACAGGCCGGCCCAACGCAGGTGGGTACTAGGACTCAAGCAAACAGCGAAACCACCGGCGAATCCATTGTAAACCAGACTGCAGGGGCCAACCGACCAGGGCCCACAGGTCATGACAGAGAGCGAGTGTCGTGTATAAGCGCTCAAGTAAGTATTCAGAGGAGTTTGACCAGTAAGCCTCGGCAGCGCTTATAAACAGGTCGAGAGCCGCCTCGGCTAGCGAGATGGGACTAAACGTATAGCGCACGTGCATGCCGCATTGCACAGCCACGCGGACGAGCTATTTCGGCCGAAAACAATGGCTCCGGGGGATGGCCCAATACAACAGTTCGCCCCATTACAAAATTCCAACCGATCACACACGACCAAATAAAAGGGACAAATGCAGATAATTAAAAAAACTCATAAGAAATCAGTTCAAAATAAAAGAATGTAGAAAAGTTCAAACACATGTTCGTTGTAAAAAATAAGAAAATAAGAAAATATTTTTTTGAAAATTAAACGTAGAAGATTGTAATAAAAATTTCAGAAACAAAATTTTAAAAAGTTCAACTACTAAAATTCATAAGGTTCAAGTAAAATTAGTACTGTGCAGCAAAGATTAAATTCCTTTTATTTAAAAAATATACTAAAACTATCACTATTCAACTAAAAAAATTAATTGTGCTCTAAATTCCTGTCAATAGTAAGAACAAATGCTCTACAATGAACGAATGCGGTTGGCCATTGACATCCAAAATAGTTCAGTACTATCATTAACAGCATGTAAGTTCAACAAACTCAAACCCAAGGGGTCCTACATCCATCATCAGCGTATTTTTTTCGTGTGCGAGCTATGTACATGAAAATATCCCAGTAAAAACAAAGGATGCACATCAGTTCAACTATAATTGTTCCCATTCAAATAAAAAAAATAACAGTTATGCTTGAGCCAAAATAGAAAGCATTACATAAGTAAAAATAGTGCATACAATAACATACGAACAAATTGTTCCAAACCATCTGGTAATAACATAGAATTCAACCATCTCACATGCATTGTTTTAAAGAAAATATTGCAACATAATCAAATGCACACAAATCTCACAACTAGTGTCATTTGCCACGTTTAAACCTACAGCACATAAATTCTGAACGTCAGAGAGTCGTCTTCCCTGGAGAACATAACCATAACCACATCTCCATCCTCAATTCCAGACTCTGCCACAAACTCCTTCCACCCAGTAGTTGGGTTGATGCAACCATCAAAGTCGATGTGGTAGGCAACTTCCATCAACTGATACCCGTTTTTGTCTGAAGTCTCCATCTTCAGTATCCCCGAACTAGGAGCAACAATCCTGATTCTGGGTGACATTTTCTACAAATGGGCATGGGAGTAGAAAATAAAGTGAACACCTGACATAACTGAATATTTGCACAGATCTAGGAACTGTTGCATAACAAAGTGAAAAGAAATATCTGAACCAAAACAAAAACACCAAACTGACTAGTCATATATCCTGACTAAACTAAAGAAATATACATATCAATACCCCTACAGTAAAACATCTGACAAAAACAGGACAAGGATTATACAAAAATGGATAAATACTGTTAAGTAATGAACAAATACACACACAAATCCCTACTGTGAACTTCTAACAAAACCAAATAAAAATTATAAACAAACTATTGATAAAACTAAACTACAGATTCAGTCCATGGGATTCAAAGTGAGACCTACAAAAAGAGGAAAACAAAAAGAACAGAAACACATACCCATGATTCCTCCAAGTCCCCAACTATCATGCGACAAACATAGGGTGCACGAAACCCATGGTTATTGTATAGCAGACACGAAAGTTGCCCACGATGCTGACTCTCGGTGAGCTCCAAACCAGATTCGTACACACAACCGTCAGCTATGAGCGCCATCTTTGCAAGACATCCGCATGAACAATCCTCCCTGGGAAACACGGGAAAAGGGGGGCAAACAACAGAGAGAAGAGGGAGGAACCTAGATCTGATTCTGGAAGAAGGAAGAAAAGGAGTGGGAGATTGAGCCACACACCACACATAGATGGATAGAATTTATAGCCAGGAAGACTTGCAGATTATAAAAATAATAAATAGGCAGGTGGGCAGCCAGCTGGTAGAAAATAGTTATTATACAAGTCATACAACATTGACCGCAAAACAGTTCAACTTCAGATAAAGCGGCAGTTCAAAATAATTGTTGGAGAGCACATACGATAGCAGTTCAAAGTGCACATGCCAAACATATGTAGATAAAACAACTCATTCAGAGGTAGACCGTTGAATTCATTTAGTCATTCAACCATCTGCTCCCTCACAACACAATCTTAAAAACATAAAATTTCAGTATTTTAGTCATAACGATCAAAGAAACGACGCCATTTGGCCCTGGTGGATGGATGTGGAGCCGTGGCTGCTCTCACCCTAGCCCAAGTGATGATCTGTATATGGTTCCTTCCCCTGGGAAAAGAAGCTCTAATTCATTGGAGTTGCAAGTATCCATCACCTCGCGGGCAAGGCGTCTGTTGAACTCTGCCTCCACTTCCTCCTCGGTAGCACGTCGTGCCCTCTGCCTCCGCCTGTGCCTCCTCCTCTACTCTGCTACTGCAGCCCTCACATCGACTGCATCCCCCTCCTCCTCTGGGACCTCTCCCAGCTCAGGATCGATCTGGCTTTTCTTTGGTGGCAGCTGGTGGAATGAAAGTGACAGAGGGCAGGGGCTTTATATTCAAAGTGCAGATGGTTGGGTAGGCAGCCAATAGAAACTACTTACTCCGATGTCAACGCACAGTAATACAACTTTGACACGGAGCAGTCCAACTACACATACGGCAGCCATTCAAACAACACTGAAAACACGCAACTTAATTACACAGTTTGACTAGATTACAAGAAATCGTAGGCTACAGTCAGCCACCATACACCACTTCCGCCAACGACCAAATCACATGGGAATCCGGGGTAGAAACAACTCAAGAAGCAAAATTGACAACACAAATCTATTCATACAATCCTCATCTCTCTCCCTGCAATGCCAATTTGAAAATAAAACATCAGAAAAAGAAGAACACATTTGCATGGCGGACATGGCCAACGACCAAGAACACCAAAACTTCTAATCAGAAATTACAATGAAAGAATCTCCAAAAACTCTAACACATCGAACAGTCTCACATCCCAATAACACATAAAACAACAAAGCGGACGTAAAATCGACGGCTACGAACACCACGGTAAACACAAACGCCCACAACACCTCCGCCGGCAAATGCCCACGCCGTCACCTTCGGTGACTTCAGATCAGAAAACAAGACCAAGTGAGCGCGTGCACGTGTAGAACCCCGTACATGTCTCCTCTCGCAACGAATGGCCCGCAGCACCGCGCCGGAGAACCCCCGAAAGCTCCCGGTTGAATCCCCTGTTTCCGTCTGTCGAAGACGCGGGAAGGCCAGTTCAGGTGGCAAACCATGTCAGTCCAACCTATAAACTTCGTTAGTTCAAGTAGGGTTACGCGAAACAGAATAGCGCAGATGTATATATATGTTGTTGTGTCTTATTAGCAGCAATCGTCTGTGTTATTATCGCTCTTCGCACACATTTCTGATTATAGACATGTTTGCCATGTATCACACACATCTTGTTAAGTTGAACCGTTTATGTTCTCTTGGCTCAACGCAAACAATTCACCCGAATGAACGGTTTGCCCTCTATCGCACACACACCTTGATCTGGCTGACCGTTTCTTTTGTTCTGCCTAATCACAAACAGTTCATCCAAGTGAACTGTATGCCAAATATCGCACACACCTTCATCTGGCTACTCGTTTCTGTTGTTCCGCCTAATCACAAATAGTTTATCCGAGTGAATTGTATGTCGTATATTGCACACACACCTTCATCTGGCTGTCCACTTCTGTTGTTCTTCCTCATCGTAAACAGTTCATTGAACTAAACTGTATGCCCCGCATCGCACACGCAACTAAAATCTAAACCGTGTTTGATGTATCCACCATCGCAAACGTTTTGCATCTTTTTTATGGTTTTTCTACATCACCATTTGCGATTAATGCATCGGACACAGTTTCGTCGAAGGGTCTCTGATTGTAGTGCGCATTAGCAGCATCCTGGAGTAGTGAGTGTTAAGCCGGGATTTTCTCTGGCAACTCCTGGTGCAGACAAGTCAAGCGTAAAGCGATCAGATGGATCAGAACAGCAAGTTGTGCAGAAGAAGAAACTGTTGCAGCCAGTATATTTTGTTAGCTCCCTTCTCGAGGGGGCTAGATCAAGATATTCTGGAATACATAAATTGCTTTTTGGTCTCCTAATGGCCTCAAGGAAGCTACACCACTACTTTCAAGCACACCAAATCAACGTCTTCACTCGCTTTCCAATGCAAAGGATCTTGAGGAATCCAGATGCAACAGGCAGGATTGTTGAGTGGGAGTTGGAGTTGTCAGGCTTTGATCTCAAGTTTGAAAGTACATCAGCAATACAGACCAGAGCTTTGGCGGAGTTTATTGCAGAATGGATGCCAACGCCAGACAAACAAATTTCAGAGACCTCTCTCCCCGGCAAGGAAACAACTAAGGACTAAATTATGTATTTTGATGGTGCTTTCTCGCTGCAAGGAGTCGGTGCTTGAGTGCTGCTTGTCGCACCCACCAGAGAGCACCTCAAGTACATGATTCAGATGCATTTCCCCAAGGAGAAGGCGACAAACAACACTACTGAATACGAAAGATTGCTTGCCAGACTCAAGATTGCGGCAGATCTTGGAATCAAGAACCTTATCATCCGAGGTAATTCACAGTTGGTTGTGAAGAAAGTCAACAAAGACTACCAGACTCCACTAATGGAAGCATATGTTGATGAAGTGAGGAAATTCGAAGAGCACCTTGACGAATTGCAAATAGAGCACATTTCACGTGCAGAGAACAGCATTGCAGATGATCTGTCAAAACGTGTCGCACTCAAGCTACATGTGGAACCAGGAACTTTTGTGCTCCATTTGACTCAACCATCCATAACACCATCAGTTGGGTAGAACAAGAGAAGGAAACTGAACTCCGGCAAGTATTTTTCTGCCGAGCTCCCAAAAGGTGCCGACAAGGATGTCGCCGAAGACAGCGGCAAGCTTGCTGGTGAGCAGCAGACTCCGGTAAAGAACCAAGTTCTTGCCGTCGAGACAAGCGCTCCCACAGCTGAATATATGCCTTTAGTCCTTGTTGTCGAGCCAGAGGCTCCAGCATGGGTGTAGCAAATTGTCGAAGAAGAAGCTAAAAGAGTAGCCCGCCAATCAAGTATGTATCAGTTTGTCGGCAACAACCTATACAGAAAAGACCAAATGGGGTGAAATTGAAGTGCATTTATCGGGAAGATGGACAGAAGCTGTTGGCAAAGATACACGGGGGGGGGGGGGTATGTGGCTCTCACATAGGATCAAGAGCACTTGTCGGCAAAGCTTTCCGGCAAGATTTCTTTTGGCTCACAGCCCTCCAGGATGCAACTGAGCTAGTAACCAAGTGTGAAGCATGCCAGTTCCATTCAAAACAATCACAGCAGCTAGCTCAAGCTCTTCAAACGACCCCTCTCTCCTAGCCCTTCTCGCTCTGGGGGCTCGACATACTAGGCCCCTTTCCCCGTGCTGTCGGGGGCTTTGAGTACTTGTACGTTGCAATCGAGAAGTTCACAAAGTGGCCAGAAGTGGAGCCGGTAAGGAAGGTGACATCACATTCAGCTGTCAAGTTCTTCAAAGGACTAGTTTGCCGGTTTGGAGTACCCAACACGGTAATCACCGACAAAGGCACACAGTTCACCAGACGCGCCTTCAGGCAGTACCTTGATGACCTTGGCAGCAAGATATATTTTGCATCAGTTTCCCATCCAAGGCGCAACAGCTAGGCTGAAAGGGCAAATGCTGAAGTGCTACATGAGCTCAAAACGAGGACCTTAGACAAGCTGCACAAGTGTGGAAGACGCTGGATTGATGAGTTGCCGATGGTTCTTTGGTCAATCAGAATGACACCAAATTGATCTATTGGCCAGACACCATTCTCCCTAGTCTATGGGGCAGAAGTAGTGCTACCCATAGAAGTCATGTACAGGTCACCTCAAGTGCTCGCTTATGATGAGCTTGAGCAAGAGCGGTTGCGGCAAGATGATGCTATGCTCCTTGTGGAAGATCGTCCCCAGGATGCTGTACGTGTTGCACGCTACCAGCAAGCCTTGCACCGCTACCACGGCCGCAAGGTTAACACCTGGAGCCTTGAGGAAGGCGACCTTGTTCTTCGGCGAGTTCAGTCCGCCAAGAATTCAAACAAGTTGACATCAAAGTGGGAAGGCCCTTACCAGGTGAAACGAGTCACTAGGCCTGGCGCAGTCCACCTAGAGACCAAAGATGGCACTCTAGTGCATAACTCGTGGAATATCGAGCATCTTCGCAAGTTTTATCTGTAAGGCACGGGGTTGCCAGGCTGCCCGGCAACCACCTTTTGTACAAGTTTGCCACCGTGGCATGTAATCCTTTGTACAAAGCCAGACGCAGACCCTGTGCATAAGTGAAATAAAGCTAAGTGCTTCACAACTCTTGTCAATTCTCATGTCTAGTTATATGTGTCTTTCTGTGGTGTTGTGATACATTTGTCTTGTGGATAATCAACGGGCCGTCAGGGTTCCATATCATTATTTTCTCTTCTTTATTTTTCTCAAAGGACAGAAGGTTGCCTCGCGCATGTTGCCGAGGGGAGTAATGGTATGGGCACCGGCAAGCGATGTTCAAGTTAATATTCCACGACAAGTGAGGGAGTCTAGATTATGGTGTCCTCGGGTGTCCGGGCAGTGTGACATGGGCCAGACTGATGGGCCGTGAAGATACAAGATAGAAGGCCTTCCCCTGTGTCCAAATGGGACTCTCCTTTGCGTGGATGGCAAGCTTGGCATCCGGATGTGTAGTTTCCTTTCTCTGTAAACCGACTCTGTACAACCCTAGGCCCCTCCAATGTCTATATAAACCGGAGGCTTTAGTCTGTAGAGGCTAATGCAAATCATATAGGCTAGACATCTAGGGTGTAGCCATTACGATCTCGAGCTAGATCGACTCTTGTAACCCCTATACTCATCAAAGTCAATCAAGTAGGAAGTAGGGTATTACCTCCATTAAGAGGGCCCGAACCTGGGTAAACATCGTGTCCCCTGTCTCCTGTTACCCTCGATCCTTAGACGCACAGTTCGGGACCCCCTACCCGAGATCGGCCGGTTTTGACACCGACATTGGTGCTTTCATTGAGAGTTCCACTGTGCCGTCAATAGAAGGTTCGATGGCTCAAGCGATCATCTACAACGATGCTATTTCGGGGAGACTTTTCTCCCCGGTCAAATTTTCGTATTCGGCGGCTTCACGCTGCTTGCCAACTCAATTGGCCAACTTGAACAGATCGACAGCTACACCCCTGGTCATCAGATCAATTTTGGAAATCTAAATTATGTCGCTGATATCCGAGGAGACTTGATCTTCGAAGGGTTCGCGGCCTCGGCCACCGCTCTGGCCTTAGATCCGGAGCAAACCATTGGGTCCGAAGAGGGGAGCCTGGAGCCCACCAGACTCACCGCAATTATGGAGATTACTACCGGAGATCCAGAGGGGACTGTGTCATCGGCAAGCCCAGAGTCAAACTGGATTCCCCTTATCACTGGAAAGCTGGACTCGTCCTCGGATACTAGCTCCAAACTCTCGAGGTCCACGCCAAGTGAGCACGACCAGGAGGCTTCTCCCCTGCCTAGCTCCATGGACTCTCGTTTCCCCGTCCAAAACTCACTCTTAAACGAGGCTCTGGACCTAATGCGATCCCTCGCCATTACTAAAGAATCACCTCCAAACTACGCCCAGCCCGAACTAGGGGCTGAAAGAGGGGAAATTTACGTCCCACCCACCACTCACTTCATAGCCACTGTCGAGGACTTAACCGACATGCTGGACTACGCCTCCTAAGACATCGACGGCATGAACGACGATGCCGGAGACGAACAAGGCCAAGACCCGCCGTTTAGCGGACATTGGACAACCACCTCCACATATGACGTGTATATGGTGGACACACCCAAAGAGGATGACGACGACGGCAGAAAGAATCCAGTTGAGGACAAGCCTACTGAGGCACCACCAAAGCGTCGACGTCAGCCGCGTCGCGAAAAAGACAGCAATACCGGCACCCGGGAAAATAACACTCTGGAGAACGCCGAAGACCCCGAAGCCCCCGTCGAGCCAACATCCGAACATGATGATTGGGAGGAGGGGCAAGTTAACCCTGACAATCCGGTCGGGAACGAGGACTCACAGGATAGTAAGTATCTACCGATCTCCAAGGATGATGTGAGCCTCGGCGACGAAGACTTCATCGTGCCTGAGGAACCACTCGAGCAGGAGTGCTTTAAGCGCCAGCTAATCGCCACTGCGAGAAGCCTAAAAAAGAAACAGCAACAGCTCCAAGCCAAACGGGATACACTCAACGATAGATGGACCCAGGTCCTAGCTGCCGAAGAGTATGGCCTTCAACCCCCAGCAAAGAGTTATCTGAAGCGTCGGCTACTACCACAATTTGACGACGAGGCCCTCGAGCCAATACTGTCAAGACATGACCGCGCTGATGAACCAGACCAGCCACCGCGTGGACGGGACAGAGCAGCCACTCAGGCCGAACACCAACCCGCACCTCGCCGTAGAGGTAGAGAGGCAGCGGCTCCAGGATACACCTACGACCTATGACAGGACCTGGACAATAGAGCAGGCCAAGCCAGAACAATCTATGGATCAAGGGTGCGTGCCCCAACACGAGAAGACGGCCATCAGGCTTGGCGAGACAGGCACAACCTCACCCAGGCCAAAAACTGCATACGGACTTCATCCGAACTGCGTTGTGATATCGCCCAATACAGGGGCGCCGCACACCCCTTATGCTTCACTGATGAAGTAATGGAGCACCAGTTCCTTTAAACCCGTGAACATTGAATCATACGATGGAACGACAGATCCCGCAGTATGGATCGAAGATTTTCTTCTCCACATCCACATGGCTCGCGGTGACGATCTCCATGCCATCAAGTACCTCCCCCTAGAACTCAAGGGACCAGCACGACACTGGTTAAACAGCCTTCCAGAAAACTCTATTGGCAGCTGGGAAGATTTGGAAGATGCCTTTAGAGACAACTTCCAGGGTACCTATGTTCAGCCCCCAGACGCTGATAACCTCAGTCACATAGTCCAGCAACCCGGAGAGTCAGCCCGGAAACTATGGACCGGGTTCTTAATTAAAAAGAACCAAATTGTCGATTGTCCAGACGCCGAAGCCCTCGCGGCATTTAAACACAGTGTCCGTGATGCGTGGCTCACCCGACACCTCGGCCAAGAAAAGCCGAAGTCTATGGCAGCTCTCACCGCACTTATGACCCGCTTTTGCGCGGGAGAAGACAGCTGGCTAGCTCGTAGAAGCAACAGCACCAGCGACCCTGACACCTCCGAAGCCAGAGATGGAAACGACAAGCCACGACGCAACAAACACAAGCATCGAAGAAACAACGAAGATACCAAAGACACGGCGGTCAACGCTGGATTCAGTGGCTCTAAACTCGGTCAGTGGAAGAAGCCATTCAAAGGAAACAAAGATGGTCCATCCAGTTTGGACAGAATACTAGATCGGCCCTGCCAGGTTCATGGCACCCCTGACAAACCTGCCAATCATACCAACAGAAATTGTTGGGTCTTTAAACAGGCCGGTAAGCTAAACACCAAACGTAAGGGGAAAGGGCCGCCCAGCAAGGACGACGATGAAGAGCCTCGCCCAGCAAACACAGGGGGACAGAAGAAATTTCCCCCCATGGTACAAATGGTGAATATGATATATGTTACACATATCCCCAAGAGGGAGCGCAAGCGTGCTCTAAGGGACATCTATGCCATAGAGCCAGTCACCCCAAAATTTAACCCATGGTTAGCCTGTCCGATCACTTTTGATCGCAGAGACCATCCGACCAGTATCTGTCATGGAGGTTCGGCAGCATTGGTCCTCGATCCAATTATCGACGGATTCCATCTCACGCGAGTCCTTATGGACGGCGGCAACAGTCTTAACCTGCTTTATCAGGACACTGTCCGCAAAATGGGCATTGATCCATCAAGAATCAAGCCCACGAAAACCACCTTTAAAGGAGTGATACCCGGCGTAGAGGCCTGCTGCACAGGGTCAATAACGCTGGAAGTAGTCTTCGGCTCACCGGATAATTTCCAAAGCGAAGACTTGATCTTCGACATTGTCCCCTTCCGCAGTGGATATCATGCACTTCTCGGACGAACCGCTTTCTCCCATTTCAATGCAGTCCCGCACTACGCTTATCTAAAGCTCAAGATGCCCGGACCACGCAGCGCTATAACAGTCAATGGAAACATGGAGAGCTCCCTCCGTACGGAGGAGCATACCGTGGCCCTCGCAGCTGAAGTACAGGGTCGCCTTATCAAGCTGAATATTGCATCGGAAGTCAAGCCCCCGGACACTGTCAAACGAGTCCGGTCTACCCTACAGAATGATAGTCCGGCTCATCCAGAGCTAGATTAGCAATTTGGCCTCCGCCAAAACCCCAACCTGATCGGGGCATACGAACCGCGCGCACATAACTATGCACTAAAGATACAATGGGCAAGGATGGAGGCACACTAAAAACAAAGTCCACAATACGGCTCGACCCTATCCGGACCTTCATATTCTTCCTTTTTATTTTTATTTTTCAGGATCTTTACAACCCACATCACTTTTTGATGGTACCAAGGGCCCCCTTTTTAGGCCCCTTATGTATACTCGATTGTTGATCCTCTCAAAGGATCATACACCAAGGCGAAAAGCAGCACAGACGTGCAGCAGAGTTTCCAAAGGATATTTAAGATCACCTTTTCCTTTTTTAGGACCTGTATACAGCTTTCCCTTGTTCACAAACTCTCGGCATGTAAAATAGCCTCGATGCTCATGGCATCCTCTGTATAATTACGTTTTGACGTATCAATCAGACTATAATGGAAACAGTTTCGCCCAACCCTGTTCGGTATTGGCTTATTTCCTAATCTGTATTCCCTCTTTACGTCAGATTGTCATATACACCTCGACACGATTTAAATCGCCAGGGGCTCTATCCGGCCACATATATTTTTCAAAAACAAAGAAGTCAGAACACTTTTATAGTATACTTCGGCGTCCCGAATATGGCATCATATGCGTCGGCTCAGAATCATGTCTTTGGTCAATAGTTGGGTTGCCCGGCTCCTGTGGTTACCACCTTACGTTCCGCTTGTTCGGCTAAGGTAGCAATGGGAGAACTAATGCGATTGTGTTTCTGGTTCGTCCGGTCAAACACCTCAGTAGACAAAGCCAAAAACTGACTATCATGGTACGGCGAGAGCTGGTCGTCCATTCGGCAACTTAATACAAATCTCTTGCGATTTTTTCCGTATTATATGAAGGACTGGCTTCGGTTCGGTCACGCGCTTAAGGCATCCCAGTTCGGACAGTCGCATGCGCACTAGGGGCTAGTTCTTAGCCCCACCGTCAAACTCCTATGGCTAAATGAAAGTGCTAAAGCCACATAGTCTGATTGCCTGGTTCGCTACGTAAGTCACCTCCTTTACGGACCAAGACGTGTTGGGGAACGTAGTAATTTCAAAAATTTCCTACGCACACGCAAGATCATGGTGATGCATAGCAACGAGAGGGGAGAGTGTTGTCCACGTACCCTTGTAGACCGATAGCGGAAGCGTTAACACAACGCGGTTGATGTAGTCGTACGTCTTCACGATCCGACCGATCAAGTACCGAACGTACGGCACCTCCGAGTTCAGCACACGTTCAGCTCGATGACGTCCCTCGAACTCCGATCCAGCCGAGCTTTGAGGGAGAGTTCTGTCAGCACGACGGCGTGGTGACGATGATGATGTTCTACCGACACAGGGCTTCGCCTAAGCACCGCTACGATATTATCGAGGTGGAATATGGTGGTGGGGGGCACCGCACACGGCTAAGAGATCAATGATCAATTGTTGTGTCTATGGGGTGCCCCCTGCCCCCGTATATAAAGAAGCAAGGGGGAGGCCGCCGGCCGAGGAGGAGGGCGCGCAAAGGGGGGGGGGGGGTCCTACTCCCACCGGGAGTAGGACTCCTCCTTTCCTTGTTGGAATAGGAGAAGGGAAGGGAGAAGGAGAAAGAAGGAAGGGGGCGCCCCCCCTCCCTAGTCCAATTCGGACTAGTCCATGGGGAGGGGTGCGGCCTCTCTTTGGGGCCTTTCTCTCCTTTCCCGTATGGCCCATTAAGGCCCAATACGAATTCCCGTAACTCTCCGGTACACCGAAAAATACCCGAATCACTCGGAACCTTTCCGAAGTCCGAATATAGTCGTCCAATATATCGATCTTTACGTCTCGGCCATTTCGAGACTCCTCGTCATGTCCCCGATCTCATCTGGGACTCCGAACTCCTTCGGTACATCAAAATACATAAACTCATAATAAAACTGTCATCGTAACGTTAAGCGTGCGGACCCTACGGGTTTGAGAACTATGTAGACATGACCGAGACACCTCTCCGGTCAATAACCAATAGCGGAACCTGAATGCTCATATTGGCTCCCACATATTCTACGAAGATCCTTATCGGTCAGACCGCATAACAACATACGTTGTTCCCTTTGTCATCGGTATGTTACTTGCCCGAGATTCGATCGTCGGTATCTCGATACCTAGTTCAATCTCATTACCGGCAAGTCTCTTTACTCGTACCGTAATACATCATCCCGCAACTAACTCATTAGTTACAATGCTTGCAAGGCTTATAGTGATGTGCATTACTGAGTGGGCCCAGAGATACCTCTCCGACAATCGGAGTGACAAATCCTAATCTTGAAATACGCCAACCCAACAAGTACCTTTGGAGACACCTGTAGAGCACCTTTATAATCACCCAGTTACGTTGTGACGTTTGGTAGCACACAAAGTGTTCCTCCGGTAAACGGGAGTTGCATAATCTCATAGTCATAGGAACATGTATAAGTCATGAAGAAAGCAATAGCAACATACTAAACGATCGAATGCTAAGCTAACAGAATGGGTCAAGTCAATCACAGCATTCTCCTAATGATGTGATCCCGTTAATCAAATGACAACTCATGTCTATGGCTAGGAAACATAACCATCTTTGATGAACGAGCTAGTCAAGTAGAGGCATACTAGTGACACTCTGTTTGTCTATGTATTCACACATGTATCAAGTTTCCGGTTAATACAATTCTAGCATGAATAATAAACATTTATCATGATATAAGGAAATAAATAATAACTTTATTATTGCCTCTAGGGCATATTTCCTTCAGTCTCCCACTTGCACTAGAGTCAATAATCTAGTTCACATCGCCATGTGATTTAACATCAATAGTTCACATCACCATGTGATTAACACCCATAGTTCACATCGTCATGTGACAACACCCAAAAGGTTTACTAGAGTCAATAATCTAGTTCACATCGCTATGTGATTAACACCCAAAGAGTACTAAGGTGTGATCATGTTTTGCTTGTGAGATAATTTTAGTCAACGGGTCTGTCACATTCAGATCCGTAAGTATTTTGCAAATTTCTATGTCTACAATGCTCTGCACGGAGCTACTCTAGCTAATTGCTCCCACTTTCAATATGTATCTAGACCGAGACTTAGAGTCATCTAGATAAGTGTCAAAACTTGCATCGATGTAACCCTTTACGACGAACCTTTTGTCACTTCCATAATCGAGAAACATATCCTTATTCCAGTAAGGATAATTTTGACCGTTGTCCAGTGATCTACTCCTAGATCACTATTGTACTCCCTTGCCAAAATCAGTGCAGGGTATACAATAGATCTGGTACACAGCATGGCATACTTTATAGAACCTATGGCCGAGGCATAGGGAATGACTTTCATTCTCTTTGTATCTTCTGCCTTGGTCGGGCTTTGAGTCTTACCCAATTTCACACCTTGTAACACAGGCAAGAACTCTTTCTTTGACTGTTCCATTTTGAACTACTTCAAAATCTTGTTAAGGTATGTACTCATTGAAAAAACTTATCGAGCGTCTTGATCTATCTCTATAGATCTTGATGCTCAATATGTAAGCAGCTTCACCGAGGTCTTTCTTTGAAAAACTCCTTTAAAACACTCCTTTATGCTTTGCAGAATAATTCTACATTATTTCCGATCAATAATATGTCATTCACATATACTTATCAGAAATGCTGTAGTGCTCCCACTCACTTTCTGGTAAATACAGGCTTCACCGCAAGTCTGTATAAAACTATATCCTTTGATCAACTTATCAAAGCGTATATTCCAACTCCGAGATGCTTGCACCAGTCCATATATGGATCGCTGGAGCTTGCATATTTTGTTAGCACCTTTAGGATTGACAAAACCTTCTGGTTGCATCATATACAACTCTTCTTTAATAAATCCAGTAAGGAATGCAGTTTTGTTTATCCATTTGCCAGATTTCATAAAATGTGGCAATTGCTAACATGATTCGGACAGACTTAAGCATAGATACGAGTGAGAAACTCTCATCGTAGTCAACACCTTGAACTTGTCGAAAACCTTTTTGCGACAATTCTAGCTTTGTAGATAGTAACACTACTATCAGCGTCCGTCTTCCTCTTGAAGATCCATTTATTTTCTATGGCTTGCCGTTCACCGGGCAAGTCAACCAAAGTCCACACTTTGTTCTCATACATGGATCCCATCTCAGATTTCATGGCCTCAAGCCATTTTGCGGAATCTGGGCTCATCATCGCTTCCTCATAGTTCGAAGGTTCGTCATGGTCAAGTAACATGACCTCCAGAACTGGATTACCGTACCACTCTGGTGCGGATTTCATTCTGGTTGACCTACGAGGTTTGGTAGTAACTTGATCTGAAGTTACATGATCATCATCATTAGCTTCGTCACTAATTGGTGTAGGAGTCACAGGAACAGATTTCTGTGATGAACTACTTTCCAATAAGGGAGCAGGTACAGTTACCTCATCAAGTTCTACTTTCCTCCCACTCACTTCTTTCGAGAGAAACTCCTTCTCTAGAAAGGATCCATACTTAGCAACGAATGTCTTGCCTTCGGATCTGTGATAGAAGTTGTACCCAACTGTCTCCTTTGGGTATCCTATGAAGACACATTTCTCCGATTTGGGTTTGAGCTTATCAGGATGAAACTTTTTCACATAAGCATTGCAACCCCAAACTTTAAGAAACGACAACTTTGGTTTCTTGCCAAACCACAGTTCATAAGATGTCGTCTCAACGGATTTAGATGGTACCCTATTTAACGTGAATGTAGCTGTCTCTAATGCATAACCCCAAAACGATAGTGGTAGATCGGTAAGAGACATCATATATTGCACCATATCTAATAAAATACGGTTACGATGTTCAGACACACCATTACACTGTGGTGTTCCAGGTGGCGTGAGTAGTGAAACTATTTCACATTGTTTTTACTGAAGGCCAAACTCGTAACTCAAATACTCTTCTCCACGATCAGATCGTAGAAACTTTATTTTCTTGTTACGATGATTTTCCACTTCACTCTGAAATTATATGAACTTTTCAAATGTTTCAGACTTCTATTTCATTAAGTAGATATACCCATATCTGCTCAAATCATCTGTGAAGGTCAGAAATTAATGATACCTGCTACGAGCCTCAATATTCATTGGACCACATACATCTATATGTATGATTTCCAACAAATCTGTTGCTCTCTCCATAGTTCCGGAGAACAGCGTATTAGTCATCTTGCCCATGAGGCACGGTTCGCAAGCATCAAGTGATTCATAATCAAGTGATTCCAAAATCCCATCAGTATGGAGTTTCTTCATGCGCTTTACACCAATATGACCTAAACGGCAGTGCCACAAATAAGTTGCACTATCATTATTAACTTTGCATCTTTTGGCTTCATTATTATGAATATGTGTATCACTACGATCGAGATCCAACAAGCCATTTTATTGGGTGTATATCCATAGAAGGTTTTATTCATGTAAACAGAACAACAATTATTCTCTAATTTAAATGAATAACCATATTGCAACAAACATGATCAAATCATATTCATGCTCAACGCAAACACCAAATAACACTTATTTAGGTTCAACACTAATCCCGAAAGTATAGGGAGTGTGCGATGATGATCATATCAATCTTGGAACCACTTCCAATACACATCGTCACTTCATCCTTAACTAGTTTCTGTTCATTATGCAACTCCCATTTCGAGTTACTACTCTTTAGCAACTGAACCAGTATCAAATACTGAGGGGTTGCTATAAACACTAGTAAGTACACATCAATAACATGTATATCCAATATACCTTTGTTCACTTTGCCATCCTTCTTATCCACCAAATACTTGGGGCAGTTCCGCTTCCAGTGACCAGTCCCTTTGCAGTAGAAGCACTTAGTCTCAGGCTTAGGTACATACTTGGGCTTCTTCACTTGAGTAGCAACTTGCTTGCCGTTTTTTTTGAAGTTCCCCTTCTATCCCTTTGCCCTTTTCTTGAAACTAGTGGTCTTGTTAACCATCAACACTTGATGCTCTTTCTTGATTTCTACCTTCGTCGATTTCAGCATCGCGAAGAGCTCGGGAATTACTTTCGTCATCCCTTACATACTATAGTTCAACACAAAGTTCTACTAACTTGGTGATGGTGACTAGAGAATTCTCTCAATCACTATTTTATCTGGAAGATTAACTCCCACTTGATTCAAGCGATTGTAGTACCCAGACAATCTGAGCACATGCTCACTGCTTGAGCTATTCTCCTCCATCTTTTAGCTATAGAACTTGTTGGAGACTTCATATTTCTCAACTCGGGTATTTGCTTGAAATATTAACTTCAACTCCTGGAACATCTCATATGGTCCATGACGTTCAAAACATCTTTGAAGTCCCGATTCTAAGCCGTTAAGCATGGTGCACTAAACTATCAAGTAGTCATCATATTGAGCAAGCCAAACGTTCATAACGTCTGCATCTACTCCTGCAATAGGTCTGTCACCTAGCGGTGCATCAAGGACATAATTCTTCTGTGCAGCAATGAGGATAATCCTCAGATCACGGATCCAATCTGCATCTTTGCTACTAACATCTTTCAACATAATTTTCTCTAGGAACATATCAAAAATAAACACAGGGAAGCAACAACGCGAGCTATTTATCTACAACATAATTTGAAAAAATACTATCAGGACTAAGTTCATGATAAATTTAAGTTCAATTAATCATATTACTTAAGAACTCCCACTTAGATAGACATCCCTCTAATCCTCTAAGTGATCACGTGATCCATATCAACTAAACCATGTCCGATCATCACGTGAGATGGAGTAGTTTCAACGGCGAACATCACTATGTTGATCATATCTACTATATGATTCACGCTCGACCTTTCGGTCTCCGTGTTCCGAGGCCATATCTGCATATGCTAGGCTCGTCAAGTTTAACTTGAGTATTCCGCGTGTGCAACTGTTTTGCACCCGTTGTATTTGAACGTAGAGCCTATCACACCCGATCATCACGTGGTGTCTCAGCACGAAGAACTTTCGCAACGGTGCATACTCAGGGAGAACACTTTTATCTTGAAATTTTAGTGAGAGATCATCTTATAATGCTACCGTCAATCAAAGCAAGATAAGATGCATAAAAGATAAACATCACATGCAATCAATATAAGTGATATGATATGGCCATCATCATCTTGTGCTTGTGATCTCCATCTCCGAAGCACCGTCATGATCACCATCGTCACCGGCGCGACACCTTGATCTCCATCGTAGCATCGTTGTCGTCTCGCCAACTATTGCTTTTACGACTATCGCTACCGCTTAGTGATAAAGTAAAACAATTACATGGCGATTGCATTGCATACAATAAAGCGACAACCATATGGCTCCTGCCAGTTGCCGATAACTTGGTTAAAAAACATGATCATCTCATACAATAAAATATAGCATCATGTCTTGACCATATCACATCACAACATGCCCTGCAAAAACAAGTTAGACGTCCTCTACTTTGTTGTTGCAAGTTTTACGTGGCTGCTACGGGCTTAGCAAGAACCGTTCTTACCTACGCATCAAAACCACAACGATAGTTTGTCAAGTTGGTGCTGTTTTAACCTTCGCAAGGACCGGGCGTAGCCACACTCGGTTCAACTAAAGTGAGAGAGACAGACACCCGCCAGTCACCTTTAAGCAACGAGTGCTCACAACGGTGAAACCAGTCTCGCGTAAGCGTACGCGTAATGTCGGTCCGGGCCGCTTCATCTCACAATACCGCTGAACCAAAATATGACATGCTGGTAAGCAGTATGACTTATATCGCCCACAACTCACTTGTGTTCTACTCGTGCATATAACATCAACGCATAAAAACCAGGCTCTGATACCACTGTTGGGGAACGTAGTAATTTCAAAAATTTCCTACGCACACGCAAGATCATGGTGATGCATAGCAACGAGAGGGGAGAGTGTTGTCCACGTACCCTCGTAGACCGATAGCGGAAGCGTTAACACAACGCGGTTGATGTAGTCGTACGTCTTCACGATCCGACCGATCAAGTACCGAACGTACGGCACCTCCGAGTTCAGCACACGTTCAGCTCGATGACGTCCCTCGAACTCCGATCCAGCCGAGCTTTGAGGGAGAGTTCTGTCAGCACGACGGCGTGGTGACGATGATGATGTTCTACCGACGCAGGGCCTCGCCTAAGCACCGCTACGATATTATCGAGGTGGAATATGGTGGAGGGGGGCACCGCACACGGCTAAGAGATCAATGATCAATTGTTGTGTCTATGGGGTGCCCCCCTGCCCCCGTATATAAAGGAGCAAGGGGGAGGCCGCCGGCCAAGGAGGAGGGCGCGCAAAGGGGGGGTCCTACTCCCACCGGGAGTAGGACTCCTCCTTTCCTTGTTGGAATAGGAGAAGGGAAGGGAGAAGGAGAAAGAAGGAAGGGGGCGCCCCCCCTCCCTAGTCCAATTCGGACTAGTCCATGGGGAGGGGTGTGGCCTCCCTTTGGGGCCTTTCTCTCCTTTCCCGTATGGCCCATTAAGGCCCAATACGAATTCCCGTAACTCTCCGGTACACCGAAAAATACCCGAATCACTCGGAACCTTTCCGAAGTCCGAATATAGTCGTCCAATATATCGATCTTTACGTCTCGGCCATTTCGAGACTCCTCGTCATGTGCCCGATCTCATTCGGGACTCCGAACTCCTTCGGTACATCAAAATACATAAACTCATAATAAAAATGTCATCGTAACGTTAAGCGTGCGGACCCTACGGGTTTGAGAACTATGTAGACATGACCGAGACACCTCTCCGGTCAATAACCAATAGCGGAACCTGAATGCTCATATTGGCTCCCACATATTCTACGAAGATCTTTATCGGTCAGACCTCATAACAACATACGTTGTTCCCTTTGTCAACGGTATGTTACTTGCCCGAGATTCGATCGTCGGTATCTCGATACCTAGTTCAATCTCATTACCGGAAAGTCTCTTTACTCGTTCCGTAATACATCATCCCGCAACTAACTCATTAGTTACAATGCTTGCAAGGCTTATAGTGATGTGCATTACTGAGTGGGCCCAGAGATACCTCTCCGACAATCGGAGTGACAAATCCTAATCTTGAAATACGCCAACCCAACAAGTACCTTTGGAGACACCTGTAGAGCACCTTTATAATCACCCAGTTACGTTGTGACGTTTGGTAGCACACAAAGTGTTCCTCCGGTAAACGGGAGTTGCATAATCTCATAGTCATAGGAACATGTATAAGTCATGAAGAAAGCAATAGCAACATACTAAACGATCGAATGCTAAGCTAACGGAATGGGTCAAGTCAATCACATCATTCTCCTAATGATGTGATCCCGTTAATCAAATGACAACTCATGTCTATGGCTAGGAAACATAACCATCTTTGATCAACGAGCTAGTCAAGTAGAGGCATACTAGTGACACTCTGTTTGTCTATGTATTCACACATGTATCAAGTTTCCGGTTAATACAATTCTAGCATGAATAATAGACATTTATCATGATATAAGGAAATAAATAATAACTTTATTATTGCCTCTAGGGCATATTTCCTTCAAGACGTTGGGTCAAGAGTGATTACACATTATTATGAACACCCCCGTAGCATCTATGTGGGGGCTGAAGCCGACGACTGGCAAACTTTCAGAATAATAAAGTACGGCCACACGAGAGGTATGTAGTTCGGATAAAAGCATAAATATATTACAAGGCCATGGTTTATAATACAACATCTGGGCAGTTCGGATACATTCACTCAGACATAATATCCTTCGAGCATTCACCCTCTATCAAACGGGCACCCTCTAGGACGTCTTCAAAATAGCGCTCCGGCTTGCGATGGTCCTTGCCCCCGGGCGGACCCTCAACTACCACGACAGTAGCCTTCATCTTCGCCCAGTGCATCTTGACATGGGCAAAGGCCATCCGCGCACCTTGTATGCACACCCAACGCTTCATAGCCTCGACTCGGGGCAAGGCGTCGCCGAGCCGCTTGACCAGGCCGAAGTAGCTGCTAGGAATGGATCCAGCTGGCCATAGCCGGACTATGATGTCCATCATGGCCAAACCAGACATCCTATGCTGCTCCGCCAGCTACATCATCTGATTGTTTAGCAGCGTTGGCCGCTCCGGCGCCAGGTACTACGACCAGAAGAGCTTCTCCGTCGTGTTCCCTTCTTGGGCCTGGAAATGCTGGGCGGCGTTGGCAGCACTCCTTGGGAGATCCGCAAAGGCGTCTGGAGCACTCCATAGTCGATTTAGCAAAGCATATCTCTGACCGCCAAATATACTCTGTAAGAGAAAAGGCTTACCTGCCGCTATTTGTTCGGCTTGCTTGATCTCCTTGCGAGCCACCTAGGACTCGGTTTGTGCCTCCTTGGCCTCTTGGAGGGCCTTGGAGAGTTCGGCTGCCTGGGCCTTATTCTGCTCCTCCAAGGACTCGCACTTGCCAGCGGCGTCCTTGAGCTCTTGCTCCACCTAGGTCACCCTCTCCTCATACTAGCGGCGGGCGACCTGTTCGGCCTTTAAATCCACAGCCGCTTTGTCTGCGGCCGCTTTGCTCGCCCTCGCCTCCTCCTTGGCTTCTGCAAGGGCACTCTTGAGGGTCTCGACCTCGGTCGCGCTGCCTACAATCATACACATAGCGGCACATGAGCTTAAACTCTGAGTTTGCATTAGAATTCAGGTTTGTAAGGATCTTTTAAAAGCATACCTTGTGCCTCATCGAACTGCTTGTTAATGCGGTCGATCTCGTCATCAGCCAGCTTCAGCTTCCGCTTGAGTTCGGAAACTTCAGCGGACTGGGCGGAAGCCGCTAACAGTGAAGCATGTTTATCAAAATACACAAGTATGTTATCTCCGGCGAATATTTGATCCTCTGTCCGGGCCCTTTTTCACAAAGCCGAACAGAGTCTAAAGGGCTACTATCTATACACAGGCATATTTTTTGTACATGCAAAAGCAGCTAAGAATATTACATCGCATACCTCAAAGCCTGTTAACAGGCTGGTGAAAGCTTCGTTCAGCCCGCTTTTGGCGGACTGAACCTTCTCAACCACCGTACCCATCAGGGTACGGTGCTCCTCTATGAAGGAAGCACGTCGAAGTGCTTCCCTCAAAGTGTCCGGCACCTTCGGATTGATGGAGGTCGCCGGTGGAGTCTGCACTCCCCCCTCCTTTAAAGGGGGCTGCTCGCTCGATTCCGGAGCCGTGTGGGTCTCCGGAGTGGTATTCAGCTGGGGGCCGGACTGGTCCAGGCCCCCGTTGTCAGTATCCATGGGGCGGTATGTGGCCGAGAGGCTCGCAGAGGCGTTTCAGTCTCCATCATCTCCGGTGCCAAAGAGTTCCCTGAAGATGATGATTGTTGGGGGAGATCACGGGCCGGACTGAAATACATAAAAATATGTTATCCTACGATTTGTAAGACGCTGGATATATGTATAGTATCTTTGAATACTTACGATTCGGCCAGGGGCTTCTCCCTGGGGCGCCACTGGGGGATGACTTCGGCGTACGAGTCCGAGCCATCCGAGAGGGATATCTTCCCCCTTTTGGACGCCTCCATGTCTAGGTCAGCGGAGGCCGCCCTCTTCTTCTCCTTGTGGGGAGAATTGCTCTCTTCCTCCTCCCCCTCTTCATCTTCATCTTCCTCGTGGGAGGAGGGAGCTTTGGTATCTCCGGACATAGCGTCCGAAGTACCTCTATGGCGGAGGCCACCTTTGGCCTCCTTACCCTTCTTCTTGGTCTTATTCTCCGGCGCCTGGTACGGAGACGGGACCAGCATCCTCGCTAGTAGAGGATCAGCTGGGTTTTTGGGTAGCGGAGCCGGACACTTTATCCACTCCGCCTTCTTTGTCCAGCCCTGATCAAAGCATGGAATTCTCAGTATACCCTTTTGATTTGCGAACTAAGTTATGTTCGGAGATCAAAATACTTGTCGGGGTGGCTGGGTTAGCGCAGTCGAGGCCGATGTCATCGGTCGTCTCCATCCACGACTTATGGGCCTTGAAAAGCAGCTTCCAGATCGCTTCGTGCGTCATGCCGAAGAATCACTGCAGGGTCCGCGGCCCTCTCGGATTGAACTCCCACATGTGGAGAGCCCGGCGTTGGCAGGGAAGGGTCCGATGGAATAGCATCAATTGGATCACGTCAGTGAGGCTGGTGTTCTTTTCTATCATGTTTTTGATGCGCTTTTGCAGCATCAACACCTCGTCGATCGACCTCCAATCTAGACCCTTGTTGATCCACAACATGAGCCGCATCGGGGGTCCGGATCTAAACTCATGAGTGGCCGCCCAGTTGACGCCGCGGGGTTCGGTGATGTAGAACCACTCCTATTGCCATATCTTGACGGTTTCCATGAAGGCCCCCTTGGGCCAGGTGACGTTGGGAAGCTTGCTCACCATGGCGCCTCCGCAGTCTGTGTGCTGCCCATCAACCACCTTCGGCTTCACGTTGAAGACTTTGAGCCATAAGCCGAAGTGGTGGGAATGCGGAGGTGCGCCTCGCACACGACGATAAACGCCGAGATATGGAGGAAGTAGTTTGGGGCTAGATCGTGGAAATCTAGCCCGTAGTAGAACATAAGGCTGCGGACGAATGGGTGAAGTGGAAATCCTAGTATGCGGAGGAAGTGGGGGATAAATACCACCCTTTCGCCGGGCTCTAGGGTGGGGATGACCTGCTTCTTGGCAGGGATCCTATGCGCGACGTCCGCACTCAGGTCCCCCGCCTCCCGGAGCTCTTTGATGTCCTTCTCCGTCACACTTGCCTTGAGAGCCGGATCCGGACATGGCTGGAGTGTTTAGTGCTGATGGAAAAGATTGAAACTTGGGTGCTGGAGCTCGAGGATGGGAGGGTTGAGGAAGAAGAAGGCGCGAGGTAAAAAGATGGGTCATTATCCTCTTATAAAGGCAGTGAATATCAACGCCCCCTCACAAGCCGTAAAACTCGCCTATTCCCAAGGGGTCGTGCGAACGGCACGGTTGGATTACCCAAACCCGTATTGATGAGAATCCCGCAATAAGGGGACACGATCTCCGCTTTGACAGGATGTGTCAATGGAGGTCGCGCCTCGAAATGCGGAGTGGGAGGCCAAAAAACGGTTTGAAATAATAATAAGGCCAGACGTAACGACTCGCCAAAAAAGATGTCATTGGACATGACTTATTTTGTTTAAGTATTTTGCCCTTGTGGTTGGGTGTTGTAACCATTATACAGAGCCGGATACAGTTCACTTGTTCATAAAACTGCTTTGGTGTATTCGGAGGAGGAACCTGCCCTGCAATGCCGAAGACAATCTGCGCGCCGGACACATCGTCATTGAAGCCTGGTTCAGGGGCTACTGAGGGAGTCCTGGATTATGGGGTCCTCGGGCGTCCGGGCTATGTGACATGGGCCGGAGTGATGAGTCGTGAAGATACAAGATAGAAGGCCTTCCCCTGTGTCCGGATGGGACTCTCCTTTGCGTGGATGGCAAGCTTGGCGTCCAGATGTGTAGTTTCCTTTCTGTGTAAACCGACTCTATACAACCCTAGGCCCCTTCGGTGTCTATATAAACCGGAGGGTTTAGTCTGTAGAGGCTAATGCAAATCATATAGGCTAGACATCTAGGGTTTAGCCATTACGATCTCGAGGTAGATCCACTCTTGTAACCCCTATACTCATCAAAGTCAATCAAGCAAGAAGTAGGGTATTACCTTCATTAAGAGGGCCCGAACCTAGGTAAACATCGTGTCCCCTATCTCCTGTTACCTTCGATCCTCAGACGCACAATTCGGGACCCCCTACCCGAGATCGGCCGGTTTTGACACCGACAACAAGAAGTATAGCAAAGAAAAGCTAAGTTGATTTTTTTAAATAAATTCTTTTTTGTAGAGCTACTTTCCTTGAACGTTTTTTGGCTTTTGTATGTGCAACCTGCATGTAAGGGAACCTTGCTGCGATGAGCTGTGCTCTTACTTTTTTCGAGTACTCTCAACAATCTAAGCAGTTGCACTGAGACCACCAAGGGGCCTTACCGGTTGCGACACTTCCAGCAAGCTGCTAAGGATCTGTTCCTCAAAGCGCTCACGACAAGTGTGCACGCCGGCAAGTTTCCAAACAACGTAGGGAATAAAACCATGCAAAAACAAGATTGAACAAGGGTGTCGTGGTAAACCACGACCACCTATGGGACCAAGGGTCCCTTGCTGGTTCGGCGGGGGGATGGCACGTTGCACAAAGAGCGGAGGAGCGTTGGGCAGCACGGCAGAGATCACACGAGCAGTTTTTACCCAAGTTCGGGCCGCCGTGAGGCATAAAACCCTACTCCTGCTTTGGTGGATTGATGGTGGAAAAATGGTGGTGGTCGTAGCGCGTTTGCCCGGCAGGGTTGCCTCGGGGTGAAACGGCTATGGGCGTATGAAATGTCAGGGGGTGGATTCAGTAACATAGGGTCCAACCCTTTCTAAGGTTGCCTTGGGCCTCCTTTTGTAGACTAAGGGGTAACCACAGTGGCAAATTAGTCATTATCCACTGATAAGATAGCAAATAGTGATATCATACTTAACTCTGTAGGCTGACAGAGCGCATTAAATGCACCGCTCAATGTCACATCGTCACTTGCCAGGCTGTTTTGCCAGCTTCGCGTCTGCTCGCATGACACGTCGCAGGACGGGTGTCGTCTGTAGGTATTTCTTGTAGAAAGAGGCTGCCATGTGGCAAATGGCTGCCACTTAGTCACTTTGCGGCTCGACACCGCACTGATCGACGACGTGCATCATGGTGAAGTGGTTTGGTGAGGTGGCTCCGCCTCCGCGTGTCCCTGCAGGCCCTGCTAGGGCGTCTTGGAGGTTTTCTTCCAGGGGTGACCCTGTCCTCGCCAGGCTCGTCTGCCCGGCAAGGGAGGCTTTTCTCCTGGTGGTTTCTTACTTCTCTGGCTTGGTCTTGGTGCTCTTGATTTGCACGTTGGTCCTTTGAAGATCTTGATCTCTTGTACTTTGGCCTCATCTTGGTGATGTAATCTTGCTCCCGTGCATGTGCACAGTCTGGGCAACGGACCCAGGGTTTGTTGCACCGACAGAAGCCCCTGGGCCTGCCCCGAACGCGCTGCCGAGCGTCGTCGGGGTAGGACCTAATAAGTGCATAGGCGGGGGTGTGGAAGATGCTGGCTCCTTTAGGTCTTCTTTGCTTCTTCATTAATCTTGAGTCCGGGCCAGTTTCCGGTTTTCCCGCGCGTCGTGTAAAGCCAATCGTGGTGGGGCCACTCTTGTAATGGCCCGTGAATGAATTTAACGCACGGGGTAGAAACCGCCAATTCACTCTTCCCACCATGCCCTTATCCATAGCCACGTATGCTGCATGCATCGCGCGGGGTAGGTAATGGAGGCGTGTGGTGCGGGAGAGCATCAAGGTGGGGGCCTGGTTTTCTTGAATTTGGTAGAGGAGGGGGGCATTAGCTTGTTGAGGGAGCGGCTCTCCTCCTCGGCCTGCCTATAAAAGGAGGGGCGAAGGGAGAGCGGAGTCATCCATCTTTGCATCCCTTCTCCTCCATTTTTTGTCTCCTGCTGGTTATATTGAAGAGAAGAGCCCGGGGCCAGGCCCCGGGCTCCAGCCTGGGGTTGGTGCTGCCAAATGTTTGTGTTGGCGCTTGGGGAGTGAGTCTGGTCCATGCTTCGAGAAGAAGCTGTGGACAAGCCGCCCGTGGCGTGGGAGATATCAAGCTTTCCCATTGTGGGGAAATATTTGCCCCTTCCGCCACGGTCGGTTGCCCATCGAGTAATGTGGCATTTAGCCCCGGGCTGCTGCTGCTCGTTGGCTTGGCGACCAGGTTCTCAGTGTCTTCGACGCTCGCCCGGGAGGCAGGGCTGGGGATCGTTGGTAATCCCAGCACTGCCCCTTCCGGAGGCCCTGGGGCTGATGTTGATGAGAGGCGCACCTTCCTGCCCGCCGAGGTGGGGAGCGGCGCGCCCCGAGCCCCCTGACCGTCATGGTCGCTCGTCGTCTCTCCAGGGAAGGTGTCGGACCGTGAGGTCGGCGTCTCCCTGGGACGGTGTTGATGAATATGAAGCCAGGGAAGACGGAGAAGGCGGGAGGCAGGCCGTCTAGTCGGAGTATGATAGCACCGACGCGTTCGCCTCGTACTGGCGACCTGCTGCCCCGTCTTTCTGTCTTTCTACTCCTTTCCCCAGCACCGTCATCAGAGTTTTATTAGTTGTCGGGGAAAGGGTCGCCCTCCTGGCGCTTTTGCTTCCTCCAGCGGTCTTTCAGCTGGGCCCTGATGTCCTTCTCTGTCGGTGCCTGTGCTGGAGCCTTTTGACTGGTCCTAGAAGCGGTGACCTGGGGGCCCTTGAGGTGCTCCTTCCATCTTCCTCCTTCACAGCCTTGCCACTCCCGATCTTGTCAGGCTGTGCTTGGCAGGCCCTGAAGGGATCGGGGTGGCGTTGTGCCGGTGTGCGCCTCCTGCCCTCTTCTCTTCCCACCGCACTACCTGGGACAAAAGGGACAGGGAGAGGAGTTTATGGGGCACTTATCTTTTTTCAATCTTAAATCTGTCGGCACTTGCCAAATTTTAGTTCAAATAATGTAATCTCTCGAGTCCATGTCTGTGTTCTGTAAGGTTTGTACTTGTATGATCAACATATTAATGAAAAAGATGAACCTTGCCAGGAACCCGTGCATGTATGCGTCCATGCAGAGGCGGAATGCATCTTTACTTTAAATAAATGAATTTTCCCCGGCAGACTATGTTGCCGGTATCCTTCTATTTTGTTACCAGAGAACTGAGCCTACCGAGCATAAATAAAGGGACCAGTCCCCGGCCAATCTCTTTTCACCAAAGGCCACTGCGACCATCCTGGCCGAAGCAACGTTTGAGTCCAGGGATGGGAGCACCTAAGTTTCAAAGAGCGACGAGGTTTTCTCATGCACAAGTTTCAGCTTACAGAACACTTATGGACAAGAGGTAGAACTTATCTGTTTGGCTTGCCGGAGATCGCAGTGCTGGTTCATCTTCCCAACTCCCGGTAGAGGCTAAGCTCACAGCAGGAACCTGTAGCCTCACGTAGATGGGAATGATGCAAGATGGACCTTATCTATATGCGTATGCAATGCTCATGAAATGCTTATGCAATGCTCTTGAAATGCTTATGCATGCGTGCAATTTGTCGGGGGCCCCGAGCGCTTCGTTTATTTCTCTATTGCTCAGGGCCTGCGCCTGGCTTTGTACAAGGGGTTACATGCAACTGAGGCAAGGCCTATACAAAAGGGTGGCTACCGGGTAGGGCCCGACAGCCGCGCCTTACGGGTAGAACTTGCGGAGATGCTCAATATTCCATGAGTTTTGAAATTGAATGTCATCTCCGGTCTCCAGACGGACAGCGCCAGGTCTGGTGACTCGAACTACCCAGTAAGGGTCTTCCCACTTTGGCGTCAACTTGTTTGTACCATTGGCGGACTGAACACGCCTAAGGACAAGGTCGCCTTCCTCAAAACACTGGGCATGAACCTTGCGGCTGTGGTAGCGATGCAGGGCCTGCTAATAGCATGCAGCACGCGTAGTAGCCTGGAGACGGTTCTCCTGGAGTAGCACATCATCGTCACGCCGATACTGATCTTGCACTACTTCATCATAGGCAAGCACTCGAGGTGACCCATAAATGAGTTCCATGGGGATAACTGCTTCTGCCCCATAGAATAGGGAGAAGGGAGTCTGCCCGGTAGCTCGATTTGGTGTCGTTCTGAGGGACCAGAGAACTACCGGCAACTCATCGATCCACCGTCTGTCGTGCTTCTGCAGCGTATCAAAGCTTCTTGTCTTGAGTCCTCACAGCACTTCAGCGTTCGCCCTCTCTGCTTTCCCATTGCTTCTGGGATGCGCAACAGAGGCAAATGAGATCTTGCTTCTGAGGGCATGAACATATTGCATGAAGGCGCGGCTCGTGAACTGGGTGCCGTTGTCGGTAATGATCCTTGTCGGGACACCAAAACGGCACACCAATTCTTTGAAGAACTTGATAGCTGACTGAGCAGTCACCTTTCTCACGGCAGCTACTTCCAGCCACTTTGTAAACTTGTCGATAGCAACGAACAAGAATTCAAAGCCCCCAGCAGCCGGGGGAAAGGGCCGAGGATATCGAGCCCCCAGACCGAAAACGACCATGACAAAGGGATTGTCTGAAGAGTTTGTGTGGGCAGGTGGATGTTTTTGGAATGGAACTGGCAGGCTTCACATTTGGTGACTAGCTGAACCACATCTTGGAGGGTCGTGGGCCAATAGAATCCTTGCCGGAATGCTTTCCCAACTAATGCCCTTGATCCAATGTGGGAGTTGCACATGCCTTTGTGTATCTCAGCCAGCAGTTCCTTTCCTTCTTCCCGGCAGACGCACTTCAATTTCACACCGTTGGGCCTCCTTCTGTATAGAGTGTCATCGACAAATTGATACATACTGGCCCTCCGGACTACTCTTTCAGCTTCACCTTGGTCATCGGGAAGTTCTCCAGTTTGGAGAAAATGGACTATGTGCCTTGCCCAAGTTGGAGCCTGGGGCTCGGCAACAAGGACTAGCGGCACGTCCTCAACTGCGGGGGCACGTTCCTCGTTCGCGGGGACCATAGGCCCGGCTGGAGGGTGCGGTCCGGCAAGTGATGGGGAGTTGTTTCTGGCAGGGTCCCTACCAGGAGCCCCGGGAGGCTCTACCAGGAGAGGCTTACCGGAGTCCATCTTTCTCCTTTTCTGAGCCATTGTTGCTGGGGATATGGAGGGCTGAGTAAGATGGAGAACAAAAGTTCCTTGTTCCACGGGAGGCTTCTGTGCAGCACACTTTGACAGATGATTAGCTATGCTATTTTCCGCACGGGGTACGTGCTCTGTTTGCAATCCGTCAAAGTGCTCCTCCAATCTTCTCACTTCCTCAACGTATGCCTCCATCAATGGACTTTGGTAATCCTTGTTGACTTGTCTCACCACAAGCTGTGAATCTCCTTGAATGATCAGCTTCTTGATTCCCAATTTTGCGGCAATCCTGAGCCCGGCAAGGAGCTCTTCATACTCTGCTATATTGTTGGTCGCCTCTTCCCGGGCAAAGTGCATCTGGACAACGTATTTCAAGTGCTCCCCGGAGGGGGCAACGAGAAGCACGCCAGCCCCTGCACCTTGTAGGGAAAAGGCACCATTGAAATACATGATCCATTCTTGGGGCGCTTCCTTGCCTGGGATAACTGTTTCCAGCACTTCCTCATCAGGGTTTGGCGTCCATTCTGCAATAAACTCTGCCAACGACTTACTTTGAATTGATGATGTGCTCTCAAACTTTAGGCCAAAGCTGGATAACTCCAAAGCCCACTCCACTATTATGCCGGTAGCCTCAGGGTTTCCGAGCATCCTTTGCAACGGGAAGCGAGTGACAACCATGATCTCATGGGCTTGGAAATAGTGGCGTAGTTTCCTTGAGGCCATGATGAGATCAAAGATCAATTTTTGCACACCAGAGTACCTCGATCTAGCTCCTTGTAGCAGGGAACTGACGAAGTACACTGGGCGCCGCACCACTTTCTTCTTTGCCGTGTCCTTGGGGTTGCCCTCGCTGCCGTGCTCATTTCTGTCCTGACCCTTATGTGGCTCTGCCGGGCCTTGCTCACTTTCTGCTTCTTCCACTTCCCACTGTGCCACTAAGGATGCACTAACCACTTGATTGGTTACCGCCAAGTATAGTAGCAATGGCTCTTGTGGTTTGGAGGCAACCAAGGTGGACACAAAAGATAAGTAGGCCTTCAACTCTTGCAAAGCTGCATCTGCTTCTGGGGTCCACTTCATGGGCCCTGCCTTCTTCAGGATTTTGAAGAACGGTAGGGCGCTCGGCAGACTTGGAAATGAATCTGCTTAGCGCGGCAACGCACCCTGTCAGAGGCCTCACATCCTTGACTGTCCTAGGCGCCTGGATCTGCTCGACAGCTTTGATCTTGTCAGGGTTGGCTTCGATCCCCCGATGGGATACAAAGAACCCAAGTAGCTTGCCGGAGGGAACGCCAAACACACACTTCTCCGGGTTAAGCTTCAAGTTGATCTTGCGCAGATTAGCAATTGTCTCCTCCAAATCCTAGATGAGGGTTGCTATGTCCTTGGTCTTGACCACGATATCATCCATATAAGCCTCAATGTTTCTGTGCAGCTGTGGCTCAAAACCAATCTGGACTGCCCTTGAAAAAGTAGACCCGGCGCTCTTTAACCCGAATGGCATGCGGACAAAACAGTACGTACCACATGGGGTGATGAACGAGGTCTTCTCTTCATCTTCTTTGGACATGAAGATTTGGTGATATCCAGAATGTGCATCCAAAAAGGAGAGCAACACTACAAAAAATACACTTCCGTGATGATGCGTGTTTGTCACAGTAGGTCACGTTTTCTGTCATGCATGTACATCCATGACGATTTTATGACACAATCAAGATAGTCATACATGTGTTGTCGTACAAGTGTTCCATGACATTACCAAAATTATCATCACGGAAGTGTCCACTTCCATGACGATAAATGGCGCGTCATGGAAGTGTTTTCGTCAAGGGTAACCGACACGTGGCATCCACTATAACAGGTCACCGTTAAGCTATCGGGTCCGGTTTTGGATCCGATAACCCGTTAACAGCCTGGACCAATGGGGATTTTCCATGTGTAAAATCCTCATTGGCCAGAGGAAACACGTGTTGGCTCACCGTTGGGACAGATGTCATCCACTCATTGGACAGGAGGAGCCTATGATACGTCGACACGTGGCACGGCCCAACAGAGGCCCATTTCGGTGAAAAGGCCGGCCCGTTTGACTTGGTCAAAAGTTAATGGGCCGGCCCATGGAACGCCTGTTAACGGCCTATTCGTATATAGCCCATTTACGGCCAGCTAACTCCCGGCCCGTTACGGCCTATCGGAATTAAGCCCAGTAGCTTCATCTGGTCCGTCCAATATGATTCCAGCCCGTTGTAACTTCCGGCCCATGTATGGCCCATGATGTCTTTCGGCCCATATGAGGCCCTTTGTAACTCCGGGCCTATTAAAGGCCCGAGATGAAACTGGCCCATAATGAACAATGTATCGCTTTATACCCATTAACGGCCCATTATTCCGTCGGCCGTTTCCATCTCGTGTTAACTTTCGGCCTTCTAAGGGCCCATTTATTCTTGGGCTCGATTCTAGAATTCGGTTAGTTACGGTCCGTTACTGGCATGTTCCATTTGTGGGCCAAATTCATCCTGTGGTTACATTCGGCCCGTTTGTGGCCCGTTAACCCGTTGGGCTGTTTTCATAGCGTTATCAAATACAGCCTATTAACAGCCCGTTATGGTCCACGAATAGTTTGGCCCATGTTTGGCGAAATGATTATACGCCCCGTAGAAGGCCCATGGATCCTAAGGCCCGTAGAAGACCAATGGATCCTACGGCCCGTAGAAGGCCCATGGATCATACGGCCCGTAGAAAGTCCATGGATCCTATGGCCCGTAGAAGTCCCATGGATCCTACGTCCCATAGGAGGCCCATGGTTACAACAATCTGTGTGTTGCCATGATTATTGTGGCCTAGTTACCAAAAATAGGTTATTGTGGCCACTAGAAAAATGCGGAAAAAGAACTGCAGTGACTACAAGCAAACAACTAAACAAGACAATAAGGAAATAAATAAGCAAGCAACTAACGCTAGCCTATTACAGCTATTACACATATTACATCCACTGGCCATCAAAGTTCGCCACCAGTGCAAATATAGGGAACAAAGCAGCATATTACATACACTGGCCGTCAAAATTGGCCACCAGTGCAAATAAACGCGGCAGCAAAACAAGTCCACAACTGAAACAACTTCAGAAGAGCTCAAGAAACGTTATCCTGGGTATCCACCATGCTGGCAATAAGCTTAGCAAGCTTATTAGCTTTGTCATGTTTGGCGCTAAAATCCTCCAACGCTTGCTGTTGCACCAAAAAGTATGCATCTGAATGCTCCAGGGACTTCCGCAGTCCTTCCACTTCTTGTCGCAGCACAAATGATCGATGTCTTTCAGCTTGTAGTTGAGACTCAAGAAACCGAACTGATTCAGACAGTGAGCTTGAATAGCTTGTGCAAGCGGTAGTGGCCAGTAACTCGAACAGTAAACCAAGACAGGACTTTGGGTTTGTCTCACTGTCTTCAAGATAGTTTTCCTTAGCTGTTTTATCAGCTTTGTTGGAGACCAACAAGGATGTCTCACGATCCTAAACCTTATCTGCAGTACTTCCTTTACCATTGCTTAATAAGGCACTCTTCCCCAATATTCTGTCAGCATTCTAAAAGAAGAAACAAGCAGACACATAACAGGTTTAGCATGTACTAGTATATGAAACTCATTTCGGTGAACCAATTCATTAGTAAGGTGGACAAGATTAAACTACCAAGTATTCTATTGCCAAGTATTACATTATAAAAGCATCAAACAAACATATATATATATATATGTCCTATGGTCACTTCATTGTCTTGCCAAATCAAAATAGAGACACGGTTCAAATCATATCAGTTCAAGAGAAAGCAGCACTGAAAGAATACAAAGTGTGGGAAACTACACGGCACAACAGATTTCAGATGGGTACCACGGGTCTACATGTACAACAACACTATTGGCCCTGTTGTGATGCTAGTAATGTGCATGATATGAGAAGTCAACTGTATACACAATTGAAATTGAAATCAACAGAGCTATTTATAAGAGCAAACATGTTAAATAAACATGCGTAAACATACGTGTTGTGCCATTGGAGTTTCCATTGGATCGTTCAATGTAAAAATAAGTTTGTATGAGTAAATACAGTGATACAAGAGCAAAGCAGTATGCACGATAGCAATGGAATCTTAAATGAGAACAGTTGTTCTTAAGGTTTAAGCACTTGTTCTACATGAACAGAGTACAGTAAGACGCAAGAATATAGTACTTAAAATAAAATGAGCTCATAGACCTTACCACATTCTTGGTTCGGGACCTGTACAGAACAAGGCGTTCCCAGTCATCGTTCAGTAAATGTGTCTCAGGAGAACGTAAGGGAATTTGATGAGTTTCTTTGCCAGTGAAGTACGTTTTCTTCAGGTAATTCCGATACTGCCACCAAGCATTCTTGAAGATAGCAGAGGTATTAGCACAGGTTACCTCATCCTGAGTTTCCAAATCGGTCCTTCTCTATATAGAAAAATGGGAAATTTTGCTGTATTATAACCATCATGGAGGTAGAATGTATGGGACAAAGCAAAGTAATTGCCATGAATAACATTACATACACATAACTCCTGGACAAACACCTGCAACTGGCACTTTCCTTCATCTTCAGTATAATATTTCCATGATGGGAAGATACGCACATAGGATTTAACAACATCGAATGCGATAGATGCTAAACAATGAATGGCTGGTCGTGCTTCCTCCACAGGAATAGGTGTACTAACTGGTGGAGTTGGGGTTCGTCGTGGTAGTACTGGCGCTTTGGGCACTGGAGCCGCCTTACTAACTACTCTTGTTTGGGAGCTCTGTGGTGGAGATGGTGCTGTGTCAACAGGAAGTGGGTTACTATCTACTGGGGTTGGGGTTAGATTGGGTGAAGCTGGTTCCCTGTCCATCACAGTAGGGGCAAAATTTTCCTGAGTCTGGGTTATGTGTGGTACGGCTGGTTCTCGTGCATGTACAACTAGGGTGCTATCTCCACCAAGAGGTAGCACTGTTTTATTTGAAGACCGTGTTTTTACTCCGCTAGATATTGCCATCACTCGCTCCAATTCAAATGGCTGATAAACAGGAAACATAGTTGAATGTACAGACATTGTATGAGAGACAGATGCAATAGATAGTGTGGAAAAAAGAGGGAATGAAATAGTTGACATTTATATTGTTTAACTAAAACGGATAGCATGACATAATTTCACATATATGATGTCTATCTAAACTGGATAGCATAGCATGATATAATTCACATACATGTTATCTAAGTAATCAGGATCGCACGATTTAATTCACATATGTGATTTATATGCTAAGCAGAGGACATTCGCATATATGATGTCTGAACTAAGAACATGGTGTTGAATATTGCGTATATGATGTCTAAACTATGCAATGCAAGACACCATATGCATGATATGAGCAGTATAACCGTGCCAAGTTAGAGCATACATCTCGGTTGGGGAATAGGACTGGTCATCTGTCTCTGAATCCATCTCTGAGGAGCTATCCGGACCCAGCAAGAGATCTGCTTTGACAGGTAGCACTGTCTGCTTTGAAGGCCTTGTTTTCACTCCAGATTTTTCCATCACCCACTCAAATGGCTGATTCACAGGAAGAGTAGTTTAATGTACAAACATTGTCGACAAATGGAAATGTAATGAAGAAAAGGATGGGCAAGATATCATTCAAATATATGATGCCTGGTTAAACAGGATGGCATTGCACATTTCACATATATTATGGCTGGAAAAAAGACATGAGACTGCATAATTCCCATATATGATATTGAAACTAAACAGGTGGCATTACAGAACATGTCTAAACTAAGCAGATGACATATATGATGTCGAAAGTAGGCACTGCAAGGCAACATATGCATGATATGACTAACATCATCATGCCAAGTTAGAGAAAACACCTTGGGGGTAAATAGGAGTGGTCAGCTACGTCTGAATCTGCCTCAGAATAGATATCTTCCTCTAGATTACAATCTGGAGAGGGGTGGAGGGTTTGCCATTGAACCCACCATGGAGCGATGTCTGCATGACATTGTATTGGCGCGCAAAACTCTTCTCTTTTTCTCTACATGTTCAGCATGACTGTGTACAATATCTGACATGCATACAAAAAATATAGTGAGATTATGTAAGGAGAGCATGCAGAAATCTAGAGTAATGGTAACAACCAGTGGATGGATCCAAAAAATAATGATAGCGGGCTGATGATTGCTTTAATTTAATAAAAAAACTGATGATGATTGCTTTACTATTTGTTTCCCACCCAAGATGAACAACATAGGCATACCCTAGGTGAACCAGATATTAGACAGAGATACTATTCATTGCTGCCTCGATATGTGCCCCACAACTAATTTAGAACTCAAGTTTGAACATCAATTTGGACCTGACTTGGAGTCTAAGAGGTGAACAGGACAATAAAGTAGCAGGTAATATTAAGCAATGCATAACATAAGCAGAAACAAAAGTGTGCGACCTCTCTTGTGGACCCGTGTACTCCTCAGGTTCATCTGCTGAGTCGATGATGGTGATGCCATTGCGGTGGGTGCCGGCAGCAGGGAAGGAGATCTAAGGCGGCGAAAGACGGCCAGGAGTCATGATGCCTACCTGTTTCTGTCGATGGAGCAGCTCAAGTGAGGTGGACGATGTCGCGGCAGGAGTAGGACAAACCACACAAAGTTTTCTTCAACACCTACCTGTAACTGAAGTAATTCTGTAAGGGCTCATTTGGCTTGCATGATTCTAAAAATGCAGGGATAGGAAAAACACCGGAATAGGATAGGAATGCACATGGGAAACAGAGCATTTGTCAACATAGGATTTCTATCAACTTGAGTGTTTGGTTCACAGGGATTGGAGGAGCAGAGGAATGCAAAGAAACATGGCCAAAATAAAGTGAAACCATATGAAAGCGTGTACAGTTAGAATGTTATTCTGCCACTAATGCACTTGGTCTTGTTTTCATGCACAGGATTTTGAAAAGTAGGTCCAGGTGGATGTTTTGCTCCATTCCTTTCAACAAAATGCATGAATAATTGAATAGTAGAGTGCCATAGGAAAATTTCCTATTACTATGTTTTCCCGTTGAACCAAAATAGCCCTAATGGATCGACATGAATGTAGAGTAATAAGTGATGCGGCAAGTGTACAACCTCTTTGTCGTAGCCGTGTCGACCTCAGCATCATTAGGTTGGTCGCTGAAGAAGTTGAGGCAGAGGTGGTTGTCGGAGGTGTGGAGGAAGATCTGAGGAATCTGTAGAAGGCGTCCAGGGCACTGCTTTATTGTGATTGATCGTTCCGTCGTTGAAGCAGCTCCGGTGAGCCGTAAGACGTCGAGGCTGAAGCAGCACAAGACAGACATCGTTAATCTCAAGTGGGATTCTAATAGCATGTCCTATAGATGATGTAAAATACATTACCACCAAAAACCACCTGACTACAACAGATGAGGTGAAAACTGTTGACTCTGAACTTAACTGTCGAAACTGAAATTTACTGTGGAATCTGAATGTTACTGTTGAAACTGAATGCAATGGTACCAGAGAGGCACATCACATGTAGTTTAGGGAGGGCATGCAGTTCATCTTCAAACTGCACCCCCTGAGCCACCAGCCACCATCGGCCGAACCGCCGGCCCCGCGCAGCCTAGCCGCCCAGAAACAACTCCCCACCGCCGGTCCGCCGCCGCCCCGGCCAACCCTCCAGCCCCCCCCCCCGGCGCTAAGCTTTTTCTCCGGCAATCCCCACGCCACCGCCCCACCACTGTCGGCGACCATCGCCCCCACCCTGAACCCTAAGATAGATAGTGGGGTATGTCGGATGTGGGCTTCCGGCAAAACCCTTAAGGTTCGAACTCTCGGGTGCGCGCGAAGTCTTTCCCTCCTACCGATCCAAGCCCTAGCTCACTAAGATCTCGCGGACGAACTTGACGAACTCGCAACACAGAGAGACACGAGATTTATACTGGTTCGGGCCACCGTTGTGGTGTAATACCCTACTCAAGTGTGGTGGTGATGGATTGCCTCTTGGGCTGATGATGAACAGTACAAGGGGAAGAACAGCCTCCTGAGGTTGAGGTGTTCTTGTGGCTAAGGTAGGCTCTCGATCAGATCAGATCAAGCTAAGATCCCCCTACTGTGGTGGCTGGTTCTACTTATATAGGCCCTGGTCCTCTCCCCAAATATTGAGCGGGAAGGGAGCCAACAACGGTGGCAAATTTGAAGGGGGGCAGCTAGTACAAGCTATCCTGACAAAAGTGGTCTTCGCCTGCGAAAGGCTCTGGTGGTGACGCCGTCTTGGGCTCCATGATGACCTCCGTCCTGCCGTCCTTCTGGTCTTGGTCTCGTTGCACCGATATGGCAACCTTTGCCTGATGCCTCGGTACTCCTCGCCTGCGCTTGCCTCCTTAGCACCAAAGAGGAAACAAGGACGCTGCGCGCGCTGGCGCCCGCCTGGTCTCGATCGTCATGGCTCACGTCACGAGAGCCTCATGAGTTTTGCCCCACCTTGATATCTCCGCTCCTCGTGAGCCTGCCTGGCTAGGCCACTCCTGAGGAGGTCTTGCGTCGTCCGCCTCGCGAGGGTCTTGGATGCCTTGTTAATGAAGATGGGCCGTACGGCCCACTGACTTAGCCATGCCATGGGCTGCACGCAGGCTAGTCTGGGGACCCCCGTTCCAAGAACGCCGACAGTAGCCCCGGGCCCAAGGTGTGCTCGGGCTTGGCTTCGCGGCGGAGCCAAGGGTCAAGTACGGAGCGGCGCGGGCCCCAAAAGCCTACGGCCTCGGTTGACGCGTGGCGGTTGATTGGACGTGGGCGTCTCCGCTTCCCCATGCTTCCTTGGCAACTGCACGACTTGACATGTCCCTGCGACATGCAAGGAAAACCATCATTACCTGCGATCATGGGAGGCGCCGGTTGGCCTTCTTTTGCTATAAATGGGGAGGGGGCGGAGCCCCCGTCGCCCATCTCTTCCTTGCTTGTTTGCTTCTTCCTCCTCGCTCCACCGCCAGTTGCAATGGCGCCTATCAGAAGGTTCTCCGCTGAAGAGAAGGGAAAAGCCCCGCGCGATGATCCGGGGCCGCTTCCGCCGAAGAAGAGGTCGGTCCACCGCCGTGATGAAGCGGCGATGCAAGTGGTGACGAGGCCTTGGTGCGAGTGGCCTCCTCCAGGGTATCCGCTTCCCTTGTATGCCTGAGTCGAGGGCTCGGGAGGACGGAGCGACGAGCGGCGTCACCCGCGCCGCGCCCGTGGTCGCCACGCCACGGCGACACGCGCTGTCGCCCCTGGAATCCACGTCGCGGACTCCTCGCGCGATCTTGTGCTATGGGCGCCGATGCCTCCAAGATCTTGGATCCGCTTCCCACGGTTCTTCTCTGACGTGATGCCGCCGAGGGGGCCTCTCGAGCTCTGGTTGCAGCACGCCGACTGCGACACTCCGGCGACCGGAGCAGAGATCAAAGCGGTCCCCACCGGCAAGATCTTCATGACTCGCGGCTGGGGCGAGGTTGCGCGGGTCTGCCGTGCGAGGGGCGCCCTCGCGATCCACTTTGAGTACAATGGCGCCTCCACGCTCTTGTTCAAGGTCTTTGATGCGGAAGGCCGCCGCCTGGAGTGTTGCTCCGAAGAGGAGCGTCAGGCTGACGCGCGCTCCGCTCGCGGCCACTGCAGCAGCAGCAGCCCTTGGGAGTCCAGTAGCTCTCCTGAGCTCTGCGAGACTCCGGAGACAAGCCACGACAGCTATGTGCCACCGAGCTCTCGCCGCGCTCGGAGCAGACCTGCGGCATCCGGCTGTCGCCGCCGCTGATCTGGATGGGGTTGACGCCGGCCTCCCGTGGCCCACTGTTGGTGAGGGCGTCCGCCGCGGGAGCGTGTAGATAGGATCCCTCTTAGTTCTAGCTTTTGCTCCCTGCGAAGAATCATGAAGTACCCCGTGGGGGCGTGTAAAGGGTCTGTAATGTCTTTTGCACTCATCTTCCCAGTTATGAAATTTTGGTGAACGCATGTCCTGTTGAGGCTCGGCCCCCCCTTTCTTCCCTCGCAATAGCTTGTTGCTCTACGCTGACAGGTCCCGGTCCCCAGGCAGGCTACAGTCGTCGCTGGTATGCCAGGTCGCGTGCCGTGGTCAAGGCCAGGAGGTGTGCGGCCCGAGGTCCAGTAAGAGCCCCTGAGGCACGATGCTCAGGAGGTCCCCTTTAGCGCTCAAGCAGCCAGGGTAAAGGCAAGAAAGGGAGTTGACGTGGCCGCAACGGGGCTGCGGCGTGGGTGACCTTAGGCCCCAACATTTAGCCGATCCGAGAGCAGGACTTATCTTGTCAGTTTCGTGGCGATCCCTGGTGGTGCGCTAGGCCTGCGCGCCAGCTTGTGCGGCATAGCTAGGCTGGCCCATACGAGTTCCCTCCTCCCATGATCTCCTTAGTGCTCTACGTCCTCAGGTCCCGGCCCTCGAGCGAGCTCAGCTGCCGCTGGTATGCCAGGTCGCGATGCCGTGGTCAAGGCCAGGGGTGAGGGTTGGGGAGCCAGTAAGAGCTCCTGAGTAGCGATGCTCAGGAGCCCCCTTTCAACGCACAAGCGAATTGCACGAGAGAAAAGGAGACTCGCGGTGCCGCCTACTATCCTCCCCATGGGACCCCTGTGAACAGGCACAAGAAGAAACACGGTTTGCCGTTATAGCTGTCAGCCTGCCGCTGGTTGTTCCGCGAAGAGGCGAGGGCACCGAGGGCCTGGTGAGGTGACGTGCGCGGGGCGTGCCGTGAGCCAGAGCTCGGGCGCTCAGGTTTGTCGACGTGGTAGGGACGGACCCATGCTCCAGCGTCGTGCCAATGTGAGGAGGCCCCGTGGGAGGCGACGATCGAGCGGGTGATAACCGTAGGCAGGTTAAGCATGGAAGGCAAATCAGCTTGGGTAAATGCAGGAAGATACATGACACTGGGTCCGACCCGAGCGGCTTGGGGATGATGTAGCCCGAGGGGCGCCCCCAGCAAGGTAAGCTAAAGACATAAGCAAAAGGGATACATGCCACAAGGACGGACCCATGCGGCCTGGGAATAATGCAGCCCGAGGGGCACTCCCAGCTAAACGAGCTTGGAAAATGTCACCTGGTTCTGTAGACGAAGTAGAGTTGGTGCAGCTGAAGGTGTGCGTCGAAGGAATGACTCTTCACGAGCCACCGGGGCCCTGAGCCTCGGGGGCTCTAGGGGCTCGGGAGGTTCCTTGAAGATCGTCTCCATTTCTTCCAGGACGGCGTGGTACCTGGCCTCCTGAGCCGCTGGGATGCGCCGCATGTTGCGTTGATAGGCTGACGTCACGCTCGGCAAGCCGAAGGGCATGCGAACGTAGCTGTGTGGCGGGCCCTCGCAACTGCCCACATGCGAAGGCCATAAACTCTCCTGAGATGTGGCCCTGTTGAGCTCTGGGACGTCGATGCAGACACGCATCCCAGCATCCTCGCCTGGATGGGGAGCTGCGCCTCGTGAGCGGCTGTCGCCGCGCATGGCTCTTGCGTCTTGTAGTTCCTGAGTGGTCTTGGTGATGAACTCCTGAGTGGTGGGCACTCCTTGCCCTGTGTTCTCCTAAGGGAAACGTGCCGCGAAGAACGCCTCCAAGTGGTGCCCAAGCACCTCCCTCGTGAGGTTGGCAAGGTCTGAGGCCCTCCAGAAGAGAGCCCCCGAGCCCTGCCCGAGGAGGGCGCCGGGCACGCCTTCCTATGCGTTGGAGGGAGGCGCGCCTGAAGCAGGCGCTAATCCTGATGAGGCTCCAGCCGCGTCGCCACCCTCCTGAGATTCTGCTCGGTGCAGCTGCTTCTTCTTCTTGGGGAGGGCCTCAGGAGGGCCCTCGCTTTTGCGGTCGGGGTCGTTGATTGCTGCAGCTTGGAAGGCGCGCTCGAGGGAGCACACCGCATCTCGCTCTTCACATGGGACCGTGATGATTCCGCCGCTTCCCGGCATCTTGAGGACGTTGTAGCCGTGATGGGTGACCACCATGAACTTGGCCAGGGCTGGATACCTGAGGATGGCGTTGTACGGCAAGCGGATGGGCGCGACGTCGAAGTCGATGAGCTCGGTGTGGTAGTTCTTGCGCTCCCCGAAGGTGACAGGCAGGCGGACTTGCCCTATCGGTGTGGTGGAGCCATCGGTCACTCCTGAGAAAGGCTTGGTAGGCTGAAGCTGCTCATATGGCACTTGGAGGTTGTCTAACGTCGACGGACAGGACGTTGAGCCCTGCGCCACCGTCGATGAGGGTCTTGGTAACTTGCACATTGCTGATGACTGGTGAACAAAGCATCGGGAGAGCGCCAGCGGTGGCTGCGCACTTGAGCTGATCTGCCGAGTTGAAAGTGATGGCACATTGGGACCACCTGAGTGGGCGCGTGGCCTTGAGCTTGGGGAGCACCGCGTTCACTTCACGAGCGAACCGTTTGAAGATGCGTTGAGAGGCTGGGGCCTGTGCGCCACCCAAGATGCAGGCGATTGCACGCGGCTCCTGGAAGCCCCCAGCCCCCTCATCCTGATGGTGATCATTGTAACTTCTTGGTGGCGGCAGCGGGGGAAGGCCGGCGTTGCCCTGGGGGCGATCCTCATGAATGGTCCCTCCAGGCAGCCTCGCGAGGATGGTCCTGCCAGCGGTACTCACGAGGCCTGTCGCGCCACTCCTGGCACGGGCCACGGTCGTCCCAGCGTCCGCCTCCACGTCCTCCTCCACGGCCGTAGCCCCGGTCGCTACGCTCGGGGCATCGACCAAAGCGTCCTTCGCGGATGGCTCTGAGCTCTTGACAGTCACCGGTGTTGTGGGTGTTCAGATTGTGGAAGGCGCAGAATGGCCAGCTGTTTTTGGATGACTCGGGTTGATCTCTGCCCCGCTTGGTGTCGGGCTCCGCTGCGAGCACTGCCGCTTCCTTGCGCTTCACGTCCTTGGCCTTGGCTTTCTTCTCCTCTGTGCCCGCGGCTAGCAGCTCGAGGAGGGAGAGGCGCCCCTCCTTAGCTCTTGCGCACTTGGTCGCCAGGTTGAACAGCTCCTGAGATGTGCACAGCTCCTCATGGAGCGAGCTCTTCCTTCATCTTGACGTCACGGACGCTGTCTGAGAATGCAGAGGTGATGGCCTCGTCCGTGACCTTGGGGATCTTGAGGCGAGTGTTGTTGAAGCACTGGATGTACTTCTGGAGGGTCTCCCCTGGCTGTTGCTTGATGCGGCGCAGGTCACCTGCGGCCGGTGGGCGGTCGCGGGTGCACTGGAAGTTGGCGACGAAGCGGTCACGCATCTCATCCCAGGAGGAGATCGAGCCGTGCTATAGGTTCAGGAGCCAGGCGCGGACACCATCCTTGAGAGCCATAGGGAACCAGTTCGCCATGACCTTCTCATCGCCGTTGGCCACTTCGATGCTCAGCTCGTAGAGCTGCAGGAACTCCGCGGGATCGGAGGTGCCGTCGTAGCGGGGAGGCAGATCCGTCTTGAACTTGCCTGGCCAGGCGACGCTACGCAGCTCGGGGGTGAAGGCGCGGCAGCCGGCCGTGGTTGCCGGGGCCCGCCTCGGAGGTGGAGCTTGGTCTCGATGAGGTCCGCGCGGCGCCACCGCAGGCGGCGCGCGGTCTTGACGAGGCGGCGCAGGGAGCGCAGGTGCAGCTTCCCGCGGCCGAGGGATTTCTTGGCAGCTTCTCTCTTCGCGCGCGGGCACCGGACATGGCGGATCACGCCGTGGGGCCGCGCGCCTTGGCGCCAAGGCGCAGTCCTGGGGTAAAGGTGGCGGAGGCGCGCCATGAGCCACGTCGCCTGTGGCTGGCGAAGGGTGAGGCAGAGAGAGGGACAGCGCCGGGGAGCCCCCTGCGGCGTGGACGAGCTCAGCGACGCGATCGAGCCACTCCTCATAGAGGTTGTTGACTGGGCGGTAGCGCAGGAGCTCGTTCGCCGCAAGGAGCACGGCCCACGCCTCCACGGGAGCGCGGTGTGCATGAGACGAAGAACCGACCGGGGTCAGCGATGGAGTGGCGGTGCGGCCGTCCTGCCGCACCGATAGATGCAGCGAGGACGCATGTTGCTCGTTCCCCACCGGGCTGGTGGCAGCGTTGGCGGCGGGAGACGGAGAATGACGGGGTGGCCCGCCGACGGGAGCCGTCTGAGCAACGCGGGCGGTGAGGGCAGCCCAGCGCTCAGCTCGAGCGCGGCGAGCGTCCGCCATGGAGACGACGGAGCGATGGAGCGACGAATCGACGGAAGGGAAGCTACGGCGCACCCCTACCTGGCGCGCCAAATGTCAGATGTGGGGTTCCCGCAAAACCCTTAAGGTTCGAACTCTGGTGTGCGCGCGAAGTCTTTCCCTCCTACCGATCCACGCCCTAGCTCACTAAGATCTCGCGGACGAACTCGACGAACTCGCAGCACAGAGAGACACGAGATTTATACTGGTTCGGGCAACCGTTGTGGTGTAATACCTTCTGTTCTTGGTCTCGTTGCACCGATATGGCAACCTTTGCCTGATGCCTTGGTACTCCTTGCCTGTGCTTGCCTCCTTAGCACCAAAGAGGAAACAAGGACGATGCGCGCGCTGGCGCCCGCCTGGCGCCCGCCCGATCTCGATCGTCATGGCTCACGTCACGAGAGCCTCGTGAGGTTTGCCCCGCCTTGATATCTCCGCTCCTCGTGAGCCTGCCTGGCTAGGACACTCCTGAGGAGGTCTTGCGTCGTCCGCCTTGCGAGGCTTGGCCCCTCGCGAGGGTCTTGGATGCCTTGTTGATGAAGATGGGCCGTACGGCCCGCTGACTTAGCCACGCCGTGGGCTGCAGGCAGGCAAGTCTGGGGACCCTCGTTCCCAGAACGCCGATAGGGTACCTCTCCGGCGAGCCCCCCTCCCCGCTGCGGGTGGTTCTTCCTTAACTCCGGCGAGCCCCCCCTGAAAATTGACTGACCCAAAAGTTGATTCAGTCAACTGAAGTGTAGCTAAAATCATAGCAGAGCAGCAGCACGAGCGAGGGGGAGAGCGGCAGCAGCAGCGCGAGCGAGCGAGCGAGCGAGAGCCGGAGCAGCAGCAGGTGTGCAAGCAAGCGAGCGAAAGCCGGAGTAGCAGTAGCAGCGCGAGCGAGTGAGCAAGAGCCGGAGCAGTAGTAGCAGATTCGGCTGGTATGGACGCCGCCGTTGAAGGGGCCTCGTACTGGGGGAGAGCCGCCGTGGAGATATCGCCCGCGGCACTGGCTTCGAGGTAGCCGCTCCATGGGGGTGCGGGATGGAGCATCGCCGGCGCCAGGAGGTCGAGTTAAGGAGAAGGTGCTATGCGCTGAGTGTACAACCTCTTTGGTGGCGCCGAGTAGGCCTCGGATTCGTCCTAGAAGTCAGTGAGGATGTTGCGGTTCCGGTGGAGTATGTTAAGGCGGCGCTGTGGGGATGGAGCAGCCGTGATAGACGAGGCGATCGTCAGAGCAGCTCCTTGGAGGTGGAGGACGGGGCGGCTGAACCGGCGGGACGATGAGATGGATGACGGATCCTCATCCGGGGAGGTGGATGAGGGATGTCGAGCTGTTGCGGTGGACGACATCGTCAGGGAAGAGGCTCCGGCTGGGCAGCGGTGAGGTGGCGGATGGAGAAGGGTGGGGTTTCGCGGCTGGAGCGGAGAGGTTATGGCAGCCTGGGATTTCGAATGGTGAAAAGGAGGCGATGGGAGGGGGGAACCATGACTTAGGGACGCGCTTGTCCAAAATGTAGGGTGTGTTACAAAAGTACCCCCACTGATTTGACTAGCGGCTCTTTCGGCTCAGGGTTAGAAGGGGGATTTCGCTTGTCGGGATTTGGCAGCTGGAGGGAGTTTTCGCGCGCGTTGTAATTTCGGGATAGCAAGGCGCGGGTTGTGAAGGCACCAGTTTTGGGAGCACGATATCTGAATTTTCAGGATATAACAAGCCGCGGGTTGAATTTTAGGGACAAACCTAATGTGTAATATTGTACTTGTACCTACCAAATCAATTCGCACTTCCCTCAACGAAAAAAACGAAAAAAAAACTATTCACACCACACAAAGAGAGAGTCGTGTCCCATTTTACTATATACAAATGCTATTCAAAGCTATGAATCCATGTTATGTCCAATTAAATTTTTCGCTGGCTGTATAAGGCTAGTCATAGTGGGGAGTATCATATAATCGTATCATGCATATGATACTAGTGTATGATACTACCTCCATAGTGCATAGTATCATAAACTAGTATCATAGATGATCATATTTATTGCCATGCATGATACGGTATCTACCTATGTTACTCTAATCATGTCTCTCTTCTTTAACTATGTGCCACATAAGCATGTTTGCTAGTCCCAAGTGCATGTTACCGATTATGTTACTCCCACTATGGCCAGCCTAATGCATGTAACCTACTCATACCAACATTTTAGTGCATTCCAAATGTCTATACTACCGCTGCAATTCGAACTAAATTTGAATTTGTTTCTCAATTTCAATAAGAATCTACAATCATGATTGTTGCCAACTTCAACCATCATTCGTGTATTACCTTAACAACACACCACATGATTACTATAGAGATAGATATGAACTATGTGTACTATATGAACTCGAATTCAATTTTTTGAACACACTTGATGTTGATTCCAAATAATAGTACATTTGATGTACTAACTAGATATTCATAATCTAAACCATGTTCCATACGTACATCGTGTTTATCACACAAAGTATAGTGCCCCGCCCCCTACATTATGACAAGTATTTAGCCCTGAGCTGCAAAAGCCACACATTAGCCCAAATTATAATCAATATTCTACATTATGATATCTTCTTGAAGTATCCGTATCCACTTTTTTATAATGAATTATGATCTCTGTTCGTCTTTTACACCTTCATGATCCTCTTCTCTTTGTAGCTAGCTAGCGCTAACTTTCTATCGTGCATGCACACGCCCGCCCCCCTCTCACCCTCCCTCAGCGTCCCCTCCATCATGCACGTTCGTTATTTCCCTTTAGGTCGTTCACCCGCGGTGTGTGTAGGCCCTCCGGCTCCTTCTTTCCGGCACACACCAGTCGATATACCTCTCTAGCCAACTGTGCCTACCACAAACATGTACTTCCCCTCTTCTCTTCTCACCGCCCATGCCCCCCTATGTCCAATACGGTTCCACGCAGGTGCACACTCCCGCCCCTCTTTTCATCGATCTCATACTCGCACACTCCTCCCCCCCTCGACATAGTAGGCCTCTCGCACCACCTCCTAGCCGCACCCCTCTCCCCCTGTCTGTCTCTCTGGACCTTATTTGCTTCTAACACATGCATGCATGTATACGTAGCAATCTCCCTACATATAGCTAGGTCGACTATAATTTTTTTCCCCTTGCACCGATAGACTTACCTCACTAGTTATGTCTCTCCCATTCTCGGACACACAACGGTTGATCTTCCTATGTAGTTACGTATGCTTACTCCAACCATATTGTCTCCCCTCAGCATCCTTGCATACCTCCCGACCCGTCTCTCACACGCACGTGCATAGACAGACAGACATCCCCGGCCCTCTCTTATTGATATTGCACTCGTACCCTCTGTTTGTCTAGCAGGCCTCTCCCACCATTTGTGAGATGCCACTCCACCACCAACCCTCCGACACTCTACCTTTGTCTTTCTCCCAACCTTATTCCTCTGCTACACATATGCATGGATGCCGATTGATATCCCTCAATACATAGCTAGGTCTCTCTCCTTCTCCACACATATACTAGTCAATCTACCTCTCTATAGTTAGGTCTCTGCCCCCTCCCCCCCCCTACACACCGATATTCAAACATTGTAGGTAGCTATCCATGCCACAGAAAAAAAAACTACACCTCTGACCTCTCAAATTCTAGTAGCCCAGCCGCCCTGTATCTTTGACGTGGGCAAGCACAAATTCGATGGCACTCTTTATCGATCGCGCAGCCACACACTTCATCCCTGTTTTTGATTCTATCGATATCTCACGCAGATGATCCCTCCACTCTCTTCTCATGGATCGCTCCCTCTATATATGATATATCCATGACTCTGTTTCACACACATTGCATATGTTACGTTTTTTTGTATGAGATATCATCGACACATTGCCTTTGTTTCGCACAAACCATCTCTCTCACACCCACCCACGTACGTACCTGCACCTAAAGAAGAGGTGCATGCAGGACACACGTACTCACGTCTCGTTACTGGCCACACCCACGCGGGTACACGGTGGAGTTCGTTTCTGTACGAAAGGCAGCCCACGTGATAATTTGACGCGTGTAGCGGTTGTTTACTCGAAGGAGGGTCATGTACGACGCGTAGACGGAACAAAGTTCGACTTGACACGTTAGTATTAAATAAAGTTATATATTCCTCAATGTCACGTAGAGAATATAAAACGATTGTCGTGGGGAAAATGGAAAAATCCGCTCCACTATATACAACGGAGCGTGCCTGTCGGGGTTTGTCTCTCATCATACCATCTCACTCTCATCGTTGGTCAGTGATCTGGCCGCATCCCGTCTGCCAGCGGAAAGGGAGGATGTGCATCGTTTCTCCGTTCGACGGCGTTGAGGCAGCACGTCCCGATCTGTCGTACCCGCCGTTCTCTCTGACCAAGCTCCGGTGACACAAGGCCTTTACCACTTGCTCGCTGCCGTAGTATGGGCAGATCCCGGCCACCGGCGCCCTCCTAGTTTCATCCTGACAACCCTCAGGTATAGCTTCCTCCGTCCTTGCTCCACTGCCCATCTTCCCGCATTGCTGCATGTGGAAAATCCTGCATGTGGATCTTCTTTAGTTGTTTGCTTAAAACGTATCTCGGGCAGTGTACTTCCCATCTTGCAATCTCGTCCTCAAACCGTTTTTGATAAACCACCATGCTGCTATCTTTCCCTTATTACATGGAATATGCTTCTTTTTTGTCGGCGTATGTGTCTTCAACTCGTGTTATTGGGCGGTAATTGTTTCCTTTCTACCTCCTTTTGCAAACAGGGTTGTCCATTTCACCTCGTTGCTATTGCGACCTTTTGGTGAACTTCACAAATCACTTTTTTCTTAAGAGTGTTTTGTGTAGTTCCGCCAAAATGTCACACGGGCAACTTTTTACATTTCTGTGGGACTGCAGAAAGGGAGATTGGTTTTGCTATCCTCCTCATCCAACTCCATTCCTAATCTTCTCCAATAAGTAGTTAGTCCTAAAGAGAGATTGCAGAGGTGATCGGCTTCTATTTGTGTGTGTTATGTTTCATCATCTAGTTCCACTATTATTGTAATCACACTGACTGGATATCTTTGCAAACAGGGATGGTCAGCTCGATTTTAGTGGAGCTGCACAAAATGATCGGATTGTGGTGTCCTCCATACACCTCTTTTTTGGCTACAGAGCTGGGTGAAACTAGCTGCCAACCAATGAACACCGTGCCCAGGAAATGGAGCCATGCCTACGAACATCATCAATCAATTATATATTTTTCTTTATTTGTACACCTTCTCACAACTTTGTCTTCAGTTGTGATGTGAATATGGGCGCTGATCTACGAACCATTGAGATGCATTAGCAGCCATGGTAGTTTCATTTGTATTTGATGGAATGTTGTAACGAGATAATCTTGAGGCAAGAGGACACATGAATCCTAAGTTGAAACCTTTTTTTCCTGTGGGAACCAAAGTTGAAACCTTCATAGCATCACAGTACAATTTCATTAAAATTATGCGTACATATAAACAAATCTTGAAGGATTGATAGCAATGCCAGAAACAATTCAACTTCGTTTCGCCGACATGTGGGACATCCTTCATCCGACTCCACCTGCCATGCAGCAATATTGAGTGCACAGCTGCAGGGAAGGATTCACCCCGGTCGTTGCGCCGCGGTAGTAATGACTAGTGAGCAGTCAAATCACGAAGCCCCACCTTTGCCACAGTAAGTTGCTCGGACGAAGCAACCATCATTTCTCTGTTGGTTGAATCCGCTGGTACTCCCATATTCCCAGAGTAATAAGTTGCTCGAGCAAAGCAAACATCACTTCACCTTTCCCACAGTAAGTACTAGTACCTCATTTTTTACTCTAGAAACAACCACACGCGAATATTGGACGGTAGCAGCATAGCAACTGAATCAAAAATCGAAACCAACCAATGAACTACTACTAATGGTGAGCGTTTGCTAGTATCATGTACTCTGTCTGTCCATGTATATAGGGCTTAATGCGTTTTCCAAGACTAACTTTGGCCCTGTTTGGATCCATGGGTTAGAGTTAGTTCGAGCTAGTTGGGGCTCAAATAGCCCTAAAGTATCCAAGCATGAGGGTTAAATTGGAGCAAGTTGCATCGAACCCACCAAAAGAACTATCCCACCCAAGAGGTGCTAATTGGAGATAGTTCTCATTAGGCCCACTGAAAAATCACTTTTCTCTCTCCATCATGTGCATTTATTGTCAATCTAACCCTGTCACCCAAACACCTCTTTGGCTACAGTTAGTTCAGGGTTAGTCATGAGTTAGTCTAACCTCTAGCTAAGTTACAGTATCCAAACAGGAGCAGTATAGGACATGCAAGTTTCTCAAAGCATACAGTCAAACTCGTACGTGAAAGGATCTTTTTTCTTCTGAAAACAGAACATGAAAGGATCTTTGAATGATATAATTTTCATATTATATAAAATCTTATCAATAGTCAAAGGCATCCTCGAAGAATACATTAGGCCCTATATAAAATCTTATCAATAGTCAAAACCAAGTGTTACTACTACACCAAACAAGTTCAAAACGAGAAACTAGACCCACTCACGGCACGGCTCGCCTGTCTCGTTTGGTCCGTCGATCAAAGCGCTTCCTCTTCTTGACATAACAATAGAGTACAGTAATTTTTTTAGAATGCACTTGGCATGTCGCTAACATGTGATGAGTTAACCGACCTCAATAGACGGCAAAAACGCCAGCCTGCCGCACTTTGAGAGAGACGAGGAGTGAGAAGTGATATGGGCTGCTGGATTACTAGAGCTAGGTGTCCCACGGAGGCCAAGAAATATGGTGATAGTGTGAGTTGGCCATGTACAGTATGATGTAACTACACTGGGCTGCCATGTTTCGTACTCTTCCGGTCTACTGTGGAGATGATTGGTTGATTTTATATCGCTGAATAATATAAAATATTATGAGTGCAGACGCTCCACTACGAGGTTCCTTGCTCCTTCTCGGTCGTTGGGCGTGCATGTAATGCTATTAATTAGCAAATAAACATTCTTGTTTCTTGACATATTAACCAATAAGAGATGTCGGCGTGCATGTTTTCAATGACTTGAGACTACCAAACACAACTTGCAGTGGTTAGTTCATTGCATGCAATGCTATTAATTAGCAAATAAACATTAAGTTCTCTTTTTTTTCCTCCTTCTTGGTCACGGTGCACAACCAAAGATGACTTATTCACCTAGACGGAGGGAGTAATATAAAATATTATGAGTGCAGACGCTCTACCGCGAGTTTCCTTGCTCCTTCTCGGTCGTCGGGAATCTATGAGGATAGAATCTATGAGGCGAGTGTTTGGTTCAAGCCACACCTTAGTCAAGCCACACTTGGACCCCACATGGCATACACACAAAAAATAAGGCAGGATTCCCTTAGGCTTGTCAACTTGTGGCTCTAATTTTGATGAACTAACCTTAGCAAGCTTGGCAAAAATGTGTGGCAAAGTGTCGCAATGCTAGGCCTAGAACCAAACAGCCCCTTTGCCACAACTAACCTTAGGCAAGTGTGGCTGCCACAAAAAGTGTGGCTATGGCCACCACAAGTGTGGCAATATTTGGCAAAAAATTGAGCCTATGACATGTGGACCATATAACTAGAGAAGAGTGGCAAGCCACAAGTGTGGCAATGAACCAAACACATGTCTAAGATGTTGTGGCATGACTAAGGTTAGACGTGGCAACCTTAGGCTGGGAACCAAACAGGCCCTATGTTCTTCCACTTTTTTTACGTGAGCTTTGTTCATCCTTTTGCCAACACACGGGACATATAGCATCAAGGTGCACGTGTCATGCAAGAAAATGGAGATAAGCAGTGCGTAAGTGAGTTGTGCACTTCGATGGCACCTAGTACTATTACGCAATATTTTTTCTCCTCGATGGCACGTGAATAGTGCACGTACTCAATGACGGAGCACGGGATGGTAGCCATGGACATGGTCGACCCTTTTTGGAGAGAGTACTAAATAACTTTGATGTGTCCTATCAACTCGCAGAACGACGAGCTCCCTCGCCAACGCGTGCGCGGTGGCTCGCAGCACGAGGACAAACTTTTGCTTACAAGCGGTGGACGTGCAGCAGTTCATTTGGTGTCAGATTGCTAGAAGTACTACTGTAGTACCATCATTATTGTTCGACTTCCGGAAGAGGAGAAGAGCCAGGCGCAAAGTCACCCACTAACCTAGTACTACTAAATGAACTACTACACGGTTAATTAATATAGGCGGCTCTTGCAGCAGCACATCATTAACACAGTGCTCTTGCAGCAGCAAGTACTCTCTTCATAAAGAAAAATACAGGATTGGAGTGGCATGTCCACTTGAATCCCATAGCATTAACACAGTGTTCCCCTAAAAAACCAGAGTGTTTGACACAGGAAAAACAAAGGAAGTGAAAAAAAAGTTGGGTGGATGCTAGATTGTCAATTAACACATGATTACATGGGAAAAAATATATAGCATTCTATCCTATGAATCAAACGACCAATGTAGGTAGCACGGTGCTGCCTCTCATCGACCTCCTCTGCAGGAGTTTTCTTCTAGTAGTGGTGGAGCTTAGGCCAAGGACACGATTGATTTTCAAGTAGGGCTCGATTAACTCAACTATGTCTCCAAGCTAGCAGCACCCACCTGCAAATGAGCGCCACCGTGAGCTGCGCGACAATGATAGAGGCTCTGGGAGGACTAGAGGTAGGCGGGCGACGAGCCGACGAGGTAGCCCGACGACCCTTTGAGCTTGAAAGGCACCCGCATGATCTCCTCTCCTCGTAGGGAAGGTCGGGGTCCATTGGGTACATCTCTGATGACATCTGCAGCTTCCGACGGCGTCGTTTCCATTTCATTAGTGTAAATAATTAGTCAATTCCTAGTCAATAATCAAAACCGCCTAAACTCTAACATGTGAACACTAAAACCGCTCAAGGGGGTGATATACCCGGTTTTAGAGATTTGAGGGTAAAAATCATACCAAAATTGACTTTGGGGGGTTATTTGTAGATCAACTTACATTTGAGGGTGAAAAATATACTTCTTTCAATGGTCTGCTGGTCAGAGTATTCGTTTTAGATTTATAACATGTGGGACCGAGTGTGAGCGAACCGACCTCAATCGACAGCAAAATCGCCTGCCGGACACACTTTGAGAGAGATGAGGAGCAAGAAGCAATACGGGCTGGTCGTGTCGTGCAAGAAAATGGTTGGTCTCATGTTTAAAACTTGGTGTACTATAGTAGAGGTAGATGTAGATGTAGATGTAGATGTAGATGTAGATGTAGATGTAGATGTAGATGTAGTGTAGATGTAGATGCAGATGTAGATGTACATGTTGAGATGTAGAGATAAGTGAGACTCGCCAACGGACACCAATGTAGGCCGAGTATGTGCATGAATCACCCACAAAAAAAGGAGTACGTGCACGAGGAGAAAAATTGCACGCACTGACGCACATACTCTGTGCCTCATTCCCTAACACATGCGCGCGGGTACACGGTGGAGCTCATTTCTGGATGAAGAGGTAGCTCACGTGATAATTTGACGCGTTTGGTAGTTGTTCACTTAGTGGAGTGTCGGGAACCACGCGTGGACGAATCAAAGTTCGACCATGACGCGGTGGAGTGTTTGTTTTTAATTTTTTTTCTTCAATGGAACGTATGCAATTTTTTTTCTTGAATGGCACGTGAATGGTGCACATACTCAATGACGGAGCACGAGATGGGATGGTAGCCATGGACATGGTTGGCCCTTTTTGGAGACTACTACACTGTTACTTTGATGTACATTTTGAAATAAAAAACTACTACTTTGATGTGTCATGTCAACTCGCAGAACGGTGAGAAGCTTGCTTACTACACCCTCTATATAGCCCACACTTTGTACGACTAGTTATAGTGGGAGTAACTTAGCGCACTCCAAGAAAATTTTGCTTATGTGGCAAGTAGTTAATGAGAAGTGGCAACATAATATCTTACTATAACATAGCATTTCCCAAGACAAGATGAGTCTACAAGCTAATAAATGAAGACATCATAACATTAGTATGTTACTCCCTCCTTTCCGGTTTATAGGGTTTATCTCAAAATCTTAGTTTTTCCATTTTATAAGGATCAATTTGGTTGTTCCCCATCACAAGTTTAGATTTCAAGGTGCATTAAATAATTTCATGCAAGTATTAAGAGAAAATTGACCAATGCATGTACTTTATGCATGCATGCATTGCACTTAATACAATGGTAAACATAAATTTTTGAGGAAAACAAGAGCATTAATTGGGTGGTTTTGCAAATTACAAAAAGTATTCCACCACTCATCATCTACCTTGGTTGGTGAGATTTTCAAGTTAAGCACTATAAACCAGAAAGGAGGGAGTAGTAACATAGACTAGTGTCATATGCATGAAACTAGTGAGTATGGGAGCACATGATATTTCCCCGTCCGGACCGATCCCAAGTTGGCATCTCACCTTCTTGGCCCACCAAAAACCCCTCCCCCCTCCCGCGCGTGCTTCCCGCCCGGCGCCAGCTGAGCCTGCCGCTCCACATTGATGGCAAGTCAGGGCGACGGGACCTCTCACTGCTTCCGCCGTTGAAGCGGCGTGCCAATCGAGGGCACCGCCCGCTGCACGCCCAGCATTTCAGACTACACAGTGGAGAGTAACTTTAGAGCAAGTACTACAATTAGATGAAATAAGCAGGCTATAAGGATTTAAATATAGTATTTGTGCTTAGTTGAAGGAGAGAGAAGAGGAGAGAGAAGAGGAGCGGGTTGTAAACTTATAGTCGATTGTAGCAGGAGCTCCAACATACTTTGTGAGACAAAAGGTGGGGCCATTATTAATGATATAGTATTATACTAAAGGGACTAACTATTGTACTAGCAGGCTATTAAGTTGGTTCTAGATGATGTGTCAACTTCATATAGCCGGATGTTGGCTATACTATTAACCATGCTCTAAGTGTGGTGTGAGTGGGACTAAAGTTTAGTCCCATACTGCTAGGTGAGTGTGAGATGCACCACTTTATAATGTGATCTATTCTAGCATTTGCATGAGCATGATAATAGGAAACCTACACGCGCGCTCTTCGGGAATGAGCCTGTCCAAGGACAAAAGCTATGCACGTGGTCTATATTTGTGTTGGTCGGAAAATTTATTAAGTCATTAATTAATAATTAACGGGCGCCTTAATTACTCAGCCGTTTCTGATTCTTTTGGATAGTGGGGCTATTATTGACTTGGACGTGGGGTTTGGGCCAAAGGCCCACTATTATACTTGGTCTTACTCGCACGATCGACCTAACAGGCTCTACCCTAGCTGCCGTTGTATCATATGGTATCACACCGTTCAAGATCTTAGCGCCGCCACGCAATTCTTCTACAGCTGTCGCGGGATATCCACGGCCACCAATGGGACCGGGTGGCCCCTTGCTGGTTCGGCGGGGGGACATCGCATTGCACAAAGAGCAGATCAGCGCACGGCAGCACGACAGAGAGGACAAAAGCAATTTACCCAGGTTCGGGCCGCCGCGAGGCGTAAGACCCTACTCCTGCTTTGGTGGATTGATGGTGGAATGAATGTGGGGGTGTGTAGTACACTTGCCCGTCAAGGTTTTCCTCGGGGCTGTAGCGACTACGTGCGTATGGTGGCTTGGGTTCTTCAACTTTCCAACCCTCTAACCCCTCCTACGAGTGCCATGGGCCTCCTTTTATAGATTAAGGGGTCACCACAGTGGCAAAGTGGTCATTATCCACTGATATGATAGCAAATAGTGCTATCATACCTAACTCTGCGGGCTAACAGTGTGCATTAAATGCACAGCGCGGCAACGCATCCCGTCAAGCGCCTTACATCCTTAACTGTCCTTGGTGCTTGGATCTACTCAATGGCCTTGATCTTGTCGGGGTTGGCTTCGATCCCCCGATGGGACACGAAGAATCCAAGTAGCTTGCCGGAGGGAACACCGAATACACACTTCTCCGGATTAAGCTTCAAGTTGATCTTGTGCAGATTAGCAAATGTCTCCTCCAAATCCTAGATAAGGGTGGTCTTATCCTTGGTTTTGACCATGATGTCATCCATATAGGCTTCTATATTTCTGTGCAACTGTGGCTCAAAACTAATCTGGACTGCTCTTGCAAAAGTGGACTCGACACTCTTTAATCCGAAAGGCATGCGGACAAAGCAGTACTTACCACATGGAGTGATGAACGATGTCTTCTCCTCGTCTTCTTTGGACATGAAGATCTGGTGATATCCGGAGTATGCATCCAGAAAGGAGAGCAAATCACAACCTGAAGTGGAATCCACAATCTGGTCGATGCGCGGCAAGGGAAATGGGTCCTTCGGGCAAGCCTTGTTGAGATATGTGAAATCAATACAGAGCCTCCATTTCCCATTCGCCTTCCGGACCACCACTGGGTTTGCCAACCACGTAGGGTGCAGTACTCCTCTGACCAAACCAGCTGCCTCTAGCTTCTTGATTTCCTCGGCAATGAACTGCTGCCGCTCTAAGGCCTACTTCCGGACTTTCTGCTTGACGGGTCAGGCGTGTGGGCAAACAGCAAGGTGGTGCTCGATTACCTCCCTGGGAACACCGGGGATATCAGATGGTTGCCAGGCAAACACATCGATATTCGCCCACAGGAAGGCAACGAGCGCGCTTTCCTATTTGTCATCAAGGGTGGCGCTGATAGTGAAAGTACCATCAACGCCAGCCAGCCCTGCCGGGACCTTCTTCACTTGGGGTGCAGCAACCTTGGATCTCTTGCTGTTGGAACACTCCGGCACGTCCTAAACGGGTGTCGTGCACTCGGAGGGGGCATGCTTCCTGGACTCCTTGCTGGAGGCCCTTTAATCCTTCTTCTTTCCTTTGCTTTCCTTGGCGAGAGTTGCTACCCACGCAGATAATTGCATCCTTCTCATCCGATGGGATAGTGATGACTCCCAGCGGCCCAGGCATCTTCAAAGAGTTATAAGGATAGTGAGACGCTGCCATGAAATTAGCCAGGGCCGGCGTCCCAAAATCCCATTGTACGGCAGGGGGAGATCGACCACATCAAACACAATCTTCTTAGTCTGATAGTTCAGTTCTCCCCCAAACGTCACCGGCAACATAATCTTCCCCTTGGGATGGCTCCTGCCGGGATTGACTCCTTGAAACGTGCCGGTAACCTCTAGCTCTTCTTCTCCTATCTGGAGCTTGTTGATGACTGCCGGGGAAATCAGATTCAACCCGGCCCCGCCATCCACTGACATCTTTGTGACCTTGAGGTTGCGAATTGTTGGGGAGACCAACAATGGCAAACACCCTACCGCAGTGGTGCGGCCAGGGTGGTCCTCCTCATCAAAGATGATGGGCGTGCGGGACCATTTGAGCGACTTTCGGGCCTCTGGCCTTGGTTCCACAGCATTGACCTCTCATGCCATCGCTTCAATTGGCGATGAGAGGTGTGCAAAGATGCACCTCCATCAATGCATAGGGCGTTAGTGGCCTTCTGAAATTCTTGCTCACTGGTTTCCTCTTCATTCCCTTCATCACTCACATCATCACAGATTTCCTTCTCTTGGCCCCTGGCGGGTTTCCCTTGGTTCCGAAAGGGTTTGCCTGGGCGATTTGCTCCACCGCCTCGGCCCTTACCGCCAGCAGCATTCTGTCCTCTCTCCTTATCACGCTTATCATACTCTGCCCTTTGTTTCTTAACAAGCTGTTCAACTTGGTAACACTCCTAAAGGTCGTGTCCTTTGGTTCGGTGGATCTTGCAATACGGGCTGATACGTCTCCAACGTATCTATAATTTCTTATTATTTCATGCTATTATATTATTCATCTTGGGTGTTTTATATGCTGTTTTATATGATTTTTGGGACTAACCTATTAACCTAGAGCCCAGTGCCATTTTCTGTTTTTCCCTTGTTTTGAGTTCTACAGAAAAGGAATACCAAACGGAGTCCAATTGACGTGCCATTTTGTGATGATTTTTATGGGCCAAAAGAAGCCCCTGGAGTAAAAGAGTTGGGCCAGAAGAGTCCCGAGCCATCCACGAGGGTGGAGGGCGTGCCCTACCCCCTGGGCGCGCCCCCCTATCTCGTGGATGACTCAGAGAACCCCCCCCCCCCGAACGTGAGACCGATGCCAAAAATTCCTATAAATACAGAAACCCCCAGAAAGAAACCTAGATCGGGAGTTCCGCCGTCGCAAGCCTCTGTAGCCACCAAAAACCAATCGGGACCCTGTTCCGGCACCCTGCCGGAGGGGGGATCCATCACCGGTGGCCATCTTCATCATCCCAGCGCTCTCCATGACGAGGAGGGAGTAGTTCACCCTCGGGGCTGAGGGTATGTACCAGTAGCTATGTGTTTGATCTCTCTCTCTCTCTCGTGTTCTTGATATGTCACGATCTTGATGTACCGCGAGCTTTGCTATTATAGTTGGATCTTATGATGTTTCTCCCCCTCTATCTTCTTGTAATGGATTGAGTTTTCCCTTTGAAGTCATCTTATCGGATTGAGTCTTTAAGGATTTGAGAACACTTGATGTATGTCTTGCGTGGGATACCCGTGGTGACAATGGGGTATTATATTGATTCACTTGATGTATGTTTTGGTGATCAACTTGCGGGTTCCGTGACCTTGGGAATCTATGCATAGGGGTTGGCACACGTTTTCGTCTTGACTCTCCGGTAGAAACTTTGGGCACTCTTTGAAGTTCTTTGTGTTGGTTGAATAGATGAATCTGCGATTGTGTGATGCATATCGTATAATCATACCCATGGATACTTGTGGTGACATTGGAGTATCTAGGTGACATTAGGGTTTTGGTTGATTTGTGTCTTAAGGTGTTATTTTACTATGAACTCTAGGGCTGTTTGTGACACTTATAGGAATAGCCCAATGGATTGAACGGAAAGAATAACTTTGAGGTGGTTTCGTACCCTACAATAATATCTTCGTTTGTTCTCCGTTATTAGTGACTTTGGGGTGACTCTTTTTTGCATGTTGAGGGATTTTTATATGATCTAATTATGTTATTATTGTTGAGAGAACTTGCACTAGTGAAAGTATGAACCCTAGGCCTTGTTTCGAAGCATTGTAATACTGTTTTCGAAACAACGTCTACAAGAAACTTTTCATCATGATTTTAGTTTTCAAGGCCTCCCACGGATTGATAAACCTTAGGTCATCCACATGAGGGAAATTTGCTACTGTCCTACAAACCTCTGCACTTGGAGGCCCAACAACGTCTACAAGAAGAAGGCTGTGTAGTAGACATCAAGCTCTTTTCTGGCGCCGTTGCCGGGGAGGCTAGGTAAGCGGCACTAACACCCTTTCAACTAAGCTCTTTTCTAGCGCCGTTGCCGGGGAGGTTAGTGCTTGAAGGTATATCTTTAGATCTTGCAATTGAATCTTTTAGTTTCTTGTTTTATCACTAGTTTAGTCTATAAAAGAAAACTACAAAAAAATGGAATTGAGGTTTCCACATATGCTTCATCTTTTTAATCTGTTTCGTGAGAATGATGGAAAGGAAAATTGTGCCAAAGTGTTTGAAGAAGAATGCATTAAAATGTTTGGCACTAAATCTTTGAATGATGAGCATGATTGCAATGTTGTTAGTATGAATTCCTAGAATATCCATGATGCTAATGATATGCAAATCCACAAGCTTGGGGATGCTATGTTTGATGAAGATAATATTTTTAGTCCCCCAAGTTTTATGAGAATATTTATTTTGATGATAGCATGCCTCCTATTTATGATGATTATATTGATGAAAGTGGGTTTGGAAGAGTGTCAACTTTAGGAAGTAATGATACCGCTATTTTGGAGGGTGTTGAATCTTATTGTGATAATTATGAAAGTGGATTTGGAGAGGTCATGACTTTATTTAGTGATGAATCCACTATTTCGGAAGAGGTTCCAATTGATTATGAGAACAAAGTTGATATCTATGATGATTATTGTGATGACTTTTATGCTATTAAGAATAATGATAACCATGAAACTTGTCATCGTGATTTTAGTTTTCAATTGGATTATGCCTCACTTGATAATTATTTTGTTGAGTTTGCTCCCACTATTATTCATGAAAAGAAATTCGCTTATGTGGAGAGTAATAAAATTTATATGCTTGGGGATCATGAAAATAATGCTTTATGTGATGGTTATATTGTTGAATTCATTCATTATGCTACTTAAAATTATTATGAGGGAGGAATATATGCTTGTAGGAATTGCAATAATATCAAGTTTCCTCTCTATGTGCTTAAAGTTTTAAAGTTATGCTTGTTTTGCCTTCCTATGCTAGTTGATTATTGTTCCCATAAGTTGTTTGCTTACAAAATCCCTATGAATAGGAAGTGGGTTAGACTTAAATGTGCTAGTCATATTCTTCATGATGCTCTCTTTATGTTTCAATTCTTATCTTTCATGTGAGCATCGTTGAAATCAACATGCCTAGCTAAAAGGCATTAAAGAAAAGTGCTTCTTGAGAGACAACCCAATATTTACCCTTACTGTTTTTGGGTATTCACATGATTAAGATACTGTAGTAATCATGTTTGTAGCTTTTGTTTCAATAAAGTGCCAAGTAGAACCTTTGGGAAGACTTGGGTGAAAGTTAATGCGATCTTGCTGTAAAAAACAGAAACTTTGCACTCACGAGAATAATTTTAATTTTTAACAGAAGAGTGATTTTGAGTTGATTATTTTTTCAGAAGATTAATAGACAAATTCCTCACGTTCAACAATTTGTTTCATAATTTTTTGAGTTACAGAAGTATTCAAGAGTTACAGATTACTACAGACTGTTCTGTTTTTGACAGATTCTGTTTTCTATGTGTTGTTTGCTTATTTTGATGAATCTATGAGTAGTATCGGAGGGTATGAACCATAGAGAAGTTGGAATATAGTATATATTACACCAATATGAATTTATAATGAGTTCACAACAGTACCTAAGTGGTGATTTTTTTTTTATACTAACGGAGCTTACGAGTTTTCTGTTAAGTTTTGTGTTGTGAAGTTTTCAAGTTTTGGGTAAAGATTCGATGGACTATGGAATAAGGAGTGGCAAGAGCCTAATATTGGGGATGCCCAAGGCACCCCAAGGTAATATTAAAGGACAACCAAGAGCCTAAGCTTGGGGATGCCCCGGATGGCATCCCCTCTTTCGTCTTCGTTCATCGGTAACCTTAGTTGGAGCTGTATTTTTATTCACCACATGATATGTGTTTTGCTTGGAGCGTCATTTTATTTTATTTTTTTTTGCTTTCTGTTTGAATAAAATCCCAAGATCTGAAATTCTTAAATGTTAGAGATTCTTCACATAGTTACATAATTATTCGACTACTCATTGATCTTCACTTATATCTTTTGGAGTATTTGTCATTTGCTCTAGTGCTTCACTTATATCTTTTTAGAGCACGACGGTGGTTTTATTTTGAAGAAATGGATGAACTATCATCCTGCAATTATATTATTTTGAGAGTCTTAAACAGCATGGTAATTTGCTTGGGTTATAAAACTAGTCCTAATATGATGGGTATCCATGAGGGATATAATAATAACTTTCATATAAAGTGCATTGAATAATATGAGAAGTTTGATTCCTTATGATTGTTTTGAGATATGAAGATGGTGATATTAGAGTCATGCTAGTTTAGTAGTTGTGAATTTGAGAGATACTTGTGTCAAAGTTTGTGATCCCGTAGCATGCACGTATGGTGAACCGTTATGTGATGAGGTCGGAGCATGATTTATTTCTTGATTGTCTTCCTTATGAGTGGCGGTCGGGGACGAGCGATGGTCTTTTCCTACCAATCTATCCCCCTAGGAGCATGCGCGTAGTACTTTGTTTCGATAACTAATAGATTTTTGCAATAAGTATGTGAGTTCTTTATGACTAATGTTGAGTCCATGGATTATACGCACTTTCACCCTTCCACCATTGCTAGCCTCTCTTGTGCCGCACAACTTTCGCCGGTACCATACACCCACCATATACTCTCGAATAAACTCAAGGACATATTCAAAAAAATTCTGACCGTCGGTCGGACCTTCCTCAAAACAGCCACCATACCTACCTATTATGGCATTTCGATCGCCATTCCGAGATATATTGCCATGCAACTTTCCACCGTTCCGTTTATTATGACACGCTTCATCATTGTCATATTGCTTTGCATGATCATGTTGTTGACATCGTATTTGTGGCAAAGCCACCTTAATAATTCTTGCATACATGTCACTCTTGATTCATTGCACATCCTGGTACACCGCCGGAGGCATTCATATAGAGTCATATTTTGTTCTAAGTATCGAGTTCTAATTCTTGAGTTGTAAATAAATAAAAGTGTGATGGTCATCATTATTAGAGCATTGTCCCATGTGAGGAAAGGATGATGGAGACTATGATTCCCCCACAATTCGGGATGAGACTCCGGACGAAAAAAAAGAGGCCATAAAAAAAGAGAAGGCCCAAATAAATGAGAGAAAAAGAGATAACGGGCAATGATACTATCCTTTTACCACACTTGTGCTTCAAAGTAGCACCATGATCTTCATGATAGAGAGTCTCCTATGTTGTCACTTTCATATACTAGTGGGAATCTTTCATTATAGAACTTGGCTTGTACATTCCAATGATGGCCTTCCTCAAAATGCCCTAGGTCTTCGTGAGCAAGCGAGTTGGATGCACACCCACTTAGTTTCTTTTTGAGCTTTCAGACACTTATAGCTCTAGTGCATCCGTTGCATGGAAATCCCTACTCACTCACATTGATATCTATTGATGGGCATCTCCATAGCCCGTTGATACGCCTAGTTGATGTGAGACTGTCTTCTCCTTTTTGTCTTCTCCACAACCACCATTCTATTCCACCTATAGTGCTATGTCCATGGCTCACGCTCATGTATTGCGTGAAGATTGAAAAAGTTTGAGAACATCAAAAGTATGAAACAATTGCTTGGCTTGTCATGGGGGTTGTGCATGATTTAAATATTTTGTGTGATGAAGATAGAGCATAGCTAGACTATATGATTTTGTACCGATAGCTTGCTTTGGCCATGTTATTTTGAGAAGACATGATTGCTTTGTTAGTATGCTTGAAGTATTATTGTTTTCAAGTCAATGTTAAACTTTTGTTTTGAATCTTATGGATCTTAATATTCTTGCCACAATAAAGAAGATTACATTGATAAATATATTAGGTAGCATTCCACATCAAAAAAATTGTTTTTATCATTTACCTACTCGAGGACGAGCAGGAATTAAGCTTGGGGATGCTTGATACGTCTCAACGTATCTATAATTTTTTATTATTCCATGCTATTATATTATCCATCTTGGATGTTTTATATGCACTTATATGCTGTTTTATATGATTTTTTGGACTAACCTATTAACCTAGAGCCCAGTGCCATTTTCTGTTTTTTTTTCTTGTATTTGAGTTTTACAGAAAAGGAATACCAAACGGAGTCCAATTGACGTGCCAATTTTTGATGATTTTTTCTGGACCAAAAGAAGCCCCCGGAGTAAAAGAGTTCGGTCAGAAGAGTCCTGAGCCATCCACGAGGGTGGAGGGCGCGCCCTACCCCCCTGGGCGTGATACGTCTCCGTCGTATCTACTTTTCCAAACACTTTCGCCCTTGTTTTGGACTCTAACTTGCATGATTTGAACGGAACTAACCCGGACTGACGTTGTTTTCAGCAGACTTTCCATGGTGTTATTTATGTGCAGAAACAAAAGTTCTCGGAATGACCTGAAACTTCACGGGACGTCTATTTGGAAATAATAAAAAATCCTTGCAAAAGATGAAGACCAGGGGGCCCACACCCCAGCCACGAGGGTGGGGGGCGCGCCGCCCTACCTCGTGGGCCCCCTGGAGCTCCTCCGACCTCAACTCCAACTCTATATATTTGCTTTCAGGGAGAAAAAATAAGAGAGAAGGATTCATCACGTTTTACGATACGGAGATGCCGCCAAGCCCTAAAACCTCTCGGGAGGGCTGATCTGGAGTCCGTTCGGGGCTCCGGAGAGGGGAATCCGTCGCCATCGTCATCATCAACCATCCTCCATCACCAATTTCATGATGCTCACCGCCGTGCGTGAGTAATTCCATCGTAGGCTTGCTGGACGGTGATGGATTGAATGAGATCTATCATGTAATCGAGTTAGTTTTGTTAGGGTTTGATCCCTAGTATCCACTATGTTCTGAAATTGATGTTGCTATGACTTTTCTATGCTTAATGCTTGTCACTAGGGACCGAGTGCCATGATTTCAGATCTGAACCTATTATGTTTTCATGAATATATGTGAGTTCTTGATCCTATCTTGCAAGTCTATAGTCACCTACTATGTGTTATGATCCGGCAACCCCGAAGTGACAATAATCGGGACCACTCCCGGTGATGACCATAGTTTGAGGAGTTCATGTATTCACTATGTGCTAATGCTTTGTTCCGGTACTCTATTAAAAGGAGGCCTTAATATCCCTTAGTTTCCATTAGGACCCCGCTGCCACGGGAGGGTAGGACAAAAGATGTCATGCAAGTTCTTTTCCATAAGCACGTATGACTATATTCGGAATACATGCCTACATTACATTGATGAATTGGAGCTAGTTCTGTGTCACCCTATGTTATGATTGTTACATGATGAACCCCATCCGGCATAATTCTCCATCACCGATCCAATGCCTACGAGCTTTTCACATATTGTTCTTCGCTTATTTACTTTTCCGTTGCTACTGTTACAATCACTACAAAACACCAAAAATATTACTTTTGCTACCGTTACTTTTGTTACCGTTACCACTACTATCATATTACTTTGCTACTAAATACTTTGCTGCAGATACTAAGTTATCCAGGTGTGGTTGAATTGACAACTCAACTGCTAATACTTGAGAATATTCTTTGGCTCCCCTTGTGTCAAATCAATAAATTTGGGTTGAATACTCTACCCTCGAAAACTGTTGCGATCCCCTATACTTGTGGGTTATCAAGACTATTTTCTGGCGCCGTTGCCGGGGAGCATAGCTCTATTCTTTGAGTCACTTGGGATTTATATCTGCTGGTCACTATGAAGAACTTGAAAGACGCTAAAACAACAATTTATCCCTCAACTACGAGGGGAGGTAAGGAACTGCCATCTAGCTCTGCACTTGATTCACCTTCTGTTTTGAGTAAGCTTGCGACACCTAAACCTGCTTCTGCTATTCGTTCTGATATGTCGCATGTTATTGATGATGCCACTTCTGCTATGCATGATACTTATGATGAAACTACTTCTATGCTTGATACTACTGTGCCACTTAGTGAATTTCTTGATGAACAAATTGCTAGGGTTAGAGAGAAAGAAATTATTGAAACTGATAATATTGATGAAAGTGATGATGAAGACTTGCCTGTTATTCCTGAGGGTTATGTTTTTTATAAAGAAGCTACTTTAGCTATTTTAGCTTGCAAAGATAGATATGAGCTCAAGAGGTTATTAGCTAAATGGAATCAGCAACCTCTTAATGCTAGAATGAAACCTGGCCCTGCTTTTGCTACTTCACCTATCTGTGTTGCTGATAAGGATTATGAATTCTCTGTTGATCCTGATATAATTACTTTGGTTGAATTTGATCCTTACCATGGCTATGAATCTGAAACTGTTGTGGCACATCTTACTAAATTAGATGATATAGACACCCTGTTCACTAATGATGAGAGATCTTGCTATCTTTATATCCTTAAAATATTTCCGTTCTCATTAAAGGGTGATGCTAAGATATGGTTTAATTCTCTTGATCCTGTTTGTGTGCGTAGTCCCTAGGATATGATTTATTACTTCTCTGCTAAATATTTCCCTGCTCATAAGAAACAAGCTGCTTTGAGGGAAATATACAACTTTGTGCAAATTGAAGAAGAGAGTCTCCCACAAGCTTGGGGAGGCTTCTCAAGTTACTTAATGCTTTGCCTGATCATCCTCTCAAGAAAAATGAAATACTTGATATCTTTTATAATGGACTAACCGATGCTTCCAGAGATTACCTGGATAGTTGTGCTGGTTCTGTTTTCAGGGAAAGAACACCGGATGAAGCTGAAATTCAATTGAATAATATGTTGACAAATGAAAATAATTGGACACTTCCTGATCCAATTCCTGAGCCTATTCCTAAACCAACTCCGAAGAATAGAGGTGTTCTATTTCTCAGTCCTGAAGATATGCAAGAGGCAAAGAAATCTATGAAAGAAAACGGTATTAAAGTTGAAGATGTTAAGAATTTACCTCCTATTGAAGAAATACATGGTCTTAATCTACCGCCTGTTGAAGAAACTTATGATCTTAATCCATTACCTATTGGTCTTCATAACCCGACACAGGTAGTAAAGGTAAATTCTCTCTATAGATATGATAAAGCTGAAATCCCTCCTACTAAAATTGCTAGCCAATGCTTGGATGAGTTTGATAACTTTATGGTTAAGCAAGAAGATTTCAATGCTTATTTTGGTGGACAATTAAAACAAAATGCTTATATGATTGAGCACTTGGGTGATTATATGGCTAATGTTAAAGGTGAACTTAAACTCATTAGTAAACATGCTTCTATGGTTACCACTCAAGTAGAACAAGTACTTAAGGCTCAAAATGATTTGCTCAATGAAATGAATAGTAAGAAAAATGATTATGTTGTTAGAGTGGCTACTAGAACTGGTAGAATGACTCAGGAACCTTTGTATCCTGAAGGCCACCCTAAGAGAATTGAGCAAGATTCTCAGAGAAATAATATTGATGCACCTAGTCCTTCTAAAAAGAAGAAAAAGAAAAATGATAGGACTTTGCATGCTTCTAGTGAACCTATTGCTGAACCACCTGAGAATCCAAATGATATTTCTATTTCTGATGCTGAAACACAATCTGGTAATGAACATGAACCTAATGAAAATGCTAATAATGATGTTCATGATGATGCTCAACCTAGTAATGATAATGATGTAGAAATTGAACCTGCTGTTGATCTTGATAACCCACAATCAAAGAATCAACGTTATGATAAGAGAGACTTTGTCGCTAGGAAACATGGTAAAGAAAGAGAACCATGGGTTCAGAAACCCATGCCTTTTCCTCCCAAACCATCCAAGAAAAGGGATGATGAGGATTTTGAGCGCTTTGCTGAAATGATTAGACCTATCTTTTTGCGTATGCGATTAACTGATATGCTCAAAATGAATCCTTATGCTAAGTATATGAAAGATATTGTCACAAACAAAACAAAGATACCAGAAGCTGAGATTTCCACCATGCTTGCTAATTATACTTTTAAGGGTGGAATACCTAAGAAACTTGGAGATCCAGGAGTACCAACTATACCATGCTCCATTAAAAGAAACTATGTTAAAAGTGCTTTATGTGATCTTGGAGCCGGTGTTAGTGTTATGCCTCTCTCTTTATATCGTAGACTTGATTTGAATAAGTTGATGCCTACTAAAATATCTTTGCAAATGGCTGATAAATCAACTGCTATACCTGTCGGTATTTGTGAGGATGTGCCTGTTGTGGTTGCAAACGTTACTATTTTAACGGACTTTGTTATTCTTGATATTCCCGAGGACGATAGTATGTCTATTATTCTTGGAAGACCCTTTTTGAATACTGCAGGGGCTGTTATTGATTGCAACAAAGGCAATGTCACTTTTCATGTTAATGGTAATGAGCATACGGTACACTTTCCGAGGAAACAACCTCAAGTTCATAGTATCAATTCTATTTGAAAAATTCCATCGATTATTTTTGGAGGTTTTGAGTTTCCTTTACCTACTGTCAAGAAGAAATATGATATTCTTATTATTGGGGATGTGCATATCCCCGTTGAGGTAACAATGTGTTATTCGAAATTTCTCCGGTTCCATGTTATTCGGAATGAGTTTGTTAACAAGACTTGATCAACCTTGTTAGTGGATTCCTTTTGATGAGCATGAGATGGATGAAACTAGAAGGCACAACCTTCTGTACCCTCTTTCTACTTTCTGTTATTTAGTTGAAATAAAGTAAAAATAGTATTTTTCTGTCTGTTTTCTGATTTATCTGTGCAATATAAAAATACCCCGAAAATAAAAGTTCTCCAAATGCCCTGAAAATGGAATATGATTTTTTCTGGAATATTTGAGAATATCTGGCACTAAGTACATAGCAGGAGGGGCAAGCACATGGCCACGAGGGTGGAGGGCGCGCCCTACCCCCCTGGGCGCGCCCCCTGCCTCGTGGGCCCATGTTGGCCCTCCTCCACTTATTCATGCACCCACACACTCCTTCCTCCCACAAACACCAATATCCAGCTCAAGCACGAGTTCTAGCTCATTTTGCTGCGATTTTCGATCTCCTTGCTCAAAGCACCTCTCACAAAACTGCTTGGGGAGATTGTTCCTTGGTATGTGACTCCTCCATTGGTCCAATTAGTTTTTGTTCTAGTACTCTATTCATTGCAAATTTGTGTTGCCTAGGTGACCATGTTCTTGAGCTTTCATGTCAAATTTATATGGTTCCAAGTAGTTCTAATGCATGATATAGGCTCTAGGCACTTGTAGGAGTAGTTGCTATCAATTTTGTGGAGTTTGGTTTAATTTTATTTGAAGTTACTAAAAATTTCAGAAATTTTTCAGAGGAAGAAATATGCTTAGGAAAATGTTCCAAGGTGGTTCTTCGAGGAAGCAAGGACCCAGGCTTGCAATGCGTGATGCTGACGATGAGCCACCAAGGGACGCTCCAGTGCGGCCTTGTGAGTGGCCTTCAGAAAACTTTATGGATCGAGCGGGAATCAAGGAAGAATTTAACGCATATTTGCGTAACGCTGATCTTGTGAGCTTCGAGGAAAACAAATGCCGCCAGTACCACTATCTCACTAGTATATTTGTGAGGAGGTTTGAATTTTCATCTTCACGTAATTCTCCAACTGTCCTGTTTGATCTTTATGAAAAATCTTATACCATGGACTTAGAGGATTTTACTACTGCTTGCAAACTTCCACAATGGGGTAGTGTTAGTGAACCCCGCAAATCTAAATTTAGAAATTTTCTTGCCAGTATAACGGTGGGGGAATCTAGAGATATAGCACAAGCTACTATAGGGAGCATTCATTATCCTGCTATACATTATTTTGCTCTCTTCATAGGTACGTGCATAAATGGTAAAGATGAAGCATGTCACATGTGTGTCCCTGACCTCAGTATTCTTAGGAGTGCTGTGTTAGGAGACAAATCTTATAATTTGGGAGCCATTGTTGCACGTAGGTTGCATCATACTAGATTTAATGGAGATTTCTTTGGAGGAATTTATGCAGCCCGCTTAGCTGATTTTCTTGATGTGGACATTCGTGAGGATGATATTGAGTTGCCTCCTACTTATTTAGACTATAATGCTATGGTCCACCACCAGTTTGTCGAGAGGAATGAACCACCTCTCTGGTATCGCTTAATCTTTGACAGACATCGTGCTGTCCGTGTTACTCTCCCTGCTCCTGCCTTCTTTGATTATCAGGAAAAAGGAAGATATGTTATTACCATAGAGGAGGGCGGAGGCAGCTCGCCGCCACGCTGCAACTCAGGAGGCGATAATTGCTGCATCTCAGTATGACCCCAGCTACACCTAGGGGTATCCGCCAGGCCATCCGTGGCAATAAACCAACTTAGGCCAGAAGCCTAAGCTTGGGGGAGTACGTATTTCCCACCGACATCACATTCATGTTCACACACACTCATTGCTAGATGTCGGTGCTCATACTCTTTCACTGTAATATCCATGCTAGTTTATTTTCTTTTTCTTGCTTTCTTCTTGTGTGTTTAATAAACCTTGAGAAAAACCAAAAAAAATTAGTGTAACTTTTAGTTAGTTTACCTTTCTTGCTGTAGTAGTAATAACTAAAAGAAAACCCAAACAAAGATTCCCTGTTCTTCTTTTGCTTGTTGGGAGCTTTCCCGTGTAAATAGTTTTTATTTCTTTTCTTTGGGGGTTGATAGGAGAAGACCATAATGAAATTGTTGAAGTGGCTCTTATATGCATTATTGTTGATCTAACCAAGAGCCCATATTGCCTTGTCTTCTCCTGTTTATTGAATGCTCACAGATTCCAGCTTAGTCCAATGCACGTGCACTCTTATTATTTTCACATAGTTCGGTCGTGCAAGTGAAAGGTAATTATGACGATACATGATGGACTGACTGAGATGAGAAAAGCTGGTATGAACTCGACCTCTCTTGTTTTTGTAAATATGATGAGTTCATCGTTCCTGATTCAGCTTATTATGAATAAACATGTTTGCAATGACAATTAGAGATCATAGTTGCTCGTGCCATGCTTGATTAGCTATGAGTTATAATGGTTTACCTTGCGTGCCAACATGCTATTAAAATGGTTGTGATGTGGTATAGTGGGGTGGTATCCTCCTTTGAATGATTTAAGTGACTTGACTTGGCACATGCTCACGCATGTAGTTGAAACAAATCAACATAGCCTTCACGATATTTATGATTCATGGTGGATTATATCCTACTCATGCTTGCATCCAATGTTTATTAATTTTAATGCATGTTCATGACTGTTGTCGCTCTCTAGTTGGTTGCTTCCCAGTCTTTTGCTAGCCTTCACTTGTACTAAGCGGGAATACTGCGTGTGCATCCAATCCCTTAAACCCCAAAGTTATTCCATATGAGTCCACTATACCTTCCTATATGCGGTATCTACCTGCCGTTCCAAGTAAATTTGTATGTGCCAAACTCTAAACCTTCAAATAAACATTATGTTTTGTATGCTCGAATAGCTCATATATCAACTAGGGCTGTCCATATCCTCCATGCTAGGCGGATTATTCTCAAGAGGAGTGGACTCCGCTCCTCACTCACGAGAAAATGGCTGGTCACCGGGATGCCCAGTCCCATGCTTTATGCAAACTAAATCAAAATAATTTCAAACAAAACTCCCCCTGGGACTGTTGCTAGTTGGAGACACTCATTGTTTCGAGCAAGTCATGGATTGATGCTTGTTGGTGGAGGGGGGGTGTAAACTTTACCATTCTGTTTGGGAACCGCCTATAATGTGTGTAGCATGGAAGATATCGCCATCTCTTGGTTGTTATGTTGACAATGAAAGTATACCGCTCAAAATAATATTTATCTCTATTTCAAAACCGAGCTCTGGCACCTCTACAAATCCCTGCTTCCCTCTGCGAAGGGCCTATCTATTTACTTTTATGTTGTGTCATCACCCTCTTATTAAAAAGCACTAGCTGGAGAGCGCAGCTGTCATTTGCATCCATTACTATTAATTTATATTGGGCATGACTATGACTGGATCTCTTTTACCATGAATTACAATGTCTAGTCAGTCCTTCATCTTTAAAGGTGCTCTGCCTTTATGTTTTGCGGTCTCAGAAAGGGCTAGCGAGATACCATCTTGTTATATCATATCATGATTGTTTTGAGAAAGTGTTGTCATCCGAGATTTATTATTATTGCTCGCTAGTTGATTATGCTATTGATATGAGTAAACATGAGACCTAAGAGTTATTGTGAATGTGGTTAGTCATAATCTTTGCTGAAAACTTGAATGCTGGCTTTACATATTTACAACAACAAGAGCAAACAGAGTTTGTAAAAGTTTTTCTTTATCACTTTCAGTTTATCAACTGAATTGCTTGAGGACAAGCAAAGGTTTAAGGTTGGGGGAGTTGATACGTCTCCGTCGTATCTACTTTTCCAAACACTTTTGCCCTTGTTTTGGACTCTAACTTGCATGATTTGAATGGAACTAACCCGGACTGACGCTGTTTTCAGCAGACTTTCCATGGTGTTATTTATGTGCAGAAACAAAAGTTCTCGGAATGACCTGAAACTTCACGGAACGTCTATTTGGAAATAATAAAAAATCATAGCAAAAGATGAAGACCAGGGGGGCCACACCCTAGCCACAAGGGTGGGGGCGCGTCTGCCCCCCTAGGGCGTGCCCCCTACCTCGTGGGCCCCCTGGAGCTCCTCTGACCTCAACTCCAACTCTATATATTTGCTTTCGGGGAGAAAAAAATAAGATAGAAGGATTCATCGCGTTTTACGATACGGAGCCGCCGCCAAGCCCTAAAACCTCTCGGGAGGGCTGATCTGGAGTCCGTTCGGGGCTCCGGAGAGGGGAATCCATCGCCATCGTCATCATCAACCATCCTCCATCACCAATTTCATGATGCTCACCGCCGTGCGTGAGTAATTCCATCATAGGCTTGCTGGACGGTGATGGGTTGGATGAGATCTATCATGTAATCGAGTTAGTTTTGTTAGGGTTTGATCCCTAGTATCCACTATGTTCTGAGATTGATGTTGCGATGACTTTGCTATGCTTAATGCTTGTCACTAGGGCCCGAGTGCCATGATTTCAGATCTGAACCTATTATGTTTTCATGAATATATGTGAGTTCTTGATCCTATCTTGCAAGTCTATAGTCACCTACTATGTGTTATGATCCGGCAACCCCGAAGTGACAATAATCGGGACCACTCCCGGTGATGACCATAGTTTGAGGAGTTCATGTATTCACTATGTGCTAATGCTTTGTTCCGGTACTCTATTAAAAGGAGGCCTTAATATCTCTTAGTTTCCATTAGGACCCCGCTGCCACGGGAGGGTAGGACAAAAGATGTCATGCAAGTTCTTTTCCATAAGCATGTATGACTATATTCGGAATACATGCCTACATTACATTGATGAATTGGAGCTAGTTCTGTGTCACCCTATGTTATGATTGTTACATGATGAACCGCATCCGGCATAATTCTCCATCACCAATCCAATGCCTACGAGCTTTTCACATATTGTTCTTCGCTTATTTACTTTTCCGTTGCTACTATTACAATCACTACAAAACACCAAAAATATTACTTTTGCTACCGTTACTTTTGTGACCGTTACCACTACTATCATATTACTTTGCTACTAAATACTTTGCTGCAGATACTAAGTTATCCAGGTGTGGTTGAATTGACAACTCAACTGCTAATACTTGAGAATATTCTTTGGCTCCCCTTGTGTCGAATCAATAAATTTGGGTTGAATACTCTACCCTCGAAAACTGTTGCGATCCCCTATACTTGTGGGTTATCAGGGCGCGCCCCCTTATCTCATGGATGACTCGGAGACCACCCCTAACATGAGACCGACGCCAAAAATTCCTATAAATACAGAAACCCCCAGAAAGAAACCTAGACCGGGAGTTCCGCCGCCGCAAGCCTCTGTAGCCACCAAAAACCAATCGGGACCCTGTTCCGGCACCCTGCCGGAGGGGGGTCCATCACCGGTGACTATCTTCATCATCCCGGCACTCTCCATGACGAGGAGGGAGTAGTTCACCCTCGGGGCTGAGGGTATGTACCAGTAGCTATGTGTTTTATCTCTCTCTCTCTCTCGTGTTCTTGATATGGCACGATCTTGATGTACCGCGAGCTTTGCTATTATAGTTGGATCTTATGATGTTTCTCCCCCTCTATCTTCTTGTAATGGATTGAGTTTTCCCTTTGAAGTCATCTTATCGGATTGAGTCTTTAAGGATTTGAGAACACTTGATGTATGTCTTGCGTGGGATACCCGTGGTGACAATGGGGTATTCTATTGATTCACTTGATGTATGTTTTGGTGATCAACTTGCGGGTTCCGTGACCTAGGGAATCTATGCATAGGGGTTGGCACACGTTTCCCTCTTGACTCTCCGGTAGAAACTTTGGGGCACTCTTTGAAGTTCTTTGTGTTGGTTGAATAGATGAATCTGAGATTGTGTGATGCATATCGTATAATCATACCCACGGATACTTGTGGTGACATTGGAGTATCTAGGTGACATTAGGGTTTTGGTTGATTTGTGTCTTAAGGTGTTACAAACTCTAGGGCTGTTTGTGACACTTATAGGAATAGCCCAATGGATTGATCGGAAAGAATAACTTTGAGGTGGTTTCGTACCCTACAATAATCTCTTCGTTTGCTCTCCGCTATTAGTGACTTTGGAGTGACTCTTTGTTGCTTGTTGAGGGATTGTTATATGATCTAATTATGTTATTATTGTTGAGAGAACTTGCACTAGTGAAAGTATGAACCCTATGCCTTGTTTCGAAGCATTGCAATACCGTTTTCGCTCACTTTTATTACTCGTTACCTTGCCGTTTTTTTAATTTCAGATTGCAAAAACCTATATCTACCATCCATATTCCACTTGTATCACCATCTCTTCGCCGAACTAGTGCACCTATACAATTTACCATTGTATTGGGTGTGTTGGGGACACAAGAGACTCTTTGTTATTTGGTTGCAGGGTTGTTTGAGAGAGACCATCTTCATCCTACGCCTCCCATGGATTGATAAACCTTAGGTCATCCACTTGAGGGAAATTTGCTACTGTCCTACAAACCTCTGCACTTGGAGGCCCAACAACTTCTACAAGAAGGTTGTGTAGTAGACATCACGGTCCATCACCTTTCCCAACTTCTACAGTCATCACCACCTTATCTCTTGGCTTCTTACTATGCTTCTTGCCCTTTCTCTGACTGGTTGATTCATCATCGTCCTCTGAATCAACATTGATGCAATCCTCCCCTCTGGGCAACTTCCTTCCTTCCTCCATTCGAGCACACTTACCCACCAGTGTGTACAGCTCCTTCACAGTCTTAGGCAACCGCACATTTATCCTAGAACGAATGCGACGGTTCCGCACATTGGACTGGAAGGCTGCTACAACGGCTGACGGATGGATATTTGGAATATTTCTATGAACTTTACTGAATCTCTGTAAATACTTATAGAGGGTTTCTCCTTCCTTCTGCTGGAGAAGCTGCAGGTCGCTGGGCCTGCCGGGCTCTTGGTGGACACCGGTGAAGGCACCGATGAACTCGTGGCACAGATCTGCCCATGACGAAATGGAGTTCTCCGGCAGCTGCATCAGCCAACACCTCACATTGGACTTGAGGGCCAAAGGGAAGTAGTTGGCGAACACCTTCTCGTCTCTTCCCCCGGTAGCCTGAACAGCGATGGTGTAGATGCTCGGGAACTCTGTCGGGTTCACCCTTCCGTCGTACTTCTCAGGTGTCTCTGGCTTGAACATGCGAACGGACGGCCAACGGACTTGCCGCAGCTCTCGTGTAAAGGCAGGGCAGCCGACCTCGAAAGGTAGGCACCTACTAACACCGAGCGCAGGCTCGTCGACGTTGAGGCCGCCGCACCCATCGGTCCGGCGGAGGTCGTCGGGGCGCCGATCCATGATGACACGCGCGTCTCCCCACCGTCTATCCTCCGGGGCTCGATGTTGGCCTGGACGTGCTCGAGGATCGGAAGAGGCCATCGATACGTCATTGGGGTCTTGATTCTGATGCGCTCGCGTCGGCTGCGGTGGTGGGGACTGCACGTGGGGACAGCCCCGTCCGTTCGGCCAGCAGTGCGGGCGGTTGCCATCGCTTGGGGAGTTCGTGGCGGGCTGGCTCGTCGCGAGCCCCCAGCCTCAGCGAAACCGAGCAGGCTCTGGATGGTGGCACGCCATTCATCCATCTACTCGGCTGCCGGCGGAAACCTCAGTAGTAGCTGAGCTCGCGCCATGGCCTCTGTGGCCGTGCTTGGCATAGATGTTGATGACGTCGATTGTACCGTCGCCCGGCTCCTAACAGTGCCAGCGGCAGCGACGGCGGTAGTGCCGCGCCCATGTAGCTATGGAATGTCCACTTGGGCAGCGGGGTCACGCGGCGGTGGTGCTCGAGGGTTAGTGGCTCCGTTGGGCGCAGCGGTCTGGTCGGTTCGCCCGGGAGGAGGCACATGCGCCATGACCGTCCCCGTGATGGGGGCGGCTGGTGGGCGATGGCTCGCCCCGGACCAAGCGTTGTTGTTGTGGCTGTGCCCGCTGGTGGGAGGAGGGCGAGCGAGCAGAGTGACCCCCTCCTCCACACCTTGTGGAGCGTGACCGTCGAGACGCTGCTGACGTTGTTCTCCTCCGACATCTCCAGCTCCCGTGTCGGCCGCAGGGGGAGCAGTGGTGGCGCCACCTGCTCCAGCCATGCCCCTAGTAGCACTCACGTCCTCGCTTGTCTCTGCATCCCCCGCAGCATTAGAGGCTGTGGGCAGCGGAGACTTCGAGGTGGATGGATGGGCCGAAGGGCCGGACTTCTTCTTCTTGGGCGCCATGGTCGATGGCGTCATCGAAGGTGAAGATGGCGACGAAGATGACGCGCTGTGTACGCTTTCAGGTTCGCGCAAGTGCACCCGCCTACCTACCACGCCAAAGATGTCGTGGGATATCCGCGGCCACCTATGGGACCGGGTGTCCCCTTGCTGGTTTGGTGGGGGGACGTCGCGTTGCACAAAGAGCATATCAGCGCACGGTAGCATGGCAGAGAGCACACAAGCAATTTACCCAGGTTTGGGCTGCCGCGAGGCGTAAGACCCTACTCCTGCTTTGGTGGATTGATGGTGGAATGAGTGTGGAGGTGCGTAGTACACTTGCGCGGTAAGGTTTGCCTCGGGGTCGTAGCGACTACGTGCATATGGTGCCTTGGGTTCTTCAACTTTCCAACCCTCTAGTCCCTCCTACGAGTGCCATGGGCCTCCTTTTATAGATTAAGGGGTCACCACAGTGGCAAAGTGGTCATTATCCACTGATATGATAGCAAATAGTGCTATCATACCTAAGTCTGCGGGCTGATAGGGTGCATTAAATGTGTCGCTTAGTGTCACATCATTGGCTGCCCGGCAAGGCCTGTCGGGCTATCCTGCCAGCTCCGCGCCTGTTCCCTTGACACGTCGCAGGACGGGTGTCACCTGTGCATTTCTCCTGTAGGAAATGGCTGCCATGTGGCGAATGGCTGCCACTTAACCATCTTGCGGCTTGACACCGCATTGATTGACGACGTGGGTCGTGCCTGAGTGGTTGGCGGAGTGGTTCAACCCCCGCGAGCCCCGGCAGGCTCTGCCGGGGAGTCTTGGTTGCTTGCTTCTGGTGGTGGCCTTGCCCCTTGCCGGGCTCGCCTGCCCGGCAAGGGAGGCCCTTCTCTCGCCGATATCTTGCTCCTCTGGCTTGATCTTGGTCCCTCTGAGCTGCGTGTTAGTTCTTCAAATATCTTGGTTCTTCAATCTCTGTCTTGATCTAGTGCTTCAATCTTGATCTTGTGCCTGTGCACAGTTGGGAAACAGACCCAGGGTTTGTTGCACCGAAACCATCCCTCCTTCTGGCGTGCACCGCGAGAAGGGACAGCAGTCCTCCAAACCCCGCCTTTCGTGATCCTGTACGGGAGAGGGACGATCAGGTTTTTGGGGAGCACACTCCTGTGACTGCTGCCAGCGACGACCTCCTCAACGACAGCCTTCTTCCCCGACCTCGATAACCTCTTCATCAACGACATGAGTGACAACATAAACCACAACGGTTCTGCTCCTGCTGTACAGTATGTGATTCTATCCTCCTGGTTTAGTCGGCATCATTACTTTGATCTTTGCAATTGTCGTCATGATCTATTTACTGTTGATTCAGATTAAATCTCATAGTAAATTGCTCATATATTCAACAATCCAATCCAAAAACCTGATTATAGGCAATTTACTCTGAGTGGTTTTGCTGCGCTTTTGAAGCCGCCTACTTTTAAGGGGGTGCAATATAAAAGGTGGCGCACAAGAGCAGTATATTGGTCTCAGATCATGTACTGCTATGACGCCACTAAGGGTAAGCCTGAGGGCGATCTTAATCCTACATGGCAGGAAGCTTTTGAGAACATGGATACCCTCTTCAAAGCCGCCCTGCTGAGTGTTCTTGACGATTCCATTTTGGATTCATATATGTCATTTGACAGCGGCAAAGACATGTGGGCTGCGCTCGAGGCCACGTTTGGGGCCTCGGGCGCTGGCAACGAGTTGTACGGCATGGAGTAATTCTGTGACTACAAGATGACTGCTGGGCACTCTATTGTTCAGCAGACTCATGAGATACAGTCACTCGCTAAGGAACTTGAGTACTTTAAGTGTGTGTTGCCAGACAAATTTGTTGTTGGGACCATCATTGCCAAGCTTGCACCTTCGTGGGACAATTTTGCTACTTCTCTGAGAAACAAGAGACATGAGTTTTCCGTTTCGGATCTCATTAGCACTCTTGATTTTGAAGAGAAGGCGAGAGCAAAAGACACACGTGCTTGGGTCGCTGAGGGAGCTTCTAGTGCCCACATGGTACACGAGAAGAACTTCCAGCCCAACCAGCCCCAAAACAACAATAACAAATCTCATTGGAAAGGCAAGTTTGATGCAAAGAACAAGCCGTCACATTCTACCAACTTCAAGAAGAATTCTCATAACGGGAAGGGATACAAACCTCAATTTTGGTAGCACCGCACAAAATTATATGGTTGCATCTACCTACTATCAGCTAACCTCATGGTGCTCCAGGTATTCCTACATTCGTAACTAGGTACAATGACCACCGCAAGATGAAATAAGCTTATTCGTACATTGACTTGCTGATTGCAGTGCGGAACAATCCTGTCATGTGTGGAGGAGCAAACAAGCAGTGCAGCCGAAGGTGAAAATCAACTAAGGACATATGAAATTATATATAATCTTCCTCAGGTAGGTCAGTATCCCCTTCGTCCAGATGATCGTGTTTTGTCATGCCGAGCTATTGATATGTGCTACTGTTTTGCAACACCGTTTAAGTATAGCTATTGTTTTCCTATCTTTTCAGATTCGGGAACTGCAAAATATGGACTCATGTTGAGTCATCTCTATTGACTCATGTGTTTGCTGCAAATGTGTCAGCATCAATTGCAAGATGAGGCAGCTAGCTAGTTGTAGAGTTGCCAACATGCTCAAAGTGCTCGCAACATTGAGAAGAAACAAGCATGCCCAGGAAATTAATGCGTGAGCAGGGAGGCCCTTTGCTCAGAGAAGCATCGACCGATTTTCTTTATTTCCACACCTTCTCACGGCTTTGTATTGGTTATAGTATGGTGAATCATTGAGATGCATAAACATGCTGAACTTTTGTTCTTCTGAATGTTAGTGTGCATACCATATCTTCTGAAGCTTAGTTTAATGTGAATGTTGACTAGCCTGTGAACCTTCACAATCTAGTAAGTATATTGTAGGCCTGTTATTTGACACCTCACTTTGCTGCACTACGCGACCAGTGTGAGTGTCTGCATCCAGTACCGCATCCTCTAATTTGGTGGATGCCAAGTTGAAAAAGGTTACCGATGAGTAGCCATAAGCTGGAGGCGTCTCTTTTTTTATTTCGAATGGGCAATAAGCTGGAGAGTGTCTCGGGCTGCCTCTAGCACAAGGCCCTCTAGTACGAAACACGGGCAGCCGACTGGACCGATACAAAAGCCTATCCATCTTAAAGCCCATTTGTCTTTTATTTTTTGCGACGAGAAGCCCATATTTCCTGAAGAGGGGGCGATCCCAGAAAAACCCTCCTTCCTCCTCACTTCCACTTATTGATAAGGATCAAGTAGAGATCCTAAGGTTTTTGGCCCAATCTTTCACGGTGAACGATAGAAACAGCAGATAATTTTGATTGTTGAGCAAATTAGATCTACTCCACAAACAACAAAACAGATTCTTGCGAATCAGCAAGCAAAACAAGCGATATTGGTGTCCCCAACATGGGACCTTTTCCCTGTCTATTCTTAACTCGAAAATTCAACTCCCTATTACAATAGTCGGCGACTAACTTATATAGGTAAACCCTAAAACGAAAAAAAACTTATGGATTGGACAGGCCCAACCGAATTAAAATACCAGAACTCAAAAATAAAGCTCTATGGCCCATGACATGGCCTGGATATAAAGCCACTACTATTTGGCCTTGCCGAAACACATTGGTGGTGTTCTAAAATTGGGCTTCACCTCACTCGTAGGAGGAATTGCAAAGCAAAAGGATCCAAGCTTCAGAATATCATGACGTGGTGAAATAATAGGAGTGATAGATATCCTCCCCTCATCATCCCCCCCAACTTGAGAGGAAACCGTCCTCGATTTCGCCTTAATGTGTTGGACCTTCTTCTTCACAGCAACCGTATCCACTTTGATATCCTTGTCAAGCATAGGTTGTATATCATGACGCTTCCCTTTATGCCACAAGGAATAAACGTTGGATCTGCCTTCATGAGTGGAACGCCTATCAAATTGCCATGGTCGGCCAAGCAGCACATGACATGCATCCATAGGCAAAACATCGCAGACGACCGTGTCCTCATAAGTACCTACAGAAAATGTAAGATGCACCTTATGTGTGACCTTCAGCTTCCCAGAATTATACAACCACTGAACGCAATGGGGCTGCGGGTGTTTCCATGTAGGTAATGAGAGAGAATCCACAAAACTCTTGCTGATAATGTTGGTGTAGCTGCCACCATCAATAATCAGCTTGCATGTAGTGTCTTGGACTATGCATTGGGTCTGAAAAATATTCCAGCGCTGCCCTTGTCCTTCTATGCGATCCGCGGGCACACGGTGCACCATCAAGTTAGTGCAATTTGGAGCAGTGTTCTCTGGATACACATCCACGTGTTCAAGTTCCTCAGACTCCTCACTCGATGGATCAACAGCCTTGTCATGATCACTAGCAGACACATATCCATCTTGTGTGAGCATCACCCTTTTTGTATTAGGGCAATCACGCCTCATGTGTCCTCGTCCTCCACAAGTAAAGCACTCTATACCAGCGGTGGACTGAGTGGACGCAGCTTCGGACACTCCTGATTTTGGCGCTTCACCATGAGAAAAATTGTTGGAGCGCGTAGAAGGTGTCGGCTTAGCACTAGAACCAGCAACCTCGGTGGGGGAATGATTCCATGTGTTCGTGGCTGAAACTTGGCGCCGTTTGAGTTGTTGCTCGGCACGCTCCGCTTGGTGCACACGATCTTGGATGTTGTAGTAGACTACCATCTCCACACGATCCTGCACCTCAACATTCAACCCATGAAAGTAGAGATCCTAAGGTTTTTGGCCCAATCTTTCACGGCGAATGATAGAACCAGCAGATAATTTTGATTGTTGAGCAAATTAGATCTACTCCACAAACAACAAACAGATTCTTGCGAATCAGCAAGCAAAACAAGCGATATTGGTGTCCCCAACATGGGACCTTTTTCCTGTCTATTCTTAACTCAAAAATTCAACTCCCTATTACAATAGCCGGCGGCTAACTTATATAGGTAAACCCTAAAACGAAAAAAAACTTATGGATTGGACAGGCCCAACCGAATTAAAATACCATAACTCAAAAATAAAGCTCTATGGCCCATGACATGGCCTGGATATAAAGCCACTACTATTTGGCCTTGCCGAAACACATTGGTGGTGTTCTAAAATTGGGCTTCGCCTCATTCGTAGGAGGAATTGCAAAGCAAAAGGATCCAAGCTTCAGAATATCATGACGTGGTGAAATAATAGGAGTAATAGATATCCTCCCCTCATCACTTATACTGCAGCTCGCTCTCCCGCTTCCGTCTCCCCCCAATTCCCCCGACTCCCCATCTTCCTCACTCGTCCAGAAAACCCCCACTCGCCTTCTTCCTCACTCGTACAGAAAACGCCTACTCCTCTTCTTCCACTCGTACAGAAAACCCCAGCCCTCCTTCTTCCCCACTTGCACTGCCACTAGGCTCGTCTCTGGCTACTCTGCTCAAACCCGTGAGCTCGGCGCGACGCCCGCAAAGAAAATGGAGTCGGCTGGCCCCAGCGCCAAGAAGATGAGGCTCCCGCCAGCGGCGACGCCGGTTGTAGATCCTGCACCCGGCAGCGCGGGGACAAGCGGCGAGCCCCCCCCCCCCCACCCGGATCTAAGGAACCGGTAGAATCTCCGGTGGACCGCATCAGGGATCTCCCGGACGTCATCCTCGAGGAGATCATCTCGCTTCTCCCCACCAAGGATTGCTGCCGCACACAAGTCCTCTCAACTCGGTGGCGCCCGATAAGGCGCACCGCGCCCCTCAATCTCGACTGTCGTCAGATTTCTGTCCTTCCTGAATTTGATCTCCTCAGAGCCATCGTCTCCTCTCACCAGCAGGGCCCTGTTCAACGCCTTTGCATCCCAATACGCTACCTGCTGTCCATACCCTGCACAGTGGACGCTTGGCTGACATCCCCTGAATTCGGAAAACTCCAGCAGTTTGAGTTCTACCATTACCATGAAAATTTCATACCACGAACACACCAACAATTTGTGCCCACACCACCTTGTCCATCTCGCGGTTTTCCTCCTCTATTCACACCGCCACCTTCGCCTGGTGCCATCTACCACACGATCTGGTACAAATGCTTCGACTCCCACTGCTAAAAAAACTTTCGCTTGTGGTGGTTTATCTGTCCGAGGCCTCACTGCACAGCATCATCCAGTCTAGTTGCCCTACCCTGGAGCGCTTTCTGATTGCTTTGGGAATAGAAATCCCTATAAGTTGTCTCCAAATAAAGTCACCTCACCTTAAAAGCATTAGAATTTGTTTTGAAGGACAGCAGCTCATCATCGAAGATGCCCCTTCACTTCAAAGGTTGCTCCTTGATGATTGTTATAAACCTTCGCAAATAACTGTCGTCTCTGTGCCCAAACTGGAGACCTTGGGTGTAATTCGTGATCCGTTTAATGATCACAGGAAGTTGGTGTTTCGCTCCTCACATTTTCAGGTACCGTATATTATCATATACACATTTGTAATCATAAGCTGCATTTTTCATTTGTGCGCATAAGTTTTATATCATCTTGGAGTACACTTTGGGTACTAATATTATGTTATATGCTCAATGAAGAGTTCGTCCATGGATAGCCTATCAATGCTGCTGGATTCTGTCAAGATCTTATATATCGGATTGTTTAGTTTTGATCTGAACATAATTATTGGCTTGATGCGATGCTTTCGATCTCTGGAGAATTTATATATAGATATGGTGATTTCATGCACATTGAAAGCCCGTATATATTGTACTAGAATTAACCGTTCAGCTGTCTCTCTTTCGACATACTCTTTTTTCAGACCTTAACTGTTTTCAATCTTCATGTCTACTTAGGCACTGCTACCACACGGAGGAAAACGTATAACCAATCGGTGGTGTAATAAGCACCAAGATTTTCTCAGTTCTCATGAGATTCGTTTGAGGACAATAACGATGGATGGCTATGCATCCAACCAGGCAAACAGACGCTTTGTCACATTCTTCCAGTTGAATGCGAGGTTACTATTGTCCATGAGGCTTAAATTTTTCGTAAAGAGATTTCTCACGGACGGACATGTTGAACAGCAAAAAAGGAAGTTTCAGGTGGACAAATGGGCTTCTTAACGTGCTCGGCTTCTATTTACAACAACTTTTAGTCTTCCTCCAATATTTTTTTTTGCACGGGATGTTGATTTTATGGATCAGACCGATCCATTTGTTTGTGACTGCAAAAAAGAGTGGTTTGGTTAGATGTTTTGCCATGTTCAATCTGGGTCTTGTCTAAATTTGATGAACAATTAATCCTTGGGCTTTTTGTACTGTTTGTAAGCTTCACTTACATGTTGTTGCCCTCGTACTACCCTCCGCCTGCCACTACACTGCCGCACCTTCCACTGCTCCGGTTTGTTCCCATCCGAGGCCTCGCCGTCGTTCTCCGCCTTGGTTCGCTCGATGTGCCCGCCACCGTCTGGCGTTGTCAACATGGTCAACAACTGAGAGGAATCACGAGATGACTGTAGGTGGAGAGGCTGACAGTAGGGACCCACCAGGGTCATTGCATTATGCAAGCAGGTGCCTTGTTATTACTCCTACAAGCCCAAAAAATACTTCCTCCTAATTGTTTGACCACTACAGTAGGTCCCATGCCATTGTCAATGTAGTCAATAAACGAGAAAATTACACAACGAGCGGATAACACCAGGGACGCAGCAGCTCGCCCAGTTGTTTTTTAGTTTTAGAGACGGAGCTCAACCGCGCGATGTGCAGGGGCTGTGGCCCATCTAGCCCATGCTTACGCCTTTATTTAAGCACATGACTGAAGGAAATATGCCCTAGAGGCAATAATAAAGTTGTTATTTATATTTCCTTATATCATGATAAATGTTTATTATTCATGCTAGAATTGTATTCACCGGAAACTTAGTACATGTGTGAATACATAGACAAACAGAGTGTCCCTAGTATGCCTCTACTTGACTAGCTCGTTAATCAAAGATGGTTAAGTTTCCTAGCCATAGACATGTGTTGTCATTTGATGAATGGGATCACATCATTAGAGAATGATGTGATGGACAATACCCATCCATTAGCTTAGCACTATGATCGTTTAGTTTATTGCTATTGCTTTCTTCATAACTTATACATGTTCCTATGACTATGAGATTATGCAACTCCCGAACACCGGAGGAACACTTAGTGTGCTATCAAATGTCACAACATAACTGGGTGATTATAAAGATGCTCTACAGGTGTCTCCGATGGTGTTTGTTGAGTTGGCATAGATCGAGATTAGGATTTGTCACTCCGATTGTCGGAGAGGTATCTCTGGGCCCTCTCGGTAATGCACATCACTATAAGCCTTGCAAGCAATGTGACTAATGAGTTAGTTGCGGGATGATGCATTACGAAACGAGTAAAGAGACTTGCCGGTAACGAGATTGAACTAGGTATGATGATACCGACGATCGAATCTCGGGCGAGTAACATACCGATGACAAAGGGAACAACGTATGTTGTTATGTGGTTTCACCGATAAAGATCTTCATAGAATATGTAGGAACCAATATGAGCATCCAGGTTCCGATATTGGTTATTGACCGGAGATGAGTCTCGGTCATGTCTACCTAGTTCTCGAACTCGTAGGGTCCGCACGCTTAATGTTCGATGACGATATGTATTATGAGTTATGTGATTTGATGTACCGAAGGTTGTTCGGAGTCCCGGATGTGATCACGGACATGACGAGGAGTCTCGAAATAGTTGAGACATGAAGATTGATATACTAGAAGGTTATGTTTGGACACCAGAAAAGTTTTGGATAGGTTCGGGCATTTTCCGGAGTACCGGGGGGTTACCGGAACCCCCCGGGGGGTTAATGGACCTTCATGGGCTTTAGTGGAAGAGAGGAGGAGGTAGCCAAGTGGAGGGGCGTGCCCCCCCATGCCCAATCTGACTTGGGGAGGGGGGCCGGCCCCCCTTTCCTTCTCTCCCTCTTCCCTTTCCTTCCCATCCTAGTTGGACTAGGAAAGGGGGGAACCTACTCCTAGTAGGAGTAGGATTCCCCCCTTGGGGCGCGCCCTATGAGGCCGGCCGTCCCCCTCCTCCACTCCTTTATATACGGGGGAGGGGGCACCCCATAGACACACAAGTTGATTTCTTAGCCGTGTGCGGTGCACCCCTCCACAGATTTCCACCTCGGTCATATTGTCGTAGTGCTTAGGCGAAGCCCTGTGTCGATAACTTCATCATCACCATCACCACGCCGTCGTGCTGATGAAACTCTCCCTTGTCCTCAGGTGGATCTAGAGTTCGAGGGACATCACCGAGCTGAACGTGTGCAGATCGCAGAGGTGCCGTGCGTTCGGTACTTGGATCGGTTGGACCGCGAAGACGTTCGACTACATCAACCGCGTTACTAAACGCTTCTGCTTTCGGTCTACGAGGGTACTCGGACACACTCTCCCCGCTCGTTGCTATGCTTCTCCTACATAGATCTTGCGTGATCGTAGGATTTTTTTGAAATACTACGTTCCCCAACAGTGGCATCCGAGCCAGGTCTATGCGTAGATGTTATATGCATGAATAGAACACAAAGAGTTGTGGGCGATAATAGTCATACTGCTTACCAGCATGTCATACTTTGATTCAGCGGTATTGTTGGATGAAGCAGCCCAGACCGACATTACATGACCGCGTTCATGAGACCGGTTCTACCGCCGTGCTTCGCACACTGGTTGCTAGTGGGTGTCTGTTTCTCCAACTTTAGTTGAATCGAGTGTGATTATGCCCGGTCCTTGTTGAAGGTTAAAACAGCACACTTGACGAAAAATCGTCGTGGTTTTTGATGCGTAGGTAATAACGGTTCTTGCTAAGCCCGTCGCAGCCACGTAAAACTTGCAACAACAAAGTAGAGGACGTCTAACTTGTTTTTGCAGGGCTTGCTGTGATGTGATATGGTCAAGACATGATGATATATAAATTGTTGTATGAGATGATCATGTTTTGTAACAGTTATCGGCAACTGGCAGGAGCCATATGGTTGTCGCTTTATTGTATGAAATGCAATCGCCATGTAATTGCTTTACTTTATCACTAAGCGGTAGTGATAGTCGTAGAAGCAATAGTTGGCGAGACGACAACGATGCTTTGATGGAGATCAAGGTGCCAAGCCAGCGACGATGGTGATCATGATGGTGCTTTGGAGATGGAGATCAAAGGCACAAGATGATGATGGCCATATCATATCACTTATTTGATTGCATGTGATGTTTATCTTTTTTATGCATCTTATTTTGCTTAGTACGGCGGTAGCATTATAAGATGATCTCTCACTAAATTTCAAGGTACAAGTGTTCTCCCTGAGTATGCACCGTTGCGAAAGTTCGTCGTGCCGAGACACCACGTGATGATCGGGTGTGATAAGCTCTATGTTCACATACAACGGGTGCAAGCCAGTTTTGCACACGCAGAATACTCGGGTTAAACTTGACGAGCCTAGCATATGCAGATATGGCCTCAGAACACTGAGACCGAAAGGTCGAGCGTGAATCATATAGTAGATATGATCAACATAGTGTTGTTCACCATTGAAAACTACTCCATCTCACATGATGATCGGACATGGTTTAGTTGATATGGATCATGTGATCACTCAGATGATTAGAGGGATATCTATCTAAGTGGGAGTTCTTAAGTAATATGATTAATTGAACTTTAATTTATCATGAACTTAGTCCTAATAGTATTTGCATAACTATGTTGTAGATCAATAGCTCGTGATGTAGCTCCCCATTTATTTTTGATATGTTCCTAGAGAAAAATAAGTTGAAAGATGATAGTAGCAATGATGCGGACTTGGTCCATGATCACAGGATTATCCTCATTGCTGCACAGAAGAATTATGTCCTTGATGCACCGCTAGGTGACAGACCTATTGCAGGAGTATATGCAGACATTATGAACGTTTGGAAAGCTCGATATGATGACTACTTGATAGTTTAGTGCACCATGCTTTACGGCTTAGAACCGGGACTTCAGAAATGTTTTGACGCCACGGAGCATATAAGATGTTCCAAGAGCTGAAATTGGTATTTCAGACTCATGCCCGAGTCGAGAGGTATGAGACCTCTGACAAGTACTTTGCCTACAAGATGGAGGAGAATAGCTCAACCAGTGAGCATGTGCTCAGATTGTCTGAGTACTACAATCGCTTGAATCAAGTGGGAGTTAATCTTCCTGATAAAATAGTGATTGACAGAGTTCTCTAGTCACTATCACCAAGTTACTAGAACTTCATGATGAACTATAATATGCAAGGGATGACAAAAACGATTCCCGAGCTCTTCGTGATGCTGAAACCGACGAAGGTAGAAATCAAGAAAAGCATCAAATTTTGATGATTGACAAGACCACTAGTTTCAAGTAAAAGGGCAAGGGAAAGAAAGGGAACTTCAAGAAGAATGGCAAGCAAGTTGCCACTCCCATGAAAAAGCCCAAAGCTAGACCCAAGCCTGCGAAGGAAATGGTCACTGGAAGCGGAACTGCCCCAAATACTTCGTGGTTAAGAAGGATGGCAAAGTGAACAAAAGTATATACGATATACATGTTATTGATGTGTACTTTACTAGTGTTCATAGTAGCCCCTGGGTATTTGATACTGGTTCAGTTGCTATGATTAGTAACTTGAAACAGGAGTTACAAAATGAACAAAGACTAGTTGAGGGCAAGGTGACGATGTGTGTTGGAAGTGATTCCAAGGTTGATAAGATCACCATTGCACACTCCCTTTACCTTCGGGATGAGTGTTGAACCTAAAATAAATGTTATTTGGTGTTTGCGTTGAGCATATTATGATTGGATCATGTTTATTGCAATACGGTTATTCATTTAAGTCAAAGAATAATTGTTATTCTATTTACATGAATAAAACCTTCTGTGGTCATACACCCAAGGTGAATAGGTTTATTGAATCTTGATCGTAGTGATACACATATTCATAATATTGATGCCAAAAGATGCAAAGTTGATAATGATAGTGCAACATATTTGTGGCACTGCCGTTTAGGTCATATTGGTGTAAAGCGCATGAAGAAACTCCATGCTGATGGGCTTTTTGAATCACTTGATTATGAATCACCTGATGCTTGCGAACCATGCCTCATGGGCAAGATGACTAAGACTCTGTTCTCCGGAACAATGGAGCGAGCAACAGACTTGTTGCAAATAATACATACTGATGTATGCGGTCCGATGAGTGTTGAGGCTCGCGGCGGGTATCGTTATTTTCTGACCTTCACAGATGATTTGAGTATATATGGGTATATCTACTTAATGAAACACAAGTCTGAAACATTTGAGAAGTTCAAAGAATTTCAGACTGAAGTTGAAAATCATCGTAACAAGAAAATAAAGTTTCTACGATCTGATCGCAGAGACGAATATTTGAGTTACGAGTTTGGTCTTCATTTGAAAAATTGTGGAATAGTTTCGCAACTCACGCCACCTGGAACACCACAGCGTAATGGTGTGTCCAAACGTCATAACCGTACTTTGTTAGATATGGTGCGATCTATGATGTCTCTTACCGATTTACCACTATCATTTTGGGGTTATGCATTAGAGACAGCTGCATTCACGTTAAATAGGGCACCATCTAAATCCGTTGAGACGACACCATATGAACTGTGGTTTGGCAAGAAACCTAAGTTTTCGTTTCTGAAAAGTTTGGGGCGGTGATGCTTATGTGAAAAAGTTTCAACCTGATAAGCTCGAACCCAAACCGGAGAAATGTATCTTCATAGGATACCCAAAGGAAACTGTTGGGTACACCTTCTATCACATATCCGAAGTTAAGATATTCGTTGCTAAAATGGATACTTTGTAGAGAAGGAGTTTCTCTCAAAAGAAGTGAGTGGGAGGAAAGTAAAACTTGAAGAGGTAATTGTACCTTCTCCCGAATTGGAAAGTAGTTCATCACAGAAATCAGTTCCAATGATTCCTACACCAATTAGTGAGGAAGCTAATGATGATGATCATGAAACTTCAGATCAAGTTACTACCGAACCTCGTAGGTCAACCAGAATATTGTCCGCACCAGAGTGATATGGTAATCCTATTCTGGAAGTCATGTCACTAGACCATGACGAACTGTAACACCCCGGATGTAACTTTCCATATTTGTAACTCCAACTCTTGCCATTTTCGGCTATGTGTTATGATATTCCCTCCGTGGTTGGGTTTCGTTTTCGTTTTGCATTTTTGTTCATGTCATGCATCTCATATCATGTCATCATGTGCATCTCATTTGCATACGTGTTCGTCTCATGCATCCGAGCATTTTCCCCGTTGTCCGTTTTGCGATCCGACACTCCCACATGCACCAGCGCACCCCTCTTGTTTCTTTTCGTGAGCGGGTGTTGAACGTTCTTGGAATGGACCGAGTCTTGCCAAGTGGCCTGGGTATATCACCGGTAGACCACCTGTCAAGTTTCGTTCCATTTGGAGGTCGTTTGATGCTCCAACGGTTAACCGGGCAACCGCAAAGTCCTTTTGTGTGTTGCAGCAAAACCCCCCTCCTAACAGCCCAAAACCCATCTAAGTCACTTCCATGCTCTAGGTCGTTCGATCACAATCGTGTGGGCGAAAACCGCACTCCATTTGGAGTCTCCTAGCTCCCTCTACCTATAAAACACCTCCCCCCTCCGAAATTTTCGCAAATCCAAACCCTAGCAAATCGATCTCCACCGCCACCGGACGCTTCAGCCGCCGCCGCCCGCAGCCAACGGGAAGCCACCACGTGGCGCGCCGCCGTCCCCGTCGCCGAAGCCCGCCCGGGCCCGTGGCCGGCCCCCGCGGCCCGCGCCTCGCCCGCTGCCCCGCGCGCCGTGCTGGCGCCCCGCGCCGCCGCCCGCGCGGCCGCCTCGCCGCCGTTCGCCGCCGTTCCGCCGGCGCCGCCGCTCGTCCCCGCGGCCGCCTCGCCGTCCTCGCCGCGCCTCCCTCCGGCGAGCTCCGCGCCGCCGCCCGGACTCCTCCCTCTTCCCCGAGCTCCGCCGGCGACCTCTCCCTCCCTCCAAGCTGCTCCGACGACCGAAGTCCGGCGAGCCCGATCCAGATCCACTGCCCACGGTTGACTCCCCCCCCCCCCCCCGAAAATTCTCCAAGTCCCGTGGATTTTTACAATATATGCTCCTGTTCATTGCATCATAACTCTCTGCATACTGCTCCGTTTCGTGCGTGTAATATATCGAAATGTTCGTCTCTAGATGCTCTTCATTTTATTCCATTATGCCATGTTTATTTGAGTCCATATTAATGCCCAAATCTCTGATACAAGAGTGCTATATGCTGTTAACTGCTATTACTTATCAGAACTTCGTGAATTGTTATTTTTGTTGCAATTGATGTGTGCATATTATGAGTAGAGGCTCTACATGTGTTTTGATGTATGTCATGCCATCTATACAAAGGTGTATTCCATGTATTTTTTTGATCTCTTTAGTGACTAGCACAAGCATGCAAACTAGGCTTCGTGATGTTTCTGATTTCAGGGACTTAGTAATATTACCAAGTCTGTTTCTGCTGTTATTTTGTTGCTATACATCCATGTATCTACAGAGAGATCCATGCTCCTTTTGGTGATGTTCAGTAATGATGTTTTGTAGATATAGTTGTGCTCTATCGATCCATGCCCCTGTTTGCAATTATGGAGTGCCCTAGTATGTCGTAATTTTGCTCTACTTTTTCTATAAAATATTTCTGGCAGAAAGTTAACATGATATTCAATTTTGTCAAGACTGTTGTAGTTGATCCATACATGCTATGAACTTGCTCTTTCCATGGTTAGCTTCATAAACATGCCATCTTGCTGTAGGTATGCTTGTTTCGTCATGCATTGCTTTGTGCTGAGTGAATCAAGCACCAAGATGCCTTCATAATTCTGTTTCTGCCTTGCCCTGTTTTCTGCCAAGTCTGAAACCTGTTAACGAAACTTGCTATGTTTACATGGTTGCCATCATATCTTCTGGTCCTTTTTGGCTCATGGTCAGTAAGGTACTTTTGTTCTATGCATTTATTAGATACATGGCATGCCTTGTTTGCTATGTTAAGTTCTGGTAGCATGTGTTTTGCTTGCTCTGAACATTGCTACCTGATGCTGTTTATGCCATGTCCAGTAATTTCACCAAGTCTGGGAACCTGATATCTTTTGCACTTTTGCCATGCTTGTTTGAGCCTGTTATGTTGTGATCTAGCCGTAGCTCAGTGTTCATCTTTTGTCAAGCATCTCCTGTAGATCACTACCATATGCTTTGTTGCTATGTTGGGGTGATGTAGCATAGTTACTTGATGTATTCTATGTGCTATCGTGCTGTTAATCGCAGAATCGTGTCATTCTTGTTTTGCTTGCCATTTGCAAACCGTGCATCCGTTTCCGGTGATCTTTACATCGATTTCGACCGAAATCATCTCATCTTTCCAGTGGCATACTTGGTTTGCCAAGTTACTGCCTTGTTCACCCTTTTTCTTCCGGAGCACGCATACGCATCACATATCATATCTCGCATATCATGCATGTTTTGCATCATGTTTGTTGTGCATTTCCTGTGATTGATTGTGGTTCCATTGCTTGTGTTCTTGCTTTGGGTAGAGCCGGGATACGAGTTCGTGAACGAGGAACCTGTTGAGTACGCTTACGAGGATCAAGCTTTCGACAACTCTGAGAACCTTGCAGGTAAGATGACCGTACCCTCGAAATCACTTCTATCTTTGCTTTGCTAGTTGTTCGTTCTATTGCCATGCTGCGCTACCTACCACTTGCTATATCATGCCTCCCATATTGTCATGTTAATCCTCTAACCATCCTTTCCTGGCAAACCGTTGTTTGGCTAAGTTACCGCTTTTGCTCAGCCCTTCTTATAGCGTTGCTAGTTGCAGGTGAAGTTGAAGTTGGTTCCATGTTGGAACATGGATATTTTGGAATATCACAATATCTCTTATTTAATTAATGCATCTATATATTTGGTAAAGGGTGGAAGGCTCGGCCTTATGCCTAGTGTTTTGTTCCACTCTTGCCGCCCTAGTTTTCGTCATACCGGTATTATGTTCCTTAAGTTTGCGTTCCTTACGCGGTTGGGTGATTTATGGGACCCCCTTGACAATTCGCCTTGAATAAAACTCCTCCAGCAAGGCCCAACCTTGGTTTTACCATTTGCCACCTAAGCCTTTTTCCCTTGGGTTTTCGCGAGCCCGAGGGTCATCTTTATTTAACCCCCCCCCCCCCCCCCCGGGACAGTCCTCCTTCGAGTGTTGGTCCGAACCGAGCCGTCTGCGGGGCCACCTTGGGGAAACTCGAAGTCTTGTTTTACTCGTAGCCTGTCTCATCTGGTGTGCCCTGAGAACGAGATATGTGCAGCTCCTATCGGGATTTGTCGGCACAGTCGGGCGGTCTTGCTGGTCTTATTTTACCATTGTCGAAATGTCTTGTAAACCGGGATTCCGAGACTGATCGGGTCTTCCCGGGAGAAGGTTTATCCTTCGTTGACCGTGAGAGCTTATAATGGGCTAAGTTGGGACACCCCTGCAGGGTATTATCTTTCGAAAGCTGTGCCCGCGGTTATGAGGCAGATGGGAATTTGTTAATGTCCGGTTGTAGAGAACTTGTCACTTGACATAATTAAAATACATCAACCGTGTGTGTAGCCGTGATGGTCTCTTCTCGGCGGAGTCCGCGAAGTGAACACGGTTTGAGTTATGCATGAACGTAAGTAGTTTCAGGATCACTTCTTGATCACTTCTAGCTTCGCGACCGTTGCGTTGCTTCTCTTCTCGCTCTCATTTGCGTATGTTAGCCACCATATATGCTTAGTGCTTGCTGCAGCTCCACCTCATTACACCATCCTTTCCTTTAAGCTTAAATAGTCTTGATCTCGCGGGTGTGAGATTGCTGAGTCCTCGTGACTCACAGATTCTACCAAAACAGTTGCAGGTGCCGACGATGCCAGTGCAGGTGACGCAACCGAGCTCAAGTGGGAGTTCGATGAGGAACGTGGTCGTTACTATGTTTCTTTTCCTGATGATCAGTAGTGGAGCCCAATTGGGACGATCGGGGATCTAGCATTTGGGGTTATCTTATTTTCATTTGGATTTGACCGTAGTCGGTCTATGTGTGGATTTTGTATGATGTATGAATTATATTTATGTATTGTGTGAAGTGGCGATTGTAAGCCAACTCTCGTTATCCCATTCTTGTTCATTACATGGGATTGTGTGAAGATGACCCTTCTTGCGACAATACCTACTATGCAGTTATGCCTCCAAGTCGTGCCTCGACACGTGGGAGATATAGCCGCATCATGGGCGTTACAAGTTGGTAATCAGAGCCATCCCCGACTTAGGAGCCCCCTGCTTGATCGAATCGCTGGCGTTGTTGAGTCTAGAACAAAAATGTTTTGAGTCTTAGGATTATATATATCGGAGAGTAGGATTCTTTTTACTCCTCAGTCCCTTCGTCGCTCTGGTGAGGCCTCCTGACGTAGAAGTTTTGACTCTTCTCTCCTCAAATTTCAGTAAAAAAAATTTAGGATCACGCGGGTATCTTAGAATCGTTCCGATGGTATTGTGACGAGAACATTGTTCTTGGTGCCTCCTGACATTTAGGGGTTGTGGCAGTGTCCCGGGGAGTTGAGCTCCGAGGTGTTGTCGTCACAATTTTATCGTTGTAGTTCCGGAATACCTGAGTTTCGCCGACATCAAAAATCTCTTTTATGCAGTTGTTGGTGAGATCATCTCGACGCCACCCAGTACTGGGGCGGGAGTTCGGGAGTATTGCCATAACTCGTATAACGGATGCTTTTCGAAGGTTGAGGTACACGATTTCCGAAGGTTTCTTGGTTATGTGTTGACGGATGGATACAGCTGGATCTAGGGATTGCTAGTTTGGGTGATATATTTTGTGTCCCCTATATCCCCTACACCTGATTGCATAACCAGAAAGTTTCGGGAGTTTATAAGTGGGAATTCAAGTAGCTCTTAGGATATCTTTCTGACAGATGCATGATATGAGATTGGGGTTCGACGTCTAGTGGTCCGCCTTTCCACAGTTGGTTTTACAGTGCTCTCGTAGTGTCTTAAAGAGTCCTTGGCTATGCCGACTCGGGGATGCTTCGTATGTCATGTGCACTGCCTTGTACATGATGGTGCTGTACGACCGAGCCCGTGTGGGCCCCACAACAAAAACTTCGGACGAAATCTCTATCATATGTTTGTTCCGGCTTATTCTGCGAGCCAATCCTTTGTTTTGTTTTAAGTTGTGGTATTCGAATTGCTTCATTGTCAGGTGTTGATTCCCTACCTTTCCTAAGCGGTGTTCTCTTACTTCTATGTGAATACCAATCCTTCTTGATCATCGAGATTGTCATCCCAATTCTTTGCAACCGGCGTGCTTCTCTTCAAGTGCATCCAGTCATCCCAACATTCGCAAGATCAATTCGAAGTTTTCTCAACGGTATCCATTCCATCTGCCCAAGTTGCCTTTGTTTTCCTGCCCTCCCACCCTTTTTCTTCAAGGACTCAGATTTCTTAATCAAGTATCCATCTTATAGATGGGAAGTCTCTCCATTCTTTTCCGTCAATGTTCTTATCCGGTGATTTCCCATGAAGATACTAACGGAGCTTCAAGTTTATCATTCTTTGTTCTCTTATCTTCCTCGGTGGTGTCAATTCAAGCTTTCAGTGTTGATCATAATCCTTTCCTCGCTTCAATGCTTTCTCATACCGGTGCAGCTCTCAATCATTCACCTCTCACTATTTTCTTTGGTTCCGGAGTGTACAAGATATCTCAGAAGATTAACATTTCCATTCTCAATCCGTTCAGGCTATTTTGAGGTTGTTATCTCATTCAAGCCATTTAATTCAACCGGTGTAATCTCTCTTTCAAGCAATCTTTCCAACGGTGTATCTTTTGAGTGGGCCCTAACCCACAAATCTTTTCCCAGGAGCTTACCCGACTCTTCTAATTTTTCGGAGTTATTCTCAAATTCATTGCAAAGTTTGACGTAAGAATGAATTATCATCAGTCAAATGTCTTTCTCCAAGATCTTTCAAATTCTTTTCATGGTTGGTTCAATCTTTCTAATTGCTATTCCGGAGTGCCTCAATAATTCATGGTGGTGTTTCTCGTCATCATTCTCAACATTTGAAGACCGAAGAAGAGTTCCTCTTCAATCTAATCTGTTCTCTCAAAGATTTTATGGTTCTAACTTGTTGCCGTCCTCTCATAATTGTTTTGAGTGTGAGAATTCTTTTCACCCATCCGGAGCAATTCAGGAGTCTTTTCAGTTTGGTTCTCTGGAACTCATCATGTCAGAATTATTCATTCTCAGCTTTCAGCTCTCGTTCTCGAATTCTTCCAGTGCATCATTCAACTATTATCTAGTCAGCTCGGGATCTCTGCATTCACTTGTATCTAAATTCTCTCAAGTATCTTCATTCATTTTCTAATTCTTCCCGATGTTTCTTTATCTTTTCTTCGTTCATTTTCATTTCTTACGGTGGTTCGTTCAAGATTTATATTCCTTCGTTATCATATCAATTCATTTGTTGTTTCCAAATCCTACTGGTGGTTCCATCAAGACCTTCCCAAGTTTGCGCCATATCTATCTTAATCCTTTCTACGAGAATAAGTAGTATGACAAATCCATTGCTTGTCATCAATTAATTGGTGAAGGATGAGCATAATGTAATTCTTACTCTTGTTTCATCGAGTAAATTCAATTCCTTATTCTGGAGGTTCATCAAAATTCTTGATTTCATTTGTTCATTCTTTCTTTCCGGAGTTCCAAGTGTTCTCGGTTATATCATTTCAAAGCTTCATCTTATCACTGCAAGGCTTCATCTGGTGTTCTCAACTTCTCTTTCTTTCTATCATCCTTTTATTACCGGAGTTCTTCATGGAGTTTTTTTCATGGTGGTTCATCAAGGATTTAATTCATTCTCAAAGTGTTCTCAATATTCTTGTTGGAAGAGCTCAAATATTTTTCTTCCTGCATTCCAAAGTGCAATTCTTTCTCTCTTATCTTTTGAGGTGGTGTTATGTCATTCTTGATAATTTTCTTCATGTTTCATGATTCATAAGTTATCAAGAATGAGATATTTAAACCCATCGTTTCTTCATTGGAGTTATCTTGGGTTATATTTCACCTAAAGCCTTCCCTAAGGAATGTTGCTATTGTGGTGCTCATCAATGATCCAAGTTTTCTCCTATCCTCTCGGCGAGAGAAGTTTTCATCTCTTCGTTGATCTCAAGCAAGCTTTTGTTTTCGTTAGTGGCACAATTTCACCTCAAGTTTTGAGATATCTCCATAAGCCCACGAAGATCATATCCTTTCTTTGTTGATTTTTCAACAACTCCGTTCTTCTTTGTTCTTTTCATTGCATTCTTTCATTTCTACCGGAGGCATTGTGATATCGCTCTCTTCGACCCATCTTCTCGTTTTGTCAAGATCATCTTCTTTCCTTGCTTATCCATTTAACCGGAGTGCTGTCAAAATTATGTCATTCTTGTTCCTTGGCTATCTCGTTATATCGGTGTGGTTTCATATTCTTTTGGTTCGTTAAGCCCTTGTTTCATGTCTTTCAACCCACAAGGTTCTCATAATGTTCCTTGTTCTCCTTTTCTAACGGAGTGTTTGTAATCAAGTTCATCTCCGTTGTATTCTTTTCTAGAAGTTGTTTAACCTCTCAAGGTTCTTTGGTTTCACTCGTTTGTCAAAGAAGCAACTTTGTTTTACCTTTTCCTCTTCTGTTTCCCTCCGGTGCCATCCTAGATCTCCTGACGAGATCCTCTCGTAGTGGTGGAGTGTTGTAACACCCCGGATGTAACTTTCCATATTTGTAACTCCAACTCTTGCCATTTTCGGCTATGTGTTATGATATTCCCTCCGTGGTTGGGTTTAGTTTTCGTTTTGCATTTTTGTTCATGTCATGCATCTCATATCATGTCATCATGTGCATCTCATTTGCATACGTGTTCGTCTCATGCATCCGAGCATTTTCCCCGTTGTCCGTTTTGCGATCCGACACTCCCACATGCACCGGCGCACCCCTCTTTTTTCTTTTCATGAGCGGGTGTTGAACGTTCTCAGAATGGACCGAGTCTTGCCAAGTGGCCTGGGTATATCACCGGTAGACCACCTGTCAAGTTTCGTTCCATTTGGAGGCCGTTTGATGCTCCAACGGTTAACCGGGCAACCGCAAAGTCCTTTTGTTTGTTGCAGAAAAAACCCCTCCTAACAGCCCAAAACCCATCTAAGTCACTTCCATGCTCTAGGTCGTTCGATCACGATCGTGTGGGCGAAAACCACACTCCATTTGGAGTCTCCTAGCTCCCTCTACCTATAAAACACCTCCCCCTCCGAAATTTTCGCAGATCCAAACCCTAGCAAATCGCCCTCCGCCGCCACCGGACGTGTCCACCGCCGCCTGACGCTTCAGCCACCGCCGCCCGCAGCCAACGGGAAGCCGCCACGTGGCGCGCCGCCGTCCCCGCCGCCGAAGCCCGCCCGGGCCCGTGGCCGGCCCCGCGGCCCGCGCCTCGCCGCCGTTCCGCCGGCGCCGCCGCTCGTCCCCGCGGCCGCCTCGCCGTCCTCGCCGCGCCTCCCTCCGGCGAGCTCCGCGCCGCCGCCCGGACTCCTCCCTCTTCCCCGAGCTCCGTCGGTGACCTCTCCCTCCCTCCGAGCTGCTCCAGCGACCGAAGTCCAGCGAGCCCGATCCAGATCCACTGCCCACGGTTGACTTCCCCCCCCCCCCCGAAAATTCTCCAAGTCCCGTGGATTTTTACAATATATGCTCCTGTTCATCGCATCATAACTCTCTGCATGCTGCTCCGTTTCGTGCGTGTAATATATCGAAATGTTCACTTCTAGATTCTCTTCATTTTTTTCCATTATGCCATGTTCATTTGAGTCCATCTTGATGCCCAAATCTCTGGTGCAAGAGTGTTATATGCTGTTAACTGCTGTTACTTATCAGAACATGGTGATTTGTTATTTCTGTTGCAATTGATGTGTGCATCTTATGAGTAGGGGCTCTACATGTGTTTTGATATATGCCATGCCATATTTATAGAGGTGTATTCCATGTATTTTTTTATCTCTGTAGTGACTAGCACAAGCATGCAAACTAGGCTTCGTGATGTTTCTGATTTCAGGGACTTAGTAATTTTAGTAAGTCTATTTCTGCTGTTATTTGGTTGCTATGTATCCATGTGTCTACAGAGATCCATGCTCCTTTTGGTGATGTTCAGTAAGGATGTTTTGTAGATATAGTTGTGCTCTATCCATCCATGCCCCTGTTTGCAATTATGGAGTGCCCTAGCATGTCTTACTCTTGCTATAAAATATTTCTGGAAGAAAGTTAACATGATATTCAATTTTGTCATGCCTGTTGTAGTTGATCCATACATGCTATGAACTTGCTCTTGCCATGGTTAGCTTCATAAACATGCCATCTTGCTGTAGGTATGCTTGTTTTGTCATGCATTGCTTTGTGGTGAGTGAATCAAGCTCACCAAGATGCCTTCATAATTCTGTTTCTGCCATGCCCTGTTTTCTGCTAAGTCTGAAACCTGTTAACGAAACTTGCTATGTTTACATGGTTTCCATCCTATCTTCCGATCCTTTTTGGCTCATGGTCAGTAAGGGACTTTTTTTTATGCATTTAGTAGATTCATTCCATGCCTTGTTTGCTATGTTAAGTTCCGGTAGCATGTGTTTTGCTTGCTCTGAACATTGCTACCTGATGCTGTTTATGCCATGTCCAGTAATTTCACCAAGTCTGGGAACCTGATATCTTTTGCACTTTTGCCATGCTTGTTTGAGCCTGTTATGTTGTGATCTAGCCGTAGCTCAGTGTTCATATTTTGTCAATCATCTCCTGTAGATCACTTTCATATGCTTTGTTACTATGTTGGGGTGATGTAGCATAGTTACTTGATGTATTCTAAGTGCTATCGTGCTGTTAATCGCAGAATCATGTCATTCTTGTTTTGCTTGCCATTTGCAAACCGTGCTTCCGTTTCCGGTGATCTTTACATCGATTTCGACCGAAATCATCTCATCTTTCCAGTGGCATACTTGGTTTGCCAAGTTACTGCCTTGTTCACCCTTTTTCTTCCGGAGCACGCATACGCATCACATATCATATCTCGCATATCATGCATGTTTTGCATCATGTTTGTTGTGCATTTCCTGTGATTGATTGTGGTTCCATTGCTTGTGTTCTTGCTTTGGGTAGAGCCGGGATACGAGTTCGTGAACGAGGAACCTGTTGAGTACGCTTACGAGGATCAAGCTTTCGACAACTCTGAGAACCTTGCAGGTAAGATGACCGTACCCTCGAAATCACTTCTATCTTTGCTTTGCTAGTTGTTCGTTCTATTGCCATGCTGCGCTACCTACCACTTGCTATATCATGCCTCCCATATTGTCATGTTAATCCTCTAACCATCCTTTCCTGGCAAACCGTTGTTTGGCTAAGTTACCGCTTTTGCTCAGCCCTTCTTATAGCGTTGCTAGTTGCAGGTGAAGTTGAAGTTGGTTCCATGTTGGAACATGGATATTTTGGAATATCACAATATCTCTTATTTAATTAATGCATCTATATATTTGGTAAAGGGTGGAAGGCTCGGCCTTATGCCTAGTGTTTTGTTCCACTCTTGCCGCCCTAGTTTTCGTCATACCGGTATTATGTTCCTTAAGTTTGCGTTCCTTACGCGGTTGGGTGATTTATGGGACCCCCTTGACAATTCGCCTTGAATAAAACTCCTCCAGCAAGGCCCAACCTTGGTTTTACCATTTGCCACCTAAGCCTTTTTCCCTTGGGTTTTCGCGAGCCCGAGGGTCATCTTTATTTAACCCCCCCCCCCCCCCCCCGGGACAGTCCTCCTTCGAGTGTTGGTCCGAACCGAGCCGTCTGCGGGGCCACCTTGGGGAAACTCGAAGTCTTGTTTTACTCGTAGCCTGTCTCATCTGGTGTGCCCTGAGAACGAGATATGTGCAGCTCCTATCGGGATTTGTCGGCACAGTCGGGCGGTCTTGCTGGTCTTATTTTACCATTGTCGAAATGTCTTGTAAACCGGGATTCCGAGACTGATCGGGTCTTCCCGGGAGAAGGTTTATCCTTCGTTGACCGTGAGAGCTTATAATGGGCTAAGTTGGGACACCCCTGCAGGGTATTATCTTTCGAAAGCTGTGCCCGCGGTTATGAGGCAGATGGGAATTTGTTAATGTCCGGTTGTAGAGAACTTGTCACTTGACATAATTAAAATACATCAACCGTGTGTGTAGCCGTGATGGTCTCTTCTCGGCGGAGTCCGCGAAGTGAACACGGTTTGAGTTATGCATGAACGTAAGTAGTTTCAGGATCACTTCTTGATCACTTCTAGCTTCGCGACCGTTGCGTTGCTTCTCTTCTCGCTCTCATTTGCGTATGTTAGCCACCATATATGCTTAGTGCTTGCTGCAGCTCCACCTCATTACACCATCCTTTCCTTTAAGCTTAAATAGTCTTGATCTCGCGGGTGTGAGATTGCTGAGTCCTCGTGACTCACAGATTCTACCAAAACAGTTGCAGGTGCCGACGATGCCAGTGCAGGTGATGCAACCGAGCTCAAGTGGGAGTTCGATGAGGAACGTGGTCGTTACTATGTTTCTTTTCCTGATGATCAGTAGTGGAGCCCAATTGGGACGATCGGGGATCTAGCATTTGGGGTTATCTTATTTTCATTTGGATTTGACCGTAGTCGGTCTATGTGTGGATTTTGTATGATGTATGAATTATATTTATGTATTGTGTGAAGTGGCGATTGTAAGCCAACTCTCGTTATCCCATTCTTGTTCATTACATGGGATTGTGTGAAGATGACCCTTCTTGCGACAATACCTACTATGCAGTTATGCCTCCAAGTCGTGCCTCGACACGTGGGAGATATAGCCGCATCATGGGCGTTACAAGTTGGTAATCAGAGCCATCCCCGACTTAGGAGCCCCCTGCTTGATCGAATCGCTGGCGTTGTTGAGTCTAGAACAAAAATGTTTTGAGTCTTAGGATTATATATATCGGAGAGTAGGATTCTTTTTACTCCTCAGTCCCTTCGTCGCTCTGGTGAGGCCTCCTGACGTAGAAGTTTTGACTCTTCTCTCCTCAAATTTCAGTAAAAAAAATTTAGGATCACGCGGGTATCTTAGAATCGTTCCGATGGTATTGTGACGAGAACATTGTTCTTGGTGCCTCCTGACATTTAGGGGTTGTGGCAGTGTCCCGGGGAGTTGAGCTCCGAGGTGTTGTCGTCACAATTTTATCGTTGTAGTTCCAGAATACCTGAGTTTCGCCGACATCAAAAATCTCTTTTATGCAGTTGTTGGTGAGATCATCTCGACGCCACCCAGTACTGGGGCGGGAGTTCGGGAGTATTGCCATAACTCGTATAACGGATGCTTTTCGAAGGTTGAGGTACACGATTTCCGAAGGTTTCTTGGTTATGTGTTGACGGATGGATACAGCTGGATCTAGGGATTGCTAGTTTGGGTGATATATTTTGTGTCCCCTATATCCCCTACACCTGATTGCATAACCAGAAAGTTTCGGGAGTTTATAAGTGGGAATTCAAGTAGCTCTTAGGATATCTTTCTGACAGATGCATGATATGAGATTGGGGTTCGACGTCTAGTGGTCCGCCTTTCCACAGTTGGTTTTACAGTGCTCTCGTAGTGTCTTAAAGAGTCCTTGGCTATGCCGACTCGGGGATGCTTCGTATGTCATGTGCACTGCCTTGTACATGATGGTGCTGTACGACCGAGCCCGTGTGGGCCCCACAACAAAAACTTCGGACGAAATCTCTATCATATGTTTGTTCCGGCTTATTCTGCGAGCCAATCCTTTGTTTTGTTTTAAGTTGTGGTATTCGAATTGCTTCATTGTCAGGTGTTGATTCCCTACCTTTCCTAAGCGGTGTTCTCTTACTTCTATGTGAATACCAATCCTTCTTGATCATCGAGATTGTCATCCCAATTCTTTGCAACCGGCGTGCTTCTCTTCAAGTGCATCCAGTCATCCCAACATTCGCAAGATCAATTCGAAGTTTTCTCAACGGTATCCATTCCATCTGCCCAAGTTGCCTTTGTTTTCCTGCCCTCCCACCCTTTTTCTTCAAGGACTCAGATTTCTTAATCAAGTATCCATCTTATAGATGGGAAGTCTCTCCATTCTTTTCCGTCAATGTTCTTATCCGGTGATTTCCCATGAAGATACTAACGGAGCTTCAAGTTTATCATTCTTTGTTCTCTTATCTTCCTCGGTGGTGTCAATTCAAGCTTTCAGTGTTGATCATAATCCTTTCCTCGCTTCAATGCTTTCTCATACCGGTGCAGCTCTCAATCATTCACCTCTCACTATTTTCTTTGGTTCCGGAGTGTACAAGATATCTCAGAAGATTAACATTTCCATTCTCAATCCGTTCAGGCTATTTTGAGGTTGTTATCTCATTCAAGCCATTTAATTCAACCGGTGTAATCTCTCTTTCAAGCAATCTTTCCAACGGTGTATCTTTTGAGTGGGCCCTAACCCACAAATCTTTTCCCAGGAGCTTACCCGACTCTTCTAATTTTTCGGAGTTATTCTCAAATTCATTGCAAAGTTTGACGTAAGAATGAATTATCATCAGTCAAATGTCTTTCTCCAAGATCTTTCAAATTCTTTTCATGGTTGGTTCAATCTTTCTAATTGCTATTCCGGAGTGCCTCAATAATTCATGGTGGTGTTTCTCGTCATCATTCTCAACATTTGAAGACCGAAGAAGAGTTCCTCTTCAATCTAATCTGTTCTCTCAAAGATTTTATGGTTCTAACTTGTTGCCGTCCTCTCATAATTGTTTTGAGTGTGAGAATTCTTTTCACCCATCCGGAGCAATTCAGGAGTCTTTTCAGTTTGGTTCTCTGGAACTCATCATGTCAGAATTATTCATTCTCAGCTTTCAGCTCTCGTTCTCGAATTCTTCCAGTGCATCATTCAACTATTATCTAGTCAGCTCGGGATCTCTGCATTCACTTGTATCTAAATTCTCTCAAGTATCTTCGTTCATTTTCTAATTCTTCCCGATGTTTCTTTATCTTTTCTTCGTTCATTTTCATTTCTTACGGTGGTTCGTTCAAGATTTATATTCCTTCGTTATCATATCAATTCATTTGTTGTTTCCAAATCCTACTGGTGGTTCCATCAAGACCTTCCCAAGTTTGCGCCATATCTATCTTAATCCTTTCTACGAGAATAAGTAGTATGACAAATCCATTGCTTGTCATCAATTAATTGGTGAAGGATGAGCATAATGTAATTCTTACTCTTGTTTCATCGAGTAAATTCAATTCCTTATTCCGGAGGTTCATCAAAATTCTTGATTTCATTTGTTCATTCTTTCTTTCCGGAGTTCCAAGTGTTCTCGGTTATATCATTTCAAAGCTTCATCTTATCACTGCAAGGCTTCATCTGGTGTTCTCAACTTCTCTTTCTTTCTATCATCCTTTTATTACCGGAGTTCTTCATGGAGTTTTTTTCATGGTGGTTCATCAAGGATTTAATTCATTCTCAAAGTGTTCTCAATATTCTTGTTGGAAGAGCTCAAATATTTTTCTTCCTGCATTCCAAAGTGCAATTCTTTCTCTCTTATCTTTTGAGGTGGTGTTATGTCATTCTTGATAATTTTCTTCATGTTTCATGATTCATAAGTTATCAAGAATGAGATATTTAAACCCATCGTTTCTTCATTGGAGTTATCTTGGGTTATATTTCACCTAAAGCCTTCCCTAAGGAATGTTGCTATTGTGGTGCTCATCAATGATCCAAGTTTTCTCCTATCCTCTCGGCGAGAGAAGTTTTCATCTCTTCGTTGATCTCAAGCAAGCTTTTGTTTTCGTTAGTGGCACAATTTCACCTCAAGTTTTGAGATATCTCCATAAGCCCACGAAGATCATATCCTTTCTTTGTTGATTTTTCAACAACTCCGTTCTTCTTTGTTCTTTTCATTGCATTCTTTCATTTCTACCGGAGGCATTGTGATATCGCTCTCTTCGACCCATCTTCTCGTTTTGTCAAGATCATCTTCTTTCCTTGCTTATCCATTTAACCGGAGTGCTGTCAAAATTATGTCATTCTTGTTCCTTGGCTATCTCGTTATATCGGTGTGGTTTCATATTCTTTTGGTTCGTTAAGCCCTTGTTTCATGTCTTTCAACCCACAAGGTTCTCATAATGTTCCTTGTTCTCCTTTTCTAACGGAGTGTTTGTAATCAAGTTCATCTCCGTTGTATTCTTTTCTAGAAGTTGTTTAACCTCTCAAGGTTCTTTGGTTTCACTCGTTTGTCAAAGAAGCAACTTTGTTTTACCTTTTCCTCTTCTGTTTCCCTCCGGTGCCATCCTAGATCTCGGGACGAGATCCTCTCGTAGTGGTGGAGTGTTGTAACACCCCGGATGTAACTTTCCATATTTGTAACTCCAACTCTTGCCATTTTCGGCTATGTGTTATGATATTCCCTCCGTGGTTGGGTTTAGTTTTCGTTTTGCATTTTTGTTCATGTCATGCATCTCATATCATGTCATCATGTGCATCTCATTTGCATACGTGTTCGTCTCATGCATCCGAGCATTTTCCCCGTTGTCCGTTTTGCGATCCGACACTCCCACATGCACCGGCGCACCCCTCTTTTTTCTTTTCATGAGCGGGTGTTGAACGTTCTCAGAATGGACCGAGTCTTGCCAAGTGGCCTGGGTATATCACCGGTAGACCACCTGTCAAGTTTCGTTCCATTTGGAGGCCGTTTGATGCTCCAACGGTTAACCGGGCAACCGCAAAGTCCTTTTGTTTGTTGCAGAAAAAACCCCTCCTAACAGCCCAAAACCCATCTAAGTCACTTCCATGCTCTAGGTCGTTCGATCACGATCGTGTGGGCGAAAACCACACTCCATTTGGAGTCTCCTAGCTCCCTCTACCTATAAAACACCTCCCCCTCCGAAATTTTCGCAGATCCAAACCCTAGCAAATCGCCCTCCGCCGCCACCGGACGTGTCCACCGCCGCCTGACGCTTCAGCCACCGCCGCCCGCAGCCAACGGGAAGCCGCCACGTGGCGCGCCGCCGTCCCCGCCGCCGAAGCCCGCCCGGGCCCGTGGCCGGCCCCGCGGCCCGCGCCTCGCCGCCGTTCCGCCGGCGCCGCCGCTCGTCCCCGCGGCCGCCTCGCCGTCCTCGCCGCGCCTCCCTCCGGCGAGCTCCGCGCCGCCGCCCGGACTCCTCCCTCTTCCCCGAGCTCCGTCGGTGACCTCTCCCTCCCTCCGAGCTGCTCCAGCGACCGAAGTCCAGCGAGCCCGATCCAGATCCACTGCCCACGGTTGACTTCCCCCCCCCCCCGAAAATTCTCCAAGTCCCGTGGATTTTTACAATATATGCTCCTGTTCATCGCATCATAACTCTCTGCATGCTGCTCCGTTTCGTGCGTGTAATATATCGAAATGTTCACTTCTAGATTCTCTTCATTTTTTTCCATTATGCCATGTTCATTTGAGTCCATCTTGATGCCCAAATCTCTGGTGCAAGAGTGTTATATGCTGTTAACTGCTGTTACTTATCAGAACATGGTGATTTGTTATTTCTGTTGCAATTGATGTGTGCATCTTATGAGTAGGGGCTCTACATGTGTTTTGATATATGCCATGCCATATTTATAGAGGTGTATTCCATGTATTTTTTTATCTCTGTAGTGACTAGCACAAGCATGCAAACTAGGCTTCGTGATGTTTCTGATTTCAGGGACTTAGTAATTTTAGTAAGTCTATTTCTGCTGTTATTTGGTTGCTATGTATCCATGTGTCTACAGAGATCCATGCTCCTTTTGGTGATGTTCAGTAAGGATGTTTTGTAGATATAGTTGTGCTCTATCCATCCATGCCCCTGTTTGCAATTATGGAGTGCCCTAGCATGTCTTACTCTTGCTATAAAATATTTCTGGAAGAAAGTTAACATGATATTCAATTTTGTCATGCCTGTTGTAGTTGATCCATACATGCTATGAACTTGCTCTTGCCATGGTTAGCTTCATAAACATGCCATCTTGCTGTAGGTATGCTTGTTTTGTCATGCATTGCTTTGTGGTGAGTGAATCAAGCTCACCAAGATGCCTTCATAATTCTGTTTCTGCCATGCCCTGTTTTCTGCTAAGTCTGAAACCTGTTAACGAAACTTGCTATGTTTACATGGTTTCCATCCTATCTTCCGATCCTTTTTGGCTCATGGTCAGTAAGGGACTTTTTTTTATGCATTTAGTAGATTCATTCCATGCCTTGTTTGCTATGTTAAGTTCCGGTAGCATGTGTTTTGCTTGCTCTGAACATTGCTACCTGATGCTGTTTATGCCATGTCCAGTAATTTCACCAAGTCTGGGAACCTGATATCTTTTGCACTTTTGCCATGCTTGTTTGAGCCTGTTATGTTGTGATCTAGCCGTAGCTCAGTGTTCATATTTTGTCAATCATCTCCTGTAGATCACTTTCATATGCTTTGTTACTATGTTGGGGTGATGTAGCATAGTTACTTGATGTATTCTAAGTGCTATCGTGCTGTTAATCGCAGAATCATGTCATTCTTGTTTTGCTTGCCATTTGCAAACCGTGCTTCCGTTTCCGGTGATCTTTACATCGATTTCGACCGAAATCATCTCATCTTTCCAGTGGCATACTTGGTTTGCCAAGTTACTGCCTTGTTCACCCTTTTTCTTCCGGAGCACGCATACGCATCACATATCATATCTCGCATATCATGCATGTTTTGCATCATGTTTGTTGTGCATTTCCTGTGATTGATTGTGGTTCCATTGCTTGTGTTCTTGCTTTGGGTAGAGCCGGGATACGAGTTCGTGAACGAGGAACCTGTTGAGTACGCTTACGAGGATCAAGCTTTCGACAACTCTGAGAACCTTGCAGGTAAGATGACCGTACCCTCGAAATCACTTCTATCTTTGCTTTGCTAGTTGTTCGTTCTATTGCCATGCTGCGCTACCTACCACTTGCTATATCATGCCTCCCATATTGTCATGTTAATCCTCTAACCATCCTTTCCTGGCAAACCGTTGTTTGGCTAAGTTACCGCTTTTGCTCAGCCCTTCTTATAGCGTTGCTAGTTGCAGGTGAAGTTGAAGTTGGTTCCATGTTGGAACATGGATATTTTGGAATATCACAATATCTCTTATTTAATTAATGCATCTATATATTTGGTAAAGGGTGGAAGGCTCGGCCTTATGCCTAGTGTTTTGTTCCACTCTTGCCGCCCTAGTTTTCGTCATACCGGTATTATGTTCCTTAAGTTTGCGTTCCTTACGCGGTTGGGTGATTTATGGGACCCCCTTGACAATTCGCCTTGAATAAAACTCCTCCAGCAAGGCCCAACCTTGGTTTTACCATTTGCCACCTAAGCCTTTTTCCCTTGGGTTTTCGCGAGCCCGAGGGTCATCTTTATTTAACCCCCCCCCCCCCGGGACAGTCCTCCTTCGAGTGTTGGTCCGAACCGAGCCGTCTGCGGGGCCACCTTGGGGAAACTCGAAGTCTTGTTTTACTCGTAGCCTGTCTCATCTGGTGTGCCCTGAGAACGAGATATGTGCAGCTCCTATCGGGATTTGTCGGCACAGTCGGGCGGTCTTGCTGGTCTTATTTTACCATTGTCGAAATGTCTTGTAAACCGGGATTCCGAGACTGATCGGGTCTTCCCGGGAGAAGGTTTATCCTTCGTTGACCGTGAGAGCTTATAATGGGCTAAGTTGGGACACCCCTGCAGGGTATTATCTTTCGAAAGCTGTGCCCGCGGTTATGAGGCAGATGGGAATTTGTTAATGTCCGGTTGTAGAGAACTTGTCACTTGACATAATTAAAATACATCAACCGTGTGTGTAGCCGTGATGGTCTCTTCTCGGCGGAGTCCGCGAAGTGAACACGGTTTGAGTTATGCATGAACGTAAGTAGTTTCAGGATCACTTCTTGATCACTTCTAGCTTCGCGACCGTTGCGTTGCTTCTCTTCTCGCTCTCATTTGCGTATGTTAGCCACCATATATGCTTAGTGCTTGCTGCAGCTCCACCTCATTACACCATCCTTTCCTTTAAGCTTAAATAGTCTTGATCTCGCGGGTGTGAGATTGCTGAGTCCTCGTGACTCACAGATTCTACCAAAACAGTTGCAGGTGCCGACGATGCCAGTGCAGGTGACGCAACCGAGCTCAAGTGGGAGTTCGATGAGGAACGTGGTCGTTACTATGTTTCTTTTCCTGATGATCAGTAGTGGAGCCCAATTGGGACGATCGGGGATCTAGCATTTGGGGTTATCTTATTTTCATTTGGATTTGACCGTAGTCGGTCTATGTGTGGATTTTGTATGATGTATGAATTATATTTATGTATTGTGTGAAGTGGCGATTGTAAGCCAACTCTCGTTATCCCATTCTTGTTCATTACATGGGATTGTGTGAAGATGACCCTTCTTGCGACAATACCTACTATGCAGTTATGCCTCCAAGTCGTGCCTCGACACGTGGGAGATATAGCCGCATCATGGGCGTTACAAGTTGGTAATCAGAGCCATCCCCGACTTAGGAGCCCCCTGCTTGATCGAATCGCTGGCGTTGTTGAGTCTAGAACAAAAATGTTTTGAGTCTTAGGATTATATATATCGGAGAGTAGGATTCTTTTTACTCCTCAGTCCCTTCGTCGCTCTGGTGAGGCCTCCTGACGTAGAAGTTTTGACTCTTCTCTCCTCAAATTTCAGTAAAAAAAATTTAGGATCACGCGGGTATCTTAGAATCGTTCCGATGGTATTGTGACGAGAACATTGTTCTTGGTGCCTCCTGACATTTAGGGGTTGTGGCAGTGTCCCGGGGAGTTGAGCTCCGAGGTGTTGTCGTCACAATTTTATCGTTGTAGTTCCGGAATACCTGAGTTTCGCCGACATCAAAAATCTCTTTTATGCAGTTGTTGGTGAGATCATCTCGACGCCACCCAGTACTGGGGCGGGAGTTCGGGAGTATTGCCATAACTCGTATAACGGATGCTTTTCGAAGGTTGAGGTACACGATTTCCGAAGGTTTCTTGGTTATGTGTTGACGGATGGATACAGCTGGATCTAGGGATTGCTAGTTTGGGTGATATATTTTGTGTCCCCTATATCCCCTACACCTGATTGCATAACCAGAAAGTTTCGGGAGTTTATAAGTGGGAATTCAAGTAGCTCTTAGGATATCTTTCTGACAGATGCATGATATGAGATTGGGGTTCGACGTCTAGTGGTCCGCCTTTCCACAGTTGGTTTTACAGTGCTCTCGTAGTGTCTTAAAGAGTCCTTGGCTATGCCGACTCGGGGATGCTTCGTATGTCATGTGCACTGCCTTGTACATGATGGTGCTGTACGACCGAGCCCGTGTGGGCCCCACAACAAAAACTTCGGACGAAATCTCTATCATATGTTTGTTCCGGCTTATTCTGCGAGCCAATCCTTTGTTTTGTTTTAAGTTGTGGTATTCGAATTGCTTCATTGTCAGGTGTTGATTCCCTACCTTTCCTAAGCGGTGTTCTCTTACTTCTATGTGAATACCAATCCTTCTTGATCATCGAGATTGTCATCCCAATTCTTTGCAACCGGCGTGCTTCTCTTCAAGTGCATCCAGTCATCCCAACATTCGCAAGATCAATTCGAAGTTTTCTCAACGGTATCCATTCCATCTGCCCAAGTTGCCTTTGTTTTCCTGCCCTCCCACCCTTTTTCTTCAAGGACTCAGATTTCTTAATCAAGTATCCATCTTATAGATGGGAAGTCTCTCCATTCTTTTCCGTCAATGTTCTTATCCGGTGATTTCCCATGAAGATACTAACGGAGCTTCAAGTTTATCATTCTTTGTTCTCTTATCTTCCTCGGTGGTGTCAATTCAAGCTTTCAGTGTTGATCATAATCCTTTCCTCGCTTCAATGCTTTCTCATACCGGTGCAGCTCTCAATCATTCACCTCTCACTATTTTCTTTGGTTCCGGAGTGTACAAGATATCTCAGAAGATTAACATTTCCATTCTCAATCCGTTCAGGCTATTTTGAGGTTGTTATCTCATTCAAGCCATTTAATTCAACCGGTGTAATCTCTCTTTCAAGCAATCTTTCCAACGGTGTATCTTTTGAGTGGGCCCTAACCCACAAATCTTTTCCCAGGAGCTTACCCGACTCTTCTAATTTTTCGGAGTTATTCTCAAATTCATTGCAAAGTTTGACGTAAGAATGAATTATCATCAGTCAAATGTCTTTCTCCAAGATCTTTCAAATTCTTTTCATGGTTGGTTCAATCTTTCTAATTGCTATTCCGGAGTGCCTCAATAATTCATGGTGGTGTTTCTCGTCATCATTCTCAACATTTGAAGACCGAAGAAGAGTTCCTCTTCAATCTAATCTGTTCTCTCAAAGATTTTATGGTTCTAACTTGTTGCCGTCCTCTCATAATTGTTTTGAGTGTGAGAATTCTTTTCACCCATCCGGAGCAATTCAGGAGTCTTTTCAGTTTGGTTCTCTGGAACTCATCATGTCAGAATTATTCATTCTCAGCTTTCAGCTCTCGTTCTCGAATTCTTCCAGTGCATCATTCAACTATTATCTAGTCAGCTCGGGATCTCTGCATTCACTTGTATCTAAATTCTCTCAAGTATCTTCGTTCATTTTCTAATTCTTCCCGATGTTTCTTTATCTTTTCTTCGTTCATTTTCATTTCTTACGGTGGTTCGTTCAAGATTTATATTCCTTCGTTATCATATCAATTCATTTGTTGTTTCCAAATCCTACTGGTGGTTCCATCAAGACCTTCCCAAGTTTGCGCCATATCTATCTTAATCCTTTCTACGAGAATAAGTAGTATGACAAATCCATTGCTTGTCATCAATTAATTGGTGAAGGATGAGCATAATGTAATTCTTACTCTTGTTTCATCGAGTAAATTCAATTCCTTATTCCGGAGGTTCATCAAAATTCTTGATTTCATTTGTTCATTCTTTCTTTCCGGAGTTCCAAGTGTTCTCGGTTATATCATTTCAAAGCTTCATCTTATCACTGCAAGGCTTCATCTGGTGTTCTCAACTTCTCTTTCTTTCTATCATCCTTTTATTACCGGAGTTCTTCATGGAGTTTTTTTCATGGTGGTTCATCAAGGATTTAATTCATTCTCAAAGTGTTCTCAATATTCTTGTTGGAAGAGCTCAAATATTTTTCTTCCTGCATTCCAAAGTGCAATTCTTTCTCTCTTATCTTTTGAGGTGGTGTTATGTCATTCTTGATAATTTTCTTCATGTTTCATGATTCATAAGTTATCAAGAATGAGATATTTAAACCCATCGTTTCTTCATTGGAGTTATCTTGGGTTATATTTCACCTAAAGCCTTCCCTAAGGAATGTTGCTATTGTGGTGCTCATCAATGATCCAAGTTTTCTCCTATCCTCTCGGCGAGAGAAGTTTTCATCTCTTCGTTGATCTCAAGCAAGCTTTTGTTTTCGTTAGTGGCACAATTTCACCTCAAGTTTTGAGATATCTCCATAAGCCCACGAAGATCATATCCTTTCTTTGTTGATTTTTCAACAACTCCGTTCTTCTTTGTTCTTTTCATTGCATTCTTTCATTTCTACCGGAGGCATTGTGATATCGCTCTCTTCGACCCATCTTCTCGTTTTGTCAAGATCATCTTCTTTCCTTGCTTATCCATTTAACCGGAGTGCTGTCAAAATTATGTCATTCTTGTTCCTTGGCTATCTCGTTATATCGGTGTGGTTTCATATTCTTTTGGTTCGTTAAGCCCTTGTTTCATGTCTTTCAACCCACAAGGTTCTCATAATGTTCCTTGTTCTCCTTTTCTAACGGAGTGTTTGTAATCAAGTTCATCTCCGTTGTATTCTTTTCTAGAAGTTGTTTAACCTCTCAAGGTTCTTTGGTTTCACTCGTTTGTCAAAGAAGCAACTTTGTTTTACCTTTTCCTCTTCTGTTTCCCTCCGGTGCCATCCTAGATCTCGGGACGAGATCCTCTCGTAGTGGTGGAGTGTTGTAACACCCCGGATGTAACTTTCCATATTTGTAACTCCAACTCTTGCCATTTTCGGCTATGTGTTATGATATTCCCTCCGTGGTTGGGTTTAGTTTTCGTTTTGCATTTTTGTTCATGTCATGCATCTCATATCATGTCATCATGTGCATCTCATTTGCATACGTGTTCGTCTCATGCATCCGAGCATTTTCCCCGTTGTCCGTTTTGCGATCCGACACTCCCACATGCACCGGCGCACCCCTCTTTTTTCTTTTCATGAGCGGGTGTTGAACGTTCTCAGAATGGACCGAGTTGACCGTGAGAGCTTATAATGGGATTCCGAGACTGATCGGGTCTTCCCGGGAGAAGGTTTATCCTTCGTTGACCGTGAGAGCTTATAATGGGCTAAGTTGGGACACCCCTGCAGGGTATTATCTTTCGAAAGCTGTGCCCGCGGTTATGAGGCAGATGGGAATTTGTTAATGTCCGGTTGTAGAGAACTTGTCACTTGACATAATTAAAATACATCAACCGTGTGTGTAGCCGTGATGGTCTCTTCTCGGCGGAGTCCGCGAAGTGAACACGGTTTGAGTTATGCATGAACGTAAGTAGTTTCAGGATCACTTCTTGATCACTTCTAGCTTCGCGACCGTTGCGTTGCTTCTCTTCTCGCTCTCATTTGCGTATGTTAGCCACCATATATGCTTAGTGCTTGCTGCAGCTCCACCTCATTACACCATCCTTTCCTTTAAGCTTAAATAGTCTTGATCTCGCGGGTGTGAGATTGCTGAGTCCTCGTGACTCACAAATTCTACCAAAACAGTTGCAGGTGCCGACGATGCCAGTGCAGGTGACGCAACCGAGCTCAAGTGGGAGTTCGATGAGGAACGTGGTCGTTACTATGTTTCTTTTCCTGATGATCAGTAGTGGAGCCCAATTGGGACGATCAGGGATCTAGCATTTGGGGTTATCTTATTTTCATTTGGATTTGACCGTAGTCGGTCTATGTGTGGATTTTGTATGATGTATGAATTATATTTATGTATTATGTGAAGTGGCGATTGTAAGCCAACTCTCGTTATCCCATTCTTGTTCATTACATGGGACTGTGTGAAGATGACCCTTATTGCGACAATACCTACTATGCGGTTATGCCTCTAAGTCGTGCCTCGACACGTGGGAGATATAGCCGCATCGTGGGCGTTACACGAACCTACGAACTATGAGGAAGCGATGATGAGCCCAGATTCCGCGAAATGACTTGAGGCCATGAAATCTGAGATAGGATCCATGTATAAGAACAAAGTGTGGACTTTGGTGGACTTGCCCGATGATCGGGAAGCCATTAAGAATAAATGGATCTTCAAGAGGAAGACGGAAGCTGGTAGTAGTGTTACTATCTACAAAGCTCGAATTGTCGCAAAAAGTTTTCGACAAGTTCAAGGTGTTGACTACAATGAGATTTTCTCACTCGTAGCGATGCTTAAAGTGTGTCCGAATCATGTTAGCAATTGCCACATTTTATGAAATCTGGAAAATGGATATCAAAACTACATTCATTAATGGATTTCTTAAAGAAGAGTTGTATATGATGCAACAAGAAGGTTTTGTCAATCCTAAAGGTCCTAACAAAGTGTGCAAGCTCCAGCGATCCATCTATGGACTGGTGCAAACATCTCAGAGTTGGAATATACGCTTTGATGAGTTGATCAAAGCATATAGTTTTATACAGACTTGCGGTGAAGCCTATATTTACAAGAAAGTGAGTGGGAGCACTACAGCCTTTCTGATAAGTATATGTGAATGACATATTGTTGATCGGAAATGATGTAGAATTTTCTAGAAAGCATAGAGGAGTATTAGAAAGGAGTTTTTTTCAAAGAAAAACCTCAATGAAGTTGCTTACATATTGAGCATCAAGATCTATAGAAATAGATCAAGACGCTTGATAAGTTTTTTCAATGAGTACATACCTTGATAAGTTTTTAAAGTAGTTCAAAATGGAACGATCAAAGAAGGAGTTCTTGCCTGTGTTTCAAGGTGTGAAGTTGAGTAAAGACTCAAAACCCGACCACGGCAGAAAATAGGAAGAGAATGAAAAGTCATTCCCTATGCCTCAATCATAGGTTCTATAAAGTATGCTATGCTGTTTACCAGACCTATTGTGTACCTCACCATGAGTTTGGCAAGAGGGTACAATAGTGATCCAGGAGTGGATCACTGAACAGCGGTCAAAATTATCCTTAGTGGCATAAGGAAATGTTTCTCGGTTATGGAGGTGACAAAGAGTTCGTCATAAAGAGTTATGTCGATGCAAGCTTTGACACCGATCTGGATGACTCTAAGTCTCGATCTAGATACATATTGAAAGTGGGAGCGATTAGCTAGAGTAGCTCCGTGCAGAGCATTGTAGACATAGAAAATTTGCAAAATACATACGGCTCTGAATGTGGCAGACCCGTTGACTAAACTTCTCTCACAAGCAAAACATGATCACTCTTTGGGTGTTAATCACATAGCAATGTGAACTAGATTATTGACTCTAGTAAACCATTTGGGTATTAGTCACATGGAGATGTGAACTAATCACATAAAGATGTGAACTATTCGTGTGAAATCACATGACGATGTGAACTAGATTATTTACTCTAGTGCAAGTGGGAGACTGAAGGAAATATGCCCTAGAGGCAATACTAAAGTTGTTATTTATATTTCCTTATATCATGATAAATGTTTATTATTCATGCTAGAATTGTATTAACCGGAAACTTAGTACATGTGTGAATACATAGACAAACAGAGTGTCCCTAGTATGCCTCTACTTGACTAGCTCGTTAATCAAAGATGGTTAAGTTTCCTAGCCATAGACATGTGTTGTCATTTGATGAATGGGATCACATCATTAGAGAATGATGTGATGAACAAGACCCATTCGTTAGCTTAGCACTATGATCGTTTAGTTTATTGCTATTGCTTTCTTCATGACTTATACATGTTCCTATGACTATGAGATTATGCAACTCCCGAACACCAGAGGAACACTTAGTGTGCTATCAAATGTCACAATGTAACTAGGTGATTATAAAGATGCTCTACAGGTGTCTCTGATGGTGTTTGTTGAGTTGGCATAGATCGAGATTAGGATTTGTCACTCCGATTGTCGGAGAGGTATCTCTAGGCCCTCTCGGTAATGCACATCACTATAAGCCTTGCAAGCAATGTGAATAATGAGTTAGTTGCGGGATGATGCATTATGAAATGAGTAAAAAGACTTTCCGGTAACGAGATTGAACTAGGTATGATGATACCGACGATCGAATCTCGGGCAAGTAACATACCGATGACAAAGGGAACAACGTATGTTGTTATGCGGTTTGACCGATAAAGATCTTCGTAGAATATGTAGGAACCAATATGAGCATCCAGGTTCCGCTATTGGTTATTGACCGGAGATGAGTCTCGGTCATGTCTACATAGTTCTCGAACCCGTAGGGTCCGCACGCTTAATGTTCGATGATGATATGTATTGTGAGTTATGTGATTTGATGTACCGAAGGTTGTTCGGAGTCCTGGATGTGATCACGGACATGACGAGGAGTCTCAAAATAGTCGATACATGAAGATTGATGTATTGGAAGGTTATGTTTGGACACCGGAAAGGTTTCGGATTGGTTCGGGCATTTTCCGGAGTACCGGGGGTTAATGGGCCTTCATGGGCTTTAGTGGAAGAGAGGAGGAGGCGGCCAAGTGGAGGGGCGTACCCCCCCAAGCCCAATCCGAATTGGTTAGGGGGGCCGGCCCCCCTTTCCTTCTCTCCCTCTTCCCTTTCCTTCCCCTCCTAGTTGGACTAGGAAAGGGGGGAACCTACTCCTAGTAGGAGTAGGATTCCCCCCCCCCTTGGGGCGCACCCTATGAGGCCGCCGGCCCCCTCCTCCACTCCTTTATATACGGGGGAGGGGACACCCCATCGACACACAAGTTGATTTCTTAGCCGTGTGCGGTGCCCCCCTCCCCAGATTTCCACCTCGGTCATATTGTCGTAGTGCTTAGGCGAAGCCCTGCGTCGGTAACTTCATCATCACCATCACCACACCGTCGTGCTGACGAAACTCTCCCTCATCCTCAGCTGGATCTAGAGTTCGAGGGACGTCACCGAGCTGAACGTGTGTAGATCGCGGAGGTACCGTGCGTTCGGTACTTGGATCGGTTGGATCGCGAAGACGTTCGACTACATCAACCGCGTAACACTTTCGCTTTCGGTCTACGAGGGTACGTGGACACACTCTCCCCACTCTTTGCTACGCTTCTCCTAGATAGATCTTGCGTGATCATAGGAATTTTTTTGAAATACTGCGTTCCCCAACAATGACGAGCCCAGTTGATATCTTTTTTCTTTCTGAAAATGGCTAGGCCAGTTCAATTTTTTTTTGGAGAATACCAACTGAGGCCTACTTGCTTTTCTCAGCCCTGCTGGGCCACAAATCTTTCAAGACGAGGAGGGATATGTAAGTAGTAAGAAATGGGCTTCCCCATAAAATGGTCAATAAGTTGTAAGAAATGGGCGGTAAATTTTTAAACTGAAGCCAATCGGCAATTACATTAAAATATCGTTTTTTCTGAATTTCTCTACTCTTATAAAAAGTTGAGTTGGTGATGATGGTGTGCCTGCCATCCTGCAATATAGGTCGTCCGATCTATATCTAATGGATAGGAAGGAAACTATGACAATTTACCTGCACTCCTCTCCACATTTGCAGATAAGGCCTTCCCTTGTTCATCCTTTTCTCCCACAAGATAAACTACTCATACAAATGCATCTTCATGTTCCGTGCAACGCACGGGCATCTTGCTAGTAAATATTTTAAATTTCATTCATTTTTTGGCGAAGAATTTTTTTTGAATTTCATTTTGATATAATTTTTTAAATTATTTTTAACGTGACTCGAAATTTTGTGATTAAAAGAGTTCGGACCCCACCGAAATATGAAAAAAAATCATTGAATTTTTTAGCAATGCCCAGAATATATGGTCTGTAATGCTAATAAAATAATATGGGCTTCAAAATATCCTTAAGAATTAGCAAACAGGCTGTAAATTATTGAAAATAATGGCTAATGGGTTGTATGCTATTTTCCACAGATTTGGAGGCTGACTTCTGGGCCTACTAGGTTCATGATGACGCTGTCCTAAAAAAATTGACGCGTACGCAAGGCTTTGTCAACTTAGTCAACACAGAGCAGTGGCCGTTGGATGTCCATCCAACGGCCGTCGTGTCTCTGATCTTCCTGCTCCAGCCGCCCAAACCAGCGCCGGTGGGACTGCCTACTCCCTCCTCCCGTGGCCGGATGTGCTGCCGTCAGGCCATCCCTCTACCCGCCCGCACATCCTGTTATTTTCCGGCGACGTCAGCCTCACCCCGCAGCCGACCAGTCAGCGCTCGTACTCCCCTCAGCGTGGGCATCCACTGCTACGTCTTCCCTGGCTCCGTGTCATTCCCTTCCTAGGCCTCGCCATCGTCCACTGCCCTGGTGCTCTCGGCGCAGCGTGGTCAACGTGGTCAATGAACGACATCCATCGGAAGTGGACGGTACGTGGAGAGGCTGACAGCTGGGTCCACAACCACACACAAGGAAATGCCTCCTTATTACGCACAAAATAATGATTCCTCCAACTGACAGCTAGGACCCACCGGAAGGGCCTCTGTATTTTGCAAAAAAAACGTTCCCCCCACTGACAGGTCGGACCCGCCAGCTATATCTTCACACGCAAGGAAGTGCTTCCTTTTTACGCACAAAAAAATGAATACTCCCCCTACTAGCTGGGACCCACCATAGTGTGAGGCTGACTTGGGGGCCTACTAAGTTGACGGGGACGGAGGGCTTTGTCAACTTAGTCAATATGAACGATTCTAGCTCTAGTGACCGTACGATGTCCATTCAACGGCCGTAGTGCTTCTTCAACCTCTAGTCTTCTTGCTCCAGCTGCCCAAACCAGCGCCGGTCCTGCCGCATGCTCCTGCCTCCTGTGGCCGACTGTGCTGCCGCGGAGGCCTCACTGCCCCCTACTATTCCCACCGCTGGCCAGGCCCTGCGGCGACAGCAGCCTCACACCGCAGCCGAACCAGTGAACCCTCGTACTCCTCTCCACGTGGGCATCCACTGCTGCGTCTTCCCCGGCTCCGTGTCGTCCCCTTCCTAGGCCTCGCCGTCGTCCACCTCCCTGGTGCTCTCGGCGCGCATGGTCAACATGGTCAAGGAACGACTTCCATCAGAAGAGTACTGTACATGGAGAGGCTGACAGCTGGGTCCACGGCCGCAGCAGGAAGTGCCTCCTTATTACGCGGAAAATAATGATTCCTCCACCTGACAGCAGGGACCCACCGGACGGGCCACCGTATTTCGTGAAAAAACGTTCCCCCTGACTGCTGGGACCCACCAGCTACATCTTCGCATGCAAGGAAGTGCGTCCATATTACGAGCAAAAACAATGATTCGCCCCCTGACTGTTGGGACCCACCAGCTACATCTTTGCACGCAAGGAAGTGCTTGACAGTCAGGACCCACCTGGTCGAAGCATACGTAGCGTTGTCATTCTGGTCACGAACGTGTACGTACATACTGGTCGATCGGTCTGTCTACAGGCTGCAGCGATGAACTGTGGTCGTGTAAGGAAGGGCACGTGTCGTAGTAGAGGGGCGCACGTAGCATGTCACGCAGTCCCGTTAATATCGTGTACACGTACGTACAGCGGCCAGGGTGCAAGAAAGTAAATACGGCCACGTACGTACATACGGGCGGGGTCTCAAACGCCTACTCTCGCATACGTACGGCCAGGGCTCGTGTACATGGCTGGGTCAGAACAAAGAAACTGCGTCGTCGTCGTGTTCATCAGGAGCCAACCGGCTTGGACGGAATAGCCGATCGAAACAAGGCCTGGCGTACCACAGAACGGAGGAAACGGCCTTGTGTTCGACCGGCCACGGTCAAAACGGGATCATGTTCATCGGGAGGGGTCTGGCGTACCGCAAAACGGAGGAAACAGACTTCTCTTGGACCTCGTATGGTCGAAACGGGGTCCTGTTGATCGGGAGGGGTGTGGCATACCGCAAAACGGAGGAAACGGACTTGTGTTGGAGCACTACGGTCGAAACGGGGGTCCTGTTCATCGGGAGGGATGTGGCGTACCGCAAAACGGGACTCCACGGGATACTGTTCATCTCCACCATCGACTGCCTCCACGGGCTACTGTTCATCCACCGTCGACCTCCTCCAGCCTCCACCTGCGACTGTTCATCCACGGGCTCCTGTTCAACCAGCCTCCACCGCTCCTCCACCGGCTACTATTCAACCAGCCCTCTCCACGGGGTCCTGTTCAACCACCCCTCCACGGGCTACTGTTCATCCAGCCCTCCACCGGCTACTGTTCAACCAGCCCTCCACGGGGTCGTCCTGTTCATCCAGCCCTCCACGGGGTCCTGTTCATCCACCCCCAACCAGCTCGACCGATCGGGGTCCTGTTCATCCAACGGCAACGGCCTCTAATACCACGGGGTCCTGTTCATCCAACCCCCCACCGGAAACTGTTCATCCAAACCCCCCCCCCCAGCAATGCTCACTGTTCATCTAGAGGCAGCATCGATCGGCTTCAATTAGCAGCAGTAGCGAAGGAATCACTCGATCGGGTTCAGTTAACGGCCATCGATCGATCGATCGGGTTCTGTAACGTGTAGCCTCTAGTGCAATCGCTCGAGTTCAGTAGGCGAATGCCTCGCTCGGGTTCAGTTAGAACCCAACGCCTCGCACCCACGTGCGTACGTGTACGAGAGGAACGCGCATGGATCGGCCCCCGACCACCCACCATAACCGGGAACTCCCCGATATTTTCCTCGCCCTAGCTTCTACCATGGTTTTTTCGTCATGGACGGCCCAAAGAATGTCATGCATCTACATCTCCGGCCCGCCCAGGGTGAAAAGCCCTTTTTTGTCATGATTTTTTGTCATAGAAGTAGGAGCCCACCACATCTAGGATGATACCGGTTTTGTCACAATTATCATCATAGAAGTGTCATAAGCATGACAGAAAAAAAATTCATTCGGCCCAAAATGTCACGGATGTGTCTTTTTTTTGTAGTGCAAATCACAGCCTGAAGTGGAATCCACAATATGATCGATGCGCGACAAGGGAAATGGGTCCTTGGGACAAGCCTTGTTGAGATCTGTGAAATCTATGCAAAGCCTCCATTTCCCGTTAGCCTTGCGAACAACCACTGGATTCGCTAACCATGTTGGATGTAGCACTCCTCTGACCAAACCAGCTGCCTCAAGTTTCTTAATCTCCTCTGCAATAAACTGTTGCCTCTCCAAGGCATGCTTCCTAACTTTTTGCTTGAAAGGTCGGGCATGTGGGCAGACAACAAGGTGGTGCTCGATTACCTCCGTGGAACACCGGGGATATCAGATGGTTGCCAGGCAAACACATCAATATTCGCCCGCAGGAAGGCAACGAGCGTGCTTTCCTATTTGTCATCAAGGGTGGCACTGATAGTGAAGGTACCATCAAAGCGAGCCAGCCCTGCCTGGACCTTCTTCACTTGTGGTGCAGCAACCTTGGATCTCTTGCTGTTGGAACTCTCCGGCAAGTCATCAACAGGCACAGCGCACTCCAAAGAGGTACGCTTCCCAGATTCCTTGCTAGCGTCCCTGCTATCCTTCTTCTTTCCTCTGTTCTCCTGGGCAGGAACTGCTGCTGCCGCTGCCTCTACCGCGACTGCGTCCTGGTACATCTTATCCACGCAAATGATTGCGTCCTTCTCATCTGATGGGATGGAAATGGCTCCTACCGGCCCAGGCATCTTCAAGGTGTTGTAGGCATAGTGGGATGCCGCCATGAATTTAGCCATGGGTGAGCGTCCAAGGATCCCATTGTACGGCAGGGGGAGGTCAACCACATCAAACACAATCTTCTCAGTCCGGTAATTCAGTTCTACCCCAAATGTTACTGGCAACGTGATCTTTCCCTTAGGATGACTCCTGCCGGGATTAACTCCTTGAAACGTGCCCGTGACCTTTAGCTCTTCCTCTGCTATATGAAGTTTGTTGATGACCTTTGGGGAAATCAGATTCAACCTGGCCCCACCGTCAACCAACATCTTCGTGACCTTGAGGTTGCGAATTGTTGGAGAGACCAACAATGGCAAACATCCTACCAGTGGTACAGTCAGGATGGTCCTCTTCATCAAACATGATGGTTGTGCGTGACCATTTGAGCGGCTTCCGAGCCTCTGCCGCCGGCTCCACAGCATTGACCTCACGTGCCCACCGTTTGAGTTGGCGGTGAGAGGAGTGCAGGGATGCACCCCCATCAATGCACAAGGCGTCAGTGGCCTTCTGGGACTCCTGCTCACTGGTTCCCTCTTCATCCCCTCCATGACTCTCATCATTGCAAGCTTCCTTGTCTCGACCCCTGGCGGATTTTCCTTGGTTCCGGAAGGGTTTGCCGGGGCGATTTGCTTCACCGCCTCGGCCCTTCCCGCCAGCGGCATTCTGACCTTTCTCCTTATCACGCTTCTCATATTCTGCTCTCTGCCTCTTAACAAGCTGCTCAACTTGATGACACTCTTGAAGATCGTGGCCCTTGGTCCACTAAGTCTTGCAGTACGGTCAATCGCCTTTCCCAGCCTTCTCGGCAGCCGCAGCCTCCCAATAATCAATGCACATGGCAGCTTCCTTGCCGGGGGCTTCATCCCTAGCCTTTTTGCCAGTACTAAGTGTGCCTGATCCTTCGACAGTCATCACTGCTTTATCCTTGTGCCTCTTGCTGCGCTTCTTACTCTTCTTCTGACTGGTGGATTCGTCGTCATCCTCTGAGTCGACGTTGATGCAATCCTCTTCTCTGGGGAGTTTCCTTCCCTCCTCCATCCGAGCACACTTGTCCACCAAGGTGTAAAGCTCCTTCACAGTCTTGGGCAACCGCACGTTCATCTTGGAATGAATCATGCAGTTGCGCACATTGGATTGGAAGGCGGCTATCACAGCTACTGGATGGATATTCGGGATGTTCCTGTGGACTCGCTGAATCTCCGCAAGTACTTCCGGAGAGTCTCTCCTTCTTTCTGCTGGAGAAGCTGCAAGTCGCTGGGCCGCCCTGGTTCTTGGTGGCCACCAATGAAGGCACCAATGAACTCATGGCACAAGTCAGCTGATACGTCTCCAACATATATATAATTTTTTATTGTTCCATGTTGTTTTATTATCAATCTTGGATGTTTTATAATCATTTTATATCATTTTTTGTTACTAACCTATTGACATAGTGCCAAGCGCCAGTTCTGTTTTTTCCATGTTTTTTACATCGCGGGAAATCAATATCAGACAGAGTCCAAATGCCACGAAACTCCACGATGATTTTTTATGGGCCAGAAGGAAGAAGTTGGGCCCTGGTTGCACCTCGGGGGAGTCCCAAGGAGGGGACAACCCACCAGGGTGCTCCAGGAGGCCCAGGCGCACCCTGGTGGGTTGTGCCCACCTCGGGTGCCCCCCGGACCGCCTCTTTGCTCTATAAATACCCCAAAAATACCAGAACCCTAGAAGCGTCGACAAAATATTCATCCAGCCGCCGTAGAGTCCAGAACCACCAGATCCAATCTAGACGCCATCTCGGATGGGGTTCACAACCTCCATTGGTGCCTCTCTGATGTTGCGTGAGTAGTTCTTTGTAGACCTTCGGGTCCGTAGTTAGTAGCTAGATGGCTTTCTCTCTCTCGCTGAATTCTCAATACAATGGTCTCTTGGAGATCCATATGATGTAACTCTTTTGCGTGTGTTTGTTGGGATCTGATGAACTTTGAGTTTATGATCAGTCATATCTTTTTTATATCCATGAAAGTTATTTGAGTTTCTTTGATCTCTTATATGCATGACCTCTTATAGCCTCGTATTTCTTCTCCGATATTTGGGTTTTGTTTGGCCAACTTTATCTATTTATCTTGCAATGGGAAGAGGTGCCCGGTAGTGGGTTCGATCTTACGGTGCTTGATCCCAGTGACAGAAAGGGAACCGGCACGTATGTATCGTTGCTACTAAGGATAAAAAGATGGGACCTATATCTACCGCCATAGATAAACGGATCTTGTCTACATCATGTCATCGTTCTTATTGCATTACTCCGTTTTTCCATGAACTTAATACACTAGATGCATGCTGGATAGCGGTCGATGTGTGGAGTAATAGTAGTAGATGCAGGAAGGAGTCGGTCCACTAATCTTGGACGTGATGCCTATGTAATGATCATTGCCTGGATATCGTCATAATTATTTGAGGTTCTATCAATTGCCCAACAGTAATTTGTTTACCCACCGTTTGCTATCTTTCTCGAGCGAAGCCACTAGTGAAACCTACGGCCCCCGGGTCTTCTTTCTCATATATTTGCTTTGCTATCTATTTTATTTGCACTTTTTATTCAGATCTATTAAACCAAAAATACAAAAATACTTTGCTGCACTTTATTTTATTTGTGATCTATTTATTCAATCTATTGCAACTTTCTCCCGTCCATGCACCGTTTCTGGCGCCGTTACCCGAAAGGGATTGACAACCCCTTTAACACGTGGGGTTGCGAGGTGTTGTTATTTGTGTGCAGGGGCTGTTTACGTTGTGTTTCTTGGTTCTCCTACTGGTTCGATAACCTTGGTTTCATATATGAGGGAAATACCTGCCGCCGATGTGCTGCATCAACCCTTCCTCTTTGGGGAAATACGGACATAGCTTCAAGCGACATCAAAAGGAATTTCTGGTGCCGTTGCCGGGGAGGATCTTCAACATATACCAGGTTCCTAATCACAAATCTCATCTCCTTGCAATTTACATTATTTGCCATTTGCCTCTCATTTTCCTCTCCCCCACTTCACAAAAATTTGTCGTTTTATTCGCCTCTCTTTTTCCGTTCTCCATTTTCTCGTCAGATCTATTCCTTGCTTGCAATCATGAGTGATTTCGGTATGGCACCAACAGATGATGGCCTGACTTCTAAGATTGGACGTACAGGCAATCTGGATGCTAAAACTTTTATCTTGGGGCAAGGGAACGTTATGGGAAAAGAATGTATCCAAGAATTCTTCAATTGTGTGGGAAATCTGAGTCTTGATGATGCTCCTATACTTAAAACTACTAGATCTTATGCGGATGCTATTTCAGCACTAGTTCTGAAACTTGAAAGTAAATTTATCCGCACTCACCCTACTTTGCAAAGATTGTTTTTGAGCTTCCCGAAATAAAGAATCCTAGAGCCAAAAATTTGGCCACTCTCGTTCTTATGAACGGTTTGACTACATAATTCGGGAAGCTAGGGAAATATTTGACTTTTATGGTATGAATTGTGAAAAATACGTGATAGATGAAATTCTTTACAATAGTGACTATGCACTAAGGCATTTTCTTGGGGATAATAAGATCTTTGATGAGAATCTTAAAAAGGAGGTCCCCGTTCTAGAGATAATCCAACAAGTTTTTAATAATGTCAATCAACACTACTCTTGGATTGTTGCGGGAAATCAAAGGGGTTATGATGAAAACCAATTAAGGAATGCTAAAGTTTCTATGGATAATATGTTTTATGTTGTGTTTACAAAACCCCATGATGAAAACACCTCTAAGAAAACTAAGAAGAAGAAGGATGACAAAACTTAGATCCTTGCTTTATGCCTAGCTAAGGGCGTAAAACTATAGCGCTTGTTGGGAGGCAAACCAATGAATAAATTTTATTTTTCTTTTTGCTTTCTGTTCTTGAGTGTTAGCACAATTATTCTACTGTTATGATTGTGTTTTTTGTGTTTTAATTAGTGTTTGTGCCAAGTAAAGCCTTTAGGATCTTCTTGCGTGATAGTTGTTTGATCTTGCTGAAAAAGACAGAAACTTTGCGCTCACGAAAATAATTTTCATAAATCACAGAAAAGAGATTTTGCTCTGATTCTTTTTGCAGAAGATTAATATACAAACTACCCTGGTCGTCCTAATTTGGTAGAATTTTTGGAGTTCCAGAAGTATTCGCAAAAGTCAGATTACTACAGACTGTTCTGTTTTGACAGATTCTGTTTTCTTTGTGTTGTGTGCTTATTTTGATGGCTCTATGGTTTTCTTTGATGAGTTTTTGCCATAGAAAAGTTGGAATAAAGTAGATATAATACAAAACAAAATATGAATTGGTTTGATACAGCACATATAGTAGTGATTTATTTTTCTTACACTAACGGATCTCACGAAGGTTTTGTTGAGTTTTGTGTGATTGAAGTTTTCAAGTTTTGAGTTATCTTACAATGGATGAAGGAAGGATGTAAGAGCCTAAGCTTGGGTATGCCCAGGCATCCCAACCTATTATCCAAGAATGAGCAACCAACTAAGCTTGGGGATGCCCCCGAGTGGCATCCCCGCTTTCTTCCAACAACTATCGGTATTTTACTCGAGGCTATATTTTTATTCGTCACATGATATGTGTTTTGCTTGGAGCGTCTTGTATGATATGTGTCTTTGCTTGTTTTATTTTGTGTTTTAAGTCATCAATCCTTGCTGGACACACCTATTTGAGAGAGCCAAAATTATATCATGACTTGTTAGAATTGCTCTCTGTGCTTCACTTAATTCTTTTATGAGCTAGGACTTGCTCTAGTGCTTCACTTATATCTTTTTTAGCACGGTGTGCTTAGTATTTTTGAAGAAATGCTCTCTTGCTTCACTTAGATTTATTTGAGAGTTAGTAAAATTTTGAAGAAATTCTCTCTTGCTTCACTTAAATTATTTTGAGAGAAAGAAAATTTGTTATGCTCATGATCTTCACTTATATTTGTTTGAGCTTATGAAAAGCAACACACGAAAATTAGTCACAAAGTGATAGATATCCAAGAAGGATACAGAAAAAATGTCATGAAGATCATTGGACAAAATAAACTTGATTCTTAGTAATAGTTTTGAGATATGATAATGTAATATGTGAGTTATGTTGATGAGTAATTGTGCTCTAGTAAGAATATTGGTGTTAAGGTTTGTGATTCCCTATGCATGCACGAAAGTCAGTAATCATGCAATGAAAATTATATCCTACTTTTGGTGCATTATTCGGTGTTAATTATGCTTAATACTTGCTTATGAGATTACTCGTTTCTTGGTGGGTCGCTTCTCAATCTTTTTGCTAGCCTTCATTTTGCACTAAGTATGATCTCTTGTGCATCCAAAATCCTATAAACCAGTTTTGCCACATGAGTCCACTATATCTACCTATATGCGGTATTCTTTTGCCGTTCTAAGCAAATTTGCATGTGCCATCTCTAATTTTCAAAATAAACTTCTCTTTTGTGTGTTTCTTTCGCTCGCGGAACGGTAACAGGTGGCTAATATTTTCCATGCTGGTTGTGTTATTCTCACGATCAGTGTTTATTCACTTGTCATTGCACGAGAGTAAGGCAAAGGTCTTAGGGGTGCCCAGTCCTGAAATGCAAAAATGAATTTACTTTATGTTGTCAAATAATAAATTCTTTGGAAAGTGTTGGTATGGACGGCACCCGTGGATACGGTTAGCCATGGAAAGTGAAAGTATGGTGGAAAAAGGAATAAACTTTATTTTGTGTTTGGGAACCGCCTATGGCATATCTAGCATGGAAAGTGTTCGGAACTCTGAGTCGTTTTCGTTGGTGGGATGGATACACCTCCCAAAATGTTTTTATCTCTAAGTTTTTCGCTTTGAGCTCTGCCACCTCTACAAATGCCTACTTCCCTCCGTGAAGGGCCTTTCTTTTACTTTATGCAAAAAAAATTGAAATTTGAGTCTCCACCCTCTCTTATAAAAGCACCAACTAGGAGGCAATATGATCGTACTTAAGTATTGGGTGTAGCTAATATTCGAGTGTGTTTCATGAATGAATCAATGTTTGAGCATGATGGGCTAGGGATAACTTATTTTAGCATTGATATTTTGAAAGACATGGTTGCTTGTTGATATGCTTGAGTATCTAAATTATTATGTCAAAACTAGACTATTGCTTTGAATCACATAAAAGTCCAAATGTCCATGTTATAAAGAAAAGAATATGATATGACATGATAAACAGCACTCCACATCAAAAATTCTGTTTTTATCACTTACCTACTCAAGGAAGAGCAGGAGTTAAGCTTGGGGATGCTGATACGTCTCCAACGTATCTATAATTTTTTATTGTTCCATGTTGTTTTATTATCAATCATGGATGTTTTATAATCATTTTATATCATTTTGTGGTACTAACCTATTGACATAGTGCCAAGCGCTAGTTGCTGTTTTTTCCATGTTTTTTACATCGCAGGAAATCAATATCAGACAGAGTCCAAATGCCACGAAACTCCACGATGATTTTTTATGGGCCATAAGGAAGAAGTTGGGCCCTGGTTGCACCTCGGGGGAGTCCCAAGGAGGGGACAACCCACCAGGGCGCTCCAGGAGGCCCAGGCGCGCCCTGGTGGGTTGTGCCCACCTCGGGTGCCCCCGGACCGCCTCTTTGCTCTATAAATACCCCCAAAATACCAGAACCCTAGAAGTGTCGACGAAATATTCATCCAGCCGCCGCAGAGCCCAGAACCACCAGATCCAATCTAGACACCATCTCTGATGGGGTTCACCACCTCCATTGGTGCCTCTCCGATGATGCGTGAGTAGTTCTTTGTAGACCTTCGGGTCTGTAGTTAGTAGCTAGATGGCTCTCTCGCTGAATTCTCAAACAATGGTCTCTTGGAGATCCATATGATGTAACTCTTTTGCTTGTGTTTGTTGGGATCTAATGAACTTTGAGTTTATGATCAGTCATATCTTTTTATATCCATGAAAGTTATTTGAGTTTATTTGATCTCTTATATGCATGATCTCTTATAGCCTCGTATTTCTTCTCCGATATTTGGGTTTTGTTTGGCCAACTTTATCTATTTATCTTGCAATGGGAAGAGGTGCCCGGTAGTGGGTTCGATCTTACGGTGCTTGATCCCAGTGACAGAAAGGGAACCGGCACGTATGTATCGTTGCTACTAAGGATAAAAAGATGGGACCTATATCTACCGCCAGAGATAAACGGATCTTGTCTACATCATGGCATCGTTCTTATTGCATTACTCCGTTTTTCCATGAACTTAATACACTAGATGCATGCTGGATAGTGGTCGATGTGTGGAGTAATAGTAGTAGATGCAGGCAGGAGTCGGTCCACTAATCTTGGACGTGATGCCTATGTAATGATCATTGCCTGGATATCGTCATAATTATTTGAGGTTCTATCAATTGCCCAACAGTAATTTGTTTACCCACCGTTTGCTATCTTTCTCGAGAGAAGCCACTAGTGAAACCTACGGCCCCCGGGTCTTCTTTCTCATATGTTTGCTTTGCGATCTATTTTATTTGCACTTTTTATTCAGATCTATTAAACCAAAAATACAAAAATACTTTGCTGCACTTTATTTTATTTGTGATCTATTTATTCAATCTATTGCAACTTTCTCCCGTCCATGCACCGTTTCTGGCGCCGTTACCCGAAAGGGATTGACAACCCCTTTGACACGTCGGGTTGCGAGGTGTTGTTATTTGTGTGCAGGGGTTGTTTACGTTGTGTCGCTTGGTTCTCCTACTGGTTCGATAACCTTGGTTTCATATATGAGGGAAATACCTACCGCCGCTGTGCTGCATCATCCCTTCCTCTTTGGGGAAATACCGACGTAGCTTCAAGCGACATCATCAGCCCATGACGAAATGGAGTTCTCCGGCAGGTGCATCAGCCAAGACTTCACATTGGGCTTGAGTGCCAAAGGGAAGTAGTTGGCAAACACCTTCTCGTCTCTTCCCCGGTAGGTTGAATAGCGATGGTGTAGATGCTCAGAAACTCTGCCAGGTTTAGCCTCCCATCATACTTCTCAGGTATCTCTAGCTTGAACGTGCGAACGGACGGCCAACGGACTTGCCGCAGCTCATGAGTTAAGGCAGGGCACCAACCTCGAAAGGTAGGCACCCTCCAACCTCGAGCGCAGGCTCGTCAACGTCGGGACCATCGCACCCATTGGTCTGACGGTGGTCGTCGCGGCGTTGCTCAATGACGATGCGCGCGTATCCCCTCCGCCTGTCCTCCGAGCTCGCCGTTGGCCTATACGTGCTCGAGGGTCGAAGAGGCCATCGAGACGTCATCAGGTTCTTGATCCTACCGCACTCGTGCTGGTTGCCGTGGTGGGGACTGTACCGTGGGGGTGGCCCCTTTCGTACGACCAGCAGCGCGAGCCATCGTCGTCGCTTGGGGAGGCCGTGACGGGCCAGCTCGCTGTGAGCCCCCAGCCTCGGCGAAAACGAGCAGGCTCTGGATGGTGGCACGCCACTCGTCCATCTGCTCGGCCGCCGGCGGAAACATCAGTAGCAGCTGAGCCCGCGCCATGGCCTCCGTAGCAGTGCTTGGCATGGGTGATGATGATGTGGACCGCACCGTCGTTCGGCTTCTGACGGTGCTAGCAGCGACAGGACCACGTCCTCGCTGTTGCGAGGCGGCCATTTGGATGGCATGGTGACGTGGCGAAGGCGCTTGAGGGCCAGCGGCTCCGTTGGGCACAGTGACCTGGTCGACTCGCTCCGGGGGAGGTGCACACGTTGCGGTCGCTCCCATGGCGGGGGCGGCCGGAGGGTGGCAATTCGGCCCGGACCAAGCGCCATCACTTTGGCTGTGCCCATCACCGAGAGGAAGGGGCGCGGATGGGATAACCCCTTCATCCATACCTCGCGGAGCATGGCCACCGGGATGTTGCTGATGCTGCTCTCCTCTGGTGTCTCCTGCTCCTACTTCGGCCGCGGGGGAGGTGGTGGCGGTGCCGCCTTCTCTGATCACATCCCCAGCAGTGTCCATATCCTCGCGCGCCTCCGCATCCCCCGTAGCATTTGGTGGCTGCGGGCGGCGGAGCCTTCGAGGTGGACGGGTGAGCTGAAGCACCGGGTTTCTTCTTGGGCACCATGGTCGATGGCGCCATCAAAGATGAAGATGGCGATGAAGATGATCTACTGCTCACGCTTTCAGGTTCGTGCAAGTGATCCCCCTACCTGGCGCACCAAAGATGTCGCGGGAAACCATGGCCACCTATGGGACCAAAGGTCCCTTGCTGGTTCGGCGGGGGATGGCACATTGCACAAAGAGATGAGGAGCGTGGGGCAGCATGGTAGAGATCACACGGGCAGTTTTTACCCAGGTTCGGGCCACCATGAGGCATAAAACCCTACTCCTGCTTTGGTGGATTGATGGTGGAAAAATGGTAGTGGTCGAAGCGCGTTTGCCTGGCAGGGTTGCCTCGGGGCGAAACGGCTACGGGCGTATGAAATGTCAGGGGGTGGATTCACTAACACAGGGTCCAACCCTTTCTAAGGTTGCCTTGGGCCTCCTTTTATAGACTAAGGGGTCACCACAATGGCAAAAATAGTGCTATCATACCTAACTCTGCAGGCTGATAGAGCGCATTAAATGCACCACTCAACGTCACATCATCACTTGCCCGGCAAGCCTTGCCGGGCTGTTTTGCCAGCTTCGCGCCTGCTCGCTTGACACGTCGCAGGACGGGTGTCGTCTGTAGGTATTTCTTGTAGAAAGTGGCTGCCACTTAATCACTTTGTGGCTCGACACTGCACTAATCGACAACATGCGTCGTGGTGAAGTGGCTTGGTGAGGTGGCTCCGCCTTCGCGAGTCCCGGCAGGCCCTGCCGGGGTGACTTGGAGGTTTTCTTCCGGGGGTGACCCCGTCCTCGCCAGGCTCGCCTGCCCGGCAAGGGAGGCTTTTCTCCTGGTGGTTTCTTACTTCTATGGCTTGGTCTTGGTCCCCTTGATCTGCACATTGGTCCTTTGAAGATCTTGATCTCTTGTACTTTGGCCTGATCTTGGTGTTGTAATCTTGCTCCCGTGCATGTGCATAGTCTGGGCAACGGACCCAGGGTTTGTTGCACCGACAAAGGGAAAACAGCGCACATTCATCAAACATGATAAACAATAGATATTCATTTGGGGGCGCCCGATAACATTTCTTAACATTACCCCAGAGGGTTTACATCAAGTGCGATGCAGCGCAAAAGGAGCGCCTAGGTGTAGGATCGAAAGTATGTCTAGAGGGGGTGATTAGACTACTTGACCAAATAAAAATTAACCTTTTTCCCAATTTTAGTTGTGGGCAGATTTTAGCAATTAGCACAAGTCAAGCAGAACCTACACATGCAATTCTAAGAGTATAGCAGCGGAAAGTAAAACATTCCATATGAAGGTAAAGGGAAGGGTTTGGAGAAGGAAAACGCAATGATGACACGGAGATTTTTAGCGTGGTTCCGATAGGTGGTGCTATCGTGCGTCCATGTTGATGGAGACTTCAACACACGAAGAGTAACGGATGCGCGAGTCCACGGCGGGCTCCACTCACGAAGGGTCCACGAAGAAGCAACCTTGTCTATCCCACTGTGACCATCGCCCACGAAGGACTTGCCCTTACAAACTTCTTGGTTCAACTCCACATCTTGACAGAGGCTCACAAGCAACACCTAACCAATCTAGGAGACACCACTCTCCAAAAGGTAATAGATGGTGTGTTGATGATGAACTCCTTGCTCATATGCTTCAAATGATAGTCTCCCCAACACTCAACTCTCTCTCACATATTTGGATATGGTGGAAAGATGATTTGAGTGGAAAGCAACTTGGGGAAGGATAGAAATCAAGATTCTTGTGGTAGGATTGGAATATCTTGATCTCAACACATGAGTAGGTGGTTCTCTCTTAGAAAATGTATGGTGGAACTGTAGGCACGTTCTGATGGCTCTCTCGCATATGGAGAAGGGGGTGGAGGGGTATATATAGCCTCCACACAAAATCCAACCTCACACACATTTGACCCATCTCGGTGAGACCGAATGATTAAACTCGGTGGCACCGATTAGTTCAAAAATGTGAATGTTAGGAATCTCGGTGGGACTTACTGGAACAACTCGGTGAGACCGATGTGCTAGGGCTTAGGGAAAGCATCATCTCGGTGGCACCGATTGCATCAACTCGGTGAGACCGAAGTGAAGCAATAAGGCAATAGAGAATTTTCAAGCCAACTCGGTGAGACCGATCGCATAATTCGGTGAGACCGAAATAAATGCAACAAGTCATAGAGTGTTGGCGGGGCCATCTCGGTGAGACCGAACTGTTAGGGTTTCTGGTTGTGGCTATGTCATATGAACTCGGTGGCGCCAGATAGAAAGAATCGGTGGGGCCGAGTTGGAGTTTAGGATTTTGACATATTTGGATGGAGAAAGTGGTTGAGGGTTTTGGAGCAATATCACTAAGCATTTGAGCAAGCAAGCCATTAAGCAACACCTCCCCTTTTAGTAGTATTGGCTTTCCTATGGACTCAATGTGATCTTGGGTCACTAAAATAAAGATGGAGAGTCTTGAGCTTTTGCCAATATATGTCCTTAGCATTTTGAGGGGTCCATATCTCTAGTCAATGCCATGCCATTCATTGAACTTCCTGAAATATTTTTCTTGAATGGATATTAGTTCAATGAGCTATATGTTGTTATGAATTACCAAAACCACCCGGGGATTAGTTGCACTTTCACTAGGCGAAGCTTGACTCGCTCCTGGAAGACCATATGATGGTGTTGCCAGTGTTCAGCTGGAGTCGGGGTCGTCGTCCTCAATCTTGACACTTGGGGAATCGTCGTCATCATCCTCGTCATCGCTCTCGCTGGAGGAAGCAGTGTCGCTCCTGCTCGAGCTCTCTACACAGCACTCCAGGCGGGCGCCTGAAGCCCCGAAGAACTTCACGAAGAGCGTGTCAGATCCGACCAGCCTGAAGTGAAGGAGGTGCCCCTGCCCCAAGCTGCGAGCGTGGACGAAGGATTTCCATCCATGCATGAAGTACATGATGTCGTTGGTGGAGGTCGTGGCAGTCACCCAGACGGGACCGTTGCAGCAACCGTCCACCCGCAGCCACAGGCCGCACAGATGGTTGTCCTCCATCACCCTGGCGCGAGGGTGGGTAAGGCGCAACCAGCTACGCGGCTGATGACACAGTTCCACGATGAACTCATGCGCCGTGTCCTCCGTATGGCCCTCCACCTGAGGCGGAGTGGCTGGGGATGAGATGACGAGTGCTCCGCCATGTCGGCCCCGCCCTCGGATGCCGCATTTCCCACAATCGCGGGCAGCAGCCCTTCCTCGAGCATTGGAGCCAGCCTCCGTGGCCGGGGTGTGGGCGTGGTGCTGAGTAGAGGCTCTCGCTACAACGACGGATGCACGAGCTTGACCTTTTCCCCTTGCCATTGTGGCAATAGATTCGGGGGAGAAGGTAGAAGAAAGAGGCGACAATGGCTGAGAGATTGGAATGGGAAGAGGTGAATGAGCATTGTTCTTCGCTGCCCCCTCTTTATAGGGAAGGCGCGAGGGCTGGGTCTTCACTGTTTTGGAGCGACTGCCTAGTTTCGCCAATCCCATGCCTTGTAGTCTTCGCAAGGCGCACTACTCCAGCGACTGCCCAATTTCGCAAATCCCGTGCCTTGCAGTCCTTGCCAGGTGCACTACTCCAGCGACCGCCCAGATTCAGCAATCTGCGCTTTGCGTGCAGTGCGCCTCTCGTGAGGGCACAGTAAAAGAGAAAATTATGACAGAGTTGGCAGTTATCTTCTGCCACGTGTGCCTGCGCATTGTTTGGGCCTAGCCCAACGATGCCTCGCATGCGTGTGCGGCCCAGGCCCGAGGGCTAGTTTCGGTGTATTAAGAATGGGGTCCTTAATACCCCAGACTTATGCACAGGCAGTAGTAGCCTTCCTAATGACAAGGCTTGACGGAGGTTAACCAAAGACAAACACCAGTTTAGTGAAGAAGCAAAGTAGATCTCAAGAAAGGGGGATCAGAAATATTGAAGATGCGGCTCGAGAGCCCGGCAAGATCCTTGCCGAGGAAAGCTGCCAAGACTCAAGCCCGCCAAGCTCTGAGCCCGGCAACGTTTCCACTACATTGCCACCGCTCCACCTCATTGATCAGGTTGTCACTTGTCGATTAGGTGTCAAGCGGGCAGCTAGTTAGCTAAAACTTGTCTAGGCATGTGGCGGCTCACATCTGAAGATACAGCTTTAATGACACCCGTCCAAGTGAGGTGTCGAAGGAATATAAGGTAGATGGACGAACGACATAGAAGGAGAGACCAACCTTGCCGGGGAGTTCCATCCACAAGACACCTCATGGTGCCTTTAATGCATTTGTCCTAACTCGTCAGAGTTAGGTATTTGGCATTGTACCCACTATTTACACTGTAGATTTACCATTATGCCACTGTGGTGACTCCTTAGTCTACAAAAGGAGGCCCATGGCTACCTTAACAAAGGTCGAAACCCTGTCCATTCTACGCGCGTAGCTGCACCCCCCGAGCACCTTGTCAGACGTGCGCACGTTGTAGCTGGACTCATATACACAATCAATACACAAAGCAGGAGCAGGGTTTTACGCTTCGCAGCGGCCCGAACCTGGATAAACACCGAGTGTTCTCCGCTGATCATGCTCTTTGTGCCTGTCCATTCCTCCAGTCGAACTGCAAAGGGATCGCCATGATCCCATAGATGGTCGTACCCACGACATGTTCATACATACTGGAGTGAAAACAATTGAGTGTGCTAGCTCTAGGGTATATGACAACATATTAAGGTCAACATATTAACCGTTCTTAGATCAACAGAAGGTCGGGCATAACTCACAATTTAGTACACGCAACCGTTCTAAATTGAATGAATTAAGTTGCAGAATAGGCATAAAAAATAGTGTCACGGATTAATTCCCATGTACATGGCTGAACTTGGATCATTAGGTTGACCCCGTATGAACTTAGGGTTTTGATGATTTTAAGCCTCTCTGTATGATTGGTGCGTGATCCCTTGGCTGGCAACTCAGCAAATTCATCGTCCTCGTCCTCATCAGCAACATCCCCGACACCCAGTACCCTCCTCTGGATCCATCTCCTCCAGTCGCGACCTATGCGCGGTGACCGGTCGAGCTCCATCTCCTTCGCCCAGGTGATGGAGGATGAGAGATTGGATGTAGAGGCCTAGGAGATGGGGTCGCGGCTGAATCCGACGCTGTCTAGGCAACCACTTGAGGTGGGCTCTCCCCGCCGATCTTGCGTGGTTGTTGCACTCCTTCCCTTACTACCGCTCCTCTCACTAGTTGGCAGGAGGATGACTAGGACGTTTGATGATGGGCACACCAGGGATGAGACCTCTGGTGGAAAGAGGAATCCAGGCCCGACCACCTCTCCACCACTACGCGCTAGACAGTTCTCTATTGCCCCTCCTTCCACGCTGGCTCGCCCTCTCGCCCACCGGTAAGTCACTCTCTATCTCTCTCTCTCCCTGACTATGCTCATTACATCATCTTGGCTTGCAGGTAGCCACCTGGTGTGGTACTTGCTAGGAGATGACGAGGTACACTAGCAGCGGATTTAGACCATAGGTTTAGTTTCTAGTTGAAATAGTAACTACTTTCTACTATGTAATTTGTGTGTTCTTTTCATTTTTTTGCAGAAATCTTCCATGGATATGCATCATTAGGTGACAGGTTGTTGTGGATGATACGATTCCTACCTCTCTCCGTTGAAATAGTCACCTAGCACCCAAGCAGGTTGTAGGGGAAGGTTAATTTCATTTATGATTTTTTTTTTGTTCAATTATCTAGGTGGTTCCATTTTTACAAAGGTTATCACAAACTTCAACATTCCATTTCCAAAAGTTTTGACTGTTCTCTTCTTGATGATCCATTATGGTCAGACATGCATTATTCTCAAAATGAAACTTAATAATATCTGAAAGAGGAAAAAAATATGATAAAGTTCTGTTTTGCACGGTCATGTATATTCTTTTTACTTTGAAATTTCCATTAGAATCTTTAAGATGATCTATGGAGGGTAGAAGAAATACGTACTTACAAATCCTGAGTCTTAAGAGTAGCTTATGACTGTACCTTGAGTTGTTATGTTTGGTTCTTAGCACCGTTTAATTAGCAGTATCATCAGTGGGGTTTTCACTTTTGACGGCAGGAGCTATCGAATTTTTATTGTGTTCAGGATAATACTTATAAATCATATTTTAAATATCAAGGATGAGAACTCTGCATCATGTTGCTTTGCTTAAACAATACTTCCATATTTTCTCTCCATTCCGCTTTCACATTATATTAGTAGAAATAATTGCTATTAAAAGGCTTATGTCTATGTTAGTTAAGTTGGTTCACAGTCGTTCAGTTTGTTTATGGATCAGCTTAGGTAATTAGATAGACTCAATGCAAGGTGGTTTTGCTTCTTTCTACAAATTACACATATGTTTTCTCTTGCATATACCCCACTAAGCAAATAACTAATTATGGTCCTCTGATCGGACGGCGTTTGTTTCCTGGATTTTTGCCCTTCACTTCCATTTTCTTCCTCTTATTTTTTTGTGCTTCCTGTTCGCTTGATTGACATTGTATTGTTTATGTGCTTCCTAATTTGTTCTACAGGTACTAGCCGGGCTTGGCGTGGACTGGTGTCTTGCGTGTTTGTCAGGCACATTTTTGGTTGGTTACAGGGTTCTTGCGTATTCAGGTAGCTAATTTACCCCATAACTTATTTTACTTAGGTTTGATGTGTGTATGGCTCCCTTTAAAGCGGTTCTCTTTGGTACCACCTGTTCTTCCAGTTGCTTGGTTGATTAGGATGTAATACTGTTCAAAGAGCCCTCTTGCATTTATTTATGAGAGGAGGACCTTGACAGATAGGGATTTAGAAGAAGCAAATGCTAGACAGGGATGACCGTTGCATGTTTATGAAAAGAAAATTTATCTATAGACTTCGGACTTTCTTGGGTTTGTGAAGTGAAAGACCTATGGTAGCCATCTGGTTCTTTTGGGGATTTGCACCTGAATCCTACATTTTTCATAGGATTTTTAGGCCTCATTTTTTGTTTGCATCAAAGTTATATCAGGGGTTTGGTTATTGCATCACGTAGCTTATTTACCCACTAATTTCCTATACTTTGTTTGATACTGTGTATGTATGATTGTTTAGTGTCACTTGCTTTCAGAACAAAGAGCTGGTGTACCAGATGTTCGAAATATGCCCTAGAGGCTATAATAAAGTGGTTATTATTATATTTCCTTGTTCATGATAATTGTCTATTGTTCATGCTATAATTGTATTAATCAGAAACCGTAATACATGTGTGAATACATAGACCGTAATATGTCCCTAGTAAGCCTCTAGTTGACTAGCTCGTTGATCAATAGATGGTCGTGGTTTCCTGACCATGGACATTGGATGTCGTTGATAACGGGATCACGTCATTGGGAGAATGATGTGATGGACAAGACCCAATCCTAAGCGTAGCGCAAGATCGTGTACTTCGTTTGCTAAAGCTTTTCTAATGTCAAGTATCATTTCCTTAGACCATGAGATTGTGCAACTCCCGGATACCATAGGAATGCTTTGGGTGTACCAAACGTCACAACATAACTGGGTGGCTATAAAGGTGCACTACAGGTATCTCTGGAAGTGTCTGTTGGGCTGGCACGAATCGAGACTGGGATTTGTCACTCCGTATGACGGAGAGGTATCTCTGGGCCCACTCGGTAATGCGTCATCATAACGAGCTCAATGTGACTAAGGAGTTAGCCACGGGATCATGCGTTACGGAACGAGTAAAGAGACTTGCCGGTAACGAGATTGAACGAGGTATAGAGATACCGACGATCGAATCTCGGGCAAGTAACATACCGATGGACAAAGGGAATTGTATACGGGATTGATTGAATCCTCGACATCGTGGTTCATCCGATGAGATCATCGTGGAACATGTGGGAGCCAACATGGGTATCCAGATCCCGCTGTTGGTTATTGGCCGGAGAGATGTCTCGGCCATGTCTGCATGGTTCCCGAACCCGTAGGGTCTACACACTTAAGGTTCGGTGACGCTAGAGTTGTTATGGGAAATTGTATGCGGTTACTGAAGGTTGTTCGGAGTCCTAGATGAGATCCCGGACGTTGCGAGGAGTTTCGGAATGGTCCGGAGGTGAAGAATTATATATGGGAAGTCCAGTTTCAATCGCCAGAATAATTTCGGGGGTTATCGATATTGTACCAGGACCACCGAAAGGGGTCCGGGGGTCCATCGAGTGGGTCCACCTGCCCCGGTGGGCCAAGTGGGCTGAACAAGGGTGGGAACCAGCCCCCTGGTGGGCTGGTGCGCCCCCCCCCCCAAGGGACCAAGGCGCCTAGGGTTGAAAACCCTAGGGGGTGGGGGCGCCTCCCACCTAACTTGTGGGGCAAGTTCCCCCCTTGGCCGCTCCCCCCCCTCTAGATGCATCTAGGATGGGCCGGCCCCCTCTCCCTTCACCCTAAATAGAGGGGGGTGGGAGGGCAGCCGCACCCTTCCCCTGGCGCGGCCCTTCCCCCTCTCCAACACCTCCTCCTCCTCCGTAGTGCTTGGCGAAGCCCTACCGGAGAACTGCAAGCTCCACCACCACGCCGTCGTGCTGCCGGAGCTCTCCCTCAACTTCTCCTCTCCCTTTGCTGGATCAAGAAGGAGGAGACGTCCTCGGGTTGTACGTGTGTTGAACGCGGAGGCACCGTCCGTTCGGCGCTGGATCGGATCTTCCGCGATTTGAATCGCCGCGAGTACGACTCCATCATCCGCGTTCATTGTAACGCTTCCGCTTAGCGATCTTCAAGGGTATGAAGATGCACTCCCTCTCTCTCGTTTCTAGTATCTCCTAGATTGATCTTGGTGACACGTAGGAAAATTTTGAATTATTACTACGTTCCCTAACAGTGGCATCATGAGCTAGGTCTATGCGTAGATTCTATGCACGAGTAGAACACAAAGTAGTTGTGGGCGATGATTTGTTCAATTTGCTTACCGTTACTAGTATTATCTTGATTCGGCGGCATTGTGGGATGAAGCGGCCCAGACCGACCTTACACGTACGTTACGTGAGACTGGTTCCACCGACTGACATGCACTTGATGCATAAGGTGGCTAGCGGGTGTCTGTCTCTCCCACTTTAGTCAGATCGGATTCGACGAAGAGGGTCCTTATGAAGGGTAAATAGCAATTGGCATATCACCATTGTGGTTTTTGCATAGGTAAGAAATGTTCTTGCTAGAAACCCATAGCAGCCACGTAAAACATGCAACAACAATTAGAGGACATCTAACTTGTTTTTGCAGGGTATGCTATGTGATGTGATATGGCCAAAAGGATGTGATGAATGATATATGTGGTGTATGAGATTGATCATGTTCTTGTAATAGGAATCACGACTTGCATGTCGATGAGTATGACAACTGGCAGGAGCCATAGGAGTTGTCTTAATTTATTGTATGACCTGCGAGTCAATGTAAACGCCATGTAATTACTTTACTTCATTGCTAACTGTTAGCCATAGTAGTAGAAGTAATAGTTGGCGAGACAACTTCATGAAGACACGATGATGGAGATCATGGTGTCATGCCGGCGACGAAGGTGATCATGCCGCGCCTAGAAGATGGAGATCAAAGGCGCAAGATGATATTGGCCATATCATGTCACTTTATGATTTGCATGTGATGTTTGTCATGTTTACATCTTATTTGCTTAGAACGACGGTAGCATAAATAAGATGATTCCCCACTAAAATTTCAAGAAAAGTGTTCCCCCTAACTGTGCACCGTTGCGAAGGTTCGTTGTTTCGAAGCACCACGTGATGATCGAGTGTGATAGATTATAACGTTCGCATACAACGGGTGTAAGCCAGATTTACACATGCGAAACACTTAGGTTGACTTGACGAACCTAGCATGTACAGACATGCCTCGAAACACGAGAGACCGAAAGGTCGAACATGAGTCGTATAGTAGATACGATCAACATGGAGATGTTCACCGTTGATGACTAGTCCGTCTCACGTGATGATCGGACATGGCCTAGTCGATTCGGATCATGTAACACTTGGATGACTAGAGGGATGTCTATCTGAGTGGGAGTTCATTAAATAATTTGATTAGATGAACTTAATTATCATGAACTTAGTCTAAAATATCTTTACAATATGTCTTGTAGATCAAATGGCCCACGCTAATGTTGCCCTCAACTTCAACGCGTTCCTAGAGAAAACCAAGCTGAAAGACGATGGTAGCAACTATACGGACTGGGTCCGTAACCTGAGGATCATCCTCATAGCTGCCAAGAAAGCATATGTCCTTGAAGCACCGCTAGGTGAAGCACCCATTTTCCTAGCAACTCAAGACGTTATGAACGCCTGGCAGTCGTGTAGTGATGATTACTCCCTGGTTCAGTGCGGCATGCGTTACAGCTTAGAACCGGGGCTCCAAAAGCGTTTTGAGCAGCACGGAGCATATGAGATGTTCCAAGAGCTGAAAATGGTTTTCCAAGCTCATGCCCGGGTCGAGAGATATGAAGTCTCCGACAAGTTCTACAGTTGTAAGATGGAGGAAAATAGTTCTCTCAGCGAGCATATACTCAAAATGTCTGGGTTGCACAACCGCTTGTCTCAGCTGGGAGTTAATCTTCCAGATGACTCGGTCACTGACAGGATCCTCCAGTCGCTTCCACCTAGCTACAACAGCTTTGTGATGAACTACAATATGCAAGGGATGGAGAAGTCCATTCTTGAGTTATATTCAATGCTGAAATCAGCAGAGGTGGAAATCAAAAAGGAACATCAAGTGTTGATGGTGAATAAGACCACTAGTTTCAAGAAGGGCAAGGGTAAGAAGAACTTCAAGAAGGACGGCAAGGGAGTTGCCGCGCCCGGTAAATCAGTTGCCGGAAAGAAGCCAAAGAATGGATCCAAGCCCAAGACTCGGTGCTTTTATTGCAAGGGAAATGGTCACTGGAAATGGAACTGCCCCAAGTACTTAGCGGATAAGAAGGCCGGCAACGCCAAAGGTATATGTGATATACATGTTATTGATGTGTACCTTACCAGCGCTCGTAGTAGCTCCTGGGCATTTGATACCGGTGCGGTTGCTCATATTTGTAACTCAAAACAGGAGCTGCGGAATAAGCGGAGACTGGCGAAGGACGAGGTGACGATGCGCGTCGGGAATGGTTCCAAGGTCGATGTGATCGCCGTCGGCACGCTACTCTACATTTACCTACGGGATTAGTTTTAAACCTCAATAATTGTTATTTAGTGCTAGCTTTGAGCATGAACATTGTATCTGGATCTCGTTTAATGCGAGATGGCTACTCATTTAAATCTGAGAATAATGGTTGTTCTATTTATATGAGAGATATGTTTTATGGTCATGCCCCGTTGGTCAATGGTTTACTTTTATTTAATCTCGAACGTGATGTTACACATATTCATAGTGTGAATGCCAAAAGATGTAAGGTTGATAATGATAGTCCCACATACTTGTGGCACTGCCGCCTTGGTCACATTGGTGTCAAACGCATGAAGAAACTCCATGCAGATGGACTTTTGGAGTCTCTTGATTATCAATCATTTGACACGTGCGAACCATGCCTCATGGGCAAAATGACCAAGACTCCGTTCTCCGGAACAATGGAACGAGCAACCAACTTATTGGAAATCATACATACTGATGTGTGTGGTCCAATGAGCGTTGAGGCTCGCGGTGGCTATTGTTATGTTCTCACCCTCACTGATGACTTAAGTAGATATGGGTATGTCTACTTAATGAAACACAAGTCTGAGACCTTTGAAAAGTTCAAGGAATTTCAGAGTGAGGTAGAGAATCAACGTGACAGGAAAATAAAGTTCCTACGATCTGATCGTGGAGGAGAATATTTGAGTCACGAGTTTGGCACGCACCTGAAGAAATGTGGAATTGTTTCACAACTCACGCCGCATGGAACACCTCAGCGTAATGGTGTGTCTGAACGTCGTAATCGCACTCTATTGTATATGGTGCGATCTATGATGTCTCTTACCGATCTACCGCTATCATTTTGGGGTTATGCTTTAGAGACTGCCGCATTCACTTTAAATAGGGCTCCATCAAAATCCGTTGAGACGACACCATATGAATTATGGTTTGAGAAGAAACCTAAGTTGTCATTTCTAAAAGTTTGGGGATGCGGTGCTTATGTCAAGAAACTTCAACCTGAAAAGCTCAAACCCAAGTCGGAAAAATGCGTCTTCATAGGATACCCTAAGGAAACTATTGGGTATACCTTCTACCTCAGATCTAAAGGCACGATCTTTGTTGCCAAGAATGGATCCTTTCTGGAGAAAGAGTTTCTCTCGAAAGAAGTAAGTGGGAGGAAAGTAGAACTTGATGAGATACTGCCTCTTGAACCGGAGAGTAGCGTAGCTCAGGAAGATGTTTCTGTGGTGCCTGCACCAACTAGAGAGGAAGTTGATGATGATGATCATGAAAATTCGGATCAAGTTACTACTGAACTTCGTAGGTCCACGAGGACATGTTCCGCACCAGAGTGGTACGGCAATCCTTTCCGGGAAATCATGTTGTTAGACAACGGTGAACCTTCGAACTATGAAGAAGCGATGGCGGGCCTGGATTCCAACAAATGGCTTGAGGCCATGAAATCTGAGATAGGATCCATGTATGAAAACGAAGTATGGACTTTGACAGACTTGCCCGATGATCGGCAAGCCATAGAGAATAAATGGATCTTTAAGAAGAAGACTGACGCGGATGGTAATGTGACCATCTATAAGGCTCGGCTTGTCGCTAAGGGTTATCGACAAGTTCAAGGGGTTGACTACGATGAGACCTTCTCACCCATAGCGAAGCTGAAGTCCGTCCGAATCATGTTAGCAATTGCCACATTCTACGATTATGAGATATGGCAAATGGACGTCAAAACAGCATTCCTTAATGGTTTCCTTAAGGAAGAATTGTATATGATGCATCCGGAAGGTTTTGTCGATCCTAAGAATGCTGACAAGATATGCAAGCTCCAGCGCTTCATCTATGGGCTGGTGCAAGCATCTCGGAGTTGGAACATTCGCTTTGATGAAATGATCAAAGTGTTTGGGTTTATGCAGACTTATGGAGAAGCATGTGTTTACAAGAAAGTGAGTGGGAGCTCTCTAGCATTTCTCATATTATATGTGGACGACATATTGTTGATGGGAAATGATATAGAACTCTTGGAAAGCATAAAGGCCTACTTGAATAAGTGTTTTTCAATGAAGGACCTTGGAGAAGCTGCTTACATATTAGGCATCAAGATCTATAGAGATAGATCGAGACGCCTCATTGGTCTTTCACAAAGCACATACCTTGACAAGATATTGAAGAAGTTCAATATGGATCAGTCCAAGAAGGGGTTCTTGCCTGTATTGCAAGGTGTGAGATTGAGCACGGCTCAATGCCCGACCTCGGCAGAAGATAGAGAAAATATGAGTGTCATCCCCTATGCCTCAGCCATAGGCTCTATTATGTATGCCATGCTGTGTACCAGACCTGATGTGAACCTTGCCGTAAGTTTGGTAGGGAGGTACCAAAGTAATCCTGGTATGGAACACTGGACAGCAGTCAAGAATATCCTAAAGTACCTGAAAAGGACTAAGGATATGTTTCTCGTTTATGGAGGTGACGAAGAGCTCGTCGTAAAGGGTTACGTCGATGCTAGCTTCGACACAGATCTGGATGACTCCAAGTCACAAACCGGATACGTGTACATTTTGAATGGTGGGGCAGCCAGCTGGTGCAGTTGCAAGCAAAGCGTCGTGGCGGGATCTACATGTGAAGCGGAGTACATAGCTGCCTCAGAGGCAGCGCGGGGAGCAGTCTGGATGAAGGAGTTCATCACCGACCTAGGAGTAATTCCCAATGCGTCGGGCCCGATGACTCTCTTCTGTGACAACACTGGAGCTATTGCCCTTGCCAAGGAGCCCAGGTTTCACAAGACCAGGCATATCAAGCGTCGCTTCAACTCCATTCATGAATATATTCAAGATGGAGATGAAGGAAATATGCCCTAGAGGCAATAATTAAGTTATTATTTATTTCCTTATTTCATGATAAATGTTTATTATTCATGCTAGAATTGTATTAACCGGAAACTTAGTACATGTGTGAATACATAGACAAAACAAAGTGTCCCTAGTATGCCTCTACTTGATTAGCTCGTTTATCAAAGATGGTTATGTTTCCTAACCATAGACATGTGTTGTCATTTGATGAAGGGGATCACATCATTAGGAGAATGATGTGATGGACAAGACCCATTCGTTAGCTTAGCATTATGATCGTTACAGTTTCATTGCTACTGCTTTCTTCAAGACTTATACATGTTCCTCAGACTATGAGATTATGCAACTCCCGAAAACCGGAGGAACACTTTGTGTGATACCAAACGTCACAACGTAACTGGGTGATCATAAAGGTGCTCTACAGGTGTCTCCGATGGTACTTGTTGAGTTGGCATAGATCGAGATTAGGATTTGTCACTCCGATTGTCGGAGAGGTATCTCTGGGCCCTCTCGGTAATGCACATCACTATAAGCCTTGCAAGCAACGTGACTAATGAGTTAGTTGCGGGATGATGTATTACGGAACGAGTAAAGAGACTTGCCGGTAACGAGATTGAACTAGGTATTGAGATACCGACGATCGAATCTCGGGCAAGTAACATACCGATGACAAAGGCAACAATGTATGTTGTTATGCGGTTTGACCGATAAAGATCTTCGTAGAATATGTAGGTACCAATATGAGCATCCAGGTTCCGCTATTGGTTATTGACCGGAGATGAGTCTCGGTCATGTCTACATAGTTCTCGAACCCGTAGGGTCCGCACGCTTAACGTTCGGCGACAATCGGTATTATGAGTTTATGTGTTTTGATGTACCGAAGATAGTTCAGGGTCCCGAATGTGATCACGGACATGACGAGGAGTGTCGAAATGGTCGAGACATAAAGATTGATATATTGGACGGCTATATTCGGACACCGGAAGTGTTCCGGGTGATTTCGGAGAAAACCGGAGTGCCGGAGGGTTACGGGAACCCCCCCCCCCCCCACAGGAGAACTAATGGGCCACATGGGCCTTAGTGGAGAGAGAGAGGACCAGCCTGGGCAGCCGCGCACCCCCTCCCCCTCTGGTCCGAATTGGACTACGGAAGGGGGGCGGCGCCCCCCTTTTCCTTCTCCCTCTCCTCCTTCCTTTCCCCCTCCTAGTAGGAGTAGGAAAGGGGAGTCCTACTCCTACTAGGAGGAGGACTCCTCCTCTCCTGGCGCGCCACAAGGGCCGGCCGGCCTCCCCCCTTGCTCCTTTATATACGGGGGCAGGGGCACCCTAGGACACACAAGTTGATTGTTCCAAGCCGTGTGCGGTGCCCCCCTCCACCATATTCCACCTCGGTCATATCGTTGCAGTGCTTAGGCGAAGCCCTGCGCCGGTAGCTTCATCATTACCGTCATCACGTCGTCGTGCTAACGAAGCTCTCCCTCGAAGCTCTACTGGATCGTGAGTTCGTGGGACGTCACCGAGCCGAACGTGTGCAGATCGCGGAGGTGTCGTACGTTCGGTACTAGGATCGGTCGATCATGAAGACGTACGACTACATCAACCGTGTTGTCATAACGCTTCCGCTTACGGTCTACGAGGGTACGTGGACGACACTCTCCCCTCTCGTTGCTATGCATCACCATGATCTTGCATGTGCGCAGGGAAATTTTTGAAATTACTACGTTCCCCAACAAGAGACATGGATATTTGTAAAGTGCATACGGATCTGAATGTCGCAGATCCGTTGACTAAACCTCTTCCACGAACAAAACATGATCAACACCAGAACTCTATGGGTGTTCGATTCATCACAATGTAACTAGATTATTGACTCTAGTGCAAGTGGGAGACTGTTGGAAATATGCCCTAGAGGCAATAATAAAGTGGTTATTATTATATTTCCTTGTTCATGATAATTGTCTATTGTTCATGCTATAATTGTATTAACCGGAAACCGTAATACATGTGTGAATACATAGACCGTAATATGTCCCTAGTAAGCCTCTAGTTGACTAGCTCATTGATCAATAGATGGTCGTGGTTTCCTGACCATGGACATTGGATGTCGTTGATAACGGGATCACATCATTGGGAGAATGATGTGATGGACAAGACCCAATCCTAAGCGTAGCACAAGATCGTGTACTTCGTTTGCTAAAGCTTTTCTAATGTCAAGTATCATTTCCTTAGACCATGAGATTGTGCAACTCCCGGATACCGTAGGAATGCTTTGGGTCTACCAAACGTCACAACGTAACTGAGTGGCTATAAAGGTGCACTACAGGTATCTCCGAAAGTGTCTGTTGGGCTAGCACGAATCGAGACTGGGATTTGTCACTCCGTATGACAGAGAGGTATCTCTGGGCCCACTCGGTAATGCATCATCGTAACGAGCTCAATGTGACTAAGGAGTTAGCCACGGGATCATGCGTTACGGAACGAGTAAAGAGACTTGCCGGTAACGAGATTGAACGAGGTATAGAGATACCGACGATCGAATCTCGGGCAAGTAACATACCGATGGACAAATGGAATTGTATACGGGATTGATTGAATCCTCGACATCATGGTTCATCCGATGAGATCATCGTGGAACATGTGGGAGCCAACATGGGTATCCATATACCGCTGTTGGTTATTGGCCGGAGAGATGTCCCGGTCATGTCTGCATGGTTCCCGAACCCGTAGGGTCTACACACTTAAGGTTCGGTGACGCTAGAGTTGTTATGGGAAATTGTATGCGGGTACCGAAGGTTGTTCGGAGTCCCGGATGAGATCCCGGACGTCACGAGGAGTTCCGGAATGGTCCAGAGGTGAAGAATTATATATGGGAAGTCCAGTTTCAGTCGCCAGAATAATTTCGGGGGTTATCGGTATTGTATCGGGACCACCGAAAGGGGTCCGGGGTCCACCGGGTGGGGCCACCTGCCCCGGTGGGCCAAGTGGGCTGAACAAGGGTGGGAACCAGCCCTTGGTGGGCTGGTGCGCCCCCCCCCCTGAAGGGCCCAAGGCGCCTAGGGTTGAAAACCCTAGGGGGTGGGGGCGCCTCCCACCTAACTTGTGGGGCAAGTTCCCCCCTTGCCACCCCCCCCTCTAGATGCATCTAGGGCGGGCCGGCCCCCTCTCCCTTCACCCTATAAATAGAGGGGGTGGGAGTGGGAGGGCAGCCGCACCCTTCCCCTGGCGCAACCCTTCCCCATCTCCAACACCTCCTCCTCCTCCATAGTGCTTCGCGAAGCCCTGCCTGAGAACTGCAAGCTCCACCACCACGTCGTCGTGCTGCCGGAGCTCTCCCGCAACTTCTCCTCTCCCCTTGCTGGATCAAGAAGGAGGAGACGTCCCCGGGTTGTACGTGTGTTGAACACGGAGGCGTCGTCCGTTCGGCGCTGGATCGGATCTTCCGCGATTTGAATCGCTGCGAGTACGACTCCATCATCCGCGTTCCTTGTAACGCTTCCGCTTAGCGATCTTCAAGGGTATGAAGATGCACTCCCTCTCTCTCGTTGCTAGTATCTCCTAGATTGATCTTGGTGACACGTAGGAAAATTTTGAATTATTACTACGTTCCCCAACACCAGACATGGAAGAAAGGAGTAGACGGATCAACAAATTCCAGATGCTATAGGTTCTATATATGCGAAGTAGAGATATTTCTAGGTAAAAGTGTATTGATGGTCGGAATTGGTGGCACATTGTCACCGGTCCGCTACATCTGTAATCATACATTCAACATGTAATTTAGCAAGTCTGCATGTTATCCCCTATCAAACATAATTTTAGTATGCTAGTGTAGCCTCCATATAAGCTTTCTGAGTCAACTGGATCATGTGTAAATTAGGTATTCATTGCCTCTATTTACATTCCTTTAATTAGGTAAAATTTGTTAATCATAGTGTAGGTCGGAATTTCGGAGCCGTCGCCAGTGTACGTAGTTACCATTGGACGGATCGTCGTAATCTCGGCAGCGGAAGCGAGCACCGAGAGCAGTTGTATTCGTTCTAGGCTTGTAGCTCGTATTGAGAAAACGGCAGTCAACTATCTTCCTTTAGGAGAGACTTCAGGTTCTTCTCCTGTTGTGAGTGATGTAGCGTGGGATTTCTATGGCGTCAGTCAAGAAGCTGAGGACCTCACCCAAATTTCTTTCATGGCAACTGATGCGATATGGACCATAGGCATCTATCCATATGATGAGGAGTCTAACTGCTCTGAGTTTGATGAGTTTCCCGGTTTCTGGCCATTTGAGGGCCAAGGACAACTGCGGTGCAAGTCACTTTGATGATGAAGACTTCCTCTTCCACGAGAATGACTGAAGCTTCAGGCACAAGAAGAAATTGAGGCCCTTTTGGTTTATCAGCAAGCTTTGCTTAAGTGTCGTGCTTAGCTTCAATGCCTTTATTAAAGTGTTCTGAATTACTGTAGTATGCACCTATCCAACCTTAGTGTAAATTATTTGTAATGAGTACTATGAACCAGTGTTCTAGATGGATGATAGCAGGCAATGTATATCTGCATAAGACTACTACCCCTTGGCTATTGTAATTTATGCACCTGTCAAACGTTAGATTCGGTATTATGTGTATCTATTCTGCTTCTGCTTGTCACTAAGGTTGTTTCTTTGTTTCCTTTGCTGTATTTCTGTAAGGTGAACCTTTTTTCCTAATACGGTCAAGCACCGATCTTAAAAGAAAGACAGAAACATATGTTACAAAGGAAAAGACATTGTTAGCCCTGAATGTGGTTTGCTTGCTCAATATTGATCTCGCTGCCACTGCTTCTGCTGCTCTATATCACTGAGTTGTATGCCCTGCTTCTCTTAACCAAACTAAATGGCTCTGCTTTGTGCTCAACTCCTTGTTATTAATCAGGATAAATACTGCTGCTGCTGCTTTATCATGCGCAAGTAAACATGCTAACCTGCCTCATTGGCACACGCGCTTAGGCACAACGTTTGGACCCGGCACCGCGTGCCAGGGCGCGTTGTAGGTCTAGTATTGATTGTATGCGTGGAGTACAGACGATTATGGTAACCGAAAAATATTTACATGAGGGAGAGATAGAGATAAACAACATATGTAAACAAAAGAGAATCTATTTCTATCCTAACAAGATGTAACGCACAAGTCATGGTGCGGCTACTGCTAACAATCTGCCTGTTTAACACGTGGTTAGAGGGGCCGTGGTATCCCCAGCCCACTAGGGTTCAAAACCTGGTGCTTGCATTTATTCCTGGATTTATTTCAGGATTTCTGGCGATGCGCATTCAATGGGAGGAGACATTCCCGTCGACGACAAGGTGCCTACGGCGACTTCGTAAATTTCAAGATGATATAACGACTCAGTATTTCGAAGGTGCTCATAGGGGTAGGGTGTACATGTGCGGTCATAGGAGTGAGTGTATGCGCGTGTATATGAGCGCTTGCATTTGTACTGTGTTAAAGAAAACACGTTGATCTGGACATCTAGGCAAAATTGTATGTGCTTTGATGCAGCCTAAAAAAAAGTCTAATGTAGATCTTCAAATGGTGATTTTTTTTTTTTGACCCGATCTTCAAAATGGTGATTTGTATCGTGTGGGTGGATGTTGGTGGCTATTTTCATGTTGTTCTTTTCTGAACTTCTGTTCTTTTTTTTTCTCTAGGTGAGTTTGTTAACAGTTGTAAGGCAACTTTTCTTGGTGGTCTTCTTCGTCCTTGGCGGTGGATCAATCCCATCTAATACATGGATAAATACGTCATTGCCAATGTAACTAGAGTGGGTGAGACAATGAGACAAAATATTTCAAGGACAATGAGACACAAAATACTGCATGGAGCACTCCTCGCTAAAAAGAAATGCAGTATTTTTAACTGATTGAAGTGTTTGAGGAGCTGACGTGTATGGAGTACTATGTCCGTCTAGGTTTATTTGTCCTCATCGTATTTTTGTCAAAGTTCGACCATGTATTAAACTTACAAAATGTTAATGCACATCACTGAAAATTATATTGCTGGATTTGTATGCGAATGTAGTTACTAATGATATTGTTATTTCTATGTATAACTTATATTTTATAAGTTAACATCATGGTTAAAATATGATCTAAAATATAAGGGGACTAGTAAACCAGGATGTAGGTAGAAAACATAATTGCAGACACAATCGACAGCTCCATGTCTTAGATGACGTTTGCCTTGGTCATTTTTCCTTGCGCAGGTCAAAACGGGAATAAGATTCTGTCTAATGTCCTGGAGATCAGTTTTCTGCTGCAACGTACATAGTGTTTTTTTACGCGACCTAGAACGTAGTTTTTGGAGCATGTTACGTTCAAAAGGATTGGTGCATCTTAAATAGTTTTTATTAGTTGCCCTGTTATGATGTTGAATGCAAGAAATGCAGACATTCAATAGATGTAATCAGTGTCCAATAAAATGCAGCCACTACTTGCAGCCTAATTAAAAATTCATAAGCTAGCCCATGGAAAAAACACAAAACCTACGGTTGTGACACACTAATGGCAATTGCCAAAGCAACGAATTCCATATAAAAGGGGGTAAAGCAAAGAAAGGAAAAAACTATTGAAGAGCGACACGCATATGCTTCTAGTATGTGAGTACAGGAGCTAGGAAATAATCAATCCGATATGCTAACACATTAGCAACAATCTTGTATTAGCCATCCACCATAATTGATGTCATATCAAAGTGTGTTTAAATTTGATTACAGGATTAAAAATAACATCACTCTAGTTGAACAATCGAGTGCACTTCTCACTCAGACTCAGAGGACACACCATAACAAAACAGATGAAAAAGTATGGGCTACAGAAGACTGTCGAGCTGAGATTGCAGATCAGATATAGACAGCATACCAATAGACTGAATTTCTTCAGCCGAGTATTCTGAGTTCAGAAGGGACTGTAGCTGTATATGAGCCTCAACTATATTCGACCTACAACAAAGAAAAACGCATAAGAAGAAACTCACAGAAAACAACTTTAGTAGTACATAAAGTGTTTGACCCTGTTCAGTGTACAATCACTAGTGTCAGCATACATGTTAGAATTTCATAGTATAAGAAAGCATGAATAAAGGACAATCTTGTATTCAGTCATAACCAAAAGTTAGCTGCGTACAGCTTAGCACATTTCAACTTACTAAACGAGGTACTTGTGTGAAAATCTAGATGATGCACACAAGTAAAAAGTACCACGATTGACAATGATGTATGGAAGTGTACTGATTTTGCGAAAACAGTGGAATGGTAAGGTAAAAATTTGCTCAACTACTAGGGACCTTTGAAAAATATAAAAATTGCGTCTGTAGCAGTACTAGGTGGAGATATGCTTCGAGTGCTCTAGTTTGCATAAATGACAACACAGAATAGAAACGGGCAGAAGCAGAGCTTGGTCAAAGAACCTCTAGTTTGCAGGCTTTGATCCCCGCACATGCTGCTGAACTCTTGTACCTATTTACTTCTCCACTTAATGAAAAGAGTTGTCTATTCATAGTTGTGTAATACCGCCCCTAAGGATGATGAGGATCTATAAAGGTTCTTTCATCAAGCTCTCGCTTCGGGCTCCAGTACATTTATATATCGGCCTATGGCATCCTGGGAATACAAGTCCCTAACAAGGATTTGATTTCTAGCAATATATGAATGATTTCTTATGGCAAAAACTTAAGTTGGTAGCTAACTTTGGCCAGGTAAGCATTACTACTGCAGTGGATAAATAATGCCATGGTATTCTTGATGGGTGTTGTAGGACGTAGAACCTTACTTGATGGGTTTGAATATAATTAATCTTGTCGACGGATTTTGCAAATACAACATCAACTTGGTCATTGCTTTGGGCAGATCTTGTTGAATAGCAGTCCCAACCTGTTTTGGCAGAATGAATAGTTCCATAACATATGAAAAGCAGCACAGTAGTAAATAGATTTTCATAAAATGACATGTACCTTTTGAACCAGCTCTGCAACTTTATCGGGTGAAGCAAATGCTTGTGTCTTAAGGGGTTTTGCTAGAACAGAATCCAAATTCTGGCCCTGGCTACCTGAGGACAGTGCAACTTTGACAGCAGTTACCTGCCATACAAGTGAATCGTGTTACAATCAAAATTTTAGAGTATAGCCTACCACACTGGATATAACACTGATTTCTAAGATTGTGGTCACACATCTCACATTCTGGCTTCGCTGTTTGGCATGAACTATAAAATGATGGCCTGATTAATACTAGAGATTCGGATAGTCACAACTCGCAATACAAAATGGCAACATTTCAGGACTGCTGCAGCTATTACAGCAAAAAAGAAGTCCACTTTACTCTTCTGCAGCATCTCCAATGTCCACATAACATCCAATGTATCATGCTGTTTACCACCACCACCACCCCCACCCCCCACCCCTAGAGCTAGTTCTGCCCGCTACAAGTTCGAGTATATTGGCCACATATGAAAGTCATGTAACCTGGTTTTGTTTTGCACATCATGGCGTCCATGTCACCCTTCTTCTATCTCCCGTCCTCTCTATTTGTCTCTGCCATCCCTCCATCTTTCCCTCCAACTCTCATGGCTCTGCATGTAGAAGACCTTTCTCCCCTCCATCTTTCCCTTCCACTCCCATGATACTCTGCACGTAGAAGACCTATACACAGCCATGCGCCCACACGCTCAACGGCCACCTGAGCTTGCTCTCAATGCTCATGACATACGATCAGTCCCCTTGAAAGAAACGCTCGTCAAACTAACGGCAAAAGAACATGCCTTGTTTCTAAGGCGTCCTGCTTTAGACGCTTAAGCGATAAGGCGCCCTGACAGCGGCTTAGAAATATGCCTGCTTTAGGCGCTTAGGCGCCGCTTAGGCGTCAGAGCGGGTGGTGCTCGCCTTAGGTCGCTTTACCGCCTTATAAACAATGAGAACAGGCAGAACAGACGATTATAGTTTAGGATTAGGGGCAGAATGGGGAGGTGATAAGTGGGGAATTGGGTACGGGCTGGTCTTGAGCTACTATGCACGCACCAGTGTCTTCTATTCCTGCTAATGGTTGCCAATTCAGCACTTCTTGATGTGTACTGTTGGTAACTCTTTGGTTGTACGACTGCTTTTCCTTGTAAATTTTGACATGCCAAGTTGGACATCTGGTCATCCAGCTGTATAACCCCATGCGATTGGAGTGCTCCACTTGCTTGAGGCAGAATATCAAACAGGTTCCAGCTGGGCAGGGCAACTCTATTCTGCCGGCAGCATGAGACAAACCTGAAGCAGTAGCAGAGTAGCAAGTTCAATAACCAGATCCCAAGTTCATTCTGGATCCTGCGCAGGATGCAGCTGGGAGACCCCCAGCAGACTGGCACCATGTCCAGTCTCGCGGAGGAGCGCTGCGCAGGAGGTCCGAACACACCGGCAAGTCCTTAGACCTATCTGTGTCAAGACCAAGAATGCACCTGCCTCCAAAACCAGTTGAAGGGAAGGCCACATGGGCAAAGCAGGATGACATAAAAAAGACCCTAAAACCAGTCTCGGTGTTAGCCCTACCTATACCTCATTCTTACGAGAAAGAGAAGGGTTTGGCATAGAGAGAACAAAACTAGTAAAGGAAACAAACCCACTGCTTCAGGAAGGTGAGGCCAAGGATGTGACCCAACTTTAGAGGTCAAATAGACTAAATGGAACTTTTGTGTGTTATTTAGGAAACGGTGGGGAGAAAAGTGAACTTTCTATTACAGCAAAACAAAATACAAAGGGCTAAGTTTCGATTAACCATACCTTAGTAACAAAAGAAAGCATTGGGTCCACTACTAGTTTAGTGATGGACATTATAAACTCTTCACAAGTAGATTTGAGGCCTTTCTCCAGTTCCTGAAATAAAAGAGTATTCGCAGGGAAATTAGCTGGAATCAACAAAACTGAAAGTGGATGCGAGCGCAAATGGTTAAACAATCATGTTTGAGTATTCAGTGTTGCCATATTTTAGACATTAGCAACTGTCAACAGCTTCATGACATGTCAAGATGCATTTGTACATCAGCACAGGCAAAGTCCGACTTATGCTCACAAATGCATGCACATCTGCACACTTTATTTCCAATTGTCACGATATGGAATGCCGCTTTCTAGTAGCTGTTGAAGTAAGTCTTCTCCATCGGTTCAGACTTGACTCTACCGGTTGGTGCATGAAACTTAATAGTACAAACGATGGGAGAATAACAAAAACATCTTACACTTGATAGCAAATGATCACTTGTAAGCCAAAAGGCAAAATTCTGTCGGTTCAAGTTGCTTACTTTTCTGGCGTCAATTTGATTCTCCAAAATGCGGGGAGAAAAGGTCCTAGCAAGTGATGTTGACCTTGACCAGTCAAATAATGAGACCTGGCCCCTGAGAATCCTTCTTAAGTGATCCTGTAAAAGGAGCACGTGATTTGTTTTAGTTATCTAGGACTAGGAAATATGATCAACTAACATGATAAATAACATCAGCATGATGATAGCTAAATGATAATAAAAAAAGCTTTGGTCCTGTGGAGATCACATGATTAAGTCAAAGTGATATTACACTATTGAAAACCTTAATCAAGCTTCCAAAAATCCAAGCTCACTACAGATAGATGCAAAGAAAAAGTAGGGAGTGCATTTGAAAAACATAGGGTTTGAGTTTTCTCTAAAGAAGACAAGATTATAGGTGCATCTGATTTGGTATTGCCAACAGATCACTTCTATTATACTGAAATATAGCAAAAGGAAACGAGACACCTTGTTGGTGATAGGTTCAAAACCGCGACACTTATTTTGGATCGGAGGGAGTACAAACTTTTATGATCTCATCACAATGAGACGCCTTTTAGTCCCAAACAAGTTGGGGTAGGCTAGAGTTGAAAACATAAGATCTCGAAACCAACTCATGGTTCTGGCACGAGGATAGCTAACTTCCATGCAACCCTGTCCATGTCTAGTTCTTCGGCAATATTCCAATCCTTCAGATCTCTCTTGACGGACTCCTCCTATGTCAAGTTTGGTTTACTCTGACCTCTCTTGACATTATCAGCACGCTTAACCGTCCACTATGCACTGGCGCTTCTAGAGACCTGCGTTGCATATGCCCAAACCATCTCAGACGATGTTGGACAAGCTTCTCTTCAATCAGTGCTACCCCAACTCTATTACATATATCCTCGTACACTATCCTTTCTTGTGTGTCCACATATCCATCACGCAATCCTCCGCGACAAAGTGCTTTAACCTTTCTGCTTTTGATGTCTTTTACTTTTACTCCATTACCTGCTCTCTGGACTATATAACCAGCGACTGAAAACCCTAGTTGGCATCTTTTGCCTTCTGGGTCGAACCTTAGCCGCCACTGTTCATGGTCAGTCTCCAGCATTCCCATGTAATCTCGTATCATAATTAGGAGAGGCCTCTGGATTCGCTATATTGTGAGATGATCATGTCTGTATCTTGTTGTTTCTCTGAATTCCACCATATGACCGCGATACACCCCCACAGCGGCTGCTGACTGCTCATTCCCACAGCCCGCACCGTGTTGCCCCTCTTCCACCCTCGTGGTGCCGACTCCCTCCACCTCCACTTCTCCTGCATCCCCACCGCAAGCGGCGCCGGCTTCGCTTAGCCCCTGCCCAATCTGCAACCACATCACGCGGCAGTGCTCCCCGATCCAATGACCGAGCTGGGCGGCACTCTAGGAGATGGAGCACGGTCGTGTGACAATGGTGGTTGTGTCCTCTTTATCTCCCTTTCTCTCAGTATAAAAGTCGAAGATGTGACATCCTAGGATCTCGCTGTTGTATGCCTGCTGAGCCCCCTGCTGCAGATACAACTACCCCTGCTCCCAGATCAGACATCATCATCGCCGCACATGTTGCGTGGCCGGTACCTGGAGAACGTGGTGACGGATGGCACACTCTGCAGCCAGCATCGACGATGCCGAGCCAAGGACATGCCTGTTGGGGTATGCCCCAGTTGCGATGATACAATCACGTGGTGCATAGTATAGCCAACACAAGCAATCGGCGCTAGAACTGTGAAGCAGGACACAGGGAGCCGTATGAGTATGAGCTGTCCGCGACGCATCCGGCAAGGAGCGTCAGCAGAACGGATGGCGTAGCGTGTGCCGTTGACAAGCAAACCTAACACGCGTCATACATATAACGGGGTGGAACCTCATGAGGGCAGTTGTGGCCCATCTGGGGCGGGACCATTTATTGCAACAGAGTGTGCAGGCCTGCGCTCGCATAAAACCTGTCGCATAGGCAACGTACGGTTCGGCCAATGGGTGCGAGATAAATCACTAGAAGAGAGAAAATAGCGAGCTGGGTGCCAGGGAACCGAATCTTAACGCAACAGTTCGATAGGTTATTCGATAGGAATGCTAAAGTAAGCGTGAGTATAGAATAAGTTATTCTACAGAGAGCGGCGTTACTGAGAGCAGTAGTATCTGAACATGGTATCCTGGTCGTACGTACATGTCTAGGGATATGGGTTAGTGGGACCTTTCAAGCATATACGGTGATAGGATCATAGGAAAATGGGTGTGTCAGATGCTATACACAGATGAACAGTGATGTACGGTAGCCGGCAGGCTTGTTTTTTCAAAACGAGGTTACGGTGACGACCCGAGCCGTGGATCGCCTCCGTCACGAAAAGCTGCGCGGGGATCAGAATCGTGTCTTCGCCGTCTGCTGCATAAACAACGCCGTCCATGGATCATTAAATGCTCACCGGTGCACAAGAAATTGTGGGCCACTTCGAAATATCTCGGTCCCCAGTTGTAAGTAAACTGTCTCTCTCCTTCCCCCCTCTCCCCGACCTAGGCGGCGGAAGGTGAAACAATGGCGGCGGCAAGCAGTATGGCCGAGCTTGCAGACCTACGCCACAGCGGGCTCGAGTCTCTGCTGGATCCGGTAGACAGTTAATTTCTCCACTGTATTATTTTGTTCGATTCAATCCGTAGACACGCAAGCGCGTCTAAACGACTGTTTTTCGATTTGATGAACATGCCATCGATTCCTGCTCAGAGAGGTCACGGGTGGTGTTGACCAGCTAGATCCGTTGGTTTTGATGGCTGTTGGGCCGTCGGCAGTGGCACACGCCGACTCGTTGTGCGGGGTTGCAGCTGGACAACACGGCGGCTCTGCTGAGCAGATCGATTCTGGCCGCAAGAGGAAGCAGCCGCCTACTGAATCCTTCGAGTCCACCAGAGAGTTGCACCTAGATGCGCCATTGTGGACCAGAAGGTATACATAGAAAATCAGTGTTCATTTGTCTGAATCCATTATTCTGTTCTTTAGTGCCTATGTCTAAAAAGCCTCTTGAGCACTACTACTGCTGTCAGCAAACTGGTCCTCTGTTTTTTTGGTAATCCTCCATGCGTGCAAATTGACCTGCATAGTGTTTTCAAGGCAGATTATGTTGTCCATGCGCGCAATTAGCATATATATTGTTTTCTGGGCAGAGCATGTCATGCAAAAGAGAATCCTCCATGCGCGCAAAAGCGAGTTTCAGGCCTGAATTCCACAAAATAGTGAATCACATGATAAGCGTGGAGCAGTTTGAGACTGCATGGGGCCTGCTGATTGAGAAATACAATTTGACGTCCCACAATTACATGACAAATCTTTATGAGATACAACATAAGTGGGCAAAGCCGTATTTCAAAAGTCTCTTCTGCGCCAAAATGACGAGCACACAGCGTAGCGAGAGTGCAAACAATATGTTGAAGATTTACATGCCGCCAGCAAAGCCCAATGCATGTGTTCGTGCGACAATACATGAGGCTTCAATTCGACCGAGAATCGGATGAGAGCTACCAAGAGAAAAGGACAAGAATTGTGAGCGATATTTCATTTATAGTTTTGTCGTTTTTGTTTGTCTTGTCGGAGAAGCTGACATCTATCTGTTTTTTGTCCGACTACAGAGTGGTGCTGTGATGAGAACAAATGTTGCTATCGATAGGCATGCAAGCAAAGTTTATACAAGAAAGATGTTTGAGCTATTCGGTGAGAACCTCTTCAAAGGTGCAGCATACCAGGTAGAGGAATTTTTGCGGAAGAAGAAATACATCGCAAGGCACAATGACGCCGACAAACGTGAGAAATGGAGTAAAGTGGATTTCGAGGTGAGCATATCAGATGATGGCGACTGGTTTGACTGTGAATGTGGGCAGTTCGCCCACATGGGGATGCAATGTTGCCATGGTCTGAAGGTTATTTTCTCAATGTGGTATTAATCAATTATTGCTTATCCTGTCATATATTTGATTTGAAACGAATCGATTATGCTTGCCCATGGATTCCAGTGATGGACTACGTTGGCGTGCAGGAGATACCCAAGCGGCACATCATTAAGAGGTGGATGAAAGATGCAAGGGACATTTTGCCACAACACCTTGCTCACTTTCAGAAAGACCAGGCTGCCAATCAATTTTCAGCAGCCGGAGCTTGACTCCGTACCTACATGCCATGGGACTTGTCAGGATTGGGGACTCATCAGTCGCGACCTACGAGCTTGTGCTCGCTAGGATTAAGGATTTAATCATGGAGGCATCGCCACCGGCTGAAACCAAGGATGGCCTAGGGATCGAGGATAGGCTTGCTGCTGAATCAAACCGGAAAAACATTGGATCAGCTTGCTCTCCATAACATCGAAGGAGAAATGGTAGCAAATGAGAACAGCATGACCGGTTCTGACAATTGGGATGCCCTCGCTGGACTGTCAGCTCCGAGCAAGAAGTGTGGTCTTGGGCGGCCTTGCTCAAGTAGAGTAAAGACGCCATACGAAGGATTCAGTAAGCAAATGAGATTCTGCAGTATATGCACTGCCAGGCCATAAGAAGGCCACCTGCCCAGAGAGGGGCGATGTGCCAAAGCAGACTTGCAAGCCGGACACCACCGTACTTCCTGCACGAGGCCCCTCCTAGAAAATGCATCTTAATACTTTTTTCCGGCTATGTGTAACGTTAGAATAATAATAATCGAGGATTTTCTAATTGATGGCTTGTGTCTCCATGCTTTTTCCTCCTGGTTGCAGTCTAGTTGTATTTGCTGAGACATTAATAATTTGAGTTTCTACAAATATGTAGACAACTGTGCTGGTGAGACGAACTTTCCCCCCACACATGACTACTGCTGGCGTTTCAAAATATACCGGCACCTCTGTTTTAGTGTGTGTATGCTTTAGCTTCCCATCACTGGTTGGTGCTCCTCGAGTAAATGTTGCTATTACACGTCTGTGTTGGGTCCAGCTGGACGCACGTAAGCGCCCTCAGACTGGCCACAATGGGTAGTAACATAGAGTAGTAACATGCCCATGTTACTACTCTATGTTACTACCTCTATAGTGGGGAGTAACATATGTGTGGTAACATGCAACACTTCATTTATTAGGCTATAGACTCATCTTGCCTTGATATGTGTGATGTTACTCATACTAGTACTCCCTCCTTACCGGTTTATAGGGCTTATATCTGAAATCCCACCAACCAAGGTAAATGTCTATTGGCTGAGATGAACTGAGCTTATGTGAAAAGTGCCCAATTAGCATAATGGTATTAAATCTCAGCCTGTTCAACTGCCACTGCAATTAACTACAGCGCCCCACGGCGGCATGTGTCCCGCTCTCTCTCTCATCCAGATGGCGCATGCACTGGTCAGTCTTCGTTTTCTTATCTCGTTTTAGTGTCCAGTTTGCTGCATGCATGCAGTTGAGGGAAGGAAAGGAGCAACAACTTCGCTCTGTGATTAATTTTCTTTTGAAAACGGCACCAGGGAATTAAATGCAACGCAGCACTCGAAAAGACCTCAGCGCTTTAACCAAGCGACTTCTAAAACAAGCCTTATAAAACGGAAATCTAAAGATTTTGAGATGAGCCTTATAAACCGGTAAGGAGGGAGTAGTAACTAGCTATGTTACCACATGCCTCTCTTTCTTCATTTATTGCTTGCCACATCATCTATTTTATGTAGATATGTGTGATGTTACTACCTATGTTACTCCCACTGTGGGTAGTCTCATGCATTCAAAATTCAAAAACGTCTGCCGCTGATCACAGACACCTGCCATTACTTAAGGCAGCGGGACAGGTAGGCTCGGGAAAACGGCTGATCCATCTGCACTTTTCCGCGTTCCGCTATGGCTCAGTGGTTGAGCACGACTTTACTACACGGGACCCGCCATTGAATACATTGTAAATATGGTAGACGCATACGCTCGGGAATACAAAATACGCGCGCATCCCAATAAAGACCAACGGACTAGATTCCGGGCTCAGCTGTGCTCACGATCAGAAATGCATTTTCGTATTCTACACCCCTAGTAAAAAGTGCACAAAATATAGTAACATAGTATGCAAAATATATATAATGAAAGCAAATGTAATCCAGAATACAAGGCTTCAGCAACAAATTCACATGAATATGCAATGGAATACAGCACAAATAAGCCATACTTCCCATTCCCATGCAAAAGATAAAGTTGCACATACCAGCAAATGGGAGAAATCCAGTTCCTTGTGTGTGACTGAGAACTCAATCTCAAATGGTGCAATCTGTAAACATGTAATCAATGAGTTGCCAGATGAATTAATGTAATCAATGAATTTAATTACGACTATCAGATAGTTGTATGCCCACCTGTTCCCTTAAAATGAGAAGGTGCTTAATTAGGAAAAGCTGTCCATCCATTGGGGTTGCTCTTTTTGCAATGACCTTGCTTGCACTCTGTTCACAGGACCAACAGTTCGTTTCTAAGACTAACATAAGATGTTGCATATACAGAAACTGCAAATAGCATGTTTTTAAGATCATGGACAATGATAAAAGGAGAAGGGACCTGAAGGGATGCTGTGCAAACTTCTACGGCTTCCTGTGAAATTTAAGTGATATGTCAAGTCAAATGAACAGGGCATCAAGTAGTAAAAGAAGAATTAACCAGAGAAATCAACATAAGCTTTGAGAGGTACAATACAAGGGCTAATCCAGTAAAAACCGAAGATTCCAAGCAGTGATATAGCTTTGACAGGCACGAAACTGTTTTCTCCAGTGGTCTGTACCATGTCGCATACATGTCTGAGTTGTCACTAACCTACAAATAGAAACATAAGCAATAGAATTTGTTATCCTTTCTCAACTAGATCTTCCCATGCTGATTCAGTTAGAAGCGCCATTTGCTTTCTTAAAATCAGAAATAGCCATCATGCGAAAAAGCAATCTTGGCACATACAGACAAGGAGGGGGGGCATTTAAGTCCAAAATCTACCCATAAACTTGCATGCACATCTGTGAGACAAAATATAGATACAAGAATGTGCAAGCATGACTATACAGCAAAATAGTACAGTATTTTAGTGAATGTATAGGACCAAAAGGAGTTGCACAGGAAATAACCAATTTGTATTGCGATAAGAAGAAAACTAACATTAGCACTTGAAATTGTAGATCTCTCAAGTTTTCCAGGATAATCCAGATCTTCGTCAGAAGGGCGAAAATTTGCAATCTGGAAAAAAAATTAGACGATAAATATTAAGTAAAAGGTTTCAATAGATAAAACAACAGCTGTTTCATCTTCAAAAGAACTTGCACTTGTTTAAACAATGGAATGAGGTATTTGATAGAAAACAAAAAACATTAGGTGCAAACATGACATAAGGTTCAAAACAAAGTAATGCAAGAGTGTTATCCTATGAACTCAGATCTGCTGACCAAGTTTCTTCCACTTTAAGGGCTGTCATGCTTGTGCAGAAGCAAGATGGGTAAGCTACAGAGGAGTTATGGGGATCTAATTATGGGCTTAAGCTTCTCAATATGTTACTTCAAGAGGCTTCGAGTTGAGTCCAACTTTCAAGTTTTTAAACAGCCGTCAATGTGCTAACAATTGCTCATTTTCAGGAGAATAACACAATCAAATACACTTCTTTTACAATTCATAATAACCAACCGACCTCCGATTTCTCTCACGATTACCTGTGCAATGCATGCAGAGGCTTCCATGTGCGAAACCATGTTCATACAGATGACCAAAATGGATACCAAGCAGTTCAAAGGATTATTGTGCGCAAAGAGGACATTTTCATTATAATTTTTTCAGTTGGGCATCACAGCTGATTGACTGAAGGAACCATACTCACAGTACATACGAAAACAAAAGAGGCTGAAGAAACACAACGTCAGCCACACACAAGAGATTTGAAATAGTACCCCCTCACGAATATGAGTCCGAGCACAAAATGCCAGACGCTCAAGAACATCTGCAAGTATCCTCTGCAATATTGGACGGAGTCCAGCTGCTGATTTACCACGTCTACTCAGTTGTTCTCCCAACACTTCGGCCTTCAGAATGTCAACGAGTTCACAGAGAGAATCAATGTTGCCTTCATATATCAGTCTAGGCCTCAGAGTATCATATAAGTGTGTGCACCTGAATGAAAAGGCAATTCAGTTAATCAACTTAAATGAAACAGTTGTCTTCATAACAGATATGCATCAACTATCGCAGAGTTTGAGTTTATAAAAGTTGAATATCTACTCTCAGGACACAAGTGACAGTTCTTTATGCACTGAAACCTCATCCAAGAAGGCAGAACAGATTATTAGCTGTTCTTCATCTTCAGGTTAAATGCTTGTAGCAGGTAATATATACTATATCTTCCGTTCTTCATTGGCTACTTTACTTTGTTCTCTCAGGTTATACACATTAGGAGTTTAGGACTATGCTCAATTTCCTGATCCTCTGGATCCTTGTACTATCGTATTATTAATTTTGATACAACTAACATGAGCCTACATACCACAGTGGTATCATAGAACTTTGCCAAATTGTTAGTATTACTCATGGCTCAACAAAGAAATTCATTTTTCCAAGTTTCAAGATATTCGGATGAGTTGTGATATTATGGAAGTTTGCTCCAGTTCATACTTTTTGTATATCTAGAAGAGATTCGTATACAAGTTCATTGAAATGTTCAATATAGAAACTGAAAGTTACGACTCTACTACCAGTACAACAACAACAACAACAACAACAACAACAAAGCCTTTAGTCCCAAACAAGTTGGGGTAGGCTAGAGGTGAAACCCATAAGATCTCGCGGCCAGCTCATGGTTCTGGCACATGGATAGCAAGCTTCCACGCACCCCTGTCCATGGCTAGTTCATTGGTGATACTCCAGTCCTTCGGATCTCTCTTTACGGACTCCTCCCATGTCAAGTTCGGTCTACCCCGAACTTCGAACTTCCTGCTCCAGCATGTACTCCAAGATGTAACTCTATCAATCTTTCAATAAAGTGCCAGAAGGCTTTCCTTTCAAAAAAAAAAGTTCGGTCTACCCCGACCTCTCTTGACATTATCAGCACGCTTTAGCCGTCCGCCATGCACTGGAGCTTCTGGAGGCCTGCGCTGAATATGCCCAAACCATCTCAGAAGATGTTGGACAAGCTTCACTTAATCGGTGCTACCCCAACTCTATCTCGTATATCATCATTCCGGATCGGTCCTTCCTTGTGTGGCCACACATCCATCTCAACATGCGCATCTCCGCCACACCTAACTGTAGAACATGTCGTCTTTTAGTCGGCCAACACTCAGCGCCATACAACATTGCGGGTCGAATCGCCGTCCTATAGAACTTCCCTTTTAGCTTTTGTGGCACTCTCTTGTCACAGAGAATGCCAGAAGCTTGGCGCCACTTCATCCATCCGGCTTTGATTCGATGGTTCACATCTTCATCGATACCCCCATCCTTCCACAGCATTGACCCCAAATATCAAAAGGTGTCCTTCTAGGGCACCACCTGCCCATCAAGGCTAACCTCCTCCTCTTCCTCGTGCCTAGTAGTACTGAAACCGCATCTCATGTACTTGGTTTTGGTTCTACTAAGTCTAAAACCTTTCGGTTCCAAGGTTTGTCTCCATAGCTCTAACTTCCTATTGACCCCCGTCCGACTATTATTGACTAGCACCACATCATCCGCAAAGAGCATACACCATAGGATTCTCCTTGTATATCCCTTAACCTGGCTCAAGTAGAGTAGCGCGAAGAAAGAGAGGCCCCCACGTCGTCCCCGCGAGCGACTCGAGTAGCGGTGCCGCCAGCCCGCCCCTTCTCCCCCTTCGCTCCTCTCTCCCCTCCCACCGCCGGCCCGAGCCACCAGGACAAAGCCCCTCGTGGCAGCGGGAGGCACGGTGTGTGGCGTCTCGGGTGCGTGCGGGCAGCCATGGCTACACAGGTGGCATTGCTGTTGGTGGTCGATGTTCGGCGTGGTGGTTTGGTGGAGGTGGATGAGCGCCGGGGTGCATTACCTGCGCGCTTCTTTGGCCGGCCAACGGTGGCGGCGTCCGCGGGCGTCGTTCCCTTCCTGAAGGCTCCGTCGCGGCTGCTCCCGTCTCCCCTAGTTTACTCCGAGTGAAAACTCGATCTTCTGGATCGGACGGTGGCAGCACTCCAGTGTCGTGCCCTTCTTGGAGGCACTGTCTTGGAGTCTTTGCTACGTTGAGGGTCAGCCTCACTTCTTCATGATGGCTAGCTCATAGTGAAGGTCGCCAGCGTCTCCAAGCGGTCTTATTGTTTATCTTTACTGTGCTTGGTAGCGTTAGGGTGATGTAGTGTCGTGCGGCACCCTTGGATCTTGCCTTGGGTGTGTGTTGTGTGTCGGGTGTGCCGGTGCCGTATGTTGGGTGGTTGGTTGTATGCATGGTTGTTGCTTTATATATAAAGCGGGGCGAAAGCCTTTTTCGGTATATCCCTTGACCTCATCCATCACCAAAGCAAAAAAGATAAGGGCTCAAAGCTGACCCTTGGTGCCGTCCTATTTTAATCGGGAAGTCATCACTCATCAGGGAAGTCATCAGTATCGCCATCATTTGTTCGAACACTTGTCACAACATTATCGTACATGTCCTTGATGAGGGTAATGTACTTTGTTGGGACTTTGTGTTTCTCCAAGGCCCACCACATGACATTCCGCGGTATCTTATCATAGGTCTTCTCCAAGTCAATGAACACCATATGCAGGTCCTTCTTTTGCTCCCTGCATCTCTCCATAAGTAGTTGTACCAAGAAAATGGCTTCCATGGTCGACCTCCCAGGCATGAAACCAAACTGATTTTTGGTCACGCCTGTCATTCTTCTTAAGCGGTGCTCAATGACTCTCCCATAGCTTCATTGTATGGCTCGTCAGCTTAATTCTACGGTAATTAGTACAACTCTGAACATCTCCCTTGTTCTTCAAGATTGATACTAATATACTCCATCCCCATTCTTCTAGCATCTTGTTTGCCCAAAAAATGAGGTTGAAAAGCTTGGTTAGCCATACTATTGCTATGTCTCCGAGGCCTCTCCACACCTCAATGGGGATACAATCAGGGCTCATCGCCTTGCCTCCTTTCATCCTTTTTAAAGCCTCCTTCACCTCAGACTCCTGGATTCGCCGCACAAAACGCCTGCTGGTATCATCAAAGGAGTCGCCCAGTTCAACGGTAAAGCTCTCATTCTCCCCATTGAACAACTTGTAGAAGTACTCCCGCCATCTATGCTTAATCTCCTTGTCCTTCACTAGGAGCTGGTCTGCTCCGTCCTTGATGCATTTAACTTGGTCAACCTCCCTCGTCTTCCTCTGTCGGATCTTGGCCATCTTATAGATGTCCCTTTCGCCTTCCTTCATGTCTAACCGCTGGTAGAGATCCTCATACGCCCGACCCCTTGCTTCACTCACAGTTCGCTTTGCAGCCGTCTTTGCCATCTTGTACTTCTCTATGTTGTCTGCACTCCTATCCAGGTATAGGCGTGTGAAACAATCTTTCTTCTTCTTTAGCCTTCTGGACATCATCATTCCACCACCTGGTATCTTTAGCTTTGCTTCTACTTCCCCTAGACACTCCAAACTCCTCTGAGGCCACCTTACGAATGCAAGTCGCCATCTTCATCCACGTATTGTCTGCATCCCTCCTTCCTCCCAAGGCCTTGAACGTCTGAGCTCCCTTCCCCTTGAGCTTCCACCACTTCGTTCTAGCGACTTTGGCACGCTTGTCTCGCTGGACATGAATCCGAAAGTGGAAGCCACTCTCTCCAGGTATCATCTTACAATCTAGGCACGCGCGCCTGTCTTCTCTTCTCGAGAGGATGATATCAATCTGACTAGAGTGTTGACCACTACTAAAAGTCACTAGCTGTGATTCTCTCTTTTCAAAGAGGGTGTTAGCTACGATCGTGTCATAGGCTAGAGCAAAGCTTAGGACATCTTCTCCTTATTGATTCCTGATGCCATAGCCATAGCCAAAGCCCCAGTGCACCCCTTCAAACCTGTGTTAGACGTACCCACGTGGCCATTGAGGTCTCCTCCTATGAAGAGCTTCTCGCGAATCGGTACACTCCTAACCAAGTCCTCCAGGCCTTCCCAAAACTCTCTCTTGGTGTTCTCATTGTGGCCTACTTGCGGGGCATACGCGCTGATAACATTGAGAACTAAGTCCCTAACTACCAGCTTGACCAGGATAATCCGTTCCCCACGTCTCACGTCTACCACTCCATACTTGAGGCTCTTGTTGATCAAAATGCCTACTCCATTGCTGTTTGCAACCGGCCGGTGTACCACAGCTTGAAGCCGGTATCCTCCACCTCCTTCGCCTTCTGCCCCCTCCATTTGGTTTCTTGGACGCAAAGGATATCAACACCTCTCCTCATCGTTGTATCAACTAGCTCCTGGAGCTTACCTGTCAAGGACCCTACGTTCCAGCTACCTAAGTGAATCCTCCTAGGCTCGGCTAGCTTCCTTACACTTCGCACTCGTCAAGTCAAATGCGAAGACCCTTGCTCATTTTCCACTACACATGGGCGTCGATGTAGCGCGCCACTAAGGATGCGACGACCCGATACTTGCTCACTTGCCACAGTATCCAGATCAAAGTACGGCGCGCCACCGAGGAGACGGCCCGGCCTTGCCTATTTGACACCACACCCGGGTTTCGATGTGGCACGTCGCTGAGAGGGTTACGCCCCAACGAAAATCTTTTGGGTTTCATCTCCATGAGAGTGGCCGAGTTTTGACGTTGGCTTGCCAAGCCTATCACAATCCTGCCATTTAAATCTCCGAAAATGATAAGTACCTGACATCAGGTTCGAGCACATGGCAAATCGAATTTTTCGATGGCAATTCTAGTGACGCAAGGACGGCAAGTTAGTTGACACACACAGCAATTTTCTGTCAAAATAAAGAACGAAGACATGCTTACCAACTAAAGTTGCCATCCTCACGTCACTAAACTTGCCATCGGAAACATTCGATTTGCCATGTGCCCGTACCTGACAGACGGGCGTTATCAGATTCCTATATCTCTAACAGGTGGCAGAACAAGCAAAAACCAAATTGACTACTAGCTGACAACTACATACTCCTACTAGCCAAGTATTGGTCTATACAGACCTACACTAATACTGAGTTAATTGAGCACAACACACAAGGGTTATAGCTAACATATATTGCATGTAAACCTGAATATAAACAAGACTTGCTACATCTATACTGCTAAGTAACAAAACAATACTTCCTGGCAACATACAACATGTGGTAAAACTTGTAATAAGGTGTTAGGACACATTATATTATTGGTTATTGCCCTCTTGGTTTGTCAAACTAACTTTACGTGATACCAAGTCAAGTTTTTTTTTTCTTTTTTTGCGAGGATTACCAAATCAAGTTACTGAACTGCACAAATAAATCACTTGTAACTTGTAGGATTGCCAGCATGAACGTAAATGGCTTTAACAGAACTAAGGGGGGTTAAATAATCTTACAATGGATCCATTAAAGGAGCCATACTTGAAACATCTGATGCGGATGCTGGGAAGAAGTGAGCAAAAAGCTGGTGCTCAAACTGGCATGCCTGAGAAGAAATGCGAGAACAAGTATAACATTTTTTTCTAACAGTAAAGAAGATATAACAAAAACAAATCATACCACAAGAATGCTACAAGCTTCGATAAAATATAAGTGTGATACTGAAAATGCATATTGCAGAAAACATAGAACTACTTACGTTTTAACAAGCTGGATAATTTCCTGTGCGTTTCAGCGGCGGCATAAATATTCTAGTAAGTTAGCCCGTGACCGCTCGTCTATCCTTTGTACATTGTGCGCAAAAAAAATAGTTTGTTTTTCTACACAATCACCGTGATTTAGCTGCCATTTATTGTTAATGCGATTGCGTACCCAAAAAACTGGATTTTATTTGTTAACATTGGATTACCAAAGAGAACATGATTTCATTTGGTTGTCAATAAGATGTGGAACAGCTGAGGCGTTTTTAGGGGAGGGGAGGGGGGTGTGGGAGAAAAAACAGAGATGGGAGGGGGAAGTCAAAACGGAGAGGAGGAAGGGGGATAACGTACGTAGAGAGGTTGCACGAAGTTAAGAACAAAATGGGAACCTTATGTTCTTTTTAGTAGTCTAAGTAATAAGCATATAGATAAGTAGTAGAGATTTCATATGTAAACACACAATACTAGGCCACTGATTATACAAAGTGTGATGCTCAATGTCCTCTACCTTACACTTCTCTGTATGCTACCACATATAACAGTAAGTTGTGACTTAGGAAGCAAATGAAATCTAAATAGAATAATTAGCTAAATATGTGGTTACCTCCATCAAATAGGCACAACCAGACCTTGTAAAAGAAGGTAAGGCCTCTTTTTTAGCAAATTCAGAAATGCGTTGCTGCACCATACCTCGTATCTAAAAGCAATATTGCAAGCGATAGGATATAATCAAGTTAAGGACTTAAGGTCAAAACAGAGTACAAAGGTTTTAACTTACCAAGTACAGCCTCTGCTCACAAAACAAACTGTGACATTCTGAAAGAACCTGCGCGTACTCTTTCTTAGAGGATCTACTTTCAATCTCATTGAAAACCGGTTTTAGCTGGAAAGAAGAAAGAATCAGGAACAACATGGATAGAGTATCTACAGATGGTTTAAACTTTTCAATGGACTACAGATGTGTTCGGAAAAAACCATAGATCATGTAGAAAAAGTATACCTCCCCAGCTGCTGCCTTGAAACGAACATATATAAGAGATGCTTCCACACCCTCTGTAACAGCATTTTTGCCAGAACCACTGCCTCGAATTGCGGCTTGAACCTGCTAATAAGTAAACCTACTATCCAGTAAATATTAGCTACAGCACTCTACATATTAAATGCAATGGAGGAGCACCTGGGATGAAGCGGCTTTCAGTGTCGACAAGACATGTGACCGGATCATACCTAATGCCCGAGACTGCAATACAAGAAGTAGATAACTATAGGTTAACACGCTCTTATTCGTAATGACTAGAAATGTAGTTTGCCTCACACGTAGTCCTTCACCTGAAGTTGGCGAAACTTGACCAAGTAAACAGCAGATTCAGCATACAGTGGATTATTTTCAACATATCTATATCCACCAGAGGATAGAACATGAGCTCCATAAATCTCAACACAGAAAAGGAGAAAATGTCACTGTTATGCAACAACTACTTACAAGATACAATCATCAAGTCTTTTCAACAGTGGGAGAAACTGTTCATTCCCAATGTTCATAGTCTGAGAATAGAAGCTAGTAGAGGCCTGAAAAGTGGAAATAGGTAATTAGACAAAATGAATCAGCCTATGGAGACAAATGGAACTTGACTACAGATTCACGTGTCATCACGTCACATATATATAGTAGCCTGAATGTCAGTATTTTGATAAACTGCAGTGCTTGGTAAGTGGCAAAGTGTGGTCAGCAACCAGAAAAGATCTAGATCTCAAAGATATGGAATCCATGGAGCCTAAATCATATCCATATATTCTTTCAACAACCAAATGACAGCTCACTTCTTTGCACAAATGAGCACCAGTCACCCAGTTGAGAAAGAGCAAGGATGCAAATACCAGCAGAAACTTCACAAATATGTTCATTATGTAGGCTTTCTCTTAAGTTTGTTAATTCATTTATAGGATAAGGATTAGAGCATTGCAGAATCCAGTATGTTTGGTTAAGGATGCTCTCATCTGAACTGAAGAAATTGTCGAAAAGGTATTTATTCAACCAAATACATTCATGATGTCAAACAGAAACTTATTTTCAAGAGACAGACTAGAATGCCAAATCTTACATTTTCCAATTCATCAAAGTAGTTTAACCTACTTCGGAGTGCTTCAGCGAACCCAATGAGCCTTTGTTTCTCCACCAACTGCATAAGCATTTGAAAGCAAAAAAACAGACCAAAATGGCCAAGTTACAAGATAAATAAGTTTTTAGGACCGTAGTATACTACTAGAAATAGAAGAACACAAAATTAAAATAAAAAAGTTAAAATGAGAGTTACACCTGTCTCCAGTAGGGGAAATAAAATATGTTTTCAGATGACAAGTTGATAATACAGCCATGCACAAAAAAGAAAATGCAAGATCATCATTAAAGCATTTATTCTGTAAGCTGTCCAACTAGTTGAGAAACCTAAGTCTTCCTTGTAGAACTTCCCAATAGCCTAACTTGGATTGATTCCCTATGATATCCTTACCAGAGTAATTACATAATATGATAGTTTATCTTAATCCCACAATTAACAGCACTGTTAAAAATATCGGCCGATATTTAAGGTAATCGGCCAGTTAATCCTGAATCCCTAGGTCACGGATGCGATAACACCTTATCCATCGCGTTAACTGATCCAGCGGATTAATCGGCTGTAAGGCCAATTTATCCCACTGGGCCGATCAACTGAATAGAGGGAGAGAGAAATTTGGGCTCCAAAATTTTGTTTTAGGTCAGCCCGTTCCCTCCCTTCTCACTCTCCCTCCCCTCCCGTGGTAACCCTCGTTGGAGAGGCTAGGAGCAGCCGCCGCTGCCCCGAGCAGCTGCCAGGGCCATCCGCCAGAGGCGCCTGCACTCCTCAAGGAACAGGCACCGAGCCTCTTCCTCCTGCTCGAGCTGGCCACCCCCTCCGCCCTCCCCCTCCCCGAGACAAGCACCAGCAGCACGGCAGACAAGCTCGCCTCCCCCTCCCCGAGCTCGCATCCCTTCTTCCTGCTCCAGGTCGCCGCCCCCTACCCAAGCAGTCTTTGCTATATGCTGATCTGCTTTGTGCTATGTTATATGCTGCTCCTGCTCTGTGCTATATGCTGCTGCTACTGCTTGTTGCCTCTCCTTTATTGCTGCTGCTGCTGCATTTTTGCTATATGTAGCTAAGACATATAGATATGGCCCTAATTAACCTACCGATAAATGGGTTACCAACAAATTCAGTTAATAGGTCGATTGCCGATTAATCCCTACTCCTCACCCGACCGAGCAGCTACAAGTTACCAATATCCTGAACACTGAATCACGGTATCAACTTATGGAAAATATTTTATAAGGATCCATACAGGAACTGGTATAGCAGGAGAGGAGACCACATACAATCAACTGATCGAAATGTCAAAACAAATTGTAAATTTTCCAACAAAATATTTAGTTGATGCAATAAGTAGGGATACAAAAAATATCTATAATCAGAACATTAACATGGGATTCAAACTGAACAGATGGCAAAAGACACGCATGATTCAATAAGTAGGGAGACAAAAAATATCTATAATCAGAACATTAACATGGGATTCGAACTGAACAGATGGCAAAAGACACGCACGTCAATGTAACCTGACAAATTTTAGTCTTAAAGTAGGCATGAATGCACAATAAATTATAAACTAAATATCATTTCTTGTGGAAATCTCACAATGGATAGTTAATTCAGATAAGAATGAGTAGAAGGGGCATACAAGTTGGTCGCAAGCATCATGCAAAGTTTGTGTCTTTATGGCAACACTCGAGTGCAAGGATTGTAGTTCTTCAAATAAGTTCTGTGTGTCATCCACCTGAATGGAGGTACTTAATGTTAAAATAAAGGATGTGTATGTTCACTATAAAATTTCTTCCACATAAACTAACAGAAAAGTTCACACAGTCCTACTTGTTGAAGGATGCCATCACATGTGTTAACACGTTCCTCTAATGTACTCTCGTAGAGGCGATACTTTTCCTCAGTCTGTCAAAAAACAAAAAGGAGGGGTTAAAACTCTGCACGCCATTCCAAGCTGTGCACTACTTACTGAAGAACAGCATATGCACAAACCTCAGATTTCATAGCTGATTCCAGTTCAGCAAACCATTTGTAAAACTACAGGTGGTAATCAAAGTATTAGCTCAATCTGCAGAAAATTTGTACCTTTTATCTTTAAACAACCTAAGGTTAAACATGAAACATAAGGACAACAAAGAAATGAGGTCGCAAAGTTCCCTAGTAGTCAACCAACATAAATAGCAACGAGGGAAAACTTACCTGATGTGTATTCACCAAGACCGCATCCATTGCACCCGCCTCCTCCAAAGCAGATTCTTTTTCTGGCACGGCCGTACCTCCATCTTCCTGATATAACAGCCCGATCAATTTTAGCCTAACCCTGATGGCAATGTAATATAGAACGGGAAGCATGAGCTAATGATGTTACAGTGATCGCCATTTTTTGTTAATTCACTAAACCCTTGTACTGCAAAGTCTGTAACACTATTACTGCTAATAAAATATCTCAGATCCTTCAAAACAAAATGAATTTGACAGCGCTCCGACACAATACAAACACAGCAAGGGACAAACTGAAACCGAATTACAGAGACCCAGACGAGATCACATTATTTGCCATCTCAGTTAGTGAGGCGTGGCTTAAACAACAAATGCGAGATCGGCGTCTTACCAGATTAACCGGGAACGGCCGCTCTGCCACAGCGTGCGAGAGCGCGGAGATCGCGGCATTCTGCTCCTCTGTGACCGGCGCGTTCTGCCAGAAACGAGGCCTCAGATCAGATCCACCCGAACTGTTAATCGCGGAGGGGGGAGGGGGGCATAGGCGGGTACCAACCTTCTCCCACGCATACGCGAAGTTGTAGCCCTTTGAGAAAGCTCCCGACCTGGGCAGGGTCGCTTGCTTCGTCGCCATGGACATCCTAAGGCGTGGGCTCGCACGGAAGCGGAGGAAGACGAAACGGGACAAGTGAGAAGAATGAAGTTTGTTTTTACTTTCTTTTTAGGCATTAAGCATATTTTCTTTCTTTTCTCTCCAATAGAAGATGTACTAGTAGAACGTTTGTGCTCTCTAAGCCAATGCCGACAAGAATGAAAATATTTCCGAAATAAAGGTTAGTAGAGATGCTCCATCAACTTCAAATTTTCTCTTTGTTGATGACTCTCTGATATTCTTATGCAAGCCAAGACTATGAATGTGAAGTCTTTGTGTCTTGGACTTTTATTGTGCGGCCTCAAGGCAAATGGTTTTTTTTCATGGTAATACGTATCTCTTTTATATCATAAGGATCATAGTACAAGCCACGTATAAACTGACGCGGCAAAACTAAAAAGACCGCAAAACGCTAGCCTTTGCACAAAGAAACAACAGTCAAGAAGTAAAATTAAAATCAAGACCGAAGAAGCCTCTGAACTTGACACCAACGCCCGTCACCTGCCTATGGAACCACCATAGCAGCCACCAAAAGAAAAAATGACATCACTTTCACACCCGAGCTCGATGCGGCTCCATCGCTAATATGCAGCTTTGCGGGCCTCCAAGGTGGCTCACCAAAAGCGAAACAATCACCGTTGAACGAATCAGACCGGGGCAACACCCCGGACACGCCATCGAACTTTAGATCTGGCACCCCACACGACTAAGACACTGGAGGAGAAAATCACACCTACCATCCACGAACCACGAACCCAGCACACTCCACCATCTTCCAGATGCCGCCGATGCAGACCACAATCTGCATCCGTTCCTAGACTAACTCCTAAGCTCCGCGTCGGCGTTGGAGCAAACGTCGTCGCAACGGTGGAGCCCGAGGACACAGGTCCACCACGAGGATGTTGTCGCCGCCACGCCATCCTTGTTTCAACAGACTGATTTCCAAATCCATCCCCAACCATAAGACCGGTCGCCTCACCAAAGTAGGATTTGAAAAAACTTTATTCAGCGTCACCATCGCCGCCGCAGAAGTCAAGACGATGAACAACCTAAATATCTAAACTACGAGAGTAAAAAAGATCCACACACGTGGATCCGGCGACCCCCCATCACCACCAACGACCGAGGCCGCCGGCGGAGGGGAGCCGCCGGAGGGCGACGGCGGTGGAGACTCCTGGCGGTGGCAAGGGCGTCTGTTCTTCCTTCGAGCGATAGAAAGAAAAGCTACATATTATTATCTTGACGGCAATCGCCTCAAAGGCAAATGGTGAGTGTTGAAAAGTTTAGCATATTTTTAGTCCCAATACAAAAGCGGATGAAAAAATACAAATTTGTACAATTCTGAATATTATAATTGAAGCTCTTAATGACAAATATTTGGGTTTACCAGGTATGCATAAAAGTGATTGCTTTCAATTCCTAATTGATTGAATTATCATGAAGATTATTGGATGGAAAGAAAATTTGTTATTTGTTGAAGGAAAGGAAATTTTGCTCAAATCTTTTGTACAAGCTATCCAACTTATGTCATGTCCATCTTTAAAATTCTTTAAAAAATTGCAAAGAAATCATTGACGCGATGTCGCAATTTTGGTGGGGTGATAAGGACAATCAAAAGAGAATGCATTGAATGACGTGGTGGAAGATGTGTGTCCCAAAAGATCAAGGAGGTATGGGCTTTCGAGATATATCTTGTTTCAATCTAGCTTTATTAGCCAAACAACCGTGGCGGCTACTTGATAATCCAAATTCTTTATGTGCTACTATCTTGAGAGCTAAATATTATTTAGAGGCCGATTTAATGAATGCAAGTATGAAAAACGGTTCCTCTTTTACTTGGCAAAGCATCATGGCGGGAGTAAACTCTCTAAAAATGATTATATCTGGAGAGTTCAAAATGGACAGAATATTGATATTTGGACAGATGCATTGATTCTGGATTGTGCGAACAGGAAAATTATTACTCCTAGGAGAGGGCACCTTCTGTCAAAGGTATCTGATCTTATTGATGCAGTCACGAACTTTTTGGATGAAGATTTCGTGAGACAAACATTATGGCCAATTGATGAGGACATGATTACCTTGGATACGACCAAAAATATTGCATACATGCATATTTGTGAGGTGAGTTCTAATGCAAACTATGCAATAATTTATTTATGTTATCCAGGACAAAAATACTTCACAGACTTTTGTGTCATGTCTAATTACAGGTGTATGGGACATTTATACAATCCACATATGAAGATAAGGGAAAAGGAGAAGTTTAGGTGTTGTTCAAAAAGTCCTCTCACATCACTTTTTGGCCAAGAGAAGATTGAGTCCAAGTCTCTCACGTTCTGGACTCGGATTCGTACTGCACAGACATACCTGACTCAAAACGCCAAGATCTCTTTCATCCGGACTCCGAATTGAGTGATTCTTTTTTTGTTGGAAGTAGATTTCATACTCTTTCCAACCCAATTGGATTCACCTTCAAATTCATCTGGAGCGTCGAGATATTGACGAAACAATCTGACACTGCAGTAGAATCCGAGTCAAACTACAAGTCCAAAGGTGTTGCATCACCTCCATTTGGGCCCATGGGCCTTGTACGACCTAGGGTTAGTTTTAGGCTGCCTTGTGACGTCCTCCCGCCTCCTTGGTCGCTATTCCTTGCTCCTATATAAGTAGATCAATCTAGTAGCTTTTTCCTTGGGATTTGTTTAGTTAAAAGTTAGCCATTGCAACTTCGTGTACTTCGTTTGTGTCCAACAACCAGACCAAGAGCGCTTTCCGATCCCCACCTATATCAATACTTCATATATATTCGCAATATTCAGATTGCTTTATCAAATTCTTGCTTGTTCTTCGATTGCTTGCAGGAATAGACATTCATGGTCAGGTTGATCGTGCTCTGGCGTGGTCAATAACCTCTCGGAGTTGGTTTAGCGATTTCTAAGGTGCAACGTCGTGCACGTTTGTCGTCGGATCATCAAAGTCTACTCCCACAGAAAACGATAATCACCTTCTTATCGAAAGGCGGGACACCTTTGCCTCTATCAAATGGTATCAGTTTTCAGGTTGCTCGATGAGAATTTCCAGTTATCCATAGATTGGATTTATTTTCTTACCTATTGTCCAAGAAAAAGCCATAAAAAAGTTAGATATGTTCATCATTTGTCCAAGCCGGCTGAGTCTTTGCAAAAAAAAATCATTGCTTGCATAGTTGAATTATCGGTTACATCGTCGTGTCGAGTTGCTGGTCTTAGTGTCTAGTTTATTTAGAGTTTCGAGTTCTGTTCAAATTAGTCATGCCGCCGCTGCATCGTTATCCCTTTCGTTGTCCACCACCCATCCATCAATTTTCTCCACGTGCTACCCACTGTTCATTGTCATAATCATAGTTTGAGGTCGTTCACATATTAGCTTCATCCAACCTACATCTCATCTAGTTTGTTTTGGGAAGAGGGAGAGAGGAAAAAAGACAGAGAAAAAAAGTTAAAAAAAGTCAGAGAAAAAAAGGAGAGAAAGAAAAAGAAAAAAGTGTGACAAAAAAAGAGAAGAAAAAAATCGGATCTACCTAGATTCAATCTCGTACCCGAATTCGGATTGAAATCTATTTTGTGCACTGTTCAGTAAAACAGACATATCTTCCTCATAAGAAGTCCGCTTTGGCTCTGCAAGTACTCAAATTAAAGCTAGCAACAAGCCGCATCTGAATAGTTGCATAAACTAGTTCAATATTTGACACCTCAAAATCAGCTTCTTAATAGGTCGTTTTGCCCTACGAAGTTCGCGAACACAACTTGTTTCAGTTTTTTAGGCCAGTTTTAGAATTTTTTGACTCCTCATATCAAGTCGGAATTGAGTGATTCTTTTTACGTTTGAAAGCTTGAGTCAGTGCCACTCTTAAGAAAAATTATCATAAAATTGGCACAAACTTTTCTAGAGGAAAGTTGGAGAGAAAGTTGTTGGTATATCCTGCTTGGCAGTTGTTTCTCATCATTGTCTTTACTGTCATTGTGATCTTCACTTATTCTTATTGTCCAGAGCTACTTCATATCTTTTATTGATGTGAGTTGTGCTACGCCATGACTTCATTAGTGTTCCAGGATCGCATTTCTAGTCCGGTCTAACCTAGGACCAGCACAGTACCGTCGTTGAGCGTTTATTCAACATTGCTTCTCTGAATTGATTATTGTTAATCTTTTGCTACCATATATTCAAGCCTTCCAAGCTCCACATATTTATACACCGTGTATATGTATGTTCCCCTGGCAATCGCTTTACTTAATCTTCGGAGTTATTTGACACCTTTGGTTGCCTGTCGCTACCTGCTGCATGGTAAGAACTTGTAAGACATTGATATTTGCTATACCGTGAGCGTTTTACCACCACATCCTAGTAGTTCATAGGAACACTATTTTTGGATTTTGTTTCTTGTTTTCTACTAATTATGACAAGTTCTAGAGTTGTTATTTCTTGGGCTTCATCGATCGTGGGAGACGTGCCACCACCTAAGCAATACTACAACCGTCACGGGAGGTAGACAAAGATCCAAACACACATGATCAGGTTAATGTTTCTATGCCACCATTTAATGGCCGTTTTAGACCTACTTTATATATTGCATGGGAGTTCGACATAAATAATATATTTGCTTACCATAATTTTGCTGATTGTAAAAAAGTTAAGGTCGCGGTTGGTTCATTCACTGGTTATGCTTCAGTTTGGTGGAGTGAATATTGTCGGTTAAACCCTGGTTATATACCTACTACTTGGGATTTGTTTAGTTAAAAGTTATCCATTGCAACTTCGCGTACTTCATTTGTGTCCAACGACCAGACCAAGACCGCTTCCGAATCCCCATGTTTACCAATACTTCATATATATTCGCAATATTCAGATTGCTTTATCATATTCTTGCTTGTTCTTCAATTGCTTGCAGGGATAGAAATTCGTGGTCAGGTTGATCGTGCTCTGGTGTGGTCAATAACCTCTCGGAGTTGGTTTAGCGATTGCTAGGATGCAACATCATGCACGTTTGTAGTCGGATCGTCAAAGTCGTCTCCACCAAATCAATAGTTATCATCTCATGGAAAGATCAGGACACCCCCGCCTCTATCACCAATTGATGCCGAAAGGGTACTCGCAATTCCACTACCGATGCATAATATGTTGGATTTTATTGCTTAGAGTTATACAAAAAAGGGTTTGTTCACTATTCGATCAGTTTACTTGGAAGAATGGAGCCAACAACATGGGAGGAAGCTGAAATATACAAATGGTATGGGTAGAACCAATGTCAATCCTATCTGGGGTAAAATTTGGAAATTATCTTGTCTAGCAAAGGTAAAAACTTTCATTGGCGTACTTTGCATGGAACCCTCCCATGTCGTGTTACGCTTGCTAATAGACCCATGAAAGTTACGCCCATCTGCCCATCATGCTCGAAGGAACCATGAGATATAAAACACATGGTGTTTTTGTGTCAAAAGGCGAAAGAGGTTTGGAATAAGTTGGAGTTGTATGAGGTGATTAACAAAGCTTGTGTTGTTGATCATGGGGGAGAGGCGGTACTCGAATTCTTGCTTCTTATGCCAGATCAAGAATTATCTCTCCAGAATGCACATGAATTGATCGCTATAACAGCTTGGTATTTATGGTGGATAGACGTAAACTGGTCCATGGAAGAAAGGTTCAAGATGCATACCAAACTTCGATGGGGGCTCGTGCTATAACGATAAACTATGTTAACGCTTACTCCCCTAAGGAACTAATAAAACGGGGGGTGGAGTAGACCTTCTATGGGTTTTTGTTATGCTGAATGTTGATACTTCTTTTGATCATGATATGCTTAGGGGCATAGCTAGGGTTGTCCTTAGAGATGACAGAGAAAGGTTCATTGTTGACGGGAATTGGATGATTGATTGGTATGCCGATGTATTGACACCCGAGGCGTTGGTTTTAAGGTATGGCTTATTACTTACACAAAAGGCGGGGTGCAATCGTCTTGTTGTTAACTCTGACAATTTGAAGGTGATAGACATAATGAAGAGTGGAGGACAATCCATGGGAGAGGCGGCAACAGTGTTTGATGATTGTTATTTTATGGCTTATGATTTTCCTCTTTCTAGATTTGAACATCGTAATAACTAGCGAATTTTTTATGACAAGGGATTGGTTCGAGGAGTCTATGGATGATATTGTATCTTTTCTTATTGACGATGTAACTGTTATTTCTAATTAATAAAATGGATTTTTCTTTAAAAAATCTGTGCGTTTCTACAGGTTATAATGCATACATAAATGAATCAAAGTCGTAATTCATTTTCCTCTCATATGTTTGGGTGTGTTGAGACATCAAGCTGGCGCCGACCGTCTGGACAGTCCAGTGTCCCCAAATCCAGACTATGTGTGGGAGGGAAAGGTCATTACCCGGACTATCCGCCATGTTATCTCCAACACGCAGGCCTAATACAAAAACTCCACCCTACGATGCACCCTTCTTCTTTTCCTGTCGGACCCTCCCCTTCCCGCTGGGTTTTCCACTGTAGCCGGACATTTCTCGTTGGAGTCATCCCCTCTAAAACAGGATGACACCCACCTCACCTTCGTCTTCATTGCAACAAAGACACAAAATTTCATATTTATAGTATAATAGAGTGGGTTAAACTAACACATATTATTGCCACAAAATAAGAAATAACTAAAAAGAACATTCTCAATGGTCCATTCAACTTTACAAATGCGTGCAGTAAAATGTCATTTTTACGGTTTCTAATTGTGTTGCAACATGTGCTAGTATTTTTCTCTTAGTTCTCATATCTCGCATCTATTTAGAGTTTGCAACACCTTCGGTTCAACATGTCAATGCCATGATGAAAAGACATCATATGTCTCTTTGAATTCTGCAACTGATGAAACAAAAAAGACACATACACACTGACGTGGAGGCGAGTGGCAACCTTGACATATTCCTAGTCACCAATAAGCTCCACCTCCATCCAACAAACCATTTGTCGGTGTTCTGGGACCAGGGGTACCCAGGCCCGCCTGCCTGCGGCCCAGCGCGTGGCTCCATCGATGGCCCATTGCGGTCCAACTCCAAGGCTTCACGAGCAAGACCCTCGCAAGGGCCCCCACCTAGCGAGGCGAACAACGATAAGGCCCCCAAGGAGCAGCCCCCGAGGCCGCCTCCAGAGGAGCGGACACCTCTAGGAAGGCGCCCCACCTCGCGAGGCACGCGATGACGTGAGCCATGACGACCAAGGCCAGCAGGGCGCCAGTGGGCGCAGTCCAGGACAATTTCCTCTTTGGTGCTAAGGAGGCAAGGACGTACGCGGGTTCCCAAGGAATCCCCCAAAGGTTTCCATTCTAGTGCAACAAGATCAAGACCACGGGCTCGACAGGATGGAGGTCATCACCAAGCCCACCGCCGTGTCACGACCAGAAGCTTTGTAGGCGAAGACCACCTTTAGTCAGGATAGGGTGCACTCTTGTCCCCTTTAAAATTGGCCGCTGTGTTATCCCTTCCCGCCTAAGCTATGAGGGAAGGAGACCAAGGCCATTGAAAATATAGACTAGTCTCCACCGTAGAGAGGGATCCAACCCTTCGTCCATTGAGCTCTCCCGAGGCAGCTCTCACTTGTACTAGTTCAGACTCATCCTCCTCGCAAGGCAATCGACTACAAAGCAGGAGTAGGGTTTTACACCGCAAGGTGGCCCGAACCTGGGTAAATCACCGTGTCCACTTCTCCTTCATGCTCGCTCGAACCGGGCGAGGCTAGGCCATGAGGCGGTGAGCAGCGAGCTGTAGCTAGGCAGGATCCTTCGCACATGCCCCAAAGTTCGAACCTTGTTTGGGTCCGCGGAGCCCTGATTCCTACATTTGGCGTGCCAGGTAGGGCGTGTCGAAGTTCTTCCATCCGCTTTGTTCCATCCCGCCTCATCACCCCCATGGACGACGTCGTCCACCCCGCAGCTCGACCCGCCATTCCTGGGAACGTCGCGGGTTCCCTGGCCTTCACCCCTGACCTGCGCTGAGTGCGGTGGCCGGTAAGGTTTAGGCCGGTGTTGCCCCCCCCCTGCTATGATGGCACGGCCGACCCTGAGGAGTTCATCCGGCTGTATGCCCAGGGCATCCTGGCGGCGGGTGGAGACGACAAAGCCATGGCAAACTGGCTCCCTCTGGCCCTCACGGAAGTTCCACGTTCTTGGCTTCGCGGCCTCCCGGAGGCCTCAATGTCCACTTGGGAGAGGTCCGTAGTCATTTTGTCGTGCGCTTCGCGGCTCTGGGGCCTGACGCGGTCGCGTGCATCCACGTGGGTCACAAGCGCCTACATCTGGTCGCCACACCAAAACAGCTCTTTCGCCAGGCGAACGCCGCCCGCCTCGGCCTGAGGCCCCATGGAGCCGTGCGCGACACGAGGTCGTCATCACCTTCGACTCCAGGGATCACCCCGAATCTGCGGCCACTGCTGGTCTGCTCTCCATGTTGTGCACGCTCACCATCAGCAATGTCGCAATTACCAAGACCCTCATCGACGGCGGCGCCGACCTCAACGTCCTGTATGTGGAGACCTTTGAGATGCTTCAAGTGCATTATGACCAGCTCCTGCCCACTAGGCCGTTCTCTGGGGTGACCAAGGGCTCCGCCACCCCCTGGGGTAGGTGCGCCTCTCGGTCACCTTCGGTACCCGCACCAACTACCGCACTGAGTTGATCGACTTCGACGTGGCCCGCATCGACCTCTCTTACAACGCCATCTTGGGATACCTTGTTCTCGCCAAGTTCATGGCGGTGACCCATCCGGGCTACAACGTCATCAAAATGCCAGGCAACGGCGGCATCATCACCATGACCCGGGATAGGAAGGATGTGGCTCGAGCCCTCAAGCTTGCCTACAGGGCCGCGGCAACCTCACGCTTGGACACCGAAGGCACCCCCGGGGCTCCGGAGGCTGCGCCCGCGAGGAAGAAGCATCTATTCTCCAAGGACCACGATGAGACGAAGAAGGTGCCCGCCGACGATGCCAACTCGGGCCCCGCCTTCACCATCGGCGCCGGCCTGCCACCGGAACAGGAGCAGGCACTCGTCAGCTTCCTCCGGGCGAACAAGGACGTGTTCACGTGGAAGGCGTCCGATCTAGTCAGCGTCCCGAGGGAGGTAATCGAGCACCCCCTGGCAGTGTGCCCCAATGCTCGTCCGGTGAAGCAGAAGGCGCGACGCCAGGCGCAAGAGAAGCAGGCATTCATTGTCCAAGAAGTGCACAAGCTACATGAAGCAGGGGCCATACGAGAGGTGCGGCATCCGGAGTGGCTCGCCAACCCAGTGGTCCTTCCAAAGAAGAGCGGACAGGAGTGCATGTGCGTCGACTTCACGAGCTTCAACAAGGCATGTCCTTAGGATCCTTTCCCGCTCCCGCGCATCGACCAGATCATGGACTCTACCGTGGAGTGTGATCTGTTGTGCTTTCTGGATGCATTCTCGGGCTATCACCAGATCAAGATGGCGGCGGGGGATGTCGAGAAGACGGCCTTCATCTCCCCGTGTGGCGTGTACTGCTACACATGCATGCCCTTCCGGCTGAGGAGCGCTGGTGCCACCTTTCGGTGACTAATGCACATCATGTTGGGGCCACAAATGGGGAGAAATGCAGAGGCGTACGTCGACGACATCATGGTCAAATCACGTGTGGCAAGAACCCTGGCCGAGGACCTGGAGGAAACGTTCACCAACCTGCGCAGAGTGAATCTGAGGCTTAACCCTAAGAAGTGTGTTTTCGGGGTTCCATCCGGCAAGTTGCTCGGCTTTCTTGTCTCGCACCGAGGGATAGAAGCCAACCCTGAGAAAGTCAAGGCCATTGAAAGGATGCACCCTCCTCAGACCCTCAAGGAAATGCAGATGCTGGCGGGATGTGTGACCTCCCTGGGACGCTTCATTTCCAAGCTGGGCGAGCGCGCGTTGCCATTCTTCAAACTGATGAAGAGAAAGGGTCCCTTCGAGTTGACCCCTGAAGCGGAGGCAGCCTTCGAAGATCTCAAGAAGTACCTCACGAGCCCGCCTATCATGGTAGCGCCTTCTACTTCTTGAGCTTGCGTTGGTTTTTCCCTTGAAGAGGAAAGGGTGATGCAACAAAGTAGAGATAAGTATTTCCCCCAGTTTGAGAACCAAGGTATCAATCCAGTAGGAGACAATGCACAAGTCACTGAATACCTGCACAAACAATCAAACAACTTGCACCCAACGCGATAAAGGGGTTGTCAATCCCTTCACGGTTACTTGCAAAAGTGAGATCTGATAGAGGTAGATAAACAGTAAAGTAAATATTTTTGGTATTTTTGGTTTATAGATCGGAAAGTAAAAGATTGCAAAAGAGTAAATCGGAAACTAATATTGTAGATTGGAAACTTATATGATGGAAAATAGACCCGGGGGCCATAGGTTTCACTAGAGGCTTCTCTCAAGATAGAAAATAATACGGTGGGTGAACAAATTACTGTCGAGCAATTGATAGAAAAGCACAAAGTTATGACGATATCTAAGGCAATGATCATGAATATAGGCATCACGTCCGTGTCAAGTAGACCGAAACGATTCCGCATCTACTACTATTACTCCACACATTGACCGCTATCCAGCATGCATCTAGAGTATTAAGTTCATAAAGAATGGAGTAACACATTAAGCAAGATGACATGATGTAGAGGAATTAACTCAAGCAATATGATGAAAACCCCATCTTTTTATCCTTGATGGCAACAATACAATACGTGCCTTGCTGCCCCTACTGTCACTGGGAAAGGACACTGCAAGATTGAACCCAAAGCTAAGCACTTCTCCCATTGCAAGAAAAACCAATCTAGTTGGCCAAACCAAACCAATAATTCGAAGAGAATTACAAAGATATCAAATCATGCATAAAAGAATTCAGAGGAGATTCAAATAATATTCATAAATAAGCTGAATCCACAATTCATCGGATCTCGGCAAACACACCGCAAAAAAGTATTACATCGAATAGATCTCCAAGAACATCGAGGAGAAGATGGTATTGAGAATCAAAGAGAGAGAATAAGCCATCTAGCTACTAGCTATGGACCCGTAGGTCTTTGGTAACTACTCACGCTTCATCGAAAGGGCAATGGAGTTGATGTAGAAGCCCTTCGTGATCGAATCCCCCTCCGGCAGGACGCCCGAAAAGGCCCCTAGATGGGATCTCACGGGTACAGAAGGTTGCGGCAGTGGAAAAATGTTTTCATGGCTCTCTCTGTTGGTTTGGGGATATATGAGTATATATAGGCGAGGAAATTAGGCCAAGAGGTCACTACAAAAAAAAGACACATCCGTAACATTTTGGGCCGAACGAAAAAAAATTCTGTCATACATATGACACTTCTATGATGATAATTGTGACAAAACCCGGTATCATCATAGATGTGGTGGGCTCCTACTTCTATGACAAAAAATCATGACAGAAAATGGGCTTTTCGTCCTGGGTGGGCCGGAGACACAGCTGCATGACATTCTTTGGGCCGTCCATGACGGAAAAAACCGTGGTAGAAGCGAGGGTGAGGAAAATTTCGGGGAGTTCCCGGTTACAGTGGGAGGTCGGGGGCCGAGCGATGCGCGTTTCTCTCGTACACGTACGCGCGTGTGTGCGAGGCGTTGGCTCTAACTGAACCCGAGCGAGGCGTTGGGATCTAACTGAACCCGAGCTATTGCATTGCAGGCTACGCGTTACTGAACCCGAGCGATCGATCGATGGCTGTTAACTGAACCCGATCGAGCGATTCCTTTGCTACTGCTGCTAACTGAAGCCGATCGATGCTGCCTCTGGATGAACAGTGAGCATTGCTGGGGGGGTTTGGATGAACAGTTCCCGGTGGGGGTGGATGAACAGGACCCCGTGGTGTTGCCTCTGGATGAACAGGACCCCGATCGATCAAGCCGGTTGGGGCTGGATGAACAGGACCCCGTGGAGGGCAGGATGAACAGGACCACCCCGTGGAGGGCAGAATGAACAGTAGACGGTGGAGGGCTGGATGAACAGTAGCCTGTGGAGGGGTGGTTGAACAGGAGCCCATGGAGAGGGCTGGTTGAACAGTAGCCGGTGGAGTAGCGCGTGGTGGAGGCTGGATGAACAGGAGCCCGTGGATGAACAGTCGCAGGTGGAGGCTGGAGGAGGTCGACGGTGGATGACAGTAGCCCGTGGAGGCTGGAGGGGGTCGACGGTGGAGATGAACAGTATCCCGTGGAGTCCCGTTTTGCGGTACTCCACACCCCTCCCGATGAACAGGACCCCCGTTTCGACCGTAGCGCTCCAACACAAGTCTGTTTCCTCCGTTTTGCGGTACGCCACACCCCTCCCGATCAATAGGACCCCCGTTTCGACCGTAGGAGGTCCGTTTCCTCCGTTTTGCGGTACGCCAGACCCCTCCCAATGAACAGGATCCCATTTCAAACGTGGCCGATCGAACACAAGGCCGTTTCCTCCGTTCTGCGGTACGCCAGGCCTCGTTTCCATCGGCTGTTCCATCCAAGCCCTCCCGATGAACACGACGACGCATTCCGTTCCGACCCAGCCGGGTAGCTCCCCATGAACACGACGACGACGCTATTTCTCCGTTCCGATCCAGCCATGTACACGAGCCCTGGCCGTACGTATGCGCGAGTAGGCGTTCGAGACCCCGCCCGTATGTACACATACGTGGCCGTATTTTCTTTCTTGCACCTTGGCCGCTGTACGTACGTGTACATGCTACGTGCGCGCCTCTACTACGACACGTATGCGCCTTTACTACGACATGTGCGCGCCTCTACATCCACCAGTATATATGTACGTACACGTTCGCGACCAGAATGACAACGCTACGTATGCTTCGACCAGGTGGGTCCCGACTGTCAGGCACTTCCTTGCCTGCGAAGATGTAGCTAGTGGGTCCCAGCAGTCAGGGGGCGAATCGTTTTTTTGCCCGGATGCACTTCCTTGCGTGCGAAGATGTAGCTGGTGGGTCCCAGCAGTCAGGGGGAAACGTTTTTTTCGCGAAATATAGTGGCCCGTCTGGTGGGTCCCAGCTGTCAGGTGGAGGAATAATTATTTTCCGCGTAATAAGGAGGCACTTCCTTGCTGCGGCCGTGGACCCAGCTGTCAGCCTCTCCCGTACAGTCCATGTCCGATGGAAGTCGTTCCTTGACCACGTTGACCACGCCGCGCCGAGAGCACAGGGCGGTGGACGACGGCGAGGCCTAGGAAGTGGACGACGCGGAGCCGGGGAAGACGCGGCAGTGGAAGCCCGCGCGGAGAGGAGTACGAGGGTTCACTGGTTCGGCTGCGGTGTGAGGCTGCCGTTGCCGCAGGGCCTGGCCAGCGGTGGGAATAGTAGGGGGCGGTGAGGCCTCCGCGGCAGCACAGCCGGCCACGGGAGGCAGGAGGATGCGGCACGACCGGCGCTGCTTTGGGCGGCTGGAGCAAGAAGACCAGAGGTTGAAGAAGCACTACAGCCGTTGGATGGACATCGTACGGTCACTGGAGCTAGAATCATGCAAGTTGACAAAGCCCTCCGTCCCCGTCAACTTAGCAGGCCCACAAGTCAGCCTGCCACTATACTGGGTCCCAGCTAACAGGGGGAGTATTCATTTTTTTGTGCGTAATAAGGAGGCACTTCCTTGCGTGCGAAGATATAGCTGGTGAAAGGATCGATATAGTTGACTAGAGGGGGGGGGGTGAATAGGCAACTAACAATTTTTAGCTTTTCTTTACCAAATTAAAGTTTGCATCAAAATAGGTTGTCTAGATATGCAACTAAGTGAGCAACCTATATGATGCAACGACAACAAGCACGCAAGCAAGTAAGAAATATAACACGAGAAAACTTGCGAAAGTAAAGGAACGAGATAACCAAGAGTGGAGCCGGAGAAGACGAGGATGTGTTACCAAAGTTCCTTCCTTTTGAGGGGAAGTACATCTCCGTTGGAGCGGTGTGGAGGCACAATGCTCCCCAAGAAGCCACTAGGGCCACCGTATTCTCCTCACGCCCTCACACAATGCGAGATGCCGTGATTCCACTATTGGTGCCCTTGAAGGCGGCGACCGGACCTTTACAAACGAGGTTGGGGCAATCTCCACAACTTAATTGGAGGCTCCCAATGACACCACAAAGCTTCACCACAATGGACTATGGCTCCGCGGTGAACTCAACCGTCTAGGGTGCTCAAACACCCAAGAGTAACAAGATCCGCTAGGGATAAGTGGGGGGAATCAAATTTCTCTTGGTGGAAGTGTAGATCGTGGCCTTCTCAACCAATCCCGAGCAAATCCAAGTTTGATTGGCTAGGGAGAGAGATCGGGCGAAAATGGAGCTTGGAGCAACAATGGAGCTTTTGGGGGAAGAGGTAAGTCAATTTGGGGAAGAAGACCCCTTTATATAGTGGGGGGAACAAACCAACCGTTACCCCACTTCTGCCCCGAAGAGAGCGGTACTACCGCTGTGACAGCGGTACTACCGCTCCTCATCGCGGTACTACCACTTGGCCCACAGCGGTACTACCGCGGTGGAGAGCGGTACTACCGCACAGGAGCGGTACTACGGCCCCCCACAGCCGCGGCCAGTACCGTAAAACCCGACACGAAAAAAGAGCCCTCGAATCGAGGTGGTACTAGCACGAGACCACCGCGGTACTACGGCTTGGGGCTACAAGCGGTACTACTGCTCTGGAGCGGTACTACCGCTCCCAGAGCGGTACTACCGCTTGTGGCACCCAAGCGGTACTACCGCTCCGTCCCGCGGTACTACCGCTGGGACCAGAGTTAGTACACACATGGGGGCTACTAGCGGTACTACTGCTCTGGGCGGTACTACCGCTCCAGAGCGGTACTACCGCTTGTAGCACCCAAGCGGTACTACCGCTCTGGCCCGCGGTACTACCGCTGGGACCAGAGAGGGCACAATGAGAAGAGAAACAAGCCCATCATCGAAACGAAAAGGCTCGGAGGGAGAGGCAAAGGAACTGTACGTGATGATTCCGCCCTAGCCTTTCCAAAACGGACCCCTCTTGATAGTACGGTGATCCCTATGAAACTAGTCCACCAAACTAATCCGAAAGGACTACACCGTCTTCGCTTCAAGCTCCGAGGGGAGGGAATCGTCTCGTGCCAAAAGGATGAATCTCTGAAAAACACTCAACGCACATGATTAGTCCGCAAAAGCATTGTCATCAATCACCAAAACATCTTAGGGATAAATATGCCCTTACAATCTCCCCCTTTTTGGTGGATTGATGACAATACGGGATTTGCACAACTGGGAAAAGACAAAGGACATAAGCAAACCCCAAATCTCTAAAATATAGACGGGCTCCCCCTAGATGTGTGCCATCAAGATAAGTGCTTTGGACTGCACGACACACATACTAGGATCAACACTCCCCCTGTATTTTAGAGACCAACAACCTAAGCAAGATACAAGATAGCAGGATATATAACATAATGAAGCATATAACTCATGAGATATCAAATGACTAGAGACAAAGATAAAGATATGATAAGGATAGGGTAGCATATGTCTCACACCATATGACTCGAACTAAAGTCTCACTGAACACAAAACCAAGCAAAGCACAAGGTAGCACACAACGAAAGCACAAAGGCAAAGACACACTCGCAACACAATGGCGCAAATCCCTAAACTCTCTCCCCCTTTGGCATCGAGACACCAAAAGGGGCAAAGAGCTAACCCACGACTCCAGGTGAGAGCATGCTGAGGATCTCGAACATCAGGACTCTGCGTGATCATCTGCACTACCGTCCTCGCCCGGAAACTGCTCGGCATCTGAATCAGTCCACGGACAGTGCTGCTGGATCCACTCCTCCTCCTCAGTAATCTGACCCTCAGAGCCGCTGGTGACGGTCGCACCCATCTGACGCATAAGCTCCTTATGACGTCCCCTTGCCTTCTTCTCAGCCACATGAGTCAAGTACTGACCGTGAGACTCCATGCAGAACAGCTTCTTCATCTTGCGTTTGAGCTTCTTTGCCCAAGAGGGCTCTGCCGCAGAAGGCTCTGTCCCAGGAGGCACATAATCCTCATCATCATCACCGGCATCAGCCTCGTCCTCGGTCTCCATGGCAGCAGCAGAAGATGGAGCTCCAGATCTACCCCAATTATCCTTCTTCCTCAGACGCTTGATCTCATGAGAGACCAACTCTCCAGTTTCCAGCTGCTCCTCAGGATAGGTATGTCTCCAGGCCCTCTCAATAAGCAACATAATGAACGGACCATAAATTGGGCACTTGCGCTCAGAAACAGCCGCCAGAAGCTCAGACCACATGACATGAGAGATGTCCAGGGACACGCCGGTGTTTGCTTCCTTCTCATGCTGGCAGAAGAGAAGCATGTCCACAAGATAAGAGTGTACCATGTCCAGATTCCCAATACGAGGGAAGAGAGTCTCGCGGAAGATACGGTGAAGGATGTCCAGATAGGTAGACAACTCATAGGTTTCCTTCCTGGTCTCAGGGTTGACCTTCCGAGTACAGTAGGGCTAGAGGGCTTGCTTGTGAGTGGAGGTAACATTTTGGTGAGGACGAAAACCGACTGGAGTCTCGAGCCCTTGATCTTCCACCTCAAGCAGCCCCATGAAGGCCTGTCACTTGACAGCTAGCACCTTTCCATTTGTCATCCAAGTCAGAGTCCTGTCTGCATCAGTTCCTAGGTGAACAGTGGCAAAGAACCGTGCCAGCAAATCTGCATCAAAGTCCTTGTTGAACTGCATGATCCTGAGAATGTTCAACTGAGAGCACATCTGAAGGGCATCACCAAAGTACTCAAGGTCCTTCTCCATAGCATCCGTGTTGATGGAATGAACATTGACAAAGAGGTTCTTCTTAGCCTTGATCACATCAAAGTATGTGGCATACTGAAACCGGTTCCAGAACGGGCGATTGACAAGATTGGGTTCTTGGTCTTCCTCATAGGGGTTGCGCCGACGCCTGTCCCAGAATTCCTTGCTAGACATCTCAGTCACTTTCTTGCCACTTGGCTTCAGTCGGCTGGCAATCTTCTTCTTGCGAGGAGGATTAGCACTTGAGGAAGCACCCCATGCCGGCTGTGGAGCACTGGAAGAACCACCTGCAGTCTCAGATGAGCGGTACCGCTTCGACGTTGAACGCCCGGGGTTGACACGGCGGACTTGCTGCTCAGGATGTTCATCACCTGGAACCAAACACACGGACACAAGAAACAACCAGAAGGAACGATCAAAACCAAATAAACACAACAAATATGGATCAACATGTGGTAGGAAACAATGGAACTGGGCATCCAGCGGTAGTACCGTGCCTGCTCAGCGGCAGTACCACGCCAGAGGTACTACCGCGCCATACAGGCGGTAGTACCGCTCCAGCGGTAGTACCGTGCCAGATGGGCGGTAGTACTGCCCGAGACGGGGCACGGCGGATCCCTACTGTCGTGGTCAGATCCGGCACTACCGGGGATGCCAAATTCAAAAATAAACCTACCAAACATCAATCTAAAGAGTCTAGTTGCCTTCTCCAACCTACTCAAGCCTAGATTTGGCCAAAAATCTAGAGATGCAACCACTATTGCCCCTAAAACGCGAGATCTAAAAACTAGACAAGAAGAGAAGAGGAACGGGGGCAATACCGGCATCCATGGCAAGAGGACGAGGTGGGGATCGACTCCACCGAAGGAAATGGAGAGGAACGGTCCGGAGACGGAGGGCCGCCGGAGCCTTCCCACGGCGAGATGGCGCTGGAGAGAGAGGAAGAGGAACCAGGGGACGAAGCAAATGGGTATGGGGTGGAGGAAACCACCCCTGCCCACGACTTAACCCCCTGGCCCCGCCCCTCAGCGGTAGTACCGTGGTGATGGGCGGTAGTACCGCTTAGCCACATAAGCGGTAGTACCGCGCCTTCACAACGGTAGTACCGCCCAGCGCAACTCAAACCAGACTCAACACATATGGTGCAAAACGAAAGACGGGAAACAACGGCAAGAAGACCAACAAGAGCACTAGCAAGAGAACAAGAATCACACGCCTCTATACGAGAGGGCGGTGGCCGAGGCCACCTATGTTTGAGTCACTTGGTATGGCACCGCGAAGAATTATCCTTGGGCCCATGACCAAAGCTCGTCTTTGAAGCACAAGTACCATCAAAATGGCTAATGTGAAAGAGTGAGATCAGTTTATGCATTGTGGGGGGAGGGAAAGTTCATTGAGAGAACAACACTCCCCCTACGTCCATGCCTACACCTAGACAAGAATGCACAATGAATGTGAGGGGTGTGCAAAGGTTCAAACCACATTGCTCGAATCAATGATATTTAGCTCATGCCTTAACTCACGAAATCTTGCTTCATCCAATGGCTTCGTGAAAATATCTGCAAGGTTATCATGAGTGTTGACATAGTTGAGCTCGATCTCCCCTCGCCTAATATGATCCCGGATGAAGTGATACCGAATCTCAATATGCTTTGTCTTGAAGTGTTGCACCGGGTTGAGAGAAATCTTGATAGCACTTTCATTGTCACACCAAAGAGGCACTTTGTCACAAATGACACCGTAATCCTTTAAAGTTTGCCTCATCCATAAGAGTTGTGCACAACAACTTCCGGCCGCCACATACTCCGCTTCGGTGGACGAGAGAGACACACAACTTTGCTTTTTAGAAGACCAACTTACCAAAGAGCAACCAAGAAATTGGCACCCTCCGGAAGTGGACTTCCTATCCACTTTGTCTCCCGCCCAATCGGAGTCCGAATAACCTACAAGCTTGAAGTTTGCTCCTCTTGGGTACCATAGGCCAAAGTTTGGGGTATGAGCCAAATATCGAAAGATTCGCTTGACCGCCACAAAGTGGCTTTCCTTAGGTGCGGCTTGAAACCGTGCACATATTCCCACACTCAACATGATATCCGGTCTAGATGCACAAAGGTAAAGCAAGGATCCAATCATAGAGCGATATACCTTTTGATCCACCGCTTTACCATTGGGATCAATGTCAAGTTGGCACTTGGTGGGCATTGGAGTGGAAGCCGGCTTGACATCACTTAGCTTGAATCTCTTTAGCATGTCTTGAGTGTATTTGGCTTGGTTGATGAAGGTTCCTTCTCTTCTTTGTTTGATTTCGAATCCGAGAAAGAACTTCAACTCTCCCATCATAGACATCTTAAACTTTGAGGTCATGAGAGCGGCAAATTCTTCATTGAAGGCTTTGTTAGGGGAACCAAAAATAATATCATCAACATATAGTTGGCACACAAACAACTCCCCTTTGACCTTCTTAGTAAAAAGAGTGGGGTCGATTTTCCCGATTTCGAATCCACGATCTTGTAACAACTCCGTAAGATGCTCATACCACGCACGTGGGGCTTGTTTAAGGCCATAGAGCGCCTTATGGAGTTGATACACATGATCGGGGAAATAGGGATCTTCGAACCCGGGGGGTTGTTTGACATATACCAACTCATTTATGGGACCATTAAGAAAAGCACTTTTCACATCCATTTGTTGCAATGTGAAATTATGATGAGAAGCATAGGCAATCAACAAACGAATAGATTCAAGGCGAGCGACGGGGGCAAAGGTTTCACCGTAGTCAATACCCTCGACTTGGGAGTAGCCTTGTGCCACCAAACGAGCCTTGTTGCGAACAATGATTCCATGAGCGTCTTGCTTGTTCTTGAATATCCACTTGGTTCCAATGACATTATGATTTCCGGTTGGCCTTGGCACTAACTTCCACACTTGGTTATGTTCGAAGTTGTTGAGTTCTTCATGCATGGCGTTGAGCCAATCCGGGTCCTCGAGCGCTTCATAAACCTTTTGGGGTTCAACACAAGAAACAAACGCATGATGTTCACAATAGTTTGCTAATTGTCTACGAGTGCTTACCCCCTTTCTTAGGCTTCCAACCACATTCTCCATGAGATGACCTTTGGTGGTGAGCTTGGAAGCGATCTTAGCGGCACGACGCTCCAATTCCTCCTCGGAAGTGAAGTGAGGAGGGGTTACTTGATCATCTTGAGTGTCATCTTGAGCTTGTTCTTGATCTTGAACTTGCTCGAGGGGAGGAACTTGATCTTGGGCATCATTTGGTGGATCCCCACCATCTTGAGGTTGATCTTGCCCTTGATCTTGTTCATGAGGTTCAGGGCCTTCACTTTGTTCTTCGAAAGCGTGTGGGTCTTGGGTTGGTGATGGCTCCACTTGAGTGGAGCATTGTCCTTCTCCTTCGGCCACAAGGGGTTCCTCAATGGGCAGGATATATCGAACACCCATTCTTCTGATGGCTTGGGGAGGAATTTTATCACCTACATCACAAGTACCACTTTGCTCCACTTGGGAGCCGTTATTCTCATCAAACTCCACGTTACACGTCTCCTCAATAAGTCCCGTGGACTTATTGAGAACATGGTAAGCATGGGAGTTTGTAGCATAACCAACAAATATGCCCTCATGAGCTCTAGTCTCAAATTTAGAAAAACAAACACCTTTCTTGAGAATGAAACACTTACACCCGAACACCCGAAAGTACTTGAGGTTGGGCTTGTTACCGGTGAGTATCTCATATGGAGTCTTGTTCAAGCCTTTGCAGAGATAGAGCCGATTTGAAGCATGACACGCGGTGTTGATGGCTTCGGCCCAAAAGTTGTATGGAGACTTGAACTCCGCCATCATGGTCCTTGCCGCATCCATCAACGTCCGGTTCTTCCTCTCCGCAACACCATTTTGTTGAGGGGTGTAAGGTGCGGAATATTGATGCTTGATCCCCTCATCACTAAGAAACTCATCCAGGGTGTAGTTCTTGAACTCGGTGCCGTTGTCACTTCTTATAGTCAAGATCTTTGCATTGTGTTGACGTTGGGCTTCATTTGCAAAGTTAATGACTGTTTGTTGGGTCTCACTCTTCCTCTTGAAAAAATACACCCAAGTGTATCTAGAATAGTCATCCACAATTACCAAGCAATATTTTCTACCCCCAAGACTATCAAAGGATGGAGGCCCAAAGAGATCCAAATGAAGGAGCTCCAAGGGCCTCTTCGAGTAAATGAGAGTCGTGGGAGGGTGAGCCTTCTCATGAAGCTTTCCTTCGATACAAGCACTGCAAGCACGATCTTTAGCAAAACTAACGTTCGTTAGTCCACGAACATGGTCCCCCTTGAGAAGACTTTGCAAAGATCTCATATTGACATGGGCTAAACGGCGATGCCAAAGCCATCCCACGTCAACTTTAGCCATTAGGCATGTCGCGGTCTTAGTGGGTCGCTCCGAAAAGTTAATCACATAGAGACCGTTCTCGACATGCCCAACAAAGGCTACTTTAAGAGTCTTGCTCCACAAGAGGGCCACGGTATCAATATCAAAGAAAGTGGCGAAGCCCATGATAGCAAGTTGACGAACGGAAAGTAAATTGTATGTAAGGGACTCAACTAGCATGACCTTCTCGATCGTGAGATCATGAGAAATGACAACTTTGCCGAGTCCCAATACCTTAGAAGACGAGGCATCACCCCACTCGACATTGGTGGGCATAGATGGAATCTTGTGCACGTCCACCACCAAGTCCTTGCTTCCGGTCATATGATTTGTAGCTCCACTATCGAGCAACCATGATCCCCCACCGGAAGCAAACACCTACAAGAGATCAATGCTTGGTTTTAGGTACCCATTTTGTAATGGGTCCTTTGATGTTAGTAACAAGGGTCTTAGGAACCCAAATGGACCATTCAATATACTCATGAGGAGAACCAACAAATTTGGCATAAACATGCCCATCACTTGCACGACATAACACATAAGAAGGATTAAAGTCGCCGGCTTTGTTGGATGGGGTGGAATTGCCCTTCTTGACACCATCACCCTTCGCATTGTTCTTCTTCTCCTTGGAAGTACCCTCTCCCTCTTTCACAAAAGTTTTCTTGAGAGGGGGAGGTCATTTGGTCTTGTCATTCTTCTTCTTGTTCTTGGGCTTGGGAGCGAACCCAATCCCCTCCTTGGCTACAACTTCCTTTTGGTTTCTCAAAAGGTCGTTGAGGTTCTTCTCACCTTGTATGCATGACACAAGGCCTTTCTCAAGTTGCTCCTTCAACTTAGCATTCTCCTCAACAAGATGCACATGCTCACAACAAGGGTTAGTAGCATTTGCATTATCAATTAGCACCATATGAGGAAAAGTGGCTTTCTCCTTAGTTAGCATTACTTGGAGTTGATCATGAGACTCCTTGAGGCTAGCATGAGCACCCTTCAAGACCTTGTGAGCCTTGTCGAGAATGTCAAACTCCTCTTTAAGTCTAGCAAGATCAACCCCAAGTTTTGCCTTCTCGGAGTTTAGCACACGAGACACAACAAGAGCATGATCAAGATCTTTCTTTAACTTAGCATGATCATCGTTGTATGACTCCTCAAGAGCCAAACGAAGACCACGCTCTTCGTCAAGAGCATTGGAAAGATCCAAAATCTCATCGGCATAGTCACGACTATGCCCTTCCATCTTAGAGATGGTATCTTCGTGAGCCTCGATCATGTCATTGGCTTCACCAAGTTGTTCCAAGAGAGCAACGAAGTGCTTCTTGGATTTACCCTTGAGTTTACCCATAAAGATCTCAAACTCATTTTCCTCCACATTTGTCCCCTCATGTTCATCAATGCTATCCGTCGAAGAAGGATGATTAATGATGGTAGTTTTGATGTTGGAGGTTACCTTATTGGTGGCTTTAGCCATGAGGCACTTGGTGGTGATGTTCTCATTGGGGGAGTCGAAGAGAGACACCCGTGGAGTCTTCGCAATGGCGACGGAGGCCATGGCAACCGACTCACCATCTTCATCATCGTCATCATCCTCATTGTACTCTTCTTGTACCACCAACGCCTTGGGAGGAGTCTTCTTGGTGAAGTTTCTCTTGTTGGGGAACGACTTGGCCTTGTCTTTTCCAATGAGCTTGCCACCATTGTCTTCCCTCTTCTCGTAAGGGCACTCCGCAACAAAGTGGCTCACATTGCCACAATTGAAGCAAGTCCTCATCCGTTGCTTGCCCTTTGCGCCAATTGAATTGCTCTTGTTGAAGTTTGGCCTTGTGTTCTTCTTGCTCCAAAATTGCCTTGAAGCAAGAGCCATGTGTTCATGATAGGCATACTTCGTATCTTCGAGGTTGCCCTCCTCTTCTTCCTCTTCATCCTCTTCCTCCATACTAACCTTGGCCTTTAAAGCAAGGTTGGGCTTCTTTACTCTTTGAGAATGAAGAACCGCATTGTCGGCGGTCTTGTCCAAGATGCTCATAGCAACAAATTCATCCAACACTTCACTTGACGATAAGGTGTGGAAGTCCGGCCTTTGACGAATTATGGAGGACATGGCTTTGTGGTAGGGCATCATTGCCTTGAGGAATTTGTGCTTGATCCAATTGTCATCCGTGTCCTTACTTCCATGATCTCGGAGAGAGACCACGAGTTTGGTTACTCTCCGAAAAAGCTCACGAGGTTCTTCATCTTCTTTCATTGCAAACTCGTCGGCTTCATCTTGCACCACTTCATAGTTGGAGCGTTGAATGCTAGCACTTCCCCGATAGAGGGAAACAACTTGGAGCCAAGCATCTTTGGCCACGGTGTAAGGCTGGAGATGAGGCAGATCTTCGGGTGGGATTGCTTCTTGGATGATGAAGAGAGCATTCTCATTGAATTGATTATCCACAACTTCTCTTGGAGTGAAGTTACTTCGGTCATGCGGATAAAAACCCTCTTCAATGATTCTCCAAAGGTTAGTGTTCACATGATTTAAATGACGCTTAAAATGATAGACCCAAGAATCAAAATCTACATTCTTCTCAATCTTAGGGGCCGGGCCGGCATGATTCAAATGAGTGGAAGGGAGCGGTCCACCATAGACAGGTGGAGGTTCCACATGGGCAAAGATGCCGGTCCCATTTTTATCACTAGAACAAGGAGCCTTCTCGCTAGAAGCTTCCCCCTTGTCGGAGGTAGCATCCGTCACCTTGTTAGTGGGATCACCCACTTTCAACGGTGCGGTGGTAAGTTTAAGCCCTTCTAAGAATTTATTCAACATGCTTTCGACCTTGGTCATCATGGAGGTTTTCAATGTGTCCAACGCCACATTGAATTCCTCACGAGAGACCGCAGTTCCCCCATCTCCCGTAGACGAGACTGGATTCTCACCGGAGTGCTCCTCCGCACCGTCTACGACGTCAACCATACTCTTTGGACGGTAAAGTCCTTAATAAAGAGACGAGGCTCTGATACCAATTGAAAGGATCGATATAGTTGACTAGAGGGGGGGGGGGTGAATAGGCAACTAACAATTTTTAGCTTTTCTTTACCAAATTAAAGTTTGCATCAAAATAGGTTGTCTAGATATGCAACTAAGTGAGCAACCTATATGATGCAACGACAACAAGCACGCAAGCAAGTAAGAAATATAACACGAGAAAACTTGCGAAAGTAAAGGAACGAGATAACCAAGAGTGGAGCCGGAGAAGACGAGGATGTGTTACCGAAGTTCCTTCCTTTTGAGGGGAAGTACGTCTCCGTTGGAGCGGTGTGGAGGCACAATGCTCCCCAAGAAGCCACTAGGGCCACCGTATTCTCCTCATGCCCTCACACAATGCGAGATGCCGTGATTCCACTATTGGTGCCCTTGAAGGCGGCGCCGGACCTTTACAAACGAGGTTGGGGCAATCTCCACAACTTAATTGGAGGTTCCCAACGACACCACAAAGCTTCACCACAATGGACTATGGATCCGTGGTGACCTCAACCGTCTAGGGTGCTCAAACACCCAAGAGTAACAAGATCCGCTAGGGATAAGTGGGGGGAATCAAATTTCTCTTGGTGGAAGTGTAGATCGTGGCCTTCTCAACCAATCCCGAGCAAATCAACAAGTTTGATTGGCTAGGAAGAGAGATCGGGCAAAAATGGAGCTTGGAGCAACAATGGAGCTTTTGGGGGAAGAGGTAAGTCAACTTTGGGGAAGAAGACCCCTTTATATAGTGGGGGGAACAAACCAACCGTTACCCCACTTCTGCCCCGAAGAGAGCGGTACTACCGCTGTGCCAGCGGTACTACCGCTCCTCATCGCGGTACTACCGCTTGGCCCACAGCGGTACTACCGTGGTGGAGAGCGGTACTACCGCACAGGAGCGGTACTACGGCCCCCACAGCCGCGGCCAGTACCGTAAAACCCGACACGAAAAAAGAGCCCTCGAATCGAGGCGGTACTAGCACGAGACCACCGCGGTACTACGACTTGGGGCTACAAGCGGTACTACTGCTCTGGAGCGGTACTACCGCTCCCAGAGCGGTACTACCGCTTGTGGCACCCAAGTGGTACTACCGCTCCGTCCCGCGGTACTACCGCTGGGACCAGAGTTAGTACACACATGGGGGCTACTAGCGGTACTACTGCTCTGGGCGGTACTACCGCTTGTAGCACCCAAGCGGTACTACCGCTCTGGCCCGCGGTACTACCGCTGGGACCAGAGAGGGCACAATGAGAAGAGAAACAAGCCCATCATCAAAACGGAAAGGCTCGGAGGGAGGGGCAAAGGAAGTGTACGTGATGATTCCGCCCTAGCCTTTCCAAAACGGACCCCCTCTTGATAGTACGGTGATCCCTATGAAACTAGTCCACCAAACTAATCCGAAAGGACTACACCGTCTTCGCTTCAAGCTCCGAGGGGAGGGAATCGTCTTGTGCCAAAAGGATGAATCTCTGAAAAACACTCAACGCACACGATTAGTCCGCAAAAGCATTGTCATCAATCACCAAAACATCTTAGGGATAAATATGCCCTTACAGCTGGTGGGTCCGAGCTGTCAGCGGCGGTAACATTTTTTTTGTGAAATACAGAGGCCCTTTTGGTGGGTCCCTGATGTCAGGTGGAGGAATCATTATTTTGCGTGTAACAAGAAGGCATTTCTTTGCGTGCGACCGTGGACCCAGCTGTCGGCTTCTCCACGTACAGTCCACTTCAGATGCATGTTGGTCGTTGACCACGTTGACCAGGCCGCGCCGAGAGCACCAGGGCGGTGGACGACGGCGAGGCCTAGGAAGGGAACGACACGGAGGCAGGGAAGACTCGGCAGTTGTTTCCCACGCAGAGGGGAGTACGACTGTACGAGGGTTTACTGGTTCGTCTACCGTCGTCGGAGAATAACAACAGGTGTGGGTGAGTAGAGGGATGGCTAGGTCAGCGATGGGAGTACGGTGGGGCGGTGAGGCCTGCACGGCAGCAGAGCCAGCCACGGGGAGGAGGGAGCAGGCAGTCTCGCCGGCGCTTGTTTGAGCGGCTGGAGCAGGAAGAGCAGACATTGAAGAAGCACGACGGCCGTTGGATGGACATCCAACAGGCAGTGCTTGTGCGTCAACCTTTTTTTAGGAAAGCCTCAAATCTGTGGAAAACAACATACAGCCCATCTGCCATTATTTCTAATAATTTACAGCCCATTTGCTAATTATTAAGGTTTTTTTGGAGCCCATATTCTTTTTGTTAGCATTACAGGCCATATTGTGGCCACGGTTAAAAAATTATGCGAAATTTTGCATATTTCGGCACGGTCCGAACTGTTTTTAATCCCGAAATTTCGACTCACATTCAAACTGATTTTAAAAATAAATGTATATCAATATAAAATCCAACAAATTCTCCACGCATAAAAATTAATGTAATTTAAAATCTCGAAATGAAAAAAAAGATATTTGAAACTAATTGCCGGTTTGATGTGTTTTAAAAATGTACAACCCATTTCTCATTACTGATGGGCCATTTTCTTGGCCAGCCGAATGAAAGCTCTCCTCGTCTTGAAAGATTTGCAGCCCAACATGCCTGACAAAGCGACTTACTTGGCAAATCACAAAAAACTGGGCTGTGGCCGTGGACCCAGCAGTCAGCCTCTCCACGTACAGTACTCTTCCGATGGAATGTCGTTGACCACGTTGACCACGCCGCGCCGAGAGCACCAAGGCGGTGGACGACGGCGAGGCCTAGGAAGTGGACGACGCGGAGCCGGGGAAGACGCGGCAGTGGATGCCCACGCGGAGAGGAGTACGAGGGTTCACTGGTTCGGCTGCGGTGTGAGGCTGCCTTCGCCGCAGGGCCTGGCTAGCGGTGGGAGTAGTAGGGGGTGATGAGGCCTCAACGGCAGCACAGCCGGCCACTGGAGGCAGGAGCAGGCGGTCTCCCCGGCGCTGGTTTGGGCGGCTGGTGCAAGAAGAGCAGCGATTGAAGAAGCAGCAGGACCGTTCGATTCAAATCCAACGGTTACTGCTGCTAGAATCGTTTGTTGACTAAGTTGACAAGCCCTGCGTACGCGTCAACTTAGTAGGCTCACAGGTCAGCCTCCCAACCGGTGCGCCCCAGATGTCAGTGGGAGGAATCATTTTTTCGCGTAATAAGGAGGCAGTTGATTGCGTGCGGCCAGGCCAACGGAGGGAGTAGGGTGGGCCGGGGAAGCCTGCGCGGCATCACAGCGGGACACAAGAGAAGGGAGCAGGCAGTCCCGCCGACGCTAGTTTAGGCGGCTGGAGCAGGAAGATCAGAGATTGAAGAAGCACGTCGGCCGTTGGATGGACATCCAACAGTCACTGCTGCTAGACTCGTGTGTTCACTGACAAAGCCTTGCGTAAACAAATCAGCCTCGAAATCTATGGCGTGTACAGCCCATTTGCTATTATTTTTATAATTTTTACTCATTTTCTAATTCATATGGAATTTATTGCAGCCCGTTTTTCCATTTTTAGAATTGCTGGCCATTTTCTGGTCAGTACCAGGGTCAAAAAATTAACTAAATATGTGGGAAATTTTGAAAATTCGCAAATTTTTGCTGGGGAACGAAATATTCTTAATCCAAAAATTAATAGCCATACTAAAACAAATTTAAAAATAAATTAGTACTATGTCATGTTAAATCCAATGAAATACGTATAAGATATCAGTGAAGAACAAAAACAAAAAAAGAAACTTATATCCCATTTGCTATAAATTTTTTGGAATTTTCAACCCCTTTTGATATTACTTTTAACAGACATTGACCATACTCTTAAGCCAGGCCGGAATGCATCCCTCCTCGTCTTGAAAGATTTGCAGCCCAGTAATTCGGAGAAAACAAATAGGCCTAGCTTGGTATTCTTCAAAAAGAAATACTGGGCTACCTATTTTCCCAAAGAACTGGTGCATGAGCATTTAGCTTTATTTATTTATTTACTTATTTATGTTTAGGGGACCATGAGCATGTACCTGGGCCGGATTCATGTGAGAGCCTCCCTTCCAGTTAATTATGGGCTTCTCTATTGGGCCTTCATCAGTGGGCTGCATGTTATCAACAAGTGGAAAATGTGTTCCGTACGAAAAATAGTATGCGCTACGTACGGTACGGGGCACTAAAGGATCGAACCGTGCAACGACTTCCAAAACATTGTGTTTGTCGTTCTAACAACACATTTATTCAACCAACAGACGAAATATACTACTGATTGTACATTGAAAACAGCAGCAGCAACAACCAGGGCTGGGGGTGCAACAGAAGCAGTAAGCAGGCCAGAAGAGTGAAGACGCAGCTCTCTCTTCCAAACCAAACATCAGCCATCATTACAAAAGGGCTACCAAAAAAGAACAAGTGTATGCATCAAACTAAATAAAGATCCTACTACACCAAGTGTACGCATCTAACTAACTGGCTCAGTTAGACGTTACTATTTATTAAGCTGTGGAGATTGGCTGACGGCTTGAACCAGATGGGTGCCTGACGGGGGAAACTCCAGCCAGCAGGTCGAAGTCTGATACTTGCAACCCTCTCTCCTACTTTGGGCTGCAGAGCGTGGCGGCACATATCAGGGTATGGTGCATGTAGAGACGCATGGTACGCTGTGTACACACAGTTTTGCCTGATGAACGAAACCGCGCTGCCATCATGATCCTTGCCATCGGTTATCTCCTGGTTAATCGGATAATTCAGTCCGACAAATAGAGAGCGTGTACCAAGGCTACTTACCAGCCTCCAGTCAAAAATTCCTGAAGGCCCAGAGAAGCTGGGATCCTGCTCAAAGACCTTGCAGTGACTGTGATTGTATTCCGCGAAACAACACGTCCGGTACGTGCGGACGATCATCAATCTTTCACCGTCGTCTGATCGAGCCAGGAACCACCTGCAACTGCCATGCCGCTTTTCTTTGAAAGGTTCTGGGATTAGGAAGGGTAGGGACACCAGGCGGCCTACAACATCATATCAAGTTGGAGTCAAATAAAAAAGGGCTCTTGATTTAGTCAATCTTAAGAACAACATGTTATGAGCATGAATATTTTTTCAGCAAATGTTGACAGTAATATAAGCAAGCCATCATGATATCATAGGAAAGTAACATACTGCTGTAACAGTCGTTTGTAGCGATGACTGGAGTAGGCCAGCAATACGTCCAGCCATAGAAGGAGTCGACAATGTAAATGAAGCCCTTGTGTTCAATGGCATCAGAGAACCATGGAGGATGTATGATCCTGCGATGGACGTGCAGATTTATCCACTTACCGCAGTGACCTGTCAGATAGGCGAGACCGCGGTTGAAGAACGCAATTAGCCTGAAGTCTTTATAATTCGCAGATCTTGTGGGCACTTGGCAGATTACAACCTTGAGCAAATCAAACTTGGTATCATGTTGGCTACTGTAAGATTCCGAGTATTCTGGGCCGCGGTGCCAAAGTAGTGGAGTGTTAATCGAAGGAAGGGGGATCAATCGCCGGGTGTAGACCTCCACGAGCATCCAGCTGCCGCGACCGTCGACGAGCACCATCCAAGACATGTTCATGCCGACCCAGTACATACTGTTAATGTAGTTGAGGCTGACGGGGATCGGATCGCAGTCAAGGGGGTTGATGCTCGCCACCCTATGATCGTTATGCTACGTGACACGCCGTTTCTGAAGATCAGACGGCATCAGCAAGCAAGGAGCTGGCTTAAAAAGCTCCGGCCTGAGGACTTTGAGTAAACGGTACAGCCCCGACGAGCACGCGGCGAGCGGCATGGTACTGAGATTGTCCACACGCGAAACAATGAGCTTGATTACCTCTGTGGGGAGCGAATTCCAGCCACTCTTTCGGCGGACGCTGCTCGGTTCTGCCATTGTTAGCAGGGATGGAAGATTGGACGAGATTATGTGCGGACAAAGATGGAGAAGCGAATATGTGCTGCGGGAAGTGGACAGGTGATGATGACTATAGCACGCTGCTTGACTTACGAGACACATACCAGCAGCGTAGGGTCATGTCGACAGACAACTTGCTTGAGTGATCATAGTACTGGTACTCCCTACAGTGCTATGCCCTAACTTGCTTGAGTAGAGTAGTAGAGTAGGACTCTGCTCTACTACTAGCACCGGAGGAGTAGTATATTCTAATCTAAAATAGTTAGAAACTTCAATGCCCGAGCGTGGAACGACTACGAACCGTGCTCAAAGACCGTGTCTACGTGGTGTTTGGACATGGGCGACAACCTCAACGCCAACGGTGCTGCTCCCATTGCACCGTATGTGTTTCTGTCCTTCCTGTTCAAAATCCTACTACTATGCTAGTCCACATGATTAGTTTCATCTCTGTTATAGCCGTCATGATTTATTTTGTGCTTATTCGGATTAAATCTCATAGTAACTTGCTCATATATTCAACTGGCGCAACGTCCCCTACAGCCACTCCTGTTTCATGGACGGCCTGGTCGATGCCTCCAAGGAGCCCTTTGTCCACTGCTATGAGTGCCCGATGCCGTTTTGTGGCTCGCCGGCGGACATGGTGCATCACCTCACGGATGCGTGCAACGGTCACTGCTAGCCCTTGGCGGAGAACATCAAGTACGAGACGTGCTACCTGTTCACCATGCCGGAGTCGCTGGAGGATCACCGCCGCCTGCTAGTCTCGGAGGAGGACGGCAGCGTCTTCCTCTTGATCGTGGGCACCGGCGAGGCCTGCGCAGGCCGCCGCCCCGTCTCTGTAATGTGCGTCAGGGGCGACGCCGCTAACGCTGACACTGACACGAGGACGATGTACGGGTGCGTGGTTAGTGTTACTACCCCTCCGGGTCGCGTGGGCGGCGACACCGGCCTCATCGAACGGACTTGGACTCTGGGGAGCTGGGGCTATCCCGCCAATGTGGACTTGGAAAACCCATGGCCTCCTTTACCCGCCGACGCGGTGCACGAGGACTCCAAGGAGGTTCACCTGGAAGTATGCATTATCAAGTTAAATGTTGATCATTAGTCTTCGCTCAATGTAATCTGCTGTCTAAGCATGTGGAGACTTCCATGCAGGATCTTGCTCTATTGGAGTATCGCGCATGAATAAAAGTGTATCCGTTTATGGTTTAGTCTAGAATCTTCCATGTATGAATTTTTACTACAGTACTGGTGAAAGACTTACGATGAACCATTTCTTACATCTCCTCTGCCCGCTTGCAAGTCATCCTGATTTAATCCCTCCGTCTAGGTGTATAAGGGCATGGTTGATATTACTTAATAGTATAGCCAACTGTTGACTATAAGAAAGTGCCATGTCATCTGTAGCCAACATGTATAACAATCGATACTTAAAAACTAATTCTTAAAGATCATTTCTTGCAAAGCACAATAAGTGTTATTTCTTCACAAGTTTTGGATGCAGGTTGAATAGTTGAACGCTTTTGTTTGCAAAAGATACCTTTTTATCTATTTCACCCGGATGTTTGTGAGCTCTAGAGATGAAATAATATCCGAAGAAACCTATCGATACCCGTTACACATGAGATGACCCCCACATCCTTTGTCAGAATAAACAACTCCCCGATCAATGCATTTCACTCTTTGGTGCAACGCACGGGCACCTTACTACTATAGATTAGTACGACCAAAAATTGAACTAACATTATATATAGTACTATAAATGCTGATGCATGTCACGTAAAATTATATCATTCAAAACTATGTTCAAATATGAATCCAACGATATAGTTTTTGTTGACATGCACTAACATTTTGTCAGTTAAATCTTCAGTCAAATTCAATGGGGGACTAATAAACCACGACCGATGTAGTACAAGTGTAGAGGGCGGCGCTGCACGGGAGTCTCACCTCTCACCCCGCTCGTGGCGCGGCAGTAAAGCCGTCATATCACAAAACCCAACCACTCCCAGTAATAAGTGGCCTGGTAAAATAAACGGACAAGCAACCATCACATCCCTCCGTCTTTTTTGCATTTCATCTCTCTGCATTTACTTTCTCCGGTTCATCTCGCACACTCGATCCCTAGCTACTACTCCTAGGGCCAGTTCTTTTGGCAGCTTTCCCAGCTTTTCCCACAAGACTAGTCACAGTGGAGAGTAACAATAAGGCGCCTCACTCATTTATTTGGGCTTCTAAACTACTACTCCGTCCTGGTTTATTCCTCACCATTGTAATCCCTCCGTCTAGGTGTGTAAGTCATCTTACGAAAACCAAATAATCCCAAAACACTTAGGCGCGGTGCATTAACTTCTACCTCGTTTCTTGTTTCTTGACATATCAACCAATAAGAGATAAAGAGTGTGCATGCTTTTAATGACTTGAGATATCAAACACGACATGCAGTGGTTAGTTCATTGCATGCAATACTATTAATTAGCAAATAAACATTAACGTTTCTCGTTTTCTCCTCCTCCTTGATCACGGTGCACAGCCTAAGATGACTTACTCACCTAGACGGATGGAGTAGTGCATGTGACATGCACTAACATTTCATTAGTTAAATTTATGATCAAAATTTGACACTGATTATAATGGGGACCAATAAACCAGGACAGAGGTAGTAGTTAGAGCATGGTTAATAGTATAGCCAGCTGCTGGCTATAAGCCAGTGCCATGTCATCTACAACCCATCTTATAGCCAACATGTACAATAATATATCAAAAGAGTGTACTACTTTTTTATTATGTGGCCCACTTCTCATTCTCACAAAGTGCCTAGGAGCACGTGATAGAGCTGGCTCTTCACGAAGAGCCCGCTTACCTTCTCTCTCCTCTTCTCTTTCCTCCAACTAAGCAGAAATATACTAGTTTATTTCTTATAGCCCGCTGACTCAGCTCTATTGTACTTGCTCTTATGGGATTACTAATCTAGAAGCCTAAAAGAACTAGCCCCTGGTACTCCTACTAGTAGTAGTACTCAAGTTGGAATTCCAATTGCACGGCACAACTTGTTAGGCAAAAAATTCGATACAGGGTGTAGGAAGCGGTTTGGGAATTTGCATGCCTTTCCAACCAGTGAGATACTCCGTACAAAGTACGACAGAGAAATAACCACAGAGAAGGAAGCTAAAAGTAAACAATCAAACGAGCATTTTTGCATTTGTTTTGCATTGAATCGTTTCACAAGCTTGACTAGTGCTGTTTTTCTACTTTTACAAAAACCGCATCGTAACGTTAAAACATGCATTTGCACGTACATAAGTAATAGTAGTACTCCCTCCGTCTGGGTGTATAAGTCTTCCCTCCTGCTTGGTCACGATGCACAACCAAAGATGACTTATTGACCTGGACGGAGGGAGTAGCACAGTCTGCAAGCATATATCGAGAGAGACGTGTAGTGTAATAGTATATAGTAAAGTTTGTGCTATATGCACGTACTTGCAAAATGCGTACGAATACACAAGGTTTCCAAACTTTCCCTTTTACATACTTAATTAAGGACGCTAAAAATTCCTGAACGTTCGGGATTTATCATTTGCGTCCCAAAACTAATGAGATCGCCTTACGAAACAAAAATTATACTCCTCCTAAAAGCCACGATGCTCGCAGGAGCGCTTGCGGCGCGCCACGAGTGCCCTGGTGCGCGGCCGTTTCCCAGCGCGCCGACACAACGCCTCTTCCTCAGCCTCGCAACTCGCGAGGTGCTGATTGGCGGCTTGCCGGCGGACGAGCGCGATCTCACCGGTGTGGTGATCCGGCGCCAATAGGTACTCCTCCTCGCAGGAAGCGTGCACCCGGTCCACGTACCGCCAAGCGTAGATGATGCGCTTGGGCCCGACTGCACTCAGGGCGTCGGCACGGGCATCCTCCGCCACCCTCACGGCCCTCGCACGAGCCTTCTGCCAAAGAGCCAATTGCCTGACTCTCTCGGACGCGACATAGGCCTCCCAGGCAGCTTATTCCGCGGTGCGCTTCTCTTCCTCGGCCTTCTTCTCCGCCTCTATTTTGGCGCGCTCTGCTAGAGGCAAAGCCTCCCACAAGGTGACATCCATTTCTTTCCAAAGCTCCTCAAGGCTGGGGGGCTCGGCGGGCGGCGCGGCGTTCTCCTCGTAGCGAGGAGCCGACGCGTCCTCCGGCGCGCGTGCTGGCGAGATTGGGAACGCCGACGCGTCCACCTCGACGCGTCGCGGCGAGGAGCAGAACGCCGACGCGTCCTCCTCGACTAGTGGCGGCGAGGAACGGAACGGCGACGCGTCGCGTAGCGGCGAGGAGCAGAACACCGACGCGTCCTCCTCGACTAGTGGCGGCGAGGAACGGAACGGCGACGCGTGACCGTCCGCGCGGTGCAGCGAGGGGCTCCTAGGGCTTGGGAGGGGCGATGCCATAGTGGTCGACGTGAGAGGGAGGGGGAGGAGATAGCGATGAATGTGAACGTGAGGGGGAGGAGATAGCGATGTCGTGGGAGGTGCAATATTTATAGCGAGCAATGGCACACCTACGTAAGATATGGACTGAGCTGCACTGACTTAACTGCAGGTCCAGTTGCGTCACTGACATGTGGGCCAGACCCCTGTTGGGCCCATATGTCAGTGACCCAATGCACCTGCAGTTAAGTAACAGCTACGTGGGCATATTTGTTGGAGTAAATTACGGGGGAGCGAAGGGGTGGAAATATTGCTGGTCACAACGGATTGGACGAGCGTGGGGGAGGAGAGTCATGCATGCAGATTTTTTCACATGGGGTGGAGTGGTGGGACCGCCGGAGGGAGAAGGAGAGTTTGGCAGGCATATTGTTTCCACACATGGAGAGGAAAAGATTTGGAGACGAACGGGCTTCCTGCAGGTATGGGGAATGGTGCATAATAAGTCATCTTGCATGCCGGGCTAGGTATAGTCTCAATTCATTAAAAACATACACGCCCCACACATGTTCATATTTCAAGGTGCACTAAATTATTGCATGCGATGATTAAGGCTGGCCATAATGGTGGTATCTTAGCTGGTATCATGCACACGGGAATAGCAAACATGCTGATGTGGCAAAGAATTAAAGAAGAGAGGGGGGTTAGAGTAACTAGTGTTCATGCATGCATTGGTAAACACATTTTTTTGTGAAGAACGACAGCACTAGTTGAGTACTTTTGCAGACTTCTAAAACTATTCCACCGCCTCTACTATCTTGCTAAGAGTAGGTGAAATTTTTGAATCGAGCCCTTTAAACTAGAAGGGAGGTAGTGGTACTCTAAGGCTGGTCATAGTGGGGAGTAACTTAGACTAGTAACATGCATATGTTACTAGTATATGTTACTACCTCTATAGCGCATAGTATCATAGATTAGTATCATAGGTGGTCTCATTTATTGCCATGCATGACACATAGTAGCATCACATTTATTATGTTATGGTATCTACCTATGTTACTATAATCATCTCTCTCTTATACTCATTATAATCAGTATTGTAGATATTGATATTTTTAGTATAAATTTGGTCGTGGGATTTCATTGATGCCTGTCAAAGCGTGGAGGAAGCGGAGCTTAGGGCTTGCATTGCCGGTCTCTACATAGGTATTTCTCTTCATAATCCTGTAATTTTAGAGACTGATTGCGCTTTTGTGGTAGCGTCTCTTGCATCGGGGGACTATGACAGGTCAGCTATGCGTGACCTGAAGATGAAAGCGTTGAGCATCTCGAAGTTGATCAACAATCTTCAATTGTCAAAGATTAGTCGTTCGGCCAATAAGGTGGCACACTTAATCGCTAAGTATAGCTTTGACAATAGATTAGATGGTATTCTGTTAAATAACGTACCGCCCTGTGTGGTGAATATTATATCGAATGAGTGTACTGGTGTGGCTGGTTAATTAATATAAGGTGGTGTTAAAAAAGTATAAATTTGGTCAAACACTTTGCAAGCGGTTGACGGGAGTAAAAAGGACCAGAGGGAGTATCATGCATGCAGAGTAGGCAAAAAAAATTGCTTGTAAAAAAAAAGGCAAAAAAATTGCTCATTTATAGCCGGTCGAAGTCTCAAAGGGCGCGACCGCGCGAGGGAGGCGAAGGTCGTGGGAGGCGCGACGTTTGACGGAATTAAGTGAAGTTACATCCACGCGCCGGCATGGCGTGCGAACAGGCAGAAGCTATACCGTCAGGCATACGATATGGGTCTAGTAGACATGACATCTAGTGGGTCCCGCATAGTTCTCGAGAACTCTTTGGGGGCTTGCAGCCGTTTATCCACCGGGCAAGCCAGCAACCCCACGCCGTTCGCACGCCCTACTCGTCCCCGTCTTCTACCTTACAACAATTCGCTCCCAGTCGTCCCGTCCTTTCACATTAGTTCGCTCCCAGTTTTTTTGCGGGGTACAACAGTTCAACTTCTCCTAACCCTCCTCCAAAATCCATGGCCTCCCAAATCTGCATGGTCGCCGCTGAGTACCAGGTTAGAGCCATCACCGGCGATCAGTTCATCGTCATCTACACACGTGGATCCGAGACGGTGAAAGCATGGCTTGCTCGCTTCCTACGCATGTTCAATAGTTCAACGGATGAGTGGGTCGCTGGGCTAGATGTTGAGTACACCACAGTCCTGGGACGAGAGAAGGATCTAAAGGACGAAGAGAGGAAGAAGCCCGCCGTGATCCAGGTTTGCGTACATAAAGTTTGCTTGGTCTACCACATATGCCATGCCGGCATTGAGTGCCAGGATTTTAAGAACTTCCTCAAGGACAAAAGAGTGAAATTCGTTACTGTAGGCTTTAAGAACGACATGGATGTCCTGCGTCGGATAGGTCTCGTTGTAGGCCAGCCCTTCGATCTCCAGAAGGCAAGCCTGGTGTCCTCCTCTCAACCTTCAATGCTGACCCTGGCAGCAACCATGATTGATCCTTCGTACGCTAAACTGAAGAAACCTCATCACGAGTTTCATCATGCATGGGAGTCGAAGACATTAGATGAAGATCACATCCTGTACGCAGCAATGGATGCCTACCTTTGTTTAAAGATCTACAAGGGTTGGATGAAGAAGCAGAGCCCAGTGTCCGGTTCAAGCAAAGAAGCGTCGGCGAAGAGGAAGAGGAAGAGGGACGAGGACGAAGTCGAGGACGTGGACTCGGACTCCGAGTAGGTGGCAGTGCCGTCGCTCATGCTGGTTCTACTGCAGTGTCAAGCGGACTAGTTGCTTAGTTTATTTTCAAGGGTGTGTTGTGCTGAGGCCCCAGCAGAACTATGTTTATGTTCTTTCTCGTTATTTGAACTCTTTAGTACGTAGAGTAGTACTAGTACTATGTCTTACTACTGTTCTTCTTGCAGTTGGTACTACTGCTCGAATCTTCGTGTTCCTACTGTACTTAATATGTTCGTACTAGTAGTATAATTTGGGTCAGTCGATTTGTGAAAGAAGTTCGACGGAGCGAAGGAAGAAGACGACAGAAGAGGTGGAAGAAGCCCTTCTAGCCATCCATGTTGCATCAAACGGCTCACATGAGTCGACTCACCCAAATTGCTCCTTCAGATTGCAGGATCCATGTGGCATTCAAGGTCTCAAAGGTAGATTTCGCGTCCGCACCCGGTTTGCGGGCTCGACGCGCGTGCGACCGGCTTCCGCCGCGACAGCCACCATGCGCGCCTCCTCCGCGCGGGCGGAGACGACAATGACACGCTAGTTCCTCCTCGCCGGCGTGCTGGAGCACGCGCTCGTCCTCCTCTTTGTACGCTGCATGCATAGACGCGGCTCCACCAGCTACTCGCGTGCTTGGCAACACGGCGGCATCGCGAGGAGGGACTGCAGACGACGTGAGCGGGCGACCCTTCGGCTTCATGGCACAGGGATGGCGGCGACACGGCGGTGATGTGCGAGAAATTGTTGGCCGGAGCAGGCGGGCGCCGGCATGCGCAACGGCGGCGGCGGCATATTGATGAGTGCGCGTGTGGGAGCTTACTTTAGTTTTATATATAAGGTTGGTCAAACTTAAAAGAAAACCGTACTAGTACACGTAAACATTAGACTTAGGCAGCGCTTTTATTAGTTAGTACCACAGCCACGATACGGAATCCTGTGCAAGCGCGTGAACCGCGGCCGCGCGGTCGATCGAACGGTGCGTCACCGTGTCGCGCTCGAAGGACATCCACCAAACCTTTTTGTGTGTGTGAAAACAATCCTCGAATATTACTCAACTTTTTTTCCTGTGAAAGTTCTTGACGCTGCAATATTTCCATATATTTGAATTTAGCTCCAGTTCGTGTTTATTTGGATTTGGACGTTTTAGGTGTACCCTAGTTTTTTTAATACTGATTTTGTGTGTGTGACTGAGAGAGAACGTGTGTATGTGTCCATATGTGTGTTGTGGCGGAAGGGCAATGTGGAGACGGTGTGCGTGTGATACAGACATAGAGAGGTGTGAATGTGCAAATGATCATGCATGAGTGAGACATAGACAGATGCCGATACATTGTGTATACATGAGAGAACGGTCTTCTAGTTTACTTTGTGTGTGTGTGTGTGTATGTGAGTTTGAGCATGTCGTGAAGTACTATAGACCTAGTATACATCTTGGGATTCGACAATGATTGTAACTATTGAATTGTATAGACCATTACATTCGAAGTCAATAGCCTAATATATTTATTTCACAATTTCAACAAATGATTAGTTCACTACAAACTAAGAAAACAAATGTGTACTCCCTCCGTTTTTATTTAAGTCCGCGTATTAGCATTGGTCAAAGTCAAGTTTTGTAAACTCTCAAAAAGCTTATAACAAAAAATATTAACATATACAATAACAAATAAATACCATTAGATTCATTATTGAATGTACTTACACATCATACATATTTGTTATGGTAAATGTTTATATTTTTCTATAAACTTGGCCAAACTTTAGGAAGTTTGACTTCGGTCAAACCTAATATGCAGAGTTTACTACTACTACTCGCTAGTTGCTTAGCCGAATCATTCAACACGCCACACGGGGAGTCCAGTGTCACAAAATTTTGAGGTCGGCGGGAAAATCTCCCGCGACCCTGATTCGAGCAGTGGGAAGTTACCATCATAGCCTTCGGAACAGGCCTACGGATGACGCTTGGTAGGGGGCTGTTTTCGTAACTTCAGGTTCACCCTACCCAGCCAACCCCACCCCGGCACCCAGAGTAGTACACCTGAATACTCCCCATTTTCTATCCCCACCGCAAAATAGACTTCTCCACGACACCGCAGCCTTCATGCTCCTCCCCTTTACATCGGCGCACTCGTCCACCGCAGCGCATCTGCCTCATCGATGACCTCGTACGCCGCACTAGAGCCGGTCCACCGTCATCGTCGTACACGGAGCCTCTTCCCCGGCATCGTCTTCCACGGTCTTGGATCTGCTTCCCGGAAGCCGACGCCAAGCGCAGAAGTACCACCGCCGTGGACAATGAACTGACTCCCGTTGCCGACCATGACTCACAGAGGCCGCCGCGACCATCGTTCTCCTCCTCGATTGGTAATGTGTGTATTGAATCACTTAGCAGTACATGTGCAGTTCCAATTTTGTTCATACCTACCCTTCAAATTTCCTGGGTGCTATTGTTCCCGTAAAAGTATTTGGTTATAGCCTCCATTGTCCAACAGAATATCAGCTTGTAATTGTGCGTCGCTCCTGTATCGCGCTAGTGTGGCAAATGATGGAAAGGTTTTTAGAACTAGCAAGATGCCCATGCGTTGCATGCATCAAGATGCATTTGTATGAGTAGTTTATATTGTGGGAGAAAAGGATGAACGAGGGAAGGCCTTATTTGCAAATCTGGAGAGGGGTATGGGTATCTTTTTGCAAAATTCCCATTTGTTTCCTTCCTATCTGTCATATATAAATCGGACGGCCTATATTGCAAGAAAAAAAAGTATAGAGAAAAAAAGTAGACAGTAAAGGAAGTAGAGATAAATATTAAATATTAAATATAAAATAAATATAATAGTAGAGAAGAGAGTAGAGATAGCAGAGATGTCGGGAAAGGATCGCGCGCGCGCGGGAAAAAGCGGCCGGGCGTGCGCTAGTTTTGGTGCGCGGCGTCCGGCGCGCTTTATAAAATCCAACGCCCTCCCACCGCTCTGTGCCTTGCCACCGCTCTCTCCCCGCTCTGTGACTCGCCATCGCTCTCTCCCCGCTCTTTTTCACCTCGCCACCGCGTCGCCGGGAAACTTGGGGATACCGCGGCGTCCGCGCGCGCCCCTCCGGCGGCTTCTCCGGCGAGATCCGGTTCCGCGGGATGCGCCTCGGCCTCGGCAATTTCGACACCGCCAATGAGGCCGCCCGCGCGTACGACGCGGCGGTGTGGCGCCTCCGGTGGCCTCATTGAACATTGAACTTCCCCAACGTGCCGACGCGGGAGCGGGCACAGGAGCTCGCGCCTCTGTCGCGGCTTAGCACCGACGAGGATCGTCGCGACAACCAGAGGCGGGAGCACCGTCTCGGCATCGCCGAGATGGACGAGGAAGCCATGGCGCTGTGGCGCCAATACTTCCCGCAGGACATCATCAAAGAGAACGAGTTCTACGCGCAAAGGAGGGCGGAGAGGGATAAGAGGAGGGCGGAGCGAGCCGCCTATCGCGAGGACAAGCGTAGGCGAAAAGCGGACGCTCAATTCAACATGAGGCTAGGAGCAGCGTCGCCCTGGGAATTCGACGACGATCGGTATCTTCACGCCTACAGTCAGACGTCGGAGGAGGACATCACCGAGGAGGAGTCAGACGACGAGGAGTAGTTGAATTATCTTTTTTTATCTATCTGTGCTGAGAACTATCCTCTACTCTCTAGTATCTACTTCTCGATCTCAGCACTATAAACGCTTTTTAAAGCGCCGCGCATTGCGATTCTGTTGGAGATGCTCTAACATGGCAGACAAGTGCTTTAATGTTGCCCACAAGATGCGCGACTATTACTAGTAGTATATTTTTCTTGCCATGTTGAGATTTTAAAACCACGAGTGCGAACATGCAGAGGAGCAATGAAGACCAAACACGGGATATTCGGGACATCTTCAAGGAGCGTGGCAAGTTAAAGAGGAGCTGCACCGAACCTGTAAAACGAGCTTTGGTAAGTAACACCCTTTCAATTACTTTCGTGTAGACTCGTGTTCTTCGATGTGTATATGTTGTAGTTTCTGTTTCTCTTAAGCATGGTGTTCTTCGATGTGTAATAAGAAGAGTCTTAATCGTCCTAATGCTTTCGTTTTTAGCTTGATGTAGGAAGTGGGTGTTCTCACCTTGTAGTCTGTTTTTATTTTATTTTTTCCTTTTGAATTCACTTCTCCGAGTTCTGTTTATCTGGCTTCTACTAAATGGATCTAGGTTGCTCTGAGTATTGATCTAAAAAAGAAGTAACTTCATGTCAGGATGCAGTTCCTGCGAGGAGGGAAGTATGGTCAACCTCGAGATCATGTTTCCAAAATGAGGCTGGATTACACACAAGGTGCCAGTCCCTAATGATGCTGGATTATACACAAGGTGCAAATTCCCAGATGATGCTGGATTACACACAAGCCAGGTGGAGTCGTCAGCTGTTCGTGTCCTCGTGGCATTAGTAAAGGCTGAAAGAAAGCGTGCAGCAACCCTTGAGAATGTAGCTGAGTTCCTGAAGAAGCGAAAAGAGCAATCAGATGCTCTCTTCACCCAAGCCAAAGAAGAGATGGAAGAAGTCAGAAATAAGCTAGCAGAGGCAGAGCAGGCTAGGCGTCTCCTACTATCTAAAACTGTTGTCAATACAAAATTACCTTCATAATAGCTAGGTTTAAATGTTTATCCAGTCAGCATGCCTGTTGTGATGTCCGTGCATCTACTGATGTAGCACAAAATGTTTTTTTCGGGTCATGTAATAACAGCAATTACTTTCCAAACAATAACAGACGAAGCATTGGACATGGTATAGTTCACGCGCAAGCCCGACATTCCAAGTTCAACTTCCACATCAAACTCATGTTCACAGATATCTGCACATTCATACATAATTTCCACAACCATGATTCACTTCAAACCCAAAAAAATGTGAGGAGAGTTATAAATAAAGAAAATCCTCTACTAGTTCCTGCTACCAGTGCGAGCACAACAAGTCAAGACCACGCGTAAATTAATTATATTTTAGTCATTTTTTGTGTTCTAAAATGCCTGCCGGCTCGCGGAAGGACGTGTTGCCGGCACACGCGCGGATTCAATGAAGGCAGGCGAGGCAGTCTTAAGCTGGTTGCATGCGGCGAGGAGGCGTGCTCAGCCGGGCCTGCAGCGAGTGTGGCCCTCTTGGCCGGCGCGCCGGTTCAATGCATGCGCTATGAGAGGCCGCGTCCGTGTCAGAGCAATCACTCCCTCCAGTCCTTTTTTGTTTGGGTATAACAAAATCTCGTTTTCCATTCACATTTTACAAGTAAAATTCATGGACAAACTTTGACCCAAAGTACGATGGGGACTAGTAAACCAGAATGGAGGTAGTAGTTTTTTTAATCAAAGAAGGGTTTCCCCTTCCGATTTTCATTACTGAAAACCAGCATCTAAATCTAAACCATAGTATTTGCCCTAGAACTACCAGGTTCAACATCTCGCAACATAAACCCATACAACCTCCATCGCAAAAAAAAACCATACAACCATATGCCAAGGAGGTACGTAGTACTATGAATTCCATTTTCGCTCCATACCAATCGTTCTAAAAACTACTTACTACTTATAACGCGCCATTGAAAATCGGAACTCTTAACCCCACTAAAAAAGGATATTTTAAACGTGGCTACTCGATCTGTGGCAACTGGCGAGCCACCGCGCTCCAAGTCGTTCACCTGTGGTCCCGACCATCAACTCCTACGGATCATATTATCACACGAGCTGACTATTCCTACAAAGGTGCTCCACCACGTACCCGGTACCTGCGAATGCAGCAATCGTGCACCTAGGGTTTTAGGGTTTATTTGTTAACGTCGCCTTTACGTAACACTCATGTGTGCGAGACAGCGAGAGGCCGACTGCGTGCGTGCGCCTCTTCTCTTCGTATATGTACTCCACCGTTTGTCTGGTGTCCAAAAAATTATAATAACTACTAGCAATGTGCCAATGCGTTGCCACATGATCAAAGTAGATTAATACATATTCACCGATTTGATAGAAAAAAGTCTAGTTTTGAAAATATGTATATCACTAAAAATATGTTATGTTTCACTCAAAATATATTCCTTTGGCGGTTTTGATGAGATAAGGGAGGAATGTTGTTGGTTTCAAGATTCGAGAAGTGGTATATGTCTAATTTCTACTCTTACTAGCAAGATGCCCGTGCGTTGCACGGAACATCAAGATCTTGTGGGAGAAAAGGATGAACGAGGGAAGGCCTTATCTGCAAATGTGGTGAAGAGTGCGGGTAAATTGCCATATTTTCCTTCCTATCTGTCAGATATAAATCGGACGACCTACATTGCAGGATGGCAGGCCCACCATCATCACCAACTCTATTTTTTATCCCTACTCTTATAAAAAGCATTGTCGGTGATGATCGTGTGCCTGCCAGGCCGTCCGATCTATATCTGACGGATAGGAAGGAAACTATGGCAATTTTGCAAAAAGATACCCACACCCCTCTCCACATTTGCAAATAAGGCCTTCCCTCGTTCATCCTTTTCCACCACAAGATAAATGTAACGCCCACGATGCGGCTATATCTCCCACGTGTCGAGGCACGACTTAGAGGCATAACCGCATTGTGGTTTAGTCGCAAGAAGGGCCATCTTCACACAATCCCATGTAATGAACAAGAATGGGATAAAGAGTTGGCTTACAATCGCCACTTCACACAATACATAAATAAAACATACATCAATCAGAGTACACACATAGGTCCGACTACGGAACCAAAGTAAAAGAAGACAACCCCAAATGCTAGATCCCTGATCGTCCCAACTGGGCTCCACTACTGATCAACAGGAAACGAAACAACACAACGAACAAGATCTTCATCGAGCTCCCACTTGAGCTCAGTTGCGTCACCTGCACTGGTATCATCGGCACCTGCAACTGTTTGGAAGAATCTGGTGAGTCACGAGGACTCAGCAATCTCACACCCGCGAGATCAAGACTATTTAAGCTTATGGGTAGGAAAGAGTAGTGAGGTGGAGCTGCAGCAAGCACTAAGCATATATGGTGGCTAACATACGCAAATAAGAGCGAGAAGAGGAGCAACGGAACGGTCGTCAACTAGTAATGATCAAGAAGTGATCCTGAACTCCTACTTACGTCAAACATAACCCAAAAGCCGTGTTCACTTCCCGGACCCCGCCGAAAAGAGACCATCACGGCTACACACACGGTTGATGCATTTTAATTAAGTCGAGTGTCAAGTTCTCTACAACCGGACATTAACAAATTCCCATCTGCCACATAACCGCAGGCACGGCTTTCGAAAGATAATACCCTGCAGGGGTGTCCCAACTTAGCCCATTATAAGCTCTCACGGTCAACGAAGGATAAACCTTCTCCCAGGAAGACCCGATCAGTCTCGGAATCCCGGTTTACAAGACATTTCGACAATGGTAAAACAAGACCAGCAAGACCACCCGCTGTGCCGACAAATCCCAATAGGAGCTGCACATATCTTGTTCTCAGGGCACACCGGATAAGCGAAGCGTACAGGTACCAACGTAACCCAAGTTGCCAAGGGACGGTCCCGCACGGTGCTCTAGTTTGGACCAGCACTCAGAGGAACACTGGCTCGGGGGTTTAAATAAAGATGACCCTTGAGTCTGCAGAACCCAAGGGAAAAAGGCTTAGGTGACAAATGTTAAAACCAAGGTTGGGCCTTGCTGGAGGAGTTTTATTCAAGGCGAACTGTCAAGGGGGTCCCATAAATCACCCAACCGCGTAAGGAACGCCAAATCAAGGAACATAACACCGGTATGACGGAAACTAGGGCGGTAAGAGTGGAACAAAACACCAAGCATAAGGCCGAGCCTTCGACCCTTTTCCAAGTATATAGACGCATTAATTAAAATAAGATATATTGTGATATCCCAACATAAACATGATCCAACATGGAGCAATCTTCAACTTCACCTGCAACTAACACACTATAAGAGGGGCTGAGCAAAAGTGGTAACATAGCCAAACAACGGTTTGCTAGGAAAGGTGGGTTAGAGGCTTGACATGGCAATATGGGAGGCATGATATAGCAAGTGGTAGGTAGCGCGGGATAGCAATAGAGCGAACAACTAGCAAGCAAAGATAGAAGTGATTTCTAGGGTATGGTCATCTTGCCTGAAATCCCGCAAGGAAGAAGAACGAGTCCATGAAGAAGACAAACGGACGTAGTCGAACGAATCCTCACAACTCCGGAACGAAACCGAAGCTAACGAGAGAAGCAACCCGGAAAGAAACAAACAACATAGTAAACAACCACCATATACACATGACATGATGCACAATCAAGTATGATGCATGTCCGGTTTAAAGAGGCATGGCATGGCAAAGTGCACAATCAAAACTACAAGTTAAGTGGAGCTCAATATGCAACGAGTTGCATATTGACGAAACACCACATCAATTGTTTAGTCCTCTCGGTTATGTACCCAACAATATTAAATGTTGTTAAACATGACAAAAGGTGAAGCATAAGTAAACTAACTATTTAGGCAAGTTTAAATGAGGCCGGAACAACATATAACAATTCCGGAAAATCCCCATATGCATATTTTGAATTTGCTACTGTTCTGCCATAAACACAATTTTAATGTTGTTAAACAGCAAAATAAAGTGCACCATGTTAAACTAGGCATTTTTCTACCCCATTTACATATAAAGTTTATTTAAAACCGAGCTACGGTTATTTAGTTATGAAATAAATCATTTTAACATGGCATTTAAGCAAAATTAAACAAACAGCATTTTAAACATTTTAAACAAAGATGAAAATGGCATAATGTGAAACTAGACAGAATTCTAAGCATTTTACATATTAAAATCATTTTAATCCGATGCACGGTTAATTAGTTATTAGATGCATGAACATTAGGGGTTTTTCTGTAAAACAGCAGACTCTGGATAAATAACTAAATTCGCAGAACTGGGGAAAAACATCTACAGGCCGAATCTGGGCGGACTGGGCGCTCACCATGGCCAGGCCCAGTCGGTGGAGAGGCCCCGCAGGCCTGGCACGGCCTTGGCGCTGCTGGGCTGATGCGAGTGAAGGGCGACGCGGTGGCCCAGGCATGCTGGCGGCACGGTCAACGCGGGCGCTGCCCTCGCTCGCGCGATGCAAACGAAGCAGAGGCCGCGGCAGGGGACTTGGCGAAGCAGTGAGGTTCAGGCGGCGATGGACTTGGCGGGGTGGCTTGGAGGAGCTTGGGTCTCCGGCGACGGGCGGCACGACGGGGAGGCTACGGCGAGGGAGGCCCGGATCTGGCGGCAAGCTCCTGGGACGGCGCCAGATCAGAAGAAGAGGAGGGCCTCGGCGTGGTCTCTCCGACGAAGCGGCGGCGCGGGGAAAGTCCCAACGACGATGAGGAGGCAGCAGCAGAGGACGCTTGAGGCAGGGCCGGAACCTGCCGGCGTCATCGCGGACGAGCGCAAGGCAGAGGAGGCGGGGATGGCACTGCGGTTGGAAGCAGGCGGTCAACACGAAGCAGAGGAGGCCGGGGCGGCAACGAGATGAAGGACGGCGGGGACGAGGTGTCGAACTGGAGGAGGGCCACAGCGGGAACTTGGCGTCCATGGTGTCGGCTGGAGGAGTCCATCCATGGCGCTGCTCATGCGTATCTGAGAGAGAGAGAGAGGTGCATGAGGGAGAAAGAAATCAAGAGAGGGAGGAGAAGAAGACAGAGAGGAGGAGCAGAGGTCCTGGAGGCCGGCGATGGAGATGCTCCGGCTAGTGGTGCGAGGCAACGGGGATCGAAGGCAGGGGCGCGATGCAGATCGGGCACCGGGCGAGACAGGGAGGAGGAGAAAGGACGCGGGGCATGGCGCTGGTTGGTTGGCGGCAGAAGCGAGGTGGATGGATTGGACTAGGGTTAGCTATTTATATATTAGGTTGATATTTGGGTAGGTGTTCCCTCATCCCTCCGATCGCAATCGGACGATCGAGAAATAAAAAGGTAGAGAGTCCAAACAAGAAAACGGAGATGTTTTATAGATGTTTGGGGATGATCCGGACCCAACGGTAACAACAACCCGGGTCGGGTTCGGGACAAATTTCGGACGCGCGCGAGGGGTGGCCTGAGAGGGGTCGACAAAGACAAAGTGTCTGACAAAAGGCCCCGGAGAAGACAAGAGAGAAAACGAGGAGCAACATTGCAAGTGAGGTTGGTCTCGAAACGGTCAACGAAAGCGAGGGGGAACGCGGCAACTATGAGCGGATGCAAGTTTTATAAAAACATGCGGGTGCAATGCGATGATGAAAGCAACAAACAAAAAATAAAACACACGGCGAACACGAAATATATGGAAGTCTTCTGGAGCGTCGGTCTCGGGGCGTTACATTAAACTACTCATACAAATGCATCTTGATGTTCCGTGCAATGCATGGGTATCTTGCTAGTTGTTGCAAAAAGCCCATGTGTGTGTGAGAGAGAGGGAGAGTGGAGGAGGACGGAGTGCATGTGTGACAAAGACACAAGGAGTGTGTGTGCGATAGGTATCAGCTTAAAATGAGGCGATAGTGTGTATGTGCACGATCGAGAGGGCGTGTCTCAAGAAGGGAAGAAAAATCTACATAGATACAAGGAGCGGGAGAGAGACATGTATGCGATGGTGGAAGCACGAGTGTGCGGGTGTATAAACCTATCTAGAGGCTAGCTAGTCGATAAATGTTTGTGAGAGAAATACGAGTCGGGGAGCGAAAGCGAGAGTTTTGTGTGTGTGAGAGAGAGACGGTAGTCGGGAAGGGGAGTGGAAGCAGGAGTTGTGTGTGTGTGTCTGTGTGAGAGAGAGAGGAGACGGTAGTCGGGGTTGCCTGATCGGTAAACAAATGAATAATGTCAGTCTGGGATGGAGACGAAAAGGAGACCGCAACAAATGTTGTGTCTATAGGAGAGAGAGAGTAATTTTAGTGGTATGAGTCATATGTAGAGACATATAGGGTGTGTGAGAGAATCCCATAGAGAGAAAGACAAAGTGAAAGACGAGTGGAGACTGTGTGTGTGGCGGTGAAAAAGAAAGCTTAGGTACCGAGTGATACTAGAGAACAGTAGAGACGTGAGAGATAATGAAAACCGTGTAATGTATAATGATAGGGAGAGTGTGACACTTCTCAAGGGAGACGTCGAGAGACCATGTTTGCGAGGATAGGAGAAACATGAAGTGAGCGTGCGAGTGAGCTGGAGAAAAGAGAGTGATAGCTACCTGAAGGAGCATGCATGCGAGAGAGATGGGCGTGAAAGGAGTGAACAAAAAAGGGATTCAAATCTTTGAATTCTAGATGATGATACATGTAATCCATACTCGAACCAAAATTGATCTATCAAACATGCATACTCATATGAATTCACGCACATCTATGTTATTTAATATGTAGATATTACTGATCCATACATTTTAGTAGAACATAATTTGGTTAAATTATTTCGAATTCAACCTTAAGATTTCGAGATCGTTGTATTTGTAAATCATATTATACATATAAAGGAGCAGAATTCTTTGTTGTGCTTTTGAAAGTATATATAAAAAAATGATGTATATAGAATGTAATTCCAATTGAAAATGGATCCCGCCCGAAAAAAAAGAATACAAACGGGATTCGAATTGAGTTGGCACGGTAAACGTGCACTCTGCAAAATTTGAACGAAGCGGGGAAAGTCGCAGTAACCGCCCGAAACCAAAATCTGCGAGATGGAAATCACTACTGCCTATCCCTGCCACGCAAAGCCTATCTGCTGGATTTCTATAGGTTTCGATAGGGGTAGGTTTGTAATTTCACCCAAACGTGACGTAACCGCCTCTCACCCGGATTCATACACGGTGGGCGCCAAAACACAGTGTGTCCTCGGCCGAAATCGACTCCCTCCCCGATTCATATTCATACACGGTGGGCGCCAAAAACAAACTCTCATCGGCAAATATTCGGTGTATGCGAGATTACCGTCCTATCCCCGACCGACTAATGTTGCTGTGATGTAGTAGAAATTTGAAACGGGGGCTAAGTTTGTAAATTTCCTCGCATTTGAGACAAGCGCTGTCACAGCCCCAGATCAGCCCTTGTTTGACTTTGCTTGTTCCTCATGTCATCATGTTTAATTTTCAAAGAAACTTGAAATGGGGATGTTGAAACCCTAGCACCAAATGCATTCAACTAGGTTCAAATAAACAATATTTTCAATTAACCCAAAATGCCTTTGAAAATGTTCATGATTTTTGATAAAGGTGAAAACCTCTCCCAAAAATGATGCCAATATTTCTAGGTCATTTTTGGATTTTTGAATTAACTCATATTGTATTTGAATTGGGGCATTTAAATCCTATAAATATTTTAAATGCTCTAATAATTCTGAAACTAGTTGAGGGCTGTTGGAAATATTTTCAAAAGTGCCCACAATTATCTTCAGGATTTTACAGAATGAATTAGTATTTTTGCTAATCCAAAACAGAGAAAGAAAATAGAAGACAGAAACTAAAGACAGAAATAAAAGAGAGATACCTGGGACTTACCTGCAGCCCAAGTGGCTAGGCCAGCCCACCACTGTGGCGGCCCAGCCCAGCTAGCCCCCCTGTCGTCTTCCTCCCTGGACAGAAGGACGAGCGCGTGCTCGCCGCACGCTGGCCACGCGCCGGCCACCTCCTGCTTACCTGCTCGCCGCTGGAGGCACCCGAGGGCGCCACGCACTCCCCTCAACCCCTCTCTCCTCTCCCTCACTCGCTGCTCTCTCTCCCGACCTCTTCCCCCTCCTCTGCTCCCTCTTCCTCTCTGCCCGAGCGGAGCTTGTCGCCGCCAATCGCCGTACCCATAGCCAGAGCCACCCCCTCGCCTCTCCGACGCATCCCCGAGCTCCGCGACGTCGTCCTCGACCCCCTCACCGAGCCACGCCCCGCCAGGAGCCCCGCAGCGCCGTCCCCGAGCTTTCAATATTCGGCCGCCGGCAACTTCATCGTCGATTCGCCGCCGTCTGTGCTTCCCCGACCTAGCTAGCTTGCTCGTCGGAACCGCGGTGAGCTCTACCACCGTTTCCCCTGACCCCGTGGTCTATCCCTCACCCTAGACGTCGTCCCCATGAGCTCCGAAGCTCGCCGGCGCCGTGCTTCATCGCCGTCATGGCTACCGACGCCATAGCCTGCGCCTGGGCGCGTCATCATGCTCGGGTTGCTCCTAGGAGACGATCCCAACCACCAGCTGGTCCTGCCGCGCACCGAAACATCAAACCCGTGCGTGTCCGAACTCCGGCCGCCGCCTTGGAGCTCGCCGTCGTCGGCTCCGGCCACCATAGGCCCGGCCGCCACCACCACCCGATGTGCGCCTGCAAGAGCTCTCCAATGAGCCCAAGAACTGCCTCGTCCGTGCCCTGTGGGCGTTTTTCGAGCCGCGCCGCCGTCTCGGGCCTCGCCAGCGTCGAGTCGCCGGCGGGTTTGACCTCGATTGACCCGGTTTGACCCCAGTTTGACTCCCCCTGAGTCACTGACGTGTGGGCCCATGCTCTTAACTAAACTAGATTAGTATTAGTTTAGCGCTAATTAATCTGGATTAGTTAGGTTAGTCACTGACAGGCAGGTCCCACGGGTCAGGTTTGACCCTGGCCAACCCGTTGACCTGCTGATGTCAGCATGATGTCATGCTGACGCATTATTGGTTTTCTGGATTTAAAATAATTCAGAAAATTCCAGAAAATAGTGCAAACTTCTAAAATTCATAGAAATTCAACCGTAGCTCCAAATCAAACAAGTTATATATGAAAAATGATCAAAAAAAATCCAATCTATCCATCTGTACTATTTTCATGCATGTTAGAACTTTATGGCTGCTGTTTAGGACAAATCATGTAAATGGCATTTGAATTTCCACATATGAAGTTTGAATTTGAACCTAAGGTTCAAACCAACTCCATTTAATATGTTGCTAGTTGCATTAGCTCAAAACACATTCATATTGCCATGTCATAGCATGCATCATATTGTGCATTGCATTGATCGTGTTTCTTCTCTGTTTGCCGGTGTTGTCCCCTCTCAGTAGACATTGCTTCGACGATGCGATCGATGACACCGATGAAGAGCTATACTATCTTCGGAATTGTCAGGCAAGCAAAACCTCCTTGTCCATTCCGATACAAACCCAGTCTCTCTCGCTCCTGATCTCTTTTACTGCATTAGGACAACAACGATTCATCTGTTACCTGCTGCGGTAGTTGAACCCCTTATCCTCTGCATGACCTGTCATTAGCATAGTAAATAGATGAAACCCACTAGCATGAGTAGGAGTTGTTTGAGCCCTGATGTGCCTACTCATTCATGCTTGTTTGTCATGCCTGCTACTGCTTAGAGTTGTGTCAGGTCTGATTCATCGGGGATGAATTGGAATGGTGACGAACATGTCCTACTGTGTGTGAGCTAAGTGTGTGAACACGATTTGGTAAAGGTAGCGGTGAGAGGCCATGTAGGAGTACATGGTGGGTTGTCTCATTGCAGCCGTCCTCAGGAACTGAGTTTTGTGTTTGTGATCCATGATACAGTTACTACCACGCATTGGGCCCGAAACCAATGGACCCTCTCGGCTTCTTAATCACCCTTGTCCTCTGTCCAGGAGTTGCAAGTAGTTTCTGGTGTTTGTAGTATGCTGGAGGCCGTGGGTAGCGCTGACCGGAGGGGTGGGCTGTGATGCGGTAGGCACGTGGCCGGGCATGCCGGGCGCCCGTTTGGTGTCTCGGAACCCCGCAGACATCGTTCGGGGCCGTATGTGGAAACCTCGGCCGGACTCCCTGCGGATGGAACCTGAATAGGCGATAAACCTGGACTAGAGACTTGAGTGTTTAGGTAGGCTGTGGCCAACACCCTCGCTGGGCTTCCGCTTGAAGGTTGCCGAGTACATGTCGTGTAAACGGCGGTAAGTGGTGAGAGCGTGTGTGTCGAAGTACACCCCTGCAGGGTTAACATCATCTATTCGAATAGCCGTGTCCGCGGAAAAGGACTTCTGGGTTGCCTATAACAGTTCATAGACAAGTGAAAGTGGATACTCTAAAATGCGCAAGATAAGCGTGAGTGCTATGGATGGCGTTCTCGTAGGGAGACGGGAGCGGATCCATAGTGGAGTATTGATATGGTGAATATGTGGACTCGTGTGCGCCACCTCAAAAGAGTTACTTGCAGTTGTAGTTAGGATAGCCACCGAGTCAAAGCTGGCTTGCTACAGTTAAACTCCACCACCCCCTTTGTTGATACCGATGCATATGTAGCTAGTTCTGATGTAAGTCTTGCTGGGTACATTTGTACTCATGTTTGCCTATTTTATGTTTTGCAGAGAGACCTCAGTCTTGCTAGTAGTTCCGTGTGGACTCCGACGTTTAGCTTGATACCTCAGCTACGATCTTGTGCCCTCGGCAGGATCTAGTAAATAGTCAGGCTTCTCAGCCTTCTTCATTTGTAGATGTCTGTACTCAGACATGTTAAGCTTCCGCATGTGCTTTGACTTGTATGCTCTGAATGTTGGGTCATGAGACCCATGTTTGTAATATCTGGCTCTTCGGGGCCTAATGAATAAATACTCCGAGTCGTAGAGTCTTGTTGTGATGCCATGTTGTATTTGCACATATCGAGCATATTGTGTGTATGATTGAAATGCTTGGTATGTGTGGGATCCAACAACCTAGTTGTGTATCCTTGGTAGCCTCTCTTATGGGGAAATGTAGTCTTGTGCTCCATGAGCCATAGTAGTCCGCTACAGCCCGGTTCACCGGAGTCCTGCTAGCCCAGCACTACTGCTCCGGAACACTTGACTGGCCGGCATGTGATTCACTTCGTTCCTGTGTCTGTCCCTTCGGGGAAATGTCACGCGGTGACATCCGGAGTCCTGCCTAGCCTGCTACAGCCCGGGTTCCCGGAGTCCTGTTAGCCCAGTGCTACAGCCCGGATTCACACGCTACTGACCGACATGCTCGATGTTGATTCATGTATGCCTGTCCCCGTAAGTTAGTGCCACTTTGGGTTCATGACTAGTCATGTCGGCCCGGGTTCTCTGTCATATGGATGCTAGTGACATTATCATATACGTGAGCCAAAAGGCGCAAACGGTCCCGGGCCATGGTAAGGCGACACCCGTGGGAATACCGTGCGTGAGGCCGCAAAGTGATATGAGGTGTTACAGGCTAGATCGGTGTGACTTAGAATCGGAGTCCTGACAACGTTGGTATCAGAGCCTGACTGCCTGTAGGATTACCAAGCCAAACTGGTCGAAGTTGAGTCTAGAAATGCTTTAGTTATATAAGGGAATTGATTGTGGAAGGGAACGTAGGGCTCTTTTTACTCCTTTACCTTATGCCCTTCTGATCTGAGTCACCCTCTTCTCCTCTACGGGGGTTAAGAACTAGGCTTCTCATCTTTCTATCAGGATCACGTGTTACTAATCCGTAGACTTATAGGATTGTTGGTTTCAAGCCTCAGTTCAGTCTCTACTACTTCCGTATGTTAACTATTGATCTCGGAACCTTGATATTGTGCTTCTGAGTGGTTACGCCACCATTTTTGTAGGATGTCTCAAATCCTTTGAGCATTTACAGCCGTTATGCTGTCCGAGTCATCCCAGGTTTCTAAACAGTCTGAAGCATTTGCAAATTCCTTCTTTCCGTTCTCGATGTTCCTTTGGGTCAGATTAACCACACTAATCGTTGAGTTGAGGTACTCTGTTGCCTTGACATATATGTTGGAGTTATTATTATGACCCTAGGTGTCTTAGAGGACCACTTAGTAATCTAGCAATGCTTGCATCCCCAATGTGATGATTCTGGCCATTATTCTCGAAAGCATCCCGTGATGCCACTTAGTTAGTAGGCATTCTATTCCCGGGTTTCTGAACTCGAGATTCACTCCACTTACCTCCTGTTGATAGTGTTTGCTCGTTCCTTTAGGATATTAGTAACCTTTGTGATAGTCCTCGAGGTTCATGGTATATACTTCTTCCAAATATCATGAACTGCTTATGGAAGAAGTTCCTCGCGAAACCGAAAGATCACAACTAGAGTGCTCTTGAGGTGTACTCCATTCATATTGTGACTCTGCCAGTCCTTCCTCCTCTGCATGGGTTATCCGGAAGAAATATGTTGAATTTGTTCGACATACTAATCCATGCATCCACAACTCAGAAAAACATATGTTCCTTTGAGTTGTCCCTCTTTAGTTATTTTCTGGCCCTCGTCTATCAATTGATAGTCAGGAGTAATTGTGCATTTGTGTTATCGATGCCTATTATTCTTGCGGTCTGTCAAGCCATTCTAATCCGGAATGACTAGGAGAAACAAACTCCAGTACCTCGTCCATCTCTGGGATTGGGTCAAAGTAGTTGTTTTCCGCAGATCAAATGCCTAACCAGCTTTTGTTCTGTTCTACCTACGAGTATTACCCTCTTTATGTCAGGAATCTCATGAGGATTGCACCAACCCTTATGAATTCTTGTTGCAGTGATACTTCTGGCCATCGTTATTCATTCCTCGGTCTCCGTGTTATTGTAACCGGAATACTGACAAGTGAATCGTGGTGTGTGAAATCAATACTCCTAGCAACTCTGTTGCTTGGTAGTTAAAGGACAATAATTTCATCCTTAGCGTGTTGGTTACTGAATCACATCGTAAGGTTGACCGTGCTACCAGTCCTTATTTCCGGTGCACTTTTCGATCAATGAGTTAGGATAGTGTCAGTCCTTGCTTATTCGGTCATATCGTCTTGCCCTGAAAAGCAAGATTGTTCTCGATCTTACTAACATGTCGGTGGATCGTGAATTTCCAAATATCTTCTTGGAAGTACCACCAGGTTGTCCCTGACCGATATGTTGAGTTTGTGAACAAGTTGGTTTTCCAATAAACCACCCCTTCTCCAAGAATCTGTGTTGGATACCCCTGAGCTAGTTGGTCAAGCTAAACAACAACTTGGAGAGTTGGAAGATAAAAGGTTGTCTAACTTAGTTCATTTCCAAAGGGATATCTTGTGTCTGTGTGTGTGTTGAAGAAAGATGATATCTTCATTGATTGATCCTCGTGATCAATTGTTGGATCTATTGTCTTACCCAAATCTTTGATTTGCGTATGGGCTATCATCAAATCAAGTCAGAACCAACGATATGCATAATGTTGTCTTACTCGTGGTTGATCCCTCGAGCATACACCATTACATCCTTTGGTATGACCAGTGCTATCACCATGTTCACATAGTTATGGAATTACATTTATATGGAAACCTGGATGAATTGTTGTTAAGCCCATTGACAACATTTTCATCTTGTCCATGATTCATGTTGAACATCTAAGTTAGTGTTGGAAACTTTTGAAAGCATTTTCTTTGTGCTAGTTCATGAAGCCTATGTTTGGATGAAAGGAGTGACTTCCTCTAATTCATGTGCATTTGATGCAAGTTGCCGCCGTGAATTTGAGAAAGCATGTTTCTACCTCCTCTGGAATCATCCCAAGTCAGTTATGCACGTGCGAAGTATTCCGTGGTCTGTTAGACTGATCATCGTCATTCCATATGAATTCTCTAGCACACCAAGCCACTAACTGACTTGTTCAAGGAGAAGGAGTTACTTCATAAGAGCTAATCCGGACTTATGAAAGAACTTCGATATCCTCGTTGATGGTTCCCAACCAGAACTCGGTAGTGTTTCATTGTAAGACTACCATGTGGGCATGCTTGTCTGGGACAACGTGTTCACATGGTTGTAGCAGAACCAGCTCATGTTTTGGAGCTTACTACCGTAGTCCATCCCCGAGAATCTCGCAACATCATCTCGTCGGTTTGTGTTGCAAACTTTCTTTTCCAGACATGATGTCTGAAATATCCTGTTACCATCCAGATCTGAATCTCAGGCAGATATGATGGATGGAACTTTTTCCAGGATCTATGATGTAGGTCCGACAAGGTTGATGTTTTGGCCGGCGCACCTAGCCGGAAGATCTATTATTGTAGCTTCTTGATTAAGCAATTTGACCATCTTCTCCATGAGGATTTCGTATGATCTATTCTAAAAGTTGTTCATTATGGATTCCTGCGCTCCCGAAGTCCGACCTACTACTTGATGTTCAAGATACCAAACCACATCTAATGGGTTACGCTAGTACATCAAGGAGAACATTAGAAGCGGAGTGCTAAATGTCTCTCGGTCGATCATCCAGATTTTGCTTCCTTGGCCTCGCTAAGGTGAAATCTGAGAAGGTGTTATCTTCCTTTGCATCTGCATCGTCCATCACTATTCATCATGGTGGTATGTTGTGTTGCCAGGATCCTTGACACGGATGTTGGTAGAACCTTGATGAATATGGAAATGCTCAAGTTCTTGAGAGCACGCACAAGCGCTAGGTGTTTTCACCGGCACTAACTGGGATTGCTCCCAGTTTCCTCGGTTATGCTATAACTTTCAAACAGTGGATTCACTCTCTACTGTTGAGCTTCTCCCCAGTTACTAAAACCATTTCAGCATTTGCATTTTGTTCCCAGCTTGCACCACCATTGTGCCGTCCTGCTATGGACTACCCTTCTCAGTAATTACTGATCAAGATCATCTTCAAGTGGTCTTACCATGAGTCCCATTCATTTCCGATGATATATAAAAAAAATCATCCATTTCGTTGTCTTCAACAAGGTATTCCACATCGTCCATTCTAGCCCGAGTGTGTCGTTCTCCCGAACTCCGCCAGACGATTGTTGTGATTGCCTTAGGCTAGTATAAAGAGTTTCAATGATCTTAGGATCAAAAGTAATTCTTTTTGCCACTTAAGGAATAGTTCTACGAGTCACCTTCCCCAAGGTGCCCCGTTATGGAATCGTGGCAATTATCTCCTTGCTACTTTGAAACCATGCACCGTCTTATTCAACGTGGAATTGTGTTTATCAACTTGAATCTTCATTCTCTGTTTCACTTCATCCCTCTCTCGATGTATGTGTTGGGTCTCAGCTCAAGAGATACCCAACGTCGCATTCCGTGAGTTGATCGTGAGTTGCTCGATCTTTAAGGAGACCGATTTCTATAGAGTTTCCCTTGTCGTCATCGTGTCGGATGAAGATCTCGAAAGCAAAGACGTCAACGTTAATTGAAGCAACGGATCAACATATTCGCGAAGAGCAATTGGATCATGAAGATCGTGTTAGCTTTGTGTCCCCTCTGTCTTCTTACCTCACGTCTTGAATCTCGGGACGAGATTCTTGTTTAGTGGGGGTGAGCTGTCACAGCCCCAGATCAGCCCTTGTTTGACTTTGCTTGTTCCTCATGTCATCATGTTTAATTTTCAAAGAAACTTGAAATGGGGATGTTGAAACCCTAGCACCAAATGCATTCAACTAGGTTCAAATAAACAATATTTTCAATTAACCCGAAATGCCTTTGAAAATGTTCATGATTTTTGATAAAGGTGAAACCTCTCCCAAAAATGATGCCAATATTTCTAGGTCATTTTTGGATTTTTGAATTAACTCATATTGTATTTGAATTGGGGCATTTAAATCCTATAAATATTTTAAATGCTCTAATAATTCTGAAACTAGTTGAGGGCTGTTGGAAATATTTTCAAAAGTGCCCACAATTATCTTCAGGATTTTACATAATGAATTAGTATTTTTGCTAATCCAAAACAGAGAAAGAAAATAGAAGATAGAAACTAAAGACAGAAATAAAAGAGAGATACCTGGGCCTTACCTGCAGCCCAAGTGGCTAGGCCAGCCCACCACTGTGGCGGCCCAGCCCAGCTAGCCCCCCCTGTCGTCTTCCTCCCTGGACAGAAGGACGAGCGCGTGCTCGCCGCACGCTGGCCACGCGCCGGCCACCTCCTGCTTACCTGCTCGCCGCTGGAGGCACCCGAGGGCGCCACGCACTCCCCTCAACCCCTCTCTCCTCTCCCTCACTCGCTGCTCTCTCTCCCGACCTCTTCCCCTCCTCTGCTCCCTCTTCCTCTCTGCTCGAGCGGAGCTCGTCACCGCCAATCGCCGTACCCATAGCCAGAGCCACCCCCCTCGCCTCTTCGACGCATCCCGAGCTCCGCGACGTCATCCTCGACCCCCTCACCGAGCCACGCCCCGCCAGGAGCCCCGCAACGCCGTCCCCGAGCTCATCTTCAATATTCGGCCGCCGGCAACTTCATCGTCGATTCGCCGCCGTCTGTGCTTCCCCGACCTAGCTAGCTTGCTCGTCGGAACCGCGGTGAGCTCTACCACCGTTTCCCCTGACCCCGTGGTCTATCCCTCACCGTAGACGTCGTCCCCATGAGCTCCGAAGCTCGCCGGCGCCGTGCTTCATCGCCGTCATGGCTACCGACGCCGTAGCCTGCGCCTGGGCGCGTCATCGTGCTCGGGTTGCTCCTAGGAGACGATCCCGACCACCAGCTGGTCCTGCTGCGCACCGAAACATCAAACCCGTGCGTATCCGAACTCCGGCCGCCGCCTTGGAGCTCGCCGTCGTCGGCTCCGGCCACCATAGGCCCGGCCGCCACCACCACCCGACGTGCGCCTGCAAGAGCTCTCCAATGAGCCCAAGAACTGCCTCGTCCGTGCCCTGTGGGCGTTTTTCGAGCCGCGCCGCCGTCTCGGGCCTCGCCGGCGTCGAGTCGCCGGCGGGTTTGACCTCGTTTGACCCGGTTTGACCCCAGTTTGACTCCCCCTGAGTCACTGACGTGTGGGCCCATGCTCTTAACTAAACTAGATTAGTATTAGTTTAGCGCTAATTAATCTGGATTAGTTAGGTTAGTCACTGACAGGCAGGTCCCACGGGTCAGGTTTGACCCTGGCCAGCCCGTTGACCTGCTGATGTCAGCATGATGTCATGCTGACGCAGTATTGGTTTTCTGGATTTAAAATAATTCAGAAAATTCCAGAAAATAGTGCAAACTTCTAAAATTCATAGAAATTCAACCGTAGCTCCAAATCAAACAAGTTATATATGAAAAATGATCAGAAAAATCCAATCTATCCATCTGTACTATTTTCATGCATGTTAGAACAATTTATGGCTGATGTTTAGGACAAATCATGTAAATGGCATTTGAATTTCCACATATGAAGTTTGAATTTGAACCTAAGGTTCAAACCAACTCCATTTAATATGTTGCTTGTTGCATTAGCTCAAAACACATTCATATTGCCATGTCATAGCATGCATCATATTGTGCATTGCATTGATCGTGTTTCTTCTCTGTTTGCCGGTGTTGTCCCCTCTCAGTAGACGTTGCTTCGACGATGCGATCGATGACACCGATGAAGAGCTATACTATCTTCGGAAGTGTCAGGCAAGCAAAACCTCCTTGTCCATTCCGATACAAACCCAGTCTCTCTCGCTCCTGATCTCTTTTACTGCATTAGGACAACAACGATTCATCTGTTACCTGCTGCGGTAGTTGAACCCCTTATCCTCTGCATGACCTGTCATTAGCATAGTAAATAGATGAAACCCACTAGCATGAGTAGGAGTTGTTTGAGCCCTGATGTGCCTACTCATTCATGCTTGTTTGTCATGCCTGCTACTGCTTAGAGTTGTGTCAGGTCTGATTCATCGGGGATGAATTGGAATGGTGACGAACATGTCCTACTGTGTGTGAGCTAAGTGTGTGAACACGATTTGGTAAAGGTAGCGGTGAGAGGCCATGTAGGAGTACATGGTGGGTTGTCTCATTGCAGCCGTCCTCAGGAACTGAGTTTTGTGTTTGTGATCCATGATACAGTTACTACCACGCATTGGGCCCGAAACCAATGGACCCTCTCGGCTTCTTAATCACCCTTGTCCTCTGTCCAGGAGTTGCAAGTAGTTTCTGGTGTTTGTAGTATGCTGGAGGCCGTGGGCAGCGCTGACCGGAGGGGTGGGCTGTGATGCGGTAGGCACGTGGCCGGGCATGCCGGGCGCCCGTTTGGTGTCTCGGAACCCCGCAGACATCGTTCGGGGCCGTATGTGGAAACCTCGGCCGGACTCCCTGCGGATGGAACCTGAATAGGCGATAAACCTGGACTAGAGACTTGAGTGTTTAGGTAGGCTGTGGCCGACACCCTCGCTGGGCTTCCGCTTGAAGGTTGCCGAGTACATGTCGTGTAAACGGCGGTAAGTGGTGAGAGCGTGTGTGTCGAAGTACACCCCTGCAGGGTTAACATCATCTATTCGAATAGCCGTGTCCGCGGAAAAGGACTTCTGGGTTGCCTATAACAGTTCATAGACAAGTGAAAGTGGATACTCTAAAATGCGCAAGATAAGCGTGAGTGCTATGGATGGCGTTCTCGTAGGGAGACGGGAGCGGATCCATAGTGGAGTATTGATATGGTGAATATGTGGACTCGTGTGCGCCACCTCAAAAGAGTTACTTGCAGTCGTAGTTAGGATAGCCACCGAGTCAAAGCTGGCTTGCTGCAGTTAAACTCCACCACCCCCCTTTGTTGATACCGATGCATATGTAGCTAGTTCTGATGTAAGTCTTGCTGGGTACATTTGTACTCACGTTTGCCTATTTTATGTTTTGCAGAGAGACGTCAGTCTCGCTAGTAGTTCCGTGTGGACTCCGACGTTTAGCTTGATACCTCAGCTACGATCTTGTGCCCTCGGCAGGATCTAGTAAATAGTCAGGCTTCTCAGCCTTCTTCATTTGTAGATGTCTGTACTCAGACATGTTAAGCTTCCGCATGTGCTTTGACTTGTATGCTCTGAATGTTGGGTCACGAGACCCATGTTTGTAATATATGGCTCTTTGGGGCCTACTGAATAAATACTTTGAGTCGTAGAGTCTTGTTGTGATGCCATGTTGTATTTGCACATATCGAGCATATTGTGTGTATGATTGGAATGCTTGGTATGTGTGGGATCCGACAACCTAGTTGTGTATCCTTGGTAGCCTCTCTTATGGGGAAATGTAGTCTTGTGCTCCATGAGCCATAGTAGTCCGCTACAGCCCGGTTCACCGGAGTCCTGCTAGCCCAGCACTACTGCTACGGAACACTTGACTAGCGTGCATGTGATTCACTTCGTTCCTGTGTCTGTCCCTTCGTGGAAATGTCACGCGGTGACATCCGGAGTCCTGCCTAGCCTGCTACAGCCCGGGTTCCCGGAGTCCTGTTAGCCCAGTGCTACAGCCCGGATTCACACGCTGCTGACCGACATGCTCGATGTTGATTCATGTATGCCTGTCCCCGTAAGTTAGTGCCACTTTGGGTTCACGACTAGTCATGTCGGCCCGGGTTCTCTGTCATATGGATGCTAGCGACATTATCATATACGTGAGCCAAAAGGCGCAAACGGTCCCGGGCCATGGTAAGGCGACACCCGTGGGAATACCGTGCGTGAGGCCGCAAAGTGATATGAGGTGTTACAGGCTAGATTGGTGTGACTTAGAATCGGGGTCCTGACAAGCGCGCCCTGAATACATGGTTCCCCCCTTCCTCTCTACCTCCCTTTTCCCCATTCATACTCCGTGGGCGCCAAAACACCCTCTCCACCCCACCCTCCTCCGTCCGCCGCCGTCCGCCACCCCATCCACCGCCGTCCTCCTCCAGCATGCCGGAGTTGATACCCCGACGCCGCCGTCCATTAGAAGAGATCGACCTCTCTCATCCACGGCTTCGGACCGGGATCCTTGCATCCCGTCCTATCGCTTCATCCCCGCTGTCGTCCACCTTGCCGGCGCCGCTCCTACGACCGCCTCGTCCACCGTGCCCGCCGCCACCGTCTACCCTCCTAGATCTGCTTCCACGCCGCCGACAGCCATCGCTACCGCAGCACCGTCAAATTCTCAGCAGATGCGTACACGGCGCCGCAACAGAGACGGTACTCTTTCGTATCTGCTCAACTTATTTATCCCAGCAAGAAAATAGATCGCCACTGCTTTACTCTGATTTCTTGTCTTGGTTGCGAGGTTGCCTTTGTTCGGTTTGCACCTTCATATCCGCCATGGCACGCTCAACACTATACCCCCAATGCTTATGGTTTTCCCCTTTTATATTCCACACTAGTTAAATCACAGTAGACTAAATTTCAAAATTGGGTCAGTCGATTTTTCAGAGCTCGCCGGAGTTTGCCGGTGCGAACGAAGGGGCTCGGGTGGTTGTGGGGCCTCGCCGAACGAAGAAAACTCGACGCGGGTGGGGGTTGGAGCGGGGGTGGGGGGTGGGGGTGGCGGAGGAACACAGGCGGCGGGGGCCGGTGGTCCGGCCGGCAGCCCCTGCGGTGTTCTGTATGGGAAGAATCAGAGACGAGGAAGAAGATGGGTTAGGAGACGTAGGATCTTCATCCAACCGCCTGAAATGGTCGAGAGACAGCTGGGAGTTGCATTCTTAATGCGCTCTGGTTCATCATGTGTGGGCACTGCGCAACCAACATTTTATTATCCAAAATCTGCTTGCTCTTCTTTACCATGTTCCTCTTCCGTTCTTCTTTAATATGTACTCTATCCGTTCCTAAATACAAGTCTTTGTATAGATTCCACCATGGACTACATATGGAGCAAAATGAGTGAATCTACACTCTAAAATGTATCTGGATACATCTGTATGTGATCCATAGTGGAAATCTCTACCAAGACTTATATTTTGGAACAGAGGGAGTATGATAGTGGTACAGTATGTTCCTTGTACTGAAGATGAGCAGGGACTTTTGCAGTGTAGAGGTCTATACGGTCGGTTGTGATGGACACTTTGAGCCTCTTTGATTCGTAGGATCTTGTAAACATAGGAATAGGATTTGTAGTCACCTGCCCACTTGAATCCTATAAGAATAGCAAGGAAATGCGGGGAGCTGTGTCGCCTTTGAGAGTAACACTAATATTAACACTACCGCACCTTCACTTGAAGAGAGCTGGTATCCGAAGCCTTTCTAGCCGTACCGGCAATACTAGCACATATATTCTAGCAAGTTCCACTTTGCTGATTTTACTCTGATGCTTACGGTTTTCCCCGTTATATCTACACTATGATCTGTGTAGCTGCTTTGTGTCGCACTAGCAGCAGTCCACTCTTGAAGCTAAACACTGCAATGACTTACAAAATTGGCACCAAGGCATTGAGTGTCATTCTGGATGCAATGAAACTCATACGCTCCCCACCTGTTGATTCTTGTTCAGAATATGATCCTAATGACTATTCTAACCTCGAGGAGTCAAAGGCAGATGGCCTGTCCTGTTCACCCATCAAGGTGCCTGTTCTAATTTGGCAATGTTTTATTGATTGCGGGTATCTTGCATATGTTGTCTTGCATTTCTTCTACTTTGTTGCACCGCCATCTGCTTAGTTTACTCATCATATATGTCGAGATGCCATGCCCATCCATTATCAATACATATTCCATCTGTCATCATACCATGTTTTTCCACTCAAATGCTGTTCTTGTGCATCAGACATCAAAAAGGAAGAGGGTGATTGCCGAACCTGAAGGAGCACCAGCAAAGTCCTTGAAAAACGTGGTGGTGCCGGAGAAATCAGACAGCACCCCACTTATATTGGTTGTACAACCAGTGACACAAAACGTAGGACCGACTCCAGCAGACTGTACCCATACTTCACTGGCCACACCACTAGCCCCACCACACAGGACCTGCACTCCAGTAAAAGGTATACCGATTTCATTTGCCATAGCACCAGCTGTACCACAGAAAAATCCCACTCCAGCAAAAAGTACAGCAAGTCCACCGGCCGAAGACCTATCCCAACTGCAGAGACGGCCAATTCCTGCAGATTGGAACCCCATTCCATTTATTCCCAGTTTAAAAGACAATGCTTTCAATGTTGTTAGGGACTACGTGCATATATTCCCATCATGGGAAGATTATTGTGAAGACAAACACCATTTTCACATCTTCCTGTCCAACTTACGTGTAAGTGCTATTATTCATGGTTATTATTTTCCTGTTTTCTGCTGATTGAACACATCAATGATTTACATTACATTGTTGTAACTAGGCGAGGGTCAATCTGGATAGTCATGACGAGCAAAGCTTGCTTGTGCTTTTCAAGGAAGCATTGCAGCAGTATCGGTGTTACCTGAGGAAATCACACTTTGATGGCAAGTCTATAAACGAATTTCTGGTGAAGTCTCCTGTGCTAAATTTAGAAGACATTGAATGGAAAAACCTTGTTATGCACTGGTCTTGTTCCCAGGATGAGGTACTGTCTATGAAATCACATGACAATTTGAACTTCTACTTTTCCGCATGTGCCTGACGGCTCTTTTTTGCAGGAAATCTGCTCGAAGAAGAATTCCGGTTTGACAAGAACGACAGGATATCGCAAATATGCTGCCCGCTGCTTTGCTCTTGTTAGTACCTGTTGTCCTCTATCACTGTACTTGCATACATACCTGGTTCATTATGTGACAGCAGTATGCATGATAGCTTGCTTATCAATTGTTCGCTCCAAATTATCTGATCTGTATGAATGGTTACATTAGTGTAGAATATATCCAATGCCAATGTTTTTTAGCTCTGCATTATTCTTGTAAGTACATGTTGTCCTTTATCAGTGTACTTATAATGACAGGTAGTTGCTCATGTACCATCACTCTGCAGCTTATTTTCCTTTGCCCTCCATTTTCTACACATCAGATCTATATTTACTCTTACCATAAGGTTGGTACTGAAGAACTTTAGCTGTGCATTGCTCTTGGCTGTACCTTTTGCCTGTATCGCTGCACTTACATTTATAGCTACTTGGTTATGTAGCATCATTCATCTTATCTTAAATATTCTCCATTTTTTCGTATATTATCACATCTATATTTACTCTTAACAAAATGTAGAATAAAGGCAATGCTTTTGAAGAAGATTCTGTGGTAAACTTCTTGAATTGCCCCCCCCATCATCATGGACAAGGCCTTTATAGAGCTTGTCTTCACCAATAATGTAAGTTTTCCATCTCAAGCCTTCAAACTTTGTTGTATATATTTGGTTAGGCATGACTGCAACAGCTGTTTATTTTTGGTGTTTGCATCAAATTGCTTGTTTAAAGTTTATTATGTAGTTCATAAACAAAAGTTTGTCCTTTCTCAATTTAAGTTTTCAGTTGTACAACCAAGTTCCTTCTTCATACCATGTAAATTAAACTATACAGAGCAAGTGATCTTCTTTTGCACTACATGTATGCTTCTGTTCTTCATCCGTAATCCAGTGGTGTGGTGAACCTACCCACTACAGCACAATGTCATATTCTGCAATGTCTTAACTATGAACAATGTCATATCATTCTACTATTATTTAAACCGTCTCTTTATTTGCCAATCTGAAATGGTATAAATTGACAGCACACTAACCATTGATACTTATGAGTTCTTGATCTGTAATCCATTGGTGTCGTGAAGCTGCCAACTCCTTCACAATGTCATTTCCTGCCATGTCTTGACCTGAACAATACCATATTGTGTTAATGCAATTTTAAACTGTGTCACTTTATTCGTCAGTAAGAAATGTGATGAATTGTCAGCACTGATACTTTTATGTGCAAAACCTGTCATCTGTCTGCTTGTTTATCTTTGAGAGTGAGGAAGATATAAGTGTTGAACAAGCGCAGTCTCATCATCTTGCTCAGCTGCTTGCGCTGCAGCTCGCCAGCAGGGCTAACCTTTCTTGAACTCTATTGAAGTGCTGTCGGTTTTGTATATTATTTTGTCGGCGTGTTTATTTGCACTGGTGGCGATCTTTGATGCCCAGTGTATGTAATCTGCTGTCTGCTTGTGCTTTATTATCATAGTGGCGAACTTTGATGCCCAGTGGATGTAATATGCCGTAATTTCTTTATTGTATAGTCTAGGTTTTTTCTTATTCACGATACTGCAGTTATTTTACTGTATATATATCCTGTCTTCGCAGTAAACCGGCCAAACCGTAAAATTACGGTACATAATCGGGCCGTCATGCAATCACGATGTAGGTTGGGCCTGAAACGTGCCGAACAGCTCACGGGCCGGCAGCAGCCCGAAATGAACCCCGTCCCATGATTGTGCGAATCAAATCACGGCTTTTAACAAGCCAAAATTGTCTCGGTCCTTGTTTGGCCCAATCAGATATCGGCTACGAGCAGGCCGGATGCAAACCGGGCCGTAGTTAGGCCCAACTATATGACGAGCTTTTAACAGGCCGAAATTAATATAGGGCCGAAATGTTAAACGGGACCTTAACAGGCCAAAACTAATATCAGGACGAATTACTAAGTGGGCCTTTAGCAAGTGGGCCCAAAAGCATAGTGTCCAGTTGACGGGCCGAATCTGATATGGGCCATAATTGAGCCCAAAGCCTCTTAAAGGGCCGGACCTGATCTGGGCCGTAATTTGGCCCAGAACATGGTAGGCTTTTAACGGGCTGGATCTCATATGGGCCACTATTAGGCCCGGAGCATGGCAGGCCATTAATGGACCGGATCAAATATGGGCCGGCATTTGGCCCAAAACATGGCAGCCAGTTAATGGGCCGGCCTACTAGGGTCCTCAAAATCTTTTGGGCCTACAGCTGGGCCGGCCCATTAATGTCGGCGAAATCTCGTGGGCCTTTAGCTGGGCCGGCCCATTATGATCCGCAAGAATCTTGTGGGCCTTTACCTGGGCCGGCCCATTATGGCACACAAAAATCTTGTGGGCCTTTACCTGGGCCAGCCCATTATGGCCCGCAAAATCTTGTGGGCCTTTACCTGGGCCAGCCCATTATGGTCCGCAAAATCTCGTGGGCCTTTAGCTGGGCCGGCCCATTATGGTCCGCAAAATCTTGTGGGCCTTCAGTTGGGCTGGCCCATTTAAACTTGATGGGCCGGTCCACGTGTCAACATATCATAGACGCGTCTCGCCCATTGGATGAGTGACACCTGTGCCAACGCGGACCTGACACGTGTCTCCTCCAGCCAATGATGATTTTACACATGGAAAATCCCCATTGGTCGGGGCTGTTAACGGGTTATCGGATCCAAAACCCGACCCGATAGCTTAACGACGTTCCGTTACGGTGGATGCCATGTGTCGGTCACCCTTGACGAAAGCACTTCTGTGACGCGCGATTTATCGTCATGGAAGTGGACACTTCCGTGATGATAATTTTGGTAATGTCATGGAACACTTCTACGACAGCACAGGTATGACTATCTTGATTCTGTCATAAATTTGTCATGGATGTACATGCATGACAAAAAATGCGACCTACTGTGACAAACACGTATCATCACGGAAGTGTATTTTTTTTGTAGTGGGTGCACGAGGGGCCCACAAGGGTGGGGGCGCGCCCTCCGTCCTTGTGGCCGCCTCCTGGCTCCTCCGACTTCATCTCCAAGTCTTCTGGTCCAAGAAAAATCATCGCGAAGGTTTTATTCCCTTTGGACTCCGTTTGGTATTCCTTTTCTGCGAAACTCAAAAACAAGGAAAAAACAGGAACTAGCACTGGGCTCTAGGTTAGTAGGTTAGTCCCAAAAATAATATAAAATAGCATAATAATGCATATAAAACATCCAAAACAGATAATATAATAGCATGGAACAATAAAAAAATTATAGATACGTTGGAGACATATCAAGCATCCCCAAGCTTAATTCCTGCTCGTCCTCGAGTAGGTAAATGATAAAAATAGAATTTTTGATGTGGATTGCTACCTAACATATTTATCCATGTAATTTCTTTATTGTGGCATGAATGTTCAGATCCGTGTTATTCAATACAAAAGTTTAATATTGACATAAAAACAATAATACTTCAAGCATACTAACAAGGCAATCATGTCTTCTCAAAATAACATGGCCAAAGAAAGCTTATCGCTATAAAATCATATAGTCTGGCTATAATCCATCTTCATCACACAAAATATTTAAATCATGCACAACCCCGATGACAAGCCAAGCAATTATTTCATACTTTTGATGTTCTCAAACTTTTTCAACTTTCACGCAATACATGAGCGTGAGCCATGGACATAGCACTATCGGTGGAATAGGCGGTGGTTGTGGAGAAGACAAAAAGAAGGAGATAGTCTCACATCAACCAGGCATATCAATGGGCTATGGAGATGCCCATTAATAGATATCAATGTGAGTGAGTAGGGATTGCCATGCAACGGATGCACTAGAGCTATAAGTTTATGAAAGCTCAAAAAGAAACTAAGTGGGTGTGCATCCAACTTGCTTGCTCATGAAGACCTAGGGAAATTTGAGGAAGCCCATCAATGGAATATACAAGACAAGTTCTATAATGAAAATTCCCACTAGTAAATGAAAGTGACAATATAGGATACTCTCTATCATGAATATTATGGTGCTACTTTGAAGCACAAGTGTGGTAAAAGGATAGTAGCATTGCCCCTTCTCTCTTTTCTCTCATTTTTTTATTTGGGCCTTCTCTCATTTTTTGGCCTATTTATTATTATTAATTTTTGTCCGGAGTCTCATCCCGACTTGTGGGGGAATCATAGTCTCCATCATCCTTTCCTCACATGGGACAATGCTCTAATAATGAAGATCATCACACTTTTATTTACTTACAACTCAAGAATTACAACTCGATACTTAGAACAAAATATGACTCTATATGAATGCCTCCAGCGGTGTACCGGGATGTGCAATGAATCAAGAGTGACATGTATGAAAGAATTATGAACGGCGGCTTTGCCACAAATACGATGTCAACTACATGATCATGCAAAGCAATATGACAATGATGGAGCGTGTCATAATAAACGGAACGGTGGAAAGTTGCATGGCAATATTTCTCGGAATGGCTATGGGAATGCCATAATAGGTAGGTATGGTGGCTGTTTTGAGGAAGGTATATGGTGGGTTTATGGTACCGGCGAAAGTTGCGCGGTACTTGAGAGGCTAGCAATGGTGGAAGGTTGAGAGTGCGTATAATCCATGGACTCAACATTAGTCATAAAGAACTCACATACTTATTGCAAAAATATATTAGTTATCGAAACGAAGTACTACATGCATGCTCCTAGGGGGATAGATTGGTAGGAAAAGACCATCGCTCGTCCCCGACCGCCACTCATAAGGAAGACAATCAATAAATAAATCATGCTTCGACTTCATCACATAACGGTTCATCATACGTGCATGCTACGGGAATCACAAACTTTAACATAAGTATTTCTCAAATTCACAATTACTCACTAGCATGACTCTAATATCACCATCTTCATATCTCAAAACAATCATAAGGAATCAAACTTCTCATAGTATTCAATGCACTTTATATGAAAGTTTTTATTATATCCCTCTTGGATGCCTATCATATTAGGACTAAATTTATAACCAAAGCAAATTACCATGCTGTTTAGAGACTCTCAAAATAATATAAGTGAAGCATAAGAGTTCATTAATTTCTATAAAATAAAACCACCTCCGTGCTCTAAAAAGAAATAAGTGAAGCACTAGAGCAAAATTGCCTAGCTCAAAAGATATAAGTGAAGCACATAGAGTATTCTAATAAATCACGATTCATGCGTGTCTCTCTCAAAAGGTGTGTACAGCAAGGATGATTGTGGAAAATTAAAAAGCAAAGACTCAAATCATACAAGACGCTCCAAGCAAAACACATATCATGTGGTGAATAAAAAGATAGCCTCAAGTAAAGTTGCCGATAGACGAAGATGAAAGAGGGGATGCCTTCCGGGGCATCCCCAAGCTTAGGCTCTTGGTTGTCCTTGAATATCACCTTGGGGTGCCTTGGGAATCCCCAAGCTTAGGCTCTTGCCACTTCTTATTCCATAGTCCATCAAATCCTTACCCAAAACTTGAAAACTTCACAACACAAAACTCAACAGAAAATCTCATAAGCTCGTTAGTATAAGAAAATAAATCACCAGTTTTGGTACTGTTGTGAACTCATTCTTTATTTATATTGGTATTATATCTACTATATTCTGACTTTTCCATGGTTCATACCCCCCGATACTAGCCATAGATTCATCAAAATAAGCAAACAACACATAGAAAACTGAATCTGTCAAAAACAGAACAGTCCGTAGCAATCTGGATATTTCGAATACTTCTGTAACTCCAAAAATTCTGAAAAATTAGGACAACCTAAGAAATTTGTTTATTAATATTTCACAAAAAGAATCAGTATTTTATCACGCTTCTGTTAAAAATGAGAATTGTTTTACTGAGCGCAAAAGTTTCTGTTTTTCAGCAAGATCAAATCAACTATCACCGTAAGCTATCCCAAAGGTCTTACTTGGCACAAACACTAATTAAAACACAAAACCATATCGACCAGAGGCTAGATGAATTATTTATTCCAAAACATAACCAAAAAAGCAAAAAAATAAAATAAAATTGGGTTGCCTCCCAACAAGCGCTATTGTTTAACGCCCTTAGCTAGGCATTGATAATTTTAATGATGCTCACATAAAAGAGAAGAATTGAAGCACAAAGAGAGCATCATAAAACACATGACAAATGCATCTAAGTCTAACATACTTCCTATGCATAGGCATTTTATAAGCAAACAAATTATCAAGGCAAGCAAAAACTAGCATATGCAAGGAAGAAGAAAGAGACGATAGCAATCTCAACATGAAGAGAGGTAATTTACTAACATGGAAATTTCCACAACCATATTTTCCTCTCTCATAATAATTACATGTAGGATCATATTCAAATTCAACAATATAGCTATCACATAAATTATTCTCTACATGATCCACATGCATGCAAAGTTAACACTCTTCCAAAATAGTGGGATTATCATTAACTAAAGTCATGACCTTCCCAAACCCACTTTTATCAAAAAATTCGTAAGATTGAATATTCTCCAAATATGTGGGATCTAAAGTTGAAAATCTTACAGACCCACTTTCAATATTATTGCAAACATTATTATCAATCTCATATTCATCATGGGGCTTAAATAAATTCTCAAGATCATAAGAAGAATCACCAGAATCATGATCATTGCAACAAATAGTGGACATAGCAAAATTAGCATCCCCAAGCTTGGGGTTTTGCATATTATTAGCACAATTGACATTAATAGAATTTATAATAACATCATTGCAATCATGCATTTGATTCAATGAACTATCAAGTATGGGTGCAATAGCAACAATCTCATGTTTAACATAAGGGACTATAGCAAATTCATCTCCATAAGCATAATTAATATTGGCATCATGGCCATAAGAATAGCAAGCATCATGTTCATCAAGGGATATTTCAATCAAATCATCAGAATCATAATTATCTATGGATTCATGCATATCATTATTTTCTTCCAAAGCAACAGTCATTCTCTCAATAAATTCCTTAACATAGGCATTATGAGCATAGTTTTCATAGCAATATTTAAGTATGTCAGAATTTTCAGATTTGTAGAGAGTAATATCATACTTCTTAATCAAAGAAGCAACTTCATGAGCACCCTTAAAAGCAACAAATTCTTCAATTTGTTCGATATCATAGTAACTATAAACACCTTTTTCATAAGAAGATAAGATTTCATTATCATTAAACTCCGATAGGCAGGGAAGGTGTTTTTTAGGGTTTGTTCTTAGAGCAACAAGTAAAATCATAAATTTCACAAAGATTCCAAGCATAACACATCAAACTATTTATTTGATTCCATAAGAGTCTCCCTTTTTCAGACAAACGGTGACGCACAAAATGATCATGCTCATCTAAAGATTTTCCCTCAACTAAACTAGTTGGGGTTTCAGCACGAGCACAAATAGATCGAAGATGATCCAAGTAGAAAACTTTAAGTGGATCCATATCAATAGATTTTTAGTAAGCAAAGATGCAAGCAAATAGAAGGCACATGGAAACAAAAACAAAAAGACATACAGAAAGAAGGCGAATAAAAAGGCAAATCTTTTCGAAAATCGTTTTAGAAGTGGGGGAGAGGAAAACGAGAGGCGAATGGCGAATAATGTAATGCAAGAGATGGGAGTTTATGATGGGTACTTGGTATGGCTTGACTTGGTGTAGATCTCCCCAGCAACGGCACTAGAAATTCTTCCTGCTACTTCTTGAGCTTGCGTTGGTTTTTCCCTTGAAGAGGAAAGGGTGATGCAGCAAAGTAGAGATAAGTATTTTCTTCAGTTTGAGAACCAAAGGTATCAATCTAGTAGGAGACAACACACAAGTCACCGAATACTTGCACAAACAATCAAACAACTTGCACCCAACGCGATAAAGGGGTTGTCAATCCCTTCACGGTTACTTGCAAAAGTGAGATCTGATAGAGATAGATAAACGGTAAAGTAAATATTTTTGGTGTATAGATCGGAAAGTAAAAGATTGCAAAAAGAGTAAATTGGAAACTAATATTGTAGATCAGAAACTTATATGATGAAAAATAGACCCGGGGCCATAGGTTTAACTAGAGGCTTCTCTCAAGATAGAAGGTGAACAAATTACTGCCGAGCAATTGATAGAAAAGCGCAAAATTATGATGATATCTAAGGCAATGATCATGAATATAGGCATCACGTCCGTGTCAAGTAGACAGAAACGATTTTGCATCTACTACTATTACTCCACACATCGACCGCTATCCAGCATGCATCTAGAGTATTAAGTTCATAAAGAACGGAGTAACGCATTAAGAAAAATGACATGATGTGGAGGAATTAACTCAAGCAATATGATGAAAACCCCATCTTTTTATCCTCGATGGCAACAATACAATACATGCCTTGCTGCCCCTACTGTCACTGGGAGAGGACACTGCAAGATTGAACCCAAAGCTAAGCACTTCTCCTATTGCAAGAAAAGCCAATCTAGTTGGCCAAACCAAACCAATAATTCGAAGAGAATTACAAAGATATCAAATCATGCATAAAAGAATTCAGAGGAGATCTAAATAATACTCATAGATAAGCTGATCATAAATCCACAATTCATCGGATCTCGGCAAACACACCGCAAAAAAGTATTACATCGAATAGATCTCCAAGAACATCGAGGAGAACATGGTATTGAGAATCACAGAGAGAGAAGAAGCCATCTAGCTACTAGCTATGGACCCGTAGGTCTGTGGTAAACTACTCACGCTTCATCGGAAGGGCAATGGAGTTGATGTAGAAGCCCTTCGTGATCGAATCCCCCTCCGGCAGGACGCCGGAAAAGGCCCCTAGATGGGATCTCATGGGTACAGAAGGTTGCGGCGGTGGAAAAGTGTTTTCGTGGCTCTCTCTATTGGTTTGGGGATATAAGAGTATATATAGGCGAAGAAATTAGGTCAGGAGGTGGACGAGGGGCCCACAAGGGTGGGGGCGCGCCCTAGCCCCTTGGGCGGGCCCTCTGTCCTTGTGGCCGCCTCATGGCTCCTCCGACTTCATCTCCAAGTCTTCTGGTTGTCTTCTGTCCAAGAAAAATCATCCCGAAGGTTTTATTCCGTTTGGACTCCGTTTGGTATTCCTTTTCTGCGAAACTAAAAAACGAGGAAAAACAGGAACTGGCAGTTGGCTCTAGGTTAATAGGTTAGTCCCAAAAATAATATAAAATAGCATAATAATGCATATAAAACATCCAAAACAGATAATATAATAGCATGGAACAATCAAAAATTATAGATACGTTGGAGACATATCAGCGCCCCGCTCGCGCGAGCCCTTGGTGCTCTACTTGGCGGCCACCCCGCATTCGGCCAGCGCAGCGCTCGTGGTGGTCCGGGAGGAATGCGCCAGCACCTGAGGGAGGCCTGACGGCCCGTGCGACGTCATGAAGCCCCCCGAGCCCTTGTCACCACAGGGCGGTGCCCCTGGGGGCTCTGCCCCTCTGTCACCCGACGAGGCGCCTGGGCCCCACGGACCCCGCACGCCGGAGGCCGCCGCCGACGCCCCATGCCTCGTCGAGCACCAGGTGTACTTTGTCAGCACCGTGCTATAGGATGTGCGCATGCTACCCTATGCAATAGAAGCTCCTCCTCGCGCTCCTGGTCACCTCAAGGAAGTTGCGCCATCATTTGCAAGGCCACCCCATCAAGGTTGTGTCCGTATACCCCTTGGAAAAGGTGCTACGCAGCCCCAACGCTGCCGGCAGAGTCACCGAGTGGAAAATTGAGTTGCAATCCTTCCAGCTAGAATTCAGTACGACTAGGGTCATCAAGGGAGCGGCGCTTGCCGACTTCATGGCGGAATGGACGGATACATACGACCAGGAGCTGCGCGAGGACCGGTCCCTTGCGCCTGGCGATGAGGCGCCCGATGGTTGGTTCATGCACTTCGACGGAGCCTTCACGCAGTGGGGCACAGGGGCTGGGGTCATGCTCGTTTCCCCGACCAAAGACAAGCTCTACTACGCTGTCCAATATTTGCTTCCAGCGCGACGAGGAGGTCTCCAACAACATGGCGGAGTACGAGGGCTTGATCGTTGGGCTCAAGGCCGCGGCCGCCCTGGTGGTCAAGCGCCTCACCATCAAGGGTGATTCCTAGCTCCTCATCAATTTCTCCAACAAGGAGTATAAGCCGAAGGATGAGCACATGGCGGCATACCTGGAGGAGGTACGTAAAATTGAAAAACGATTCTTAGGGTTGGAGTTGCAGCACATCCCGCGAGGCGCGAACAAGGAAGCGGATGACATCGCCAAGCGGGCATCGCGCCGCGAGCCCCAAAGCCCTGGTGTCTTTGAAGAAAGGCTCTTGATAACCCACAAGTATAGGGGATCATTTGTAGCCTTCTTCGATAAATAAGAGTGTCGAACCCAACGAGGAGCTAAAGGCAGAACACATATTCCCTCAAGTTCTATCGACCACCGATACAACTCTACGCACACTTAATGTTTGCTTTACCTAGAACAAGTATGAAACTATTTGGCAAGAATAAAACTACAAGTACTTTGCAAGAATAAAACTACGAATAAATTGCAAGGTAGTAAAAGTGGATAGCTTTTGTCAACAAGAAAGTGATTTGTCCCTAGGCAATCGATAACAAGTACCAGTGATCATTCTTGTAATTTTATATGAGGGAGAGGCATGAGCTAACATACTTTCTCTACTTGGATCATATGCACTTATGATTGGAACTCTAGCAATCATTCGCAACTACTAAAGATCATTAAGGTCTCGAAAACCAACCATAACATTACGTATCAAGTCCTCTTTATCCCATACGCAACAACCCACCTAATCGGGTTTAAGCTTCTGTCACCCTCTCAACCCACCATAAGCAAATCATGAATGTATTGCAACACCCTACAGCGGGGCCCCTCACGTTTGCACGAGACGGAGGGCACCGTAGGACAGCACCATAAATAAAATATACAATCATACCAACCAAGATCACGATTAACCCATAGGACAAAACAAATCTACTCAAACATCATAGGATAACGATAGATCATTGGGAAATAATATATGGAGTTGAGCACCATGTTTAAGTAGAGGTTACAACGGGGAGAAGGGGTGTTACACCGCTGCACAAAGGGGGAGAGAGTTGGTGTTGACGGTAGCAAGATTGTTGATGTAGATCGCCGTCACGATCCTAGCCCCAGCGGCACTCCGACGCCACCGGGAAAGAGGGGGAGAGAGCCCCCCTCCTTCTTCGTCATCCTTGGCCTCCCCCTAGATGGGAGGAGAGTTCCCCCTCTGTTCCATGGCCTCCATGGCGGCGGAGGGGCGGGAGCCCCTCCGAGATTGGATCTCCCTCTCTGTTCTCTTCTGTTTCGCGTTCCCCAGATCTGGCCGAAAACCGTTTCTTATATTCCAGGAGATACGTAACTCCGATTGCGCTGAGATTTTAACACGATTTTTTCCGGATATAAGCTTCCTTGCGCCCGAAGTAGAGCTCCAACCGACGTACGAGGTGAGCACAACCCACCACCACGCGCCTGGCTCCGGGGTCGCGCCCTGGTGTCTTGTGGTCCGTGTGGGCCTCCGTTTGCGATGATTCCAACTCCAAAAAATCACATAAATTCCAAAATAATTCTCCATAAAATTTATTGCATTTGGACTTCGTTTGATATGGATATTCTGCGATACAAAAAACATGCAAAAAACAGGAACTGGCACTGGATCAATAGGTTAGTCCAATAAATCATATAAAAAGTTGCCAAAGATATGTGAAAGTTGTATAATATTGGCATGAAACAATAAAAATTATAGATACCACGGAGACGTATCAGCATCCCCAAGCTTAATTCCTGCTCGTCCTCGAGTAGGTAAATGATAAAAAAGATAATTTTTGATGTGGAATGCTACCTAGCATAAACTTGATCATATATCTAATCATGGCATGAATACTAAGACATAAGTGATTCAAAGCAATAGTCTATAATTTGACATAAAGACATCAATACTCAAGCATCCCAACAAACAATCATGTCATTCAGAATATCAATGCCAAAGAAAGTTGTCCCTACAAAATCATATAGTCTTGTCATGCTCTATCTTCTTAACACAAAGTATTTATCATGCACAACCCCGATGACAAGCCAAGCAATTGGTTCGTACTTTTTAACGCGCTTCATCTTTTTAAACTCTCATGCAATACATGAGCGCAAGCCATGGATATAGCACTACGGGTGGAATAGAGTATGATGATAGGGGTAAATATAAAGAAGACAAAAAGTAGAAAGTCTCGCACTGACGCGGCTAACCAACGGGCTATGGAGATGCCCATCAATTGATATCAATGCGAGAAGTAGGGATTGCCATGCAAATGCACAAAGAGCTATAAGTGTATGAAAGCTCAATATGAAAACTAAGTGGGTGTGCATCTAATCCTATAATGAAAAATTCCCACTAGTATATGAAAGTGACAACATAGGAGACTCTCTATATGAAAAACATGGTGCTACTTTGAAGCACAAGTGTGGTAAAGGAGACTAGCAATGCCCCTTCTCTCTTTGTTTATTTCTTTATTTCTTTTTATTTTTATTTATTTTTTTATCTCTCATTGTCCGGAGTCTCATACCGACTTGTGGGGGAACCATAGTCTCCATCATCCTTTCCTCACTGGGGCACTGCTCTAAAAATGAATAATGATGATCATCACACTTCTATTTACTTATAACTCAAAAGAAATAAAAAGTACAACTCGATACCTATGACAAAGTATGACTCTATATGAATGCCTCTGGCATGTACCAGGATGTGCAATGATCTAACGTAACATGTATAAAAAATGATGAACGGTGGCTGAGCCACAACTACTATGTCAGCTATATGATCATGCAAAGCAATATGACAAGGAATGCTCAAGTCATCAAATGGAAGCGGTGGAAGTTGCATGGCAATATATCTCGGAATGGCCATGGAAAAGCCATAATAGGTAGGTATGGTGGCTATTTTGAGGAAGATATAATAAGGCTTATGTGTGATAGAGCGTATCATATCACAGGGTTTGGATGCACCGGCGAAGTTTGCACCGACTCTCGAGGTAAGAAAGGGCAATGCACGGTACCGTAGAGGCTAGCAAATTGCGAAAAGGTAAGAGTGCGTATAATCCATGGACTCACATTAGTCATAAAGAACTCATATACTTATTACAAAAGTTTATTAACCCTCAAAGCAAAGTACTACTACGCATGCCCCTAGGAGGATAGATTGGTAGGAAAAGACCATCGCTCGTCCCCGACCGCCACTCATAAGGAAGACAATCAATAATAAATCATGCTTCAACATCATAGCATAACATAACGAGAGACTATACATGCATGCTTCGGGAATCACAAACCTTAACACCAATATTCTTACTAACCACAACCGTTTACTAGTACCTCCCACATATTCCATCTCTATATCGCAAAACTATTGCAAAGAATCAAACATATCATATTCAGTGATCTACAAGTTTTATGTAGGATTTTATGACTAATCATGCAATTGGCCAATTCCTTTTGACTCCCTAAATAGATATAAGTGAAGCAAGAGAGTTAAATTATTTCTACAAAAGACCATGCTCTAATAAATATAAGTGAAGCAAAAGAGCATTCTTCAAATAACGGTTTTCTATGTGAAGAGAAACAGGCAATCCAAACTTCAAATGATATAAGTGAAGCACATGAAGCATTCTATAAAGCCATACTCAAAAGATATAAGTGAAGTGCAATGAGTATTCTATAAATCAACCATGGACTATCTCATACCAGCATGGTGCATAAAATAAAAATGAAAAATAAACACAAAAGACGCTCCAAGATTTACACATATCACATGAACGAAACGAGAATGAAAACATACTGGTACTTGTTGAAGAAAAATGGGATGCCTTCCCGGGCATCCCCAAGCTTAGATGCTTGAGTCTCCTTGAATATTTACTTGGGGTGCCTTGGGCATCCCCAAGCTTGAGCTCTTGCCTCTCCTCCTTCTCCTAATATCGAGACCTCCTCGACCTTTGATCACTTCATCCACACAAAACTGAACAGAAAGCTTGGTAAGATCCGTTAGTATAACAAAGCAAATCACTACTCTAAGTACTATTGCAAACCAATTCATATTTTATTTTTGCATTGTAGCTACTGTAATATAACTTCTTCATGGCTTATTCCACTGATAGAATTGATAGTTTCATCAAAACAAGCAAAACAATGCATCAAAAACAGAATCTATCTTAAACAGGACAGTCTGTAGTAATCTGAACATTCACGATAGTTCTAGTACTCCAAAAATTCTGAAACAATTAGGACAAAATAAACAATTTGTATAGCAAGACTGTGCAAAAAGTTTAGAACCTTTCGACGTTCCAGTAAAAAATGTAAAATCGCGTGCTATAGCCAAAGTTTCTGTTTTTGCACCGCAGATACCAACAGGCAATCTACTCATCCTAAAGGCAAATCTTGGCACATTATTTTTATAATACAATGGATTTGTACAAGGGGATAATTATTTTTTTTGAAAAGTTTCTGCAATTCAAGATTCACAAAGTTTCCATGGGCATGAACAAAGTTCAAGGCATGCTCCCGCTTCCACGGTGCTCGTCCTTCTCACTTTCACTTTTCTTTTTGTGAAGTTTGAAGTTCCCCTCTATAATTTTTTTGTTTTTAAACTTTATAAAGCACTCAACAGAAATAAATGACTCTCTAGAACTTCCGGGTTGTCTCCCTGGCAACGCTTTCTTTAAAGACATTAAGATAGGCATAAAGTGCTCAAGTAATGGATCCACCCGGATCCCAAGGTATATCAAAGCCAATTTTAATTAGCAATGATTTGGAATTTAGTAGTGAGCACAAAGCAACATATATCAAGCAATGGCGAAGTCTAACTCTCTTCCTATGCATCGGCATGTCATACAAGAACAATTCACACTACCGGAATTACGATCTTTGCCGTCAGCCAGCTGACGGCAAAGAAGGTCTTTGCCATCAGCTGGCAGAAAACTGACGGCAAAGAAAGAGCTGACGGAAAAGACCATGTTTGCCGTCAGCCAGCTCTTTGCCGTCTGCTAGCAGACGACATATAAGCTTTGCCGCCTACTAGCAGACGACAAAGAGGGAGGGTGGCCCACTAACGAGAACCACCTAACGGCCACTTTCTTTGAAGTCTGCTAGCAGACGGCAAAGAGAATAGCCAACCTAACGGCCGTTTCCCCCCGGCCCCACCCCACTAGCTACGCTCTTTGCCGTCTGCTAGCAGACGACAAAGAAATTAAACCTAACTAAAAAACGGTCGGCCCCGCGCCCCACCCCTCTCTCCCCCCTCTCTCTCCCTCACCTCACCCATGCCGCCCCTGTGCCCGCCGTCCCCGTGCCCGCCTCCCCCGCCGCCCCCGACCCCCACCGCCCCGACCCCCCATCACCCCCGCCGCCCCCGACCACCATCGCCCCGACCCCCAGCCGCCCCGGTGCCCTACCGCTCAGGCCGCCCGTCGCCGCTCCGCCCCCCGCCGCCCCGCGCCGCTCCGCCCCCTAGTGAGGTTTCTTCCCTTTTTTCTGTCTTTTTTTCTTGCTGTTTTTTGATTTAGGTTAATTAGTGAGTTAGTGAGTTAGTTAGTTTTTTAGGTTAATTAGTTAGTTTTTTTACCCTACTGTACATAGGTTAATTAGTTAGTTAGTTATTTTTTAGCTTAATTACTTAGTTAGTTTTTTTGACTATAAACAGTAGGGTAAACCCCACTGCAACTTTTATTAATAATAAAAAGAGCTAAACACTAGAAGTCTGACAGGGCTTGAGATAAGCCCAAGAACAAGAAAAGAAAAGAAAGAAAGAAGGCCTAAAAGGACTAGGAGGAGAAAACATAGAAAAAATAAGAAGAAGAAAAAAGAAAACAGAAAAAGAAGAAAAGAAGAACTAAAGTCTACTGTCTATCTAAGCCCTGAATTGGTGAGCAAATTTTGCTTGATTCTATACTCCAGCCACTTGAGTTCCTCTAAAAAGATTGCTTTCCAGCCTTGGAAAGAAGGTTAAATATGCTTAAAAATTTTGTTGTTTCTGGATATCCATATTGCCCAAGATCCCAAAATAATAATTTCCATGAAGAAGGGGACATTAAGTTTTTCTTTCGAGTCTTGATAAGCTTCTAGCACAGACAGGTTTCTTGTTCTGGTTGGGCAAATGAAATCCCAACATTGCTGAGAGAATGGGCAGGTCCAGAACAAATGGTGCAGAGTTTCTTCTTGTTGTCAGTTAAGCATAACACAGTTGTAATTATCTAGTGCAAATGTTTTTCTTCTGAGTAGATTTCTTGCGTTTACCCTGTCATGGAGCAACATCCAAAAAATACCTTATGGTTTGGTTGAAAAGAGCTTTTACAGATCCATTTAAAGTGTTGGTGGAACTTGTTTGTGTCCAATCAGTACTGAGTATGCCTTGGATGATGAAAAGACACCATTTCCCCAGATATAACTCCATGTGTCTGTCATAGTGAAATAATTTGACTGCCTGATCTCTAAACAAAGGTTTTCCATACTGATGAACTCTTCACGTGCTTGAGTGGTCAGTGCCAAATGAAATAGATCTTCAATGTATACCTCATTCACAACCTGATGGACACTGGCCTGAGGATTAATCACAAAAGAGAATAGATGTGGGAAATTCCTTCTCATTAAATTGGAATGCCATAGATCCTCCCAAAAGAGAGCACTTTTTCCATCTCCAAGATTGCATCTAGCCATAGCTTTATACTGGTCCATGAGTGCCAAATTTGCTTTCCACCAAAAGGAGATTTAGGTTAATTAGATTTTAGTTGATTTTAGGTTAGAAGATTTTAGTTGATTTTAGGTTAATAGATTTTAGGTTAATAGATTTTAGTTGATTTTAGGTTAGTAGATTTTAGTTGATTTAGGTTAATTAGTTGATTAGTTGAAGAAGAAAAAGAAGACAAGAGGAAGAAGGAAAATAAGGAAAATGAAGAAGAAAAAGAAGACAAGAGGAAGAAGGAAAAGAAGGAAGAAGAAGAAAAAGAAGTAGAAGTGGAGATAAGAAAAAGTAGAAGTAGAAGATGAAAAAAAGAAGTAGGAAAAGTAGAAAAAGAGGGTCGCCGAGGGAAAAGAGGGTCACCGAGTGGTCGAGGGCTCGAGGATCAAGGGGAAAAGGAGTCGAGGGTCTAGGGGTCGAGGATCAAGAGGAAAAGGAGTGGAGGGTCTAGGGGTCAAGGATCGAGGTGTTGAGGGGTCGAGGGTCGAGGGGAAAAGGGGTCGTGGGGTCGAGGATTGAGGGGAAAAGGAGTCGAGGGTCTAGGGGTCGAGGATCGAGGTGTCGAGGGGTTGAGGGGTCGAGGGTCGCCGCCCCAACCCCCTGACCCCAACACCCCGACCCCGACACGACACCCCGACCCCGCCTCGACACCCCGACACCGCGACCCCAACACAGCACCCCGACCCTGACAAGGCACCCCCGACCCTGACACACTTAAATATTTGATTATGCTCATGATGATGGTACACACTTAAATATTTTATTATGTTTATGTTGTACTAATTTCGTTTACTCTTTGTCATTGCAGGTGTTGACAGATGGTGGGTGCGGGTCGAGAGTGCTCCGAGCCTCCTTCCTCGGCATGTGCTGGGAGGGGTGCTATTATTCCACCCCAGCACCTTCGGAGAGCGCTGGTAGTCAGCATGACGACACTGGCGGGCGCTTCTTCTTCGGTCGGGAGAGGTCGGGGGAAGCCCAAGAGGGCTGCTAGAGGTGGACGTGGCGCGGGAGAGGTAGGAAGGCTGTTGCGCCTTCCTCGCCGCCACCCCCAGCTGATTCTCCGGACCACTAGAGTGCTCCGTCTCAGGTCGACCCATCTGACTTGGACCCGTCTCGGACTCCGGTCCACGAGCCTCGGGCCGCCGAGTCTCGGGTCGCCGAGCCTTCGTCCCACGAGGCTCGGGCCCCAGAGTCTTCGTCCCACTAGACTCCGGTCCCAGAGTCTTCGTCCCACGTGACTCCGGAGACTAGTGGCCATGCTGGTGGCGAGGACACCTTTTCTGACGATAGATACAGCGAGGGCGAGCTGGTTGAGGGGGGCAAGAAGGTCTACCAGCGTGGTGGTACGAAGCTCCCGGCCGTGCCGGCGACCCGCGATCACAGGTGGTTGATTGAGCCTAACGGGGAGAAGTAAGTGCATTTACTCTTTTTTAACCTTTGTCCTTCATGTTTCTTCAAATTAATATCTAATGTGTTGACCTTGTCATACTGCAGGGGTTGGAAATACGACAATGGTGTCCGCAGGCCCAACCAGGTCCTTGATGTGCTTTGCCGGCACCACTTCCTGGGGTGGGTCACGTTGCCCGGTGAGGGTCAGGTTCTGAAAGTGCGTTATATCGACTAGAGGGGGGGGGGTTAATAGGCGATTTTTATGAATTCTTCACTAAGGAATTTCAGGGTGAGGAAATTCCTAAGTGAAGAACTACTTGCAGTGGAATAAGTACTCAGATGTAAACATAACAGAACACAAGCATGGTCATCATGATGAAATGAAGACAAGCACAGAGTGCAGAAAACGTAAACACAGGATAACAGGATGAAGACAAACAGACTGAAGAAATGGAACTGAGGAAATTGAGAAAGTCTTCAGTCAAAGTCTTCAAACAGATATGAACAAGCACACAACAACTGTAATGAGGAAATGGAAGAGTTGAGGAATAGAACCAGTAGGCTTGGTGAAGACAATGATTTGGTAGACCAGTTCCAACTGATGTGACAGTTGTATGTCTAGTTGGAGCGGCTAGGTATTTAAACCTGAGGACACACAGTCCTCACTGTATTCTCCTTGAGCTAAGGTCACACAGACCTCGCCCAATCACTCGTGGTAAGTCTTCAGGTGACTTCCAAACCTTCACAAACTCGGTCACTCGGCGATCCACAATTTTCTCTTGGATGCTCTAGACCATGACGCCTAACCATCTGGAAGATGCACAGTCTTCAAAGGTAACAAGCGTCGGATCCATGCAGGATCAATCTCTTTAGTGATGCTCAATCACTTTGGGTTTGTAGGTGTTTGGGTTTGGGTTTCCTCACTTGATGATTTTCGCTCAAAGTCCTCGGAGGATGGGATGCTCTCAAATGACAAGTGTCAGTTTCTCTCGGAGCAGCCAACTAGCTAGTGGTTGTAGGGGCGGCTATTTATAGCCTAGGGAGCAGCCCGACATGATAAGACATAAATGCCCTTCAATGATATGACCGTTAGGTGGGTAGATATTTTGGGACAGCTGGCGCGTAGCACAGCAACGGTCGGATATATGAGGCTCAAATTCCTCAGGGCTATCATGTTCCTCACTTGTAGGCAATCCGCACTGGCGAATTCCTAACTCCTCAGTCAGAACAAATTCCTCAGCGACCAGAAGAACTTCGTCTCTGTCACTGAAGAAATTGACTGAACTGTATGTTATTTCCAATGGCTTCACTCGAAGGGATTGGTAGGTGTAGGATTTTGAGTTGAGCATCACATGGAAAATTTTCCTTAGTATTTCCTCGACCCCCTTTAACAGTACGGTGTCTCCTATGACTCAAGAAAGAGAAAATGAAACTATAAAAACAAAAGTCTTCACGCTTCATGTTCCTCGAATGAATGCCAAGTCTTCAAGGTCAGACCAATTTCTTCACTTTCAAAGTCTTCAGAAAGTCTTCAGAAATCCAAAGTCTTCAGTCGAAGAACTTCATTTTTAGGGGTGGACTTTCTCTGTAAATATCAAACTCCTCATAGACTTATAGACCCGTGTACACTCAAAAACGCATTAGTCCCTTAACCTATAAGTCTTCAATACACCAAAATCACTAAGGGGCACTAGATGCACTTACAGGTTCCACAGCTAGCACTGAGCTGGGAGCTGTACGTGGCTGCTCCGGCCCCGCCGGAGGAGAGGGTCGACGGTGTCTTGTGCGAGACGGTGGCCGACATTGTGAGGCGGAGGTTTTGGGTAATGTATCCTTTACAGAATTAAAAATCAATAGTACCTAGTGATTGTACTAATCAGTGTTGTCTTGTTCGATTGCAGACCTTCTACAGGTGTTTTGAGGAACACGAGGCGGACGCGGCTATGGTTCTCGAAGCCGAGTGCAAGCGCCTACTTCAGAAGTTATGGCACGAGGCTAGGGTGCAGGTTGTTCGAGACTACTACGCCTCGACTAACATTAACAGGGCCAAGAAGAAGTGCTGCGGCAAGTATGTGAGTAAGGAGAAGTACATGAAGGTAATTACCTATTCTTAAGGCCTTGCACTTAGTTTCCTTGATTTGATTCGTAGGCGTAGCGCTGAAATTTCTCTTTGTCTAACTTAGGCACCCCCGAGATGGTGTGCGGATAGGATGGACTGTTGGGAGGCGTTGGTGGATGAGTGGTGCTTTCTCCAATGGCTAGCCGTCCACAACAAGGCCAGGGATAAGCGTGCCCAAATGCAAGGTGTGCCACACCATCAAGGGAGCTCCAACCTGTTTGAGTACGGGGATCACTGGGTATGTGGTTTGCTTCACGATTCATGCAATTTCATTCTTCATGCTAGCTTGAACCCGAACTAATATTTTGTTCCTCTCTTTTAGGCGCGACACAACAAGAAGGATGTGCCACCACTGTACGACCTCTATGCCATGGCCCATACTGCCCCGTACAAGAAGGCCAAGGCATTCTCTGAGGATGACCTTGATCATCCAGAGAGCTTCACCAACATCTCCTCCCACAACAAGCTCGTGAGGTACAGAGACGTTGGGAAGACGAGGAAAGGGGTGGACTTCAACCCGAGCCAGAGTCCTTTTGATCGAGAGATCGTGATGCTATCTGGTGACGGGAGGTACCATGGCTCGGTAGCCATTGGGGATGGACTCATACGTTGTCCTAGAACTCTCCAGGAGATCAATAAGCACCAGACAAGCTCCGATCCTGAGATACCGCCTCGTCCACGGCCAATCAAGCTCGCCATCGAGGCTAGGGCCCATGAGCTTCTGGCGGAGGCAAACAGGCAGGCTAAGCAGAGGGAGAGGGAGTTGGAGGAGAGGACGGCTAGTCTGTTGGAGGTGGAGAGGAACCGGAACGACACATCTCAGCGGGCCCTATACGAGCTCCTCGTGGTAAGTTTCTGTTGCATATTAGCCAAATCATGCACGTAATGTTCGTTTCATTACTAACTAATATGACTGACTCATGAAAACAAAATGCGAAGTCCGTGTGCGAGAAAAACGGTCAGACCCCTCCGCCGATGCCCTAGATTGGTATAGCGGACATGGTGAGTTTCATTTGAATGGTCATTAGTTACTAGTATTCACATTTCAGTTGCATCATACTAACGAGACATTGCAAATGATCTTTGGTGCAACATGCCTCCCGACAAGCATCGACCGATCCTTCTCCGTCTCACACTAGCGCAACCCCGACCGGTCCTTCAATGTCTGGCACTGGCGCAAACCCGACCGGTCCTTCACCTCCGTGATGATGGTAAGTTTTCGCAAGTGTTTTGCTTAACAAATGCATACTTAGCTTAAGAAATGACCTACTTAGCTCCAAAATGACCTATACTTAGCTTATTTTCCTCGAAAATGACATAATAACCTTACTTAGCTCTAAAATGACATATTTTACCTAGGATAGCTATAAAATGACCTATACTTAGCATTTTTCCTCCAAAATGACTTGATATGCTTAGTTAGCTAGAAAATGGCATAACTACCTAGGATAGCTCAATAATGATCTATAATTAGCTTAGCTAGTTCATTTATGACATAATTAGCTCACTTAGGTAGGAAATGGCATAACTACCTAGGATAGCTCAATAATGATCTATAATTAGCTTAGCTAGTTCATTTATGACATAATTAGCTCACTTAGGTAAAAAATGGCATAATAACCTTGGTTTAGCTCCAAAATGACCTATACTTAGCTTATTTTCCTTGAAAATGACATAATAACCTTACTTAGCTCCAAACTGACATACTTTACCTAGGATAGCTATAAAATGACCTATACTGAGCATTTTTCCTCCTAAATGACTTAATATGCTTAGTTAGCTAAAAAATGGCATAACTACCTAGGATAGATCAATAATGATCTATACTTAGCTTACCTAGTTCATTTATGACATAATTAGCTTACTTAGGTAAAAAATGGCATAATAACCTTGGTTTAGCTCCAAACTATCATATAATTAGTTTATTTTCCTCCAAAATGACAAAATAACCTTACCTAGCTCCAAAATGACCAATTTTAACTAGAATAGCTATAAAATGACCTACACTTACCATTTTGTCCTCCAAAATGAATAAATATGCTTAGTTAGCTCAAAAATGGCATAACTACCTAGGTTAGCTCCAAAATGACCTATTTACCTAGCTTAGCTCTAAAATGACCTACACACTTAGCATTTTTACGTAGCTTAGCTAAAAATGACATTTTTACCTACCTTAGTTAGAAGAAGAAGAAGATAAAGAAGAGGAGAGGAGAAAAAGAAAGAGAAGATAAATTCTTCTTCTTCTTTTCTTCTTCTTCTTTTTCTTCTAGCTAGTCTTCTTCTTCTTCTTCTTCTTCTTCAGACTTCCATCTTTCCCAATTTGCAGATTTGCTTTATATGAGGAAGCTTGCATTGATGGAGTGTACTCTTCTCCTTGTGCTTCCTTTTTGTTTATGGAAACTTGTTGGAAACTTGTTTTGGATATGTATGTATGGATATGTTGTTGGAAACTTCTTGTTGGAAACCATTGTATGTTGGATATGTTGTTGGAAACTTGTATGTTGGATATGTTGTTGGAAACTTATTGTTGGTATGCTTGTTGAAATTATTTTCAAATGTGAAATTCTGTCAAATTGAATGAATTTAAGAAAAAAGAAAAGAAAAAAGGGGCTATACAAGCACTTTGCCGTCTGCTGGCAGACGACAAAGAGCTTTTCCATCAACCAGCAGACGGCAAAGTTGCCACTATTTGGCAGCTTTGCCATCTACTAGCGGACAACAAAGACCTTTGCATCTTTGCTGTCTGCCAGCAGACGGCATAGCATGCTACATGGCAGCTACCTGGGCTGGCCTATATGGGCACTTTGCCGTTTGCTGGCAGACGACAAAGATGCAAAGATGTTTGCCTTCTGCCAGTAGACGACAAAGCACTCCGTTAACCCCTTAATGGACCTAAGCTGCCACGTGTGCCGTCCAGGCTCTTTGCCGTCTGCAAGCAGACGACAAAGGCCTTTGCATCTTTGCCATCTGCCAGCAGACGACAAAGAGGCCTTTGCCATAGTTTGTGCAGCCACATGTGTTGCCGTCTGCTGGCTGATGGCAAAGGCCTTTGCCGTCCGCCGGGCATGCCTTTGCCGTCTGCCATGGCAGACGGCAAAGTTCATGATTCATGTAGTGTCATGCACATCAAGTAAAGGCCAATGCATAGTATAAGAAGTTTCTTGCAACTTTTTCGTGTTGTAAACATAGAGAGGTGGAGATATAGTTCCTCTCTCATAATAATTGCAAGTAGGAGCAGCAAGCACATGCATATTATACTCATCAAAATTATCATGTGTAGCGGTAGAACGCAACCCATCAATGTAATCCTTAATAAGTGCAAACTTCTCCAATATAGTGTGGTTTGGAGAATTCAAAAAGATAATAGGACTATCATGTGTGGGTGCAATAGCAACAATGTCATTCTTAACATAAGGAACAATAGCAAGTTCATCTCCATAATTCATATTGGCATCATGGCCACAAGCATAGCAAGCATCATCAAAAAGGCATATTTCAAACGAATCAATGGGATCATAGCAATTATCATGGCATTCATCCTTCGGTAAGAACGAAGGGAAATTAAACAATGTATGAGTTGAAGAGTTACTCTCATTAGAAGGTGGGCACGGGTGATCAATCCGCTGTTCCTCCTTTTGTTCTTCGCTCTCTTCATCATCTTTTTCATCCAATGAGCTCACAGTTTCATCAATTCCTTCTTCCATAGACTCCTGCAAAATGTTAGTCTCTTCTTGGCCAGCGGAGACTTTCTCAATAAATGCATCAATATCGGAATTGAATTTATAATTATCATATCAATATTCAGGGATAGCAAAATTTTCAGGTCTATAAACTGAATCATCAAAATCTTCAAACTTTTCAAACAAAGATTCAATTTCATAAGCACCCTTAAAACCAACAAATTCTTCTATTCGTTCCACATCATAGTAATCATAAATACCATTAGCATAAGAAGCCAAGGTTTCATTATCATTAAATTCGCATGAAAAGGGAAGGTGTGGAGCGCTCATCCTAGAGCAACAAGTATAATCATATCTCAAGCATAGCTCCCGAGCATACCAATGCAACATATGAATTTGATTCCATAACAATTTCCCTTTATGAGTCAAGCGATAATCCCTAAAGTATTCACGTTGATCCAACGTTACTCCCATTATATAGTTGAATGGGGTTTTCTCAGGATTATCAAAGCAGTGCATAATATCTTTTACATAACGAGCATCGAGGGTTTTACGAGGTTCCCCATCTCCATGAGTAGCAAGTACAACTAATTTTGTTGGTGTTTCGTGTTCCATATCCATAACTAAAGATAGAGAACAACTTAGAACGGAAAATAAAAACTGCTTAGTGATAAAGCAAACAAGCACACACGAGAATATTCACGCCACGCTATTGCTCCCCGGCAACAGCGCCAGAAAAAGGTCTTGATAACCCACAAGTATAGGGGACCGTTTGTAGCCTTCTTCGATAAATAAGAGTGTCAAACCCAACAAGGAGCTAAAGGAAGAACAAATATTCCCTCAAGTTCTATCGACCACCGATTGTCGGTGCAACAAACCCTGGGTCTGTTGCCAAGACTGTGCACATGCACGGGGATGAGATTGAAGCACCAACCCAAGTCAGAGCATAAGGGACCAAGAGATTTGAAGGACCAATATGCAGATCAGAGGGACCAAGATCAAGCCAGAGAAGCAGGATATCATCAAGAGAAGGGCCTCCTTTGCCGAGCAGGCGAGCCCGGCAAGGGACGAGACCACCCCCAGAAGCAGACAACCAAGGCGTCCCGACAGGGTCTGCCAGGACTCACCAAGGCAAAACCACCTCACCAACCACTCCACCACGACCCACGTCGCCGATCAGTGCGGTGTCAAGCCGCAGAGTGACTAAGTGGCAGCCATTCGCCACATGGCAGCCTCTCCCTACAGGAAAAACCCACAGATGACACCCGTCCTGTGACGTGTCAAGGAGCAGGCGTGGAGCTGGCAAGATAGCCCGGCAAGCCTTGCCAGGCAACCATCGATGTGACGTTGAGCGATGCATTTAATGCGCCCTGTCAGCCCACAGAGTTAGGTATGATAGCACTGTTTGCTATCTTATCAGTGCGTAATGACTACTTTGCCATTGTGGTTGTCACAGCCCTAGCTTAGCCTTTGCTTGTCCTTGCATGATCATCATGTCATCATGTCTAAATTTCATTTAAATATGAAATGGGGATTCTCAAACCCTAGAACCAAATGAATTCGACTAGGGTTAAAATAAAATCTTTTTCTTTGAACTCAAAATGCCCTTTAAAAATGTTCAACATTTCTGGGTTGAGGTGGAAGCATCTACCAAAAATGGTTTACATTTTTGCAGGACATATTTGGGCTTTGAATTAATTCAAACATATTTGAATTGGAGCTATTTAAATGCTATATATATTTTAGGTGCTCCAAAAATGTTGGAAATTGTTATGGGTCACCGGAATAGTTCAGACAGCACCCCTAATTATTTCCAGGATTTTATAAAATGGTTTAGTATTTTACTAAATCAAAACAAAACAGAATAAATAGAAAACATAAACAATTTAAATTAGAAAACAGAGAGAGAGAGTTACCTGTGCCGGCCTACCTGTTCTGGCACTGTAGCGGCCCAGCCCACCGAGGGCAGAGCCGTCTTCTTCCTCCTGCCAGTAGGCAGAGGGGAAGCGTGGCGCGCGCGTGTGCATTCCCGGCCACCTCCTGCTTGCCTCCCTCGACTTGATCCGCGCCCGGAGACGTCCGACGCCTCCCCTCATTTCCCCCTCGCTCTCTGGCTCCCCCCTCTGCTCTCTCCTTGCTCGTGTCCGAGCGCAGCTGCCGACCGCCGTCCCGTGAACGTGTAGCACCGCGTCCACCGCCGCCCCCATGCCCCGTGGCTGCGTCCACTAGCTCCACCTCGACGCCGTGAATCTCCAAGCCGAAGAATGCGCCCCGGATGCCCTGCAGCGTCGCCGCCATCGCCATCTTCCTCACCTCCTCGGCCACCGAACGCCGTTGCTGAATTCGCCGCCGACAGGACATCCCCGAGCCCACTTACCCTCCCTACGAACTCGCGGTGAGCCCCCGAGTCGTTTCCCCCATCTTCCCCGGTGGCGTTTGACCTCTAGGCCATAGCCCCGCCTTGGCCGAACTCAGGCCGTCGCCCAACTTGCCGCCGCCGCTGCTACAGATCACCCCGTGACCAGCAGGTGCCACCCCTGGATGCGGGCGAGCGAGGGCAACCCACTGCTGCCCTTGGCTTGACCCACTGCCGCCCGTAGCGCCGCTCCGGCGACCTTCCGCCGCGACTTGAGGTCGCCGATGCCTAACTCCGGTGACGCTGATGTGGCACCATTAGTTTAGGTGTTAATCGTGTTTAGTTAGTGTCACGTGTCGATGATATGTGGGCCCCACCGCCTATTTTAACCATGGGGTAAACCCCTATTAAGTTTTAAACTAAACACAATGGACCCCACATGTCAGTTGACCCGCTGACGTCACCGTTGACCTGGCCCCACCTGTCTGTGAGACAAACTGGCACCGGGTCACTGACCAGCGGGCCCCGCTGGTCAGATTTGACCTGGACCGACCAGCTGACTTGCTGATGTGGTGCTGATGTCACTCCGACGTCATAAATATTTTTTCTGGAATTAAAATAAATCAGAAATGATTTATAAATTTCAGAAAATACCCCAAACTTTGAAAATTCATAGAAAATCAACGGTAACTCAGAATGAAATAAGTTATATATGAAAAATGACCAGAAAAATCCAATCTATCCATATGTACCATTTTCATGCATGTTTGAACAACTTAAAGTTGCTGTATGAAACAATTTGAATTAATGGCATTTGAATGCCTTATGTGGAGTTTGAATTTGAATCTAGTGTTCAAACCAACTCCATTTAAATCGTTGCTAGCTGCATTAGCTCAACTCACAGCATTTTGCCATGTCATATTCATGCATCATATTGTGGCATTGCATTGATTGTGTTCCCTCTTGTTTGCCGGTGGTTGTACCCCCTCAGCAGACGTATGTTCTGACGATGAGTTCGATGACACCGATGAAGAGCTATATCATCTTCAGAAGTGCCAGGCAAGCAAAACCCCCTAGTTCATTCCGATACAATCCCAATCTCTCGCTCCTGCTCTCTTTTACTGCATTAGGACAACAACGCTTCAACTGTTACATGCTGCGGTAGTTGAACCCCTTTCCTCTGCATGACTTCTCATTGCCACAGTAAATAGATGAAACCCACTAGCATGAGTAGGAGTTGTTTGAGCCCTGATGTTCCTACTCAGTCATGCTTTTTTGTCATGCCTGCTATTGCTTAGAGTTGTGTCAGGTCTGATTCATCGGGGATGAATTGGGAAGTTGTGAACATGTCCTACTGTTGAGAGCTAAGTGTGTGAACACGATTTGGTAAAGGTAGCAGTGAGAGGCCATGTAGGAATACATGCTGGGTTGTCTCATTGAAACCGTCCTTAGGAGCTGAGTTATGTGTTTGTGATCCATGAACAGTTACTACCACACATTGGGTTCCGGTAACTCGACCCCTCTCGACTTATTAATCAACTTGGTCTCTGTCCAGTAGTTGCAACTAGTTTCTGGTGTTTGTAGGTAGAATTAGTAGTCTACCAAGTGGCACCCGGTACAGGTGGGCTTGGGACAGACTAGGCATAGTGGCACGGTGTACCAAGTGGCACCCGGATGGTGGGCTTGGGAACCCTGCTCACATCGTTTGGGGCCGTGAGCGACACCCCGGCCAGATCTCCTTGCAGATGGAACCCGAATAGGCGATAAACCTGGACTAGAGACTTGTGTGGTTAGTCAGGTCGTGGCCGACTCCCTCGCCAGGCTTCCGCTTGAAGGTTGCCGAGATACACGATGTGTACATGGTGGTATGTGGCGAGAGCGTGTGTGAAGAAGTACACCCCTGCAGGGTTAACATCATCTATTCGAATAGCCGTGTCCGCGGAAAAGGACTTCTGGGTTGCCTGTACAGTTCATAGACAAGTGAAAGTGGATACTCTGAAATGCGCAAGATAAGCGTGAGTGCTATGGATGGCGTTCTCGTAGGGAGATGGGAGCGGATCCATAGTGGTGTATTGGTATGGTGAATTTGTGGACTCGTGTGCGCCACCTCAAAAGAGTTACTTGCAGTCGTAGTTCAGGATAGCCACCGAGTCAAAGCTGGCTTGCTGCAGTTAAACTCCACCACCCCTTTGTTGATACCGATGCATATGTAGATAGTTCTAATGTAAGTCTTGCTGGGTACATTTGTACTCACGTTTGCCTATCTTATGTTTTGCAGAGAGACGTCAGTCTCGCTAGTAGTTCCGTGTGGACTTCGACGTTTAGCTTGATACCTCAACTACGATCTTGTGCCCTCGGCAGGATCTGGTAGATAGTCAGGCTTCTCAGCCTTTTTCATTTGTAGATGTCTGTACTCAGACATGTTAAGCTTCCGCATGTGCTTTGACTTGTATGCTCTGAATGTTGGGTCATGAGACCCATGTTTGTAATATCTCGCTCCTCGGAGCCTAATGAATAAATACTCTGAGTCGTAGAGTCTTGTTATGATGCCATGTTGTATTTGCACATATCGAGCATATTGTGTGTATGATTGAAATGCTTGGTATGTGTGGGATCCGACAACCTAGTTGTTTATCCTTGGTAGCCTCTCTTATGGGGAAATGTAGTCTTGTGCTTCCATGAGCCATAGTAGTCCGCTACAGCCTGGTTCACCGGAGTCCTGCTAGCCTAGCACTACTGCTCCAGAACACTTGACTGGCCGGCATGTGATTCACTTCGTTCCTGTGTCTGTCCCTTCGGGGAAATGTCACGCGGTGACATCCGGAGTCCTGCCTAGCCTGCTACAGCCCGGTTCACCGGAGTCCTGTTAGCCCAGTGCTACAGCCCGGATTCGCACGCTGCTGACCGACATGCTCGATGTTGATTTATGTATGCCTGTCCCCGTAAGTTAGTTCCACTTTGGGTTCACGACTAGTCATGTCGGCCCGGGTTCTCTGTCATATGGATGCTAGCGACACTATCATATACGTGAGCCAAAAGGCGCAAACGGTCCCGAGCCATGGTAAGGCGACACCCGTGGGAATACCGTGCGTGAGGCCGCAAAGTGATATGAGGTGTTACCGGCTAGATCGAGGTGACTTGGAATCGGGGTCCTGACAGCTTTGGTATCAGAGCCTGACTGCCCGTAGGATTACCGAGCCAAACTGGTCGAAGTTGAGTCTAAAAATGCTTTAGTTATATAAGGGAATTGATTGTGGAAGGGAACGTAAGGCTCTTTTTACTTCTTTACCTTATGCCCTTCTGATTCAAGTCAACCTCTTCTTTTCTACGGGGATTAAGAACTAGGCCTTCTCATCTATCTATTAGGATGACGTGTTACTAATCCATAGACTTATAGGATTGACGGATTCAAGTCTCAGTTCAGTTTCTACTACTTTTAGTATGTTGTCAGCTGAACCAGAACCTTGATATGATGTTGTTAAGTGACTATGCAAATCCTTGTGAATGTCTCAAATCTTTTTCTGAGCATTTACAGCCGTTATGCTGTCCGAGTCATCCCAGTTTCTAGATAGTCTGATGCACTTGCAATCATTCCTCCATGTTCCTGATGTCCATTTGGGCCAGATTAACCACACTAATCGGTGAGTTGAGGTACTCTGTTACCTCGACATATATGTTGGAGCTATTATTATGACCCTAGGTGTCATAGAGGACCACCCAGTAATCTAGCAATGCTTTGTATCCCAAGTGTGATGATTCTGGCCATTATTCTCGAAAGCATCCCGTGATGCCATTTAGTTGGTAGGCATTCTATTTCTGGGTTCTTGAACCCGAGATTCACTCTACTCATTCATGTTGGTACTGTTTGCTAGTTCCTTTAGGATATTAGTAACCTTTGCGATAGTCCTCGAGGTCCGTGGTATATCCTTCTTCCAAATACCATGAACTACTTATGGCAGAAGTTCTTGAACCAAAAGATCACCATAAGGGTGCTCTGGATGAGTCCTCCATTCTGCATTGTGAATCTGCCAGTCCTACCTATCTGCATGGGTTATCCGGAAGAAATGTTGAGCTCCGCTCGACATACTAATCTATGCATCCACAACTCAGAAAATCGTATGTTCCTCCGAGTTGTTCTCTTTAGTTGATTTCTGACCTTTGTCTATCAATTGATAGTCAAGAGTATGCGTGCATTCGTTCATCGATGCCCATTACTCTTGGGGTCCGTCAAGCCATTCTATTCTAGAATGACTAGGAGAAACAAGCTCCAGTACCTCATCCATTTCTAGGATTGGGTCAAAGCAGTTGTATTCCGCAGATCAAATGCCAATCCAGCTTTTGATTCTGTTCTACCCTGAAGTATTGCCCTCTTGATGTCAGGAATGTCATGATAACTGCACCAACTCTTATAAATTCTTGATGCATTGATACTTCTCGCCATCATCATTCGCTCCTTGGTTCCGTGCTGTTGCAACCGGAATACCGACAAGTGAACCGTGATGTGTAAAATCAATACTCCTAGCAACTAGATGCTTGGTAGTAAATGGACAATATTCTCATTCTTAGCGTGTTGGTTATTGAATCATCATTCTAAGATAGATTGTGCTACCTAGTCCTTATTTCTGGTGCACTCTTCGATCAATGAGTTAGGATTATTCAATCCCTTGCTTATTTGATCATATCGTCTTGCTCTGAAAAGCAAGATTGTTCTCGATCTTAGTAACATATCGGTGGTTCGTGATGTTCCGAATATCTTCTCGGAAGTATTACCAGGTTGTCACCTGACCGCTATGTTGAGTTCGTAATCATGTTGGTTTTCCTCCAAACCGCCCATTCTCCAAGAATCTGTGTTGGATACCCCTGAGCTAGTTGGTTAAGCTAAACAACAACTTGGAGAGTTGGAAGCTGAAAGCTTGTCTGACTTAGTTCATCACTAAGGGATATCCTTATGTGTGTGTGTGTGTTGAAGAAAGATGATATCTCCATCGATTGGTCCTCATGATCAGTTGTTGGATCTATTGCCTTGTCAAAACTTTGACTTGAGTATGGGCTATTGTCAAGTCAAATTAGAACCAACAATGTTCGTAATGTTGTCTTACTCGTGGTTGATCCCTCGAGCATACACCATTACATCTTTTGGTCTGACCAATGCTATCACCGTGTTCACATGATGGTGGAAGTCTAGTGATATGGAAATTCCGATGAGTTGCTGTTGAGCCCATCAACAGCATTTTGTCTCCCCCATGATTCATGTTGAACATCAACCTAGTGTTGAAAACTTTGTAACCAATGCCTTCGTGTTCCGTTCATGAAGCTTATGCTTGGATGGAAGAAGTGACTTCTTCGAATTCATGTGCATTTGGTGCAAGCTGCCGCCGTGAGTTCGAGAAAGATTGTTTTTGTTTCCTCTGGAATCATCCCAAGTTAGTCACGCATATGTGCGAAGTACTCTATGGTTTGATAGGTTGGCCGCCTCCATTCTGTATGTGTTCCTAGCACACCAAGCCACTGATTGATTTGTTCAAGGAGAAGAAGTTTCTTCTTAAGAGCTAGACTTACGCAAGGACTTCGATATCCTCGATGATGGTTCCCCACCTGAACTCGGTAGTGTTTTATTATAAGACTACTACATGGTCATGCTTGTCTTGGATAGCGTGTTCACAGGTTTGTAGCAGAACCAGCTCATGTTTTGGAGCTTGCTATCGTAGTTCATTCCCCGAGAATCTCGCAACGTCATCTTGTCGAATTGTGTTGCAAACTTTCATTTTTCTTTCTAGACTTGATGAGTCTGGATTATCCTGACACCAGCCAGATCTGAATCTCAGGCAGATATGATGGTTAGAACGTTCCTAAAGAACTATAATATTGGTCTCTCTGTAACCCGGTAAAGTGGATGTTGTGGCCAACACACCCAACTGGAAGACTTATTATTGTAGTATCTTGATTGAGAAAGTTAGCCACCTCCCCATAAGGATCTCGTAGAATTTATTCGAATAGTTGTTCCTTATGGATTTTTGTGTTCCCGAAGTCCGACCTTTTACTTGACGTTCTAGATATCAAACCATATCTATGAATGGATTACGCTAGCACATCAAGGAGAACATTAGAAGCAGAGTGCTAAATGTCTCTCGGTCGATCATCCAGATTCCGTTTCCTTAGCCTCGCTAAGGGGAAGTCTGAGAAGGTGTTATCTTCCTTTGTATCCGCATCATCCATCACTAGTCATCATGGTAGTATGTCGTGTTGCCAGGATCCTTGCCACGAATGTTGGTAGAACCTTGATGAATATGGAAATGCTCAAGTTCTTGAGAGCACGCACAAGCAAATCATCCCTTGCGTTGTCTTCAACAAGGTAGTTCACATCATCCATTCTAGCCCGAGTGTGTCGTTCTGCCGAACTCCGTCAAATGATCGTTCGTAAATTGCCTCAGGCTGGTGAGAAGAGTTCCAATGATCTATGTATCAAAAGTAATTCCTTTTTGTCACTTGAGGGAATAATTCTACGAGTCACCTTCCCCAAGGTGCCCCGTTATGGGATCATGGCAATTATCTCCTCGCTACTTCGAAACCATGCTCCATCCTACTTAAGCGTGGAATTGTTGCCTACCAAATTGAACCTTTATCATCCGCTTCTTTCCATCACCCCTGATGTGTGTTTCGTGTCTCAGCTCAAGAGATGTTTTATATCTCACTCCATGAGTTGATCTTGAGTTGCTCGATCTTGAGAGATCGAATCCTGTAGAGTTTATTTCTGTCGTCGTGTTGGATGAAGATCTCGAAAGCAAAGATGTCAAGATCAAGATGACGATCGAATCAACGTCCTTATGAAGTGCAAGTTGGATCATGAAGATCAAGTTAGCTTTGTATCCCCTATGTCTTCTTACCTCATGTCTTGAATCTCGGGACGAGATTCTTGTTTAGTGGGGGTGAGTTGTCACAGCCCTAGCTTAGCCTTTGCTTGTCCTTGCATGATCATCATGTCTAAATTTCATTTAAATATGAAATGGGGATTCTCAAACCCTAGCACCAAATGAATTCGACTAGGGTTAAAATAAAATCTTTTTCTTTGAACTCAAAATGCCCTTGAAAAATGTTCAACATTTCTGGGTTAAGGTGGAAGCATCTACCAAAAATGGTTTACATTTTTGCAGGACATATTTGGGATTTGAATTAATTCAAACATATTTGAATTGGAGCTATTTAAATGCTATATATATTTTAGGTGCTCCAAAAATGTTGGAAATTGTTATGGGTCACCGGAATAGTTCAGACAGCACCCCTAATTATTTCCAGGATTTTATAAAATGGTTCAGTATTTTACTAAATCAAAACAAAACAGAATAAATAGAAAACAGAAACAATTTAAATTAGAAAACAGAGAGAGAGAGAGTTACCTGGGCCGGCCTACCTGTTCTGGCACTGTAGCGGCCCAGCCCACCGAGGACAGAGCCATCTTCTTCCTCCTGCCAGTAGGCAGAGGGGAAGCGTGGCGCGCGCGTGTGCGTTCCCAGCCACCTCCTGCTTGCCTCCCTCGACCTGATCCGCGCCCGGAGACGCCCGACGCCTCCCCTCATTCCCCCTCGCTCTCTGGCTCCCCCCCTCTGCTCTCTCCTCGCTCGTGTCCGAGCGCAGCTGCCGACCGCCGTCCCGTGAACGTGTAGCACCGCGTCCACCGCCGCCCCCATGCCCCGTGGCTGCGTCCACTAGCTCCACCTCGACGCCGTGAATCTCCAAGCCGAAGAATGCGCCCCGGATGCCCTGCAGCGTCGCCGCCATCGCCATCTTCCTCACCTCCTCGGCCACCGAACGCCGTTGCCAAATTCGCCGCCGACAGGACGTCCCCGAGCCCACTTACCCTCCCTACGAACTCGTGGTGAGCCCCCAAGTCGTTTCCCCTTCTTCCCTGGTCGCGTTTGACCTCTAGGCCATAGCCCCGCCTTGGCCGAACTCCGGCCGCCGCCCAACTTGTCGCCGCCGCTGCTACAGATCGCCCTGTGACCAGCAGGTGCCACCCCTAGATGCGGGCGAGCGAGGACAACCCACTGCTGCCCTTGGCTTGACCCACTACCGCCCGTAGCGCCGCTCCGGCGACCTTCCGCCGCGACTTGAGGTCGCCGGCGCCTAACTCCGGTGACGCTGATGTGGCGCCATTAGTTTAGGTGTTAATCATGTTTAGTTAGTGTCACGTGTCGATGACATGTGGGCCCCACTGCCTATTTTAACCATGGGGTAAACCCGTGTTAAGTTTTAACCTAAACACAGTGGACCCCACACGTCAGTTGATCCGCTGACGTCACCGTTGACCTGGCCCCACCTGTCTGTGAGACAAACTGGCACCGGGTCACTGACCAGCGGGCCCCGCTGGTCAGGTTTGACCTGGACCGACCAGTTGACTTGCTGATGTGGTGCTGATGTCACTCCGACATCATAAATATTTTTCTGGAATTAAAATAAATCAGAAATGATTTATAAATTTCAGAAAATACCCCAAACTTCAAAAATTCATAGAAAATCAACGGTAACTCAGAATGAAATAAATTATATATGAAAAATGATCAGAAAAATCCAATCTATCCATATGTACCATTTTCATGCATGTTTGAACAACTTAAAGTTGCAGTATGAAACAATTTGAATTAATGGCATTTGAAATGCCTTATGTGGAGTTTGAATTTGAATCTAGTGTTCAAACCAACTCCATTTAAATCGTTGCTAGCTGCATTAGCTCAACTCACAGCATTTTTCCATGTCACATTCATGCATCATATTGTGGCATTGCATTGATTGCGTTCCCTCTTGTTTGCCGGTGGTTGTACCCCCTTAGTAGACGTATGTTCCGATGATGAGTTCGATGACACCGATGAAGAGCTATATCATCTTCAGGAGTGCCAGGCAAGCAAAACCCCCTTGTTCATTCTGATACAATCCCACTCTCTCGCTCCTGCTCTCTTTTACTGCATTAGGACAACAACACTTCAACTGTTACGTGCTGCGGTAGTTGAACCCCTTTCCTCTGCATGACCTGTCATTGCCACAGTAAATAGATGAAACCCACTAGCATAAGTAGGAGTTGTTTGAGCTCTGATGTGCCTATCATTCATGCTTGTTTGTCATGCCTGCTATTGCTTAGAGTTGTGTCAGGTCTGATTCATCGGGGATGAATTGGGAAGTTGTGAACATGTCCTACTGTTGAGAGCTAACTGTGTGAACACGATTTGGTAAAGGTAGCGGTGAGAGGCCATGTAGGAGTACATGGTGGGTTGTCTCATTGAAACCGTCCTTAGGAACTGAGTTCTGTGTTTGTGATCCATGAATAGTTACTAGCACACATTGGGTTCCGGTAACTCGACCCCTCTCGACTTATTAATCAACTTGATCTCTGTCCAGGAGTTGCAACTTGTTTCTGGTGTTTGTAGGTAGTGTTAGTAGTCTACCAAGTGGCACCCGGTACAGGTGGGCTTGGGACAGACTAGGCACAGTGGCACGGTGTACCAAGTGGCACCCGGATGGTGGGTTTGGGAACCCTGCTCACATCATTTGGGGCCGTGAGCGACACCCCGGCCGGATCTCCTTGCGGATGGAACCCGAATAGGCGATAAACCTGGACTAGAGACTTGTGTGGTTAGTCAGGTTGTGGCCGACTCCCTCGCCAGGCTTCCGCTTGAAGGTTGCCGAGATACACGATGTGTACATGGTGGTAAGTGGCGAGAGCGTGTGTGAAGAAGTACACCCCTGCAGGGTTAACATCATGTATTCGAATAGCCGTGTCCGCGGAAAAGGACTTCTGGGTTGCCTGTACAGTTCATAGACAAGTGAAAGTGGATACTCTAAAATGCGCAAGATAAGCGTGAGTGCTATGGATGGCGTTCTCGTAGGGAGACGGGAGCGGATCCATAGTGGTGTATTGGTATGGTGAATTTGTGGACTCGTGTGCGCCACCTCAAAAGAGATACTTGCAATCGTAGTTCAGGATAGCCACCGAGTCAAAGCTGGCTTGCTGCAGTTAAACTCCACCACCCCTTTGTTGATACCGATGCATATGTAGATAGTTCCGATGTAAGTCTTGCTGGGTACATTTGTACTCACGTTTGCCTATCTTATGTTTTGCATAGAGACGTCAGTATCGCTAGTAGTTCCATATGGACTTCGACGTTTAGCTTGATACCTCAGCTACGATCTTGTGCCCTCGGCAGGATCTGGTAGATAGTCAGGCTTCTCAGCCTTTTTCATTTGTAGATGTCTGTACTCAGACATGTTAAGCTTCCGCATGTGCTTTGACTTGTATGCTCTGAATGTTGGGTCATGAGACCAATGTTTGTAATATCTCGCTCCTCGGAGCCTAATGAATAAATACTCTGAGTCGTAGAGTCTTGTTGTGATGCCATGTTGTATTTGCACATATCGAGCATATTGTGTGTATGATTGAAATGCTTGGTATGTGTGGGATCCGGCAACCTAGTTGTTTATCCTTGGTAGGCTCTCTTATGGGGAAATGTAGTCTTGTGCTTCCATGAGCCATAGTAGTCCGCTACAGCCCGGTTCACCGGAGTCCTGCTAGCCAGCACTACTGCTCCGGAACACTTGACTGGCCGGCATGTGATTTACTTCGTTCCTGTGTCTGTCCCTTCGGGGAAATGTCACGCAGTGACATCCGGAGTCCTGCCTAGCCTGCTACAGCCTGGTTCACAGGAGTCCTGTTAGCCCAGTGCTACAGCCCGGATTCGCACGCTGCTGACCGACATGCTCGATGTTGATTCATGTATGCATGTCCCCGTAAGTTAGTGCCACTTTGGGTTCACGACTAGTCATGTCGGCCCGGGTTCTCTGTCATATGGATGCTAGCGACACTATCATATACGTGAGCCAAAAGGCGCAAATGGTCCCGGGCCATGGTAAGGCGACACCCGTGGGAATACCGTGCGTGAGGCCGCAAAGTGATATGAGGTGTTACCGGCTAGATCGATGTGACTTGGAATCGGGGTCCTGACAGTGGTAACCCCTTGATCTATAAAAGGAGGCCCATGGCAATTGTAGAAATGGTTAAAAGGTTGGATAACTCACACCCCCATACGCGCGTAGCCACTGCCGCCCTGAGGCAACCCTTGCCGGGTGTCGGTGCAACAAACCCTGGATCTGTTGCCCAGACTGTGCACACGCACGAGAACAAGATTGAAGCACCAGCCCAAGTCAGAGTACAAGGACCCTAGAGATCCGAAGGACCAACATGCAGATCAGATGGATCAAGATCAAAGCAAAGAAGCAGGATATCGTCAAGAGAAAAGTCTCCCTTGCCGGACAGGCTAGCCCGGCAAGGGGCGAGGCCACGTCCAGAAACAGACAACCAAGGCGCACCGGCAGGGCCTGCCGGGGCTCACGGAGGTAGAACCACCTCACCAACCACTCCACCATGACCCACGTCGTTGATCAGTGCGGTGTCAAGCCGCAAAGTGATTAAGTGGCAGCCATTCGCCACATATCAGCCATTTCCTACAGGAGAAACCCACAGATGACACCCGTCATGTGACATGTCAAGCGAACAGGCGCAGAGCTGGAAAGATAGCCCGGTAAGCCTTGCCGCGTAACCAACGATGTGACATTAAGCGGTGCATTTAATGCGCCCTGTTAGCCTGCAGAGTTAGGATGATAGCACTGTTTGCTATCTTATTAGTGCGTAATGACTACTTTGCCACTGTGGTTACCCCTTGACCTATAAAAGGAGGCCCATGGCAACTGTAGAAAGGGTTAGAAGGTTGGATAACTCACACCCTCATACGCGCGTAGTCGCTGCTGCCCCAAGGCAACCCCTGCCGGGCAAGTGTACTACGCTCCACCACCACCTTTCCACCATCTATCCACCAAAGCAGGAGTAGGGTTTTACGCCTCACGGCGGCCCGGACCTGGGTAAAATTGCCTGTGTGATCTCTGCCATGATGCCCCACACTTGTCTGCTCTTTGTGCGACGCGTCGCCCCCTGCCGAACCAGCAAGGGACCTCTGGTCCCATAGGTGGCCGTGGTTTCCTGTGACATCTTTGGCGCGCTAGGTAGGGGTGTCGCTTGCGTGAACCTGAAGGAGTGTGCAGCGCGTCGACTTCGTCACCATCTTCATCTTCGACGACGCCATCGACCATGGCGCCTAAGAAGAAGCCCGGTCCTCCAGCTCACCCATACACCTCGAAGGCTCCGCCGCCCGCGGCCTCTAACGCTGCGGGGGGTGTAGAGGTGCATGAGGGCATGGACACTGCTGGGGAAGTGGTCGGAGTAGGCGGCGCCGTCACCACTTCCCCCGCGGCCGACGCAGGAGCAGGAGGCGCCAGAGGAGAGCAGCATCAACAGCACCCCGATGGCCACGCTCCCCAAGGTACGGGTGAGGGGGTCACTCCATCTGCGCTCCTTTCCCCCGCCGACGGGCACAGCCACAACAACGGCGCTCGGACCGGGGTGAACCGCCGCCCTCCGGCCGCCCCCACCATGGGTGCGGTCGCAGCGCGTGCACCTCCCCCGGGACAGGCCGACCAAGGCGCCGCGCCCGACGGAGCCACTGGCCCTCGAGCACCTTCGCCACACCACATTTAGGTGGTCGCCCTGCATCGACAGCGGGGGCGCAGCGCTACCGCCGCTGGCACCGTCAGGAGCCGAGCGACGGTACGATGGACTTTGTCAACATCCATGCCAAGTACAACTTCGGAGGCCATGGCGTGAGCTCAGCAGCTACTGAGGTTTCCACAGGTGGCCGAGCAGATGGACGGATGGCATGCCACCATCAAAAGCCTGCTCGGTTTCGCCGAAGCTGGGGGCTCGCGGCGAGCTGGCCCACCACGACCTCCCCAAGCGACAACAACAGCTCATGCTGCTGACCACACGGAAGGGGCCATCCCCACAGTGTAGTCCCCACCGCGGGAGCCAGCGCGAGCGCAACCAAATCAAGACCCCGACAACGTCTCGATGGCCTCTTCTGACCCTCGAGTATGCCCAGGCCAACATCGAGCCCCGGAGGATAGTCATCGAGCAACACCACGACGACCTCCGCCGGACCGATGGGTGCGACGGCCTCAACATCGACGAGCCTGCGCTCGGTGTTGGTGGGTGCCTACCTTTCAAGGTTGGCTGCCCTGCCTTTATACGAGAGCTGCGACAAGTCTGTTGGCCGTCCGTTCGCACGTTCAAGCCAGAGATACCTGAGAAGTACGACAGGAGGCTGAACCCGGCAGAGTTCCTGAGCATCTACACCATCGCTGTTCAGGCTGCCGGGGGAAGAGATGAGAAGGTGTTTGCCAACTACTCCCCTTTGGCTCTCAAGTCCAATGTGAGGACTTGGCTGAAGCACCTATCGGAGAATTCCATTTCTTCATGGGCTGACCTGTGCCACAAGTTCATTGGCGCCTTCACTGGCGGTCATCAAGAACCCGGCAGGCCCAGTGACTTGCAGCTTCTCCAGCAGAAGGAAGGAGAAACCCTTCATAAGTATTTACAGAGATTCAACAAAGTTCATAGAAATATCCCAAATATCCATCCGGCAGCCGTAATAGTTGCCCTCCAGTCCAATGTGCGCAACCGTCGTATCCGTTCCAAGATGAATGTGCAGTTGCCCAAGACTGTGAAGGAGCTTTACACACTGGTGGATAAGTGTGCTCGGATGGAGGAGGGAAGGAAGTTGCCCGGAGAGGAAGATTGCGCCAATGTTGATTCGGAAGATGATGATGAATCAACCAGTCAGAAGAAGAGCAAGAAGCGCAGTTAGAAGTGGAGAGATAAGGCAATGATGACTGTTGAAGGATCACGTACGCCTAGTACCAGCAAGAAGGCTAGAGCTGAGGCCCCCGGCAAGGAAGCTGCCGCGTGCACTGACTGTCGGGAAGCCGCTGCTGCCGAGAAAGCTGGGAAGGGCGATGGGCCATACTGCAAGATTCATCAGACCAAGGGCCACGACCTTCAAGAGTGTTATCAAGTTGAGAAGCTTGTCAAGAAGCAGATACCAGAGTATGAGAAGCGTGATAAGGAAAAAGTCAGAATATTGCTGGTGGTAAGGGCTAAGGTGGTGAAGTAAATCGCCCCAGCAACCCCTTTCGGAACCAAGGAAATCCCGCCAGAGGCCGAGAGAAGGAAACCTATGATGATGATAGTGATGGAGGGGATGAAGAGGAAACCAGTGAGCAAGAGTTTCAGGAGGCCACAGACGCCCTGTGCGTTGACGGAGGTGCATCTCTGCACACTTCTCACCACTAGCTCAAGTGGTGGGCACGAGAAGTCAACGCCGTGGAACCAGCGCCAGAGGCCCATAAGCCGCTCAAGTGGTCCCGTACGCCCATCATCTTTGACGAAGAGGACCATCCTAGCCGTACCACTTCGGTAGGATGTTTGCCGTTGTTGGTCTCTCCAACAATCCGCAACCTCAAGGTCACAAAGATGCTAGTGGATGGCGGGCCCAGGTTGAATCTGATTTCCTCGGCAGTCATCAGCAAGCTTTAGATAGGAGAAGAAGAGCTAGAGGTTACCGGCACGTTTCAAGGAGTTAATCTCGGCATGAGCCACCCTAAGGGAAAGATCACATTGCCGGTAACGTTTGGGGGAGAACTGAACTACCGGACTGAGAGGATTGTGTTTGATGTGGTTGATCTCCCCCTGCTGTACAATGGGATTCTTGGATGCCCGACCCTGGCTAAGTTCATGGCGGCATCACACTATGCCTACAACACATTGAAGATGCACGGGCCACTGGGAGTCATCACCATCCCATCAGATGAGAAGGATGCAATCATTTGTGTGGACAAGATGTACCGAGACACGGTCACGGCAGAGGCAGCGGCAGCTCCCGCCAAGGGAAGTAAAGGAAAGAAGAGAGATTGTAGAGACTCCAGCAAAGAGTCCGGGAAGCGTGCCCCCACTGAGTGCACGACACCCGTTGACGACGTGCCGGAGTGTTCTAATAGCAAGAGATCCAAGGTCGCTGCACTCCAGGTGAAGAAGGTCCCGACAGGGCTGGCTGGCGTTGATGGTACTTTTACTATCAGCGCCACCCTCAATGACAAATAGGAAAGCGCACCCGTTGCCTTCCTGCGGGCGAATATCGATGTGTTTGCCTGGCAACCATCTGATATCCCCGGTGTTCCCAGGGAGGTAATCGAGCACCACCTTGCTGTTTGCCCACACGCCCGACCTGTCAAGCAGAAAGTCCGGAAGCAGGCCTTGGAGAGGCAGCAGTTCATTGCAGAAGAGATCAGGAAGCTTGAGGCAGCTGGTTTGGTCAAAGGAGTATTGCACCCCACATGGTTGGAAAATCCAGTGGTAGTCCGGAAGGTTAACGGGAAGTGGAGGCTTTGCATAGATTTCACAGATCTCAACAGGCTTGCCCGAAAGACCCATTTCCCTTGCCACGCATCGACCAGATTGTGGATTCAACTTCAGGTTGTGATTTTCTCTCCTTTCTAGATGCATACTCTGGGTATCACCAAACCTACATGTCCAAGGAAGATGAAGAGAAGACGTCGTTTATCACTCGATGTGGTACGTACTGCTTTGTCCGCATGCCATTCAGATTAAAGAGTGCCGGTCCACTTTTGCAAGGGCAGTCCAGATTGGTTTTGAGCCATAGTTGCATAGAAACATAGAAGCCTATATGGATGATATTGTGGTCAAGACCAAGGATAAGGCCACCCTTATTTAAGATTTGGAGGAGACATTTGCTAATCCGCGCAAGATCAATTTGAAGCTCAACCCGGAGAAGTGTGTATTTGGTGTTCCCTCTGACAAGTTGCTTGGGTTCTTTGTGTCCCATCGCGGGATCGAAGCCAACCCCGACAAGATCAAAGCTATCGAGCAGATCCAAGCACCAAGGATAGTTAAGGATGTGAGGCATCTGACAAGATGCGTTACCGCGCTAAGCAGGTTCATCTCCAAGTCTGTCGAGCGCGCCCTGCCGTTCTTCAAAATTTTGAATAAGGCAGGGCCTATGAAGTGGACCCCGGAAGCAGATGCGGCTTTGCAAGAGTTGAAGGCCTACTTGTCCTCTATGCCTACCTTGGTTGCGCCCAAACCCCAGGAGCCATTGCTGCTGTACTTAGCGGCAACCAATCAAGTGGTTAGTGTGGCTTTGGTAGCGCAGCGAGAAGTAGATGAGGCAGAGAGTAAGCAGGGACCGGCAGGGTCAGAGAAGGATCAGGACAACAATGAGCACGGCAACGAGAGAAACCCCAAGGACACATCAAGGAAGAAAGTGGTGCAGTGCCTAGTGTACTTCGTCATCTCCTTATTATAGGGGGCTAGATCGAGGTACTCTGGCGTGCAAAAGTTGATCTTTGGTCTCATCATGGCCTTAAGGAAACTGCGCCACTACTTCCAAGCCCATGAGATCACGGTTGTCACTCGTTTTCCGTTGCAAAGGATACTCCGAAACCCTGAGGCTACTGGCAGAATAGTGGAGTGGGCTTTGGAGTTATCCAACTTTGGTTTGAAGTTAGAGAGTACATAAACTATTCAGAGCAGGGCATTGGTAGAGTTTATTGCAGAATGGATGCCAACCCCTGATGAGGACGTGACAGAGACAGTTATCCCCGGCAAGGAATCGCCCCAAGAATGGATTATGTATTTTGATGGTGCCTTTTCCCTACAAGGTGCAGGAGCTGGCGTGCTTCTTGTCGCCCCCCTCCGGGGAGCACTTGAAGTACGTCGTCCAAATGCATTTTGCCCGGGAAGAAGCAACCAACAATACAGCTGAGTATGAATGGCTCCTTGCCGGGATCAGGGTTGTAGCTGAATTGGGAATTAAGAAGCTGATCATTCGAGGAGATTCACAGCTTGTGGTGAGACAAGTCAACAAGGATTACCAAAGTCCATTGATGGAGGCATATGTCGAGGAAGTGAGGAGATTGGAGGAGCACTTTGATGGATTGCAAACAGAGCATGTACCCCGCACGGAGAACAACATAGCTGATCATATGTCAAAGTGTGCTGCGCAGAAGCTTCATGTGGAATGGGGACTTTTGTTCTCCATCTCACTTAGCCCTCCGTATCCCCAGCAACAATGGCCCGGAACAGGAGAAAGTTGGACTCCGGTAAGCCTCTCCCGGTAGAGTTGTCCGCTCCCGGCAGAGGCCCTGCCGGAAACAACTCCTCACAGCCTGCCGGACCACACCCTCCAGCCGGGCCCATGGACCCCGTGAACGAGGCATGTGCTCCCGCAGCAGAGGAGGTGCCGCTAGTCCTCGTTGCCGAGCCCCAGGCTCCAACTTGGGCAAGGCACATTGTCCACTTCCTCCAAACCGGAGAGCTTCCCAGCGACCAAGACGAAGCTGCAAAGTAGCCCCGAGGGCCAGCATGTATCAGTTTGTCAATGACACTCTGTACACAAGGAGGCCCAACGGTGTGAAATTAAAGTGTGTCTTTCGGGAAGAAGGAAAGGAACTGCTGGCTGAGATACACAAAGGCATGTGCGGCTCCCACATTGGATCAAGGGCATTAGTTGGGAAAGCATTCCGGCAAGGATTCTATTGGCCCACAGCCCTCGAAGATGTGGTCGAGCTAGTCACCAAATGTGAAGCCTGCCAGTTCCTTTCCAAGAAAACCCACCTGCCTGCCCAAGCTCTTTAAACAATCCCTCTATCATGGCCATTTTCGGTCTGGGGGCTCGATATCCTCGGCCCCTTCCCCCGAGCAATCGGGGGCTTTGAATTCTTGTTCGTTGCTATCGACAAGTTTACAAAGTGGCAGAAGTGACTGCCGTGAGAAAGGTGACTGCTTAGTCAGCTATCAAGTTCTTGAAAGAATTGGTGTGTCGTTTTGGAGTTTTGGCAAGGATCATTACCGACAACGGCACCCAGTTCACGAGCCGTGCCTTCATGCAATATTTTCATGCCCTCGGATGCAAGATCTCATTTGCCTCTATGGCACACCCCCGGAGCAATGGACAAGTTGAGAGGGAGAATGCTGAAGTGCTGGGTGGACTCAAGACAAGAACTTTTGGTACGCTGCAGAAGCACGGCAGGCGGTGGATCGAGGAGCTACCAGTAGTTCTCTGGTCCCTCAGAATGACACCAAACCGAGATACCAGGCAGACTCCCTTCTCCCTAGTCTACCGGGAAGAAGTAGTTATCCCCACGGAACTCATTTATGGGTCGCCTTGAGTGCTTGCCTATGATGAAGTAGCGCAAGATCAGCACCGACGTGACGACGCTGTTCTACTCGAGGAGAACCGTCTCCGAGCTTCTACGCGTGCTACACGCTACCAGCAGGCCCTGCATCGCTATCAGAGCCGCAGGGTTCATGCCTGGTGTTTTGAGGAAGGTGACCTTGTCCTTAGGCGCGTTCAGTCCGCCAAGGGTACAAACAAGTTGTCACCAAAGTGGGAAGGCCCTTACCGGGTAGTACGAGTCTCCAGACCTGGCGCGGTCCGTCTAGAGACCGGAGATGGCACTCAGTTGCAAAACTCATGGAATATTGAGCATCTTTGTAAGTTCTACCCGTAAGGCGCGGCTGTCGGGCCCTGCCCGGCAGCCACCCTTTTGTACATGCCTTGCCTCAGCTGCATGTAACCCCTTGTACAAAGCTAGGGCGATGACCCTGTGCAAGAGAAAATAAAGAAGCGCTGTGGGGGTCCCCCAACCAAGATTGCATGCATGCATGAGCATTCCAAGATCACTGCATAAGCATTTCATGAGCATTTGCATACGCATATAGATAGGATCGCATCCTGCATTCATTCTCATCTACATGGAGCTGCAGGTTCCTACCGTGAACTTGGCTTCGACAAGGAGTTGAGAAGACTGCCCGGCACTGCGATCCCCGGCAAGCCAAATAGATAAGTTCTACCTCCTGTCCATTAGTGTTCTGTAAGCTATAACTTGTGCATAGGAAAACCTCGTCACTCTTTTGAGACTTAGGTGCTCCCGTCCCTGACTCGATCATTGCTTCGGTCGGGATGGTCGCAGTGTCCTTTGGTAAAAAGAAGTTGGCGGGGGGCTGGTCCCTTTGTCTGTTACCCGGCAGATGTAGCTCTCCGGAAGACAAAAAGGGTACCGGTAGGATAGCCCGCCGGGCAGTCCGCCGGTAGGATAGCCCGCCGGTAGGATAGCTCTCGTTTATTTCTATTAAAGAAGCATCTCGCCTCTGCATGGACGTACACATGCACGGGTTCCCGTCAAGGTTCATCTTTTTCAAAGATAAGTGCCCTGTAATGCCTTTGCCTCTGTCCATCTCTTACAGGAGGAGGCCGAAGAGGCCGAAGGCGGGCACAGCTGGGATTCGGCGGCTCCCCAGGATCAGGACGACGCCGCTCCCCAGCAAGGAGGAAGAAACCGGAGGGCAGACGTGGATGGTGACACTGCCGGAGGACCAGATGGGAGGCACGGAGTCACCGGCAAACACGACTCATCAGAACGGTCGTCCCCGTTCTTGACGCGTCGTGGGTTTCCGCTGCCGTTCGCATCACTACCACCCGAAGACCTCGGCACGACCATCATGCTGGACGCCATGCTCTCTGGGCCTTCCCACAAAGAGCATGGTCATCCCCAGGAGCCCTGACGTTAGAAGTCACCGCATGTCCTGGAGACGTATATGAGAGCAAGGAGCCTTCCTGCGCGGCAGGAGGACGACGCCCAGGAGGAGGCAGATTCGCCTCTACCAGCGATGGATCTCTTCCGTGACTCCTCCCCAGCACCGCGAAGGGAAGAAGAATGGGGAGCGATCGAGTACCACGCGCCATGCCCGCCTCGAGCCTCGACGTGGTGTCGTTCGCATCCCCTCCCACTGAAGTCAAGGCCACGGGCAGCCCGGCGGCGAGCACACCGGAGTTGCCACCCCCGGCGTTGTCGCCGCGCCGCCCGAGTCCCCCTTTCAGATCCAGAAAAGACTTCAAGATGGAGCCTGGGGCACGGCCCCAAGCCATTTTTCTCAGCATAACCAGCAGAAGCAGAAGACAGAAGAAGAAGAATGCGAGGGTAGATGACTCCGCCGTCCTCCGCCCCTCCTTTTATAGGCAGGCCAGGGAGGGGAGCCACTCCCTCAACGGGCGGCCACCGTTTCTCCTCCGCCAATTCAAGACGACCGGGCCTCACCTTGATGCTCTCCCACGCCCCGCGCCTCCGTTACGTACCCCGCGCGATGCATGCAACGTACGTGGCCATGGATAAGGGCGTGGTGGGAAGAGTGAATTGGCAGTTTCTATCCCGTACGTTAAAGTCATTCATGGTCCATTACTGGAGCGGCCCCACCATTATTGGCTTTACACGACACGCGGAGAAACCATAAACTGGCCCGAAATAAAGGCTAATAAATAACCAAAGAAGACCTCAAGAGACCAACCTCTTTAGCAACCCCACCTGTGCACTTATTAGGCCCTATCCCGACGATGCTGGGCAACGCGTTCGGGGCAGGCCTGGGGGCTTCTGTCGGTGCAACAAACCCTGGGTCTGTTGCCCAAACTGTGCACAGGCATGAGGATGAGATTGAAGCACCAACCCAAGTCAGAGCACAAGGGACCAAGAGATTCGAAGGACCAACATGCAGATCAGAGGGACCAAGATCAAGCCAGAGAAGCAGGATATCATCAAGAGAAGGGCCTCCTTTGCCGGGTAGGCGAGCCCGGCAAAGGGCGAGGCCACCCCCAGAAGTAGACAATCAAGGCGTCCCGGCAGGGTCTGCCGGGACTCACGGAGGCAAAACTACCTCACCAACCACTCCACCACGACCCACGCCACTGATCAGTGCAGTGTCAAGCCGCAGAGTGACTAAGGGGCAGCCATTCGCCACATGGCAGCCTCTCCCTACAGGAAAAACCCACAGATGACAGCTGTCCTGCGATGTGTCAAGCGAGCAGGCGTGGAGCTGGCAAGATAGCCCGGCAGGCCTTGCTGGGCAACCAACGATGTGAAGTTGAGCAGTGCATTTAATGCGCCCTGTCAGCCCACAGAGTTAGGTATGATAGCACTGTTTGCTATTGATAACCCACAAGTATAGGGGATCGTAACAGTTTTCGAGGGTAGAGTATTCAACCCAAATTTATTGATTCGACACAAGGGGAGCCAAAGAATATTCTCAAGTATTAGCAGTAGAGTTGTCAATTCAACCACACCTGGATAACTTAATATCTGCAGCAAAGTATTTAGTAGCAAAGTAGTATGGAAGTAATGGTAACAGTGGCAAAAGTAACAGTAGCAGTTTTGTAGTGATGGTAACAGTGGCAACGGAAAAGTAACTAAGCGAAGAACAATATGTGAAAAGCTCGTAGGCATTGGATCGGTGATGGATAATTATGCCGGATGCGATTATTCATGCAACAGTTATAACATAGGGTGACACAGAACTAGCTCCAATTCATCAATGTAATGTAGGCATGTATTCCGAATATAGTCATACGTGCTTATGGAAAAGAACTTGCATGACATCTTTTGTCCTACCCTCCCGTGGCAGCAGGGTCCTATTGGAAATTAAGGGATATTAAGGCCTCCTTTTAATAGAGTACTGGACCAAAGCATTAACACTTGGTGAATACATGAACTCCTCAAACTACGGTCATCACCGGCAAGGATCCCGATTATTGTCACTTCGGGGTTAACGGATCATAACACATAATAGGTGACTATAGACTTGCAAGATAGGATCAAGAACTCACATATATTCATGAAAACATAATAGGTTCAGATCTGAAATCATGGCACTCGGGCCCTAGTGACAAGCATTAAGCATAGCAAAGTCATAGCAACATCAATCTCAGAACATAGTGGATACTAGGGATCAAACCCTAACAAAACTAACTCGATTACAGGATAAATCTCATCCAACACATCACCGTCCAGCAATCCTACGATGGAATTACTCACGCACGGCAGTGAGCATCATGAAATTGGTGATGGAGGAAGGTTGATGATGACGATGGCGATGGATTCCCCTCTCCGGAGCCCCGAACGGACTCCAGATCAGCCCTCCCGAGAGAGTTTAGGGCTTGGCGGCGACTCCGTATCGTAAAACGCGATGAATCCTTCTCTCTGATTTTTTTCTCCCCAAACGAGAATATATAGAGTTGGAGTTGAGGTCGGTGGAGCACCAGGGGGGCCACGAGGCAGGGGGTGCGCCCAGGGGGGTAGGCGCGCCCCCACCCTCATGGACAGGGTGTGGGCCCCTGGCCTTGATTCTTTTGCCAGTATTTTTTATTATTTCCAAAAATATTCTCCATGAAGTTTCAGGCCATTCGGAGAACTTTTATTTCTGCACAAAAATAACACCATGGCAATTCTGTTGAAAACAACGTCAGTCCGGGTTAGTTTCATTCAAATCATGCAAGTTAGAGTCCAAAACAAGGGAAAAAGTGTTTGGAAAAGTAGATACGACGGAGACGTATCAACTCCCCCAAGCTTAAACCTTTGCTTGTCCTCAAGCAATTCAGTTGATAAACTGAAAGTGATAAAGAAAAACTTTTACAAACTCTGTTTGCTCTTGTTGTTGTAAATATGTAAAGCCAGCATTCAAGTTTTCAGCAAAGATTATGAACTAACCATATTCACAATAACGCTTAGGTCTCATGTTTACTCATATCAATGGCATAATCAACTAGCGAGCAATAATAATAAATCTCAGATGACAACACTTTCTCAAAACAATCATAGTATGATATAACAAGATGGTATCTCGCTAGCCCTTTCTGAGACCGCAAAACATAAATGCAGAGCACCTCTGAAGTTCAAGGACTGACTAAACATTGTAATTCATGGTGAAAGAGATCCAGTCATAGTCATACCCAATATAAATTAATAGTAATGGATGCAAATGACAGCGGTGCTCTCCAGCTGGTGCTTTTTAATCAGAGGGTGATGACTCAACATAAAAGTAACTAGATGGGCCCTTCGCAGAGGGAAGCAGGGATTTGTAGAGGTGCCAGAGCTTGATTTTAAAGCAGAGATAAATAATATTCTGAGCGGCATACTTTCATTGTCAACATAACAACCGAGAGATCTCGATATCTTCCATGCTACACACATTATAGGCGGTTCCCAAATAGAATGGTAAAGTTTATACTCCCCCTCCACCAACAAGCATCAATCCATGGCTTGCTCGAAACAACGAGTGCCTCCAACTAACAAGAGTCCCGGGGGAGTTTTGTTTGCAATTATTTTGATTTGATTTGCATAAAGCATGGGACTGGGCATCCCGGTGATCAGCCATTTTCTCGTGAGTGAGGAGCAGAGTCCACTCCTCTTGAGAATAACCCGCCTAGCATGGAAGATACAGACAGCCCTAGTTGATACATGAGCTATTCGAGCATACAAAACAGAACTTCATTTGAAGGTTTAGAGTTTGACACATACAAATTTACGTGGAACGGCAGGTAGATACCGCATATAGGAAGGTATGGTGGACTCATATGGAATAACTTTGGGGTTTATGGAATTGGATGCACAAGCAGTATTCCCGCTTAGTACAAGTGAAGGCTAGACAAAGACTGGGAAGCGACCAACTAGAGAGCGACAACAGTCATGAACATGCATTAAAATTAATGAACATTGAGTGCAAGCATGAGTAGGATATAATCCACCATGAACATAAATTTCGTGAAGGCTATGTTGATTTGTTTCAACTACATGTGTGAACATGTGCCAAGTCAAGTCACTTGAATCATTCAAAGGAGGGTACCACCCTATCATACCACATCACAACCATTTTAATAGCATGTTGGCACGCAAGGTAAACCATTATAAGCTCCTAGCTAATTAAGCATGACATGAGCAACTATAATCTCTAATTGTCATTGCAAACATGTTTATGCATAATAGGCTGAATCAAGAAAGGTGAACTAATCATATTTACAATAACGAGAGAGGTCGAGTTCATACCAGCTTCTCTCATCTCAATTAGTCCATCATATATCGTCATTATTGCCTTTCACTTGCACGACCGAACTATGTGTATAATAATAATAGTGCATGTGCATTGGACTAAGCTGGAATCTGCAGGCATTCAATACAAAGGAGAAGACAAGGTAATATGGGCTCTTGGTTAAATCAACAATAATGCATATATGAGCCACTTCAACATTTTCATTATGGTCTTCTCCTCTCGACCCTCAAAGAACAAGAAAAGAAATAAAACTATTTACACGGGAAAGCTCCCAACAAGCAAAAGAAGAACAAGAAATCTTTTTTGGGTTTTCTTTTACTACTACAAGCATGGAAAGTAAACTAGCTAAAAGCTTCAACTATTTTTTTTGGTTTTCTTAAGGTTATTCAAACACACAAGAAGAAAGCAAGAAAAGAAAATAAACTAGCATGGATAGTACAATGAAAAAGTATGAGCACCGACAACTGGCATATGTGTGTGAACATGAATGTAATATCGGTGAGAAATACGTACTCCCCCAAGCTTAGGCTTTTGGCCTAAGTTGGTCTATGGCCACGGCTGGCTTGGCGGATATCCAAAGTTGTAGTTGGGGTCGTACTGAGATGCATCCTCGGGATGCCACTGGTAAACAGATTGACGTGAAGGATCAAGTTGTGATTCCGGCTCTGGTTCTGTAGCCGATGTGGGGTTATGGTAGGCATGAAATGCCTTTGGCTGAACAAGATACTTGCCTGAAGATAAGTTAAACAAAGGAGCAGGCAAGGTAATAGTCTCAGGGTGATTTTTATCAAATATCAGTCTGTAGTTGAGCAACCTTTTCTTATTTTTAACAATAAAGTCATGTGCTACCATACTCTTATAGTCTAGAAAAACAGGAGGCAACAACTTTTCTTCTTTCTCATGATGCCTAATAGGTATGTTAAAGTGTGCGACGAGGCGCGAGGCGAAGATACCTCCCAAGATGGGACCCTTCGTGCGTTTCAGATTTAACCGTTTTGCCACAATAGCGCCCATACTAAATGTGTTGTCACAGAACAAGGCATGGCACAAAATAACAATATCAGGGGCACTAAGGTTTCCACAGTTTCCGCGACCAATTAAACATCTACTAGCAAATATTGCAAAGTAACATGGAACAGGAAAGTGTATGCTAGTAATTCTTGCATCGGAAACTTTCCTTGTTTCCCCTACAACAATCATATCAATAAACCCTTCCACATCACTACGATGTGGTTCTTCTATGCTGCCTGTAAAGGGTATCTTACAGACCCGGCAGAAATCAACAAGGGGCATCTCCTTATACTCATCATATAAGTAAAAATCCATCGAGGGTGGTGATCTCTTAGCATGGAAATGAAAATTTTGCACGAAAATATTAGTGAGTAGGAGATACTGTTCGCGCTGGTGGCAGAGGAAGTCGGTGAGGCCCGCATTATCAGCCAAATAATAAAAATCATCATGAATCCCGGCTGCTGTCAAGAACTCATCACAAGGCCATTCACACGGCCAAACCTCCGCGATGCGAGGGAGATTATATTTGGGCCTCTTATCCTCTTCACTTTGCTTATCCTTCGAGCTTCGGCTCGAAGAGCCCCTCAAAAATCTCTTCATCAATTTCTGAAATTTTTAGTAACTTCAAATAAAAGTGAACCAAACTCAACAAAATCAATAGTAACTACTCCCACAAGTGCCTAGAGACTATCATGCATTAGAACTACTTGGGACCATATAAATTTGACATGCAAGCTCAAGAACAGGGTCACCTAGGCAGCAAAAATTTGCAATGAATAAAGCACTAGAACAAAACTAATTGGACCATTGGAGGAATCATGTACCAAAGAACAATCCCCCAAAGCAGTTTTGTGAGTGGAGCTTTGAGCAAGGAGATCAAAAATGTCTGCAAGATGAGCTAGAACTCATGCTTGAGCTGGTTGGTGATTTTTTTGGGAGGAAGGAGTGTGTGGTGGCTGGAATGAGTGGAGGGAGGCCACCATGGGCCCACGAGGCAGGAGGGCGCGCCCAGGGGGGTGGGCGCGCCCTGGACCCTCGTGGCCAGGTGCTTGCTCCCCCTGCTGTGTTCTCAGTGCAAGATATTCTCAAATATTCCAGAAAAAATCATATTTCAATTTCGGGGCATTTGGAGAACTTTTATTTTCAGGGTATTTTTTATTGCACGGATAATTCAGAAAACTAACAGGAAATACTATTTTTGCTTTATTTAATCTAAATAACAGAAAGTAAAAGGAGGGTACAGAAGGTTGTGCTTTCTAACTTCATCCATCTCATGTTCATCATAAGGAATCCACTAACAAGGTTGATCAAGTCTTGTTAACAAACTCATTCCGAATCACATGAAACCGGAGAATTTTCGAATAGCACTAGGTTACCTCAACGGCGATATGCACATCCCCAATAATAAGAATATCATATTTCTTTTTGACAGTAGGAAGAGGAAATTCTAAACCTCCAAAAATAATCGATGGAATTTTTCCAATAGAGTTTATACTATGAACTTGAGGTTGTTTCCTCGGAAAGTGTACCGTATGCTCATTACCATTAACATGAAAAGTGACATTGCCTTTGTTGCAATCAATAACAGCCCCTGCAGTATTCAAAAAGGGTCTTCCAAGAATAATAGACATACTATCGTCCTTGGGAATATCAAGAATAACAAAGTCCGTTAAAATAGTAACGTTTGCAACCACAACAGGCACACCCTCACAAATACCGACAGGTATAGCGGTTGATTTATCGGCCATTTGCACAGATATTTCAGTAGGTGTCAACTTATTTAAATCAAGTCTACGATACAAAGAGAGAGGCATAACACTAACACCGGCTCCAAGATCACATAAAGCAGTTTTAACATAGTTTCTTTTAATGGAGCATGGTATAGTTGGTACTCCTGGGTCTCCTAGTTTCTTAGGTATTCCACCATTAAAAGTATAATTAGCAAGCATGGTGGAAATTTCAGCTTCCGGTATCTTTCTTTTATTTGTAACAATATCTTTCATATACTTGGCATAAGGATTCATTTTAAGCATATCAATAAAACGCATACGCAAAAAGATAGGTCTAATCATTTCAGCAAAGCGCTCAAAATCCTCATCATCCTTTTTCTTGGATGGTTTAGGAGGAAAAGGCATGGGTTTCTGAACCCATGGTTCTCTTTCTTTACCGTGCTTCCTAGCAACAAAGTCTCCTTTATCATAACATTGATTCTTTGATTGTGGGTTATCAAGATCAACAACAGGTTCAATCTCTACATCATTGTTATTGCTAGGTTGAGCATCAACATGAACATCATCATTAACATTATCACTAGGTTCATGTTCATCACCAGATTGTGTTTCAGCATTAGAAATAGAAATATCATTGGGATTCTCAGGTGTGTCAACAACGGGTTCACTAGAAGCATGCAAAGTCCTATCATTTTTCTTTTTCTTCTTTTTAGAAGGACTAGGTGCATCAACATTAGTTCTCTGAGAATCTTGCTCAATTCTCTTAGGGTGGCCCTCAGGATACAAAGGTTCCTGAGTCATTCTACCCCCACTAGTCGTAACTCTAACAAAATTATCATTCTTCTTACTATTTAATTCATTAAGCAAATCATTTTGACCTTTAAGCACTTGTTCTACTTGAGTGGTAACCATAGAAGCATGTTTACTAATGAGTTTAAGTTCACCTTTAACGCTAGACATATAATCACCCAAGTGTTCAATCATATAAGCATTGCGTTTCAATTGTCTACCAAAATAAGCATTAAAATTTTCTTGCTTAACCATAAAATTATCAAACTCATCTAAGCATTGGCTAGCAAACTTAGTAGGCAGGATTTCAGCTTTATCATATCTATAGAGAGAATTTACCTTTACTACCTGTGTCGGGTTATCAAGACCATGTGTTTCTTCAATAGACGGTAACTTAAGACCATGTATTTCTTCAACAGGAGGTAAATTCTTAACATCTTCAGCTTTAATACCCTTTTCTTTCATAGATTTCTTTGCCTCTTGCATACCTTCAGGACTGAGAAATAGAATACCCCTTTTCTTCGGAGTTGGCTTAGGAGTTGGTTCAGGAAGTGTCCAATTATTTTCATTGGTCAACATATTATTCAATAGCAATTCAGCTTGATCGACCGTTCTTTCCCTGAAAACATAACCAGCACAACTATCCAAGTGGTCTCTGGAAGCATCGGTTAGTCCATTATAAAGATATCAAGTATTCCATTTTTCTTGAGAGGATGATCAAGCAAAGCATTAAGTAATTGGAGAAGCCCCCCAAGCTTGTGGGAGACTCTCTTCTTCAATTTGCACAAAATTATATATTTCCCTTAGAGCAGCTTGTTTCTTATGAGCGGGGAAATATTTAGCAGAGAAGTAATAAATCATATCCTGGGGACTACGCACACAACCAGGATCAAGAAAATTAAACCATATCTTAGCATCACCCTTTAATGAGAATGGAAATAACTTAAGGATATAGTAGTAGCGAATTTTCTCATCGTTAGTGAACAGGGTGGCTATATCATTTAATTTAGTAAGGTGAGCCACAATAGTTTTAGATTCATAGTCATAGAAAGGATCAGATTCAACCAGAGTAATTATCTCAGTATCAACAGAGAAATCATAATCCTTATCGGTAACAAAGATAGGTGAAGTAGCAAAAGCAGGGTCATATTTCATTCTAGCATTCAAAGACTTTTCTTTAAGCTTAGGTAATAATTTCTTAAGATCACTCCTATCATTGCAAGCAAGAAAGTCTCTAGCAGTTTCTTCATCCATAACATAAACCTCAGGCACAATAGGCAATTCATATCTAGGGGGAGAATCTTCATCATCACTTTCATCAATATTATCAGTTTCAATAATTCCATTCTCTCTAGCCCTGGCAAGTTGTTCATCCAGAAATTCACCTAGTGGCACAGTAGTATCAAGCATAGAAGTAGTTTCATCATAAGTATCATGCATAGCAGAAGTGGCATCATCAATAACATGCGACATATCAGAATTAATAGCAGAAGTAGGTTTAGGTGTCGCAAGCTTACTCAAAACAGAAGGTGAATCAAGTGCAGAGCTAGATGACAGTTCCTTACCTCCCCTCGTAGTTGAGGGATAAATTTTGGTTTTCTCGTCTTTCAAGTTCCTCATAGTGACCAGCAGATATAAATCCCAAGTGACTCAAAGAATAGAGCTATGCTCCCCGGCAACGGTGCCAGAAAATAGTCTTGATAACCTACAAGTATAGGGGATCACAACAGTTTTTGAGGGTAGAGTATTCAACCCAAATTTATTGATTCGACACAAGGGGAGCCAAAGAATATTCTCAAGTATTAGCAGTTGAGTTGTCAATTCAACCACACCTGGATAACTTAATATCTGCAGCAAAGTATTCAGTAGCAAAGTAGTATGGAAGTAACGGTAACGGTGGCAAAAGTAACAGTAGCAATTTTGTAGTGATGGTAACAGTGGCAATGGAAAAGTAACTAAGCGAAGAACAATATGTGAAAAGCTCGTAGGCATTGGATCGGTGATGGATAATTATGCCGGATGCGATTATTCATGCAACAGTTATAACATAGGGTGACACAGAACTAGCTCCAATTCATCAATGTAATGTAGGCATGTATTCCGAATATAGTCATACATGCTTATGGAAAAGAACTTGCATGACATCTTTTGTCCTACCCTCCCGTGGCAGCGGGGTCCTATTGGAAACTAAGCGATATTAAGGCCTCCTTTTAATAGAGTACCGGACCAAAGCATTAACACTTGGTGAATACATGAACTCCTCAAACTACGGTCATCACCGGTAAGGATCCCGATTATTGTCACTTCGGGGTTAACGGATCATAACACATAATAGGTGACTATAGACTTGCAAGATAGGATCAAGAACTCACATATATTCATGAAAACATAATAGGTTCAGATCTGAAATCATGGCACTCGGGCCCTAGTGACAAGCATTAAGCATAGCAAAGTCATAGCAACATCAATCTCAGAACATAGTGGATACTAGGGATCAAACCCTAACAAAACTAACTCGATTACATGATAAATCTCATCCAACCCATCACCGTCCAGCAAGCCTACAATGGAATTACTCACGCACGGCGGTGAGCAACCTGAAGTTGGTGATGGAGGAAGGTTGATGATGACGATGGCGACGGATTCCCCTCTCCGGAGCCCCGAACGGACTCTAGATCAGCCCTCCCAAGAGAGTTTAGGGCTTGGCGGCGGCTCCGTATCGTAAAACACGATGAAGCCTTCTCTCTGATTTTTTTTCTCCCCGAACGTGAATATATAGAGTTGGAGTTGAGGTCGGTGGAGCAGCAGGGGGCCCACGAGGCAGGGGGCGCGCCCGGGGGGGTGGGGGGTAGGCGCGCCCCCATCCCCGTGGACAGGGTGTGGGCCCCCTGGCCTTGATTCTTTCGCCAGTATTTTTTATTATTTCCAAAAATATTCTCCGTGAAGTTTCAGGTCATTCCGAGAACTTTTATTTCCGCACAAAAATAACACCATGGCAATTTTGCTGAAAACAGCATCAGTCCGGGTTAGTTCCATTCAAATCATGCAAGTTAGAGTCCAAAACAAGGGCAAAAGTGTTTGGAAAAGTAGATACGACGGAGACGTATCAGCTATCTTATCAGTGCGTAATGACTACTTTGCCATTGTGGTAACCCCTTGATCTATAAAAGGAGGCCCATGGCAACCGTAGAAAGGGTTAGAAGGTTGGATAACTCACACCCCCATATGCGCGTAACCACTGCCACCCCGAGGCAACCCTTGCCGGGCAAGTGTACTACATTCCACCACCACCTTTCCACCATCAATCCACCAAAGCAGGAGTAGGGTTTTACGCCTCGCGGCGGCCCGAACCTGGGTGAAAATGCCTGCTTGATCTTTGCCATGCTGACCCATGCTCGTCTGCTCTTTGTGCAATGCGACGTCCCGCTGCCGAACTAGCAAGGGGCCTCTTGGCCCCATAGGTGGTCGTGGTTTCCCGCGACACCGATATAACTCTACGCACACTTAACGTTTGCTTTACCTAGAACAAGTATGAAACTATTTGGCAAGAATAAAACTATGAGTACTTTGCAAGAATAAAACTATGAATAAATTGCAAGGTAGTAAAAGTGGATAGCTTTTGTCAACAAGAAAGTCATTTGTCCCTAGGCAATCGATAACAAGTACCAGTGATCATTCTTGTAATTTTATATGAGGGAGAGGCATGAGCTAACATACTTTCTCTACTTGGATCATATGCACTTATGATTGGAACTCTAGCAAGCATCCGCAACTACTAAAGATCATTAAGGTCGTGAAACCCAACCATAGCATTAAGTATCAAGTCCTCTTTATCCCATACGCAACAACCCACCTACTCGGGTTTAAGCTTCTGTCACTCTCGCAACCCACCATAAGCAAATCATGAACGTATTGCAACACCCTAAAGGGGGGGCCCCTCACATTTGCGCGAGACGGAGGGCACCGTAGGACAACACCATAAATAAAATATACAATCATACCAACCAAGATCACGACTAACCCATAGGACAAAACGGATCTACTCAAACATCATAGGATAACCATAGATCATTGGAAAATAATATATGGAGTTGAGCATCATGTTTAAGTAGAGATTACAGCGGGGAGAAGGGGTGTTACACTGCTGCATAGAGGGGGAGAGAGTTGGTGTTGATGGTAGCAAGATTGTTGATGTAGATCGCCGTCACGATACTAGCCCCGGCGGCACTCCGGCGCCACCGGGAGAGAGGGGGAGAGAGCCCCCTCCTTCTTCTTCTTCCTTGGCCTCCCCCTAGATGGGAGGAGAGTTCCCCCTCTGGTCCATGGCCTCCATGGCGGCGGAGGGGTGGGAGCCCCTCCGATATGGGATCTCCCTCTCTGTTCTCTTCTGTTTCACGTTCCCAGATCTGGCCGAAAACCATTTCTTATATTCCAGGAGATCCGTAACTCCGATTGCGCTGAGATTTTAACACGATTTTTTCCGGATATAAGCTTCCTTGCGCCCGAAGTAGAGCTCCAACCGACGTACGAGGTGAGCACAACCCACAACCACGCGACTGGCTCCGGGGTCATTCCCGGGTGTCTTGTGGGCTGTGTGGGCCTCCGTTTGTGATGATTCCAACTCCCAAAAATCACATATATTCCAAAATAATTCTCCGTAAAATTTTATTGCATTTGGACTTCGTTTGATATGGATATTCTGCAATACAAAAAACATGCAAAAAAATAGGAACTGGCACTGGATCAATAGGTTAGTCTAATAAATCATATAAAAAAGTTGCCAAAGATATGTGAAAGTTGTATAATATTGGCATGAAACAATCAAAAATTATAGATATGACGGAGACATATCAGCTCTTCAAGCCACCAGCCGCACCCTCGACGACTGGCATGACTCTACCTTAGGAGGAGCTGCCTCCCGCGCAGCTTACGGGTGCCCCGCCCTCGGGAGCCCGCCTGCTCCTGACATTGGCACCTCAGGAGGACAGTTGGACCAAGGAGTTCGAGGCATACATGCTTCACGCCACCCTGCCGGAAAAGGAGGAGGACGTGGAGCGCGTGGCTCGCCAGGCCATCGCTTACTGCTTGCAGGATGGCGAGCTGTACCGCAGGCGTCCTAACGATGTCTCGCTAAGATGCATTTCAGAAGCTCAAGGGCGCGGACTATTGGCCGATATCCACGGCGGAGACTGTGGGCATCACTCTTTGTCGCGCACTCTCGTGGGCAAGGTGTTCCGCAGCGGGTTCTACTGAGCCACGGTACTTCATGATGCCACCGAGCTGGTTCGGTCTTGCGAGGCCTGCCATTTCCATGCCAAGCAGATCCACCAGCCAGCGCAGGGCTCCAGACAATTCCGCTCTCATGGCCCTTTCCGGTCTGGGGGCTAGACATACTGGGGTCGTTCCCTCAGGCGGCCGGCGGCTACCGCTACCTCTACGTAGCCATCGACAAATTCACCAAGTGGGCGGAGGTGGAACCTCTGCGCACCATCCTAGCAGGCTCGGCTGTCAAGTTCAAGAAGAGCCTCGTGAGCCAGTTCGGCGTCCCCAATCGAATCATCACAGACAACGGTTCCTAGTTGACAAGCAACCTCTTCAGGTCGTATTGTGCTAACCTTGGAATGCAGATATGCTACGCTTCGGTGGCACACCCACGGAGCAATGGCTAGGCCGAGCGCGCCAACATAGAAGTCTTGAGGGGCCTCAAGACTAGAAGCTTGAGGCCTGCAGCAATGGTTGGCTGGACAAGCTGCAGTTTGTGTTGTGGTCTATCCACACCACCGCAACTAAGCCCACCAGCAAAACTCCGTTCTTCCTCATCTACGGGGCTGAGGCAGTCCTTCTGCTTGAAATCAAGCATGGTTTCCCACGGGCCTTGGCATTCGACGAGGCGCGCCAGGATGCCGCGCGGGGAACCGATCTTGTGGTCGGTGAGGAGACCCGCCGCCAAGCCTCCCTTCATGCTGCGAGGTACCAGCAGGCCCCGTGGCGCTACCACAGCTGCAACATCTGCTCCTGGACTCTTGAGGTCGGAGACATCATCCTGAGGCGGATCCTCTCCAGGGAGGGACTCCACAAGCTCTTGCCCATGTTGAAGGGCCCGTTCAGGGTTGCCCACGTCTTCAGGCCTGGCGCAGCACACCTGGAGATGGAGGAAGGGGTCCCTGTGCAGAACACTTGGAACATCAAGTCTCCCGGTGCACCGTTCCACGACTTCGCGGGAGCTCCCACCCACTCCCAGGTGGAAGCCCCATACTCCCCATTGGCGGAACGGGTGAACAACAACTATGCCCACGCCTAAGTGGAGGCCCCATGCTCCGCGCTGGTGGGAAGACTAGTGTAGGCGCCGGACGCGGCAGTATTTCCCCTATTTCTTGTAAACCGTTTTATGATTCCCCTTAATGAAGTTTGAGGTTTTTGTGTATTTGCTGAGAGAAGGTTGGGGGTTTGTTTTCCTGCGGTGTTTCCCTTCTTGAATCTTTTTTCCGAAAGAGCAGCGACAACTGCCTATCGCCCCCCCCGAGCGTTCCACGAGCGGGGGCTGGGCATGGTGTCGCTGCTTGGGCCAGCCCCAGCGGCGTTAAAAACTCAGGCCGCAGGTCGGCCCTAGTGCACACCACCTCACCAGGACTCTGGTGCCTAAATCCTCGTGCAACGCTCATGGGCGAGCCAACAGGCACACGGTGCCCTCGGCCTCTCACCTCAGGAGGGCTCATCTCCTGGCCTTGCTCGGGCAGCACGACCCGACATACCAGCGGCAATCAATCCTCGCTCGAGGGCTACAGGCATGGAATAAGCACAAGGAAAAGGCAGCCTGGGAGGGCAGAAATATGGTTCGATACATCATTAAGGAATGTTCATCAATACCCTTTACACCTTCGAGGGGTGTCGGTGTACAAAAGTAGGGGCTCTTCTTTTGACCCCTTTACTTGTGCATGGGCAGTCAGAGCCGCGCCCGCGGCCACACTTGGCGGGGCAGAGGAGGGAAGCCGGAGCACAAGATGGCCAAGGCAACGCCAAGACAGAGACACAAAGAGCAGAAGGGCGAGGTGGGACCCCTGGCAAGGCCCTTGTCGGGGCGGCCTCCGCAGCCCGGACAAGAGCCTTGCCGGGGCAGCCTTGCCCGATGCTAGCAGAGTGCACCACCCTTGAGCCAAGGTTTCCAACGCCATCAACCACATTGGGACCAAGGCTCGAGGCACCTCTGTGGTGGCATGCAGATCTTTGTGAAGATCAGAAGCATACAAGATTAGATGAGGACTAGAAGACGACGATCCTCGGCGGGATCCTAGCCGAGGAAATCCACGAGACCCCACGGCAAGGCCCTTGCCGGGGACGACCGTGGTGCCACGGCAAGACCCTTGTCGGGGCCCCGGCAAGGCCCTTGCCGAAGACACCTACGGGACCGCAGCTAGGCCCGTGTCTGCTAAGGCTCCACCGCCGTTCCCATACAGCTGCCAGCCCAACCAGCTGGGCAGGCACCTGCGTGGCGACGTGCGGCTTCCAGACCAACTCAGCAAGCACCCGCGTGGTGACATGCATATCTTCGTCAAGATCCTTCCACCGCGCCATCTCAGCAGCCAGCCAGCCTACGTGGCGCTGCATGCCTCGCTGGCCTGGACGCGCGTCGGAGCAGCGATGGACGGGACGGGCCTCGTTGCCATCCCCAGTAAAGCAACGGGACACCTAAGGAGCGCATTTAATGCACCTTGTCCTGTAATGACAAGCGATAAGCTTGTACACTGTATACCTTTCCACCTCCTGTGTGCCACCGTGGCAACCCCTTTTGTCTATAAAAGGAGGCTCGAGGCGTACTTGAGGGGATTCAGATCTTTTGGGTAACGCACACACCGTAGCTAGCTCAAGAGCTCAAGAACACTCAAATACATACACCAAAGCAGGACTAGGGTATTACGCATCTTCGCGGCCCGAACCTGGGTAAATGATCTTTGTGCTGACCGCCAGACCTGCTCTTTGCACAACCCCGCGCCCGCCAACCGTAGAAGGGATCCCAGTGATTCCATAGGTGTCGTTTCCCCGGACATCTTTGGCGCGCCAGGTAGGGGGGCGCAGTTGTGAAAATCTGGTTTGGTTGGAGCAGCGGCTTCATCGTGGTCGTCTCTCCAAGAAAGAAGATGACCCAAACAAGCGGCATCATCAACGGATGCAGTAAACGCTCACACAACGATGGAAAAGCTAAGTCATGCAAAACTTTGAACTATCCCTTGTTATATATATGGTTATCGTCCCCGAAGATCTGGCCCAGTGTATGGAAAAGCTGCACGCGACAGGGCCCTTCCGCTATTGGCAACGCCCTTGCTCTGTTTCGAGTCCGCTCAACAGTTCAAGCGGCTGCGTTCAGGGCGGTAGGGTGACTTTCTGCAATTGGCAACACTCTCGTTCTGCCTTGAGTCCGCTCGACAGTTCAAGCGGCCGTGTCGAGAACAGTAAGGTGGTTTTCCTGGCAGCACGCACACCCGGCAGGCTATTGGGGATCCGTCCTCAAGGCGCCGCGCCCTGGGTTTACACGCCGGCAAGCCTACCCGATTGACGTAGGGTGGACATACAAAGGGAGATCAAACGGGAAAATAACATGCATGATATTAAGAGTACTGCAGAGTTATATTACATCGATTGTTGATGCGGTTCTAACTAAAGATAAAATTTGTCTTGGTCATGAGCCTGCAGCGGCGATGAAGAACGGGGTGCCTAGTCCCGGCGCCGGCCCTCCACCCTCTGGATTCCGTCGATGCGGCTGATGATGGGCTTGATACGCTCCTCGAGCGTCGCGAGGTCCGCATCCTCCGGCAAGCTCTCCAGCGCGGCGTCGAAGTCGAGGTTGGGGTTCTAGTGCGCCACCTTGGTGAGGACCTTGGTCATGGCACCCCGGCAAAGCCTCCGGGCCTCATCGGCCAGAGAGGCCGCCCTGTTGGAGCGAAGCTGCTCCAGGGCCCTGAGAACACCCTCGAAGAATAGGGTCAGCTTGGCATTGGGACTCACGTTCGGCTCCGGGACGTACCGCATGTTTGGCATCCCCATGGTAGCCAGCTGCGTGGTGGTCCTGCCGGCGATGTCGGCGAGGCGGCTGATCCAGAGGTTCTCACCCTTCACGAAATCCTCGTGGTTGGCGGCTTCGTCCTTCCGCAGCTGCCTCTCCTTCTCCAGATTCTTGGTCAGGGTCTCCTCCTGGGCCCTGACCTCCGACAGCGTCCCCTCAAGACCCTCCAGCTTCAGCTTAAGGTCCTTTATGGAGTCGTTGGCCCTGGAGAGCTCCCCAGCCTTGCCAAGGACCACGCCCTGCGCCTCCACCAAGGCACCATTGAGCGTGTCCTTTTCCTCCGCCACCTTCAGAGCCTGCTCCTTCAGCCGGTCTCATTCTACCTCCAGCTCTTTCACCTTGTCGGCATGGACCAAAGCTTGAGCATCGAGCGCCTCCTTGTGCTTCTGCTCCAGCTCCTGGGTCCGCTGCGCGACGAGCTTCCCGAACTCCTCATCCTTGCCGCGCAGTGTGGCGACAAGCTTCTCCTCACGGGCGGCGAGATCCTCCTCCTGAGATTTCAGCTCGGCCTGGTGCTGATGCTGAGCGGCCTCGTCCTTGGTGGCCTGCGCCCTCGCCTCGTCCTGGGCCTTCTCGATGTCAGCCTGCTTCATGACAAGCTCCAGCTTGCGCTCGGCCAGCAAGTCCTGGGCAACCTTCACCTCCTCATGGGCCTGGCGGAACTAAGCCTGCGCCTCGGCGATGCGCTCCTCGAGGTCCGCCTCCGCCTTGTCCACCACCGCCATCCTGGACATGGCCTTGTCCAGGCGGGCACGGTGAAGCGCCTGATGTCTACTACACAACCTTCTTCTTGTAGACGTTGTTGGGCCTCCAAGTGCAGAGGTTTGTAGGATAATAGCAAATTTCCTCAAGTGGATGACCTAAGGTTTATCAATCCGTGGGAGGCGTAGGTTGAAGATGGTCTCTCTCAAACAACCCTGCAACCAAATAACAAAGAGTCTCTTGTGTCCCCAACACACCCAATACAATGGTAAATTGTATAGGTGCACTAGTTCGGCGAAGAGATGGTGATACAAGTGCAATATGGATGGTATATATACGTTTTTGTAATATGAAAATATAAAGCGTAAACGGTATTGCAATGCTAGGAAACAAGGCCTAGGGTTCATACTTTTACTAGTGCAAGTTCTCTCAACAATAATAACATAATTGGATCATATAACTATCCCTCAACATGCAACAAAGAGTCACTCCAAAGTCACTAATAGCGGAGAACAAACGAAGAGATAATGGTAGGGTACGAAACCACCTCAAAGTTATCCTTTCTGATCGATCTATTCAAGAGTCCATAGTAAAATAACATGAAGCTATTCTTTTTCCGTTCAATCTATCATAGAGTTCGTACTAGAATAACACCTTAAGACACAAATCAACCAAAACCCTAATGTCACCTAGATACTCCAATGTCACCTCAAGTATCCATGGGTATGATTATACGATATGCATCACACAATCTCAGATTCATCTATTCAACCAACACAAAGAACTTCAAAGAGTGCCCCAAAGTTTCTACCGGAGAGTCAAGACGAAAACGTGTGCCAACCCCTATCCATAGGTTCATGGGCGGAACCCGCAAGTTGATCACCAAAACATACATCAAGTGGATCACGTGATATCCCATTGTCACCACAGATAAGCATGGCAAGACATACATCAAGTGTTCTCAAATCCTTAAAGACTCAATCTGATAAGATTACTTCAAAGGGAAAACTCAATCCATTACAAGAGAGTAGAGGGGGAGAAACATCATAAGATCCAACTATAATAGCAAAGCTCGCGATACATCAAGATCGTACCACCTCAAGAACACGAGCGATAGAGATCACACACATAGCTACTGGTACATACCCTCAGCCCCGAGGGTGAACTACTCCCTCCTCGTCATGCAGAGCACCGGGATGATGAAGATGGCCACCGGTGAGGGATCCCCCCTCCGGCAGGGTGCCGGAACAGGGTCCCAATTGGTTTTTGGTGCCTACAGAGGCTTGCGGCGGCGGAACTCCCGATCTATTCTGTTCCCCGATGGTTTTAGGGTATATGGAGATATATAGGCAAAAGAAGTCGGTAAGGGGAGCCACGAGGGGCCCACGAGGGTGGAGGGCGCGCCTAGAGGGGGTGGGCGCGCCCCCTGCCTCGTGCCTTCCTTGTTGCTTCCCTTACGTACACTCCAAGTCTTCTGGATTGCTTCCGTTCCAAAAATAACTCTCCCGAAGGTTTCATTCCGTTTGGACTCCGTTTGATATTCCTTTTCTTCGAAACACTGAAACAAGGGAAAAACAAGAACTAGCACTGGGCTCTGGGTTAATAGGTTAGTCCCAAAAATAATATAAAAGTGTAAAATAAAGCCCATAAACATCCAAAACAGATAATATAATAGCATGGAACAATCAAAAATTATAGATACGTTGGAGACGTATCAGCATCCCCAAGCTTAATTCCTGCTCGTCCTTGAGTAGGTAAATGATAAAAACAGAATTTTTGATGTGGAATGCTACCTAACATAATTCTCAATGTAATTTTCTTTATTGTGGCAAGAATATTCAGATCCATAAGATTCAAGATAAAATTTTAATATTGACATGAAAATAATAATACTTCAAGCATACTAATAAAGCAATCATGTCTTCTCAAAATAACATGGCCAAAGAAAGTTATCCCTACAAAATCATATAGTCTGGCTATGCTCTATCTTCACAACACAAAGTATTTAAATCATGCACAACCCCGATGACAAGCCAAGCAATTGTTTCATACTTTTGATGTCCTCAAACTTTTTCAACTTTCACGCAATACATGAGCATGAGCCATGGACATAGCACTATAGGTGGAATAGAATGGTGGTTGTGGAGAAGACAAAAAGGAGAAGATAGTCTCACATCAACTAGGCGTATCAACGGGCTATGGAGATGCCCATCAATAGATATCAATGTGAGTGAGTAGGGATTGCCATGCAACGGATTCACTAGAGCTACAAGTGTATGAAAGCTCAAAAAGAAACTAAGTGGGTGTGCATCCAACTTGCTTGCTCACGAAGACCTAGCGCAATTTGAGGAAGCCCGTCATTGGAATATATAAGCCAAGTTCTATAATGAAAATTCCCACTAGTATATGAAAGTGACAACATAGGAGACTCTCTATTATGAAGATTATGGTGCTACTTTGAAGCACAAGTGTGGTAAATGGATAGTAGCATTGTCCCTTCTCTCTTTTTCTCTCATTTTTTAATTTTTTTATTTGGGCCTTTTCTCTTTTTTTATGGCCTCTTTTTTTCCTTTTTTTCGTCTGGAGTCTCATCCCGACTTGTGGGGGAATCATAGTCTCCATCATCCTTTCCTCACTGGGACAATGCTCTAATAATGATGATCATCACACTTTTATTTACTTACAACTCAAGAATTACAACTCGATACTTAGAACAAAATATGACTCTATATGAATGCCTCCGGCGGTGTACCGGGATGTGCAATGACTCATGAGTGACATGTATGAAAGAATTATGAATGGTGGTTTTGCCACAAATACAATGTCAACTACATGATCATGCGAAGCAATATGACAATGATGGAGCGTGTCATAATAAATGGAACGGTGGTAAGTTGCATGGCAATATATCTTGGAATGGCTATGGAAATGCCACAATAGGTAGGTATGGTGGCTGTTTTCAGGAAGGTATATGGTGGGTGTATGATACCGGCAAAAGGTGCGCGGTATTAGAGAGGCTAGTAATGGTGGAAGGGTGAGAGTGCGTATAATCCATGGACTCAACATTAGTCATAAAGAACTCCTATACTTGTTGCAAAAATCTATTAGTTATCGAAACAAAGTACTACGCGCATGCTCCTAGGGGGATAGATTGGTAGGAAAATACCATCGCTCGTCCCCGACCGCCACTCATAAGGAAGGCAATAAATAAATAAATCATGCTCCGACTTCATCACATAACGGTTCACCATACGTGCATGCTACGGGAATCACAAACTTTAACACAAGTATCTCTCAAATTCACAACTACTCAACTAGCATGACTCTAATATCACCATCTTCATATCTCAAAAGAATCATAAGGAATCAAACTTCTCATAGTATTCAATGCACTTTATATGAAAGTTTTTATTATACCCATCTTGGATGCCCATCATATTAGGAATAAATTCATAACCAAAGAAAATTACCATGCTGTTCTAAAGACTCTCAAAATAATATAAGTTAAGCATGAGAGTTCATATATTTCTTCAAAATAAATCCACCGTCGTGCTCTAAAATATATAAGTGAAGCACTAGAGCAAACGACAAACTACTCCGAAAGATATAAGTGAAGATCAATGAGTAGTCGAATAATTATGCAACTATGTGAAGACTCTCTAACATTTAAGAATTTCAGATCTTGGTATTTTATTCAAACAGCAATCAAAACAAAATAAAATGACATGATGCTCCAAGCAAAACACATATCACGTGGTGAATAAAAATATAGCTCCAAGTAAAGTTACCGATGAACGAAGACGAAAGAGGGGATGCCTTCCGGGGCATCCCCAAGCTTAGGCTCTTGGTTATCCTTGAATATTACCTTAGGGTGCCTTGGGAATCCCCAAGCTTAGGCTCTTGCCACTCCTTATTCCATAGTCCATCGAATCTTTACCCAAAACATGAAAACTTCACGACACAAAACTCAACAGAAAACTCGTAAGCTCCGTTAGTATAAGAAAATAAATCACCACTTAGGTACTGTTGTGAACTCATTCTAAATTAATGTTGGTGTAATATCTACTGTATTCCAACTTCTCTATGGTTCATACCCTCCGATATTACTCATAGATTCATCAAAATAAGCAAACAACACATAGAAAACAGAATCTGTCAAAAACAGAACAGTCTGTAGTAATCTGTATCAAACGTATACTTCTGGAACTCCAAAAATTCTAAAATAAATTGGTGGACCTGAGGAATTTGTCTAATAATCATCTGCAAAAAGAATCACGTAAATAGCACTCTCCAGTAAAAAGTTTTAGCTAACCTCGTGAGCGTTAAAGTTTCTGTTTTTTACAGCATGATTATAAAGACTTCACCCAAGTCTTCCCAAAGGTTCTACTTGGCACAAACACTAATTAAAACACAAAACCACAACTAAACAGAAGCTAGATGGATTATTTATTGCTAAACAGAACCAAAAAAGCAAGAAATAAAAATAAAATTGGGTTGCCTCCCAACAAGCGCTATCGTTTAACGCCCCGAGCTAGGCATGATGATTTCAATGATGCTCACATAAAAGATAAGAATTGAAACATGAAGAGAGCATCATGAAGAATATGACTAGCACATTTAAGTCTAACCCACTTTCTATGCATAGGGATTTTATGAGCAAACAACTTATAGGAACAATAATCGACTAGCATAGGAAGGCAAAACAAACATAACTTCAAAACTTGAAGCACATAGAGAGGAAACTTGATATTATTGCAATTCCTACAAGCATATATTCCTCCCTCATAATAATTTTCAGTAGCATAATGAATGAATTCAACAATATAACCATCACATAAAGCATTCTTTTTATGATCTATAAGCATATAATTTTTATTACTCTCCACATAAGCAAATTTATTCTCATGAATAGTAGTGGGAGCAAACTCAACAAAATAACTATCATATGATTGAAAATTAAGATCAAGATGACAAGTTTCATGGTTATCATTATTCTTTAAAGCATACATGTCATCACAATAATCATCATAGATAGGAGGCATGCTTTCATCATAGTAAATTTGCTCATCAAAGCTTGGGGGACAAAAAATATCATCTTCATCAAACATAGCTTCCCCAAGCTTGTGGCTTTGCATTTCATTAGCATCATGGATATTCAAGGAATTCATACTAACAACATTGCAATCATGCTCATCATTCGAAGATTTAGTGCTAAACATTTTATAGATTTCTTCTTCTAGCACTTGAGCACAATTTTCCTTTCCATCATTCTCACGAAAGATATTAAAAAGATGAAGCGTATGAGACAAACTCAATTCCATTTTTTTATAGTTTTCTTTTATAAACTAAACTAGTGCTAAAACAAGAAACTAAAAGATTCGATTGCAAGATCTAAAGATAAACCTTCAAGCACTAACCTCCCCGGCAACGGCGCCAGAAAAGAGCTTGATGTCTACTACAAAACCTTCTTCTTGTAGACGTTGTTGGGCCTCCAAGTGCAGAGGTTTGTAGGACAGTAGCAAATTTCCCTCAAGTGGATGACCTAAGGTTTATCAATCCTTGGGAGGCGTAGGTTGAAGATGGTCTCTTTCAAACAACCCTACAACCAAATAACAAAGAGTCTCTTGTGTCCCCAACACACTCAATACAATGGTAAATTGTATAGGTGCACTAGTTCGGCGAAGAGATGGTGATACAAGTGCAATATGGATGGTAGATATAGGTTTTTGTAATCTGAAAATATAAAAACAGCAAGGTAACTAATGATAAAAGTGAGCGTAAACGGTATTGCAATGCTAGGAAACAAGGCCTAGGGTTCATACTTTCACTAGTGCAAGTTCTCTCAACAATAATAACATAATTGGATCATATAACTATCCCTCAACATGCAACAAAGAGTCACTCTGAAGTCACTAATAGCGGAGAACAAACGAAGAGATTATGGTAGGGTACGGAACCACCTCAAAGTTATCCTTTTTGATCGATCTATTCAAGGGTCCGTAGTAAAATAACATGAACCTATTCTTTTTCCGTTCAATCTATCATAGAGTTCGTACTAGAATAACACCTTAAGACACAAATCAACCAAAACCCTAATGTCACCTAGATACTCCAATGTCACCTCAAGTATCCATGGGTATGATTATACGATATGCATCACACAATCTCAGATTCATCTATTCAACCAACACAAAGAACTTCAAAGAGTGCCCCAAAGTTTCTACCGGAGGGTCAAGACAAAAACGTGTGCCAACCCCTATCCATAGGTTCATGGGCGGAACCGGCAAGTTGATCACCAAAACATACATCAAGTGGATCACGTGATATCCCATTGTCACCACAGATAAGCACGGCAAGACATACATCAAGTGTTCTCAAATCCTTAAAGACTCAATCCGATAAGATTACTTCAAAGGGAGAACTCAATCCATTACAAGAGAGTAGTGGGGGAGAAACATCATAAGATCCAACTATAATAGCAAAGCTCGCGATACATCAAGATCGTACCACCTCAAGAACACGAGAGATAGAGATCAAACACATAGCTACTGGTACATACCCTCAGCCCCGAGGGTGAACTACTCCCTCCTCGTCATGGAGAGCGCCGGGATGATGAAGATGGCCACCGGTGAGGGATCCCCCCCTCCGGCAGGGTGCCGGAACAGGGTCCCGATTGGTTTTTGGTGGCTACAGAGGCTTGCGGCGGCGGAACTCCCGATCTATTCTGTTCCTCGATGGTTTTAGGGTATATGGAGATATATAGGCGAAAGAAGTCAGTAAGGGGAGCCACGAGGGGCCCACGAGGGTGGAGGGCGCGCCTAGGGGGGTGGGCGTGCCCCCTACCTCGTGCCTTCCTCATTGCTTCCCTTACATACACTCCAAGTCTTCTAGATTGCTTCCGTTCCAAAAATAACTCTCCCAAAAGTTTCATTCCGTTTGGACTCCGTTTGATATTCCTTTTCTTCGAAACACTAAAACAAGGGAAAAAACATGAACTGGCACTGGGCTCTGGGTTAATAGGTTAGTCCCAAAATTAATATAAAAGTGTAAAATAAAGCCCATAAACATCCAAAACAGATAATATAACAGCATGGAACAATCAAAAATTATAGATACGTTGGAGACGTATCAGCGCCTGGAGCTTCTGGGAGTTGGCGCTCATGGCCTAGAGGAGCCGCTCTTCCTGGGAACCGCCGCCACCGGCGCTCGGTTCGTCAACAACCTCAAGCCCGGCGGCGGCGAGCACCTCGTCATCAAACACCTCCCCCTCGGTGGGCGCCCCGGTGCTCGCCGTTCCTGGGAGGTGGACGAACAGGTCGTCGCTCACCTTCAGGTACCTGCCCGAGCCAGAGGCAGCAGAGGAGGAAGGTTGGTCGTCGACCGCCCCCTCCTCGGCAGTGGCCTTACCGGCCTCCCCGGCAGGCTCCTTGCCGGCCTCCTCTGCAGCGGCCTTGCCGGCCTCCCCGACCGGCTCCTTGGCGGCGTCCTCGGCAGCACCCTTGGTGGCCTCTTCGGCGGCGATCTTGTTGGCCTCGGCCTCAGCGTCCCTGGCGACCTCCCCGATGACAGTATCGATGTCCTCCTGGTCCGCCGAGGGAGTGCCTAGATCCCAAGAAGGACGATGAGGAAAAGCCAAGACCAAGGTTCAAAAAGAAGAAACAAGAACAGGGACATAAGGTAAATAACTTACCCGCACCGGGCTGGGAAGAAGTGGCGTCCTCCCCGCCAACGTTCGTTGCCGGGGTAGAACCACCGGCACCCAAGTTCATCTCCCCCTCCTCCATGGGCGTGGGCTCGGTGGTGGATGCCCTTGCCGGGGACGCCCCTCGGGGCGGTGTGGTCAAGGGGGGCGGCATGTTGGGGGTGGCCCTTGGCGGCTCCTCCTGCTGCCGTTCTTCTCCTGCGAAACCCGGCAAGGTCAGCATCAAAGAATCACACCCCAAGGCTCATCAATGGAGGAGAGAGTGGTAGACTTACGCTGGGGGCTGAAGCGGGGGCTGCGCCGGGGGCTGTTCTCCGGGCTGCTCTCCACCACCGGCGGTGTGCTCAAGGTGCCCGCTGAGGGCTGGCCGCCCGACGAGGCCCTGGCTCTCTTTGCCACCCTCCGGGCCAACGTCTCCCTGTCCCTGCGAAGATAAAAACAAGTCAAGAAAAACAAAACAATCTGAAGGGTCAGAAAAGATGAAGGGCAGGATGCTTACTCATTCTCCTCTTCCTCTTCTCCTGGTTTCCTCTTCCTCCTTGGGCTGAGAGACCCAAAATCGAAGACGACCTACGTGTCGACGTCCGCGGGAGGAGGAGAAGCAGGTGGAGTCCGAGGATGCTTAGACGAAGAAGAGGCAGCCGCTTTCTTCTTTGCCACCGCGGTCTTCGCCACCTTCTTTGCTGCCGTGGCCCTCGTCAGGAGCACGGACTCCCCCTGGACCTCCTGCCCTGGCGCGGTCCTACTGGGCCAGACCGGCTCGCCGGAGCTGGCCTGCAGCAGGGTGCGTCTCTTCCCCGCGAGCGGAGGGTCGTCGGCCTCGGCCTCCTTCTCGGTCGATTCCTCGGCCATGTCCTCAATAAGGGGGGCCCCGGCGTCGGCACTGCTGGCCTCCCTGGCAGACTCCACCCACTGGGTGACCTCCTTGTCCTCTGCAGCCGCGCCGTCTTCGTCCTCCACGGTGCCGGCGCTGCCGTCCTCCATGGCGAGCGCTGCTTCTGCCGCCCTGGCGACGATGAGAAACACCATGAATTGTTGAGGCACTCCAGAATGAAGAATAGAAAGGTTGAATCAACGATGAAAGAATTTGAAAGATCTTGGAGAAAGACATTTGACTGATGATAACTCATTCTTACGTCAAACTTTGAAATGAAATTGGGAATAGCTCCGGGAAAATTAGAAGAGTCAGGTTAGATCCAGGAAAAAGACCTGTGGGTTAGGGCCCACTTAAAAGAAACACCTTTGAATGATTACTTGAAAGGGAGATTGCACCGGTTGATTTAAATGGCTTGAATGAGATAACAACCTCGAAATAACTTGAACGGATTAAGAATGGAAACACGAATCTTTTGAGATATCTTCGGCACTCCGGAACAATTGAATAGCGAGAAGTGGATGATGAAGAGGTGCACCGGCATGAGAAAACATTTGAAATGAGGAAAGGATATGATCGACAAAGCTTGAATTGAATCCACCGGAGAAGAAAATTAGAATGGAACAATGATAAAGTTGAAGCTTCCTTAGCGTCTTCCTGAGAATCACCGGATAAGAACATTGATGGAAAAGAATGGAGAGACTTCCCATCAATAAAAGTATACTTGATTAAGAAATCTGAGTCCTTGAAGAAAAAGGTGGGAGGGCGGGAAAGCAAAGGCAACTTGGGGATGGAATGAAACAGACACTGTTGAGAAAAACTAAGGGATGATCTTGCGAATGTTGAAATGATCTGATCCACTTGAAGAGAAGCACGCCGGTTGGAAAAGAGTTGACATGACAACCTCAGTGATCAAGAAGAATTAGCACTCCCATAGAAATATGAGAACACCGTTCAGAAAAGGTATGGAATCCACATTTGACTTCGAAGCAACTCGAATACCACAACTGAAAACAAAATAAAGGATTGGCTTGCAAAATAAGCCGGAAACAAACATATGATAGATCCCATATCGTATCACGTGTCAGTTGGAAAGATATCCTACGAGATACTTGAATTCCCACTTATAAACTCCCGAAACTTTCTGGTTATGCAATCTGGTGTTGGGGATACAGGGGACGCAATATATCTCACCCAAACTAACAATCCCTAGATCCAGCTGTATCCATCCGTCAACACATAACCAAGAAAACTCCGGAAACCGTGTACCTCAACCTTCGAAAAGCATCCTTTATACGAGTTATGGCAATACTCCCGAACTCCCGCCCCAGTACTGGGTGGCGTTGAGGTGATCTCACCAACAACTGCATAAAAGAGATTTTCGATGTCGGCGAAACTCAGGTATTCCAGAACTGCAACGATAAAATTGTGATGACAACACCTCGGAGCTCAACTCCCCGGGACATTGCCACAACCCCTAAATGTCAGGAGGCACCAAGAATAATGTTCTCGTCACAAAACCATCGGAACGATTCCAAGATACCCGCGTGATCCTAATTTTTTTTTATTAGTGAAATTTGAGGAGAGGAAAGTCAAAACATCTACGTCAGGAGGCCTCACCAGAGCGACGAAGGGACTGAGGAGTAAAAAGAATCCTACTCTCCGATATATATAATCCTAAGACTCAAAACATTTTTTCTAGACTCAACAATGTCAGCGATTCGATCAAGCAGGGGGCTCCTAAGTCGGGGATGGCTCTGGTACCAACTTGTAACGCCCACGATGCGGCTATATCTCCCACGTGTCGAGGCATGACTTGGAGGCATAACCGCATGGTGGTTTTGTCGCAAGAAGGGTCATCTTCACACAATCCCATGTAATGAACAAGAATGGGATAAAGAGTTGGCTTACAATCGCCACTTCACACAATACATAAATTAAACATACATCATTCAGAGTACACACAAGGTCCGACTACGGAACCAAAATTAAAGAAGACAACCCCAAATGCTAGATCCCCGATCGTCCCAACTGGGCACCACTACTGATCATCAGGAAACGAAACATAGTAACGACCAAGGACCTCGTCGAAAACCCACTTGAGTTCGGTTGCGTCACCTGCGCTGGTATCATCGGCACCTGCAACTGTTTTGGTAGAATCTGTGAGTCACGAGGACTCAGCAATCTCACACCCGCGAGATCAAGACTATTTAAGCTTATGGGTAGGAAAGGGGTAATGAGGTGGAGCTGTAGCAAGCACTAAGCAAATATGGTGGCTAACAAACGCAAATAAGAGCGAGGAGAGAAGATGTGCAACAGTCGAGAAGCTAGAAGTGATCAAGAAGTGATCCTGAAGCTACTTACGTTCATACATAACCCAACCGTGTTCACTTCCCGGACTCCGCCGAAAAGAGACCATCACGGCTACACATGCGGTTGATGTATTTTAATTAAGTCAAGTGTCAAGTTATCTACAACCGGACATTAACAAATTCCCATCTGCCACATAACTGCGGGCACGGCTCTCGAAAGTTTATAACCTGCAGGGGTGTCCCAACTTAGCCCATCACAAGCTCTCACGGTCAACGAAGGATATTCCTTCTCCCGGGAAGACCCGATCAGGCTCGGAATCCCGGTTACAAGACGTTTCGACAATGGTAAAACAAGACCAGCAAAGCCGCCCGATATGCCGACAATCCCGATAGGAGCTGCACATATCTTGTTCTCAGGGCAACACCAGATGAGACATCCTACGAGTAAAACCAGCCCTCAAGTTTCCCCGAGGTGGCCCCGCAGTCTGCTCGTTTCGGACCAACACTTAGAGAAGCATTGGCCGGGGGGGGGGGGGTTAAAATTAAGATGACCCTCGGGTTGGCCGACCCAAGGGAAGGGTAATAGGTTGTTAGGCAAATGTAAAACCAAGGTTGGGCCTTGCTGGAGGAGTTTTATTCAAAGCGAACTGTCAAGGGGTTCCCATAACACCCAACCGCGTAAGGAACGGAAAATCAGGGAACATAACACCGGTATGATGGAAACTAGGGCGGCAAGAGTGGAACAAAACACCAGGCATAAGGCCGAGCCTTCCACCCTTTACCAAGTATATAGATGCATTAATTAAATATAAGAGATATTGTGATATCCCAACATATCCATGTTCCAACATGGAACAAACTTCATCTTCACCTACAACTAGCAACGCTATAAGAGGGGCTGAGCAAAAGCGGTAACTTAGCCAAGCAACAGTTTGCTAGGAAAGGATAGTTAGAGGCTTGACATGGCAATATGGGAGCCATGATATAGCAAGTGGTAGGTAGCGCGGCATAGGAATAGAGCGAACAAATAGCAAGCAAAGATAGAAGTGATTTCGAGGGTATGGTCATCTTGCCTGAGATCCCGCAAGGAAGAAGAACGAGTCCATGGAGAAGACAAACGGACGAAGCCGAACAAATCCTCACAAACGCGACGTTATCGGAACTAACCCGAAGAAGCAACACCGGAAAGAAGCAAACAACATGGTAAACAACCATCACATAAACATGGCATGATGCACAATCAAGTATGATGCATGTCCAGTTTAAAGAGGCATGGCATGGCAAAGTGCACAAACAATACTACAAGTTAAGTGGAGCACAATATGCAACGACTTGCATATTGATGAAACACCACATCAGTTATTTAGTTCTCTCTCGGTTATGTACCCAACAATATTAAATATTATAAAACATGGCAAGGGGTGAAGCATATGAAAACTAACTATTTAGTCAAGTTTAAATGAGGCCGGAAATAACAAACAACAATTCCGAAAAATCCCCATATGCATATTTTAAATTTAATGCAAGCAACAACTTTAAACATTTAAATGTTGTTATCATGATGCGGATGACATATGCAAGTTTTATACCATTTTATGAAAATGTTAACATGAGCATGTTATGAAGCATTTGTCACCGTGGTGGAAGAAAGGGGTGCCACGGCAATGAATCCGAAAATAATGCCACGACAACATATTGGTTCCGGTAGCTCATGGAGATACCGATGCAAAAGGAAGCGTGGCGTGAGCGTGTCATGCAAGATGGTGGGGTGATCCCAGCAACCGGGTTCCCATGGGTCAATGGCATGGCAACGGGAACATGCAAGAAACACGTCAGGCACGTTGCAAATGCGAGCATTTCATGCAACGTATGCATTCGTCCACGGGCGGTCGTTCTCGGCAGTATACCTTTGAAGCGTGCATTTTCAGAACGGATCAAGTTCGGCGGTAGTGGAAGTAGTCGTTCACGAGTCGTCGAGGGAAGTAGTGGTACACGACGACGGTAGTGGAAGTAGTGGTACATGGTGACGGTAGTGGTACACGTTTTCATAGATGTCAGGGTCGTCAGTAGAGGTACTTGTCGCATCGCCCGGCGTATTCGTACATGTTCGGAGTGGAACTTGGCATATCCATGTACTTGGCGTTCCAATGTGGTAGTCGTTCGAGCGTCTGACAAAGCGGTACTTGGCGGTCTTCGAAAACACCGGTAGTCACTGTCCGCGTTCTTAGAGATTTCGTAGACGCGACGACGGTACTTGACGCATCCACGGAAGGGTCTTGGCGTCCTTGGCGGATGGAGACCACGGTGCGAGGTGGTGGCTTGGGGTCGAACGACCGAGGCAAGGTGGCGTAGGAAGGCGAGGCTGGAGCAGGAGCTTGAGGGCGCGGGTGGCATGTGTTGAGCGACGAGCTGCTGCTGCTCGATGCAGACAGAGGCAGCCAGGGGACGTGGAGGAGGCCGGGAAGACGGGGATGAGCGCCCAGGTGCAGAGGTCGCGAGGTCGTCGGAGCTTGGTGCGGATCCGAACGGCGCGGCCAGCGCGGGACTTGGATCCGCTAGTGGAAGAGATGAACGGCGCGACGGAACTCAGGGAGACCATGGCGCTTGGAGCTCCTGTTGGTGGCGATGAAGAGAGGCAGCAGCGCTCCAGGGAGTTGGCGAAGAGGGGGATGGCAGAGAATGGAGCGGCGACAGGGCGGCAAGGCGGTTGGAGGAGTCGGCAGAGCAGACACGGAGGAAGGGCTCCGACGAAGGGGACGTCGAGGGCGGGCCGGGTCGAGGGAATCGGGCGCGGCGCTGCTGCTACTCTCTCTCTCTAGCGGCGCACAGGAGGGAGGAAGGGATCGAGAGATGGGGATCGATCGAGGGGGCTAGGGTTAAGGACAGGGGGTGCGGCTGGGCCTCCAGGAGCAAATGGGCCGGCCTGAGTTCTTGGCTGGGCTGCTCTCCCTCTTTCTCCCTCCTTTAAATCTCTTCCATATAAAGAAAAGCAAAGAAAGAAGAGGAGAGAAAAGAAATGGGTGGACAAAGAATTTGGGCATGGGGATTATTTCCCGGACTCACAAAAATACGAGGAACTTGACAAAAATGGCCTGAGGATTTTTAGAGGAAGTAAAATCCACACGCGGTTGGTTTAACTCGGCAAGTTTGAATTTCGAAACCCATTCAAATGAACTCCGAACGGGTTGAAACTATAGAAGGTGACCCTACACACCAGATGTGATTTATGGGCAGATTTGGAACATTTAAGGATAAAGTAAAATTGCAACTCAATTTTACTAAAAGGCCCCAAAGGAAGAATTGAAGTTGAGTTGGATAAAGGAAATTTGAAGAACAGAGCAAATGTGTTATGGGTGATGCCAAGCCAATGGAATGGTTTAGTATATCTCCCTAAGTATTGGGAGGATATGTTATAAAGAGAAATCACCATGTGAATTCCCTCGATTTAAATAGATCAACGATCTATGCAATTTATTTAGTTGACTTTTTAAAAAGGGTTGCATGATGACATGATGCAATGCAAATGATGCAATGACGAATGCAATGAACAAAACAAATCACACGACGAATCTCGGAATCCATGGAAGGCATCTGGAGCGCCGGTCTTAGGGCGTTACAACACTCCTCCACTTACAAGAGATCTCGTCCCGAGATCTAAGGATGGCACCGGAGAGAAACGGTAGAGGAAGAGGTAAAACAAAGTTGCTTCTTGACAAAAGAGTGAAACCACGAATCTTGAGAGGTCAAACAATTTCAAGGAAAGAATACGGCGGAGATGAATGAAGTTGAGAACACTCCGTTACATGAGAGGAACAAGGAATATTATGAGAACCTTGTAGGTTGAAAGACATGAAACTAGAGCTTAACGAACCAAAGAGAGTATGAAACCACCGGTATAACGTGATAGCCAAGGAACAAGGATGATAGAACTTGGACAACACTACGGTAGAAAAAGAGAAGGAAAACTTGATAAGATGAAAAGAAATTGAAGAGATGACACAACGCTCCGGTTAAATGGATAAGCGAGGAAAGAACATGATCTTGACAAAACAAGAAGATGGGTCGAAGAGAGCAACATCACAATGCCTCCGAAAGGAATGAAAGGTTGGAATGGAATGAATGGAGGGAAACAAGATCTTGAAAGAGCATGCTTACAAGAAATGCTAGAACGGAGTTGTTGGATTATTAATGACGAAAGGATAAGCTTGTTGTGGGCTTATGGAAAACAACTCAAAATTATGAGGTGAAGACCAGCCACTAACGGAATCAATTAATTGCTTGAGAGCAACACGGAGATGAAAACTTTTCACCGAGAAGAGAAGGAGAAACTTGGATCATTGATGAGCGCCACAAGTAGCAGCATTCCCAAAGGAAGGCTTTAGTTGAAATATCACCCAAGATCACTCCAACAAAGATATTGATGGATTTAAAATATCTCACTCTTGAGAGCTTGTGAATCATGAAACATGAAAGAAAATTGTCAAGAATGACATATCACCATCTCAAAAGATAAGGTAGAAAGAATTGCACTTCGAAATGCAAGAAGAAGAATACTTGAACTCCTCAAAACAAACATGTGTTGAGCACCATGTTTATTTTAGAGTATAGCTTGACGGATCTTGACTCCGAGAGAAATCTTGAAGAACAATTGAAGAATGAAAGGAATCCTTGACGAACCACCATGTAGAGCCTCCATGAAGAACTCCGGTAAACAAAAGGATGATAGAAAGAAAAGAGAAGTTGAAAACACAAGGTGAAGCCTTGCGATGATTTAGATGGAGCTTCGCGACGAGATAATGCGGAAAACTTGGAACTCCGGAGAGAAAAGATGGACAACATATAACTGAGATATTGATATCACAAACAAACTCCGGTTGAAAGAATTAAACACTTGAATGAAACAAGAACAAGAATTATGTTATGCATATCCATCACCCATAAAATTGATGACAAGCAACGGATTTGGCATACTACTTATTCTCGTAGAAAGGATTAAGTGAGATATGGCGTAAACTTGAGAAGGTCTTCAACGAACCACCGGTAGGATTGAAACACGAACAAATTAAATATGGGAATATAGGACGAGGAATCTTGAACAAACCGCCGTAAGAATTGGAAATGAAAGTAGCAAAAGCACAATACACCGGGAAAAATTGGAAAACGAATGAAGATACTTGAGGGGATTTAGATACATGTGAATGAATAGATCACGAGCTGATTAGAGAATACTTGAATGATGCACCGGTAAGATTTGGAGAACGAGAGTTGAAAGCTGGAATGAATAATTCTGAGATGATGGGCTCCGGAGAATCAAACTGGAAAGACTCATGAATTGCTCCGGATGGATGAAAAGAATTCTCACTATTGAAAACAATGAGAGGATGGCATGAAGCTAGAACCATGAATCTTTGGAAGAACGGGTAAGGATTTAAGAGGAACTCTTTTTCGGTCTTCAAAATCCGAGAATGACGATGAGAAACACCATGAATTGTTGAGGCACTCCAGAATGAAGAATAGAAAGGTTGAATCAACGATGAAAGAATTTGAAAGATCTTGGAGAAAGACATTTGACTGATGATAACTCATTCTTACGTCAAACTTTGAAATGAATTTGGGAATAGCTCCGGGAAAATTAGAAGAGTCAGGTAAGATCCAGGAAAAAGACCTGTGGGTTAGGGCCCACTCAAAAGAAACACCTTCGAATGATTACTTGAAAGGGAGATTGCACCTGTTGATTTAAATGGCTTGAATGAGATAACAACCTCGAAATAACTTGAACAGATTAAGAATGGAAACACGAATCTTCTGAGATATCTTCGGCACTACGGAACAATTGAATAGCAAGAAGTGGATGATTAAGAGGTGCACCGGCATGAGAAAACATTTGAAACGAGGAAAGGATATGATCGACAAAGCTTGAATTGAATCCACCGGAGAAGAAAATTAGAATGGAACAATGATAAAGTTGAAGCTTCCTTAGCGTCTTCCTGAGAATCACCGGATAAGAACATTGATGGAAAAGAATGGAGAGACTTCCCATCAATAAAAGTATACTTGATTAAGAAATCTGAGTCCTTGAAGAAAAAGGTGGGAGGGCGGGAAAGCAAAGGCAACTTGGGGATGGAATGAAACAGACACCGTTGAGAAAACTGAGGGATGATCTTGCGAATGTTGAAATGATCGGATCCACTTGACGAGAAGCACGCCGGTTGGAAAAGAGTTGACATGACAACCTCGGTGATCAAGAAGGATTAGCACTCCCATAGAAATATGAGAACACCGTTCAGAAAAGGTATGGAATCCACATTTGACTTCGAAGCAACCGAATACCAAAACTAAAAACAAAATAAAGGATTGGCTTGCAAAATAAGCCGGAAACAAACATATGATAGATCCGATATCGTATCACGTGTTAGTTGGAAAGATATCCTACGAGATACTTGAATTCCCACTTATAAACTCCCGAAACTTTCTGGTTATGCAATCTGGTGTTGGGGATACAGGGGACGCAATATATCTCACCCAAACTAACAATCCCTAGATCCAGCTGTATCCATCCGTCAACACATAACCAAGAAAACTCCGGAAATCGTGTACCTCAACCTTCGAAAAGCATTCGTTATACGAGTTATGGCAATACTCCCGAACTCCCGCCCCAGTACTGGGTGGCGTCGAGGTGATCTCACAAACAACTGCATAAAAGAGATTTTCGATGTCGGCGAAACTCAGGTATTCCAGAACTGCAACAATAAAATTGTGACGACAACACCTTGGAGCTCAACTCCCCGAGACACTGCCACAACCCCTAAATGTCAGGAGGCACAAAGAACAATGTTCTCATCACAAAACCATCGGAACGATTCCAAGATACCCGCGTGAGTCTAAAAAAATTTTTATTAGTGAAATTTGAGGAAACGAAAGTCAAAACATCGACGTCAGGAGGCCTCACCAGAGGACGAAGGGACTGAGGAGTAAAAAGAATCCTACTCTCCGATATATATAATCCTAAGACTCAAAACATTTTTTTCTAGACTCAACAACGTCAACGATTCGATCAAGCAGGGGACTCCTAAGTCGGGGATGGCTCTGATACCAACTTGTAACGCCCACGATGCGGCTATACCTCCCACGTGTCGAGGCACGACTTGGAGGCATAACCGCATGGTGGTTTTGTTGCAAGAAGGGTCATCTTCACACAATCCCATGTAATGAACAAGAATGGGATAAAGAGTTGGCTTACAATCACCACTTCACACAATACATAAATTAAACATACATCATTCAGAGTACACACAACGTCCGACTACGGAACCAAAATTAAAGAGACAACCCCAAATGCTAGATCCCCGATCGTCCCAACTGGACACCACTACTGATCATCAGGAAATGAAACATAGTAACGACCAAGGACCTCGTTGAAAACCCACTTGAGTTCGGTTGCGTCACCTGCGCTGGTATCATCGGCACCTGCAACTGTTTTGGTAGAATCTGTGAGTCACGAGGACTCAGCAATCTCACACCCGCGAGATCAAGACTATTTAAGCTTATGGGTAGGAAAGGGGTAATGAGGTGGAGCTGCAGCAATCACTAAGCAAATATGGTGGCTAACAAACGCAAATAAGAGCGAGGAGAGAAGCAACGCAACGGTCGAGAAGCTAGAAGTGATCAAGAAGTGATCCTGAAGCTACTTACGTTCATACATAACCCAACCGTGTTCACTTCCCGGACTCCGCCGAAAAGAGACCATCACGGCTACACACGCGGTTGATGTATTTTAATTAAGTCAAGTGTCAAGTTATCTACAACCGGACAATAACGAATTCCCATCTGCCACATAACCGCGGGCACGGCTCTCGAAAGTTTATACCCTGCAGGGGTGTCCCAACTTAGCCCATCACAAGGTCTCACGGTCAACAAAGGATATTCCTTCTCCCGAGAAGACCCGATCAGGCTTGGAATCCCGGTTACAAGACGTTTCGACAATGGTAAAACAAGACCAGCAAAGCCGCCCGATGTGCCGACAATCCCGATAGGAGCTGCACCTATCTTGTTCTCAGGGCAACACCGGATGAGACATCCTACGAGTAAAACCAGCCCTCAAGTTTCCCCGAGGTGGCCCCGCAGTCTGCTCGTTTCGGACCAACACTTAGAGAAGCATTGGCCCCCCCCGGGGGGGGGGGGGTAAAATTAAGATGACCCTCAGGTTGGCCGACCCAAGGGAAGGGTAATAGGTTGTTAGGCAAATGTAAAACCAAGGTTGGGCCTTGCTGGAGGAGTTTTATTCAAAGCGAACTGTCATGGGGTTCCCATAACACCCAACCGCATAAGGAACGCAAAATCAAGGAACATAACACCGGTATGATGAAAACTAGGGCGGCAAGAGTGGAACAAAACACCAGGCATAAGGCCGAGCCTTCCACCCTTTACCAAATATATAGATGCATTAATTAAATATAAGAGATATTGTGATATCCCAACATATCCATGTTCCAACATGGAACCAACTTCATCTTCATCTGCAACAAGCAACGCTATAAGAGGGGCTGAGCAAAAGCGGTAACTTAGCCAAGCAACGGTTTGCTAGGAAAGGATAGTTAGAGGCTTGACATGGCAATATGGGAGCCATGATATAGCAAGTGGTAGGTAGCGCGACATAGCAATAGAGCGAACAACTAGCAAGCAAAGATAGAAGTGATTTCGAGGGTATGGTCATCTTGCCTGAGATCCCGCAAGGAAGAAGAACGAGTCCATGAAGAAGACAAACGGACGAAGTCGAACAAATCCTCACAAACGCGACGTTATCGGAACTAACCCGAAGAAGCAACACCGGAAAGAAGCAAACAACATGGTAAACAACCATCACATAAACATGGCATGATGCACAATCAAGTATGATGCATGTCCGGTTTAAAGAGGCATGGCATGGCAAAGTGCACAAACAATACTACAAGTTAAGTGGAGCACAATATGCAACGACTTGCATATTGACGAAACACCGCATCAGTTATTTAGTTCTCTCTCGGTTATGTACCCAACAATATTAAATATTATTAAACATGGCAAGGGGTGAAGCATATGAAAACTACTTATTTAGTCAAGTTTAAATAAGGCCGGAAATAACAAACAACAATTCCGAAAAATCCCCATATGCATATTTTAAATTTAATGCAAGCAACAACTTTAAACATTTAAATGTTGTTATCATGATGCGGATGACATATGCAAGTTTTATGCCATTTTATGAAAATGTTAACATGAGCATGTTATGAAGCATTTGTCACCATGGTGGAAGAAAGGGGTGCCACGGCAACGAATCCGAAAATGATGCCATGGCAACATATCGGTTCCGATAGCTCATGGAGATACCGATGCAAAAGGAAGCGTGGCGTGAGCGTGTCATGCAAGATGGTGGGGTGATCCCAGCAACCGGGTTCCCATGGGTCGATGGCATGGCAACGGGAACATGCAAGAAACACGTCAGGCACGTTGCAAATGCGAGCATTTCATGCAACGTATGCATTCATCCACGGGCGGTCGTTCTCGGCGGTATACCTTTGAAGCGTGCATTTTCAGAACGGATCAAGTTCGGCGGTAGTGGAAGTAGTCGTTCACGAGTCGTCGAGGGAAGTAGTGGTACACGACGACGGTAGTGGAAGTAGTGGTACATGGCGACGGTAGTGGTACACGTTTTCGTAGATGTCAGGGTCGTCAGTAGAGGTACTTGTCGCATCGCCCGGCGTATTCGTACACGTTCGGAGTGGAACTTGGCATATCCATGTACTTGGCGTTCCAATGTGGTAGTCGTTCGAGCGTCTGACAAAGCGGTACTTGGCGGTCTTCGAAAACACCGGTAGTCGCTGTACGCGTTCTTAGAGATTTCGTAGACGCGACGACGGTACTTGACGCATCCACGGAAGGGTCTTGGCGTCCTTGGCGGATGGAGACCACGGTGCGAGGTGGTGGCTTGGGGTCGAACGACCGAGGCAAGGTGGCGTAGGAAGGCGAGGCTGGAGCAGGAGCTTGAGGGCGCGGGTGGCACGGTGTTGAGCGACGAGCTGCTGCTGCTCGATGCAGACAGAGGCAACCAGGGGACATGGAGGAGGCTGGGAAGACGGGGATGAGCGCCCAGGTGCAGAGGTCGCGAGGTCGTCGGAGCTTGGCGCGGATCCGAACGGCGCGGCCAGCACGGGACTTGGATCCGCCAGTGGAAGAGATGAACGGCGCGGCGGAGCTCGGGGAGACCATGGCGCTTGGAGCTCCTATTGGTGGCGACGAAGAGAGGCAGCAGCGCTCCTGGCAGTTGGCGAAGAGGGGGATGGCGGAGAATGGAGCGGCGATGGGGTGGCAAGGCGGTCGGAGGAGTCGCCAGAGCAGACACGGAGGAAGGGCTCTGGCGAAGGGGACCTCGAGGGCGAGCCGGGTCGAGGGAATCGGGCGCGGCGCTGCTGCTGCTCTCTCTCTCTCTGACAGCGCACAGGAGGGAGGTAGGGATCTAGAGATGGGGATCGATCGAGGGGGCTAGGGTTAAGGACAGGGGGTGCGGCTGGGCCTCCAGGAGCAGATGAGCCGTCCTGAGTACTTGGCTGGGCTGCTCTCCCTCTTTCTCCCTCCTTTAAATCTCTTCCATATACAGAAAAGCAAAGAAAGAAGAGGAGAGAAAAGAAATGGGTGGACAAAGAATTTGGGCATGGGGATTATTTCCCGGACTCAAAAAAATACGAGGAACTTGACAAAAATGGCCTGAGGATTTTTAGAGGAAGTAAAATCCACACGCGGTTGATTTAACTCGGCAAGTTTGAATTTCGAAACCCATTCAAATGAACTCTGAACGGGTTGAAACTATAGAAGGTGACCCTACACACCAGATGTGATTTATGGGCAGATTTGGAACATTTATGGATAAAGTAAAATTGCAACTCAATTTTACTAAAAGGCCCCAAAGGAAGAATTGAAGTTGAGTTGGATAAAAGGAAATTTGAAGAACAGAGCAAATGTGTTATGGGTGATGCCAAGCCAATGGAATGGTTTAGTATAGCTCCCTAAGTATTGGGAGGATATGTTATAAAGAGAAATCACCATGTGAATTCCCTCGATTTAAATAGATCAACGATCTATGCAATTTATTTAGTTGAGTTTTTAAAAAGGGTTGCATGATGACATGATGCAATGATGAATGCAACGAACAAAACAAATCACACGATGAATCTTAGAATCCATGGAAGGCATCTGGAGCGCCGGTCTTAGGGCGTTACACGTAGGCATTGGATCGGTGATGGAGAATTATGCCGGATGCGGTTCATCATGTAACAGTCATAACATAGGGTGACACAGAACTAGCTCAAATTCATCAATGTAATGTAGGCATGTATTCCGAATATAGTCATACGTGCTTATGGAAAAGAACTTGCATGACATCTTTTGTCCTACCCTCCCGTGGCAGTGGGGTCCTAATGGAAACTAAGGGATATTAAGGCCTCCTTTTAATAGAGTACCGGACCAAAGCATTAACACATAGTGAATACATGAACTCCTCAAACTATGGTCATCACCGGGAGTGGTCCCGGTTATTGTCACTTCGGGGTTGCCGGATCATAACACATAGTAGGTGACTATAGACTTGCAAGATATGATCAAGAACTCACATATATTCATGAAAACATAATAGGTTCAGATCTGAAATCATGTCACTTGGGCCCTAGTGACAAGCATTAAGCATAGCAAAGTCATAGCAACATCAATCTCAGAACATAGTGGATACTAGGGATCAAACCCTAACAAAACTAACTCGATTACATGATAAATCTCATCCAACCCATCACCGTCCAGCAAGCCTACGATGGAATTACTCACACACAGCGGTGAGCATCATGAAATTGGTGACGGAGGATGGTTGATGATGACGACGGCGACAGATTCCCCTCTCCGGAGCCCCGAACAGACTCCAGATCAGCCCTCCCGAGAGAGTTTAGGGCTTGGCGGCGGCTCCGTATCGTAAAACGCGATGAATCCTTCTCCCCTATTGTTTTCTCCCCGAACACGAATATATGGAGTTGGAGTTGAGGTCGGTGGAGCACCAGGGGTCCCATGAGGCAGGGGGCGCGCCCAGGGGGGCAGGTGCGCCCCCAACCCTCGTGGACAGGTGGTGGGCCCCCTGGCCTTGATTTTTCGCCAATATTTTTAATATTTTCCAAAAATAAGTTCCGTGGAGTTTCAGGTCATTCCGAGAACTTTTTTTTCTGCACATAAATAACACCATGGCAATTCTACTGAAAACAGCGTCAGTCCGGGTTAGTTCCATTCAAATCATGCAAGTTAGAGTCCAAAACAAGTGCAAAAATGTTTGGAAAAGTAGATACGACGGAGACGTATCAACTCCCCCATGCTTAAACCTTTGCTTGTCCTCAAGCAATTCAGTTGACAAACTGAAAGTGATAAAGAAAAACTTTTACAAACTCTGTTTGCTCTTGTTGTTGTAAATATGTAAAGCCAGCATTCAAGTTTTCAGCAAAGATTATAACTAACCACATTCACAATAACACTTAGGTCTCATGTTTACTCATATCAATGGCATAATCAACTAGCGAGCAATAATAATAAATCTCGGATGACAACACTTTCTCAAAACAATCATAATATGATATAACAAGATGGTATCTCGCTAGCCCTTTCTGAGACCGCAAAACATAAATGCAGAGCACCTTTAAAGATCAAGGACTGACTAAACATTGTAATTCATGGTAAAAGAGATCCAGTTATAGGCGGTTCCCAAACAGAATGGTAAAGTTTATACTCCCCCTCCACCAACAAGCATCAATCCATGGCTTGCTCGAAACAACGAGTGCCTCCAACTAACAACAGTCCCGGGGGAGTTTTGTTTGCAATTATTTTGATTTGATTTGCATAAAGCATGGGACTGGGCATCCCGGTGACCAGCCATTTTCTCGTGAGTGAGGAGCGGAGTCCACTCCTCTTGAGAATAACCTGCCTAACATGGAAGATACGGACATCCCTAGTTGATACATGAGCTATCCGAGCATGCAAAACAGAATTTCATTTGAAGGTTTAGAGTTTGGCACATACAAATTTACTTGGAACGGCAGGTAGATACCGCATATAGGATGGTATAGTGGACTCATATGGAATATCTTTGGGGTTTAAGGAATTGGATGCACAAGCAGTATTCCCGCTTAGTACAAGTGAAGGCTAGAAAAAGACTGGGAAGTGACCAACTAGAGAGCGACAACAGTCATGAACATGCATTAAAATTAATAAACATTGAGTGCAAGCATGAGTAGGATATAATCCACCATGAACATAAATATCGTGAAGGCTATGTTGATTTGTTTCAACTACATGTGTGAACATGTGCCAAGTCAAGTCACTCGAATCATTCAAAGGAGGATAGCACCCTATCATACCACATCACTACCATTTTAATAGCATGTTGGCACGCAAGCTAAAACATTATAACTCATAGCTAATCAAGCATGGCACGAGCAACTATGATCTCTAATTGTCATTGCAAACATGTTTATTCATAATAGGTTGAATCAGGAACGATGAACTAATCATATTTACAAAAACAAGAGAGGTCGAGTTCATACCAGCTTTCCTCATCTCAATCAGTTCATCATATATCGTCATAATTGCCTTTCACTTGCACGACCAAATGATGTGAATAATAATAATAGTGCACGTGCATTGGACTAAGCTGGAATCTGCAAGCATTCAATAAACAGGAGAAGACAAGGCAATATGGGCTCTTGGTTAAATCAACAATAAGGCATATAAGAGCTACTTTAACAATTTAATCATGGTCTTCTCCTGTCGACCCCCAAAGAAAAGAAAAGAAATAAAACTATTTACATGGGAAAGCTCCCAACAAGCAAAAGAAGAACATGAAATCTTTTTGGGTTTTCTTTTGAATTATTACTACTACAGCAAGAAAGGTAAACTAACTAAAAGCTACAACTATTTTTTTTGTTTTTCTTAAGGTTTTTCAAACACACAAGAAGAAAGCATAAAAAGGAAAATAAACTAGCATGGATAATACAATGAAAGAGTATGAGAACCGACAACTAGCATGAGTGTGTCAACATAAATGTAATGTCGGTGAGAAATATGTACTCCCCCAAGCTTAGGCTTTTGGCCTAAGTGGTCTATTGCCACGGAGGGCCTGGCGGCTATCCATAGTTGTAGTTGGGGTCGTACTGAGATGCAACGGCTATTGCATCGTGGGCTGCAGCTTGGAGGCGAGCTGCCCTCGTCCTCGTTTCGTACTCATTTGCCTCCTCTCTGGTTATAAAATGTCTCCCTTTTGCCTGAAAGTCAAAGAGAGAAGGAGCAGGGAGAACAATACTGACGGCGTGATGCCTGTCAAAGATTAGTCGGTACTAGAGAGGCAGTTCATTCCTCTCAACAAACTGATGGTGAACCATAGCATTAAAGTCTAGATAAGTAGGAGGCAATTCAATATCATCATCACGTATGGTTACACCAAGAAAATCAGCTAAGCGAGTTGCATAAATTCCACCAAAGAAATCTCCGATAAATCTATTATGATGCAACCTACGTGCAACAATAGCTCCCAAATTATAAGATTTATCTCCTAACACAACACTCCTGAGAACACTGAGGTCTGGGACACACATATGACATGCTTCATCTTTACCATTTATGCACCTACCTATGAAGAGAGAAAAATAATGTATAGCAGGAAAATGAATGCTCCCTATGGTAACTTGGGCTATATCTCTAGATTCCCCCACAGTTATACTAGCAAGAAAATCTCAAAATTCAGATTTGCGAGGTTCACTAGCACTACCCCATTGTGGAAGTTTGCAAGCAGTGGTAAAATCCTCTAAGTCCATAGCATAAGTTTTTTCATAAAGATCAAACGGGACGGTTTGAGAATTGCGTGAAGATGAAAATTCAAACCTCCTCACAAAGGAACTAGTGAGATAGTGGTACTGGCGGCACTTTTCTGCCTCGAAGCTCACAAGATCGGCATTACACAAATATGCGTTAAATTCTTCCTTGATTCCTGCTCGATCCATGAAGTCCTCTGAAGGCCATTCACAAGGCCGCACTGGAGCGTTCCTTGGTGGCTCATCATCAGCATCACGCATTGCAAGCCTGGGTCCTTGCTTCCTTGAAGAACCACCTTGGTACATTTTCCTAAACATATTTCTTGCTCTGCAACATTTCTGAAATTTTTAGTAACTTCAGATAAAAGTGAACCAAGCTCAACAAAATTGATAGCAACTACTCCTACAAGTGCCTAGAGCCTATATCATGCATTAGAACTACTTGGAACCATATAAATTTGACATGCAAGCTCAAGAACATGGTCACCTAGGCAGCACAAATTTGCTATGAATAAAGCACTAGAACAAAAACTAATTGGACCAATGGAGGAGTCACATACCAAGGAACAATCCCCCAAAGCAGTTTGTGAGAGGTGCTTTGAGCAAGGATCAAAAATCGCAGCAAAATGAGCTAGAACTCGTGCTTGAGCTGGATGGTGATTTTTTTGGGAGGAAGAAGAAGTGTGTGGGTGCAGGAATAAGTGGAGGGGAGCCACCGTGGGCCCACGAGGCAGGGGGCGTGCCCTGTAGGGGTGGGCGCGCCCTAGACCCTCGTGGCCAGGTGCTTGCTCCCCCTGCTATGTTTTTAGTGCCAGATGTTCTCAAATATTCCAAAAAAATCATATTAAATTGGCAGGGCATTTGGAGAACTTTTATTTTTGGGGTAATTTTATATTGCACGAATAAATCAGAAAACAGATAGGAAAAATACTATTTTTACTTTATTTCAACTAAATAACAGAAAGTAGAGAGAGGGTACAGAAGGTTGTGCTTCTAACTTCATCCATCTCATGATCATCAAAAGGAATCCACTAACAAGGTTGATCAAGTCTTGTTAACAAACTCATTCCGAATAAAATGGAACCGGCGAAATTTCGAATAACACTATGTTACCTCAACGGGGATATGCACATCCCCAATAATAATAATATCATATTTCTTCTTGATGGTAGGAAGAGGAAATTCAAAACCTCCAAAAATAATCGATGGAATTTTTCCAATAGAATTGATACTATGAACTTGAGGTTGTTTCCTCGGAAAGTGTACCGTGTGCTCATTACCATTAACATAAAAAGTGACATTGCCTTTGTTGAAATCAATAACAGCCCCTGCAGCATTCAAAAAGGGTCTTCCAAGAATAATAGACATACTATCGTCCTCGGGAATATCAAGAATAACAAAGTCCGTTAAAATAGTAACGTTTGCAACCACAACAGGCACATCCTCACAAATACCGACAGGTATAGCAGTTGATTTATCAGCCATTTGCAAAGATATTTCAGTAGGTGTCAACTTATTCAAATCAAGTCTACGATATAAAGAGAGAGGCATAACACTAACACCGGCTCCAAGATCACATAAAGCAGTTCTAACATAATTTCTTTGAATGGAGCATGGTATAGTGGGTACTCCTGGATCTCCTAGTTTCTTTGGTATTCCACCTTTAAAAGTGTAATTAGCAAGCATGGTGGAAATTTCAGCTTCCGGTATCTTTCTCTTATTTGTAACAATATCTTTCATATACTTAGCATAAGGATTCATTTTGAGCATATCAGTCAAACGCATACGCAAAAAGATAGGTCTAATCATTTCAGCAAAGCGCTCAAGATCCTCATCATCCTTTTTCTTGGATGGTTTGGGAGGAAAAGGCATGGGTTTCTGAACCAATGGTTCTCTTTCTTTACTGTGTTTCCTAGCAACAAAGTCTCTCTTATCATAACGTTGATTCTTCTATTGTGGGTTATCAAGATCAACAGCAGGTTCAGTTTCTACATCATTGTCATTGCTAGGTTGAGCATCAACATGAACATCATCATTAACATTATCACTAGGTTCATGTTCATTACCAGATTGTGTTTCAGCATCAGAAATAGAAATATCATTGGGATTCTCAGGTGTGTCTACAACAGATTCACTTGAAGCATGCAAAGTCCTATCATTTTTCTTTTTCCTCTTTTTAGAAGGAGTAGGTGCATCAATATTATTTCTCTGAGAATCTTGCTCAATTCTCTTAGGATGGCCTTCAGGATACAAAGGTTCCGGAGTCATTTTACCAGTTCTAGTAGCCACTCTAACATCATAATCATTATTCTTACTATTTAATTCATTGAGCAAATCATTCTGAGCCTTAAGTACTTGTTCTACTTGAGTGGTAACCATAGAAGCATGTTTACTAATGAGTTTAAGTTCACCTTTAACTCTAGACATATAATCATCCAAGTGTTCAAGCACATAAGAATTGTGTTTCAATCTACCAACATAAGCATTGAAATTTTCTTGTTTGACAATAAAATTATCAAACTCATCTAAGCATTGGCTAGCAGACTTATAACGAGGAATATCACCTTCATCAAATCTATAGAGAGAATTTACCTTTACTACCTATGTCGGGTTATCAAGACCATGAATTTCTTCAATAGGTGATGAATTATGATCATATATTTCTTCAACAGGCGATAAATTAAGACCATGTATTTCTTCAATAGGAGGTAAATTCTTAACATCTTCAGCTTTTATACCTTTTTCCTTCATAGATTTCTTTGCCTCTTGCATATCTTCAGGACAGAGAAATAGAACACCCCTCTTCTTCGGAGTTGGCTTAGGAGTTGGTTCAGGAAGTGTCCAATTATTTTCATTTGTCAACATATTATTCAATAGAATTTCAGCTTCATCTGGTGTTCTTTCCCTGAAAACAGAACCAGCACAACTATCCAGGTGGTCTCTGGAAGCATCGGTTAGTCCATTATAAAAGATATCAAGTATTTCATTTTTCTTGAGAGGATGATCAGGCAAAGCATTAAGTAATTGGAGAAGCCTCCCCCAAGCTTGTGGGAGACTCTCTTCTTCAAGTTGCACAAAATTGTATATATCCCTTAAAGCAGCTTGCTTCTTATAAGCAGGGAAATATTTAGCAGAGAAGTAATAAATCATACCCTGGGGACTACGCACACAGCCAGGATCAAGAGATTTAAACCATATCTTAGCATCATCCTTTAATGAGAACGGAAATATTTTAAGAATATAAAAGTAGCGAGTTCTCTCATCATTAGTGAACAGGGTGGCTATATCATTTAATTTAGTAAGATGTGCCACTACAGTTTTAGAGCCATAGAAAGGATCAGACTCAACCAAAGTAATTATATCAGGATCAATAGAGAATTCATAATCCTTATCAGTAACAAAGATAGGTGAAGTAGCATAAGTAGGATCATATTTCATTCTAGCATTCAGAGTTTTTTGTTTAAGCTTAGCTAATAATTTCTTAAGATCACTTCTATCATTGCAAGCAAGAAAGTCTCTTTTAGTTTCTTCATCCATAACATAGCCCTCAGGCACAACAGGCAATTCATATTTATTAGGGGGAGAGTCTTCATCATCACTATCATCAATATTATTAGTTTCAATAATTTCATTCTCTCTAGCCCTAGCAAGTTGTTCATCAAGAAATTCACCAAGTGGCACAGTAGTATCAAGCATAGAAGTAGTTTCATCATAAGTATCATGCATAGCAGAAGTGGCATCATCAATAACATGTGACATATCAGAATTAATAGCAGAAGTAGGTTTAGGTGTCGCAAGCTTACTCAAAACAGAAGGTGAATCAAGTGCTGAGCTAGATGGCAGTTCCTTACCTCCTCTCGTAGTTGAGGGATAAATTTTTGTTTTCTCATCTTTCAAGTTCCTCATAGTGACCACCAGATATAAATCCCAAGTGACTCAAAGAATAGAGCTATGCTCCCCGGCAACGGCGCCAAAAAATAGTCTTGATAACCCACAAGTATAGGGGATCGCAACAGTTTTCGAGGGTAGAGTATTCAACCCAAATTTATTGATTCGACACAAGGGGAGCCAAAGAATATTCTCAAGTATTAGTAGTTTAGTTGTCAATTCAACCACACCTAGATAACTTAATATCTGCAGCAAAGTATTTAGTAGCAAAGTAATATGGAAGTAACGGTAACGGTAGCAAAAGTAATATTTTTGGGTTTTGTAGTGATTGTAACAGTAGCAATGGAAAAGTAAATAAGCGAAGAACAATATGTGAAAAGCTCGTAGGCATTGGATCGATGATGGAGAATTATGCGGGATGCGGTTCATCATGTAACAGTCATAACATAGGGTGACACAGAACTAGCTCCAATTCATCAATGTAATGTAGGCATGTATTCCGAATATTGTCATACGTGCTTATGGAAAAGAACTTGCATGACATTTTTGTCCTACCCTCCCGTGGCAGCGGGGTCCTAATGGAAACTAAGGGATATTAAGGCCTCCTTTTAATAGAGTACCGGACCAAAGCATTAACACATAGTGAATACATGAACTCCTCAAACTATGGTCATCACCGGGAGTGGTCCCGATTATTTTCACTTCGGGGTTGCCGGATCATAACACATAGTAGGTGACTATAGACTTGCAAGATAGGATCAAGAACTCACATATATTCATGAATACTTAATAGGTTCAGATCCGAAATCATGGCACTCGGGCCCTAGTGACAAGCATTAAGCACAGTAAAGTCATAGCAACATCAATCTCAGAATATAGTGGATACTAGGGATCAAACCCTAACAAAACTTACTCGATTACATGATAAATCTCATCCAACCCATCACCGTCCAGCAAGCCTATGATGGAATTACTCACGCACGGTGGTGAGCATCATGAAATTGGTGATGGAGGATGGTTGATGATGACGACGGCGATGGATTCCCCTCTCCGGAGCCCCGAACGGACTCCAGATCAGCCCTCCCGTGAGAGTTTTGGGCTTGGCGGTGGCTCCGTATCGTAAAACACGATGAATCCTTCTCCCCTATTTTTTCTCCCCGAACACAAATATATGGAGTTGGAGTTGAGGTGGTGGAGCACCAGGGGGCCCACGAGGCAGGGGGCGCCCCCAGGGGGGCAGGCGCACCCCCACCCTCGTGGACAGGTGGTGGGCCCCTGGCCTTGATTCTTTCGCCAATATTTTTAATATTTTCCAAAAATATGTTCCGTGGAGTTTCAGATCATTCCGAGAACTTTTGTTTCTGCACATAAATAACACCATGGCAATTCTGCTGAAAACAGCATCAGTCCGGGTTAGTTCCATTCAAATCATGCAAGTTAGAGTCCAAAACAAGGGCAAAAGTGTTTGGAAAAGTAGATACGACGGAGACGTATCAGCGGGCTCTAACGAACCCGACAGAAGTCCTGGGGATCCCCTCCTCAATCCACAGCCACCGGCTCTGCCACTCTTCCCACCGCTCCTTCTAGGCACCCTCCGGATACGTCCCCTTCTCCTTGGTCCTTGGGATCCATGTGACACAGCCGGAGATGGCGCCCCCCGCCTGGATGCGGGGATAGAAACACTGGCGGAAAAGCGCCGTGTTGGGGAGCACTCTGGCAAAGCCTTCACAGAGGTGGGCGAAAAGGGCCATGCACGCCACGGCGTTTGGCGTGAAATCCAGAAGGTGGAAGCCATAGGTGTGCATGATGTCATTAAAAAATTGGAGAAGGGGGGGGGGCAGAGGCCGCAAGAGAAGTAGTCAACAAAGAAGGGGTACCGATTTGGGCCAGCCTCAGCAAAATCGGCAGGGATGATATGCGTGGCCGGATGCCCCATCGCCCCCCCGTCTTTGCCCCCCACAGGGGCCTGAGGTAGTCCCTAAGGTGAACTGCATCGACCGTCGGGGGGAAGTAGGCAAGCTGCGTCCGGAGCACCGCCAGCTCGCTCTCCGGCATCCCCTTCTCCCCGACGTCCTCCGCCACTCCCTTGCCTGTGCTGGATTTGGGCGCCATGGCGACTAGGGAAGAAGGCAAGGTTAAGGGCGATGAGGGCGCGGTGGCGGCGAGTGGAAGCAAGATCTTGGGGAGAAAGAGGGAAGGAACGGCGGTTCCGAGATTGGAGAAGGCACGGAGGGTAAATGGGTACCGCGCCTGCGGTTTCTCCTTTTTTATGGGGAAGGCGCGGGTCGCCTCGTTACCATTTACTGCGATGTGACGCATGAGGGCAGCGGCCGCCCCACGCATGCCCCCCATGTCACACGCGAGCGAAGGAGTTACTGCGGTAAAATCCGCCCCACCTGCACGCGCATCGTTCTAGGCCTAGCCCAACAACCCGTCGCGCTTATGTGTGGCCCAGGCCCGGGGGCTCCTGTCGGTGTAAAAAAGTAGGGGCTCTCCTTTTGACCCCTTTACTTGTGCACGGGCAGTCAGAGCCGCGCCCGCAACCACACTTGGCGGTGTAGAGGAGGGAAGTCGGAGCACAAGACGGCCAAGGCAACGCCAAGATAGAGACATAAAGAGCAGAAGGGCGAGGTGGGCCCCCGGCAAGGCCCTTGCCGGGGCGGCCTCCGCAGCCCCGACAAGAGCCTTGCTGGGGCAGCCTTGCCTGATGCCAGCAGAGTGCGCCACCCTTGAGCCAAGGTTTCCAACACCATCAACCACATTGGGACCAAGGCTCGGGAGGCACCTCCGTGGTGGCATGCAGATCTTTGTGAAGATCAGAAGCATACAAGATCAGATGAGGACTAGAAGACGACGATCCACGGCGGGATCCTAGCCGAGGAAATCCACAAGACCCCCCGGCAAGGCCCTTGCCGGGGACGACCACGGTGCCACGGCAAGACCCTTGCCGGGGCCCCGGCAAGGCCCTTGCCGAAGACACCAACGGGGCCGCAGCCAGGCCCGCGTCTGCCACGGCTCCACCACCATTCCCATACAACTGCCAGCCCAACCAGTTGGGCAGGCACCTGCGTGGCAACGTGCAGCTTCCAGACCAACTCAGCGAGCACCTGCATGGTGACACGCAGATCTTCATCAAGATCCTTCCACCGCGCCATCTCAGCAGCCAGCCAGCCTACGTGGCGCTGCATGCCTTGCTGGCCTGGATGCGCGTCGGAGCAAGACGGAGCGGCGACGGACGAGACGGGCCTCGTTGCCATCCCCAGTAAAGCAACGGGACACCTAAGGAGCACATTTAATGAACCTTGTCCCGTAATGATAGGTGGTAAGCTTGTACACTGTATACCTTTCCACCTCCTGTGTGCCACTGTGGCAACCCCTTTTGTCAATAAAAGGAGGCCCGAGGCGTACTGGAGGGGGATTCGGATCTTTTGGGCAAAACACACACACCGTAGCTAGCTCAAGAGCTCAAGAATACTGAAATACATACACCAAAGCCGGACTAGGGTATTACGCATCTTCGCGGCCCGAACCTGGGTAAACGATCTTTGTGCTGACCGCCAGACCCACTCTTTGCACAACCCCGCGCCCGCCAACCGTAGAAGGGATCCCAGTGATTCCATAGGTGTCGTTTCCCCCGACAAGGGGCCATTCTCAAAATGTCGATAGGGCCGAACTGCGCAATCAGATCGTCCACATGGTCCCACCCACTCCCTCAGGGCATCCCGAATCGCCCTGGGCAGGTGCTATCACGACCTCGAAGTCGAAATTGGGGTCGGAACGAAGGAGGTGGCTGAAGACGCGCGCCGACGCCCGCGCAAGGAGATCACGGCTCTCCTCTTCCACGAGCCTGCTCACCCTCTCCACGCCTCCTTCAAGCTGCTCCATGATCCTGGTGAAGAAGGCAAGATAACTGGCATCATCGAACACGAGCGAGCCGGAGACACTCTCCCTGCTAACGCAGTTCAGGGCACGACGGGCTGTACGATCGAAAGTAGTTCAAGGGGGGTGATTAGACTACTTGACCAAATAAAAATCTAACCTTCTCCCAATTTTAGTTGAAGCAATCAACCTACGCATGCAATTCTAAGAGTGTAGCGGCGGAAAGTAAAACATTGCATATGAAGGTAAAGGGAAGGGTTTGGAGAGTGCAAACGCAATGATGACACGGAGATTTTTGGCGTGGTTCCGATAGGTGGTGCTATCATACATCCACGTTGATGGAGACTTCAACCAACAAAGGGTAACGGTTGCGCGAGTCCACGGAGGGCTCCACCCACGAAGGGTCCATGAAGAAGCAACCTTGTCAATCCCACCATGGCCGTCGCCCACGAAGGACTTGCCTCACTCGGGTAGATCTTCACGAAGTAGGCGATCTCCTTGCCCTTACAAACTTCTTGGTTCAACTCCACAATCTTGTCAAAGGCTCCCAAGCGACACCTAACCAATCTAGGAGACACCACTCTCCAAAAGGCAATAGATGTTGTGTTGATGATGAACTCCTTGCTCTTGCGCTTCAAATGATAGTCTCCCCAATGCTCAACTCTCTCTCACACAGATTTGGATATGGTGGGAAGATGATTTGAGTGGAAAGCAACTTGGGGAAGGCTAGAAATCAAGATTCTTGTGGTTGGATTGGAATATCTTGATCTCAACACATGAGTAGGTGGTTCTCTCTTAGAAAATGTAGGCTGGAAGTGTAGGCACGTTCTGATGGCTCTCTCACATATGGAGAAGGGGGTGGAGGGGTATATATAGCCTCCACACAAAATCCAACCATTACACACATTTGACTCAACTCGGTCAGACCGAATAGAAGAACTCGGTGAGACCGGTTTAGGTCAAAATGTGAACATTAGGAATCTCGATGGGACCGACTGGCACAACTCGATGGGATCGACGTGCTAGGGCTAGGGCAAAACCTCATCTCAGTGAAGCCGATGGCGTGAACTCGGTGAGACCGATTTCAGCAAAGAGCAAACAGAGAGTTGGTCAAGCAAACTCGGTGTGACCGATCGCTCATTTCGGTGAGACCAAAATGTTACAAAAGGGAAATAGAGAGTTTGCAGGACCATGTCAATGAGACCAAGATCCATATCGGTGTGACCGAGGAGTTAGGGTTTCTGGCAGTGGCTAGGTCAAATGAACTCGGTGGCGCCGGATAGAAGATTTCGATGGGGCCGAGTTTGACTTTGGGTTTTGGACATATTTGGAAATGAGAAAGTGGTTGAGGGCTTTGGAGCAATATTGTAGGATCGAAAGTATGTCTAGAGGGGGGGGTGATTAGACTACTTGACCAATTAAAAATCTAGCCTTTTCCCAATTTTAAGTCTTGGCAGATTTTAGCAACTTAGCACGAGTCAAGTAATCAACCTACACATGCAATTCTAAGAGTATAGAACAATTGCATATAAAGGTAAAGGGAGGAGTTTGGAGGGAGCAAACGCAATGTAGACACGAAGATTTTTTATCCGTGGTTCTGATAGGTGGTGCTATCGTACATCCACGTTGATGGAGACTTCAACCCACGAAGGGTAACAGTTGCGTGAGTCCACGGAGGGCTCCACCCACGACGGGTCCACGAAGAAGCAACCTTGTCTATCCCACCATGGCCATCGCCCATGAAGGACTTGCCTCACTAGGGTAGATCTTCATGAAGTAGGCGATCTCCTTGCCCGCACAAACTCCTTGGTTCAACTCCACAATCTTGACGGAGGCTCCCAAGTGACACCTAGCCAATCTAGGAGACACCACTCTCCAAAAGGTAATAGATGGTGTGTTGATGATGAACTCCTTGCTCTTGTGCTTCAAATGATAGTCTCCCCAACACTCAGCTCTCTCTCATAGGATTGGATTTGGTGGAAAGAGGGTTTGAGTGGAAAGCAAGTTGGGGAAGGCTAGAGATCAAGATTTATGTGGTTGGAATGGAATATCTTGACCTCAACACAAGTGTTGGTGGTTCTCTCTCAGAAAATGTATGCTGGAAGTGTAGGCATGTTCTGATGGCTCTCTCCACGAATGAAGAGTGGGTGGAGGGTTATATATAGCCTCCACACAAAATCTAACCGTTACACACAAATCACCAACTCAGTGGGACCGAATCAGAAAACTCGGTCAGACCAATTTAGTTCAAAATGTGAACGTTCGGATTTTCGGTGGGACCGACATGTCAATTCGGTGGGACCGATTCCATTAGGGTTAGGTCATAACGTAATCTCCGTGAGACCGATTACACAAACTCGGTGGGCCGATTTTGGTAATAAGAAAATAGAGAGTTGGTCAGGCAAACTCGGTGGGACCGATTCACTCATCTTGGTTAGACCGAAACGTTACGAAGGGGAAACAGAGAGTTTGCATTGCAATCTCGGTGGGACCGATCGCTCATCTCGGTTGGACCGAAACGTTACGAAGGGAAACAGAGAGGTTGAAATCCCATCTCGATGAGACCGAGATCCCTATCGGTGAGACCGAAGTGACTAGGGTTTGTGGCAGTGGCTATGTCAAGTGAACTTGGTGGCGCCAGATAGGAAATTTCGGTGGGGCCGAGTTTGTCTTTTGTTTTGGGACATATGTGGATATGAGAAAGTAGTTGAGGGTTTTTGGAGCATATCACTAAGCATTTTGAGCAAGTAACTCATTAAGCAGCACCTCACCCCCTTTTAATAGTATTGGCTTTTCCTATGGACTCAATGTGATCTTGGATCACTAAAAGTAAAATGTAGAGTCTTGTGTTTTGAGCTTGAGCCAATCTTTTGTCCTTAGCATTTTGAGGGGTCCACTTTCTAATCCATGCCATGCCAAACATTGAGCTTTCCTGAAATATTTATCTTGAAATAGCATTAGCTCAATAAGCTATATGTTGTTAGGAATTACCAAAACCACCCAGGGATAGTTGCACTTTCAAATATCACTAAGCATTTTGAGCAACTAGAACATTAAGCAACACCTCATCCCCCTTTAATAGTATTTGCTTTCCTATGGACTCAATGTGATCTTGGATCACTAAAATATAAATGAAGAGTCTTGAGCTTTTGCCAATATGTGTCCTTAGCATTTTGAGGGGTCCACATCTCTAGTCCATGCCATGCCATCCAGTAAACTTTCTGAAATATTAAACTTGAATGGATATTAGTTCAATGAGCTATATGTTGTTATGAATTACCAAAACCACCCGGGGATTAGTTGCACTTTCAATCCCCCCTTTTTGGTAATTGATTACAACATATAGATCAAAGCTTTCGACAAATGATAATATGAATGAAATACATCGTCGCTTTTAGAAGTATGTGATAAGCAAGAGCTCCCCCTAAATTTGTGCATTATTTAAAATTTGCTTTTGAATGCAAATGCACATTCGATTAGGATCATGGGTCACTCTTCCATGTCACATACATCTTGGTGGAGCGCTCAAAATGATAAGAATTAAATGTCATGCACTCATCACCAAGGATACAAGTGATTGATAGTACACAAACATTCATGGATATAACACGCAAGCACACAATAAGCGTAATATGATTAAACACATGATCACATAAGTATCTCATGAGCATAACACAAGTTGTAGCATAGGAAACAACCAAAGTAACAACAGTAGCAAGGAAAATAAAACCAACAAAAGCAAGAGGCACTCCCTCTCTCTCTCGAAGCCTATGATCTACACACTTTCTCCCCCTTTGGCAACAAGTTACCAAAAAGTTCAAAAACGTATAGTGCGATGCGACACTCTAAGCACAATCTCTGGGAGCTCCTGAAGTGGTCTTCTGGCTTGTGATACATCTCCAACGTATCTATAATTTTTGATTGTTCCATGCTATTATATTATCTGTTTTAGATGTTTAATGGGCTTTAATATACCTTTTTATATTATTTTTGGGACTAACCTATTAACCGAAGGCCCAGTGGAAATTGCTGTGTTTTTGCCTATTTCAGTGTTTCGCAGAAAAGGAATATCAAACGGAATCCAAACGGAATGAAACCTTCGCGAGGATCGTTTTTGGAACAAACACAATCCAGGAGACTTGAAGTGGACGTCAAGGAAGCAACGAGGCGGCCACGAGGCAGGGAGGCGCACCCAGGGGGTAGGCACGCCCCCACCCTCGTGGGCCCCTCGTAGCTCCACGGACCTACTTCTTTCGCCTATATATACTCTTATACCCTGAAAACATCGGGGGGAGCCACAAAACACTTTTTCCACCACCGCAACCTTCTATACCCGTGAGATCCCATCTTGGTGCCTTTTCCGGTGCTCCGCCGGAGGGGGAATCGATCACGGAGGGCCTCTACATCAACACCATGGCCTCTCCGATGATGTGTGAGTAGTTTACCACATACCTTCGGGTCCATAGTTATTAGCTAGATGGCTTCTTCTCTTTCTTTGGATCTCAATACAAAGTTCTCCTCGGTTCTCTTGGAGATCTATTTGATGTAATTCTTTTTGCGGTGTGTTTGTGAAGATCCGATGAATTGTGGATTTATGATCAAGATTATCTATGAACAATATTTGATTCTTCTCTGAATTCTTATATGCATGATTTGATATCTTTGCAAGTCTCTTCGAATTATCGGTTTAGTTTGGCCTACTAGATTGATCTTTCTTGCAATGGGGGAAGTGCTTAGCTTTGGGTTCAATCTTGCGGTGCCCTTTCCCAATGACAACAGGGGCAGCAAGGCACGTATTGTATTGTTGCCATCGAGGATAAAAAGATGGGGTTTATATCATATTGCTTGAGTTTATCCCTCTACATCATGTCATCTTGCCTAATGCGTTACTCTGTTCTTATGAACTTAATACTCTAGATGCATGCTGGATAGCGGTCGATGTGTGGATTAATAGTAGTAGATGCAGAATCGTTTCGGTCTACTAGTCACGGACGTGATGCCTATATACATGATCATGCCTAGATATTCTCATAACTATGCGCTTTTGTATCAATTGATCGACAGTAATTTGTTCACCCACCGTGGAATTTGCTATCTTGAGAGAAGCCATTAGTGAAACCTATGGCCCCCGGGTCTATTTTCCATTATATTAATCTCCCGTCAACTAGCTATTTCTGTCGCTGTTTATTTTTTGCAATCTTTACTTTTTAATCTATACAACAAAAATACCAAAAATATTTATCTTATTATCTTTATCAGATCTCACTTTTGCAAGTGGCCGTGAAGGGATTGACAACCCCTTTATCGCGTTGGTTGCAAGGTTCTTATTTGTTTCTGCAGGTACAAGGCTACTTGCGTGTAGCCTCCTACTGGATTGATACCTTGGTTCTCAAAAACTGAGGGAAATACTTACGCTACTTTGCTGCATCACCCTTTCCTCTTTAAGGGAAAACCAATGCATGCTTAAGAGGTAGCAAGAAGGATTTCTGGCGCCGTTGCTGGGGAGGCTTACGCCAAGTCAAGTCAAGATTTGATCTCCCGCCAACGTGCGAGTTCTGGCGCCGTTGCCGGGGAGATCTACGCACAAGTCAAGACATACCAAGTACCCATCACAAACTCTTATCCCTCTCATTACATTATTTGCCATTTGCCTCTCGTTTTCCTCTCCCCCACTTCACCCTTGCCGTTTTATTCGCCCTTTTTCATTCGTCTCTTTTTGCTTGCTTCTTGTTTGCTTGTGTGTTGGATTGATTGTTTGTCACAATGGCTCTAGACAATACTAAATTGTGTGACTTTTCCAATACCAACAACAATGATTTTATTAGCACTCCAATTCCTCCTATTACCGATGTTGAATCTTGTGAGATTAATGCTGATTTATTGAATCTTGTCATGAAAGATCAATTCTCTAGTCTTCCTAGTGAAGATGCCGCTACTCATCTAAACAACTTTGTTGATTTGTGCGATATGCAAAAGGAGAAAGATGTGGACAATGATATTGTTATATTGAAGCTATTTCCATTTTCACTTAGATATCATGCTAAAACTTGGTTTTCTTCTTTGCCTAAAAATAGTATTGATTCATGGAATAAGTGCAAAGATGCTTTTATCTCTAAGTATTTTCCTCCCGCTAAGATCATCTCTCTTAGAAACGATATTATGAATTTTAAGCAACTTGATCATGAGCATGTTGCACAAGCTTGGGAGAGGATGAAATTAATGATACGTAATTGCCCTACACATGGTTTGAATTTATGGATGATTATACAAATTTTTTATGACGGATTGAATTTTGCTTCTAGAAATCTTTTAGATTCGGCCGCGGGAGGAACTTTTATGGAAATCACTTTAGGAGAAGCTACTAAACTCCTTGATAATATTATGGTTAATTATTCTCAATGGCACACCAAAAGATCTACTAGTAAAAAGGTCCATGCGATTGAAGAGATTAATGTTTTGAGTGGAAAGATGGATGAACTTATGAAATTGTTTGCTAATAAGAGTGTTTCTTCTGATCCTAATGATATGCCTTTGTCCACTTTGATTGAGAATAATAATGAATATATGGATGTGAATTTTGTTGGTAGGAACAATATTGGTAACAACGCGTATAGAGGAAACTTTAATTCTAGGCCGTTCCCTAGTAATTCCTCTAATAATTATGGTAATTCCTACAACAACTCTTCTGGAAATTTTAATAAGATGCCCTCTGATTTTGAGACTAGTGTTAAAGAATTTATGAATTCGCAAAAGAATTTCAATGCTTTGCTTGAAGAAAAATTGCCTAAGATTGATGAGTTGGCTAGGAACATGGATAGAATTTCTCTTGATGTTGATTATTTGAAACTTAGATCTATCCCACCCAAGCATGATATCAATGAGTCTCTCAAAGCCATGATAATTTCCATTGATGAGTGTAAAGAAAGAACCGCTAGGATGCGTGCTAAAAAAGATTGCTTTCTGACAGCGTGTTCTTCCAGTTTTCATGATAATAATGATGAAGATCTAAAAGTGATTGATGTGTCTCCTATTAAATCTTTGTTTTCTAGTATGAATCTTGATAATGATGGGACTGGAGATGAGTCAACTTTAGTTAGAAGGCGGCCCAATGATTCGGAGTTTTTAGATCTTGATGCAAAAATTGTTAAAAGTGGGATTGAAGAGGTCAAAACTTTACATAGCAATGAACCCACTATTTTGGATTTCAAGGAATTTAATTATGATAATTGCTATTTGATAGATTGTATTTCCTTGTTGTAATCCATGTTAAATTCTCCTCATGCCTATAGTCAAAATAAAGCTTTTACCAAACACATCATTGATGCTTTAATGCAATCTTATGAAGAAAAACTTGAATTAGAAGTCTCTATCCCTCGGAAACTTTGTGATGAGTGGGAAACTACTATTAAAATTAAGATTAAAGATCATGAATGCTATGCTTTGTGTGATTTGGGTGCTAGTGTTTCCACGATTCCAAAAACTTTGTGTGATGTGTTAGGTTTCCGTGAATTTGATGATTGTTCTTTAAACTTGCATCTTGCGGATTCCACCATTAAGAAACCTATGGGAAGGATTAATGATGTTCTTATTGTTGGAAATAGGAATTATGTGCCCATAGATTCCATTGTTCTTGATATAGATTGCAATCCTACATGTCCTATTATTCTTGGTAGACCTTTCCTTAGAACGATTGGTGCAATTATTGATATGAAAGAAGGAAATATTAGATTCCAATTTCCGTTAAGGAAGGACATGGAGGAATTTACCAGGAAGAAAATTAAATTACCTTATGAATCTATTATGAGAGCCACTTATGGATTGCATACCAAAGACGACAATACCTAGATCTATTCTTGTTTTTATGCCTAGCTAGGGGCGTTAAACGATAGCGCTTGTTGGGAGGCAACCCAATTTTATTTTTGTTCCTTGCTTTTTGTTCCTGTTTAGTAATAAATATTTCATCTAGCCTCTGGTTAGATGTGGTTTTATGTTTTAATTAGTGTTTGTGCCAAGTAGAACCTTTGGGAAGACTTGGGTGAAGTCTTTGCGATCTTGCTGTAAAAAACAGAAACTTTAGCGCTCACGAGATTAGCTGACATTGTTTACTGGAGAGTGATTTTAGGTTGATTATTTTTGAAGATGATTAATAGACAAATTCCTCAAGTCCACCAATTTATTTCAGAATTTTTGGAGTTACAGAAGTATACGTTTGATACAGATTACTACAGACTGTTCTGTTTTTGACAGATTCTGTTTTTCGTGTGTTGTTTGCTTATTTTGATGAATCTATGGCTAGTATCGGGGGGTATGAACCATAGAGAAGTTTGAATACAGTAGGTTTAACACCAATATAAATAAATAATGAGTTCATTACAGTACCTTAAAGTGGTGGTTTGTTTTATTTTGCTAACGGAGCTCATGAGATTTTCTGTTGAGTTTTGTGTTGTGAAGTTTTCAAGTTTTGGGTAAAGATTTGATGGATTATGGAATAAGGAGTGGAAAGAGCCTAAGCTTGGGATGCCCAAGTCACCCCAAGGTAAAATTCAAGGACAACCAAAAGCCTAAGCTTGGGGATGTCCCGGAAGGCATCCCCTCTTTCGTCTTCGTCTATTGGTAACTTTACTTGAGGCTATATTTTTATTCACCACATAATATATATGTTTTGCTTGGAGCGTCTTGTATTATTTGAGTATTTGTTTTTTAGTTTACCACAATCATCCTTGCTGTACACACCTTTTGGGAGAGACACACATGACTCGGAATTTATTAGAATACTCTATGTGCTTCACTTATATCTTTTGAGCTAGATAATTTTGCTCTAGTGCTTCACTTATATCTTTTTAGAGCACGGTGGTGGTTTTATTTTATAGAAATTATTGATCTCTCATGCTTCACTTATATTATTTTGAGATTCTTTTACAACAGCATGGTAACTTGCTTTGGTTAAATTTTTTTGTCCTAATATGATGAGCATCCAAGATAGGTATAATAAAAACTATCATATAAAGTGCATTGAATACTATGAGAAGTTTGATTCTTTATGATTGTTCTGAGATATGAAGATGGTGATATAGAGTCATGCTAGTTGAGTAGTTATGAATTTGAGAAATACTTGTGTTAAAGTTTGTGATTCCCGTAGCATGCATGTATGGTGAACCGTTATGTGATGAAGTCGAAGCATGATTTATTGATTGATTGTCTTCCTTATGAGTGGCGGTCGGGGACGAGCGATGGTCTTTTCCTACCAATCTATCCCCCTAGGAGCATGCGTGTAGTACTTCGTTTCGATAACTAATAGAGTTTTACAATAAGTATGTGACTTCTTTATGACTAATGTTGAGTCCATGGATTATATGCACTCTCACCCTTCCACCATTGCTAGCCTCACTAATACCGCGCACCTTTCGCTGGTATCATACACCCACCATATACCTTCCTCAAAACGGCCACCATACCTACCTATTATGGCATTTCCATAGCCATTCCGAGATATATTGCCATGCAACTTTCCACCGTTCCGTTTATTATGACACACTCAATCATTGTCATATTGCTTCGCATGATCATGTAGTTGACATTTTATTTGTGGCAAAGCCACCGTCCATAATTCTTTCATACATTTCACTCTTGGTTCATTGCATATCCCGGTACACCGCCGGAGGCATTCACATAGAGTCATATTTTGTTCTAAGTATTGAGTTGTAATTGTTGAGTTGTAAGTAAATAAAAGTGTGATGATCATCATTTTTAGAGCATTGTCCCAAGTGAGGAAAGGATGATGGAGACTATGATTCCCCCACAATTCGGGATGAGACTCCGGACGAAAAAAAGAGGCCATAAAAAAGGGAAAGGCCCAAACAAAAAAATGAGAGAAAAAGAGAGAAGGGGCAATGTTACTATCCTTTTACCACACTTGTGCTTCAAAGTAGCACCGTGATTTTCAAGATAGAAAGTCTCCTATGTTGTCACTTTCATATACTAGTGGGAATTTTACATTATAGAACTTGGCTTGTATATTCCAATGATGGGCTTCCTCAAAATGCCCTAGGTCTTCGTGAGCAAGCGAGTTGGATGCACACCCACTTAGTTTCTTTTGTTGAGCTTTCATAACCTTATAGCTCTAGTGCATCCGTTGCATGGCAATCCCTACTCACTCACATTGATATCTATTGATGGGCATCTCCATAGCCCGTTGATATGCCTAGTTGATGTGAGACTATCTTCTCCTTTTTTGTCTTCTCCACAACCACCATCCTATTCCACATATAGTGCTATGTCCATGGCTCATGCTCATGTATTGCGTGAAAATTGAAAAAGTTTGAGAACATCAGAAGTATGAAACAATTGCTTGGCTTGTCATCGGGGTTGTGCATGATTTAAATATTTTGTGTGATGAAGATAGAGCATAGCCAGACTATATGATTTTGTAGGGATAACTTTCTTTGGCCATGTTATTTTGAGAAGACATGATTGCTTTATTAGTATGCTGGAAGTATTATTATTTTTATGTCAATATTAAACTTTTGTATTGAATCCTTCGGATCTGAACATTTTTGCCACAATAAAGAAAATTACATTGAGAATTATGCCAGGTAGCATTCCAGATCAAAAATTCTTTTTTTATCATTTACCTACTCGAGGACGAGCAGGAATTAAGCTTGGGGATGCTTGATACGTCTTCAACGTATCTATAATTTTTTATTGTTCCATTCTATTATATTATCTGTTTTGGATGTTTAATGGGCTTTAATATACCTTTTTATATTATTTTTGGGACTAACCTATTAACTGAAGGCCCAGTGCAAATTGCTGTTTTTTTGCCTATTTCAGTGTTTCGCCGAAAAGGAATATCAAACGGAATCCAAACAGAATGAAACCTTCGCGAGGATCGTTTTTGGAAAAAACACAATCCAGGAGACTTGGAGTGGATGTCAAGGAAGCAACAAGGCGGCCACGAGGCAGGGTGGCGCGCCCCCACCCTCGTGGGCCCCTCGTAGCTCCACCGACCTACTTCTTTCGCCTATATATACTCTTATACCTTGAAAACATCGAGGGGAGCCACGAAACACTTTTTCCACCGCCGCAACCTTCTGTACCCATGAGATCCCATCTTGGGGCCTTTTCCGGCGCTCTGCCGGAGGGGGAATCAATCACGGAGGGCCTCTACATCAACACCATGGCCTCTCCGATGATGTGTGAGTAGTTTACCACAGACCTTCGGGTCCATAGTTATTAGCTAGATGGCTTCTTCTATGTCTTTGGATCTTAGTACAAAGTTCTCCTTGATTCTCTTGGAGATCTATTTGATGTAATTCTTTTTGCGGTGTGTTTGCCGAGATCCGATGAATTGTGGGTTTATGATCAAGATTACCTATGAACAATATTTGATTCTTCTCTGAATTCTTATATGCATGATTTGATATCTTTGCAAGTCTCTTCGAGTTATTGGTTTAGTTTGGCCTACTAGATTGATCTTTTTTGCAATGGGAGAAGTGCTTAGCTTTGGGTTCAATCTTGCGGTGTCCTTTCCCAGTGACAGCAGGGGCAGCAAGGCACATATTGTATTGTTGCCATCGAGGATAAAACGATGGGGTTTATATCATATTGCTTGAGTTTATCCCTCTACATCATGTCATCTTGCCTAATGCGTTACTCTTTTCTTATGAACTTAATACTCTAGATGCATGCTGGATAGCGGTCGATGTGTGGAGTAATAGTAGTAGATGCAGAATCGTTTCGGTCTACTTGTCACGGACGTGATGCCTATATACATGATCATGCCTAGATATTCTCATAACTATGCGCTTTTGTATCAATTGCTCTATAGTAATTTGTTCACCCACCGTAGAATTTGCTATCTTGAGAGAAGCCACTAGTGAAACCTATGGCCCCCGCGGCTATTTTCCATTATATCAATCTCCTGTCAACTAGCTATTTCTGTTGCCGTTTATTTTTTGCAATCTTTACTTTTTAATCTATACAACTAAATACCAAAAATATTTATCTTATTATCTTTATCAGATCTCACTTTTGCAAGTGGCCGTGAAGGGATTGACAACCCCTTTATCGCGTTGGTTGAAAGGTTCTTATTTGTTTGTGCAGGTACAAGGCGACTTGCGTGTAGCCTCCTAATGGATTGATACCTTGGTTCTCAAAAACTGATGGAAATAGTTACGCTACTTTGCTGCATCACCCTTTCCTCTTCAAGGGAAAACCAATGCATGCTCAAGAGGTAGCAGCTTGTTGCTCCAGTATGTGTAGATGGCGTGGAGAGGAGGGCATCTGCAAATGCCTCTAAGGAAGTCTATGGAGCTGGAGGAGTTGACATTGGAGGGGCAACTGTGGCAGTGGTTGCAGGCGCGGAAGTGGTAGTCCTGGAGTCTCTGGCAACTGGCACAACTGATGATCTTTGTGCCCTTGGCACTCTCTGAAATGTATTTGGTGTGGGTCTATCATCACGATCCTCAGCATCATCCTTGAGCTTCTCAACAACTGTTTGAATCTCAGTGACCTTCACATCTAGGTCATGGAACTTAGTCTCAATAATCCTCTCAAGACTTTCCTGATTTTGAGACAAGGTGGCCAAGCTCTTCTCAATTCTCATGGTGGCCTCGAGCAGATAACTGAGTTAGTCTTGCTTGTTCTTGAGATTCACCACTGAAGCATTTGGGGCACTTGCTGCCTTTGCTGCTTTTCCAGCCTTTGCTCTCTCTATCTTCTCATGAGCATATGCATAAGTAGGATGTGAAGCATCCATGACAACCTCGTTGTCCTCAAAGTCTGGCCTTAGGGGAATATGCTCTCTGTCTAGTAGATATGTCCTAGTTCCCATCTTGGAGTTGATCAAAGTCTGAATGTGTGGGGCATATCCACAAGACCTCTTCTGGTCTACTATTGTTCTCTTCACTATTTCTACAATCAAACTCATCACCTTGAATTTCTGTGGGACATGAAACATATGAAGCAGGTTGAGGGAGTGACCACGTACCATCCTATGATCTCCTGACTTGGGCAATATAGTATGCCTCAAGATAGTGTTCATTGTGGTCAAGCCAGCAAGCAGATAGTATATGGAGCCAAGCTTGTGACTCTCCAAGGCTTTGTCAGGAATTGGCTTGTACATATTAGCCATGGAGTTGTGATCCTTCCTAGGCTTACCATACACATCAATATCATTCTCATCTTCCTTGGGGGCATTGATCAACTTGGCCCATTCAGAGATTGTTGAATGATATCTGGTTCATTCTGTCATCCACACTATCTTACCATCCGGGTAGAAGTGGGCAATGGAGTAGAACTGCATGATCATCTCATTGTTCCACTTTGTCATTTTCTGACCAACTAACTTGTCAACACCATTCATCCTAAAACTCTCATGCACATGAGGTAAGTAATCTTCATTGGAGTCAATGTATTTCCAGTCCACCCATTTCATGTCACAAACAATGGGCTTCTTGTCCAATAGGACAATCTCATAGAAGTCATGCTGCTCTCTGGTATGAAAGCGATAGTCCACAACAGCCCTTCTCCTAGTGGCATAAGGATCAATCTTTCTCCATAATCCCAGACCTGCATCCTTTCTCAACTTCATATTCTCTGCCACAGGATGATCATCGTTGTGATCTGAATCTTGGGTTTGAGTTTCGTGAGCACTAGTGGCTTATCATCTTCTTGAACTTCAGGTACTGGGGCCTTTTTTTCTCAGCAGCTGATATATTCCTTGTTGGCATCTTTGGAGCTGTTGGGGCTTGAGCTGAAGGCTTGGGGGCAGACTTGGTCTTAGAAGGAGCAGCCCCAGTCTTGATGGCATCCCCCATCAGCTTCTGTGTCTTTGCAGGAGGTGCAGCAGGCTCTTCCTCCTCCTCCTCCTCCTCTTCTTCATCCCTCATCATGGATGGTCTGCCAATCACTGTGGCAATGGTCTTCCTGACCCTTTCCTTCCTCTTCTTTCCGCCAGTAGCTTCTTCTTCTTCTTCTCCGGGTTCAAGTGTAAACTGCATAGTTTCTTGAGCTGAGACTCTGGCCTTGGACACTGGAGTCCTCTTTGCAGGTGCCTTCTTGGAAAGGCTGGCTTTATGGCAGCAACAACAACATACACTTTGGGTTCGGAGGAAAAATATCATTCGCACCAGAAATTCTTAAATATTCAGAAAAATATCATATTAAATTTTCAGAGCATTATGAGAACTTTTATTTTTGGGTCATTTTTTATTGCACGGGAAATTCAGAAAACAGACAAAACATGGCATTTTATTTTATTTAACTAGTAGGAACAGAAAATAAAAGGTAGGGACAGAAAGTAGTGCTCACTAAATTCATCAACTTCATACCTCTAAAAAATGATCCATTAATAAGGTTGATCAAGTCTTATTAACAATCACTTTCGATTAGCATGAAACCGAAGAACTTTCGTAAATCACTAAGTTGCCTCAACGGGGATATGAATGTCCCCAACAATAAGCATTTCATATTTCTTTTTAACAGTAGGTAGAGGTAGTTGAAAACTTCCAATAGTGATTGTCGGAGATTTTTCAATAACATTAATACCATTCACTTGGAATTGTTTCTTCGGAAAGTGCACCGTATGCTCATACCATTTATATGAAAAGTGACCTTGCTTTTATTGCAATCAATAACAGCCCCTGCAGTATTCAAGAAGGGTCTACCAAGGATAATCGACATGTTGTCGTCCTCGGTCATCTCAAGTACAACAAAGTCAGTCAAAATAGTAACATTAGCAACAACAATGGGCACACTTCACAAATACTGATAGGTATGGCAGTTGATTTATCAGCCATTTGCAGAGATATTTCAGTAGGTGTGAGTTTATTCAAGTCAAGTATTTTATATAAAGAGAAAGGCATAACACTAACACCAGCTCCTAAATCACATAAAGCAGTTTTCACATAGTTTCTTTTGATGGAGCAAGGTATAGTTGGTATTCCGGAATCTCCAAGTTTTTTAGGTACTCCATCTTTATAAGTATAATTAGCAAGCATGGTGGAGATTTCAGCTTCCGGTATTTTTTCTCTTATTACTGATGATGTCTTTCATATACTTTGCATAAGGAGGCATTTTCAAGATATCAGTCAAGCGAGTACACAAAAAGACTGACCTCGGCATTTCAGCAAAGCGTTCAAATCCTTCATCATCTTTCTTTTTAGTTGACTTGGGTGGAAAAGGCATAGGTGTTTGAACCCATCATTCTCTTTCTTTACCGTGTTTTCTAGCAATAAAATCTCTTTTGTCATATCATGTATTCTTGGGATGTGGGTTATCAAGATCAACTGCAGGTTCTATCTCAACATCATTATCTGGTTCTTTTTCATTGTTTGGTTGAGTATCTTCATGAACATCAGCATTATCTTTTTCATTATCACTAGGTGAATGTTCATTACCAGATTGAGTTTCAGCATCAGAAATAGAAACATCATTTTCATTATCAGGAGGTTTTTCTACTTCAGGTTCACTAGAAGCATGCAAAGTTCTATCATTTTTTCTTCTTCTTCTTTTTAGAAGGACTAGGTGCAGTGGTGTTGTTCCTTTGTGAATCCTGTTCAATTCTTTTTGGGTGTCCCTCAGGATAAAGTGGTTCCTGAGTCATTTTACCTCCTCTAGTTGCAACTCTAACAACAAAGTCATGTATATTATTATTCATTTCATCAAGCAACTCTCTTTGAGATTTAGCAACTTGTTCTAACTGAGTTTCAACCATAGAAGCATCCTTTCCCACACCCCTAACATCATTTGAGATTCTAAATAACAAGTCACTCAAGCAAGCAAGAAATCATATTATAATTGTATTTCAATTGTTTCATAACATTAGCATTGAAGTGATCTTGCTTTCTAATATAATTTTCAAACTCATAAAGGCATTGACAAGGATGCATATTGTCAGGATTATCATTATCATTGAATTTCATTAGAGAATTTACCTCTACCACCTTAGGCAGTGGTGGTGTATTAAGCCCATGTATTTCTTCAATAGGAGGTAAAATTTTGACATCCTCAGCTTAAATACCTTTTTCCTTCATATATTTCTTTGCCTCTTGCATATCTTCAGGACAGAGATATAATATACCACTCTTCTTCGAAATGGGTTTAGGCGGTGGTTTAGGAAGAGTCCAATCATCATAATTTTTCAATATGTTATTCAATAATTCTTCAGCTTGCCCAATAGTTCGTTCCCTGAAAACACAACCAGCACAACTATCTAGGAAGTCCCTAGAAGCATTGGTTAGTCCATTATAGAAGATATCAGGTATTTCATTTTTCTTAAGAGGATGATCAGGCAAAGCATTAAGCAATTGGAGAAGCCTCCCCCAAGCTTGTGGGAGACTCTCTTCTTCAATTTGCACAAAGTTAAATATTTCTTGTAAAGCAGTGTTTCTTATGAGCAGGGAAATATTTTTCAGAGAAGTAACAAATCATATCCTGGGGACTACGCACGCAACCAGGAGCAAGAGTATTGTACCAAGCTTTAGCATTACCCTTTAATGAGAACGGAAATAATTTGAGAATATAGTAATAGCGAGTTTTCTCATCATGAGTAAAAAGGGTGGCTATGTCATTCAACTTAGTAAGATGTGCCACAATAGTTTCAGTTTCATAACCATGGAAAGGATCAGATTCAACCAAAGTAATTAACTCTGGGTCGACAGAGAATTCATAATCCTTATCATCAATAAAGATCGGTGAAGTAGCAAACTTAGGATCATATTGCATTCTAGCATTCAGAGATTTTTCTTTATACTTGCATAGTAATTTCTCTAGATCATCTCTATCCTTACAAGAAAGAATATCTCTAGTTGTCTCCTCATTCATAACATAACCTTCCGGTACCTTAGGCAATTAATATCTAGGAGGGCAAGTTCTAGTAGGTGTTTCAAGATTTTCAGTTTCAAGCTCATCATCAGTTTCAACAACATCATGTTGTCTTACTCTACCAATTTGTTCATCAAGAAAGTCACTTAGTGGCACATCATCATCGTGCAAGGTACTAGCATCATCATAAGCATCATTCATAGCAGAAGTAGCATCATCAATAACTTGCGACATATCAGGATTGATAGCATGTGGTGGTGTTGCAAGTTTACTTACAACAGAAGGTGAATCTAAAGCAGAGCTAGATGGCAGTTCCTTACCTCCCCTCGTCTTAGAGGGATAAATCTTAGTCTTAGCATCCTTCAGATTCTTCATAGTGATAAATTGATAATAATCCCAAGTGACTCAACAAATATAGCTATGCTCCCCAGCAATGGCGCCAGAAAAAGGTCTTGATAACCCACAAATATAGGGGATTGCAAAAGTTTTCGAGGGTAGAGTATTCAACCCAAATTTATAGATTCAACACAAGGGGAGCCCAAGAATATTTGCAAGTATTTGCAGCTGAGTTGTCAATTCAACCACACCTGGAGATTAATTATCTGCAGCAAAGTGATCAGTAGCAAAGTAGTATGATAGTTTTGATAATAGTAGCAGTAGGAATAGTAACGGTAACGGTGACAACAGTGATTTTGTAGCAAGTGCAATAGTAACGATAGCAGTAGTAACTTAATAGAAACAATATAAGATAAATTCGTAGGCATTGGATGGGTAATTTTTTGGATGATAATCATCATGTGACAGTCATAACCTAGGGCGATACGACACTAGCTCCAGTTCATAAATATAATGTAGGCATGTATTCCGTAAATAGTCATACGTGCTTATGGAAAGAACTTGCATGACATCTTATGTCCTACCCTCCCGTGGCAGCGGGTCCTATTGGAAACTAAGGGATATTAAGGCCTCCTTTTAATAGAGAACCAGAACAAAGCATTAACTCAGGGTGAATACATGAACTCCTCAAACTACGACCATCATCGGGAGTGGTCCCGACTATTGTCACTCCGGGGTTGCCGGATCATAACACGTAGTAGGTGACTATAGCTTGCAAGATCGGATCTAGAACATGCATATAATGGTGATAACATAAACAGTTTAGATCTGAAATCATGGCACCCGGGCCCAAAGTGGCAAGCATTAAGCATGGCAAAGTCCTAGCAACATCAATCTCAGAACATAGTGGATACTAGGGATCAAGCCCTGACAAAACTAACTAGATTACATGATGAATCTCATCCAACTCCTCACCGACTAGCAAGCCTATGAAGGAATTACTCACTCCCGCTGGGGAGCATCATGGAATTGGCGATGGAGAAGGGTTTGTGATGATGAAGAACGAAGATCCCCCTCTCTGGAGCCCCAAGCGGACTCTAGATCTGGCCTCCCAATGAAGAACAGGAGGTGACGGCGGCTCCATCTCGTGGAACGCGATAATTCTTTCTCCCACATTTTTTTCTGGAAAAATGTGATTTTATAGCATAGGTTTCAGGGTCTGCGGGGCCACCAGGTGGGGACAACCCACCTAGGCACGCCTGGAGGGGGGGCGCCCTGGTGGGTTGTTCCCACCCAGGTGCCCCCCTCCGGTGGTTCTTGGCTCCAGAAATTCTCTTTGTTGATATAAAAAATCCTCGCAAAGTTTCGTACCATTCCGAGAACTTTTATTTCTGCACGAAAACAACACCATGGTAGTTCTGCTTAAAACAGCGTCAGTCCAGGGTTAGTTTCATTCAAATCATCGAAATTAGAGTCCAAAACAAGAGGAAAATCGTTAGGAAAAGTAGATACGTTGGAAAAGTATCACACTTTCATCATGTTGGTTTGATTCGTGTTCGCTACTTTGATAATTTGATATGTTGGTGGACCGGTGCTTAGGTGCTGTTCTTACTTGAACAAACCTCCTACTTATGATTAACCCCGTCGCAAGAATCCGTAACTATGAGAAAAGTACTAAGATAAAATCTAACCATAGCATTAAACTTTTGGATCCTAATCAATCCCTTACGAAGTAGCGCATAAACTAGGGTTTAATCTTCTGTCACTCTCGCAACCCATCGTCTAATAACTACTCCACAATGCATTCCCTTAGGCCCAAATATGGTGAAGTGCCATGTCGTCGACGTTCACATGACACCACTAAGGGAATCACAACATACATACCATCAAAATATCAAACACATTTAAAGTTCACATGATTACTTGCAACAAGATTTCTCCCGTGACCTTAAGAACAAATGTAACTACTCACAAATGATAATCATGCTCAAGATCAGAGAGGTATTAAATAGCATAATGGATCTAAACATATAATCTTCCACCAAATAAAGCATATAGTAATCAACTACAAGGTGTAATCAACACTACTAGTCACCCACAAGCACCAATCTGAGGTTCCGGTACAAAGATTGAACACAAGAGATGAAGTAGGGTTTGATAGGAGATGGTGTTGTTGAAGATGTTGATGGAGATTGCCCTCCCCAAGATGGGGGAGTTGTTGGTGATGATGATGACAATGATTTCCCCCTCCGGGAGGGAAGTTCCCCGGCGGAATCGCTCCGCTGGAGGGCAAAAGTGCTCCTGCCCAAGTTCCGCCTCAAGACGGCGACGCTTCATCCCGAAAGTCCTCTCCTTATTTTTCTGGAGTAGTTTGTCATTTGCTCTAGTGCTTCACTTATACCTTTTTAGAGCACGGCGGTGGTTTTACTTTGAAGAAATATATGAACTCTCATGCTTCAATTATATTATTTTTAGAGTCTTAAACAACATGGTAATTTGCTTGGGTTATAAAACTAGTCCTAATATGATGGGTATCCAAGAGAGATATAATAAAAACTTTCATATAAAGTGCATTGAATACTGTGAGAAGTTTGATTCCTTATGATTGTTTTGAGATATGAAGATGGTGATATTAGAGTCATGCTAGTTGAGTAGTTTTGAATTTGAGAGATACTTGTGTTAAAGTTTGTGATTCCCGTAGCATGCATGTATGGTGAACCATTATGTGATGAAGTCGGAGCATGATTTTTTTTGATTGTCTTCCTTATGAGTGGCGGTCGGGGACGAGCGATGGTCTTTTCCTACCAATCTATCCCCTAGGAGCATGCGTGTAGTACTTCGTTTCAATAACTAATAGATTTTTGCAATAAGTATGTGAGTTCTTTATGACTAATGTTGAGTCCATGGATTATGCACACTCTCACCCTTCCACCACTGCTAGCCTCTCTTGTGTCGCGCAACTTTCGTCATACACCCACCATATACCTTCCTCAAAACAGCCACCATACCTACCTATTATGGCATTTCCGTAGCCATTCTGAGATATATTGCCATGCAACTTTCCATCGTTCCGTTTATTATGACACGCTTCCTCATTGTCATATTGCTTTGCATGATCATGTAGTTGACATCGTATTTGTGGCAAAGCCACCTTAATAATTCTATCATACATGTCACTCTTGATTCATTGCACATCCCGGTACACCGCCGGAGGCATTCATATAGAGTCGTATTTTGTTCTAAGCATCGAGTTGTAATTCTTGAGTTGTATGTAAATAAAAGTGTGATGATCATCATTATTAGAGCATTGTCCCAGTGAGGAAAGGATGATGGAGACTATGATTCCCCCACAAGTCGGGATGAGACTCCGGACGAAAAATAAAAAAATAAAAACAAAAGAGGCCAAAAAAATGAGAAAGGCCCAAATAAAAAAATAAAAAAAGAGAGAAAAAGAGAGAAGGGGCAATGTTATTATCTTTTTACCACACTTGTGCTTCAAAGTAGCACCATGATATTCATGATAGAGAGTCTCCTATGTTGTCACTTTCATATACTAGTGGGAATCTTTCATTATAGAACTTGGCTTGTATATTCCAATGAAGGGCTTCCTCAAAATGCCCTATGTCTTCGTGAGTAAGCGAGTTGGATGCACACCCACTTAGTTTCTTTTTGAGCTTTCATACACTTATAGCTCTAGTGCATCCGTTGCATGGCAATCCCTACTCACTCACATTGATATCTATTGATGGGCATCTCCATAGCCCGTCGATATGCCTAGTTGATGTGAGACTATCTTCTCCTTTTTGTCTTCTCCACAACCACCCTTCTATTCCACCTATAGTGCTATGTCCATGGCTCACGCTCATGTATTGCGTGAAGATTGAAAAAGTTTGAGAACATCAAAAGTATGAAACAATTGCTTGGCTTGTCATCGGGGTTGTGCATGATTTAAATATTTTGTGTGATGAAGATAGACTATATGATTTTGTAGGGATAGCTTGCTTTGGCCATGTTATTTTGAGAAGACATGATTGCTTTGTTAGAATGCTTGAAGTATTATTGTTTTCATGTCAATATTAAACTTTTGTTTTGAATCTTATGGATCTGAATATTCTTGCCACAATAAAGAAGATTACATTGATAAATATGTTAGGTAGCATTCCACATCAAAAATTCTGTTTTTATCATTTACCTACTCGAGGACTAGTAGGAATTAAGCTTGGGGATGCTTGATACGTCTCCGATGTATCTATAATTTTTTATTGTTCCTTGCTATTATGTTATCCATCTTGGATGTTTTATATGCATTTATATGCTGTTTAATATGATTTTTGGGACTAACCTATTAACCTAGAGCCCAGTGTCAGTTTCTGTTTTTTCCTTGTTTTTGAGTTTTACAGAAAAGGAATACCAAACGGAGTCCAATTGACGTGCCAATTTTTTATGATTTTTTATGGACCAAAAAAAGCCCCCGGAGTAAAAGAGTTGGGCCAGAAGAGTCTCGAGCCATCCACAAGGGTAGAGGGCGCGCCCCCTATCTCGTGGATGGCTCGAGACCCCCCTGACGTGAGACCGAGGCCAAAATTTCCTATAAATACAGAAACCCCCAGAAAGAAACCTAGATCGGTAGTTCCGCCGCCGCAAGCCTCGGTAGCCACCAAAAACCGATCGGGACCCTGTTCCGGCACCCTTCCGGAGGGGGGAATCATCACCGGTGGCCATCTTCATCATCCCGGCGCTCTCCATGACCAGGAGGGAGTAGTTCACCCTCAGGGCTGAGGGTATGTACCAGTAGCTATGTGTTTGATCTCTGTCTCTCTCTCTCTCTCTCTCTCTCTCGTGTTCTTGATATGGCACGATCTTGATGTATCGCGAGCTTTGCTATTATAGTTGGATCTTATGATGTTTCTCCCCCTCTACTCTCTTGTAATGGATTGAGTTTTCCCTTTGAATTTATCTTATCCGATTGAGTCTTTAAGGATTTGAGAACACTTGATGTATGTCTTGTGTGGGATACCTGTGGTGACAATGGGGTATTCTATTGATTCACTTGATGCATGTTTTGGTGATCAACTTGCGGGTTCCGTGACCTTGGGAATCTATGCATAGGGGTTGGCACATGTTTTTGTCTTGACTCTCTGGTAGAAACTTTGGGGCACTCTTTGAAGTTCTTTGTGTTGGTTTGAATAGATGAATCTGAGATTGTGTCATGCATATCGTATAATCATACCCGCGGATACTTGAGGTGACATTGGAGTATCTAGGTGACATTAGGGTTTTGGTTGATGTGTGTCTTAAGGTGTTATTTTACTATGAACTCTAGGGATGTTTGTGACACTTATAGGAATAGCCCAATGGATTGATCGGAAAGAATAACTTTGAGGTGGTTTCGTACCCTACAATAATCTCTTCGTTTGTTCTCCGCTATTAGTGACTTTGGAGTGACTCTTTGTTGCACGTTGAGGGATTGTTATATGATCCAACTATGTTATCCTTGTTGAGAGAACTGGCACTAGTGAAAGTATGAACCCTAGGCCTTGTTTCCTAGCATTGCAATACCGTTTACGCTCACTTTTACCACTTGCTACCTTGCTGTTTTTATATTTTCAGATTACAAAAACCTATATCTACCATCCTTATTGTACTTGTATCACCATCTCTTTGCCGAACTAGTGCACCTATACAATTTACCATTGTATTGGGTGTGTTGGGGACACAAGAGACTCTTTGTTATTTGGTTGCAGGGTTGCTTAAGAGAGACCATCTTCATCCTACGCCTCCCACGGATTGATAAACCTTAGGTCATCCACTTGAGGGAAATTTGCTACTGTCCTACAAACCTATGCACTTGGAGGCCCAACAACGTCTACAAGAAGAAGGTTGCGTAGTAGACATCATCGAAGGCCGTGGGATCGTTGAGCGGGCAGTCTAGGGAGAGAGTGTTCTTCGTGTGCACCCCAGAGTTCGAACCTCTCAAGGGTCTGCGGAACCCGAAATCCGACATTTGGTGCGCCAGGTAGGGGTGCGCTGAAACCTCTCTTCCGTCGACCGATGCATCGCCGCTCCACCGCTTCCATGGCTGATGCTCGTCGGGCCCGTGCTGAGCGCCGAGCCGCTCTCAATGCTCGCGTCGCCCAGATGGCGCCCGTCGGTGGGCCTCCCCGCCGCTCTCCATCACCCGCTGCCAACACCGCCACCGGCCCGGTGGGGAACGAACATCAAGATTCGTCGCTGCACCCCTCCGTGCGAAGGGACGGACGCACCGCCACCCTGTGGCTGACTCCGGCCGGCTCGTCGTCTCACACTCGTCGCAGGCCCGCGGACGCGCAGGCTGCGCTGCTCATGGCGCGCGAGCTCCTGCGCTACCGCCCCATTGACGACCTCTATGAGGACTGGCTGGACCGCATCGCCGAACTCGTCAGCGCCGCAGGGGGCTCTCCTGCACCGACCCTTTCGCTGCCTCGCCCGCCTCCCGCTGCAGGCGACGTAGCCCATGGAGCGCCTCCGCCACCTCCCTGTCAAGATGTCGTCCTCAGGCCAAGGCGCGCGGCCCCGCAGCGCGACCCACCATGCAGGGTTCCCGCACGCGAAGAAGGAAGCTACAAAGAGATCCAGCGGCCGCGAGAAGGTGCTCCCACGCTCCCTGCACCACCACGCCAGGACCGTGCGCCGCCTGTGGCGGCGGCACGTGGGTACCAAGACCAGGCTCCACCTCCACGACGAGCTCCGGTGACCACCGCGGGCTGCCGCGCCTTCACACCCGAGCTGCGCAGCGTTGTCTAGCCTCGCAAGTTCAAGCCTGACCCGCCTCCGCGCTACGACGACACCCCTGACCCTGCTGAGTTCCTGCAACTCTATGAGCTGAGCATCGAGGCAGCCAATGGCGACGAAAAGGTCATGGCAAATTGGTTTCCCATGGCTCTCAAGGACGGCGCACACTCATGTCTCCTGAACCTGCCCGCAGGATCGATCTCCTCCTGGGGCGAGATGCACGAGCGTTTCGTCGCAAACTTCCAGGGCACTCGCGACTGCTCGCCTGCCGCAGGTGACCTGCGGCGTATCAAGCAGCAGCCAGGGTAAACCCTGTAGAAGTACATCCAACACTTCAAGAGCGTTCGCCTCAAGATTCCCAAGGTGACGGACGAGGCCATCATCTCAACATTCTCTGATGCCGTCCGTGATGTCAAGATGAAGGAAGAGCTCGCCATACACGAGGACCTATGCATGGCTCTGGAAATGTTCAACATGGCGACCAAGTGTGCGAGAGCTGAGGAAGGGCGCCTCTCCCTCCTCCAGCTTCTAGCTGCCGACCCAGAAGACAAGAAGGCCAAGACCAAGGACGTAAAGTGCAAGGGGGCTGCCGTACTCGTGGCGGAACCAGAGATGAAGCGCGACTGCGACCACCCAGAGTCATCCAAGGCCAACCGCCCGTTCTGCGCCTTCCACAACATACACAGCCACAACACCAACGACTGTCAGGAGCTCAGGGCCATCCGCGACGGGCGCTTCGGTCGACGCCCCGAGCGCAATGATTGAGGCTACGGCCGTGCAGGAGGTCGAAGTGGAGGACGCTGGGACGACCGCGGCCCTCGCTAGGAGTGGCACGACTAGCCTCGTGAGGACCGCTGGCAAGGCCAGCCTCGCGAGGGCGCCTGGAGAGACCACCCTCGTGAGGACTGTCCTCAGGGCAACGCCGAGAAGGAACAACCACCACCACCAGGACGAGGGGGCTGGGGTCTTCCAGGAGACTCGCGCCATAGCCTGCATCTTGGGTGGAGCTCAGGCCCCAGCCTCTCATCGCATGTTCAAGCAGTTCGCCCGTAAGGTGAATGCCGCCCTCCCTAGGCTCGAGGCCACGCGTCCACTCAGGTGGTCCAAGTGCACCATCACCTTCAGCTCGTCCGACCAGCTCAAGTGCGCGGCAACCGCCGGCGCCCTCCCGATGCTCTGCTCACCCGTCATCAGCAATGTCCTCGTCACCAAGACCCTCATCAATGGCGGTGCGAGGCTTAATGACCTTTCCGTCGAGATGTTCGACCGCCTCCAAGTGCCATATGATCAGCTGCAGCCCACCAAGTCCTTCTCAGGAGTGACCGATGGCTCCACCACCCCGATAGGGCAGATCCGCCTCCTTGTCACCTTCGGCTAGTGTGACAACTACCGCACCGAGCTCATCGACTTCGACGTCGCCCACATCCGCCTGTCGTACAATGCCATCCTCGGGTATCCGGCCCTAGCCAAGTTCATGGCGGTGACCCACCACGGCTACAACGTCCTCAAGATGCCAGGAAGCTGCGGCATCATCACGGTTGCCTGCGAGGAGAAGGACGCGGTGTGCTCCCTCGAGCGCGCCTACCAAGCTGCAGCAATTGAAGACCTAGACAACGAAGGTGCCATCTACCCTCCTGAGGCAGTCCCCAAGAAGAAGAAGTAGCTACTCTGCCAAGAGCCTCAGGAGAGCGCTGTCTCGAGTGGCACCACCTCAGGACCAGCGCCCACGGATGGGGCACCTCCCTCTCTCGCATAGGAAGGCGTGCCTAGAGCCCTCCTCAGGCTGGGCTCGGTGGCTCTCTTCTACAGGGCCTCTGACTTAGCCAATGTCACGAGGGAGGTGCTCAGGCACCACATGGTGGCATGCTTCATCAGATGCTTCCCTCATGAGGGCGCAAGGCACGGGGTGCCTGGCACTCAGGAGTTCATCACCAAGGCAACTGAGGAGCTTCAAGAGGCAAGAGCCATGCGCAGCGACCGCCGCCCACCACCTGGCGCAGTTCCTTGTCCTGGCGAGGACGACGAGCTGCACGTCTGCATCAACATTCCAGGGCTCAATAGAGCCGCATCCCAGGAGCGCTTCTGGCCTTCGCGGGTTGGTCGGTGCGAGGGCCCCCCATCACAGCTATGTTTGCATGCCTTTCAGCTTGCCGAACGCGACTGTTACCTTCCAGCGTTGCCTGCGAAGCGTTCTGGCAGCTCATGAGACTAGACATCACGCGGTCCTGGTGGAGATGGCGACGGTTCTTCATGAGCCCCCAGAGCCTCCCGAGGTTCAGGACCCAGGCGGCTCGTGAGGAGCAACTTCTTCAACATGCATCTTCGGCTGCCCCGGCCTCTCTCCAGCAACGATTCCAGGTGACATTTTCCGGTTATTCAGTTGGGGGCGCCCCTCGGGCTACGTTATCCCCAGGTCGCACGGGCTTGTCCCTGCGACATGTATCCTTTTGCATCTTAAATTTACCTTGTTGGGGGGCGCCCCTCGGGCTGCATCATCCCCAGGCCGCATGGGTCCGTCCCTGCGGCATGTATCGTTTTTGCATTTACCTGAACTAGTGTTACCTCCTTCTCCAAGATGACTTATGATTATCGCCTACTTACCTATTGCCCTTCGCAGCCTCCCGCGTTGCTGACCCGCCTCCTGCTCATCCCGCATCGGGGGCTACACATGCTGGCACGGCGCTAGTGCTCGGGTTTGTCCCTGCAACACTGACAAACCTGAGTGATCGAGCTCTGGCTCGCGGCCCGCCCCGTGCACGTCACCTCACCAGATCCTCAGTGCCTTCATATTCTTGCGGAAAGATCAACGGCAGGACAACAAACGCGATTATGAGTTGTATCCTCCTCTCGAACTAACCCCCAGGAATCTCCGAAGCTTAGCTACGGGGGGCCTCGCCGGCTGCCCTCCTTTTGCGCGATTTGCTTGCACGTTAAAGGGGGGCTCCTAAGCCTCGCGCCTCAGGAGCTCCTACAGACTCTCCAACCCTCACCCCCTGGCCTTTACCACGGCATCGCAACCTGGCATATGAGCGGCGGCTGAGCTTCACTCAAGGGTCGGGACCCGAGGATGCAGAGCATTTAGATGAGCGAGGAAGGAGGAAGCCAGCGTGAGCCTCACCTAGTAACACCACCGCTGAAGCGCGAATCGGACGCTGTGCAAGGAATGACCTCGGGCTCGATATGATAAGTCATGTATTCGTGTTAGCACGATGTCGCAGTTGGAATTTTCGATTCTCGCAGCCTTGCTCTGGCAATGCCGTCTTCCTTTTCCGCCTTTGGAAATGCTGCTTGCACGCCAAAGGGGAACTCTTGAGCATCGCGCCTCAGGAGCTCTTACCCGACCTTGGGCCGCTCACGTCCAGGCCTTGACCACGGCATCTCGACCTGGCATACCAGCGACGGCTGAAGCTTGCCTGGGGACTGGGACCTACCGGCGTAGAGCGCTAAGCTACCGCAAGGATGAAAAGGGGGGACAATGCCAAAGCAAGATACACAACCAAAGCCTTATAGTGGGAATAATAAGCACTGGAGCAAAAGCATTACAGTTTCCTTACACACCCCCACGGGGTTCGTCTCGATTCCTCGCAGGGAACAAAAGAAGGAAAACCCCAAGAAGCCCTGACTATGGACGTCGCCGCCGACGCCATCATCAACAGTGGGCCACGAGAGGCCGACGCCAACCCCATCCAAGTCATTGGCGACGACGGGCGGACGCAGCTGCCGTGCTCCGGGCACGGTGGGAGCTTGGCGGCGCATAACTGTCGTCGCTCGTCTCCGGAGACTCGCTCGGCTCAGGAGAGTCACTGGACTCCCAGGAGTCGTCGCTGCCGCTGGAAGAGCTACCAGCAGGACCAGGGGCAGGCTCGGCGCCTGCTGCCGTGCCCCCCCCGGCTGCTTCCTCCAGGGCAACACTCCAGGCGGCGGCCTTCCTCGCCGAAGACCTTGAAGAACAACATGGAGGCGTCGTCGTACTCGAAGTGGATGGCGAGGGCCCCCTCCGCGCGGCAAGCGTGGGCGACCTCGTCGCATCCACGGGTCATGAAGATCTTGCCCGGGGAGACGACCTCGACCTCCGCCCCCGTGGCCAGAGTGCTGCACTCGGCATGCTGCAACCACAGGTCGAGCGGCCCTCTTGGCGGCATCTCTTGGGCAAAGAACCACAGAAGCTTGATCCACGTGCGCGGCGGCATCGCCGCCTACACCACGAAATCGCGCGAGGAGCCCTCGGTGTGGGTTCGTGGGCCGGCAGCTCGTGCTACCACAGCCTGACCACCGTGGCCGCGGCTCACGCAGCGCGGGGCCCTCCCGCCTCCTCAGGAGCCCCGCGCTTGGGCGTACAGAGGGAGCGGGTAGCCAGGCGGCGCCCTCTCGTACCAAGGCCACATCACCTCCCCCCGCTCCCCGATGTCGTGAGGGCACCTGGACCTCTTCTTTGATGGGAGCAGCTCAGGCTCCTCAAAGGGGATCTTTCCCTTCTCTGTGGCAGAGAACCTCCTAATCGGCGCCATGAGTATCGCGGCAAGACGGCGAGGTTAGGAGGAAGAAGAAGGAGCGAGCGGCGAGAAGACAGAGAAGAGCAAGGGGGCTCTGCCCCTCCCCTCATTTATAGCTAGAAAGAGGCCAATCGTCGGCCTCCGCGATCGCAGGTAATGATGGTTTTCTTCTGCATGCAGCAGGGTCTCGTCAAGTCGAACGGTTGCCGAGGCAGCGTGGTGAAGCGGAGGCGCCCACGTCCCATCAATTGCCACGTGTCAGCCGAGGCCACAGGTGGTTGGGGCCTGCGGCGCTCCGCACTTGCCCTTTGGCTTCGCCCGAAGCCAAGTTCGAGCGCGCCTTGGGCCCAGGGGCTCCTGTCGGCGTCCTGGGAACGGGGGTACCCAGACTTGCCTGACTGCGGCCCGTGGCGTGGCTCCATCAACGGCCCGGTATGGCACAACTTCAGTGGCAACAACTCAAGACCCTCACGAGGGGCCAATCCTCGCGAGGCGGACGACACCAAGACCTCCCCGGGGGCAGCCTCGTTAGGTTGGCTCCCGAGGAGCGGAGATGCCAATGCAAGGCGCACCTCGCGAGGTTCGCATGATGTGAGCCATGACGACCAAGGCCAGGCGGGCGCCAGCGGGTGCAGTGTACCAGTTCCCTCTTTGGTGCTAAGGAGGCAAGCGCAGGCGCAGAGTCCCGAGGAATCAAGCAAAGGTTTCCATTCTGGTGCAACAAGACCAAGACCGCCAGGACGGCAAGACGGAGGTCATCGCGGAGCCCACTACAGCGTCACCGCCAGAGCCTTTGGCAGGTGAAGACTACTTTTGTCAGGATAACTTGTACTAGTTGTCTCCCTTCAAACTTGGCCGTTATGGGATCCCTTCCCGCCTAACATTTGGGAAGAGGACCAAGGCCACTATAAATAGGACTTAGCCACCATCGTAGCGAGGGACGGATCATTCAGATCATCCTCACACCCACCAGCTCATCGAGCTCAAGAACACCTCACATCCTCAGGCTGTTCATCCACTGTACTAGTTCATCCTCAGCCCCTTGATGCAATCCACCACAAAGTTGGAGTAGGGTATTACACAACAAGGTGGCCCGGACGAGGATAAATCTCTGTGTCTCTCGTTCTTTGGGTTGGTCGAGCTAGGCCGTGGGATCGTTGAGTTGGCAGTCTAGGGAGAGAGTGTTCTTCATGCGCACCCCAGAGTTCGAACGTCTCAAGGGTCTGCGGAACCCGAAATTTGATACATGCACCGAAGGACACATATTTGATTTTTCAACCAATTTATAAGCACTGGAGCATGTGCATGTAGTTCAAATTTGAATTATGCACATAAAATGCCTGGAAAACCCAGTTAGTGTATAAAAATGTCCAAACGAACCCCGAAAAATTCCAAAATTACACACAACACTCCTGTTGTTCTATGTTGACACTAGAATTTTTTTGAAAGCAATAAGAGGCAACGGATATTGTTTCGTCCCCAAAGGTGGCACGTTCCCTACCGAAACCATCACGCTTGTTGTGAGAAGCTCTGGTTTGTGAGAAGCTTATACCCAAACCTACCCCAAATGGGACAAATTTTTTACTATGGCATGTTGATGCCGCTCCATGATAGCATGCCAAGTTTAATGAATTTTAGACGAGTTTTGGATTTACTAGAATTTTAAAACCAAGTATCTTAATGTTTGCGGCTGAGTGATGGTGGCATGGTGTTTGAAATTCATTCCCATTTCTTGCATGGGACCTAAGCATGCAACCAAGGACACATATTTGATTTTTCAACCAATTTATATGCATTGGAGCATGTGCATGTAGTTCAAATTTGAATTATGCACATAAAATGCCTAGAAAACCCAGTTAATGTATAAAAATGTTCAAACGAACCCCAAAAAATTCCTAAATTAAACGCAACACTCCTGTTGTTCTATGGTGACACCAGATTTTTTTTAAAGCAATAAGAGGCAACGAATATCGTTTCATCCCCAAAGGTGGCACGTTCCCTACCGAAACCATCACGCTTGTTGTGAGAAGCTCTGGTTTGTGAGAAGCTCATACCCAAACCTACCCCAAATGGGACAAATTTTTTACCATGGCATGTTGATGCTGCTCCATGATAGCATGCCAAGTTTCATGAATTTCAGATAAGTTTTGGATTTACTAGGATTTAAAAACCAGGTATCTCAATGTCTGCGGCCGAGTGACGGTGGCAGGGTGTTTGACATTCATTCCCATTTCTTGCATGGCACTTAAGCATGCAACCAAGGACACATATTTGATTTTTCAACCCGTTTATATGCACTGCAGCATGTGCATGTTGTTCAAATTTGAATTATGCACCTGAAATGCCTACAAAACCAAGTTAATGTATAAAAACGTCCAAACAAACCCTGAATAATTCCAATTTTTTGATGACACACCTATAGTTGCATGTTCACTGCAGATAAAAGTTCTAGCAATTAAAACACCATCCTTTGCAGCTGTGACCCCATTATGTAATTGAAATGAAGACGAAAAATCAAGTAGATCGCACACAGCTTATTATCACCAACCGTGTGAGATGCAACAGAAAATATCTTGGAGGACCGTCGGAGTGTCAAGCACACTAGCCCGCTCCTCAAATATCATTTCACTGTTCAATCGTCGCCGGTGAAAGATGGGGACGTGGACTCGTGTCGTGATGGCAACTTCGGCGGCCCGCTCCGGCGAGAGCGCGGCCGCAGCCGCCAGGCGCGTGCTAACAAGCTTCGTGAGGGCGACCGCAATCTGCGTCCGGGTGGCCAAGGCAACCCAAACGGTCGCTGTTGCTTCTCAGGCGGCGGCGGCGGCGGCTTCTCCCTCGGGGGTAGCAACTGCTGAGAGCGGCACAACAGCTGTCCTTTCCAAAGCAGCGGCCTTAGCCCTCATGGAGGCCGCCCACGACCTTGTCGAGGCCGTCCACGCCTAGCTCGTGGATGTCACCGCACAAATCGAATGAAGCTTCTCCGACAACGGTCGGCAACCCATGGCCGAAGAGTTGGCAATCGCCGAGAGAGTTTGAGCAACCGTCCGTTCCTGCGCGGCATACCTTGCCACGACGAAGCCCGCCAAAGCCCAGATCATGGCCGCCCACGCCCAGCTCGTGGCGGCCTATTCCAAAGATATGGCGGACGCGGATGGCGAGATGCTTGCCGAGTATGGTGCGATTGATGCCATGGAGCCCCTTCCCCAGAAGACCGTCGGGCGCGAGCTGGACATGGAGGCGGCAGCGGAGATCGACAAGCACCAGCCGTAGTAGTACTCTTTGTTTTGTTTAATTAAGAGCGCCGGTGTTAATTTGTTAGAGTAATGCTTAGGTCAGCTAGCTCTGTTTAATTGTCGAACTTGCTCGATTAAGAAGTGTGGGTGTGCTGTAGTCTCCTTTGTGTACCCAAATTATGCAATGACGTGGATGACCACTGTAACCAGGGAAATTTGAACCAAAATTTTTGACGTTCAAACTCATCACACACGGGTTAAGCTATCTAAATCGTTTGTGATGTTCACATATCATACACAGTTCTGAATAAGGGACCGTGTCTGATGACACTTTGCGCGCCAGTTTTTTCGCTGAAGCGATTCCAAATTGTCAGCTTCCGCGGAAATATCTACCTCCCCGCCCCCTCCCCCTTACCAAAATCCACATTTCCCCTGTTTCCGCCTTCCTTTCCAAGTTGAAACCTTCACTCCTTGCTTGCAGCACCGCCTCCTCGCCGGCGACCCTCCTTCACGCTGCTCGGCCTCGCCTATCCAGGCAGGTAATCCACACCCGACCCCCATCCTCCTCCTTCCACATCCCACATGCCCCGACCGCCGGCGCGACACCTTCCACCCAAATCACCGACCCCTCCACCAAATAAGCACCGCCCTAAGCCATGGTGCGTGCTGTATAGCCAGGATCTCAAGGAGCATTTGGCAGCGGAGAAGCAAATCGCGGCCGCACGCGCGGATGAGGTTGCGATGCCTGCCATTTGTGTCGACCCCCAGATCTTGGAGGAGCACCTCGCCGTCGAGGCCACCGTCGACGCCTCGCGCGCCACCGACATGACGCGGTTGGCTGTTTGGTTCAATTCTGCAATGCGATGTTCAATTGTTGTGGGTGCATTCTGTTATTGTATACCATGTGAGAAATAAATCGAATTTGGATGTACTAAATACATGAGAAACAAATACAATTGCTATATTTCCAAGTTGTTAAGCATGCTTGGTTTGGTTAACTGTCTGATCTTCTATTAGGAGTATGTTATATTGTGCAATGTGGTGCTCAGTTAATGTTTGGTTCATTTGTTGTGGTGTTTAGTTAACTGTTTGGTTCAATTCTGCAATGCAATGTTCAATTGTTGTGGGTGCATTATGTTATTGTATACCATGTGAGGAATAAATTGAATTTGGCTGTACTAAATACATGAGAAACAAATACAATTGCTATATTTCCAAGTTGTTAAGCATGCTTGGTTTGGTTAACTGTCTGATCTTCTATTAGGAGTATGTTATATTGTGCAATGTGGTGCTCAGTTAATGTTTGGTTCATTTGTTGTGGTGTTTAGTTAACTGTTTGGTTCAATTCTGCAATGCAATGTTCAATTGTTGTGGGTGCATTATGTTATTGTATACCATGTGAGGAATAAATTGAATTTGGCTGTACTAAATACATGAGAAACAAATACAATTGCTATATTTCCAAGTTGTTAAGCATGCTTGGTTTGGTTAACTGTCTGATCTTCTATTAGGAATATGTTATATTGTGCAACGTGGTGCTCAGTTAATGTTTGGTTCATTTGTTGTGGTGTTTAGTTAATTCCCTGGTTCAATTCTACAATGCAATGTCCAATTGTCGTGGGTAGAATTTTCTATTGGTGTGCATGTGAGGAATAAATCGAATTTGGCTGCACTTAATACATGAGAAACATATACAAGTGCTATATTTCCTAGTTCTTAATCATGCTTGGTTTGGATAAATGGGTTTTCCATGTGGCTTGAATTAATCTGATGAATCTGCAATGTGCTTATTTTTCATCAACATATTTTACTGATAGCATGTGAACCCTTACTTAACCTGATGACTAACTACCTTATATGTGTTGCAGGGAAACAATGGGAAGCACTGAGGTTTACAATCGAGGTTAGCACGTGCATGGTCCGTTGTCTAATAGCACATTATTGTGCAATTGCAGGAACCATTCTAATATTTAGGTTTTAACAATTTGGTCTTGCACATGTAGGCCCTGCTTTCAGAGGTTTTGACCCATTGTTCGACCCTTTTTGCATATGGGGAAATGAGTTGTCCATGAATATCAGTCAAGTCAAGAAACTTAGAAAGATTGTTAGGATGAAGAAATTAGCGACAAAAAACAAGAATATCTTTGTCTGCACAATGAAGAAGCCATCAGTTCACTACAGGATGGTACTAACTATTATACCTTGCCTTTTTTATTCCTTTGCCCCATTTCCAATATAGAGAAGATATTTATGCACATCCTTGTTTTCAGGCCTTTCCAAAACAGTTCACTGATTATTAGCTCTCAAACCACCTGTATGGTCAGGAGGTGAGGAAGGTATTCATACAACACCCATGGTTCAATATTGAAGTGTTCCTGAAGAGGACGAAGGATGGACGGTCAATCATCCACAGGCACTGGCCTAAAGTTATGAAGACCTTCAACATCAATGAAGGCTCGATATTCGCATTCTGCTTCAGCAGTTTTCCAGATGAGATACATCTATCTATGTACGATCAATGATGCTAATTTCGAAAGGTTATAGATGTTGCATGTGAAACTTGGTGCTGGTGTAGTTGTGTAATGGGGTAGCTGAGTGCTGAAGCTATATGATGTTGTACTCTGATGTATTTCAATTATGAAAATGAAATATATAGTGTGCTTAATATGAAATGTCAATTAGATTAATAAATGGATTATTAATAATCGGATAATTAGCCTACTAATTGAGTTTTTTTTTCTATTGCAAACGGTTATTGAGAAAACACCGTGTGCGATGCATTCAATAACGCACACAGTTTCTAGGAATAAATCGTGTTAGATTAATGAACAATCACAGACGACATCCTCTTGAAAAATGTTTGCGTTAGTCCACCTGGCACAAACGTTTACCACATAAAAACTGTGTGTGATGGACAGCCTTTGACACACAATTTCTTCTACGCACCGTGTGTGATGCATTCAATAATGTAAACGATAAAATTGTTAATACAGTGTGCAATGGAAACGCTATCACAAACGATTTAACGGGGAAAATTGTGTGTGATGTACTTGCGAACAGAAACGTTTTCCTTGGAGCGACTGTGTGGGATGTATATATGAACGGAAACGTTTAGCGGGGACTGACTGTGTGGGATGTACTTACGACCGGAAATGATTTCAACTGTATAATTGTATTTTTTTGCACTACTGTACGTATAACCATATTTGGTCGCTCGCCGGTTGCACACGACCTCATTTTGCCGAGCGTGTGTGCTAGGAGGGCATATCCCCGACGGTTTCTGGGTCGTGTGGGAAGGACCCCCTATCGCCCACACTCACTAGGCGATGGTTCCAAATGCCGTCGCGGAAAGGGGGTAAAAACCGTTTGTATAGCACCTCGCTGTACTAGTGCTCGGACGCCTCCAGCGCGAGCGCGTCCTCGAGAGTCCGGAGCCCCACTTCGCGCGCCTATGGCCGTTCCGTTGAGGCGCTCAGGACGGCTTCACGCGCTTGAGCTTGCCGCTCGAGGGAGGCATTTGAAGCCAGAAGCTCCCGCTCGCGGTTTTCTGCGGCCTCGCGCCATCAGTTGATACGTCTCCAACGTATCTATAATTTTTTATTATTCCATGCTGTTATATTATCATTCTTGGTTGTTTTACTATCATCTTATAGTCATTTTATATCATTTTTGGTACTAACCTATTGACATAGTGCCAAGTGTCAATTGTTGTTTTCTGCATGTTTTTTACATCGCAGGAAATCAATACCAAATGGAGTCCAAACGCAGTGAAACTTATTGTGGATTTTATGGACCAGAAGACATCCAGTGGGCCGGAGAAGCACCTGGGGGTGCTCCGAGGGGAGCATAACCCACCAGGGTGCGCCTGGAGGCCCAGGAGCGCCCTGGTGGGTTGTGCCCACCTCGGGTGCCTCCCAAATCACCTCTTTACTCTATAAATACCCCAATATTCCAGAAACCCTAGGGGAGTCGACGAAAATCAATTCCAGCCGCCGCAAGTTCCAGAACCACCGGATCCGATCTAGACACCATCACGGAACAGTTCATCATGCCCATTGGTGCCTCTCCGATGATGCGTGAGTAGTCTTTTGTAGACCTACGGGTCCGTAGTTAGTAGCTAGATGGCTTCCTCTTTCTTGTTTGATTCTCAATACAATGGTCTCTTGGAGATCCATATGATGTAACTCTTTTTGCGGTGTGTTTGTTGGGATCTGATGAACTTTGCGTTTATGATCAGTTATATCTTTTTATCCATGAAAGTTATTTGAGTCTTCTTTGATCTCTTATATGCATGATTGCTTATAGCCTCGTATTTCCTCTCCGATATTTGGGTTTTGTTTGGACAACTTGATCTATTTATCTTGCAATGAGAAGAGGTGCTTTGTAATGGGTTCAATCTTACGGTGTTTGATCCCAGTGACAGAAGGGGAACCGACACGTATGTATCGTTGCTATTAAGGATAATAAGATGGGGTCTATTTCTACATAAATAGATCTTGTCTACATCATGTCATCATTCTTATTGCATTACTCCGTTTCTCCATGAACTTAATACACTAGATGCATGCTGGATAGCGGTCGATGTGTGGAGTAATAGTAGTAGATGCAGGCAGGAGTCGGTCTACTAATCTTGGACGTGATGCCTATATAATGATCATTGCCTGGATATCATCATGATTATTTGAAGTTCTATCAATTGCCCAACAGTAATTCGTTTACCCGTCATTTGCTATTTTTCTCGAGAGAAGCCACTAGTGAAAACTACGGCCCCCGGGTCTCTTCTTTATTATATTTGCCTTTGCAATCTAATTTCATTCGCTTTTATTGTCAGATCTATTAAACCAAAAATACAAAAATACCTTGCTGCACTTTATTTTATTCGGTGTTTGATCTAGCAATTTATTACAACTCTCTCACGTCCTTTTGCCAATTTCTGGCGCCGTTACTCGAAAGGGATTGACAACCCTTTTAATACGTCGGGTTGCGAGTATTTGTTATTTGTGTGCAGGTGCTGTTTACATAGTGTTGCTTGGTTCTCTTACTGGTTCGATAACCTTGGTCTCATCACTAAGGGAAATACCTACTGCCGCTGTGCTGCATCATCCCTTCCTCTTTGGGGAAATACCGATGTAGTTCTAGCAGACATCAAAAGGAATTTCTGGTGCACTTGCCGGGGAGACATCATCAACAACTACCAAGTTCCTAATCACAAATCTCATCTCCTCGCAATTACATTATTTGCCATTTGCCTCTCGTTTTCCTCTCCCCCACTTCACAAAAATTTGCCATTTTATTCGCCCTCTTTTTTGTTCGTCATTTTCTTGCCGGATCTATCCGTGTTCTTGCTTTCTAGTCATAATGGCTAGCATGTCTACTCGTCCTTTGTCACCAGATTTTGAAGTTTTATTCTTCAAGCAACGACAAGGAGAAAATTTGAAAGATGCTTGGTATAGGCTAATGGAATCCTATCGTGTTTGCAACTTAAAGGGGGACGCAAAGATTTTGCTTCGTAATTTTTACATAGGATTGGCTTTTCATCATAGATAACTCTTAGATTTTGCCACTAAAGGGAATTTTATTGAGCTTGATGCTAATGCTGCCTATGAAATCTTAGAAGGAATTTTGGGGGTTCCACCTCCAAAGAAGGGGTTTTCTTTCACCCCAGAGGGAGTTCAAATGTTGGACAAACTTGGTGATTTGCACAAACATATGGTTGAATTACAAAACGAACCCCTCAAACATCTTAGTGGTACTATCAATTGCATGAATTCCTTGATTACTCTCTGTAATAAGCAATTGGATAATTTAGATCTAAAGATGGTTTCTTTTCCTGAGAATTTAGGGAAGCGCAAAGAGCCTCCCGGGTTTGAGAAAGCCCTTAAAAAGTTGTCAAAACTATGGATGACAAAACGTAGATCCTTGCTTTATGCCTTGCTAAGGGCGTAAAATGATAGCGCTTGTTGGGAGGCAACTGTCGCGGGAAACCACGGCCACCTATGGGACCAGGAAGTCCCTTGCTGGTTCGGCAGGGGGACGTCGCGTTGCACAAAGAGCAGACGAGCGCGGGATAGCATGGCAGAGATCACGCGGGCAGTTTTACCTAGGTTCGGGCCGCCGCGAGCTGTAAAACCCTACTCCTGCTTTGGTGGATGATGGTGGCAAGGTGGTGGCGGAGCGTAGTACGCTTGCCCGTTAAGGATTGCCTCAGGGCAATAGTAGCTACGCGCGTATGGGGGTGTGAGTTATCCAACCTTCTAACCCTTTCTTCGGTTGCCATGGCCTCCTTTTATAGATCAAGGCGTCACCACATTGGCAAAGTTGTCATTACACACTGATAAGATAGCAACAATGCTATCATACCTAACTCTGCGGGCTGACAGGGCGCATTAAATGCACCGCTCAATGTCACATCGTTGGTTGCCCGGCAAGGCTTGCCGGGCTATTTTGCCAGCTCCACGCTTGCTTGCTTGACAGGTTGCAGGACGGGTGTCGTCTGTGGGTTTTTCCTGTAGGGAGAGGCAGCCATGTGGCGAATGACTGCCACTTAGTCACTCTGCGGCTTGACACCGCACTGATCGACGACGTGGGTCATGGTGGAATGGTTGGTGAGGTGGTTTTGCCTCCGGAGCCCCGGCAGGCCCTGTCGGGGCGCTTTGGTCGCCTGCTTCTGGGGGTGGCCTCGCTCCTTGCTGGGCTCACTTGCCCGGCAAAGCAGGCCTTTTTCTTGACGATATCCTGCTTCTCTAGCTTGATCTTGGTCCCTCTCTTCTGCATGTTGGTCCTTCGAATCTCTTGGTTCCTTGTACATCTTGGCTCGGTCTTGGCTTGTCCGTGCACGAGTCAGGGGAAAACATATACCCATGTCTGTTTTCCCCGACATAAGCCCCTAGGCCTGAGCCATACGTGTCGTGTGGCACATTGGGTTAGGCCCCAAACAGTGCGTGGAAACGTGGCAGGAGAGGGCTGCGCACGCCGGTTTGCCATGGCGACTAGTCAATCCAACGTCCACTTTGCGCAGTTACTACACGTCGTGGGGTCGTGGGACTGTTGCAGTTAAGGTAAACGGTAACTTTCTGAAGCGTCGCACCCCCGTTCCGCTTCCCCCCCTTAAGAGTAGGAAAAAATAGAGCGGCACGATTCACCTGTATCTTGCTCCGCTCCTCCCATCTTCTTCCGCCGCAAGCCAAGAGACAGTTCCTCTTGCCCTCCCTTCCACTGCCGCCCTTCCCATCGAATCCCTCTCCCTTTTGCGTTGCAGCCGCAGGAATGGGGAAGAAACCCGCGGAGAAGAGAAAGCCGAGGGCCGCGGCGAAGGAGGCTGCCGCTGAGGGCAGCAAGAGGGGGGCGGAGCTGAACAAGAAGCGGAGTGAAGATGTCGTCTTCATCCCGTTGAACTTGAGCGGCCCAGTACTTCAAGCGAGGTACAGGTATCTGTGGAGGAGGCATGTCGAAAAAGGGCATGGAGCGCCCGTAGTTTATGCGGCGGGGAAGGAAGATCCGCTGGATTCTTATCATTTCTTCTGTGCTTACTTCATTCGCGATCTGTGTCCCCCTTTCTCCGAATTCTTTGAGGCAATCATGAATATTTATGGATTCCACCTCCTTGATTTCACGCCAAATGCAATGGCGACCATGTCCATCTTAGCACATTTGTGTGAGAACTTCGTCGGGGTTAGGCCCAATGTGGATCTATTCCGGCATTACTTTGTTCCTTGGGTGGAGAGCAAAGTTAGCCGCTCCGGAATCATTAGTTGGATGCCGCGCGTGGCAAGGAAGTTCTGGGATTACCTTCCTGGGTACCAACGCAAGAGGTGGGACGAATGGAGAGGGGATTGGTGCTGGATCCAAGAGAAGGAAGCCCCCGAGTTCTGTGAGGCACGGAAGGAATGTGTCGAGCGTGGCAAGGATTGGAGCGCCAAAGGCCTCTCTGAGGATAGGCTGTGCCCGGCAATTAACAGGATTACCCGTTTGAGGACTGCCGGATTAACCATCGAACATGTGGGGGCAGACTTTCTTATCCGCTGCAGGAAAGGGACAGGCCCGTGTGGCTGTATGGTGATGCTGCAGACAGGATGAGGTTGCTCCCAGGGTTGGCCAATAACTTATCAGTTTAGGGCCATGGCTGGTTGTGTGACCAACTGTTTGGTCGCTTTGAGTTGTTCCAGCTCCCGGCAACTGTCATCCCTCTGAACATTGATTCTGCCCGGGACCAGATACTGAAATGGATGCCGGACTGCAATGCCGAAGGGGTAGCGAGCACCTGGCAGTTACCCATGATACATCTCCGTCGTATCTACTTTCCCAAACACTTTTGCCCTGGTTTTGGACTCTAACTTGCATGATTTGAATGGAACTAACCCGGACTGATGCTGTTTTCAGCAGAATTGCCATGGTGTTATTTATGTGCAGAAACAAAAGTTCTCGGAATGACCTGAAACTTCACGGAGATTATTTTTGGAAATAACAAAAAATACTCGCGAAAGAATCGAGGCCAGGGGGCCCACACACTTTCCACGAGGGTGGGGGGCCTGCCCCCTGGGCGCGCCCCCTGCCTCGTGGGCCCCCTAGAGCTCCATCGACCTCAACTCCAACTCCATATATTCGTGTTTGGGGAGAAAACAATCAGAGAGAAAGATTCATCGTGTTTTACGATACGAAGCCGCCACCAAGCCGTAAACTCTCTCGGGAGGGCTGATCTGGAGTCCGTTCGGGGCTCCGGAGAGGGGAATCCATCGCCATCGTCATCATCAACCATCCTCCATCACCAATTTCATGATGCTCACCGCTATGCGTGAGTAATTCCATCGTAGGCTTGCTGGACGGTGATGGGTTGGATGAGATTTATCATGTAATTGAGTTAGTTTTGTTAGGGTTTGGTCCCTAGTATCCACTATGTTCTGAGATTGATGTTGCTATGACTTTGCTATGCTTAATGCTTGTCACTAGGGCCCGAGTGCCATGATTTCAGATCTGAACCTGTTATGTTTTCATGAATATATGTGAGTTCTTGATCCTATCTTGCAATTCTATAGTCACCTACTATGTGTTATGATCCGGCAACCCCGAAGTGACAATAATCGGGACCACTCCTGGTGATGACCGTAGTTTGAGGAGTTCATGTATTCACTATGTGTTAATGCTTTGGTCTGGTACTGTATTAAAAGGAGGCCTTAATATCCCTTAGTTTCCATTAGGACCCCGCTGCCACGGGAGGGTAGGACAAAAGATGTCATGCAAGTTCTTTTCCATAAGCACGTATGACTATATTCGGAATACATGCCTACATTACCTTGATGAATTGGAGCTAGTTCTGTGTAACCCTATGTTATGATTGTTACATGATGAACCGCATCCGACATAATTCTCCATCACCGATCCAATGCCTACGAGCTTTTCACGTATCGTTTTCTGCTTATTTACCTTTCCGTTGCTACTGTTACAATCACTACAAAACCCAAAAATATAACTTTTGCTACCGTTACCGTTACTTCCATACTACTTTGCTACTAAATACTTTGCTGCATATAATAAGTTATCGAGGTGTGGTTGAATTGACAACTCAGCTGCCAATACTTGAGAATATTCTTTGGCTCCCCTTGTGCCGAATCAATAAATTTGGGTTGAATACACTACCCTCGAAAACTGTTGCGATCCCCTATACTTGTGGGTCATCAAGACTATTTTCTGGCGCCGTTGCCGGGGAGCATAGCTCTATTCTTTGAGTTACTTGGGATTTATATCTGCTGGTCACCATGAAGAACTTGAAAGACGCAAAAACAAAAATATATCCCTCAACTACGAGGGGAGGTAAGGAACTGCCATCTAGCTCTGCACTTGATTCGCCTTTTGTTTTGAGTAAGCTTGCGACACCTAAACCTTCTTCTTCTATTAATTCTGATATGTCGCATGTTATTGATGATGCCACTTTTGCTATGCATGATACTTATGATGAAACTACTTCTATGCTTGATACTACTGTGCCACTTGGTGAATTTCTTGATGAACAACTTGCTAGGGCTAGAGAGAATGAAATTATTGAAACTGATAATATTGATGAAAGTGATGATGATGATTCCCCCCTAGATATGAATTGCCTGTTGTGCCTGAGGGCTATGTTATGGATGAAGAAACTGCTAGAGACTTTCTTGCTTGCAATGATAGAAGTGATCTTAAGAAATTATTAGCTAAGCTGAAACAAAAAACTCTGAATACTAGAATGAAATATGATCCTGCTTATGCTACTTCACCTATCTTTGTTACTGATAAGGATTACGAATTCTCTATTGATCCTGATATAATTACTTTGGTTGAATCTGATCCTTTCTATGGCTATGAATCTGAAACTGTTGTGGCACATCTTACTAAATAAAATGATATAGCCACCCTGTTCACTAATGATGAGAGAACTCGCTACTTTTATATCCTTAAATATTTCCGTTCTCATTAAAGGGTGATGCTAAGATATGGTTTAATTCTCTTGATCCTGGTTGTGTGCGTAGTCCCCAGGATATGATTTATTACTTATTGGCTAAATATTTCCCTGCCCATAAGAAACATGCTGCTTTAAGGGAAATATATAATTTTGTGCAAATTGAAGAAGAGAGTCTCCCACAAGCTTGGGGGAGGCTTCTCCAATTACTTAATGTTTTGCCTTATCATCCTCTCAAGAAAAATGAAATACTTGATATCTTTTACAATGGACTAACCGATGCTTCCAGAGACCACCTGGATAGTTGCGGGTTCTGTTTTCAGGGAAAGAACACCAGATGTAGCTGAAATTCTATTGAATAATATGTTGACTAATGAAAATAATTGGACACTTCCTGAACCAACTCCTAAGCCAACTCCGAAGAAAAGGGGTGTTCTATTTCTCAGTCCTGAAGATATGCAAGAGGCAAAGAAATCTATGAAAGAAAAGGGTATTAAAGCTAAAGATGTTAAGAATTTACCTCCTATTGAAGAAATACATGGTCTAAATTTACCGCCTGTTGAAGAAATATATGATCTTAATTCATCACCTATTGAAGAAACTCATGGTCTTGATAACCCGACACAGGTAGTAAAGGTAAATTCTCTCTATAGATTTGATGAAGGTGATATTCCTCACTATAAGTCTGCTAGACAGTGCTTAGATGAGTTTGACAATTTTATTGTCAAACAAGAAAACTTCAATGCTTATGTTGGTAGACAATTAAAACACAATGCTTATATAATTGAACACTTGAGTGATTATATGTCTAGAGTTAAAGGTGAACTTAAACTCATTAGTAAACATGCTTCTATGGTTACCACTGAAGTAGAACAAGTACTTAAAGCTCATAATGATTTGTTCAATGAATTGAATAGTAAGAATAATGATTTTGCTGTTAGAGTGGCTACTAGAACTGGTAAAATGACTCAGGAACCTTTGTATCCTGAGGGCCATCGTAAGAGAATTGAGCAGGATTCTCAAAGAAATAATATTGATGCACCTAGTCCTTCTAAGAAGAAGAAAAAGAAAAATGATAGGACTTTGCATGCTTCTAGTAAACCTGTTGCTGAAATACCTGAGAATCCAAATGATATTTCTATTTCTGATGCCGAAACACAATCTTGTAATGAACATGAACCTAGTGATAATGTTAATGAAGATATTCATGTTGATGCTCAACCTAGCAATGATAATGATGTAGAAATTGAACCTGCTGTTGATCTTGATAACCCACAACCAAAGAATCAACGTTATGATGAGAGAGACTTTGTTGCTAGGAAGCACGGTAAAGAAAGAGAACCATGGGTTCAGAAGCCCATGCCTTTTCCTCCCAAACCATCCAAGAAAAAGGATGATGAGGATTTTGAGCGCTTTGCTGAAATGATTAGACCTATCTTCTTGCGTATGCGTTTAACTGATATGCTCAAAATGAATCCTTATGCTAAGTACATGAAAGAAATTGTTACTAAGAAAAGAAAGATACCGGAAGCTGAAATTTCCACCATGCTTGCTAACTATACTTTTAAGGGTGGAATACCAAAGAAACTTGGAGATCCAGGAGTACCAACTATACCGTGCTCCATTAAAAGAAACTATGTTAAAACTGCTTTATGTGATCTTGGAGCTGGTGTTAGTGTTATGCCTCTCTCTTTATATCGTAGACTTGATTTGAATAAGTTGGCACCTACTGAAATATCTTTGCAAATGGCTGATAAATCAACTGCTATACCTGTCGGTATTTGTGAGGATGTGCCTGTTGTGGTTGCAAATGTTACCATTTTAACGGACTTTGTTATTCTTGATATTCCCGAGGACGATAGTATGTTTATTATTCTTGGAAGACCTTTTTTGAATACTGCAGGGGCTGTTATTGATTGCAACAAAGGCAATGTCACTTTTCATGTTAATGGTAATGAGCATACGGTACACTTTCCGAGGAAACAACCTCAAGTTCATAGTATCAACTCTATTGGAAAAATTCCATCGATTATTTTTGGAGGTTTTGAATTTCCTCTTCCTACTGTCAAAAAGAGATATGATATTCTTATTATTGGGGATGTGCATATCCCCGTTGAGGTAACATAGTGTTATTCGAAATTTCTTCGGTTTCATGCGAAATGAGTTTGTTAACAAGACTTGATCGACCTTGTTAGTGGATTCCTTTTGATGAGCATGAGATTGATGAAGTTAGAAGGCACAACCTTCTGTACCCTCTCTTTCCTTTCTGTTATTTAGTTGAAATAAAGTAAAATTTGTATTTTCTGTCTATTTCCTGAATTATCCGTGCAATATAAAAAATACCCCAAAAATAAAAGTTCTCCAAATGCCCTGCCAATTTAATATGATTTTTTCTGGAATATTTGGCACTGAGAACACAGCAGGGGGAGCAAGCACCTGGGCACGAGGGTCCAGGGCGCGCCCCCTGCCTCGTGGGCCCATGGTGGCTCCCCTCCACTTATTCCTGCACCCACACACTCCTTCTTCCTCCCAAAAAAATCACCAACCAGCTCAAGCACGAGTTCTTGCTCATTTTGCTGCAATTTTCGATCTCCTTGCTCAAAGCACCTCTCACAAAACTGCTTTGGGGATTGTTCCTTGGTATGTGACTCCTCCATTGGTCCAATTAGTTTTTGTTCTAATGATTTATTCATTGCAAATTTGTGTTGCCTAGGTGACCATGTTCTTGAGCTTGCATGTCAAATTTATATGGTTCCAAGTAGTTCTAATCCATGATATAGTCTCTAGGCACTTGTGGGAGTAGTTGCTATCAAATTTGTTGAGCTTGGTTCACTTTTATTTGAAGTTACTAAAAATTTCAGAAATTTTTGAGAAAATGATGAAGAGATTTTTGAGGGGCTCTTCGAGCCGAAGCTCGAAGGATAAGCAAAGTGAAGAAGAAGAGAGGCCCAAATATAATCTGCCTCGCACCACCGAGGTTCGGCCGTGTGAATGGCCTTGTGATGATTTCTTGAGAGCAGCCGGGATTTATGATGATTTCTACGAGTGGGCTAAGAATGTAGGCCTCACCGACTTCCTCCGCGACCAACGCGAACAGTATCTCTTACTCACCAATAGCTTTGCGCAAAATTTTCATTTCCATTCTAGGAGGTCACCACCTACGGTGGATTTTTATTTATATGATGAGTATAAGGAGATGACCCTTCGCGAATTCTGTGAGGTTTGCAAGTTACCTTTTCCTGGTTTCATAGAGGAACCACATCATAACGGTGTGGAGGGGTTTATTGATACAATTGTTGTAGGGGAAACGAGGAAGGTTTCCGACGCACGAATTACTAGCATACATTTTCCTGTTCTACGTTACTTTGCTATATTTGCTAGTAGATGCTTAATTGGTCGCGGAAACTGTGGAAACCTGAGTGTCCCTGATATTATTATTTTGTGCCATGCCTTGTTTCGTGATGACACATTTAGTATGGGCGCTATTGTTGCAAAGTGGTTAAATCTTAACCGTACTAAGGGCCCCATCTTGGGAGGCATCTTCGCCTCACGCCTCGCTGCATACTATAACATACCTATTAGGCACTATGAAAAAGAAGTAAAATTGCTGCCTACTATTTATTTAGATTATAAGAGTATGGTAGCGCATGATTTTATTGTTAAGATTAGGGAAAGGGCGCTTAAATACAAATTGTTATTTGATAAAAGTCACCCTGAGACTATTACCTTGCCTGCTCCTTCCTTGTTTGATTTATCTGCAGGCCAGTATCTCGTTCCGCTAGCGACCATCCAAGCGTACCGGAACCCTACATCACCACAAAGCCAGAGCCAGAACCACAATTTGATCCTCCAAGACAGTCTAACTACCAGTGGGATCCGGAGATGATTGCCAACCAGTGGCAATCAGAGGCTTCTTCTTCTCAGTACGACCCCAACTATAACTTTGGATATCCGCCAGGCCAGCCGTGGCAATAGACCAAGTTAGGCCAAAAGCCTAAGCTTGGGGGGGTACGTATTTCTCACCGACATTACATTTATGTTTACACACTCATTGCTAGATGTCGGTGCTCATACTTTTTCACTGTACTATCCATGCTAGTTTATTTTCTTTTTCCTGTTTTCTTCTTGTGTGTTTGAAAATCCTTAAGAAAAACTAAAAAAAAAAGTAGTAGCTTTTAGCTAGTTTACTTTCTTGCTGTAGTAGTAGTAATTAAAAGAAAACCCAAAAAAATATTTCCTGCTCTTCTTTTGCTTGTTGGGAGCTTTCCCGTGTAAATAGTTTTATTTCTTTTCTTTTCTTTGGGGGTCGATAGGAGAAGACCATGATGAAATTGTTAAAATGGCTCTTATATGCATTATTGTTGATTTAACCAAGAGTCCATATTGCCTTGTCTTCTCCTGTTTATTGAATGCTCGCAGATTCCAGCTTAGTCCAATGCACGTGCACTATTATTATTCACATCGTTCGGTCGTGCAAGTGAAAGGCAATTATGACGATATATGATGGACTGATTGAGATGAGAGAAGCTAGTATGAACTCGACCTCTCTTGTTTTTGTAAATATGATTAGTTCATCGTTCTTGATTCAGCCTATTGTGAATAAACATGTTTGCAATGACAATTAGAGATTATAGTTGCTTATGCCATGCTTAATTAGCTAGGAGTTTATAATGGTTTACCTTGCGTGCCAACATGCTATTAAAATGGTTGTGATGTGGTATGATAGGGTGGTATCCTCCTTTGAATAATTCAAGTGACTTGACTTGGCACATGTTCACACATGTAGTTGAAACAAATCAACATAGGCTTCACGATATTTATGTTCATGGTGGATTATATCCTACTCATGCTTGCACTCAATGTTCATTAATTTTAATGCATGTTCATGACTGTTGTCGCTCTCTAGTTGGTCTCTTCCCAGTCTTTTGCTAGCCTTCACTTGTACTAAGCGGGAATATTGCTTGTGTATCCAATTTCTTAAACCCCAAAGTTATTCCATATGAGTCCACTATACCTTCCTATATGCGGTATCTACCTGCCATTCCAAGTAAATTTGTATGTGCCAAACTCTAAACCTTCAAATGAAATTCTGTTTTGTATGCTCGAATAGCTCATGTATCAACTAGTGTTGTCTGTATCTTCCATGCTAGGCGGGTTATTCTCAAGAGGAGTGGACTCCGCTCCTCACTCACGAGAAAATGGCTCGTCACTGGGATGCCCAGTTCCATGCTTTATGCAAACCAAATCAAAATAATTGCAAACAAAACTCCCCCGGGACTGTTCTTAGTTGGAGGAACTCGTTGTTTCGAGCAAGCCATGGATTGATGCTTGTTGGTGGAAGGGGAGAATAAACTTTACCATTCTGTTTGGAAACCGCCTATAATGTGTGTAGCATGGAAGATATCGTCATCTCTTGGTTGTTATGTTGACAATGAAAGTATGCGGCTCAAAATATTATTTATCTCTATTTCAAAATCGACCTCTGGCACCTCTACAAATCTCTGCTTCCCTCTGCGAAGGGCCTATCTATTTACTTTTATGTTGAGTCATCACCCTCTTATTAAAAAGCACTAGCTGGAGAGCGCTGATGTCATTTGTATCCATTATTATTAATGTATATTGAGTATGACTATGACTGGATCTCTTTTACCATGAATTACAATGTTTAGTCAGTCCTTGATCTTTAAAGGTGCTCTGCATTTATGTTTTGCGGTCTCAGAAAGGGCTAGCGAGATACCATCTTGTTATATCATATTATGATTGTTTTGAGAAAGTGTTGTCATTCGAGATTTATTATTATTGCTCGCTAGTTGATTATGCTATTGACATGAGTAAACATGAGACCTAAGTGTTATTGTGAATATGGTTAGTTCACAATCTTTGCTGAAAACTTGAATGCTGGCTTTACATATTTACAACAAGAGCAAACAGAGTTTGTAAAAGTTTTTCTTTATCACTTTCAGTTTATCAACTGAATTGCTTGAGGACAAGCAAAGGTTTAAGCTTGGGGGAGTTGACACGTCTCCGTCGTATCTACTTTTCCAAACACTTTTGCCCTTGTTTTGGACTCTAACTTGCATGATTTGAATGGAACTAACCCGGACTGATGCTGTTTTCAGCAGAATTGCCATGGTGTTATTTATGTGCAGAAACAAAAGTTCTCGGAATGACCTGAAACTTCACGGAATTATTTTTGGAAATAATAAAAAATACTGGCGAAAGAATCGAGGCCGGGGGCCCACACCCTTTCCACGAGGGTGGGGGGCATGCCCCCTGCCTCGTGGGCCCCCTGGAGCTCCACCGACCTCAACTCCAACTCCATATATTCGTGTTCGGGGAGAAAAAATCAGAGAGAAAGATTAATCGCGTTTTACGATACGGAGTCGCCGCCAAGCCCTAAACTCTCTCGGGAGGGCTTATCTGGAGTCCATTTGGGGCTCCGGAGAGGGGAATCCATCGCCATCGTCATCATCAACCATCCTCCATCACCAATTTCATGATGCTCACCGCTGTGCATGAGTAATTCCATCGTAGGCTTGCTGGACGGTGATGGGTTGGATGAGATTTATCATGTAATCGAGTTAGTTTTGTTAGGGTTTGATCCCTAGTATCCACTATGTTCTGAGATTGATGTTGCTATGACTTTGCTATGCTTAATGCTTGTCACTAGGGCCCGAGTGCCATGATTTCAGATCTGAACCTATTATGTTTTCATGAATATATGTGAGTTCTTGATCCTATCTTGCAAGTCTATAGTCACCTACTATGTGTTATGATCCGGCAACCCCGAAGTGACAATAATCGGGACCACTCCCGGTGATGACCGTAGTTTGAGGAGTTCATGTATTCACTATGTGTTAATGCTTTGGTCCGGTACTCTATTAAAAGGAGGCCTTAATATCCCTTAGTTTCCATTAGGACCCCACTGCCACGGGAGGGTAGGGCAAAAGATGTCATGCAAGTTCTTTTCCATAAGCACGTATGACTATATTCAGAATACATGCCTACATTACATTGATGAATTGGAGCTAGTTCTGTGTCACCCTATGTTACGATTGTTACATGATGAACCGCATCCGGCATAATTCTCCATCACCGATCCAATGCCTACGAGCTTTTCACGTATTGTTCAACGCTTATTTACCTTTCCGTTGCTACTGTTACAATCACTACAAAACCCAAAAATATTACTTTTGCTACCGTTACAATTACTTCCATACTACTTTGCTACTAAATAATTTGCTGCAGATATAAGTTATCCAGGTGTGGTTGAATTGACAACTCAGCTGCTAATACTTGAGAATATTATTTGGCTCCCCTTGTGTCGAATCAATAAATTTGGCTTGAATACTCTACCCTCGAAAACTATTGCGATCCCCTATACTTGTGGTTCATCAACCCACCCTGGATGAAGAGCTCCAGTGGTCAAGCTCCCTGGTGGAGAAGGCCACCAGGACCGAAGCTGGAATGTATAAGTGCACCTCCGCTGCGGAGGTGTCGTATATCCTGAAGAGGGTCGAGGAGGACAAGGCTACCCGCCTCGCGGAGATGGAGAAGGCCGCAAAGGCCGGGAAGGGCAAAGGGAAGGCTGGAGACGGGAGTTCTTCCCACGGCGGCAGCAAGGTGCAAACCACGGAAGGAGCTGCCGGGGAAGAGCTTGCCGGGGATAACTTTGCCGGGCTAGAGGCCTTAGCCACGGCAGCGACGGAGCTTCAGGAGGAGGAGGAGGTCGGCACGGTGGCAGGCCATAACAAAGAGTGGCTCGCGGCTGGGACGCAAGCCCCTGAACCGGACCCAGATCAGTGCACCCGCAGGCGCGCCGCAGCCCGAGGGGCGGCGACCTCCAACCCAGCGCCAGCCGCCAAGAGGGTGAAGAAGACCACCACCAAGTCTACCAAAGGCGAGGTGGCGTGCCGCCAATCTCCCAGCCTCGCCCAGACCAAGGCTTCCTCCGCCAAGCAGCCGGCGGACATGGACGCCGAGTCCAGCCCTCGCTCCGGCTCGAGCTCCGCGTAGAGCTCGTCTTCCCCGGAGCTCCTGGTGCCACGACAAGCGCCGAAGCTGCCGGGGAGTTCTACCCCTCCGTCCCTGAAGAGAGGACGGGAGTCTCCACCTCCCATGCATTTCAACTTGAACTCCATGCTCATTGCAGAAGAGTAAGGAGGAATTTTCCTTTCATGGGTATCTTGTGCATATCTAATTATTTTTGCCGACTAGCCTTTTGCTCTTGTTGTTGTCGGCAAGGAAGTGGAAGAGGACACGAAAATCCTCGTCCACCATTCCCGGAAGAGGCTTTGGCGCCGTTACCCGAAAGGGATTGACAACCCCTTTAATACGTCAAGTTGCGAGTATTTGTTATTTTGTGTGCAGGTGATGTTTACATAGTGTTGCTTGGTTCTCCTACTGGTTCAATAACCTTGATCTCATAACTGAGGGAAATACCTACCGTCACTGTGTTGCATCATCCCTTCCTCTTTGGGGAAATACCAACGTAGTTCTAACATACATCATTAGTCTGCGGCCTCGGCTTCCTCGAAGGAGCGGTCGCGGGGTTTCTTTTGCCGCGGTAGAGCGCTCCTCGTCCTGCGAGCGAGCAGCCTCGCGCTACATGCGGCTAAGATTGATGGCAACCTCAAGCCAGCGCCACAAGCGCGCCAGGCGCAGATTCTCGGCCTCAAGATGCAAGTCGACATTGTGAAGCTCCGCTCCGAGCCGATTCAGCGCACCCCTCTCGTCCTAAAGAAGGCCATGCCGGCCGACGCCATCGCTACCGCGAGCTCCAACGCCCGGCCAGGGCTTCGCTCCATGCTCTGGTCCATGGCGGAGGCGCGGGATGATCCGGGGCCGGCCGCCTCCCTGTCCGACTCTCCCGCCCAGGGCGCGGCCCTGTGCGAGATCGATGCCCTGTCTGTAGGGACCGTCGAATCACAGAAGGATAGGCCACCAGCGAGAATTGGCAGGGGGAGCCTTGGCACTGTCCTCGTGAGGCTGATGATGCATCCGATGGAAGGCGCCGGGGATGTAGAGCCGAGGCCCGCTAGGAGACACCTCACCTGGGGCATGATTTCCCCGGCGTTCACGTGCTCGACCCCGTGGCTCATGGGACGCACCATTGCCAGAAGCCGTGTGCCCGCAGGAGCTGGCGCCGCGAGCTCCCTCGTCTCTTCGCCTGGAGGAGACCTGAGGAACAAGAGCTTAGGGGTGGCTTGCTGTGCAAAAATCAAGGCGAGCAGGGCACTTACTCGTCCACGACGACCCACTTTCTCCTCTTCAGGGGCTGCGGAGGCGAGCTGACGCCATCCTCAAGCCGCCCCCTCCTCCGGGGGGCACGAGGATCGGGTGTCGGCGCACCGAAGCTCAGCGTATGGCTCCCCACCCTTGCAGCAGGGGCCGAACCCCCGGGCGGGGTGACGCCTCCGGTGCTCGGAGGCATGGAGATGGGCCACCGCACGGAGGGCGGGGTGACGCCACCGGCGCTCGGAGACATGGAGATGGGCCGCCATGAGGTGGGCAGATCGGCACGCCCCTCCGCGATCGCTAGGGGTGCCTTGGCCTCAGAGCCCTCGGGGCTTGGGTCGCTAGGAAGGGGTTGTCTCGAGGCCCCTCGTGTCCCTCGGGGAGCAACCCCCACTCATCGAAGCATGGCATTCCCCTGATGAAGCCTCTCCCACTCGTGAAGTTGCACAGAGGGAAACCTCCCTAAGGAAGCGCACTGACTTCCCCACCGGTCAGGAGGCGGACTATCCCATTCAACATGTTGGAGGGTAGGGAGGCCGCCTGGAGCCTCATGGGGTCCTCGTGACCTGTGAAGGCCCACATCGGGCGGGAATGGCGCCGGAGGGGGGAGACCCACCGTTGGACAAACTCCCTCACCACCATCGCCATTGTCATGCCTGCCGCCCTCAGGTCTGCCATCCTCGCCGTGACCCGCGAGAGGCTCGGGTCGGCGAGCCTTTCATGCCTCCACCCGGAGCTTGCCCTTGCCGTGGACGATGGAGTTTGGAGTAGGGGCCATACTGGGCTGCGACAACGTATACCCATTGCTTCCGAAAGCCCTCTACATCTGGGCAGATCTCCGTGCCGATACCCTAGCCCACCGTCGCGTTCACTGCGCGGAGCGACACACACCCGGAGCATTGCGCATCGGCAGTCAGCCGTAGGGAGCAGATGTGGCGGGGCAGCTCCATCGAGGGGGCGATGCCCATGAAGACCTCGCACAGGAACGTGAAGGCGGAGAGGAGGATGATGGATTCCGGGTCAAAATGCAGCGCGTGGACTAGATTGTGCGACAGCATGGCGTTGAAGAAGTTCGAGAATGGAGGCAGCAAGCCAGAGAAGAGGGCATGGAGGTAAAGAGCAATGGTGGCGACCTACAACTCGGTGGAGGACCGAGAGGCAGGCCAGATCTTCGTCACCTTCCACTCATTGGAGTCAGCCGTGATCACTGAGAGGACCTTGTCCAGCCCCTCGCAGTTGAGCGCGGTGGACCGGCCCAGTGCGGGGTCCGGCCCCGCCTGGCGGCCGCCCGCCATCGAGGCCCTGCTCCTCCCCCTTCGATAGGTCATGGCGATGCAAGATCCAGCAGGCGAGGCGCAGGCTTTCTTTGGAAAATAGGAGCAAAAGACGAGCGCGCGGCGGAACAATGATGGCTTTGCAGCGTGCGTGCCAGGCTTTTTGTCAGCCTGGGCAGTTGCCGAGGCGACGTGGGGAAGTGGGGGCGTCCGCGTCCCATCGTGCGCCATGTGTCAAGCCCGCAGGCAATCAGGGCCCGCGTCGCTTCGCCCTCCCATCGATGACTTCGGCTGAAAGCCAGGCCGAGCACTACAAAAAAAGACACATCCGTGACATTTCGGGCCGAACGAATTTTTTCTGTCATGCTTATGACACTTCTATGATGATAATTGTGACAAAACCCAGTATCATCATAGATGTGGTGGACTCCTACTTCTATGACACAAAATCATGACAGAAAATGGGCTTTTCGTCCTGGGTGGGCTGGAGACGCAGCTGCATGACATTCTTTGGGCCATCCATGACGGAAAAAACCATGGTAGAAGCGAGGGCGAGGAAAATATCGGGGAGTTCCCGGTTACGGTTGGTGGTCGGGAATGAGCGATGCGCGTTTCTCTTGTACACGTACGCGCGTGGGTGCGAGGCGTTCGCCTACTAAACCCGAGCGATTGCACTACAGGCTACGCGTTACTGAACCCGAGCGATTGACCGATCTGGCTGTTAACTCAACCCGATCGAGCGATTCCTTCACTACTGCTGCTAACTGAAGCCGATCGAACTTGCTGCCTCTTGATGAACAATGAGCATTGTTGGGGGTTGGATGAACAGTTCCTAGTGGGGGTTGGATGAACAGGACCCCGTGGTAGTAGAGGCCGTTGCCGCTGGATGAACAGGACCCCGATCGAGCTGGTTGGGGGTGGATGAAAAGGACCCCGTGGAGGGCTAGATGAACAGCAACCGGTGGAGGGCTGGTTGAACAGTACCCGGTGGAGGGCTGGATGGACAGTAGCCCGTGGAGGGTGGTTGAACAGGACCCCATCGAGAGGGCTGGTTGAACAGTAGCCGGTGGAGGAGCGGTGGAGGCTGGATGAACAGTAGCTGGTGGAGGCAGGAGGGAGACGCCGTGGATGAACAGTCGCAGGTGGAGGCTGGAGGAGGTCGATGGTGGATGAACAGTAGCCCGTGGAGGCTGGAGTGAGGCAGTAGACGATGGATGAACAGTAGTCCATGGAGTCCCGTTTTGCGGTATGCCACACCACTCCCGATGAACAGGACCCCCGTTTCGACCATAGGAGGTCCAGAGAAGTCTGTTTCCTCCGTTTTTCTGTATGGCACACCCCTCCTGATCAACAAGACCCGGTTTCGACCGTAGGAGGTCGAAGAGAAGTCTGTTTCCTCCATTTTGCGGTATGCCACACCCCTCCCGGTGAACAGGATCCCGTTTTGACCGTAGGCGGTCGAACACAAGGCTGTTTCCTCTGTTCTGCGGTACGCCAGGCCTCGTTTCGGCTCTTCCGTCCAACCCGGTTGGCTCCCGATGAACACGACGCATTCTGTTGCCTACCGATGAACACGACGATGCAGTTTCTCCATTCCGACCCAGCCGGTTGGCTGCCGATGAATAGGACGCCATCGCTGCCTCTCCATGTTCACGAGCCCTGGCCGTACATATGCGCGAGTAGGCGTTCGAGACCCCACCCGTATGTACTTACATGGCTGTATTTACTTTTTTGCATCCTGGTTGTATGTACGTGTACATGCTACGTTCATGCCTCTACTACGACACGTGCCCTTCCTTACTCAGCCATCGTTCATCGCTGCAGCCCGTAGATAGACCAGTCAACTAGTATGTACGCTTCGACCAGGTGGGTCCCGACTGTCAGGGAGGATAAGGAGGCACTTCCTTGCATGCGAAGATATAGCTGGTGGGTCCCAACTGTCAGGGGAGAATCATTTCTTTTGCCCGTAATATGGACGTACTTCCTTGCGTACGAAGACGTAGCTAGTGAGTCCCAGCAGTCAGGGGAAATGTTTTTTTCATGAAATACGATGGCCCGTCCGTGGGTCCCTGCTGTCAGGTGGAGGAATCATTATCTTACGCGTAATAAGGTTGCACTTCCTTGCGCGGCCGTTGACCCAGCTGTCAGCCTCTCCACATACAATACTCTTCCGATGGAAGTCATTGCTTGACCACATTGACCACGCCGCGCCGAGAGCACCAAGCCGGTGGACGACGGCGAGGCCTAGGAATGGGTCGACGCGGAGCCGGGGAACACGTGACAGTGGATGCCCACGCGGAGAGGAGTATGAGGGTTGACTGGTTCGGCTGCGGTGTGAGACTGCCGTCGCTGCAGAATAAGAGGGGTTGTGGGTGAGTAGAGGGATGGCCTGGCCAGAGGTTGGAGTAGGGTGGGGCAGTGAGGCCTGTGCGGCAGCACAGCCGGCCACGGGAGGCAGAAGCAGGCGGCATGACCGACACCGGTTTGGGCGGCTGGAGCAAGAAGACCAGAGGTTGAAGAAGCACTACGGCCGTTGGATGGACATCGTATGGTCACTGGAGCTAGAATCATTCATATTGACTAAGTTGACAAAGCCCTCCGTCCACGTCAGTAGGCCCACAAGTCAGCCTCCCACTATGGTGGGTCCCAGCTAGTAGGGGGAGTATTCATTTTTGTGTGCGTAAATAAGGAGCCACTTCCTTGCGTGCGAAGATATAGGTGGTGGGTCCGAGCTGTCAGCGGGAGGAACGTTTGTTTCATGAAATAAAGAGGCCCTTGTGGTGGGTCCCAGCTGTCAGGTGGGGGAATCATTATTTTGCGCGTAATAAGGAGGCACTTGCTTGTGTGGGTCCCTACTATCAGCCTCTCCACTTACATCGTTGTTCTGATGGATGTTGTTTGTTGACCATGTTCACCACGCCGTGCCGAGAGCACAAACGCGGTGGACGAGGGCGAGGCCCAAGAAAGGAACGACCCGGAGCCGGCGAAGCCACAGCAGCGGATGACCACGCTGAGGGGAGTACGAGCGCTGACTGGTCAGCTACGGGATGAGGCTGATGACGCCGGAAAATAACAGGATGTGCGGGTGGGTATAGGGATGGCTTGGCGGCAGCTTAACCGGCCACAGGAAGAGGGAGCAGGCAGTCCCGTCGGTGCTGGTTTGGGCGGATGGTGCAGGAAGATCATAGATTGAAGAAGCACGACGACCGTCGGATGGACATCCAACAGTCACTACTATGCGTTGAGTAAGTTGACAAAGCCTTGAGCACGCATTAATTTTTTTCGGACAGCGTCATCGTCAACCTAGTAGGCCCTGAAGTCAGCCTCCAAATCTGTGGAAAACAACATACAGCCCATTAGCCATTATTTTCAATAATTTACAACCCATTTGCTAATTCTTAAGGATATTTGAAGCCCATATTCTTTTCATTAGCATTACAGACCATATTCTGGGCACTGCTAAAAAATACAACGAAATTCTTCATATTTCGGTGGGGTCCGAACTCTTTTAGTCACGAAATTTCGAGTCACGTTAAATGTCACGAAAATTATATCATTCGAAGATCCTTTCACGTTCTGTTTCAAAAAAATAAAGATCCTTTCACGTACGAATTTGACGGTATGCTTTGAGCAACTTGCATTTCCTATACTACTCCTGTTTGGATACTCTAACTTAGCTAGAGGTTAGACTAGCTCATGGCTAACCCTGAACTAACTGTAGCCAAAGAGGTGTTTGGATGACAGGGTTAGATTGATAATAAATGCACTTGATGGAGAGAGAAAAGTGATTTTTCAGTGGGCCCCACGATAACTAGCTCCAACTAGCACCACTTGGCTGGCGGGATAGAGAGAGAAAAGTGATTTTTCAGTGGGCCCAATGAGAACTATCTCCAATTAGCACCTCTTGGGTGGGATAGTTTTTTTGGTGGGTTTGGTGCAACTTGCTCCAATTTAACCCTCATGTTTCAATACTTTAGGGCTATTTGAGCCCCAACTAGCTCAAACTAACTGTAACCCATGCATCCAAACAGGGCCAAAGTTAGTCTCCGAAAACGCATTAAGCCCTATATACATGGGCAGACGGAGTCCATGATACTAGCAAACGCTCACCATTAGTTGTAGTTCATTGGTTGGTTTCGATTTTTGATTCAGTTGCTGTGCTTCTACCGTCCAATATTCGCGTGTGGTAGTTTCTAGAATAAAAAAAGGAGGTAGTACTTACAGTGGGAAAGGTGAAGTGATGGCTGCTTCTCCCGAGCAACTTATTTCTCTGGGAATATTGGAGTACCAGCGGATTCAACGAACAGAGATATGACGGTTGCTTCGTCCGAGCAACATACTGTGGCGAAGGTGGGGCTCTGTGATTTGACTGCTCACTAGTCATTATTACTACGGCGCAACGACCGGGGTGAATCTTTCCCTACAGCTGTGCACTCAATATTGCTGCATGGTAGGTGGAGCCGGATGAAGGATGTCCCACATGTCGACGAAACGAAGTTGAATTGTTTATGGCATTGCTATCAATCCTTCATGATTTGTTTATATGTACGCATAATTTTAATGAAATTGTACTATGATGCTATGAATGTTTCAATTTTAGTTTCCGCGGGAAGAAAAAGGTTTCAACCTAGGATTCATGTGTCCTCTTGCCTCAAGATTGTCTCGTTACAACATTCCATCAAAAACAAATGAAACTACCATGACTGCTAATGCATCTCAATGGTTCGCAGATCAGCGCCAATATTCACATCAGAATTGAAGACAAAGTTGAGAGAAGGTGTACAAATAAAGAAAAATATATAATTGATCGATGTTGTTCGTAGGCATGGCTCCATTTCCTGGGCACAATGTTCATTGGTTGACAGCTGGTTTCACCCAGCTCTGTAGACAAAAAATAGGTGTATGGAGGACATCACAATCCGATCATTTTGTGCGGCTCCACTAAAATTGAGCTGATCATCCCTATTTGCAAAGATATTCAGTCAGTTCGATTACAATAATAGTGGAACTAGATGATGAAACATAACACACACAAATAGAAGCCGATCACCTCTGCGATCTCTCTTTAGGACTAACTACTTGTTGGAGAAGATTAGGCACGGAGTTGGATGAGGAGGATAGCAAAACCAATCTCCCTTTCTGCAGCCCCACAGAAATGTAAAAATGTTGCCCGTGTGACATTTTGGCGGAACTGCACAAAACACTCTTAAGAAAAAAGTGATTTGTACAGTTCGCCAAAAGGTCGCAATAGCAGCGAGGTGAAATGGATAGCCCTGTTTGCAAAAGGAGGTAGAAAGGAAACAATTACTGCCCAATAACACGAGTTGAAGACACATACGCCGACAAAAAAGAAGCATATTCCATGTATAAGGGAAAGATAGTAGCATGGTGGTTTATCAAAAACGGTTTGAGGACGAGATTGCAAAATGGAAAGTATGCCGGCCGAGATACGTTTTAAGCAAACAATTAAAGAAGATCCACATGCAGGATTTTCCACATGCAGCAACGTGGGAAGATGGGCAATGGAGCAAGGTCTGAGGCAGCTGTACCTGAGGGTCGTCGGGATGTAACTAGGAGGGCACCGGCGGCTGGGATCTGCACATATCGCGGCGGCGAGCAAGTGGCGAAGGCCCTACCGCTTCGGAGCTTGGTCAGAGAGAATGGTGGGTACCGCAGGTCAGGACGCGCTGCCTCAACACCGTTGAACGGAGAAACGATGCACATCCTCCCTTTCCGTCGACGGACGGGATGTGGCCGGATCAGTGACCAACGGTAAGAGAGAGAGGCACCGCTGCCTTGTGTGAGATGGTGTGATGAGAGACAAACCCCGCCAGGCAGGCTCCACTGTATATAGTGGAGCGGATTTTTCTTTTTTCCCGAAGACAATCGTTTTATATTATGTACGTGCCATTGAGGAATATAACTTAATTTAATACTAACGCGTCAAGTCGAACTTTGTTCCGTCTATGCGTGGTACACGACCCTCCTTCGAGAAACAACCACTACACGCGTCAAATTATCATGTGGGCTGCCTTTTCGTATAGAAATGAACTCCACCGTGTACCCTCGCGGGTGTGGCCGGGAACGAGACATGAGTACGTGCGTAGTGCGTGCACCTCTTCTTTAGGTGCAGGTACGTAGGTGGGTGGGTGTGAGAGAGATGGTTTGTGCAAAACAGAGGCAATGTGTCGATGATATCTCAAACAAAAAAGCATAACATATGCAATGTGTGCGAAACAGAGTCATGGATATATCATATATAGAGGGAGCGATCCACAAGAAGAGAGTGGAGGGATCATCGGCGTGAGATATCGATAGAATCGAAAACAGGGATGAAATGTGTGGGTGTGCGATCGATAAAGAGTTCCATCGAATTTGTGTTTGCCCACATCAGAGATACAGGGCGGCTGGCCTACTGGAATTTGAGATGGTAGAGGTGCAGCTTTTCTCTGTGGCATGGATACCTACCTACAACATTTGACTATCTGTGTGCGTGGGGGGGAGGGGGCGGAGACCTAACTATAGAGCGGTAGACCGACTAGTATATGTGTGGAGAAGGAGAGAGACCTAGCAATGTATTGAGGGAGATTGATCGGCATCCATGCATATGTGTAGCAGAGGAATAAGGTTGGGAGAAAGACAAAGGTAGTGTGTCGGAGGGTTGTTGGTGGAGTTGCTTCTTGCAAATGGTGGGAGAGGCCTGGTAGACAAACGGAGGGTACGAGTGCAATATCAATAAGAGAGGGCCAGGGATGTCTGCCTGTCTATGCACGTGCATGTGAGAGATGGGTCGGGAGGTATGCAAGGATGATGAGGGGGGACGATATGGTTGTGGTAAGTAGACATAACTACATAGGAAGATCAACCTCGTGTGTCCGAGAAAGGGAGACACATAACTAGTGAGGTAAGTCTATCGGTGCGTGGGGAAAATGAATTATAGTCGACCTACCTATATGTAGGGAGATCGGTATGTATACATGCATGCATGTGTTAGAAGCAAATAAGGTACGGAGAGACGGACATGGGGAGAGGGGTGTGGCTAGGAGGTGGTGCGAGAGGCCTACTATGTCGAGGGTGGAGGAGTGTGCGAGTATGAGATCGATGAAAAGAGGGGCGGGAGTGTGCACTTGCGTGGAACCGTATTGGACATAGGGAGGCATGGACGGTGAGAAGAGAAGAGGGGAACTGTGTGTTTGTGGTAGGAACACTTGGCTAGAGAGGTATATCGACCGCTGTGTGCCGAAAAGAAGGAGCCGGGGGGCCTACACACACCATGGGTGAACGAACTAAAGAGAAATAATGAATGTGCACGATGGAGGGGACGCTGAGGGAGGGTGAGAGGGGCCGGGCATGTGCATGCACGATAGAAAGTTAGCGCTAGCTAGCTACAAAGAGAAGAGGATCGTGAAGGTGTAAAAGATGAACATAGATGATAATTTATTATAAAAAAGTGGATTCGGATATTTGAAGAAGATATCATAATGTAGAACATTGATTATAATTTGGGATAATGTGTGGCTTTTGCAGCTCAGGGCTAAATACTTGTCATATTGTAGGGGGCGGGGCATTATACTTTGTGTGATAAACAGAGTGTATGTATGGAACATGGTTTAGATTGTGAATATCTAGTTAGTACATCAAATGTACTATTATTTGGAATCAACATCAAGTGTATTCAAAAAATTGAATTCAAGTTCATATAGTACACATAGTTCATATCTATCTCTATAGTAATCATGTGGTGTGTTGTTAAGGTAATACACGAATGATGGTTTAGGTTGGCAACAATCATGATTGTAGATTCTTATTCAAATAGAGAAACGAATTGAAATTTAGTTCGAATTGCAGCGGTAGTATAAACATTTGCAATGCACTAAAATGTTGGTATGAGTAGGTTACACGCATTATACAACCAGCGACAAAATTTAATTGGATGTAACATGGATTCATAGCTTTGAATAGCATTTGTATAGTAAAACAGGACAAGACTCTCTCTTTTTGTGGTGTGAATAGTTTTATTTTTTTTCATTTTTTTCGTTGAGGGAAGTGCGAATTGATTTGGTACGCACAATATTACATGTTAGGCTTGTCCCTAAAAGTCAACCCGCGCCTTGTTATATCTGGAAAATTCAGATATCGTGCTCCCAAAACTCGCGCCTTCACAACCCGCGCCTTGCTATCCCAAAATTATAACGCACGCAAAAACTCCCTCCAGCTGCCAAATCCCGACAAGCGAAATCCCCGTTCTAACCCTGAGCCAAAAGGGCCGCTAGTTCAAATCGGTGGGGGTACTTTTGTAACACACCCTACATTTTGGAAAAACACGTCCCTAAGTCATGGTTCCCCCTCCCATCGCCTCCTTTTCGCCATTCGAAATCCCAGGCCGCCATAACCTCTCTGCTCCAGCCGCGAAACCCCACCCTCCACCATCCGCCATCTCACCGCTGCCCAGCCAGAGCCTCTTCCCCCCACGACGTCGTCCACTGCAACAACTCTACGTCCCTCATCCACCTCCCCGGATGAGTATCCGCCGTTCGTCTCGTCGTCCCGCCGGTTCAGCCGCCCCGTTCTCCACCTCCAAGGAGCTGCTCCGATGATTGCCTCATCTATCGTGACTGCTCCATCCCCACAACGCCGCCTTAACCTGCTCCACCAGAACCACAACATCCTCACCAACTCCTCGGACGAAGCCGAGGCCTACTCGGCGCCACCAAAGAGGTTGTACACTCATCGCATCACACCTTCTCCTTAACTCGACCTCCCGGCGCCGATGTTGCTCCATCCTGCACCCCCATGGTGCAACTACCTCGAAGCCGGCGCCACGGGCGACATCTCCATGACGGCTCTCCCCCAGTGCAAGGCCCCTTCGGTGGCGGCATCCATACCAGTCGAATCTGCTGCTGCTGCTGCTCTAGCTCTTGCTGGCTCGCTCGCACTGCTGCTGCTCTGGCTCTCGCTCGCTTGCGCTGCTGCTGCTCCATCTCTTGCTCGCTCGCTCGCGCTACTGCTGCTCCGGCTCTTGCTTGCTCGCGCTGCTGCTCTGCTCTCCCCCTCGCTCGTGCTGCCGCTCTGCTCTCCCCCTCGCTCGTGCTGCTGCTCTGCTCTTGCTCTCGCTCACGCTGCTGATGCTGGTACACGGGCTGCTGCAGCTACACGAGTTGCTGCTCCTCCAGGTGCCGTTGTAGGGTGGAACCCTAAGATGGATCTTTTCACACATGGAGGGGGAAAAGGAGGAACACCAAGAAATCACAAAGAGATAATCACTCCAACAATACCCAATTACACATCCACTAGAATAGCAACACAAGATCCACAAGTCACAAACACAGTCAAAGGAATACACAATGACAAAGTTCTTCCCACTCCTAGGAGATGAGGTCTTGAAGATAGTCTTCTCCTTGTGGAGATCTTGAAATCCACAAGGATTCTTCCCTAAGGGGCCTTGATCCACAAGAGGAAAGATAGAAGGAGCAAAGCTCACAAATATCTCATCTAATACTTTGCTATCCCTAAACATAACCCTAGGTACGGAATATATAGGCTTGGGGTCGAAGTGGTTGGAGAGGGGCTCGAACAGGTGATCACAGCCGTCCATCCTAGAGAGCCCGTGTGCACGGGGTTAGTTGGGCCCGTGCGCACGGGTGTCCCGTGGGCACGGTACAAGCCCGTGTGCACAGGGTGCTACAAAGCCACCTCTCTGAGTAGCACGTGGGCACGGGGTCTCAGGGGCCCGTGTGCACGGGGTCTCCTAGGACTTCCAGTGTGGCTGCTGTTGCACTCCGTCTTGTTCCGCATGGCCTTGGGGTGGTCCTCCTACTCCTTGGTGATGCTTCTGAGCTGCCTGAAGATGTTCCTCTTCATACCTAATGAGGCATAGAGTATTTTGGTGAGGTAGCAACCAAGTTCCGTTTATGTCCATATGTAAGTCAAGGAGGAAGGAGTTCACCTCGGTTTCCATTGTGCATGCTCTAGCTCTTGTCATGGGTTTGCGTGGGGCTTGATGTGTTGGTGTAGAGTCCATGGGGATGATTGAAGGATGCTCCGCATCAGGCGCTGCTGCTCCGGCTGCTATCTGCTACTGTGTTCCCCACCGATCGCCTGCTGATTTAGATCACTGTTTCTCTACTACTAGTGCTCGAGCGGCCTAAACTACATGTGAAGTGCCTCTCTGCTACTAGTGCGTTCAATTTCGACAGTAACATTCAGATTCCATAGTAAATTTCAGTTTCGATAGTTAAGTTCAGAGTCAACAGTTTTTACCTCATCTATTGTGGTCAGGTGTTTTTTGGTGATGTAAATTTAACATCTATCACATTTTGGTAATGTATTTTACATCATCTATTGGAGATGCTATTAGAATCCCACTTGAGATTAACGATGTCTGTCTTGTACTGCTTTAGCCTCGACGTCTTATGGCTCGCCGGAGCTGCTCCAACGACGGAACCATCCATCACAATAGAGCAGTGCCCTGGACGTCGTCTACAGATTCCTCAGATCTTCCTCCACACCTCCGACAACCACCTCTGCCTCAACTTCTTTAGCGACCAACCCAATGATGATGAGGTCGACACGGCTACGGCAAAGAGGTTATACACTTGTCGCATCACTCATTACTCTACATTCATGTCGATCCATTAGGGCTATTTTGGTTCAAAGGAAAAATATAGCAATAGGAAATTTTCCTGTGGCACTCTACTATTCAATTATTCATGCATTTTGTTGAAAGGAATGGAGCAAAACATCCACCTGGACCTACTTTTCAAAATCCGATGCATGAAAACAAGACCAAGTGCATTAGTTGTAGAATAACATTCTAACTGTACACGCTTTCATATGGTTTGACTTGAATTTGGCCATGTTTCTTTCCATTCCTCTGCTCTTCCAATTCCTGTGAACCAAACACCCAAGTTGACAGAAATCCTGTGTTTACAAATGCTCTGTTTCCCACGTGCATTCCTATCCTATTCCAGTGTTTTTCCTGTCCCTGCGTTTTTAGAATTCTGCAAGCCAAAGGAGCCCTTACAGAATTACTTCAGTTACAGGCAGGTGTCTAAGAATACTTTGTGTGGTTTTTCCTGCTCCTACCACGACGTCGTCCACCTCACCTGAGCTTCTCCATCGACAAAAGCATCCACCAAACCAGACATCACGACTCCTGGCCGTCTTTCGCTGCCTCAGATCTCCTTCCCTGCCGCCGGCACCCACCGCAACTGCATCACCATCATCGACTTAGCAGATGAACCTGAGGAGTACACGGGTCCACAAGAGAGGTCGCACTCTTTTGTTTCTGCTTATGTTATGCATTGCTTAATATTACCTACTACTTTATCGTCCTGTTCACCTCTTAGCCTCCAAGTCAGGTCCAAATTAATGTTCAAACCTGAGTTTTAAAATTACTTGTGAGGCACATATCGAGGTAGCTATGAATAATATCTCTGTCTATTATCTGGTTCACCTATGGTATGCCTATGTTGTTCATCTTGGGTGGGAAACAAATAGTAAAGCAATTATCATCTGTCTTCTTATTAAATTAAAGCTATCATCAGCTTGCTATCATTATTTTTGGATCCATCCACTGGTTGTTACCATCACTCTAGATTTCTGCATGCTCTCCTTACATAATCTCACTATATATTTTTTCGTATGCATGTCAGATATTGTACACAGTCATGCTGAACATGTAGAGAAGCAGAGAAGAGTTTTGCGCGGCAATACAATGTCATGCAGACATCGCTCCATGGTGGGTTCAATGGCAAACCCTCCCCCCTCTCCAGAATCTGTTCTGAGGCGGAATCAGACGCAACTGACCACTCCTATTTACCCCCCAAGGTGTTTTCTCTAACTTGGCATGATGATGTTGGTCATATCATGCATATGTTGCCTTGCAGTGCCTACTTTCGACATCATATATGTCATCTGCTTAGTTTATACATGTTCTGTAATGCCACCTATTTAGTTTCTATATCATATATGGGAATTATGCAGTCTCATCTCTTTTAGCCAGCCATAATATATGTGAAATATGCAATGCCATCCTGTTTAACCAGGCATCATATATTTGAATGATATCTTGCTCATCCTTTTCTTCATTACATTTCCATTTGTCGACAATGTTTGTACATTAAACTACTCTTCCTGTGAATCAGCCATTTGAGTGGGTAATGGAAAAAATCTGGAGTGAAAACAAGGTCTTCAGAGCAGACAGTGCTACCTGTCGAAGCAGATCTCTTGCTAGGTCCCGATAGCTCCTCAGAGATGGATTCAGGGACAGATGACCAGTTCTATTCCCCCACCAAGGTGTATGCTCTAACTTGGCATGATTGTACTGCTCATATCATGCATATGGTGTCTTGCATTGCATAGTTTAGACATCATATACACAATATTCAACACCATGTTCTTAGTTCAGACATCATATATGCAAATGCCCTCTGCTTAGCATATAAATCACATATGTGGATTAAATCATGCGATCCTAATTACTTAGATAACATGTATGTGAATTGTGTCATGCGAACCTGTTTACTAAAGACATCATATAATTATCTCATGCCATCCTGTTTTGTTAGTCATCATATCTTTGAATTATGTCATGCTATGCTATCCAGTTTAGATAGACATCATATATGTGAAATTATGTCATGCTATCCTTTTTAGTTAAACAATATACATGTCAACTATTTCGTGCCCTCTTTTTTCCACACTATCTATTGCATCTGTCTCTCATACAATGGCATTCAACTATGCTTCCTGTTTATCAGCCATTTGAATTGGAGCGGGTGATGGCAGTATCTAGCGGAGTAAAAACACGGTCTTCAAATAAAACAATGCTACCTCTTGGTGGAGATAGCACCCCGGTTGTACATGCACGGGAAACAGCTAAACCACACATACCCCAGACTCTCATAGATTGTACCCCTGCTGTGATGGATAGAGAACCAACTTCACCCAATCTAACCCCAACCCCAGTAGATAGTAACCCAATTCCTATTGACACAGCACCATCTCCACCATAGAGCTCCCAAACAAGAGTAGTCACTAAGGCAGCTCCAGTGGCCAAAGCGCCAGTACTACCACGGCGAACCCCAGCTCCACCAGTTAGTACACCTATTCCTGTGGAGGAAGCACAACCAGCCAGTCATAGTTTAGCGTCTATCACATTTGATGTTGTTAAATCCTTTGTGCGTATCTTCCCATCATGGAAATATTATACTGAAGATGAAGGAAAATGCCAGTTGCAGGTGTTTATCCAGGAGTTTTGTGTAAGTAACGTTATTCATGGCAATTACTTTGCTTTATCCCATACATTCTACCTCCATGATGGTTATAATACAACAAATTTTCCCATTTTTCTCTATAGAGAAGGACCGATTTGGAGACTCAGGATGAGGTAACCTGTGCTAATACCTCCGCTATCTTCAAGAATGCTTGGTGGTAGTATCAGAATTACCTGAAGAAAACGTACTTCACTGGCAAAGAAACTCATCAAATTCCCTTACGTTCTCCTGAGACACATTTACTAGACGATGACTGGGAACACCTTGTTCTGTACTGGTCCCGAACCAAGAATGTGGTAAGGTCTATGAGCTCATTTTCTATTTTTAAGTACTACATTCTTGCGTCTTACTGTACTCTGTTCATGTAGAACAAATGCTTAAACCTGAAGAACAACTGTTCTCATTTAAGATTCCAGTCCTATCGTCCATATTGCTTTGCTCTTGTGTCACTGTATTTACTCATATAAACTTATTTTTAAATTGAAGGATCCAATGGAAACTCCAATGGCACAAAAAGTATGTTTGTGCATGTTTCTTTAATAGGTTTGCTCTTATAAATAGCTCTGTTGATTTCAATTTCAATTGTGTATACAACTGACTTCTCATATCATGCACATTACTAGCATCACAACAGAGCCAATAGTGTTGTTGTACATGTAGACCCGTGGTACCCATCTGAAATCTTATTGCACCGTGTAGTTTCCCACGCTTTGTATTCTTTCAGTGCTGCTTTGTCTTGAACTAATATGTTTTGAACCGTGTCTCTATTTTGATTTGGCAAGACAATGCAGTGACCATAGGACATAGATATATGTTTGTTTGATGCTTTTATTATGTACTACATGGCAATAGAAGACTTGGTAGTTTAATCCTGTCCACATTACTAATGAACTGGTTCACCGAAACGAGTTTCATATAGTAGTACATGCTAAACTTGTTATGTGTCTGCTTGTTTCTTCTTTTAGAATGCTGACAGAATATTGGGGAAGAGTGACTTATTAAGCAATGGTAAAGGAAGTAATGCAGATAAGGTTCAGGATAGTGAGATATCCTTGTTGGTCTCCAACAAAGCTGATAAAACAACTAAGTAAAACTATCTTGCAGACAGTGAGACAACCCCAAAGTCCTGTCTTGGTTTAGTGTTCGAGTTACTGGCCACTACCGCTTACACAAGCTATTCAAACTCACTGTCTGAATCAGTTCGGTTTCTTGAATCTCAACTATGTACAAGCTGAAAGACATCGATCAGCTGTGCTGCGACAAGAAGCGGAAGGACTACGGAAGTCCCTGAAGCATTCAGATGCATACTTTCTGGTGCAACAACAAGCGTTGGAGGATTTTAGCGCCAAACAGGACAAAGCTAATAAGATTGCTAAGCTTATTGCCACCATGGTGGATACCCAGGATATCGTTTCTTGAGCTCTTCTGAAGTTATTTCAGTTATGGACTTGTTTTGCTGTCGCGTTTATTTGCACTGGGGGCCAATTTAGACGGTTAGGGTATGTAATATGCTGCTTTGTTCCCTATATTTGCACTGGTGGCGAACTTTGATGCCCAGTGGATGTAATATGTGTAATAGCCATAATAGCCTAGCGTTAGTTGCTTGCTTATTTATTTCCTTATTGTCTTATTTAGTTGTTTGCTTGTAGTCACTGTAGTTCTTTTTCCGCGTTTTTCTAGTGGCCACAATAACCTATTTTTATAACTAGGCCAGAATAACCATGACAACACACGAACTATTGTGACCATGGTCCTGCTACCTGCTGTAGTGACCATGGCCCTCCACGGGCTGTATGATCCATGGGCCTTCTAAGGGCTGTAGGATCCATGGTCCTTCTACGGGTCGTCTCATCTATGGGCCTTCTATGGGCCGAATAATTGTTTCGCCAAACATGGGCCATACTATTCGTGACCAATAACGGACCGCAATATGGTCTGTAAACGGGCTAGAGTGGAAATCGTCTGTTTTATGGCCCGACCATAACGGGCCGTTAATATGCCGTATTTGATGACACTATGAAAAGAGCCCAACGGGTTAACAGGCCACAAACAGGCCGACTGTAACCACGGGCTGAATTTGGCCCACAAGCGGAATAGGCCAGTAACAAACCATAAGTAATCGAATTCTGGAAATGAGCCCAAGAATAAATGGGCCCTTAAAAGGCCGAAAGTTAACACAAGCTGGAAACGGCCGACGGACTAATGGGCCATTAATGGGTATAAAGCGATACACTGTTCATTACGGGCCAGTTTCAGCATGGGCCGTTAATGGGCCAAGAGTTACAAAGGGGCTCATGATACGTCTCTGTCGTATCTATAATTTTTGATTGTTCCATGCCAATATTATTCAACTTTCATATACTTTTGGCAACTTTTTATACTATTTTTGGGACTAACATATTGATCCAGTGCCCAGTGCCAGTTCCTGTTTGTTGCATGTTTATGTTTCGCAGAAACCCAATATCAAACGGAGTCCAAACGAGATAAAAACGGACGGAGAATTATTTTGGACTATTTATGATTTTTGGGAAGTAAAATCAACGCGAGACGGTGCCCGAGGGGGCCACGAGGCAGGGGGCGCGCCCCAGGGGGGCAGGCGCGCCCTGGACCCTCATGGGCACCCCGTAAGGCAGTTGACGCACTTCTTTGCCGCAAGAAAGCTAATTTTATGAGAAAAATCTGGGCAAAAGATTCATCCCAATCGAAGTTACGGATCTCCGGATATAAAAGAAACGGTGAAAGGGCAGCAAATAGAACGCAGAAACAGAGAGAGACAGAGAGACAGATCCAATCTCGGAGGGGCTTTCGCCCCTCCCTTGCCATGGAGGCCAAGGACTAGAGGGGAAACCCTTCTCCCATCTAGGGAGGAGGTCAAGGAAGAAGAAGACGAAGGGCCCCCCTCTCCCCTTCTCTTCCGGTGGCGCCGGAACGCTGCCGTGGCCATCATCATCACCGCAATCTTCAGCAACAACTTCACCGCCATCATCACCAACTCTTCCCTCCTCTATGCAGCGGTGTAACCTCTCTCTTACCCGCTGTAACCTCTACTTAAACATGGTGCTCAACGCTATATATTATTTCCCAATGATGCATGGCTATCCTATGATGTTTGAGTAGATTCATTTTGTCCTATGGGTTAATTGATGATCGTGATTGGTTTGAGTTGCATGTTTTGTTATTGGTGCTGTCCTATGGTGCTCTCCGTGTCGCGCAAGCATGAGGGATCCCCGCTGTAGGGTTTGCAATATGTTCATGATTTTCTTATGGTGGGTGGCGTGAGTGACAGAAGCACAGACCCGAGTAAGTAGGTTGTTTGCGTATGGGAATAAAGAGGACTTGATACTTTAATGCTATGGTTGGGTTTTACCTTAATGATCTTTAGTAGTTGCGGATGCTTGCTAGAGTTCCAATCATAAGTGTATATGATCCAAGTAGAGAAAGTATGTTAGCTTCTGCCTCTCCCTCAAATAAAATTGCAATAATGATTACCGGTCTAGGTATCGATTGCCTAGGGACAAATAAATTTCTCGTAACAAAAAGCTCTCTACCAAAACTAATTTAGTTGTGTCTTTATCTAAACAGCTCCTACTTTTTATTTACTCGCTCTTTATTATCTTGCAAACCTATCCAAACACGCCTCCAAAGTACTTCTAGTTTCATACTTGTTCTCGGTAAAGCGAACCTCAAGCGTGCGTAAAGTTGTATCGGTGGTCGATAGAACTTGAGGGAATATTTGTTCTACCTTTAGCTCCTCGTTGGGTTCGACACTCTTACTTATCGAAAGAGGCTACAATTATCAAGACCTTTTTCTGGCGCCGTTGCCGGGGGGCAATAGCGTGGGGTGAATATTCTCGTGTGTGCTTGTTTTCTTTATCACTAAGTAATTTTTATTTGTTGTTCTTAATTGTTTTCTATCTTTAGTTATGGGTAGGAAACGAAAAATACCAAAACAATTAGTTGTACCTACTGAACCTATGGTTGAAGAACCACTCAAAATCTATCACACTCCTGAAGCTTATCACTTGGATCATCTTCAATCCCTTTGTGCTCATGCTGAAACCCCAACTAGCTTAGTTGAGGGCAAATATTTAGATGAGCATGCTTGTTATGTGCGACACCGTATATCTGAAAAAAGGGAAACTTTTACTGGGTCAAATTCATCGTTTGCAATGCTATGCTTGGAATTTATGTGAGATATATGATGTTACTTGTTGTTCTGAAAACCCTAAGAAACACCTTCCCTACCAATGTGAGTTTATTGATAATGGAATCTTATCTTCTTATGCTAAAGGTGTTTATAATTACTATGATGTTCAACAAATTGAAGAATTTGTTGCTTTTAAGGGTGCTTATGAAATTGCTTCTTTGATTGAAATGTATGATGCTACTCTTTACAAATCTGAATTTTTTTCCATACTTAAATATTGCTATGATAATTATGCTTCTAATGCCTATGTTGAACCATATATTGAGGACTACCCCGCTGTCCAAGAAGAGACTAATATTTTGCAGGAGTCTATGGAAGAAGAAATTGATGAAACTGTGAGGTCATTGGATGAAAAAGATGATGAGGAGAGCGAAGAACAAAAGGAGGAAGAGCGGATTAGATACCCGTGCCCACCTTCTAATGAGAGTAACTCTTCAACTCATACATTGTTTAATTCCCCTTCGTACTTACCGAAGGATGAATGCTATGATGATTGTTATGATCCCGTTGATTCTCTTGAAATATCCCTTTTTGATGATGCTTGCTATGCTTGTGGCCAATATGCCAATATGAATTATGCTTATGGAGATGAACTTGCTATAGTTCCTTATGTTAAACATGAAATTGTTGCTATTGCACCCACACATGATAGTCCTATTATCTTTTTGAATTCTCCAAACTACACTATATCGGAGAAGTTTACCCTTATTAAGGAATATATTGATGGGTTGCCTTTTACCGTTGCACATGATGATTTTGATGAATATAATATGCATGTGCTTGCTGCTCCTACTTGCAATTATTATGAGCGAGGAACTACATCTCCGCCTCTCCATGTTTCCAACACGAAAAAATTGCAAGAAACTTTTTATACTATGCATTGGCCTTTACTATGTGTGCATGAATTGTTCTTTTATGACATGCCGATGCATAGGAAGAGAGTTAGACTTCGTCATTACATGATATATGTTACTTTGTGCTCACTACTAAATTACAAATCATTGTTAATTAAAATTGGCTTTGATATACCTTGGGATCCGGGTGGATTCACTACTTGAGCACTATATGCCTAGCTTAATGGCCTTAAAGAAAGCGCTGCCAGGGAGACAACCCGGAAGTTTTAGAGAGTCATTTATTTCTGTTGAGTGCTTTCACATAGTTTAAAAACAAAAAAATAAAGAGGGGAACCCGAAACTTCTCAAAAAGAAAAGCGAAAGTGAGAAAGACGAGCATTGTTGAAGTGGGAGCTAGCCTTGAACTTTGTTCATGCTCACGGAAACTATCGGAGATAATGGCCACGGGTAGCCTAACCGACTCCCCCTGGATCTTCGAGGAATTATCAGGCCATTCGAGCCTTCAAGCATACGAAGCATAGGGCCGCCTTCCCCCGGCAGGCTATCCCGGGGGCCGACTACCAGAAGGCGACCGGCCTCAGAAACCTCCTCCAAGAAAGATACGAGATGGCCGACTCCAGGAAGCCGGCCCCAAGAAGACCGACTCCCAGAAGCCGGCCACGAAGAAAGCCGGCTCCCAGAAGCCGGCCAAGACTGCACCCACCAAGTCTGTACCCACATAGCGACGGTACGATGGGGTGTGGCCACAGTACAGCCCACTACCCCCGAATCCCGGAACAGGCATGGCCATAGGGCGCCGTACGGGCCAACCATCTCCCGTCCGGCGCGGCACTGTAGCCACGCTTACCTCGACAAAGCCCTCGTCATCAGAGGCGAGGCAACAGTAACCAGCCGCCGACAAAGTCCCCAAGCGGTGGGGCCGGCCTGCCGGCCAAGAAGTCGGCAGCCGGCGGGACCCACCAGTCGGCGGGCCCCAATGACCGGCGGAGAAGCCGGCGAGCATAGACACTGACGGCTGGGACCCGCGTCCAGCCGGATTACCATTGTACCCCTGGGGGGTAGGCCTATATAAACCCCCAGGGAACCCATGCAAAGGGTTGATCTCATAGAGTTTCACACACCACATAGAGAGAAAGGGAGAGCTAGCCCTGCCCTTCTTCTTCCTCTAGCCAGACAGCTCAAGGAGCACTTGTAGCTACTTGTATTGATCTAGTGATCATGCGGAGACCCTGCAGAGCAGGACTAGGGGTGTTATCTCCACGGAGAGCCCCGAACCTGGGTAAGATCCGCCGGCGTGCATGTCTTCGCCTCATCCCGTTTGCAGGCACCAGCGACGTCTTACTGGCCCCCACAATGCTAAGCCACCCGTTGGCATATGTCGCACCAACCACCTGACATTTGGCGCCCACCGTGGGGCCAGGTGCACCGTCGTCCAGAGACCTGTTCTGGACGGGAACCCTTTTCCTCCCCCGCGAGCGCAGCCAGCCTGCTGCACCCGATGGCGCTTGCCCCGACGCGCTGCAAGGCGTTGACGACGCCTGCGCAGCGAGCTGCCTCGCCGATCTTCTTGGCGAGACTCGCATCTCCGACGAGCCCGCGTCCGATGCGGGCACAGACTACCCCGAGAGTCGCCTCGTCAGCCTCCTCGACCAACTTCACGTCTCCAGCGAGCTTGCTGTAGACTTGGAGTCGGTCGGCTCCACCGACCCGATGCTTGTCGACTCCGACACGGCATCGCTCGATGCCTACCCCTCCGACGTGGTAGTCTTCAACGACCCTCTCCCTCGAGCTGACAGCGGCAGCAGCGCTGTCACTGAGGTGCTGGTCATCAGCCACGTCGCCGACTCGGGCGAGAACGCCCACGACGCCCTACAAGCGGCGATGCATGACTTGTCCGTCCCCATCCCGGCCGACGCCGATGCCGAGACCCTGGAGGCACGCCGCCTTGCCCTCATCGCGGAGGGTCAGAAGATAGCCTCCATGAGACGCCTCACCGAGGCTCACCAGCGTGAAGTCGACCGCGCCGCCTTCGGTACGCCGCCTCATGGCGGGCCGAGCCGAGCCGGCCTCGTCAAGAAGCGCGGCGCGACCATCGCCAGCATGCTGGGGGCAGACCGCCCCGTCTACGCCACACCGCTCGAGAATCTGCGAGCCGCTCAGGTGGCCGCTGAAGAGGTAAATGGGCTGGGGGCTGATGAGCTCCCCTACATGACAAGGCGCATCCAGCAGCTGATCGACGCGGCCGCAGAACGGCATGGAGCCGGCGCCCGCGCTGAGAGTCCTCCCCCACGCCGAGAGCGCGCCGCGACATCCCGGTCGCCGACTGCGAGCGGCGCGCGCGCAAGGAAAGACAAGGAGCCGGCTGCTAGCCACAGCCGGACTCGGATCACCATCGAGCGCGACGCGGAAGGCCGCCCTCGAGCAGTGGAGCGCCAAGGCAATTTGCCTCCTCCCCCGCCTCGGGGGGAGAGCTATCCCACCCCGCCACCTGTCACACATCCGACTCTTGGTGGCCGACTAGGCCACCGCGAAGGAGTCGGCGAGAACGACGCCCGCCACCGGATCGACCACCTAGCTCGATCCCTGGCGCTAGAAGAAGAAGACGATGTCGGCCCGCCATGCTTTGGCCCCCGCATCCGCGACGAGCCCTTCCCCAAAGGGTTTTCGCTCCCCAGAGACACGCCCAAATACAATGGCTCTGTGAAGCCGGAAGATTGGCTCATCGACTACTCCACCGCTGTCAGCATAGCGAACGGCAACAGGTGCGTAGCCGTGAAGTACGTCCCTCTCATGCTGCAAGGCACGGCACGCACCTGGCTCAACAGCCTCAAGCCCTACAGCGTCAACAGCTGGCTGGACTTCACGGAAGTCTTCGTCCGCAACTTCACCAGCACGTACAAGCAGGCTCCCAAGCCCCGCCAGCTCTCCCTATGCATCCAAGGGACCAACGAGTCGACCCGCGACTACCTCACGTGGTGGGCCGAGCTCCGCAACTCCTGCGAGGGGGTGCACGAGGTGCAGGCCATCGAATACTTCACCGCCGGGTGCCGAGAGGGCACCCTCATCAAGCATCGACTCCTCTGCGATGAGCCGGCTACCCTCGACAAGCTGCTGGTCATTGCAGACTAGTACACCACAACTGACTCCTCGATGAAGACCGAGCTCTGAGTAGGCGCCTTTGGGAAGGTGCTCGCTCCGGCTCCTAAGACGCCGGCTGGCGACTCCAATCGGCGCCCCTACCAGAACGACCACAAGCGCAAGGCCCCTATGCCGGCTTCCACCAGTGGCAGGTGGCCACGGTTGAAGACGAGCAGCCCGAAGAGCGGCCCGCTCCCAAGAAGAAGGGCGGCAGGCCGGCTTGGCAGCCGGCCTTCTCCTACGAGCAGACTCTCGATGCCCCCTGTAAGTTCCACAGCGGCGCGAAGCCGTCCAACCACACGACCCGAAAGTGCCACTGGCTCACCCGGATCTCCAAGGGCGAGGGGCTGGTGCCGCCTCCGCCTCCCGGCCCGCCGCCTCCAGCCCCCCAGCAGCCGCCTGCTCGACCAGCGGTTGGAGCCATTCAAGATGAGTTCCCTGATGAGCACGCCGCCTACGTCGTCTTCACGAGCCAGGTTGAAGACAAGCGCAGACGGCGCCGACAGCATCAAGAGGTCAACGCAGTCGCCTCCAACAGCCCCGAGTTCATGCATTGGTCCGAAAGGCCTATCAACTGGAGAAGGGCCGATCACCCAGAAGTGATGCCATCCCCTGGCTCCTACGCATTGGTGTTGGATGTCACTCTCGCAACAGAGAGGCGGGCTGCCCGATTCTCCCGCGTTCTGATTGATGGCGGGAGCAGTATCAACATACTGTATCGCGACACCATGGAGAAGTTGAACCTCAAGATGAAGAACCTCATGCCAAGCCGGACCGTTTTCCATGGCATCGTACCCGGCCTGTCCTATTCCCCGATCGGCAAGATCAAGATGGATGTTCTCTTTGGAGACAAGGATCACTTTCGCCGAGAAGAGATTTGGTTCGAGGTAGTGGATCTGGAAAGCCCTTACCACGCTTTGCTCGGCCGACCTGCTCTAGCCAAGTTCATGGCTGTGCCCCACTACGCCTACCTGAAGATGAAGATGCCGAGCTCAAAGGGGATCATCACAGTGGCCGGCGACTACAAGAAGTCCATCGAGTGCGCTACAGCTAGCAGCCAACTGGCCGAGTCCCTCGTGGTGGCAGAAGAGAAGAAGATGCTGGGCAGCCGGCCTTGTCCCCCAATCCCAAGGAGTACGATGCGCAGGGCTCCTTCCAGCCGGCCAAGGAGACGAAGAAGATACCTCTGGACCCGGAGAACCCGGAGAGGTTTGCAGTCATTGGTGCAAACCTGGACAGTAAATAGGAAGGCGAGCTCGTCGACTTCCTCCATGAGAATCGAGACATCTTTGCATGGTCCCTAAAGGACATGTCGGGTGTTCCAAAGGATTTCGCCGAGCACAAATTACATGTCCGAGCGGACGCGAAGCCGGTCAAGCAACCCCTCCGCAGACTGTCAGAAGAGAAGAGAAGAATCGTAGGAGAAGAGATAGCCTGGCTCCTCGCCGCCGGCTTCATTATGGAAGTATTTTTCCCAGAGTGGCTTGCCAACCCAGTCTTGGTGTTGAAGAAGAATAACAAATGGCGTATGTTTATAGACTACACTAGCCTCAACAAGGCCTGCCCCAAAGATCCGTTTGCTCTGCCACGGATTGATCAAGTAATAGACTCCACAGCCGGATGCGAGCTGTTGAGTTTTTTGGATGCCTACTCAGGATACCACCAGATTAAGTTGGACCCAGCAGACCGCCTGAAGACCGCCTTCATCACACCATTCGGAGCTTTCTGTTACCTGACTATGACATTCGGCTTGAGGAATGCCGGTGCCACTTTTCAGCGTTGCATGCAGAAATGCCTCCTCAAGCAACTCGGCAGAAATGCCCACGTCTATGTAGACGATATTGTGGTGAAGACAGAAAAGCACGGCACCCTGCTGGAAGACCTCGAAGAAACATTTGCCAAGTTGCGCCGATTCCAGATCAAGCTCAACCCCGAGAAATGCGTGTTCGGAGTACCAGCCGGCCAGCTTGTAGGCTTTCTGGTCTCCGAACGCGGCATTGAGTGCAACCCTGTGAAGATCAAGGCCATTGAGAGAATGGAGATTCCCACCAAGTTGCGAGACGTTCAGAAGTTCACCGGGTGCCTGGCCTCCCTAAACCGCTTTATCAGCCGGCTAGGAGAGAAGGCTCTCCCCCTGTACCGACTCATGAAGAAATCCACTCATTTCGAGTGGAATGACCAAGCAGACCAAGCCTTCCATGAGTTGAAGAAGATGCTGACCACTCCACCTGTCCTGGCGGCGCCGACTGAGAAGGAGCCCGTGCTCCTCTACATTGTCGCAACTAGCCGAGTGGTCAGTACAGTCATCGTGGTCCAGCGCCCAGAAGAAGGCCGAGCCCTGCTAGTCCAGAGGCCGGTATATTATCTAAGCGAAGTACTATCCAGCTCAAAGCAAAACTACCCACACTACCAGAAGATGTGCTATGGAGTATACTTCGCCGCCAAGAAACTGAAGCCCTACTTTCAAGAGCATCCCATCACGATCGTGTGCACCGCCCCGCTTGCCGAGATCATAAGCAGCCGGGATGCATCCGGCCGGGTGGCTAAATGGGCCATTGCGCTTGCACCTTACACAATCTTCTATCAGCCCCGCACCGCCATCAAGTCCCAAGCGTTGGCCGACTTCCTCGTCGACTGGGCCGAGACCCAGTACCTACCGCCGGCTCCCGACTCTACTCATTGGCGGATGCATTTCGACGGGTCCAAGATGCGCACCGGCTTGGGAGCCGGCATCGTCCTCACCTTTCCCAAAGGCGACAAGCTCAGATACATGCTGCAAATCCACTTCGCCGCCTCCAACAACGTGGCTGAGTACGAGGCGCTCATACACGGGCTCTGGCTAGCCAAAGAGCTCGGCATACGCCGGATCCTGTGTTATGGCGACTCGGACTTGGTGGTCCAGCAGTCATCAGGCGACTGGGACGCCAAGGATGCAAACATGGCGAGCTATCGATTCCTCGTCCAGCAGATCAGTGGGTATTTCGAAGGGTGCGAGTTCCTTCATGTACAACGGGCCGACAACGACCAAGCAGACGCCCTGGCACGGATCGGCTCCACCCGACAGGCTATACCAACCGGTGTCTCCCTCCAGCGCCTCCTCAAACCATCTATCAAGCCGTCTCCAGAGTCGGACTCTATCTTTGTACCGCCCGCCCCTGATGCAGCCGGATCCGACTGGAGGAACCCAGCAGGCGGCTCGAGGACTTCGACAAGCAACCCGGGGGCTGCCGTAGTCGCACCCGGCTCGAGGACTTCAGAACCCGGCCCGGGGACTGCAGCAGTCGGCCCGGGGACTGCAGCGACACAAGAAGCGGTGGCCGACTCTAGCTCCCCACCACCCAACCCACCCACCCGAGTCACAGTGGCCATACTAATAGTAGAAGAAGTAACAGCTCCATCATGGGCCCAGCCCATCCTCAACTTCCTAGTCAACAGAGAGCTGCCGACTGATGAGATCTCGGCAAGACTAGTGCAACGCCGAGCCGGAGCATATGCAATAATAAACAGAGAACTTGTCAAGCGCAGCGTCACTGGAGTCTTCCAGCGTTGCGTCGAGCCAGAGAAAGGTGTTGCGATCCTCAAGGATATCCACCAAGGCGAATGCGGCCACCACGCAGCCTCAAGATCACTTGTGGCCAAAGCTTTCCGCCATGGTTTCTTTTGGCCGACCGCTTTGGAAGATGCCAAAGAGATAGTCAAATGCTGCAAAGGATGCCAAGTCTTCAGTTCCAAGCAACACAGGCCGGCTTCTGCACTCAAGACCATCCCCCTCACCTGGCCCTTTGCCGTCTGGGGGCTGGACATGGTGGGCCCATTCAAGACAGCCCACGGCGGCTTGACACATCTGCTTGTTGCCGTGGACAAATTTACCAAGTGGATCGAAGCGAAGCCGATCAAGAAGCTGAACGGGCCGACAGCCGTGACATTCATTGCCGACATCACTACTTGGTATGGCGTGCCACATAGCATCATCACCGACAACGGCACAAACTTTGCCAAAGGAGCACTGGCACGTTTCTGCGCGACACAGGGCATCCGACTGTACTTAGCGTCCGTTGCCCACCCGCAGTCAAACGGCCAGGTCGAGCGAGCAAACGGACTCATCCTATCCGGCATCAAGCCTCGACTGGTCGTACCACTGGAGCGATCGGCCGGCTGCTGGCTCGATGAGCTGCCGGCTGTCCTCTGGAGTCTGCGTACTACCCCAAACAAGTCAACCGGCTTCACTCCGTTCTTCCTTGTATATGGTGCCGAGGCTGTCATCCCAACTGACATCGAGTTTGACTCACCTCGGGTCACCATGTACACGGAGGCGGAGGCCAAGGAAGCGCGAGAAGACGGCGTCGACCTGCTGGAAGAAGGCTGGCTGTTAGCACTCAGCCGGTCCGCCATCTACCAGCAGGGTTTGCGTCGTTACCACAACTGAAAGGTCAAGCCAAGATCTTTCCAAGAGGGCGACCTTGTGCTTCGGCTGATCCATCGAACAGCCGGCCAGCACAAGCTCTCGGCCCCTTGGGAAGGCCCTTTCGTCATCAGCAAGGCACTAGGCAACGACTCCTACTACCTGATCGACGCACAAAAACCAAGAGCACGCAAGAGGGATGATTCCGGCAAGGAGTCGGAGCGACCATGGAACGCGAACCTCCTGAGAAGATTTTATAGTTGAAGGCAGTATGTACCATGCTACCGTTTTTATTAAATATGAGACAAACGGGCCCCCCGAGGAGCACTCGGAGACTGCCCTCCTTTATCTATGAATGACGAGCGTCATACTCATGAATGTATTATTACATTTGATTTTCTGTCTAGCACCGGGTTCGACTAGTCGGCCCGGGGACTGGCCGCCTTAAGTTATATTAAAAGTTCTACCTGAAGTTAGACAAGTAGTGTGCCGGCACCCGAGCCCTCTCTTGTTGAAAGTTGCAGCTCGAAGAACCGACTGTCCGACTGGCAAGAGCCAAAGGCAGAAAGGATGCCCACACGAAAAACGGCTAAGGACTAAGGAACTTATATAACGCAAAGACGGCCTCCAACCACGCCTACCGGCTGTCAAAACAGCCGGCTGGCCGGCCTCCCAATCACTTCGCTATAATCCAACAAAGCTAGAGTACTTGCCCTCCCAAGCACTTCCCCGGCCACAGATTGCAGAGCAGCTATCCGGCTGGGAAGGCGGCAACCAAGGGAGGGCGGCAAAGGAAACAACCAAAGGATGAAAATCAAAGAACAAGGGAAAGGCAAACGCAAGCATAATTATATTTACACATAAGGCCCCAAACAGGCCGGCAGTCAATATAGTTCGAATACACCCCCAGTGGTGGAATTGTGCAAACTTAACAAAACACTGTTCCAAGAATGGTGAAACAGGAAAGTAGAGGCAGCAGACTAGACTAAGGGCGCAGCAGGGGAGCCGGGCTGGTCGGGGGAGACGGCGCCCCCGGCTGGAGGAGTGGCCGGCGGGCGGGTCTCGGCTTGATCATCGCCGGCTGCAGGCGGCGCACCCACGCGTGCCTTGTTGCTGGTGGCACGGTCAAGCTGAGGCTGACCGGCCGCTCCACCATCTGGCGCGGCGTCTTCACCCTCCTCCTCCTCGCCCTCGTCGCTGGAGTCGATCTCCTCCATCGAGTCCTCGCCGTCTGCCGGGTTCAGCCCGAACCACTCCTCCGGCTGGGCAACGCCGTTGTCGTCCACCTCAGGAGCGAAGGCGCTGGTGTCGGTGTAATCAGCAATCGCCGAAGCCCGCTGGATGATAGCCGGCCGCGCCGGCTCCAGCTCTGTGTCGGCCTCCTGCCGCCAGGTGGCCAGCTGGTCCAGACTCAGCTCAGGATACCAGGCCTTGGCGAACTCCAGCGCCCGCCTGGCGCCGGACTGAGCCACAGAAGCCTTCCAGGCCTCGAAGCGGCCGACCGCCACCTCCAGCCAGTCGGCAGTTCAACTGGGGGTGCGGGGAATCACCTCACCAGGCCAGAGAGCGGCCAACACCTGCGCCCCAACACGCTGAAGCCGGCGGAGCATGCGATGAGCCGGCTGGAGGCGGGCCTTAATCGCCAAGAGCTGCTCCTCCAGCGACCGGCGAGCGTTTGGCGCGATCTCGGCGCCAGCCTGCCTTCGTGCCTCGCGATGGGCCTCGACGACCTGGTTGGCGGCGGTAGAGTAGCCAGGGAAGTACTCTGTGCAAGGAAGAAAGAGAAAGAAGAGAAAAACACCAAGTCAGAAAATGAGCTAAACGGCAAGCGGCAAGCAAGGATGAAGAAGAAGGCGGCCTACCGTCAACCAAGTCTTTGATCTGGCCATAGCCGTTGATCAGCGTCTGCTTCGCTTTGGCCCAGCTGGCCGCCTCTGTCTCATACTCGGCTTGGAGGGCGGCCTCGCTGTCCTGCACCGCCTTCAGGGCCGCCTTGTGGCTCTTATCCTGGTCGGCCAACCTCTTGGCCAGGCGGTCACGCTCCTGTGCCAAGGCGTTAAACTCGGCCTCCTTAGCACGGAGGGCGGCCTGAGCCCCGCCCAGCTGTTCCCTCAGACTGGCGTTGGCCACTGCATGGATGGCAGAAAAGAAAGAAGCAATAAGGAAGAAGTCGTCAAGGAATATCCGACCCGACTACTCAGCAGTCGGCCCGAATCTCAGGGACTACACCCAGTGGGTGCGCTGACGCGCCCCCACGTGAGATAAAAGATGAAGCACTTACCCCGGCTCTCAGACAGATCAGCATTCTTCTGGGTCAGCTCCCGAGCCTGGGAGTTGAAGGCAGCCGCGCGGAGGTTGTGGTAGTCCTGCAAGTCAGACAGAGGAGCGAATGAGAACAAGATAGCAAAACAAAGCCCTCTAAGAAGTTCCAAGCCGCCTGCTCAGCAGCCGACTCGGAACTCGGGGACTACACCCAGTGGGTGCGCTGACGCGCCCCCACGGAAGAAACCAAGATCAAAAAAGCAAAAACAGGAAGACTAACCCGAATGGCCGCCCGCGTCGCAAGGAACTCGTCATTGTATTTCCTCAGCGCCGCAGCCTGGGACTGAAGGCGGTTCCGAACTTCATGCGCTGCCATGTTCACTACAGCCGTCCCTCCACCCGGCATCCACCCCGAGCTGGCGCTGGCCGCCTCCACGTCCTGGGACGACGAGCTGGAGCCAGCGGCCTTCGGCGGGTCCGATGCGGCTTTCCCCGTGCGCTGGCGCGATGGCGACTGGACCACCAGGTCCGTCCTCGTGGCCGGCTCGCCCCCGGCCGATTGCACAGGCGGCACGATCGGCCGGCCGCCTTGATCCGCTCCAGTCGGCGGGGCCGGTACCGCCTCCCTCTGTGGGACGACAACGTCGTCCTCCCTCTCCAACCCCGGCTGATCGCCGCTGGCTTCCTCGGGCGGGGCCTCTGGGATCTCGGGCGCCGCGACACGCAGAGGGGTGACGAGCAAGACCCCCTCCGCTATCGCCGCGGCCGCAGCCTCCGCTTGGGCCGTGGCCGCTGCGTCGGCACGCGCCTGCGCCGCCTCCTCCTCCTGTGCCGCCTTGGCGGCGGCCGCCCTCAACTCCTCCGCCTCCCACTCCTCCCGCGCCTCCCGCGCGTTTAGCTCTGTCGCCGCCTGAAGCTCGGCGCGGGGGTCCATGCGGCGGGTGCTCCTGGATCCTGCCGGCGATCCAACGACGGAGGCGGCAGCAACCCGCTCGAGCGAAAGCGGAGCCCTAATTTTTTGAGAAAGGGCAAGGATTCAGAAATCACCAAGAAAAGAAGAAAGAATGTACAATAGAATATACACTTACGCCGACACCATCTGCGGCTGCTTTACCACCTTGCGGAAGCGGGCCGCCTTTGCGGCCGCCTCATCCCGCCTGGTCGCCGCTGCCCCGCCCTTGGGCTTCTTCGGCCGGCTCCCGAACAAGCCCGACGCGGCCCGGCGCTTCTGCCCGCCGCCCCAAGCAGGCGGCGCGGCAGAGGAACCCGCGCCGTGGCCGGACGCCGGCTGGCGGCGTGGGACGATTTCCGCCTCGTCGTCATCCGGCCAGTCGTCGAAACTGGCTCCAAGCCCGGAGCCGCCTGCTTCGCCGCCGGCTTCGCCGCCACCCGCCTCGGTGTTGTCATCCATGGCGGCCGCCCCAAGTCGTGGTCCTCTAGGTCATGCTCCGCCCGGTCGGGGAGGAATCGGCGCTCCGCCTCCGACCCGGCTACAGGTCGAAGGAGAGGGCTCTGCCAAGGCGTGCCGACTGGTCAGAGACGGCCAGAAGGAACTCGGCCACAAAACTAAGAAAAGAAAAGGAAAAAGAGAACATACGGTGGGAGGAGGATGCGCACGGGAATATGACTCCTTGCCAAACCGCCACTCTACGGAGAGCTTGCAGTTCGCAAGGTAATTCACCATATGGGCCACCTCGTCGTGCGGCATGTCCTTGGTGCACATCCGACTCGGATCGAGCTGGCCGCTCATCTAACAGATTAGGTGAGGGCGGCTCTGAAGCGGAAGCACCCGGCACGCGAAGAAGGCGGCCAGCAAGTCGGACCCAGTCAGGCCCTCTGACTGGATCATCACCCGCAGTCGGGCGACGGCCGCGGCTCCAGCTGGCGTCAGCGTCACGGCCCGATAGGACCACTGGGGCCGCCTCCCAGCCGGCGGGCCGGCTACGTAAGCCGGCAAGTTGACGTAGTCGCCTTGTGGGGCGACGTTCTTCACGTAGAAATATGACTTCTGCCAGCGTTTCACCGACTGCATTAACGTGATGACGGGGAAGGGGTTGTCGGCCACCGGCCTCCGCATCGCGATGAAGGCGCCGCTCTGGGCCGGCATGCCCTGCATGCGGGTGCCCAGCTTAGATTGCAAGAACTCCCCCCAGAGCTCGAGGGTGGGGAGAACGCCAAGGTAGCCTTCGCACAAGGTGACGAAGGCGGACAGCAGCACCACCGTGTTCGGGGTGAGGTGGTGCGGCTGGAGTTGATAGAAGTCAGGGAAGGAGCGGAAGAAAGCACTCGCCGGCAAGCCGCCGCCGCGCAGGAAATGAGAGCGGAAGACTACCCGCTCGCCTTCCTCTGGCTCCGGCGTGATCTCCTTCGCAGGCGCAAGACGGACCCGCACCTGGTCCGCGCCGGGCAACCGCCGCGTCTTGCGGAGGAACTCGATGTGGTCCATATGGACGTTGGAGCCGTCCCAATCCCCGCCGTACTGCATGGTGGCAAGAGGCTGGCAAGGAAGGGTGCGGCGGCGGAGAAAGCACAGCCTCACGGCGGCAAAGCTGCGGGGCGGAGTGAAGATTGGTGGGACGGCGCAGCGGCGAGTCGCTGCTGTGAGGGAAAGCAGGACGAAGAAGATGGCGGAAAGGAGAGGAGCGTGTGAGCGTCCGCCGCTTCCCCTCCTCCCCCTACTTATAGCCTCGTGCGGCGAAGCCGAGGAGGCGAGGCGTGGGGAGGAACGTGGGATTAACTGCACCCACTCCCCCACGACTCGCGATTATTGCGCCCTAAACCGCAAGCGGAAACCGCCGCCGGAAGACGTGCGGACAGTTGTGGGCCGCAAAGAATCCGCGCCTGGGCCTAGGCGTGGGAGTGGCGGGCATTCGGCCTGCGGCGACGTCTTGTCGCGCGCGTGGGTTGGCAGGCTCTTTTTAGCCAAGGGACGCCATGTGGTTTGCAGGCGGCGAGTGGCCGGCCCACAGCCCGACATGCACGCCAACAGACTCCCGCCCTCCGACTTTAAAAATTTCGCCAAGACGGCGCGCCCAACTGAAGCCGGCTCCCAGCTGCGGGCTCATCAAGATAAGAAGCTGACCGAGCTTCTCGGCCTCCTCTCAGCCTCGAAGCCCAACCAGCTTCGGGGACTACTGTCGGAGATAATGGCCACGGGTAGCCTAACTGACTCCCCCTGGATCTTCGAGGAATTAGCAGGCCATTCGAGCCTTCAAGCATACGAAGCATAGGGCCGCCTTCTCCCGGCAGGCTATCCCCGGGACCGACTACCAGAAGGCGACCCGGCCTCAGAAACCTCCTCCAAGAAAGATACGAGATGGCCGACTCCAGGAAGCCGGCCCCAAGAAGACCGACTCCCAGAAGCCGGCCACGAAGAAAGCCGGCTCCCAGAAGCCGGCCAAGACTGCACCCACCAAGACTGTACCCACATAGCGACGGTATGATGGGGTGTGGCCACAGTACAACCCACTACCCCCGAATCCCGGAACAGGCATGGCCATAGGGCGCCGTACGGGCCAGCCATCTCCCGTCCGGTGCGGCACTGTAGCCACGCTTACCTCGACAAAGCCCTTGTCATCAGTTGCGAGGCAACAGTAACTAGACGCCGACAAAGCCCCCAAGCGGTGGTGCCGGCCTGCCGGCCAAGAAGCCAGCAGCCGGCGGGACCCACCAGACGGCGGGCCCCAATGACCGGCGAAGAAACCGGCGAGCATAGACACTGACGGCTGGGACCCGCGTCCAGCCGGATTACCGTTGTACCCCTGGGGGGGTAGGCCTATATAAACCCCCCAGGGCACCCATGCAAAGGGTTGATCTCATAGAGTTTCACACACCACATAGAGAGAAAAGGAGAGCTAGCCCTGCCCTTCTTCTTCCTCTAGCCAGACAGCTCAAGGAGCACTTGTAGCTACTTGTATTGATCTAGTGATCATGTGGAGACCCCGCAGAGAAGGACTAGGGGTGTTATCTCCACGGAGATCCCCGAACCTGGGTAAGATCCGCCGGCGTGCATGTCTTCGCCTCATCCCGTTTCCAGGCACCGGCGACGTCTTACTGGCTCCCACAATGATAAGCCACCCGTTGGCATATGTCGCACCTACCACCCGACAGAAACTTTGTGAATCTTGATTACAGAAACTTTTCAATAAAAATAATTATCCCCTTGTACAATTCCATTGTATTATAAAAATAATGTGCCAAGGTTTGCCTTTAGGATGTTTACAATGCTTGTTGGTTTGTACGGTGCAGGACAGAAACTTTGGCTGTAGTGCGCGATTTTTCATTTTTTACTGGAACGTCAAATGGTTCCGATTCTTTTTGCACTGTATTTCTATACAAATTGTTTATTTTTCCTAATTTTGGAAGAAGTTTTCAAGTATAATAATTATGGTGAATGTTCAGATTATTACAGACTGTTCTGCTTTAGACAGATTCTGTTTTTGATGCATAGTTTGCTTGTTTTGATGAAACTATCAATTTATATCAGTGGATTAAGCCATGAAAAAGCTATATTACAGTGGACACAATGAAAAAACAAAATATGAATTGGTTTTCAACAGTACTTAGAGTAGTGATTTGCTTTATTATACTAACGGATCTTACTGAGTTTTCTGTTGAAGTTTTGTGGGGATGAAGTGTTCGATGATCGAGGAGGTCTCGATGTGAGAAGAAGGAAGAGAGGCAAGAGCTCAAGCTTGGGGATGCCCAAGGAACCCCAAGTAAATATTCAAGGAGACTCAAGCGTCTAAGCTTGGGATGCCCCGGAAGGCATCCCCTCTTTCTTCAACAAATATCGGTATGTTTTCGGATTCGTTTCGTTCATGTGATATGTGCAATCTTGGAGTGTCTTTTGCATTTAGTTTTCTTTTTCTTTTATGCACCATGCTGGTATGAGATAGTCCTTGGTTGATTTATAGAATGCTCATTGCACTTCACTTATATCTTTTGAGTATGGCTTTATAGAATGCTTCATGTGCTTCACTTATATCATTTGAAGTTTGGATTGCCTGTTTCTCTTCACATAGAAAACCGCCATTTGTAGAATGCTCTTTTGCTTCACTTATATTTGTTAGAGCGTGGGCATATCTTTTGTAGGAAGAATTAAACTCTCTTGCTTCACATATATCTATTTAGAGAGATGACAGGAATTGGTCATTCACATGGTTAGTCATAAAATCCTACATAAAACTTGTAGATCACTGAATATGATATGTTTGATTCCTTGCAATAGTTTTGCGACATAAAGATGGTGATATTAGAGTCATGCTAGTGGGTAGTTGTGGATTAGTAGAAATACTTGTGTTGAGGTTTGTGATTCCCGTAGCTTGCACATATGGTGAACCGTTATGTAACGAAGTCAGAGCATGAGGTACTTATTGATTGTCTTCCTTATGAGTGGCGGTCGGGGACGAGCGATGGTCTTTTCCTACCAATCTATCCCCCTAGGGGCATGCGTAGTAGTACTTTCCTTCGAGGGCTAATAAACTTTTGCAATAAGTATATGAGTTCTTTATGACTAATGCTGAGTCCATGGATTATACGCACTCTCACCCTTCCATCATTGCTAGCCTCTTCGGTACCGTGCCATGCCCTTTCTCACCTCGAGAGTTGGTGCAAACTTCGCCGGTGCATCCAAACCTCGTGATACGATACGCTCTATCACACACAAGCCTCATTATATCTTCCTCAAAACAGCCACTATATCTACCTACCATGGCATTTCCATAGCCATTCCGAGATATATTGCCATGCAACTTCCATCATGATCATATACATGACTTGAGCATTTATTGTCATATTTCTTTGCATGATCGTAAGATAGCTAGCATGATGTTTTCATGGCTTGTCCGTTTTTTGATGTCATTGCTATGCTAGATCATTGCACATCCCAGTACACTGCCGGAGGCATTCATATAGAGTCATACCTTTGTTCTAGATATGGAGTTGTAATATTGAGTTGTAAGTAAATAAAAGTGTGACGATCATCATTATTAGAGCATTGCCCCAGCGAGGAAAGGATGATGGAGACTATGATTCCCCCACAAGTCGGGATGAGACTCCGGACGAAAAAAAGAGAAAGGCCAAAAAAAAGAGAAGGCCTAAAAAGAGAGAAAAAAACAAAAAAAATGAGAGAAAAAGAGAGAAGGGGCAATGTTACTATCCTTTTACCACACTTGTGCTTCAAAGTAGCACCATGTTCTTCATATAGAGAGTCTCTTGAGTTATCGCTTTTATATACTAGTGGGAATTTTCATTATAGAACTTGGCTTGTATATTCCGACGATGGGCTTCCTCAAATGCCCTAGGTCTTCATGAGCAAGCAAGTTGGATGCACACCCACTTAGTTTCAGTTTGAGCTTTCATATACTTATAGCTCTTAGTTCATCCATTGCATGTCAATCTCTACTCCTCACATTGACATCAATTGATGGGTATCTCCATAGCCCGTTGATTAGCCGCGTCGATGTGAGACTTTCTCCTTTTTTGTCTTCTCCACATAACCCCCATCATCATATTCTATTCCACCTATAGTGCTATATCCATGGCTTGCGCTCATGTATTGCGTGAGGGTTGAAAAAGCTGAAGCGCATTAAAAAGTATGAACCAATTGCTCGGCTTGTCATCGTGGTTGTGCATGATGTGAATATTTTGTGTGGTGAAGATGGAGCATAGCCAGACTATATGATTTTGTAGGGATAACTTTCTTTGGCCTTGTTATTTTAAAAAGACATGATTGCTTTATTAGTAGGCTTGAAGTATTATTGTTTTTATGTCAAATGATAAACTATTCCTTTGAATCACTCGTATCTTAATATTCATGCCATGATTAGACATATGGTCAAGATTATGCTAGGAATGAAGCTTGGGGATGCTGATACGTCTCCGTCGTATCTATAATTTTTGATTGTTCCATGCCAATATTATTCAACTCTCATATACTTTTGGCAACTTTTTATACTATTTTTGGGACTAACATATTGTTCCAGTGCCCAGTGCCAGTTCCTATTTGTTGCATGTTTATGTTTCGCAGAAACCCAATATCAAACGGAGTCCAAACGGGATAAAAACGGACGGAGAATTATTTTGGAATATTTATGATTTTTGGGAAGTAAAATCAACGCGAGACGGTGCCCGAGGGGGCCACGAGGCAGGGGGCGTGCCCCAGGGGGCAGGCACGCCCTGGACCCTCGTGGGCACCCCGTAAGGCAGTTGACGCTCTTCTTTTGCCGCAAGAAAGCTAATTTTATAAGAAAAATCTGGGCGAAAGATTCAACCCAATCGGAGTTACGGATCTCCGGATATAAAAGAAACGGTGAAAGGGCAGGAGAGAGAACACAGAAACAGAGAGAGACAGAGAGACAGATCCAATCTCGGAGGGGCTTTCGCCCCTCCCACGCCATGGAGGCCAAGGACCAGAGGGGAAACCCTTCTCGCATCTAGGGAGGAGGTCAAGGAAGAAGAAGACGAAGGGCCCCCCTCTCCCCTTCTCTTCCGGTGGTGTCGGAACGCTGTCGTGGCCATCATCATCACCGCAATCTTCAGCAACAACTTCACCGCCATCATCACCAACTCTTCCCTCCTCTATGCAGTGGTGTAACCTCTCTCTTACCCGCTATAATCTCTACTTAAACATGGTGCTCAACGCTATATATTATTTCCCAATGATGTATGCCTATCCTATGATGTTTGAGTAGATCTGTTTTGTCCTATGGGTTAATTGATGATCGTGATTGGTTTGAGTTGCATGTTTTATTATTGGTGCTGTCCTATGGTGCTCTCCGTGTCGCGCAAGCGTGAGGGATCCCCGCTATAGGGTTTGCAATATGTTCATGATTTGCTTATGGTGGGTGGCGTGAGTGACAGAATCACAGACCCGAGTAAGTAAGTTGTTTGCGTATGGGAATAAAGAGGACTTGATACTTTAATGCTATGGTTGGGTTTTACCTTGATGATCTTTAGTAGTTGCGGATGCTTGCTAGAGTTCCAATCATAAGTGCATATGATCCAAGTAGAGAAAGTATGTTTGCTTATGCCTCTCCCTCAAATAAAATTACAATAATGATTACCGGTCTAGTTATCGATTGCCTAGGGACAAATAACTTTCTCATAGCAAAAAGCTCTCTACTAAAACTAATTTAGTTGTGTCTTTATCTAAACAGCCCCTACTTTTTATTTACTCGCTCTTTATTATCTTGCAAACCTATCCAAAAACGGCTACAAAGTACTTCTAGTTTCATACTTGTTCTAGGTACAGCGAACGTCAAGCGTGCGTAAAGTTGTATCGGTGGTCGATAGAACTTGAGGGAATATTTGTTCTACCTTTAGCTCCTCGTTGGGTTCGACACTATTACTTATCGAAAGAGGCTACAATTATCAGCTCGCATGGTCCGAAAGACGTCATTGGCCATACATGGTCTGGAAGTTACAACGGGCTGGAATCATATTGGATGGCCCAGATGACGCTACTATGCCTAATTCGGATAAGCCATAACGGGCCGTGACTTAGCGGGCTGTAAATGGGCTATATGCGAACAAGCCGTTAACAGGCTTCCTGTGGGCCGGCCCACTACCTTTTGACCAAGTCAAACGGGCCGACCTTTTCACAGGAATGGGCCTCTGTTGGGCCATGCCACGTGTCGACATATCATAGGTGCCTTCGGTCCAATGAGTGGATGACATCTGTCCCAACGGTGAGCCGACACGTGGTTCCTCCGGCCATTCAGAATTTTACACGTGGAAAATCCCCATTGGTCCAGGCTGTTAACGGGTTATCGGATCCAAACCGGGGCCCGATAGCTTAACGGTGACCCTATACGATGGATGCCACGTGTCGGTTACCCTTGATGAAAGCACTTCTATGATGCGCGATTTATCGTCATGGAAGTGGACACTTCCGTGATGATAATTTTGGTAATGTCATGGAACACTTCTACGACAGCACAGGTATGACTATCTTGATTCTGTCATAAAATCGTCATGCATGTACATGCATGACAGAAAACGTGACCTACTGTGACAAACACGTATCATCACGGAAGTGTATTTCTTTTGTAGTGGAGCGCGCCGCGGGCCCGGGGGCTACTGTCGGCGTTCTAGGACCAGGGGTACCCAGGCCCGCCTGCCAGCGGCCCAGCACATGGCTCCATCGATGGCCGGGTGCGGTCCAACTCCAAGGCTTCATGAGCAAGACCCTCACGAGGCGAATGACGTCAAGGCCCCCCGAGTAGCAGCCCCCCGAGGCCGCCTCCAGAGGAGCGGACACCTCTAGGCAGGCGCCCCACCTCACGAGGCGTGCAGTGACGTGAGCCATGACGACCAAGGCCAACAGGGCGCAAGTGGGCGCAGTCCAGGACAGTTTCCTCTTTGGTGCTAAGGACGCAAGGACATACGCGGGTCCCCAAGGAATCCCCCAAAGGTTTCCATTCCAGTGCAAAAAGACCAAGACTACGAGATCGGTAGGAAGGAGGTCATCACCAGGCTCACCATTGAGTCATGACCAGAAGCTTTGCAGGCGAAGACCACCTCTACTGCAGGATGCTGCTAACGCGACACTACGATTAGACACCCTTTGACGAAACTGTGTGTGATGCATTAATCGCAAACGGTAATGTAAAAAAACATCAAGAAAGATGCAAAATGTTTGCGATGAAGGATACATCAAACACGGTTCAGATTTTAGTTGCGTGTGCGATGTGGGGCATACGGTTGATCCATACGAACTGTTGGCGATGAGACAGAACAACAAAAACGGGCAGCCATATCAAGGTATGTGCGATATACGGCATACAGATTGCTCTGATGAACTGTTTGCGATGATCGAGTTGAGCACAAACGATTCGGCGTAACAAGTTGTGTGTGATACCCAGCAAATAGGTCGGTAATCAGAATTGTTTGCGATCATTATAGACAGCCCATATGGTCTTTTATTGTGAATTGTGTGCTTCAGGGCACACAATTCAAGAAACCAACCTGTGGGCGATAATGTAAAAGATCTCTGTCGAATATGTATTACTAACCGTCTGCGATGAGATTGACAGGGGAAACAAAGATATCGAATTAATATGAGCGAACAGTAATAGAGATATATACAGTCTGCTTAATTTAGTCCTTGTTGTTGTTGTTGTTGGATGACCCCGCGACATCGTCTTGGCGAGGACGCTTCTTGCCACTGACCATTGGCTTTTCATCGCCGCCGCTGTCCTCATTGTCGTTGCTGTCGTCGTCCTCCTCCTCCTTGTTTGACCATTCCTCCTCATCATCATCGTCCTCCTCTTCTTCGTCCTCCGACGACTCCTCGTCCATCTAGTTGTCGTCTGATGACTCCGAAGGCGGCGGCCCTTCCATGATCCAGATATAATCAAGGTCTGGGCTTGACGCCGGACTCATGGAAGACGAGCGGGATGATTCTAATGTTAACCTATCATCGGGCGCAAGACTGCTGGCGGAACTGTCGTCCTCGCTGTCGCTCGACATGGTTGCGGTCGTATAAAAACTATGAGAAAGCGAGATTGCAGAGTGCATGCAAGTGTGTAGCGCAGTCGACCGGGGACGATGAAGATGGTGGACACTTAAGCGGGGTATGCAGAGAAGATGAATGCCAACTAAAGTAGGGGTTGACGTATTATTTAACCGCTGATATAATCAACCGCAATTATTTGTACCCAGTCACTCCAAATTCCTGATGTTGCGCAGTTCTCAATGTGATATATAATTACGCACACGCGTTGGAGCGTCCAAATATGAAACAATCATTTTTGTAGTACTTCTACTCCCTCCGTACCAACGACCTAGGTGGGGGGAAAACGAGAGAACTTGATGATTATTTGGTAATCAATACCATTGTGTGCAGAGAATTGAGCATTGCATGCATGCTATGCTAAGTAGTCTGAAGTCATTGAATGCATACTAGCCGCATGACTCCTATTGGTTGATTTCTTTTTTCAGGACAAAAATAAGGAATGAGTTTTGTGATTATTTGGTTTTCGTAATGTGACTTATGCACCGGTACGAACGGAGTAGGACAGTTGCAAGCAATACATTGAGCTCTTCTTATTGATGAAGCCAATAATAATCAAAGTAAAAAGGAAAAGAAAAAAAGACAAAGGAAAATATCTGCACGAATCTTCGCGTAACATCAATGACATAGGACCTAGATGTGCGTTACTTAGAGCACATCTAGATGTGCTTTAGCATTACTGTCAAACAAAACCCCTAATCATCATTGCAAACAACGCATAGAACATGGCTGATGCGACAACCACAACTACACATGCTAGTTCCTTCTTGTCTCTTGCTTTCATCTGTTGCGTGTGATTGATTCTTTCTTGCTTCATCATACTGATTGTACATTCCAGATTAGCAAGTTTCTTCTTCAGCTTTACGCTATCTTCTGTGAGCTTGGTCATAACACTTCGAGCCCTGCCGTTCCATTCTTCATCCAACCAGTTAACAAAGGCACAAGCCTCATATCCCTACGAATGTTACATAGTATTCTGGATGAGCGGTGGCATTAACTCAAGTAAAATGATGAACTTAGCACTAAACTCTAAGGGGCAACAGAGAAACCGCAGGCCAATGTCGAGTCCCTCTGTGCATACACGTCGAGCGAGAGTGTGCCCGTGCACATAACTTAGCTTTTGGTACTTCTCGGTGGCGCAAAACTCGGAGTCAAACTCATGTTGCGGGAGTCTGGAGTCATGCTCCGGATCCGGCGGCAGATCGTTTTTCTTGGGAGGGGGTCATTCAGGACGGATTCAATACGGAGCTACTTTGGACATGCTAAAAAAGATTGGGATAGATTGGAACCTGAAAAGATGATTTGGATCTGTAGTACACATGCCTTCTGATGACCTTAGGCAAGTGCTCGGCGGCAACCGCCGTCATGGTGGCGCTGCCAAGAGCGGCGATCCGAGCAGGAGCAGCCGCACCGAAACCATCAGCACCACTCGTCCGCATTCCCCCAATGTCAGCACCATGCGAGGGAATTTGGAGGCTATCTAGGGATTTGGGGGAAATGGGGAAACTATGGGGATAAATGATCGGGAACTTTCGCACTATATGTTGTATACTGCACACTGTTTATACACGTCATTCATTTTAGGTATTACAACTTCACACACGATTCCCGCACCAAACCGTGTGAGAAGACAACGTAGGTGAGACACGGTTGACGTGACATAACCGTATTTGATGTACTACCCTATACATATAATTGAGTTACAATAATACCATGTAAACAGCCGCTCTGCGGATATCTGTCAAAAAATAAAGCAGCCTCTCTATAGATAGAGATGGTGGCGGCGACCGAGGCAGCGGCTACCGGATAAGAGGTCAATCCCCCGTTGGTGGGCAGTGGCGGCCTCATAGGAGGTCAATCCTCGGTCTGCGGCGAGAGATAGGAGGACCTCAACCATCGAGGTCGGCGGTGGCGTGATTGGAGCACACCCATCCCGGTCAATGGCGGGATAGTGGAGGTCGAACTTTAGGTGGTAGCCGCACTAAGCTTTTCTCCTCAATCCTGCTGTCTCGCCGTGCTGCCGCATCGCGCTTCTCTGTCTGCTGGGTGGAGGTTGATACGTCTCCAACGTATCTATAATTTTTGATTGTTCCATGTTGTTATATTATCATTCTTGGATGTTTTACAATCATTTTATAGCAACTTTATATCCTTTTTTGGGACTAACCTATTGACATAGTGCCCAGTGACAGTTGCTGTTTTTTGCTTTTTTTTACTTCGCAGAAAATAAATACCAAACAGAGTCCAAACGCAGCGAAACTTTTTGGAGAGTTTTTCTGGCCCAGAAGACACTTGTTGGTCCCAAGAAGTACTAGAGGGGGGTCTGAGGGGAGCACAACCCACCAGGGCACGCTTGGGGGCCCAGGCGTGCCTGATACGTCTCCAATGTATCTATAAGTTTTGATTGTTCCATGCTATTATAGTATCTGTTTTGGATGTTTTATATGCATTTATATGCTATTTTATATTATTTTTGAGACTAACCTATTAACCTAGAGCCCAGTGTCAGTTTCTGTTTTTTCCTTGTTTTAGAGTTTCACAGAAAAGGAATACCAAACGGAGTCCAAACGGAATAAAACCTTCGCGATGATTTTTCTTGGACCAAGAGAGTTGGAGATCAAGTGGGAAGAGCCACGAGGTGGCCACAAGGGGGAGGGCGCGCCCAGGGGGGTAGGTGATTTCTACTACGCAACTTTATTCTTAAAGACTCGTGTTGGGCCTCCAAGCGCAGAGTTTTGTAGAATAGTAGCAATTTTCCTTCAAGTGGATGACCTAAGGTTTATCAATCCGTGGGAGGTGTAGGATGAAGATGGTCTCTCTCAAACAACCCTGCAACCAAATACAAGAAATATCTTGTGTCCCCAACACACCCAATACAATGGCAAATTGTATAGGTGCACTAGTTCGTCGAAGAGATGGTGATAAAAGTGTAATATTGATGGTAGAAATATATTTTTATAATCTGAATAAATAAAAAACAGTAAGGTAGCAAATAGTAAACGGGCACAAAAACGGTATTGCAATGCTTGAAAATGAGGCCTACTGTCCGTACTTTCGCTAGTGCAATCTTTCAACAGTGCTAATATAATTGGATCATATAACCATCCCTCAACGTGCAATGAAGAATCACTCCAAAGTTCCTATCTAGTGGGGAACATAAGAAGAAAGTGCTTGTAGGGTACAAAACCACCTCAAAGCTATTCTTTCCGATCGATCTATCCAAGAGTTCATACTAAAATAACACCAAATAATTTCAGATTCATAATACTCAATCCAACGCAAAGAACCTCAAAGAGTGCCACAAGATTTGTAGAGGAGAAACAAAGACAAGAACGTGCATCGACCCTTATGCATAGATTACCCCAATGTCACCTCGGGAATCCTTGAGTTCAGTGCCAAAACATACATCAAGTGAATCAATATGATACCCCATTGTCAGTACAAGTATTCATTTGCAAGACATATATCAAGTGCTCTCAAATCCATAAAAGTATTCAATCTGATAAAATGAAATCTCAAAGGGAAAACTCAATTCATGACAACAAGATAGAGAGGGGAAAACACCATATGATCCAACTATATTAACAAAGCCCGCGATACATCAAGATCGTGACATCTCAAGAACACGAGAGAGAGAGAGATTAAACACATAGCTACTGGTACAAACCCTTAGCTCTGAGGGTGGACTACTCCCTCCTCATGATGGTGGCCGCCGGGATGATGAAGATGGCCACCGGTGATGACTTCCCCCTCCGGTGGAGTGAGGAATAGGGTCTTGATTGGTTTTCGATGGCTACAGAGCCTTGCGGCGGCGAAACTTCTGATCTAGGTTAACCCCGGAGGGTTTTCGGAATATTTGTGAATTTATAGTGTAAAGAGGGGGTGCGGGCGGCCACCGAGGTGGGCACAGCCGACCTGGGCGCGCCTGGGCCCCCAGGCGTGCCCTGGTGGGTTGTGCCCCCCTCGGGCTACCCCCCAGGTACTGCTCTGGCCCATTGGTGGTCTTCTGGTCCGTAAAAAATCCACAAAAAGTTTCGCGGTGTTTGGACTCCGTTTAATATTGATTTCCTGCGATGTAAAAAACATGCAAAAAACAACAACTGGCACTTGGCACTATGTCAATAGGTTAGTCCCAAAAAATGATATAAAGTTTCCATAAAATGATTGTAAAACATCCAAGAATGATAATATAGAATCATTGGAGACGTATCAGCATCCCCAAGCTTAATTCCTTCTTGTCCTCGAGTAGATAAATGATAAAAACATAATTTTTGATGTGGAATGCTGCCTAGCATGTCATCTCATATTATTTTATTTATATCATGGACATTTGGACTTTTATATGATTCAAAGCAATAGTCTAGTTTTGACATGAGGACTTAAATACACAAGCAAATCAATAAGCAACCATGTCTTTCAAAATATCAATGCTAAAATAAGTTATTCCTAGCCCATCATGCTCAATCATTGATCCATTCATGAAATACACTTGCATATTAGCTACACCCAATGCTCAAGTACGATCATAGTGCCTCCTAGTTGGTGCTTTATAAGAGAAGATGGAGACTCAAATTAAAAATAAAAATTGCATAAAGTAAAAGAAAGGCCCTTCGCAGAGGGAAGTAGGGATTTCTAGAGGTGACAGAGGTCAAAGCAAAAATTGAGAGATAAAAACATTTTGAGAGGCATACTTTTCCCACCAACGAAAACGAGACTTAGAGCTCCCAACACTTTCCATGCTAGATATATCATAGGCGGTTCCCAAACAGAAAATACAGTTTATTCATTTTTCCACCATACTTTCACTTTCCATGGCTAACCGTATCCACGGGTGCCCTCCATACCAACACTTTCCAGGGAATTTATTATTTGATAACATAAAGTAAATTCATTTTTCATTTCGGGACTGGGCATCCCTAATACCTTTACCTTACTCTCGTGCGATGACAAGTGAATAAACACTCATCTTGAGAATAACACATCTAGCATGGAAAATATTGGCCACCCCTCACCGTCTCGCAAACGGTACGAGCACACAAAAGAGAAATTTATTTTGAAAATTAGAGATGGCTCATACAAATTTGCTTAGAACGGCAAAGGAATACCGCATATAGGTAGGTATAGTGAACTCATGTGGCAAAACTGGTTTAAAGGATTTTGGATGCACAAGTAGTGATCATACTTAGTGCAAAATGAAGGCTAGCAAAAGAATGAGAAGCGACCAACCAAGAAATGAATAATCTCAAAGCGAGCATTGAGCATAATTAACACCGAATAATGCACCACAAGTAGGATGTAATTTCATTGCATAACTATTGACTTTCGTGATTGCATAGGGAATCACAAACCTTAACTCCAATATTCTTACTAAAGCATAATTACTCATCAACATGACTCACATATCACATCATCATATCTCAAAACTATTACAAGGAATCAAGTTTATTTTGTCCAATGATCTTCATGAAAGTTTTTATTATATCCTTCTTGGATATCTATCACTTTGGGACTAATTTTCATGTGTTGCTTTTGATAAGCTCAAACAAATATAAGTGAAGATCATGAGCATAATATTTCTTTATCTCAAATTAATTTAAGTGAAGCAATAGAGAATTTCTTCAAACATACTAAAGCACACTGTGCTCAAAAAGATATAAGTGAAGCACTAGAGCAATTCCATAGAAAAGACCTTCGTTGACGGGATGTGAGTGCCGCTTACCTAGCCTCCCAGGCAACTATTTGAGGACTCTATTTTATTGAAAAACTTTCAGATCTAAGCATTTTATTAATACAGCAAGAAAAAACAAAATAAAATGACATTCTAAGAATAGCACACATCATGTGAAGAAGCAAAAACTTAGGCTCAACCGAGACTAACCAATAATTGTTAGTGAAGAAAGGTGGGATGCCTACCGGGGCATCCCCAAGCTTAGATGCTTGAGACTTCTTGAAATATTATCTTGGGATGCCTTGGGCATCCCCAAGCTTGAGCTTTTGTGTCTCCTTAATTCCTTTTATATCACGGTTTCCCTAAATCTTAAAAACTTCATCCACACAAAACTCAACAAGAACTCGTGAGATAAGTTAATATAAACCAATGCAAAAATCTTATCATTATCTACTGTATCAAATCACAAAAAATATTATTCAACATTGCATACTAAATGCCTCTGCATATTTAATACTCCTATCCTCAAATAGAATCATTAAACAAGCAAACATATGCAAACATATGCAAACAATGCAAACATAACAGCAATCTACCAAAACAATACAGTCTGTAAAGAATGCAATATTCATCATACTTCTTAAACTCCAAAAATTATGAAAATTTTACCACACTGTAGAAAATTTATCACAGCTTATTTTGCAAAAAGTTTCAACATTTTATCACATTCTGACTTTTCTAGCGAATTTTTGCAACAGCGGTAAACTTTCTGTTTTCAAACAGCAACATGTAGACTTGTAAAATAAGCATAGTAAAGGCTATCAATGCCACTTTTATTGAAATAAAAGATGCAAAACATTATTCTAAATAACAGCAAGAAAATCCTAACAAAAGAAAATGGCACTCCAAGCAAAACACATATCATGTGACGAATAAAAATATAGCTCCAAGTGAGGTTACCGATAATGTTGGAGACGAAAGAGGGGATGCCCTCCGGGGCCTCCCCAAGCTTAGTTGCTTGGATCTTCCTTGAATATCACCTTGGGGTGCCTTCGGCATCCCCAAGCTTAGGGTAATTTCGCTCCTTATTCTCCTCATATTGATATCTCACCCAAAACTTGAAAACATCAATCACACAGAACTTAACGGAACTTTGTGAGATGGGTTAGTATGATAAAGACAAACCATTCACTTTGGTACTGCCAAAGACAAGATTCATAATTGTTATCACACAATGCCTACTGTACCTCATCATTTCCACAATTTATATTGAGCAATATAATCTATAGAAACTAGAAACCAAGCAAACTATGCATTGAAAAACATAATCTGTCAAAAAACAGAACAATACGTAAAGATCTGAATATTAGTCATACTTCTGCAACTCCAAAAGTTCTGAACAATTAGGACCACGTAGAAAATTTGCATATCAATCATCTGTAAAAAATTCAGAATTATTCTGTTTCTGGAAGCAAAAGTTTTTGTTTTTGCATAGATTCAAGTCAACTATCATCCACACTATCCCAAAGGCTTTACTTGGCACTTTATTGAAACAAAAGCAATAAAACATGATTACTACAGTAGCATAATCATGTGAACACACAAAAACAGTAGGTAAAAGTGTTGGGTTGTCTCCCAACAATCGCTTTTCTTTAATGCCTTTTAGCTAGGCATGATGATTTCAATGACGCTCGCATAAAAAATAGTAATTGAAACATGAAAAAGAGCATCATGAATCACATGGCAAGCACATTTAAGCCTAACATACTTCCTATGCATAGGGATTTTGTCAGCAAACAACTTATGGGAACAAGAATGAACTAGCATAGGAGGACAAAACAAGTGCAACTTCAAAACTTTTGACATAAAGAGAGGAAACTTGATATTATTGCAATATGTAAAAGCATAATTTCCTCCCTCATAATAATTTTTAGGAGCATCATGAATGAATTCAACAATATAACTATCACATAAAGCATTATTTTCATGATCCACAATTATAGAAATTTTGTTACTCTCCACATAAGCAAATTTATTATGATCAATATTAGTGAGAGCAAACTCAACAAAATAACTATCATGAGAGTGAAAATTAAAATCATGATGACAAGTTTCATGGTTATCATTATTCTTTATAGCATACATGTCATCACCATAATCATCATAGATAACAACTTTGTTATCATAGTCAATTGAAGCCTCATCCAAAATGGTGGAGTCATCACTAAATAAATCATGACCTCTCCAAATCCACTTTCATCATTATAATCATCATAAATAGGAGGCATGCAATCATTATAAAAATTTTGCACATCAAGTCTTGGGGGACTAAAAATATCATCTCCATCAAACATAGCATCCCCAAGCTTATGGCTTTGCATATCATTAGCATCATGGATATTCATAGAGTTCATAGCAACAACATTGCAATCATGCTCATCATTCAATGATTTTTTGTCAAACATTTTATAGAATTCTTCCTCTATCAATTGAGCACAATTTTCCTTTCCATCATTTTCACGAAAGACACTATAAAGATGAATAGTATGATGCAACCTCAATTCCATTTTTAGTTTTCCTTTTTAAACGAAACTAGTGATAAAACAAGAAACTAAAAGATTCGATTGCTAGATCTAAAGATATACCTTCATGCACTCACCTCCCCGGCAACGGCGCCAGAAAAGAGCTTGATGTCTACTATGCAAATTTATTCTTGTAGACTCTTGTTGGGCCTCCAAGCGTAGAGTTTTGTAGGACAATAGCAATTTTCTCTCAAGTGAATGACATAAAGTTTATCAATCCATGGAAGGTGTAGGATGAAGATGGTCTCTCTGAAATAACCTTGCAACCAAATACAAGAAATCTCTTGTGTCCCCAACACACCCAATACAATGGCAAATTGTATAGGTGCACTAGTTCGTCGAAGAGATGGTGATAAAAGTGTAATATTGATGGTAGAAATATATTTTTATAATCTAAATAAATAAAAATAGCAAGGTAGCAAATAGTAAACGGGCACAAAAACGGTACTGCAATGGTTGAAAATGAGGCCTAGGGTCCGTACTTTCGCTAGTGCAATCTCTCAACAGTGCTAATATAATTGGATCATATAACCATCCCTCAACGTGCAATGAAGAATCACTCCAAAGTTCCTATATAGCGGAGAACAGAAGAAGAAATCATTTGTAGGGTACGAAACCACCTCGAAGCTATTATTTGCGATCGATCTATCCAAGAGTTCGTACTAAAATAACACCAAATAATTTCAGATTCATAATACTCAATCCAACACAAAGAACCTCAAAGAGTGCCCCTAGATTTCTACCGGAGAAACAAAGACAAGAATGTGCATCAACCCCTATGCATAGATTACCCCAATGTCACCTCGGGAATCCGCGAGTTGAGTGCCAATACATACATCAAGTGAATCAATATGATACCCCATTGTCACCACGAGTATTCATTTGCAAGACATATATCAAGTGCTCTCAAATCCATAAAAGTAGTCAATCTAATAAAACGAAATCTCAAAGGGAAAACTCAATTCATCACAACAAGATAGAGAGGGGAAAACACCATATGATCCAACTATATTAACAAAGCCCGCGATACATCAAGATCGTGACATCTCAAGAACACGAGAGAGAGAGAGATATTAAACACATAGCTACTGGTACAAACCCTCATCCCCGAGGGTGGACTACTCCCTCCTCATCATGGTGGCCGTCGAGATGGTGAAGATGGCCACCGGTGATGACTTCCCCTCTGGGGGAGTGCCGGAACAGGGTCTAGATTGGTATTCGGTGGCTACACAGCCTTGCGGCGGCGGAACTTCTGATCTAGGTTAACCCCCAAGGGTTTTTGGAATATTTGTGAATTTATAGGGTAAAGAGGGGGTGCGGGAGGCCACCGAGGTGGGAACAACCCACATGGGCATGCCTGGGCCCCCAAGCGTGCCCTGGTGGGTTGTGCCCCCCTCTGGGCACCCCCAGGTGCTGCACTGGCCCATTGGTGGTCTTCTGGTCCATAAAAAAATCCACAAAAAGTTTCGCGGTGTTTAGACTCCGTTTGATATTGATTTCCTACGATGTAAAAAACATGGAAAAAACAACAACTGACACTTGGCACTATGTCAATAGGTTAGTCCCAAAAAAATGATATAAAGTTGCCAGAAAATGATTGTAAAACATCCAAGAATGATAATATAACAGCATGGAACAATAAAAAATTATAGATACGTTGGAGACGTATCAGTAGGGCGCGCCCCCTGCCTTGTGGGACCCTCGTGACTCCCCTGACCTAATTCATCGTCCTATATATTCACATATATTCCCAAACCACGAGAAGTATCCACGAAAACACTTTTCCACCGCCGCAACCTTCTGTTCCCATGAGATCCCATCTTGGGGCCTTTTCCGGCATCCCGCCAGAGGGGGATTCGGTCACAAAGGGCTTCTACATCAACTCTATTGCCCTTCCGATGAAGCGTGAGTAGTTTACCACAGACCTACGGGTGCATAGCTAGTATCTATATGGCTTCTTCTCTCTCTTTGATTCTCAATACCATGTTCTCGTTGATGTTCTTGGAGATCTATCCAATGTAATCTTCTTTTGCGGCGTGTTTGTCGAGATCTGATGAATTGTGGATTTATGATCAGCTTATCTATGAATATTTTTTGAATCTTCTTTGAATTCTTTTATGCATGATTTCATACCTTTGTAATTCTCTTAGAACTATCGGTTTGGTTTGGCCAACTAGATTGGTTTTTCTTGCAATGGGAGAAGTGCTTAGCTTTGGGTTCAATCTTGCGGTGTCCTTTCCTGGTGACAGTAAGGGCAGCAAGGCACGTATTGTATTGTTGCTGTCGGTGGACAAAAGTAGGGGTCCCTTTTTGCACCCCTTTACTTGTGCGCGGGCAGTCGCAGCCCCACGCCCCTGGCCACACTTGGCGGGGCAGAAGAAGAAAAGGCACAAGACGACTACACCAACGCCAAGCCGGAAACACAAAGAGCAGGAGGGCGAGGTGGACTCCCCCGGCAAGGCCCTTGCCGGGGTGGCCTGCCGGGGCAACTTGCCTAACGCCAGTAGGGCTGCCACCCTTGATCCTGAGTGTTCTGACGCCCTCAACCACATCGGAACCAAAGCTCGGGAGGCGCCTCCATGGTGGCATGCAGATCTTTGTGAAGACCAAGAACGTGCAAGATCAGATGAGAATCAGAAGACGGAGATCCTCAGCGAGATCCTTGCTGAGGATACCCACGAGCCCCCCCCGGTAAGACCCTTGCCAGGGACGCCCACGACGCCGCGGCAAGACCCTTGCCAAAGATATCCGCGGGGCTGCAGCCAGGCCGACATCTACCAAGACTCCGCCGCCGTTCCCATACAGCTGCCACCCCACCAACTAGGCGAGCACCTTCATCGCGACGTGCGGCCTCTAGGCCAACTCAGCAAGCACCTGCGTGGTGGCATGTGGATCTTCGTGAAGGCTCTGCCACCGCACCAACTCCGCAGCCAGCCAGCTGGCGTGGCACTACCCACCTCGTCAGTTCGGACGCGCGTCGAAGCCAGGTGAGGCGGCGACAGCTGGGACGAGCTTCCTTGCCGTCCCTGATAAAGCAACAAGGGCACGTCGGCAGCGCATTAAATGCGTTTGTCCTACGGTGCCAGAGGATAGACTCGACCACTGTATAGCTTTCCACCTCCTATGTGCCACTGTGGCAGCCCCTTTGTCTATAAAAGGAGGCCCGCGGCATACTGGGGGAGGATTCAGACTTTTTGGACCCTGCACGCCTTGTAGCTAGTCCAAGAACACCAGATAAATAGAAACCAGCAGGAGTAGGGTATTACGCATCACTTGCGGCCCGAACCTGGATAATCCCCCGTGTTGATCTCTCAATCCTGCTCTTTCCACGGCCCCGCGCCCGCCAACTGTAGCAAAGGGGATTCCTCGTGATCTCGTAGGTGTCGTTTCCCCCGACATCTTTGGCGCGCCAGGTAGGGGGCGCAGGCTGTGAAAATCCGATTTGATGGTTAGCACACCGACTTCATCATCACCCATGGCCCCCAAGAGAAAGGGGATCACAGCGATCGGCTCGTCCAGGGCCGGCCCGTTCGCGCCAGCGCGAGCAGGCGGCCAGGTGCCCATGGATGGGGCCGGAGACGTGGCCCGCGAGCATCCACGACATTCTGGCGATCGGAGCCAGGCGAGCGGCATCGTCCGAATCCGAGACGACGAGCCACATGCCGCTGGGTCCGGGGGCGGGGCCGTGCTGCCCACGGGCGGCGCAGCAGCCTCTACGGCACCCCAGCTGGCGCCCGCGCCGCGCCCTTGCCAGGGCGCACGCGATGAGCAACACCGCGATGCCGGAGCCCCTAGGCACCACCGCAGAAAGAGCCCTGTGCGCCACTCACAGGACGAACCAGGCCGGCGTGCGCGCTCAGACGCCAATGCAGGCGGCGTGCGCCCGCGAGACCGCGACAGAGCCCCTTCTAACCCGGTTAGAAGTTGAAGCGCGTCACGGTCTACGCAGATCTCGCCGCCGCCTACACCAGCGGAAGCGCTGGCGCGCGTGCAGCTGCTCCTCGACTCCCCCCTGCTGCGGAGAAGCTTGACGAGTGGAGAGCCACCATCCGGAGACTTGTCAGCTTCGCCAACAAAGACGAGCCGCTCCTGACGGGACCCTCGCATCAGTGTCCTGACGAGCCAGTGCATGCCGGCGGTGGGGAGACCAGAGACGCTGTGACCATGGTGCACTCCCCCCCCCCCCCGCGGCCGCGACAACAGCCACCGGCCCGTCGACCCGACGTCGCTGACAATGTTTCCACAGCATCGTCCGACCCGCGAACACGTCGCGACCAACGTCAAGTCCTTCGGGAATGGGCTCAGGAAGACGCTCGAACTACCATCGAACGACGACGGGAGACGCGCCATCAGTCAGATCAGCGTGCGGGGCCTACTATGGACCACCCGGCGCCGGGGGGCCCCGGCGACCTACCTTACGAGGTGGGTTGTCCAGCCTTTACTCGAGAGCTGTGGTAGTTCCAGTGGCCCTCCCACCGCACGTTCAAGCCCGATGTTGGCGAGAAGTATAACGGCAAGACCCACCCGTCGGAGTTCCTCAACATCTACACCATTGCGATGCAAGTTGCTGGAGCTCGCGACGAGAAGGTGCTTGCCAATTACTTCCCGTTGGCACTCAAACCCAACGTCATGTCATGGTTGATGCACTTGCCAGTGGATTCCATTTCTTCTTGGTCGGATTTGTGTCATGAGTTTGTTGTCGCCTTCACTGGAGGCCACCAAGCTCATGGCCAGGCAAGCGATTTTCATATCAATCCCCAGAAAGAAGGTGAAAACCTGCGCAAGTACATACAGAGGTTCAGCCGGGTATAGTACAACATCCCAGATATTCATCCCGCCGCCGTTATTAGCGCATTCATCCAAATGTGCGCAACCGCCAGACGCGTGAAGAGTTGGCGTGAACAAGGTCAAAGATGTGGCTGAACTTTATTTTCTGGCCGATAGATGCGCTCGAGCTGAAGAGGGGTGGAAGTACCTCGGCGAGGACGCCGGTGCGGAAACCAACTCCACAGACCAAGACACCGCCGCCCCGACAAAGAAGGGCCGGCGCCGCAACAGGAAGCGTAAGGGCAAGACTGTGCTTGCCGTTGAGGGATCCGGCGAGCTCGGCGCCGCCAAAAAGGCCATGGTTGACGACCCCGGCAAGGAGGTTGTCGGGTGCCGCCTGCTTGGCCCTGGCGGCCGCCGGCAAGCCAGGAGGCTCCGACAAGCAGTACTGCAAGATCTACCGCACCAAAGGCCATGACCTCCAGAACTGCCAACAAGTTGAGCTGCTTGCAGAAAAGCAGAAGGCTGAATATGAAAGGCAAGACAAGGAGAAGGGTCAGGATGGTACTAAGGGATGCGACAAGAAGCTTGGTGGCCAAGGGGGACGCCGTGGCAAAGATAACCAACAAGAGAGGCCCGCCCGGGGCCGCGACTAGAAAGAGGAGGATGATGATCACGACGAGGACGACGAGTCCGGCGAGCACGAGTTCCAGAAGGCTATAGAGGCTATGTGCGTCGATGGTGGCGCCTCGTTGCACACCTCACACCGCCAACTGAAGCAGTGGGCACGTGAGGTCACTGCGGCGGAGCCGTCGTTCGATGCCCAGAAGCCACTGAAGTGGTCCCGCACGCCCATCGTTTTTGACACCGAGGATCACCCTGACCGCACAATTGCGGTCGGGTGTTTGCCGTTGTTGGTTTCACCAACAATACGCAACCTCAAGGTGACCTAAGTGCTGGTTGACGGTGGGGCCGGTCTGAATTTGATCTCGCCCGCTGTGATCAAGAAGATGAAGATTCCTGATGGAGACCTCAAAGAGACGGGCACGTTTCAAGGGGTCAACCAGGGAAGGAGACAGCCTAAAGGTAAAATCACGCTACCGGTTATGTTTGGGGGTGAGCTAAACTATAGGATGGAGAAGATCGTCTTCAATGTCGCCGAGATCCCCTTGCCATACAATGGGATCCTTGGCCGCCCAGTGCTGGCCAAGTTCATGGCGGCGTCCCACTACGCCTACAACATGTTGAAGATGCCGGGGCCGCTGACCATCATCACCGTCCCCTCTGACAAGAAAGACGCGCTCGTCTGCGCCGACCAACTCTACCAAGAGGCAGTTGTAGCAACTACCGCCAGGACACTTGCTCCTGCCGCTGAAGCTCCAGGGAGGAAGAAGGCCGACAAGACTCCTTCCGGCAAGACCTCTTGCACCCACTCCGTCAAGCGCACCTCTTCAGAGTCTTGTGCTCCCGTTGAGGACGTGCCAGAGAGCTCCACCGCCAAGAGCAAGAACTCCAAGGCTGCATCACCAGAAACCAAGAAGGTGTCCGTCAAGGAGGACGGCACGGGCGGGGATTTCACTATAAGCTCCATCCTCGACAGCAAATAGGAAAGCGCGCTCGTCGCCTTCCTGCGGGCGAATGTCGATGTATTTGCATGGCAAGCATCTGACATCCCCGGCGTTCCCAGGGAGGTGATTGAGCACCATCTTGCTGTCTGTCCTCATGCGCGGCCCGTCAAGCAGAAGGTCAGGAAGCAAGCTGTGGAGCAACAAGAGTTCATCATTGAACAGATCAGGAAGTTGGAGGCGGCAGGCCTGGTAAGAGGAGTACTCCACCCCACGTGGTTGGCCAATCCGGTGGTGGTGCGTAAGGCAAATGGGAAGTGGAGGCTGTGTATTGACTACACGGACATCAATAAAGCATGTCCAAAGGATCCTTTCCCTCTGCCACGCATCGACCAAATTGTAGACTCCACTGCCGGCTGTGACCTGCTATCATTCCTCGATGCCTATTCGGGGTACCACCAGATCTTCATGATGAAGGAAGATGAAGAGAAGACCGCATTCATCACCCCATGTGGTACGTACTGTTTTGTACGAATGCCTTTCGGGTTCAAGAGCGCTGGTTCGACTTTTGCCTGAGCAGTCCAAATTGGTTTTGAGCCCCAGCTGCATAGAAATATGGAAGCTTATATGAATGACATAGTGGTCAAAACCAAGGACAGGGCCACACTCGTGAAAGATTTAGAAGAAACATTCGCAAACCTGCGCAAGATCAACCTCAAGCTCAACCCAGAGAAGTGTGTGTTCGGTGTCCCCTCCGGCAAACTTCTCGGGTTCTTTGTGCCTCAACACGAAATCGAAGCAAATCCCGACAAGATCAAAGCGATCGAGCAGATTGAGGCGCTGAAACGGGTCAAAGACGTCCGTAGGCTCGCCGACTGCGTTGCTGCCCTGAGTAGGTTCATCTCCAAATCTTCTGAGTGCGCCCTCCCCTTTTTCAAAGTTTTGAAAAAGGCGGGTCCAGTAAAATGGACTCCGGAGGCAGAGGCAGCACTGCAAGATTTGAAGAGGTACCTCTCCTCCACGCCAATACTAATCGCGCCTAAACCACGGGAGCCGTTGCTGCTGTACTTAGCAGCAACGAATCAAGTGGTCAGTGCTGCACTGGTGGCACAGAGGGAACTTGAGGGAGAAGCAGCAGTTGCAGCAGAGCCATCGGATGGCGAGCCGGGGTCTTCCTCGGCAGAGCCTGGCACCGGCAAATCAGAACTCCCGGCAAGGCTGGGACCGCCGAGGCAGAACCTGAGCAGATGGGCAAAGTGGGACAGAAGAAGAAGATGGTGCAGCACCCAGTGTATTTTGTCAGTTCCCTCTTGCAGGGGGCTAGGTCAAGATATTCTGGAATGCAGAAGCTGCTTTTCGGCCTTCTCATGGCCTCGAGAAAGCTGCACCACTATTTCCAAGCACACGAGATCACCGTCGTCACTCACCTCCCTTTGCAACAGATTTTGCACAACTCAGATGCGATAGTGAGGATTGTGGAGTGGGCGTTGGAGTTGTCGAGCTTTGGCCTCAGGTTTGAAAGCACTTCAACAATCAAGAGCCGAGCTTTGGCAGAGTTCATAACAGAGTGGACCACAACGCCCGACGAGGAGATCCAAGAGACCACCCTTCCCCGCAAGGAGACGAGCAGTGAGTGGATTATGTACTTTGATGGAGCTTTCTCACTCCAAGGTGCTGGTGCTGGCGTGCTATGCTTCGCACTCATCGGCAAGCACCTCAAGTACGTAATCCAGATGCACTTCCCCTGGGAAAAATCAACGAACAATACGACGGAGTACGAGCGGTTGCTTGCCGGTCTCAGGATCGCGGCAGACCTCGGAATCAAGAAGCTCATCATCAGAGGTGATTCACAGCTCGTCGTCAAGCAACTCAACAAGGATTACCAGAGCCCGTTGATGGAGGCCTACGTGAATGAAGTGAGGAAGTTGGAAGAACGTTTCGATGGCCTAGAGGCAGAACATGTTCCCCGAGCGGAGAACAGCATTGCCGACGACCTGTCAAAACGCGCTTTCCTCAAGTTGCATGTGGAACCAGGTACCTTTGTACTTCAGTTAATACAACCATCCATAGAGCGATCAACAGGGCAGAACAAGCGAAGGAAGACAAGCCCCGGCAAGTACCTCCCCGCTGTGCTCCCAGGAGCCGCCGGCAAGGAGGTTGCCGGGTACCCCAAGCTTGCCGAGGGGCAGCTACCTCCAACGGGGCCCCAGGCCCTGACCATAAAGGCAGCTGCCCCTGCGGCCGAAGATGTGCCTTTGGTCCTTACTGTCGAGCCCCAGGCTCCGGCATGGGCGCAGCCCACCGTCCGTTTCCTCCAAACAGGAGAGCTCCCCGAGGAGCAGGAAGAAGCAGAGAAAGTAGCCCGTCGGTCCAACATGTACCAGTTTGTGGATGATACCCTGTACAGAAGGAGGCCAAACGGAGTCAGGCTGAAGTGCATTCCTCGAGAGGACAGACTAGAGCTGTTGGCAGAGATACATGGAGGTATGTGTGGCTCCCACATAGGGTCAAGGGCCCTTGCCGGCAAGGCATTCCAGCAAGGTTTCTTCTGGCCCACAGCCCTCCAGGATGCAGCTGCGCTAGTAACCAAGTGTGAAGCGTGTCAGTTCCATTCAAAGAAGCTTCATCAACCAGCTCAATTCCTTCAAACAATCCCTCTCTCCTGGCCATTTTCGGTCTAGGGGCTCGACATACTGGGCCCCTTCCCCCGTGCTGTCGGGGGCTTTGAGTACTTATACGTCGCAATCGACAAGTTCACAAAGTGGCCCGAAGTGGAAGAAGTAAGGAAGGTGACAACACAGTCAGCCGTCAAGTTCTTCAAGGGGCTAGTTTGCCGCTTTGGTGTGCCGAACAGAGTCATCACCGACAATGGCACGCAGTTCACAAGCCGCACCTTCATGCAATACATCCAGGACCTCGGTAGCAAGGTCTGTTTTGCTTCAGTGGCACACCCACGGAGCAACGGCCAGGCGGAGAGGGCAAATGCTGAAGTACTGCGAGGCCTGAGGACAAAGACTTTTGACAGGCTGCACAAGTGTGGAAGGCACTGGATTGATGAGTTGCCGGTGGTTCTTTGGTCGATCAGAACGACGCCAAATCGAGCCACCGGCCAGACACCCTTTGCCCTGGTATACGGGGCAGAAGCAGTTCTCCCTACGGAACTCACATACGGGTCACCTTGAGTGCTCGCTTATGACAAGCTTGAGAAAGAGCAGTTGCGGCAAGATGACGCGAGGCTCCTTGAGTAAGATCGTCTTCGGGCGGCTGGGTGAGCAGCACGCTATCAGCAGGCCTTGCGCCGCTACCATAGCTGCAAGGTTCATGCCCAAAGTCTTGAGGAAGGCGACCTTGTTCTTTGGCGCGTTCAGTCGGCCAAGAATTCCAACAAGTTGACGCCAAAGTGGGAAGGCCCTTATTGGGTAATACGAGTCACCAGGCCTGGCGCAGACCGCCTGGAGACTGAAGATGGTATCCAAGTGAGAAACTCCTGGAACATCGAACATCTTCGTAAGTTTTACCCATGAGGCGCGGTTACCGGGCCTCTTGGCAAGCCACCTTTTGTACAAGCCTTGCCGACAAGCCATGTAACCCTTTGTACAAAGCCAGGCGCAGACCCTGAGCATAAATAAATGAAGCGCTGGCGCCCTAAGTTTTAGCATGCATGCTAGGTTAAGTCTCTCTTTTGTAGGGTTAAGCCATTGCCGGGGTGCTAGATATTCAAGCACCCGACCATGGCAAGCCAAGGTTGCCGGGGGCTGCAGATCCAGATAAGTCCTTTATCCCCTGTTATGCATTTCTGTATGGAATTGGGACGTATGAAGCCTCGTTTATTCCTGGGCCACCGTGCTCCCCCTTTCCTATGCCCAAGAACTATTCCCTGGGCTGGAACTTGGTTGTAGTTGTGGTGACAAGGAAGCAAACGAAGGGCCTAACCCTACTTCGCCCCTGCCTCCGCCGAGAGTGTGAGTATGGTCGTGAATGAAGTGAGGGGACGGCAAGGCCTGTTGCCGGGCGACAATGTTTATCTTAAAAATAACAAGGATTCATTCCTTGCCATGGGCCTCGCTCACGCACAAAGAACCCGGAAAGCACCCTTTTTCATTAATACGTTCCAAACAGGTACAGTTCGTACGGAATGCAAACATGAGCAAGGGGATTACAAGGTCTAAATCTAACAGGAGCCCGCAGGTTTAAAAACTAAAAAAGATAAGTGCCTCGTGATCCCCGTTCTTGCCCTTTTCCTCCCAGGTGTGGCAGGTGAAGGCAAACAGGAGGCGACGGGGAACGCGCCGATGGATAGCTTGACGAGGAAGACCCACGACAGGGCGCGTGGCCGAGGGAGGAGGGCGGCGTGGTCAGTCGGAGTCGGCGTCCTCCCGCTTGACGCCCTCGTCGTCGCTGTCGCTGTCCTCCTTGTCACTCCCGCTTGAGGAGGAGTCTTCATCATCAGACGAGCTCTCCACGCAACACCTTAGGCGATTTCCCAAAGTGCCCAAAGACCCTGACGGAGAGCAGGCCGTTCTCCATTAATTTGAAGTGCAGAACGAGCCCCTCCGACAGGCTGTGGGCACGAGCAAAGGTCTTCCATCCGCGACAAAGATACATGACATGAGGGGCGGGGAAGTTGATGTCGACCCGCATGCTGCCATTCCCGCAACCCCTCATATGCAACCTCAGAGCCTGTGGCGGGTCAAGCTCCATCTCCCGAGCGAACGGAGTAGGGAGACGAAGACGACGGCGCACTGGCCGGTGCAGCCTGATGACGAACTCACGGGGCTGGTCTCCGACATGGCCCTCCATTGGGGGAGGGGCCGCTGGCGGAGGCGAGGCCGGTGCGCCGCCCCGTCCTCCTCTTCCCCGAGTGCCATGGCGGCCTCGGCCTCGCCCCCTCCCCTTCCTCTCACGGCCGGCTCCGCCGCCACGAGCTCTTGGGAAGGAGGGGCGCGCTGTCGAGCAGAGACCCTCGTCGCCGCCATCGGAGTGCCGGCGCACCCTCTCGCCATAGCAGAAGAAAGGAAGAAGCCAAGGTGGAAGGAGATGAATGATGAAATATTGAGGGGTGCCATCCCCCTCCCCTTCTTATAAAGGGGCGGGGCCGGGGCTCGGCCGCCCCACTTAACCAATCCGGCCACCAGGGGCGCAGGGAATCGAGATTGACCCGCTACTCCAATCAGCGACGACCCAGTTCCCCGCCTCGTCATTTAAGGTATGTGCCCCCCCCCCCGCATCCACCGCCTACCATCTTCGAGGCATGGAGGACACATGGTGAGCAAGCCGAAATCGGGGAGACGAGTGAGGCGACCATTTTTCACCCCGTGATCGTGGGGCACGGGCGCCTTGAAGGCCACGACTTGAGTCCACTTAGTAAATGAGCCGCGCCCCTGCGTTTTCCTCTTTTTATGGGGAAGGCGCGAGCCGCCTCTTTATTACGTTGTGATGCATGAGGGCAGCAACCGCCCCACGCATGACCCCCACGTCGCGCATTCAACGCGGGTCGTGGGGAAGCGCAGCGAGCGAGGGAGTTACTGTGGTAAAAACTCCGCCGCACGTGCACCCGCGCACCGTTCTGGGCCTGGCCCAATAACGCCCCGTGCTTATATGTGGCCCAGGCCCGGGGGCTCTTGTGGGTGTACAAAACTAGGGGTCCCTTTTTGCACCCCTTTACTTGTGCACGGGCAGTCGCAGCCCCACGCCCCTGGCCACGCTTGGCGGGACAGAGGAAGCAAAGGCACAAGACGACTAGACCAACGCCAAGCCGGAAACACAACGAGCAGGAGGGCGAGGAAGACTCCCCCGGCAAGGCCCTTCCCGGGGTGGCTTCCACAGTCCCGGCAAGAGCCTTGCCGGGGCAACTTGCCCAACGCAAGCAGGGCTGCCACCCTTGAGCCCGAGAGTTCCGACGCCCTCAACCACATCGGAACCAAAGCTCGGGAGGCGCCTTCGTGGTGGCATGCAGATCTTTGTGAAGACCAAGAACGTGCAAGATCAGATGAGAATCAGAAGACGGAGATCCTCGGCGAGATCCTTGCCAAGGATACCCATGAGGCCCCCCCGGCAAGACCCTTGCAGGGGACGCCCACGACGCCGCGGCAAGACCCTTGCCAAATATATCCGCGGGGCTGTAGCCAGGCCCACATCTGCCAAGACTCCGCCGCCATTCCCATACAACTGCCAGCCCACCAACTAGGCGAGGACCTACGTGGTGACGTGCGGCCTCTAGGCCAACTCAGCAAGCACCTATGTGGTGGCATGCGGATCTTCGTGAAGGCTCTGCCACCACACCAACTCAGCAGCCAGCCAGCCGGCTGGCACTACCCGCCTCGTTAGTTCGCACGCGCGTCGAAGCCAGGCGAGGCGGCGACAGCTGGGACGAGCTTCCTTGCCGTCCATGATAAAGAAAGAAGGGCACGTCGGCAGCGCATTAAATGCATTTGTCCTACGATGCCAGAGGATAGACTCGACCACTGTATAGCTTTCCACCTCCTGTGTAACACTGTGGCAGCCCCTTTGTCTATAAAAGGAGGCCCGCGGTGTACTGGGGGAGGATTCGGACTTTTTGGACCCTGCACGCCTTCTAGCTAGTCCAAGAACACCAGATTAACAGAAACCAGCAGGAGTAGGGTATTACGCATCACTTGCGGCCCGAACCTGGATAATCCCCCCGTGTTGATCTCTCAATCCCGCTCTTTCCACGGCCCCGCGCCCACCAACCGTAGCAAAAGGGATTCCTCGTGATCCCGTAGGTGTCGTTTCCCCCGACAGTTGCCATCGAGGATAAAAAGATGGGGTTTACATCATATTGCTTGAGTTTATTCCTCTACATCATTTCATCTTACTTAATGCGTTACTCTGTTCTTCATGAACTTAATACTCTATATGCACGTAGGAGTCGGTTGATGTGTGGAGTAATAGTAGTAGATGCAGAATTGTTTCTGTCTACTTGACACGGACGTAATGCCTATATTTCATAATCATTGCCTTAGATATCATCACAACTTTGTGCTTTTCTATCAATTGCTCGACAGTAATTTGTTCACCCACCATATTATTTCCTATCTTGAGAGAAGCCTCTGGGAAGCCTATGGACCCCGGGTCTATTTTCCATCATATAAGTTTCCGGTACTATTTTGCAATCTTTTACTTTCCGATCAATAAACCAAAAGTATCAAAAATACTTTATCTTTTGTTCTATTTTATTTATCTATCTCTATCTGTCGAGGGAAACGACACCTATGAGATCCCGGGGAATCCCTTCTAAGGTTGGCGGGGCGTGGAGCTGCGCAAAGAGCAGGTCAAGCGATCAATGCGAGGGGATTTTTACCCAGGTTCGGGCCGCAAATGATGCGTAATACCCTAGTCCTGCTTATCTGTGTATATTTGGTGTTCTTGAGCTCTTGAACTAGCTGCCGTGCATGCCCAGTCCAAAAAGTTTGAATCCTTCCTCAGTACACCTCGAGCCTCCTTTTATATGTCAAAGGGGTCACCACACTGGCACTCCAGAGGTGGAAAGTATCTACAGTGTACAAATTTACCGCCTGGCACCGTAGGACAAACGCATTTAATGCGCCGCCTACGTGCCCTCTTGCTTTATCGGGGACGACAACAAAGCCCGTCCCGTCTGTTGCCGCCTCGTCTGGCTCCGACGCGCGTCCAAGCTGACGAGGCATGCAGCACCACGCTGGCTGGCTGGCTGCTATGCTCGTGCGGTGATAGGGTCTTCACGAAGATCTGCATGTCACCACGCAGGTGCTTGACTGGTTGTCCTAGAAGCTGCATGCTGCCATGCAGGCGCTCGCCTAGTTGGCGGGCTGGTTGTCGCGTCGAGGCGGCCGTGGGGTAGCGAAACTTTGATAGGTGTGGGCCTGGTTGTGGCCCCACATATGCCCTCCGCAAGGGTCTTGCCGGAGTCTCGTGGCCGTCCCTGTGAAGGGTCTTGTCGGGGTCTCGTGGCCATTTGGTCTTTCACAAAGATCTGCATGCCACCACGCAGGCGCCCCCTGAGCCTTGGTCTTGATGTTGTCGATGGTGTCAGAACTCTCAGGCCCAAGGGTGACGGCCTTGCTGGTGTTGGGCAAGTCGCCCCGGCAAGGCTCTAGTTGGGGCTGCGTAGGCCGCCCCGGCAAGGGTGTTGCCGGGGGGGGGGGGGGGAATCCATCTTGCCCCTTTGCTCTTCGCGCCTCTAGTTTGAATACTGCCATGGATGTCTTGTTCCTTCCCTTCCTCTGCCCCGCCAAGCATGGCCGTAGGTGTGGCTACAACTGCCCATGCACAAGCAAAGGGGTACAGAAAGGCCCCTACTTTTGTACACCGACAGGAGCCCCCGGGCTTGGGCCACACATAAGCGCGAAGCGTTGTTGGTCCAGGCCCAGAACGGTGCGCGGACACGCGTGGTAGAGTTTTACCCGTGGTAACTTCTTCGCCAGTTGTGCTTCCCCACGATCCTCATTGAGTGCGTGACATGGGGGTCGTGCGTGGGATGGTTGCATCATGCTGGCGTCATCTCGTGGTGAATAGTAAAGAGGCGGCCCGCGTCTTCCCCATAAAAAAGAGGAAACCGCAGGGGGCGCTGCTCATTTACCCTCCGCGCCTTTCCCAATCTCGGAACCGCCATTCCACGTTTCCCACCATGCCCGCCTTTTTCTCCATGTACGCTGCATGCATGGCGTGGGGTAGGTGGCGGACGTGCAGGGTATGGGAAGGTGCGCCATGGCCGATACCCATGTGCCTTTGATTGGCGCGGGGAGGGCGGTCGACGACCTCGCTCGTTACCAATGGCTTTAATGAACCGGACTTGAAAGGGCCCTTCAGAGGGGGTATGGATCCAGCCCCCCGCCCTTTTTGCTTGACTACAAAATGGGAGTCGGGAGGAGGGATGTGCATCTCATTGCATCTTCTCTTCTTCTACGTTCTGCATCCACCATCATGCTGAAGGGGCGCGGTCGTGGCCGTCCTTCTGCGGAGGCGACTAGATCCTCCTCTTGCCAGAGAGACACGCCGGTCAAGGAGGAGCCAAGTGACCAAGGCGGAGGAGCTGGACGGGGCCGCGGTCGGCGAGGTGGTCGAGGCGGAAGAGGACATGGAGGAGGGGCACCTACGGTGCCGCCATCTCCTCCCGCTTCGTCAAGCGGCCATGTCGGAGACACGGCGCTGGAGTTTATTCTGCAGTTGCGCGAGCCACCGCGTGGCCGCCTTCGTCTTCCCGAGGCGTTCGCGAGGGTGCTGGAGGTCGACCAGCCGTCGAGGTTGAGGCTTCACATGAAGGGATGTTGCAATGGCGACATGTGGCCAAACACAAGGTTCCCCGTCCCTCATGTAATGCTTCTTCGTCGCGGTTGGAAAACCTTCGCACGCGCCCACTGCCTGATGAAGGGGCACGTTTTCCACTTTAAATTAGTGGAGGCCGACCTGCTCTCCGTCAATGTCTTCAGGCGCTCGGGAATCAGGTTAGGGTGCTGCGTGGAGAGCTTGACCGATGATGAAAGCTCCTCCTCGAGCGACAGCTGTGACGCCCTCGATTCAATCGTACACTAATCATACACGCAAATGTGTACGATCAAGATCAAGGACTCACGGGAAGATATCACAACACAACTCTAGACACAAATTAAAACAATACAAGCTTTATATTACAAGCCAGGGGCCTCGAGGGCTCGAATACATAAGCTCGAATACACAAGAGTCAGCGGAAGCAGCATTATCTGAGTACAGACATGACTTAAACAAGTTTGCCTTAAGAAGGCTAGCACAAAAGCAACATTGATCGAGAAGGCAAGGCCTCCTGCCTGGGAGCCTCCTAACTACTCCTAGTCGTCGGCGGTCTCCATGTAGTAGTAGGAATCGGCGGTGGCATCTGGCTCCTGGGCTCCGACATATGGTTGCATCAACCGGAAAGAAGAAGAAAGGGGGAAAAGGGGGAGCAAAGCAATCGTGAGTACTCATCCAAAGTACTCGCAAGCAAGGATCTACACTACATATGCATCGGTATCAATGAAAAGGGTTGTATGTGTGGACTGGACTGCAGAATGCCAGAAGAGAAGGGGAAAGCCTAGCCTATCGAAGACTAGCATCTTCTCGAAACCACCATCTTGCAGCAACAGGAGGGAGTAGAGTAGCATAAAGTAAAGTAGTAGAAGTGTTATCAACCTCGGCCAGAGATCCTTTCTCGACTCCCTGCGAGAAAGCAATCCCAGAGCCATACTATCCAGTTATCATCTCATATCCAAGTCTCATCTCAAGTATCCAGTTCTAGTTGTATCGATCGGGATACAACTCCAAGTGTCTGTTACCGTAGGACAGGCTATCGATAGATGTTTTCTTCCCTGCAGGGGTGCACCAACTTACCCACCACGCTCGATTAACTCCGGCCGGACACACTTTCCTGGGTCATGCCTGGCCTCGGCCAAACAATACGCCGCAACCCGACCTAGGCTAAATAGAGAGGTCAGCACGCCGGCCTAAACCTATGCCCCCAGGGGTCATGGGCCATCGCCTCGGGAACTCCTGCACGTTGCGTGGGCGGCCGGTGAGCAGACCTAGCTACCTCCTTAAAAAAGGCAGGAGCTTCCCAGTCCAACCCAGCGCGTGCCGCTCAGTCGCCGACGTCTAATAAGCTTCGGCTGATGCATACGACGCAGAACGCCCATACTATGCCCACGTGATGGTTAGTGCTATCAGGCCAGAGGCCCCTCGGATCAAATATCCAAACCGTTAGCGTGTTGGTAGTGCGGTCATGAGCAGAGACTCACGAAAGATGTGACCCCGTCGCCCTGTCTCGAGGACTTGCGGCAAGGGCTAGGAATGCCCGGCCACGCCTCGTAATTATCTCGCGGGCACCCTCTTGGTCAACCCGTCTCCACATCACTCGCGGGTACCCCTCAGAGTCGACCCGCCTTTCCAAGTAACAGTTGTAAAGTCTAAGTATCCGTGTGACCAAACATCAAGGGGAAAACCCGAGGAATCACCCCCGATGAATTCCACTCGATGTAATCATCAAGGTGAACGTAAGAGGAACCACCTCCGAGGTTCACACTTGAGGGGTTGCACGACAGAGTCGTATCGGAAGTGGCTAAGGAGGAAATCACCCTCGATGACCACGACCGAATAGCTACACTACAGCGTTAACATGAGAAGTGCTGAAGAGGTCTCACCCTCGGCACTCGATAGTAACCCAATAGTGTCGAGCAACTAAGGGGAAAGTGATGTGCGGTGTCGGGGCCTGGTCTTCGATCCCGTTGATCGGGTCTTCAATGATGAAGCAGGGGCAACAAGGACAAGGTGGGGGTCACTGATGGATCACTAACCAACCTATACTAAGCAGTTTAGGATAAGCAGGTAAGGTACAATGAGCAGGTTACAAAAGCAGGCTATGCATCAGAATAGGAGCAAACAATAACAGTAGAAAAATCTAATGCGAGCATGAGAGAATGGAATGGACGATATCGTCGACGTAGTCGATCACAAGGGCAGCATCGGTCTCGGGGTCTACCGGAGAGAAGAGGGGGAAGAAACCGTAAATATAAAGCAAACATAGCATCACAAAGCATAACGTGGCAAATGCTGTGCCGGGTGTGACCTAACGTATGGCTACATGATATAGGTTAAGGGGGAATTGAACCGGGAATGTTTTCCCGGTTCCGGACCTGTGTCAGACAGATGACTGGAGGGGGAATGTTCCATGTTCAGATAGTTAGAGGCATCTGACAGGTAAACAGACCACGTATCCGGATTCGTTGGATTTTTTGAGCAACTTTCATGTAGAAAACATTTTCATCCGAGTTACGGTTTATTTTCGATTAATTTTCAAAGATTAAACAATTTTCTGGAATTACTTAAATTAAAAGAAAAGGAATATGACATCAGCATGACGTATGTGTGACGTCAGCAGTCAACAATCCGGTTGACTGGTCAAAACTCACATGGGGGACCCACCTATCATAGACAGTGGGTTAAAGAGAGTTCAAACTAATCTAAATTTAGTTAGTAAAACTACTGGGCCCACCTATCAGTGTCTAGTTAAGCTAATTAATTTATTTTGAACTCCTTTAGCTATTTAGTGGAGGTGGGGCCCATTTGTCAGTAGTTGGGCTGGTCTAGTCAGCATAGTTGACAAGGTCAACTAGTCAACTGGGGGCCAGGGGCCCCACTGGCAGTGACCCAGGGGTGGCCCCGGTCGGCCATGTCAGTGCGGGCGCCGGCGTCTAGCCGCCGGTGGCAAAAACCAAGGCGGAGGCATGGGTCAGCGGGGGGGGGGGGGGGGGGGGGATTTGGCTACAGGGCGTCTCCGGGCTCGTGTCCTAGCTCGATCGATCGAGCGGACGAAGCCGCATCGTTCTACGGTGGTGGCCCGGGCGGGGAGTGGCCGGAGTGCCGTCGGTGGTGCAGCAAGGCGGCGGCAAGGCATTTGGGTGCTTGCGGAAAAAGGCCACAGGGGCCCAAATCGAGCGCTGACAGGCTCGTTCGGACGCGGCCGTCAAGCCGCGTCGAATGGCGCAAGCGGCAACCGCTGGGGTGTTCGGGGAAGACCAGCGCAACGACGGCTGGCGGCGGCCAGAGATGGGAGGTGGTTGGGCTAGCGGCTAGGGTGCACGGGGAGGCGAGCTGAAAGCACTAGCGGCACCAGGGGGCTCCCCGGAGCACGGCCGTGAGCCCAGCGGGGCGTGTCAATGACGACGGGGACGACAACGTGCAGCACGATGGAGCTGCAGTTCGGCAACGGCGGAGGCGATGCGGGGAGCATGTTACGGGGTGGCAGAAGCGGCCGGTGGGAACGGAGAGGGGCAGTGCTCACCGTGGGGGCACAAGGTGGCCCTTTGGCGGCTTAGTAGCTGCAGGGCAGCGCCGGAGTCAAGGGAGATGGCGGCGACCGTGGCGGACGGAGGTTGAAGACGGGGAGGCAGTGGGTTCCCTGGTGGCTTCCGACCTGAGCCCGTGGTCGGGGAGGGTGTAGCAGAGGCCGGCGAGGCAGGTGGACACGCCGGAGGCGCCCGGGGATGGCAGTGGCCGCGATGGTGGTGCGACGACGGCGACGAAAGCGTCGGCCCCTTTCTCCAGATCGGCGGAGCGGGAGTGAGGAAGAGGGGATCTGGTGGGGAGAGGCAGAGGCGGAGAGGACGAGGGGGAAAGTGGGAGAAGGGCCCGAGGCGCCGGGGGCGTGGAGGCCTTATCCTCCCCTCGACGCCGGCGAGGGGGTCCGATGGCGACCACGCCCTGTAGCGACAGGGTCGGTCAAACAGGGAAGGCGACTCGGGGTAAGGTGGGCCGGCCAGTGCAATGGGCTAAGGCCAGGGAGGCAGGGGGCTCTTTTCTCTCTCTCCCCTCTGCTTTTTTTCTTTTTAATTTCTTTTCTGTTTTTCCAGCAGCTTTTGCATCTTCTTTTTAGACACTAATGACTTTGCAAAATTATGCCACTGGCCAAGATAATTTAAAAGAATTATTGTGCACTGCCACAAAAAGGTTGTGAGACTTTAGAAGTAGTTTGCAACCTTCATAATTTTAAAAGGCATTTAAACTATAGTTTTAGCCATTGTTTTAAAGTGGTTTAGGGCACTTAGACATTTGCAAAAATGTTGGTTCACTACCAATATTAGTTATGGATTATTTGGCACATGAAGAACATTTTAGTTTTTCATGTTTGAGAAATTTTGAATTTCAATCACAATTGAATTTGAATTTGACTTTGATTTTTTTCATCAAGTGAAAATTAGCTCAGTAAGCATGGTGACCTGGCACCATTAACAGGGGATTACTGTAGCATGACACTGGGGGTGTTACAAATCTCCTCCACTACAAGAAATCTCGTCCTGAGATTTAAGTGGTGAAGTAAATAGTAACTTCGGGAGAATTGACCCATATAGGGTTAATTGTCTGGTGAACAATGCAGGGAATGTGACAGAAGTATATCTCGAGTTGAAATTTAAGAAAACGTCGAGAGCAAAATATGAAGGTACAATAAGAAGTTTTGAGCGAATGGACAAATGGTCGATACCAGAATAGAGTGTGAGAAGGCGTTCAGAGCATCGGGAATAGATCATCCCTCGGGGGGTGGCTCGTGATAACACAAAAAGCCAAGAGCATAAGATACTTCGGCATCAAGGTTGTACAGGAGAGTTAGGCTTCGATCCTGTGGAACTGTGGGTTATGGGCCCACCATGTGGTAGAAAGTAGGAAGGAAGCTGACATCTTGCACGGTCATGATGGCAAGGCAGGTCAGAGGTTAGCATGTCAATTATGTTGGCAACAACGTTGGTACCAAGGGCGAGGTATGAAGAGAACCATTTTCCTGCTCGTTAAGACGAGGCAGACCAATAGGCAAAGTTCTCGTCCATCGGTGGCTACCTGAATGTCATCAACAATAGTAACAAGGTATTACTGACAGAGTTTGTACACCGAGGTGTTTACATAAGCAGGGAATTATCACCGCTCAGGTATGTTAGTTTACAAGAAAGGTTAAGCAAAACAATGGAAAGGAAAGTGTGTTGAAACACAAGTATTAGGAGTATATCCTTCACAAGAACAGGCAGAGCAGGATAATAATGACAAGGTAATAGATTACCTTTTAGGTAAAGGGGAGAGGAAATTCATGACGTTACCCAGACAACAGTGTTTGGATAAGTGATCAAGAAACCTTTAGCATTGCGCCTACAGATGGTTTTAAAGAGGTTCGGAGTACCACAATCATGCTTTGGGATAGCATTGACATGGTCATCAGGTAAAGGTCGGACCTTGGGAACACAATTGATCCATCAGAATTTTTAGAACATATCATGCTATTTTATCATGGAAAAGATGAGGAGGTGGCCGATGGGTTCAGTAGCAATCCATCGACATGTCAAAAAGGTTGTATGCCAAAATGATATGAACAAGTTTGTGTAGGGGGAAAAGCAAGAATGTTGTCGATGATAACACAAATCATCGAGGGGCAAGGAGGGTATTTCTCATCACGAATTCAATTGATATCCTCGAAGAGCTCAGAATGTTGATGATGACCATGACACCTTTGTCGAGAGATTTCATCCAGAGGTAATCGTTCGACGATGACATCAAGTCAACGGAATGATGAGCGAAAGGTTATTGGAACCACGGGTACGACACAAACTCGAAACCAAGTTTGTTGTTCAAGGCGAAATGATAAGATGGGGAAGAGCGACATAAGCTTAGCTCATCGTTGAAAAATTGTGCTCCGGGAAGGACCAGGTAGCACAGTTAAAATTTAGGACGATAATGATGTAGCCAATCAGGCTAGGAATGATGTGACGGAGTATCACTTCAATTAAGAATTTACAAGAGGTAGTGCAATGACACAATATCCTCGAGATAACATGAGGCAATACTTGAAGGTAGATCAAATTAGAGGTTGGACAGATGAAATGACTTGCAGGAGACAAGTATTTTAACTTGTCCGGGAAATGGAAGTAAGAAAAACTATGGTCGGAACTACGGTTATGAATGATCAAACCACCGATACAAGATGAAATTATAACAAGGGGTAATCATTTTTACGAGCAACTTCCACGATAAGTTCTACATCGGGTCCATGGGCATGAACACAAAGGTTCAAGGTCGACTCCCACTTCTTTAATGCATCACCTTTCATTCACACCTCATTTTCGAAGAAATTGTAGTGCAGAAGATTTATCTGGCGAAGTACCAAAAGAGTAAGACTCACATCTCTTTTGAGTTCACACAGATTAGGGAAGGCATAGGTTCAACCCGTAGGGGTATCTTAGGAACATATACCACTAACTTCAGGATTAAAATATACCAGCTCGAAAGCAGAGCATGGTTGACAAAAGCAGATGACAGAATTTACCAAAGGCATTATGTGTCAGGGCAAAACTCACAAGTTTAATGAATATGAAGGACATTGTCGGATAAGAATCCAACCAAGGATATGGCGGTCCATAAAAGATCTGATGTGAGTATCGATACTCACCCAAAAGAAGAAAGAATGCAAAGGCATCGGGTTATAGATATAACTTGATAACTTCAAAGCTTGAATACAAAGGAATTACGATTTTCAAATCAGAAGATCTGAAGCAGAGGCTCTGATCAAGAGATAATTGAGTTGAATCGATACAAATCGACAATCAATCAAGGTTTGATTTAACAAGAACAAGCTCATGTTTGGAGTGACGTCTGAGCCGGAAGGATGAATGCTAGGATCTGATTGAGGATTACGAGCATTCGCGACATATTGGATCAAACAAGAAGATGCTAGAAATATGGAATTAACCATAATGCAAGCAAACAAGAATTTCAACAACAATAGGCTGCTGAGGATTTTCGGAAGATCGAATGGTATTTCAAAGACTTTTGTGAAATACCTAAACAATTGGGGATGAACGAATCCCCGATAATTGTGAGGAATTATTCGTACACGTATTCAGGCGGAAAAGGAGCTGCAACGCAGCAGACACAATGGGTTCTCGAAATACCTAAAAGTATTACAAGGCATCTTGTAATAGCAAGATCAACTGGGGATGACAATATGAACGACAGGTGTATGTAGTTATCCAGAGGGATTTATCGGTGATATGGAATTGCAATGGCGAAGGGCACAAGGGTTTCGGGGAAACATCGGAGAGTATCTTCGAAATCTTCTGAAGCAGCAAGCGATCATCTGGACTGAAGAGGCTCTCCGGTAGGAAGTGGTTACGAGAACCTAAAGTTAGAGTTAGTAAAATCATTAACCCGAATAGAAGAGAGATCAGAATCCCAGAGTAAAGATGAGGAATAAAAGATCCTAATACCACCCAATGGTGACGTGGGCCCGTAAGCCACACAGCCATGTTAGTAAAACAATTTTGGACGACTAGACTCAACTTCGGCCAAGGAGTTGGAAAGGGGGCTTCCTACAGGCAGTGGGCTTGATACCAACTTGTGACGCCCTCGATTCAATCGTACACTAATCATACACGCAAATGTGTATGATCAAGATCAAGGACTCACGGGACGATATCACAACACAACCCTAGACACAAATTAAAACAATACAAGCTTTATATTACAAGCCAGGGGCCTCGAGGGCTCGAATACATAAGCTCGAATACACAAGAGTCAGTGGAAGCAGCATTATCTGAGTACATACATGAGTTAAACAAGTTTGGCTTAAGAAGGCTAGCACAAAAGCAACATCGATCGAAAAGGCAAGGCCTCCTGCCTGGGAGCCTCCTAACTACTCCTAGTCGTCGGCGGTCTCCATGTAGTAGTAGGAATCGGCGGTGGCATCTGGCTCCTGGGCTCCGACATATGGTTGCATCAACCGGAAAGAAGAAGAAAGGGGGAAAAGGGGGAGCAAAGCAATCGTGAGTACTCATCCAAAGTACTCGCAAGCAAGGATCTACACTACATATGCATCGGTATCAATGAAAAGGGTTGTATGTGTGGACTGGACTGCAGAATGCCAGAAGAGAAGGGGAAAGCCTAGCCTATCGAAGACTAGCATCTTCTCGAAACCACCATCTTGCAGCAACAGGAGGGAGTAGAGTAGCATAAAGTAAAGTAGTAGAAGTGTTATCAACCTCGGCCAGAGATCCTTTCTCGACTCCCTGCGAGAAAGCAATCCCAGAGCCATACTATCTAGTTATCATCTCATATCCAAGTCTCATCTCAAGTATCCAGTTCTAGTTGTATCGATCGGGATACAACTCCAAGTGTCTGTTACCGTAGGACAGGCTATCGATAGATGTTTTCTTCCCTGCAGGGGTGCACCAACTTACCCACCACGCTCGATTAACTCCGGCCGGACACACTTTCCTGGGTCATGCCTGGCCTCGGCCAAACAATACGCCGCAACCCGACCTAGGCTAAATAGAGAGGTCAGCACGCCGGCCTAAACCTATGCCCCCAGGGGTCATGGGCCATCGCCTCGGGAACTCCTGCACGTTGCGTGGGCGGCCGGTGAGCAGACCTAGCTACCTCCTTAAAAAAGGCAGGAGCTTACCAGTCCAACCCGGCGCGTGCCGCTCAGTCGCCGACGTCTAATAAGCTTCGGCTGATGCATACGACGCAGAACGCCCATACTATGCCCACGTGATGGTTAGTGCTATCAGGCCAGAGGCCCCTCGGATCAAATATCCAAACCGTTAGGGTGTTGGTAGTGCGGTCATGAGCAGAGACTCACGAAAGATGTGACCCTGTCGCCCTGTCTCGAGGACTTGCGGCAAGGGCTAGGAATGCCCGGCCACGCCTCGTAATTATCTCGCGGGCACCCTCTTGGTCAACCCGTCTCCACATCACTCGCGGGTACCCCTCAGAGTCGACCCGCCTTTCCAAGTAACAGTTGTAAAGTCTAAGTATCCGTGTGTCCAAACATCAAGGGGAAACCCCGAGGAATCACCCCCGGTGAATTCCACTCGATGTAATCATCAAGGTGAACGTAAGAGGAACCACCCCCGAGGTTCACACTTGAGGGGTTGCACGACAGAGTCGTATCGGAAGTGGCTAAGGAGGAAATCACCCTCGATGACCACGACCGAATAGCTACACTACAGCGTTAACATGAGAAGTGCTGAAGAGGTCTCACCCTCGGCACTCGATAGTAACCCAAAAGTGTCGAGCAACTAAGGGGAAAGTGATGTGCGGTGTCGGGGCCTGGTCTTCGATCCCGTTGATCGGGTCTTCGATGATGAAGCAGGGGCAACAAGGACAAGGTGGGGGTCACTGATGGATCACTAACCAACCTATACTAAGCAGTTTAGGATAAGCAGGTAAAGTACAATGAGCAGGTTACAAAAGCAGGCTATGCATCAGAATAGGAGCAAACAATAACAGTAGCAAAATCTAATGCGAGCATGAGAGAATGGAATGGGCGATATCGGGATGATCAAAGGGGGGGGCTTGCCTGGTTGCTCTGGCAAGGAGGGGTCATCGTCGACGTAGTCGATCACAAGGGCAACATCGGTCTTCGGGTCTACCGGAGAGAAGAGGGGGAAGAAACAATAAATATAAAGCAAACATAGCATCACAAAGCATAACGTGGCAATATGCTGTGCCGGGTGTGACCTAACGTATGGCTACACGATATAGGTGAAGGGGGAATTCAACCGGGAATGTTTTCCCGGTTCCGGACCTGTGTCAGACAGATGACCAGAGGGGGAATCTTCCATGTTCAGATAGTTAGAGGCATCTGACAGGTAAACGGGCCGCGTACCCGGATTCGCTGGATTTTTCTGAGCAACTTTCATGTAGAAAACATTTTCATCCAAGTTACGGTTTATTTTCTACTAATTTTCAAAGATTAAACAATTTTCTGGAATTACTTAAATTAACAGAAAAGGAACATGACATCAGCATGACGTCAGCAGTCAACAATCCGGTTGACTGGTCAGAACTCACATGGGGGACCCACCTGTCATAGACAGTGGGTTAAACAGAGTTCAAACTAATCTAAATTTAGTTAGTAAAACTACTGGGCCCACCTGTCAGTGTCTAGTTAAGTTATATAATTTATTTTAAACTCCTTTAGCTATTTAGTGGAGGTGGAGCCCATTTGTCAACAGCTGGGCTGGTCTAGTCAACACAGTTGACCAGGTCAACTAGTCAACTAGGGGCCAGGGGCCCCACTGGCAGTGACCCAGGGGGTGGCCCCGGTCGGCCACGTCAGCGCGGGCGCCGGCGTCTAGCCGCCGATGGCAAAAACCACGGCGGAGGCATGGGTCAGCAGGGGGGATTTGGCTACAGGGCGTCTTCGGGCTCGTGTGCTAGCTCGATCGATGGAGCGGACGAAGCCGCATCGTTCTGCGGTGGTGGCCCGGGCGGGGAGTGGTCGGAGTGCCGTCGGCGGTGCGGCAAGGCGGCGGCGAGGCATTTGGGTGCTTGCGGAAAAAGTCCACAGGGGCCCAAATCGAGCACTGACAGGCTCGTTCGGACGCGGCCGTCAAGCCGCGTCGAATGGCGCAAGCGGCAGCCGCTGGGGTGGTCGGGGAAGACCATTGCAACGACGGTAGGCGGCGGCCGGAGATGGGGGGTGGTCGGGCTAGCGGCTAGGGGCACGGGGAGGCGAGCTGAAGGCACTAGCGGCACCAGGGGGCTCCCCGGAGCATGGCCGTTAGCCCAGCGGGGCGTGTCAATGACGACGGGGACGGCAGCGTGCAGCACGGTCTAGCTGCAGAAGCGGCCGGTGGGAAAGGAGAGGGGCAGTGCTCACCGCGGGGGCACAAGGTGGCCCTTCGGCGGCTTAGTAGCTGCAGGGCGGCGCCGGAGTCGAAGGAGATGGCGGCGATAGTGGTGGACGGAGGTTGAAGACGGGGAGGCAGTGGGTTCCCTGGTGGCTTCCGACCCAAGCCCGTGGTCGGGGAGGGCGTAGCAGAGGCCGGCGAGGCAGGTGGACACGCCGGGGGCGCCCGGGGACGGCAGTGGCCGCGATGGTGGCGCGGCGACGGCGACGAAAGCGTCGGCCCCTTTCTCCAGATCGGTGGAGCAGGAGTGAGGAAGAGGGGATCTGGTGGGGAGAGGCGGAGGCGGAGAGGACAAGGGGGGAAGTGGGAGAAGGGCCCGAGGCGGCCGGGGCGTGGAGGCCTTATCCTCCCCTCGACGCCGGCGAGGGGGTCCGGTGGCGATCGCGCCCTGTAGCGACGGGGTCGGTCAAACAGGGAAGGCGACCCGGGGTAAGGTGGGCCAGCCAGTGCAATGGGCTAAGGCCCAGGGAGGCAGGGGCTCTTTTCTCTCTCTCCCCTCTACTTTTTTTCTTTTTAATTTCTTTTCTGTTTTTTCAGGAGCTTTTGCATCTTCTTTTTAGACACTAATGACTTTCAAAATTATGCCACTGGCCAAGATAATTTCAAAGAATTATTGTGCAATGCCACAAAAAGGTTGTGAGACTTTAGAAGTAGTTTGCAACCTTCATAATTTTAAAAGGCATTTAAACTATAGTTTTAGCCACAGTTTTATAGTGGTTTAGGGCACTTAGACATTTGCAAAAATGTTGATTCACTACCAATATTAGTTATGGATTTTTTGGCACATGAAGAACATTTTAGTTTTTCATGTTTGAGAAATTTTGAATTTCACTCACAATTGAATTTGAATTTGACTTCGATTTTTTTCATCAAGTGATAATTAGCTCAGTAAGCATGGTGACCTGGCACCATTAACAGGGGATTACTGTAGCATGACATTGGGGGTGTTACAACAGCGACGAGGAGGAGGCCAGTGGGGAGGACGACGGGGACGGGTCCGACTAGACGTGGACGCCCCGTCCCTAGGTGACGCCGACAATAGCACCATCTGCACCTGGCCTTCTCCCCGGCAGAGCGATTTGCCGGGAGGGTAGTTCTTGGTGGCGGCTCCTCCAGCCAGCTCCTTGAACTTCTTGGGGCCGTCGCTTCTGGCGGCTGGCGCTGGAAGGCCGGAGAAGATGAAGAAGGCGGGTGGTGGGCCGTCAAGTCGGAGTACGATGGCATCGACGCCTTTGTCTCGTATTGCCAGCCCGCTGCCTCATCTTTTGGCTCCTCCCCCGACACCGTCATCACTAGCCCTCTTCTGGGCGGCCGCCGGGATGTTCTCTTGGTGTCTTCTGCTGCTCGTACCTTGCCTAGGCACTCCTTTTGCCCTCCTGCTATCTTGATCCGCTTCCTGTGGAGAGGTACAAGAAAGGGATTATGCGCATCTTATCTTTTTTAGATCTTAAGCCTGCGGGCACTTGTCGAATATAGACTTTGTAATCCCTTGCTCATGTTTACATTCTGTATGGACTGTACTTGTTAATCAACGTATCAATGAAAAGGGCGTTTGCCGGGTTTTTTTGTGCGCGAGCAAGGCTCACACCAAGGAATGAGTCCTTGTTTTTCTTTAAGTAAACAACGTTGCCCTGCAACAGGCCTTGCCGTCCTCCCACCTTATACCACGACTACACTCAAGCCCTTGGCGGGGGTAGGGGCAAAGTAGGATTGGGCCCTTCGTCTATCTCCCTTCCACCGCAACTACAACCAAATTCCAGTCCGAAAGGATTCGGATATAGGAAGGAGGGAGCATGGCGGCTTGGGATTAAGTGAGGTTTCATACGTTCAAGTTTCATACGGAAGTACGTGGCTGGGAAAAAGACTTATCTGAATCTGCTGTCCCCGGGAGGAATGGCTTGCCGGGGTCGGGGTGCCAACTCGTCTCCTTTGCCCAAACAAGTTCCGCTGAAGCGCTCGTGCAGCCTGCGAACCAAGAAGGACTGGAAGGGAGGCAACGACACATACTCGACCTCTATGCTAGGGGTTAGTTGCCGCTAAGCACTATCAACCCTACCAGAGGGAGACTCAACCTAACATGCAAGCTAAATCTTAGGGCGCCAACGCTTCGTTTATTCATCTGTTGCTCAGAGTCTGCGCCTGGCTTTGTACAAAGGGTTACATGCCTCGCCGGCAAGGCTTGTACAAAAAGGTGTTTTGCGGGGGGGCCTGGCAACCGCGCCTTATGGATAAAACTTGCGAAGATGTTGATGTTGCAGGAATTACTCACTGAGATACCATCTTCAGTCTCCAGGCAGACTGTGCCGGGCCTGGTGACTCGTATTACCTGGTAAGGGCCTTCCCTCTTCGGTGTCAACTTGTTGGAATTCTTGGCGGATTGGATTCGCCGAAGAACAAGGTCGCCTTCCTCAAGGCTTTGGGCATGAACCTTGTGGCTATGGTAGAGGCGCAACGCTTGCTGGTAGCGAGCGGCTCGCACAGTAGCCCGAAGACGATCTTCCTCAAGGAGCATCGCATCATCTTGGTGCAACTGCTCTTGCTCAAGCTCATCATAAGCGAGCACTCGAGGTGACCCGTATATGAGTTCCGTGGGGAGAACTGCTTCTGTCCCATATACCAGGGCATAGGGTGTCTGGCCAGTGGCTCGATTTGGCGTCATTCTGATCGACCAAAGAACCGTTGGCAACTCATCAATCCAGCTCCTTCCGCACTTGTGTAGCCTGTCAAAAGTTCTGGTCTTGAGGCCTCACAACACCTCTGCATTCGCCCTCTCAGCCTAGCCGTTTCTTCTGGGATGAGCAACAGAAGCAAAACAAACCTTGCCGCCGAGGTCTTGGATATACTGGTGCGGCTTGTGAACAGCATGCCGTTGTCGGTGATGACTCTATTCGGCACACCAAAACGCCAGACTAGTCCCATGAAGAACTGACGGCTGATTGTGCTGTCACCTTTCTCACCGGTTCCACTTCTGGCCACTTTGTGAACTTGTCGATCGCGACATACAAGTACTCAAAGCCCCCGATAGCACGGGCAAAGGGGCCTAGTATGTCGAGCCCCCAGACCGAAAAGGGCCAGGAAAGAGGGATTGTTTGAAGGGCTTGGGGTGGTTGATGAAGCTTCTTTGAATGGAACTGGCATGCTTCACACTTGGTTACTAGTGCAGTTGCATCGTGGAGAGCGGTGGGCCAGAAGAAACCTTGCTGGAACGCATTGCTGGCCAGGGCCCTTGACCCTATGTGGGAGCCACACATGCCTCCATGTATCTCTGCCAACAGCTCCATCCCGTCCTCCTGAGGAATGCACATCAATTTCATGTCGTTTGGTTTCCTTCTATATAGGATATCATCCACAAACTGGTACATGCTGGACCAACGGGCTACTTTCTCTGCTTCTTCCTGTTCCTAAGGGAGTTCCCCTGTTTGGAGGAAACGGACAGTGCGCGGCGCCCATGCCGGAGCCTGGGGCTTGACGACAAGGACTAAAGGCTCATCTTCGACCGTAGGGGCAGATGCCTCTACGGTCAGGGTCTGGGGCCCTGCCGGAGGTTGCTGCTCCCCAACAAGCTTGGGGTACCCGGCAACTCCTTGCTGGCGGCTCCTGGGAGCTCAACGGGAAAGTACTTGCCGGGGCCTGCCTTCCTTCGCTTGTTCTGTCCTGCTGATGTGTCACAGCCCTAGCTTAGCCTTTGATTGTCCTTTCATGATCATCATGTCATCATGGCTAAATTTCATTTAAATATGAAATGGGGGTTGAACAAACCCTAGCATCAAATTAAATCAAATAGGCTCAAGTAAAATCTTTTTCAATGAACCGAAAATGCCCTTCAAAAATGTTCATAATTTATGGAACAAGGTGAAAACCGAAACCAAAAATGGTGGACATTTTTCCAGGACATAAATGGGATTTGCATTAATCCAATATGTATTTGAATTGGAGCTTTAAAATTCTATAAATATTTTTACAGCTCCAAATATTTTGAAACTTGCTGAGGGTCTCTGAAATAATTTAGTTAGTGCCCATAAAAAGTTTCAAAAGTTTACAAAATGGTTTGGTCTTTGAACTAAATCAAAACAAAATAACAAAAATAGAAAACAGAACAAAATAGAAAATAGAAACGCAGAGAAGGGAGAGTGACTTACCAGGACCAAGCCCAGCAGCCCACCTATTGTGCAGCCCAGCCCACCGAGGGCACAACCGTCTTCAACCTCTGCCTACTGGCAGAGGCGTGTCGACGCGCGTGCACCCGAGGCCTCCACCTCCTGCTTCCTCTCCGCCCTCGTTCGAGCGCCTGGAGATGCCCAGAGCCCGGTGGTCCTTCTCCCTCACTCTCTGCACTCTCCCTCGCCCTCTAGCCCCTTCCCCGAGCTCACCCGAGAGCGCTCCACCGTCGCCGTGCTTCACCTGCGTGGCCATCGCCCCCCTTTCACTGCTCCTCCGTGTCCGGCATCTCCAACGTCGAGCACCACGCCTCCACGGCGAAGGAAACAAGCCGGAGAGCTCCGCTTCGTCGCCATCATCGTCATCTTCATGGTCGGCCGACGGAGTTCGCCATCGTTGCCCCGTTGTCCCCAAGCCTCCCCTGAGCCGGCTGAGTTGATCATCCGATGCGCTGTGAGCCCCTAAGCCGCCCCCCTTACTTCTGCGCTCGTTGCCTCGCCTAGGCCGTAGTTCCACCGAAGCCGTGAGCTCCTCGCCGCCGGCGATGACGCAGACGCGACCATGGTCAGTGTAGCCTGTGTCCGAGCACACCAGTGTGATCAGCACGTCTCCGCGAACCCGTAGCCACCATAAGATCCCCCTCCCACGCTCTCTAGCACCGAACCCGACTGCTCCCGAACTCCGGCCGCCGCCCAAGTGGTCGCCGCCGTCGACCCCTGCCTCCCTACGCCCAGCTGCATGCACCCCTCGATGCGGGCGAGCGAGGGCCCTCTCCTGGTGTCCTCAGCACAGCCAGCTGCAGCATCTAGCACCACTCTGCCGAGCCGCCGCCGCGTCGGGGTATCACCGGCGTTAAGCCGCTGGTCAAACCCCACTGTTAGCGCTAACTATCTCCCCCGCTCTCACTGACATGTGGGACCGCACTGTTAGTGACACAATTAAAGTTAAATAACCCCTGTTAACCCCTGAGTCAATGACAGGTAGAGCCCACCAGTCAGATTTGACTTTGGTCAATGCTGACGTCACCATGACTTAGTGCTGACACAGTAAAGCTTTTCTGGGATTTTAAATAAATCATAAATGATTTATTTATTTCAGAAAATGTGCTAAACTTCTAAAATTCATAGAAAATCAACCGTAACTCCAAATGGAATAAATTATACATGAAAAATTATCAGAAAAATCCAATCTTTCCATCTGTACCATTTTCATGCATGTTTGAACAACTTATACCTGCTGATCAGGTCAAACCAATTAAATGGCATATGAATAATCACATATGGAGTTTGAATTTGAATCTTGTATTCAAACCAACTCCATTTAAAGTGTTGCTAGTTGCATTATCTCAATCAACAGCACATTGCCATGTCATGATCATGCATCATATTCTTGCATCGCATTGATTGTGTTCTTCCTTGTTTGCCGGTATTTGTCCCCTCTAAGTAGATGTGGTTCCGACGATGAGATCGATGACACTGATGAAGAACTACATTATCTTCAGAAGTTCCAGGCAAGCAAACCCCCTTGTTCATTCCGATACAATCCCACTCTCTCGCTTCTGCTCTCTTTTACTGCATTAGGACAACAACGATTCAACTATTACATGCTGCGGTAGTTGAACCCCTTTCCTCTGCATGAGGTGTCATTGCCACAGTAAATAGATGAAACCCACTAGCATGAGTAGGAGTTGTTTGAGCCCTGATGTGCCTACTCATTCATGCTTGTTGTCATGCCTGCTACTGCTTAGAGTTGAGTCAGGTCTGATTCATCGGTGGTGAATTGGAATGTGGTGAACATGTCTTACTGTTGAGAGCTAAGTGTGTGAACATGATTCGGTAAAGGTAGCGGTGAGAGGCCATGTAGGAGTACATGATGGGTTGTCTCATTGAAACCGTCCTCATGAACAGTTGCTACCACATATTGGGTTCCAGTAACTTGACCCCTCTCGACTTATTAATCAACTTGATCTCTGTCCAGGAGTTGCAAATAGTTTCTGGTGTTTGTAGGTTGTGTTAGTACTCTACCAAGTGGCACTCGGTACAGGTGGGCTTGGAACAGACTAGGCACCGTGGCCGGGTATACCAAGCGTCGCCCGTTTGGTGGGCTTGGGAACCCTGCACACATCGTTTGGGGCCGTGAGCGACACCCTGGCCAGATCTCCTTGCGGATGGAACCCGAATAGGCGATAAACCTAGACTAGAGACTTGCGTGGTTAGTCAGGTCGTGGCCGACACCCTCGCCAGGCTTCCGCTTGAAGGTTGCCGAGATACATGACGTGTACACGGTGGTAAGTGGCGAGAGCGTGTGTGAACAAGTACACCCCTGCAGGGTTAATAATGATCTATTCGAATAGCCGCGTCCGCAGTAAAGGACCTCTGGGTTGCTTATACAGTTCATAGACAAGTGAAAGTGGATACTCTAAAATGCGCAAGATAAGCGTGAGTGCTATGGATGGCCTTCTCGTAGGGAGATGGGAGCGGATCCATAGTGGTGTATTGATTTGTGAATATGTGGACTCGTGTGCGCCACCTCAAAAGAGTTACTTGCAGTCGTAGTTCAGGATAGCCACCGAGTCAAAGCTGGCTTGCTGCAGTCAAACTCCACCACCGCTTTATTGATACTGATGCATATGTAGATAGTTCTGATGTAAGTCTTGCTGGGTACATTTGTACTCACGTTTGCTTAATTTATGTTTTTGCAGAGAGACTTCAGTCTCACTAGTAGTTCTGCGTGGACTTCGACGTTTAGCTTGTTACCTGAGCTACGATCTTGTACCCTTGGGAGGGTCTTGTAGATAGTCAGGCTTCTCAACCTTTTTCATTTGTAGTCGTCTGTACTCAGACATGTTTATGCTTCCGCTTGTTGCTTGTATGCTCTGTATGTTGGCTCATGAGACCCATGTTTGTAATACTTGGCTCCTCGAAGCCTGATACGTCTCCGTCATATCTACTTTTCCAAACACTTTTGCCTTGTTTTGGACTCTAACTTGAATGATTTGAATGGAACTAACCCGGACTGAGGCTGTTTTTAGCAGAATTGCCATGGTGTTATTTTTGTGCAGAAACAAAAGTTCTCGGAATGACCTGAAACTGCACGGAGATTATTTTTTGAAATAATAAAAAATACTAGTGAAAGAATCAAGGCCAGGGGGCCCACACCCTGTCCACGAGGGTGGGAGGCGCGCCTGCCCCCTGGGCGCGCCCCCTGCCTCGTGGGCCCCCTAGTGCTCCACCGACCTCAACTCCAACTCTATGTATTCACGTTCGGGGAGAAAAAAATCAGAGAGAAGGATTCATTGCGTTTTAGGATACGGAGCCGCCTCCAAGCCCTAATCTCACTCGGGAGGGCTGATCTGGAGTCCGTTCAGGGCTCCGGAGAGGGGAATCCATCGACATCGTCATCATCAACCATCCTCCATCACCCATTTCACGATGCTCACCGCCGTGCATGAGTAATTTCATCGTAGGCTTGCTGGACGGTGATGGGTTGGATGAGATTTATCATGTAATCGAGTTAGTTTTGTTAGGGTTTGATCCCTAGTATCCACTATGTTCTGAGATTGAAGTTTCTATGACTTTGCTATGCTTAATGCTTGTCACGAGGGCCCGAGTGCCATGATTTCAGATCTGAACCTATTATGTTTTCATGAATATATGTGAGTTCTTGATCCTATCTTGCAAGTCTATAGTCACCTACTATGTGTTATGATCCGGCTACCCTGAAGTGACAATAATCGGGACCACTCCCGGTGATGACCATAGTTTGAGGAGTTCTTGTATTCACTATGTGTTAATGCTCTGGTCTGGTACTCTATTAAAAGGAGGCCTTAATATCCCTTAGTTTCCAATAGGACCCCGCTACCACGGGAGGGTAGGACAAAAGATGTCATGCAAGTTCTTTTCCATAAGCACGTATGACTATATTCGGAATACATGTCTACATTACATTGATGAATTGGAGCTAGTTCTGTGTCACCCTATGTTATAACTGTTGCATGAATAATCGCATCCAGCATAATTCTCCATCACCGATCCAATGCCTATGAGCTTTTCACATATTGTTCTTCGCTTATTTACTTTTCCGTTGCCACTATTACAATCACTACAAAACTATCACTGTTACTTTTGCCACTGTTACCGTTACTTCCATACTACTTTGCTACTAAATACTTTGCTGTAGATATTAAGTTATCCAGGTGTGGTTGAATTGACAACTCAACTGCTAATACTTGAGAATATTCTTTGGCTCCCCTTGTGTCGAATCAATAAATTTGGGTTGAATACTCTACCCTCGAAAACTATTGCGATCCCCTATACTTGTGGGTTAGCAAGACTATTTTCTGGCGCCGTTGCCGGGGAGCATAGCTCTATTCTTTGAGTCACTTGGGATATATATCAGCTGGTCACTATGAGGAACTTGAAAGACGAGAAAACCAAAATTTATCCCTCAATTACGAGGGGGGGGGGGGTAAGGAACTGCCATGTAGCTCTGCACTTGATTCACCTTCTGTTTTGAGTAAGCTTGCGACACCTAAACCTGCTTCTGCTATTAATTATGATATGTCGCATGTTATTGATGATGCCACTTCTACTATGCATGATACCTATGATGAAACTACTTCTATGCTTGATAATACTGTGCCACTAGGTGAATTTCTTGATGAACTTGCTAGGGCTAGAGCGAATGAAATTGTTGAAACTGATAATATTGATGAAAGTGATGATGAAGATTCTTCCCCTAGATATGAATTGCCTGTTGTGCCTGAGGGTTATGTTATGGATGAAGAAACTGCTAGAGATTTTCTTGCCTGCAATGATAGAAGTGATCTTAAGAAATAATTAGCTAAGTTGAAAGAAAAATCCTTGAATGCTAGAATGAAATATGATCCTGCTGTGACGCCCGGATAATTAAGGTACAATAACTTTCTACTAATGATGCCACGTCACCTCGATTACTATTGCTAATCTCACGTTAGTTTGAAACTGATTCAAATTCAAATTCAAAATCAAGCAAACAATAAAAGTTTTCAAATATTAAAACTAAAATGTTCGGGGTGAGCCAAATAATCCATACTAAATGTTGGTGTAGAAACCACACTCCACTAAAGTATTTAAATGCACCATAGTAATTAAAACAGCGGCAAAACTGTTATTTAATAAATACTTTTAAATAATAAATAATTATAAAACTATTTTATTTAGGTGCCCAACTTAATGTGGCAGTAGTATATTTATAAATACAAATTTAGGTGCCAGTGTTAATTTTTATAAAACTGAAATAAAAAGGAACAAAAATAAAACAGAAAAAAGGGAAAAGACTAAACAAAGAAATAAAGTAAAACAAGAGAAAAGAGAAAAGCCCCCACCCCCACTGGACCATGGCCCAGCTAACCGGCCAGCCCACTAACCTAGCCGGCCCACCCCCACTCCCCATAGCCCCCCCACTCCACCCCGAAACCCAAACCGAACCAACCCACTCCCCCCTCACTCCCTCGTCTCTTCCTCCCCTCCCCGATCCAGAACGGATCGGGGCTGCCCCCGTGGCCATCGCCCGGTGCCGCCTCACCGGCCCCCGCCCTCGTCCTCGCACCCCCGTCCCCTCTCCCTCAACGACTCCCCTCGCCGCGCAGACCGAGACCGCGCCCTCGACGCCCGACGCCGCCCCGCCGCTCGAAGCCGGAGCCACCACGCCGGCCCGGCTCCGACGCCGTCGCCCTGGACATCCCCGCCGGACTGCGTCGTCCTCACCCCCGCCGCGCCGGACTGCCCCATCCCCCCCTCTCCTTCGTCGGTCCTCCCCGCGCCTCGCCGCCCTCTTCTCTTCAACGGGGGTGAGCTCCCCGTCGGGCCCCGTCCGTCTTCCCCCCTCCGTCCAAACGCCGTGGCCGCGCTCGTTCCCTGCAGACTCGTGCACCATCTCTGCGCGCGCCCACCGCCACCGCACCCGTCGGGCCCCCGCCTCCGCCCGTGCCGCCCGGCCGTGTTGCCTACCGCTGGCCCCGCCCGCGACGGCTCCAGACGCCGCTGCTCTCCTAGCTTCCCGGAGCCCCTCCGCCGTGGTTCCCCGGAGCCGATCCGCCGTGGCCGTAGGCCACGTTTGCCAACCGCCGGCGCCCTGCCTCTGGGTGTGCTCATGCATGAGCAGCACGTGCCACCGACATGCAGGCCCGAGCAGATTAGATTAGGAACAAATCTAATTAGTCAAAGTAACTAACCTCTAATAGACACTAACAGCAGGGCCCCACCTACTAATTAGGATAAATTAAATTAAAAAAGACCCTGTTAAAAGGTAGGAGTCAATGACATGTGGGCCCCGCTGACCCTGTTGACCAGTCAATGTTGACTGGTCAATTGCTGACTGTACATGCTGACTCAGCCCCCTGGCCCCACCAGTCAGCCTCTGCCGACTGGGCAGTTGACCCAGTCAACTGGGCCCCCTTGTCAGCCACACATGAACATCTCTGGGTACACTTCTGTGTACCCATAGCATTTAGCGTTTAATTTATTTTTGAATTAATTTAATTCCAGGAATTTCAGAAAATGTTTAAAAACTTTGAAAAATCATATAAAATAATCTATAAGTCGGATGAAAATACTTTGTACATGAAAGTTGCTTAGAACGGCGAGACGAATCCGAATACCTAGCCCGTTCGTCCGCCACACATCCCTAGCATAGCGAACACACAACTTTCCCCTCTGGCTCATCTGTCCGAAAACGTGAAACACCGGGGACACTTTCCCGGATGTTTCCCCCCTTCACCGGTATCACCTCATACTGCGTTAGAACACGTCTAGCTCTGCTATGTATTTACTGTTTCTCCCCCCTCTTCTATTCGGTAGACCCCGTGACGATGCTGATGCCCCTATGGTCGACTACGTCACCGACGACCCCTCCTTCTTGTCTGAGCAACCAGGCAAGCCCCCCCTTGATCACCAGATATCGCCTATTCTTCTCTATACTGCTTGCATTAGAGTAGTGTAGCATGTTACTGATTTTCGTTAATCCTATCCTGATGCATAGCCTGTCATTGTTGCTACAGTTGTTACCCTTACCTGCTATCCTACTGTTTAGTATGGGATGCTAGTGTTCCATCAGAGGCCCTACACTCTTGTCCGTCTGCCATGCTATAGTACTGGGCCGTGATCACTTCGGGAGGTGATCACGGGTATATACTATATACTTTATATACATGACACATGTGGTGACCAAAGTCGGGTCGGCTCGTTGAGTACCCGCAAGTGATTCTGATGAGGGGGCTGAAAGGACAGGTGGCTCCATCCCGGTAGAGGTGGGCCTGGGTTCCTGACGGCCCCCGACTGTTACTTTGTGGCGGAGCGACAGGGCAGGTTGAGACCACCTAGGAGAGAGGTTGGCCTGGCCTGGTCGGCGTTCGCGGATACTTAACACGCTTAACGAGATCTTGGTATTTGATCTAAGTCTGGCCATTTGGTCTATAGGCACTAACCAACTACGAGGGAACGGTTATGGGCACTCGGCGTTGTGGTATCAGCCGAAGCTCTTTTTGACGTCAGCGACTGAGTGGCGCGCGCCGCATTGGACTGTAAGCTCGTGCTTGTATTTAGGGGGCTAGGTCTGCTTCCGGCCGCGTATGCAACGTGCAGGTGTGCAATGGCCAATGGGCCCAGACCCCTGCGCGCATAGGGTTTAGACCGGCGTGCTGACCTCTCTGTTGAGCCTAGGTGGGGCTGCAACGTGTTGATCTTTCGCGGCTGGGCATGACCCAGAAAAGTGTGTCCGGCCAAATGGGATCGAGCGTGTTGGGTTATGTGGTGCACCCCTGTAGGGAAGTTTATCTATTCGAATAGCCGTGTCCCTCGGTAAAAGGACGACCCGGAGTTGTACCTTGACCTTATGACAACTAGAACTGGATACTTAATAAAACACACCCTTCCAAGTGCCAGATATAACCCGGTGATCGCTCTCTAACAGGGCGACGAGGAGGGGATCGCCGGGTAGGATTATGCTATACGATGCTACTTGGTGAACTTACCATCTACTCTCTTCTACATGCTGCAAGATGGAGGTGGCCAGAAGCGTAGTCTTCGACAGGATTAGCTATCCACCTCTTATTCTGGCATTCTGCAGTTCAGTCCACCGTTATGGCCCTTTACACATATACCCATGCATATGTAGTGTAGCTCCTTGCTTGCGAGTACTTTGGATGAGTACTCACGGTTGCTTTCTCCCTCTTTTTCCCCTTTCCCTTCTACCTGGTTGTCGCAACCAGATGGCGGAGCCCAGGAGCCAGACGCCACCGTCGACGACAACTCCTACTACACCGGAGGTGCCTACTACTACGTGCAGCCCGCTGACGACGACCAGGAGTAGTTAGGAGGATCCCAGGCAGGAGGCCTGCGCCTCTTTCGACCTGTATCCCAGTTTGTGCTAGCCTTCTTAAGGCAAACTTGTTTAACTTATGTCTGTACTCAGATATTGTTGCTTCCGCTGACTCGTCTATGATCGAGCACTTGTATTCGAGCCCTCGAGGCCCCTGGCTTGTATTATAATGCTTGTATGACTTATTTATGTTTTAGAGTTGTGTTGTGATATCTTCCCGTGAGTCCCTGATCTTGATTGTACACGTTTGCGTGCATGATTAGTGTACGGTCAAATCGGGGGCGTCACAAGTTGGTATCAGAGCCGACTGCCTGTAGGAATCCCCTTTCCAACTCCTTGGCCGAAGTCGAGTCTAGACATTGCAAAAACTTTTACTAACATGGTTGTGTGTCTTACGGGCCCACGTCACCACTGGGTGGTACTAGGATCTTTTACTCCTCGACCTTTACTCTGGGACTCTGATCTCTCTCCTATTCGGGTTAAATGAATTTTGTTAAATCTAACATTAGGATCTCGTTATTACTTTCACCCGGAGAGCCCCTTCAGTCCAGATGATCGCCGGCTGCACCAGAAGATTTCGAAGATACTCTCCGATATTCTCTTGAGACCTTGTGCCCATTGCTTTTGCAATTCTCTACCACCGAAATATCCCCATGGATAAATACTTACACCTGTCGTGCTTACTTTTATTCCCAGTCGATCTTGTTATTACAAGATACCCCGAGAATACTTTGTGCCTACGGCCTTGCAATTCTTTGCCACCTGAATACCCCTACGAATAATTTCTCGCACTTATCGAGTATCCACTCATCCCCAGTTGATTCAAGTAATTAACAAAAGTCTTTGAAATACTATTTGAACTTCCGAAAATCCTGAGCAGCCTATTGCTCTTGAAATTCTTGCTTGCTTGCATTATGGCTAATCCCATAAGTCTCGTAATCTTATTGTCATTCCTTGTCATTATCATTTTGAGTCTGTTGATTCAAAATATTGCAAATTCTCACAATCCTCAATCAGATCCTAGAATTCTTCCTTCTGGCTCAAACGTCATTTTAAACATGAGCCGGTATCGACCAATCAAATTGCCATCGATTGTACCCCTAAGGCTATTCAACTTATCCATCTTTAATCAGAGCGTTTGCTTCTGATCCCTTGATTTGGAAATCATAATTCCTTTGCATTTGAGCTTTGAGTTAGTCAGTTGTTTCTATAATCTGATCCCCTTGCATTTTTTCTTCCTCTAGTTGAGTACCGATGCTCACATCTGATCTCTTGTGGACCACCAAATCCTTTTTTAGATTATTATCCGACAGTGCCCTCATATTTAATCACCTTGTGAGTTCTTCCCTGATACATAATGCCTTTGGTAAATTGTATCCTCTGCTTTGTCAACCATGCTCTGCTTTTGAGCTGGTGATAATTATTCTTGAAGCTTGTGGCATATATTCCTAATATGCCCCGATGGGTTGAACCAACGCCTTCACTGTTCTCATTCAACCCATAAGATTTCACGGGTCATACTTATCTGATATGGCATCAGGTAAAACATTCAACAACTAATGTCATGTTTGAAACATGAGAAGTGAATGGAAGGTTATGCATTGATGAAGTGGGAGTCGACCTTGAACTTAGTGTTCATGCCCATGTACCTGATGTGGAACTTATCATGGAAGCTTCTTGCAAAACTTTAATTAGTTGGATAATTCTTCCGGTGTCTTTGAATTGGATCCCTTGCAACTATGGTTTCGGCCATATTGATATTCCTTGATTCCTTTTCTCGGACAAGTTAAAGTACTTGTCTTTTGCAGATCAATACACTTGTCAACTCTCTATTCTACTCTACCTTCGAGTATTACCCCCTGGTATCTCAAGGATATCAACCCATTGCACTTCCTCTTATGAATTTCTGATGAAGTAATACCTTTCCCCGTCATAGTCACTCCACGGGTTCTGGGTTGTCGTCAATCAAAAACACCGGGTTGTGAACCAAATCAATACTGAGATTCAGTACTCCCAGTACTTTGTTGTTGATAATTTTAATACCCCATCACGTCATTCCTAGCCTGATCGGCTACATCATTATCGTGCTAATTTTAACTGTGCTACCTGGTCCTTCTTCCCGGAGCACAATTTTTGACGATGAGCTAAGCTTATGTCGATTTTCCTCCTCATATCATTTCGCCTTGAACATCAAGCTTGATTTTGAGTTTGTGTCGTACCCATGGTTCCAATAACCTTTCGCTTCATCATTCCTTTGACTTGAAGTCATTGCCAATCGGTTACATCTTCATGAAACCTCTCGGCCAATGTGTCGTGATAATCATCTACATTTTGAGCTCTTCCAAGATATCTATCGAATTCTTGATGAGAAATACCTCCTTGCCCCTTTATGGTTTGTGTTATCATCGGCAACGTTATTGCCCCCCCTCCAATTCAGACTTGATCATGTTATGGAGCTCTTTCCTATCTAGCTTATGTTATGTTCTACATTGAAGTATTACTGTCCTTCATGTCAAGGATGTTGTGAGGATTGCTCCACCTCTTAAGAATTCCTGATATAGTAATACTTCTCGCCATCTCCATTCATTTCTAGGTTTACGTGTTGATTCTAACCGGGATACCAACAGGTGAACTGTGTAGTTCGGATTCTAAAACTTCTAGCAACCCTATTGCTTTGAAGTCACTGGCCGATAGTTTCATTCTAAGTCTTTTGGTTATCGAGTCACCATTCTAACATTGATCATGCTACCTAAACCCATATTTCGGGTGTATTTTTCAACCAATGTTTAATTATGTATGTTTTGCTCGAGCATACACCATTATACCATTTGATCTGGCAAATGTTATCCCCATGTTCACATAACTGTGGAAATCCATCTGTTTGGAAAATTGGATGATTTGTCGTCGAGTCCATCAGCCACCCCCTCTTTCTCTCCTTGGTTTAATGATGAACTCTTGTTTCGGAACTCGCTTCCATAGTTCGTTGCCCGAGAATCTTACAATGTCATCTCGACAATTTGTGTTGAACCTTTTCTTCTCAGACATCCTGAGCCTGAGGTACCCTGACACCAATCAGATCTGAATCTCGGTCAGATATGATGGTTGGAATATATTTCCAAGAGTTAAACATTGGTCTTTTATATGACCCGGTAAGATGATCTCATGCCCAACACCCCTGGCCGTAGGACCTATTATTATAGTTTCCTTTTTAGCAAGGTTATCCATTATTCCCTGAGGAAATTGTAAGGCTTATTCTACAAGTTGTTCCTGATGGATCCTTTGAATATCCAAGATCTGACCTTTACCTGATGACCATGTCAATGCTATCTCGAAGCATGTCTGTGGTACTCCGATTTTCAATAAGAGCATTTGAAGAACAATGCTAAATTTTCTTTGTCCATTATCCAATCACCGTTGTATGGGTGATGTCATGAAATTTCTCTCCCCTTACCTAAAGGGTTTTCTACTTCTATCCAATCATGGATATCATGCTCTGCTTACCCTTGGGAAGGATATACCCCTGAAATATGTGTTTAAACACATTTTCCTTTCCATTGTTCTGTTAATCTGATAACACCTTTTCCTTTCCATTGTTTTCTTTAACCTTTCTCGTGATCATTATGATCTAAGCAGTATTAATCCCCTGCTTATGTGAACACCTCGGTGTACAACCCTGTCAGTAAGACCCCGTTACTTTTGTTGATGCCATTTCGGTAACCGCCGATGGACGAGAACTTTGCCTACTGGTCCGCCTTGTTTCAACGAGCAGGAAAATGGTTCTCTTCGTCCCTCGCCCTTGGTACCAACGTTGTTGCCGACATAATCGACAGGCTACCCTCTGACATGTCTTGCTATGATGACCATGCAAGATGTCACCGTTCCTCCTACTTTTAATCCACATGGTGGGCCCATAACCCACAGTTCCACAGGATCGAAACCTGACTCTCTTGTACACCACTGGTTCCCAAGGTTGTTCCTCGCGTGTGACCTCGTATATAATTCAAGACCACCTTCCGAGGGATCATCAATTCCGGTATCAAACACAATACTTATCCCCGTTGCTTTGAACCCCTTTCATGCCCTGTTTCATACATCGAGCGATTGCGTACTCGCTCGAAACTTTCCATGATATCTCCTTACTTTGCTCTCGATATTTTCTTAAGTTCAATTCGAGAGTTACTTTCCACCACCTTCCCCGATATTATTGACCGCATAGTCAACCTTGCAGAGGTCCCATTCTCCCAGAATACCCCCTTATTCTTTCGTAAGTACGATGGAGTTCCCGAAGAAAAAATGCCGACTTCATCATGATGACTGGAAGCAGAGAAATGAAGACATCAACATAATGGATCAACCTCTTCGAGAAGAGCAACCAAGACCGAGAAGAATCGTTAGAATTTCGTAACATATTCTTCCCCCTTACTCCTCTCTTAAATCTCGGGACGAGATTTCTTGTAGTGGAGGAGAATTGTGACGCCTGGATAATTAAGCTATAGTAACTTTCTACTAATGATGCCACGTCACCTCGATTACTGTTGCTAATCTCACGTTAGTTCGAAACTGATTCAAATTCAAATTCAAAATCAAGCAAACAATAAAAGTTTTCAAATATTAAAACTAAAATGTTCGGGGTGAGCCAAATAATCCATACTAAATATTGGTGTAGAAACCACACTCCTCTAAAGTATTTAAATGCACCATAGTAATTAAAACAGCGGCAAAACTGTTATTTAATAAATACTTTTAAATAATAAATAATTATAAAACTATTTTATTTAGGTGCCCAACTTAATGTGGCGGTAGTATATTTGTAAATACAAATTTAGGTGCTAGTGTTAATTTTTATAAAACTGAAATAAAAAGGAACAAAAATAAAACAGAAAAAAGGGAAAAGACTAAACAAAGAAATAAAGTAAAACAAGAGAAAAGAGAAAAGCCCCCACCGCCCACTGGGCCACGGCCCAGCTAACCGGCCAGCCCACTAACCTAGCCGGCCCACCCCCACTCCCCATAGCCCCCCACTCCACCCCGAAACCCTAACCGAACCAACCCACTCCCCCCTCACTCCCTCGTCTCTCGCTCCCTCCCCGATCCAGATCGGATCGGGGCTGCCCCCATGGCCATCGCCTGGTGCCGCCTCGCCGGCCCCCGCCCTCGTCCTCGTGACCCCGTCCCCTCTCCCTCGACGACTCCCCTCGCCGCACAGACCGCGCACTCGACGCCCGACGCCGCCCCGCCGCTCGAAGCCGGAGCCACCACACCGGCTCGGCTCCGACGCCGTCGCCCTGGATATCCCAGCCGGACTGCGTCGTCCTCACCCCCGCCGCGCTGGACTACCCCATCCCCGCCTCTCCTTCGTCGGTCCTCCCCGCGCCTCGCCGCCCTGTTCTCTTCAACGGGGGTGAGCTCCCCGTCGGGCCCCGTCCGTCCCAACGCCGTGGCCGCGCTCACTCCCCGCAGACCCGCGCGCCATCCCTGTGCGCGCCCACCGCCGCCGCTCCCGTCGGGCCCCCGCCTCCGCCCGTGCCGCCTGGCCGTGTTGCCTACCGCTGGCCCCGCCCGTGACGGCTTCAGCCGCCGCTGCTCTCGCTTCCCGGAGCCCCTCTGCCCTGGCCGTAGGCCACGTTCGCCAACCGCCGGCGCCCTACCTCTGGGTGTGCTCGTGCGTGAGCAGCACGTGCCACCGACACGCGGGCCCCAGCAGATTAGATTAGGAACTAATCTAATTAGTCAAACTAACTAACCTCTAATAGACACTAACAGTAGGGCCCCACCTACTAATTAGGATAAATTAAATTAAAACAAGACCCTGTTAAAAGGTAGGAGTCAATGACATGTGGGCCCCGCTGACCCTGTTGACCAGTCAACGTTGACTGGTCAATTGCTGACTGTACATGCTGACTCAGCCCCCTGGCCCCACCAGTCAGCCTCCGCCGACTGGGCAGTTGACCCAGTCAACTGGGCCCCCTTGTCAGCCACACATGAACATCTCTGGGTACACTTCTGTGTACCCATAGCATTTAGTGTTTAATTTATTTCGAATTAATTTAATTCCAGGAATTTCAGAAAATGTTTAGAAACTTTGAAAAATCATATAAAATAATCTATAAGTCGGATGAAAATACTTTGTACATGAAAGTTGCTCAGAACGGCGAGACGAATCCGAATACGTAGCCCGTTCGTCCGCCACACATCCCTAGCATAGCGAACACACAATTTTCCCCTCCGGTTCATCTGTTCGAAAACGTGAAACATTGGGGATACTTTCCCGGATGTCCCCCCCCCTTCACCGTTATCACCTCATACCGCGTTAGAACACGTCTAGCTCTGCATGTTGTCCTGTTATGCACTTGCTTGCTATGTATTTACTGTTTCTCCCCCTCTTCTCTTTGGTAGACCCCGTGACGATGCTGATGCCCCTATGGTCGACTACGTCACCGATGACCCCTCCTTCTTGTCTGAGCAACCAGGCAAGCCCCCCCCCCCTTGATCACCAGATATCGCCTATTCTTCTCTATACTGCTTGCGTTAGAGTAGTGTAGCATGTTACTGCTTTCCGTTAATCCTATCCTGATGCATAGCCTGTCATTGTTGCTACAGTTGTTACCCTTACCTGCTATCCTACTGTTTAGTATAGGATGCTAGTGTTCCATCAATGGCCCTACACTCTTGTCCGTCTGCCATGCTATAGTACTGAGCCGTGATCACTTCGGGAGGTGATCACGGGTATATACTATATACTTTATATAAATGACACATGTGGTGACTAAAGTCGGGTCGGCTCGTTGAGTACCCGCAAGTGATTCTGATGAGGGGGCTGAAAGGACAGGTGGCTCCATCCCGGTAGAGGTGGGCCTGGGTTCCTGACGGCCCCCGACTGTTACTTTGTGGCGGAGCGACAGGGCAGGTTGAGACCACCTAGGAGATGTAGGGGAACGTAGTAATTTCAAAAATTTCCTACGCACACGCAAGATCATGGTGATGCATAGCAACGAGAGGAGAGAGTGTTGTCCACATACCCTCGTAGACCGAAAGCGGAAGCGTTAACACAACGCGGTTGATGTAGTCGTACGTCTTCACGATCCGACCGATCAAGTACCGAACGCACGGCACCTCCGAGTTCAGCACACGTTCAGCTCGATGACGTCCCTCGAACTCCGATCCAGCCGAGTGTTGAGGGAGAGTTTCGTCAGCACGACGGCGTGGTGACGATGATGATGTTCTATCGACGCAGGGCTTCGCCTAAGCTCCGCAACGATATTATCGAGGTGTAATATGGTGGAGGGGGGCACCGCACACGGCTAAAAGATCGTTCATCAATTGTGTGTCTAGAGGTGCCCCCTGCCCCCGTATATAAAGGTGCAAGGGGGAGGCCGCCGGCCTAGGAGGTGTGGCGCGCCAGGAGGAGTCCAACTCCTACCGGGAGTAGGACTCCCCCCTTTTTCCATGTTAGACTAGGAGTGGAAGGGGGAAGAGGTGGAGGGGAGGAAGGAAGGGGGGGCGCCGCCCCCTTCTCCTTGTCCTATTCGGACTGGGGGGAAGGGGGCCGCGGCCCTGCCCTAGCCTCCTCTCCTCTCTTCCACCTAGGCCCAATAAGGCCCATTAGTTTACCGGGGGGTTCCGATAACCTCCCGGTACTCCGGAAAAATCCCGATTTCACCCGGAACACTTCCGATGTCCAAACACAGGCTTCCAATATATCAATCTTTATGTCTCGACCATTTCGTGACTCCTCGTCATGTCCGTGATCACATCCGGGACTCCGAACAACCTTCGGTACATCAAAACATATAAACTCATAATATAACTGTCATCGTAACGTTAAGCGTGCGGACCCTACGGGTTCGAGAACTATGTAGACATGACCGAGACACCTCTCCGGTCAATAACCAATAGCGGAACCTGGATGCTCATATTGGTTCCCACATATTCTACGAAGATCTTTATCGGTCAAACCGCATAACAACATAAGTTGTTCCCTTTGTCATCGGTATGTTACTTGCCCGAGATTCGATCGTCGGTATCTCGATACCGAGTTCAATCTCGTTACCGGCAAGTCTCTTTACTCGTTCCGTAATACATCATCCCGCAACTAAGTCATTAGTCACAATGCTTGCAAGGCTTATAGTGATGTGTTGTAACATCCCAAATTTTCAATTTGGAATGTTATACATAGATCATCATTTGCATATCATGTTTTGTGCATTTTGACAAATCCTCGATAAATCCTAAGAAACTCAAGGACCCTCGGAGAGAGTTGGGGATTTTCTTGAATTTTCTTATTTGATTTTCCAACGAGGATTTTGGTTTTTGATTATTTTTCTCTCCGGAGGAGAAAATATGACTTCTCCAAAAACATTGAAATACTGGAGGAAAAATGTTAAAAACATTATTTGGAATTTATTGGATTTTATTCTCAATTTTATTGCATTTAAAAAATATGCATGTTTTCAAAATATTTATTTTTGATTTTAAAAATGTTCACCTTATTCTAGATTTTCTAACTAGACGGGGAAAATTTATTTCGTATTTTTCTTATTTTTATATATTTTTCTACGCAATATTTTCCGCGGAACATATTTAAAAAATATATATATATATACGCGCTTGCCCGACTGGGCCGAGGCCCAGCCGAAGCCAGGCCGCCGCCCGTGCTCTCCTTCTTCCCCACGCCGTCGGAGTCCGCCGGGAGCACGAAGCCGCCGCCGCCTCGGGCTTTGCCCCTTCCCCAAGCCCTCTAGCCCCCCCTCCTACCTATATATAGCCCCCTCCCCTCCGTTTTCGCCGCCACCATCGCCGGAGAAGCCGCCGCCGCCGCCCCGCATCTAGCCGCCCGCCGCCGCCCCGCATCTAGCCGCCCGCCGCCGCCCGCCGTTCGCCTAGCCCCTCGCCGCCGGGAGCGCCGGAGCCCCGCACCCTCGCCCGCCGGAGCCGCCACCCGAGCCCCGCTGCCCCGCCGCCGACCCCGCCCACCGGAGCCCCTCGCCGGAGCGAGCCCCGTCGAGGTACTGCCGTTCGTGTTGACCGGTTTTTCTGAAAAAAAAACCTTTTGTTTAACAAAAAACCCTCGATTGGTTTTTTTTCGGTTTTCTTATTTTACGTGCGTTCACAGAACCGTTCGTTTTAACGAACGCGTTCGTCGGTTTTTTCTCTGTTAACGAACGTCCGTTATTTGAACCGTTCGTCCGTTTTTCTTTTTCGACGGATTTTCTCGTTATTTTCTCAGATTCGATTTCTGATCGAAACTTCGAATCTGTTTAACTTTTCGCTCGTTTATCGGAATCAGGTGATTCAAGCGCCTAGAGTTTCGTCTCAAAATTCTCTTTCCGTTTAACCTACTCAAACAAGTTTTTGCTACAGTAAATTTGACCTAGATCCAGATTAGCAAACGAAGTTTCTTTATTTCGCCGTTTGACTTTCGTTGCTTCTTTCGAGTTGATTCTTTTTGCAAACCGGAGTTTTTAAGTTGAACTTTCTGGTTGGATCTTTCATTCGAGGTTTACCTGTGCATTAGATGAGTACTGATTGTATGCTTGTTTGTTTGCGATAGAGTACCCGGAGTGTGCCGCTTGTTACTTCGACTCGCTAGGTTTTGCGGATCATCAGCAAGGCAAGTAACACTTTCATCATACCCCGTACATACCCAATTTTATTGCATTAGATCTATTTTCCCAAACACATTGCATGATTAGGATCTAATTAAACTGTGGGTATTGGGATGTAGTTGAGGTAGTACCTATTACCTGTTTACTATCAAACCCTTGGGAGTTACTTCTACGTTGCTTTTATTATTGCCATGCTATGCGTAGACGTGGTTTGGGTTTGAGAGATATTCATGACAGATGTGAGTGTTTAATAATGGTTCAACTTAAGGTGGCAACTAAAACTCACATCTGGGTGGATTGAGGCACCTGGAGAACCCAGTGTTGTCTGTTTGTATAAGGTCCGCCACCCAGGCTCAAAGGGATCATAAGATTATTCATGCTAGAAACTTCCATGTGCAGCCGCGAGCTATTATGGGCTCTAGCATAGCTGAGTAGGTTACAGGATCTCTTGAAGAGGTGGACTAGCAGATGTAGGGGAAAGTAGGTGTACCGGTCCATCCAGAGTAGAGAGTGACTGTTTCTGAAAGACTGTGTCTCGGTCATCCGTTTCTCAAACATCATGCAGTGCGAGAATCAAGCGGAGGCGATCGAGTCTTGTGGGAAAAGTGCACAAACCTCTGCAGAGTGTACAAACTGATCATGATTAGCCGTGTCCCCGGTTATGGACAACTTGAGTATCTAGTACCTGGATTATCATTTGAATCTCATCACCGTGATACTTATAATTAATTTTGTTGGGTTAATGATGTTACTTAATTGGGATTGAGTTGGAGGTACCTTCTCAATGTTTCAACCACCATGATAGTTAAATAAAATTTATTCCTTTGTAGTAGGATAAAATTGGCTTTTCGCAAAACTGTAACCATAGAGCCTTTCCACCAGCTATATATGCATATAGTATAGCCTTATCATTGTTCATTGCTCTCTATGTGTTACATTGCCAGCATATTCTATGTGCTGACCCGTTTTCGGGCTGCAACGTTTCATGTTGTAGACTTTTCAGACGACGAGTAAGGTGCCTTAGGTCGTGGTCTTATACTCAGTGATGCCGCTGGAGTTGATGGACTCACTTATCTTCCAAGTCTTCCGCTGTTATCGTTTTTAGATGGCCTTAAGCCATGTTTATTATACTTAATCTCTTAGGAGATATTCGATGTAATAAGTGTGTGATTGCTACTCTGTTATAAATCCTCCATTTGTACTGTGCGTGTCAGCATTACTGATCTAGGGATGACACTGGTGCACAGCAGCACAGGCCATTTGATGTCTGGTCGCTACAAAGTTGGTATCAGAGCACACGCTGACTGTAGGACACGACCACTAAGCTTAAGCCCTAGAAAGCTTCACTCTTCTCATTTCTGACCCCTCTCCACTTTCTACTCTTTTAGGAATGGCGAATGCAAGGAGCAAGTTCATGCAACCGGATGAAGACACGCCATTTGGACGACATTTGAAGGAAGTCACCAAGTACTTGAACATAGGAATACCAAGCGTCACCGGAACCTACAACGCTACATTACCTGAAGAGGAGAGCTGGAAGATTCAAGTTATCATTCCAGGAAGGACGTTTGCGCCAATTACGGAACCCATGAGATTGGTTTTCGAAGCACCAACTTGGAGTTTAGGGAAGAGCATGGCTGCACACATCGCCATGGGACGCATGGGAGAAGTCTATCACCAGGAGCTTAAGGATACAATTTATCAGATTTGTGGACGTCGAGACGCGCAATGGGAGATGATCAAAACCAAGAAGGATGGATCAATTGCAGCTTTCATCCAGGAGCAGAACCAACATATTCGACGCCAGGAGAATCAGATGTGCACGGACAAGGAAGAACTGAAGAAGGCATTCACGAAGATTAAGGAACTCCAAGAAGAACTCAAGACTACACGCGAAGATTACTTGGAGGAAATCAACGCGCTAGTAGGGAAGATTGACGACCTGGAGAAGAAGATTGGAGCATTCGTGGAAAATCCAGTGCCAAAAGCAGAGGTCGACGAATGCACTTGTCCGGATAATTACATCATCATCGACGACACTGACTCGGAACCAAGTGAAGACGAATGGATTGATGAAGCTGGAGCAGACATCATGGAGTCTTCAACGGATCAGAATTTTTAGTAGACTACCATATCAGTAGTAGTTTTCCCCCATTTAGTAGTATAGCTCAAGCACTTTGTAACGCTAGTTAGATCGATTGTTTTGCCTTGTTTGGATTGATTGAGTGATATTGATTGAATTTGTCTCATGAGCATATGGGTAGTGTTTCTCTCTAGACCTCTTTCTATTCTTAATTCTCATCTTTTCTAAACCTATCAGATGCCTCCGAGACGCGACACCGGATTTGTTTTCCCGCCAGAGATCACCCAGTTGATTCAGCAACAGAATGCCTTGATGCAAGTGTTAGTTCAGAACCAAGGCAACAACAACAACAACCAACCGCCACCACCACCTGTTGACCACTTAGCCCGTTTCTTAAGGCTAAACCCGCCGGTGTTCTCCAGTAGCACCGAGCCGATTGTAGCAGATGATTGGCTCCGCAAAGTTGGAAGGGAGTTGACCACTGCAGGATGCACAGATGCGGAAAGAGTGCATTTTGCCGCACATCAGCTTGATGGACCCGCAGCATCATGGTGGGAGAATTATACAGCCACGCACCCTATTGACACTGTCACATGGGACCAGTTTCAGCAAGCTTTCCGTACAGCTCATGTTTCAGCAGGAGCTATGGCTATGAAGAAGCGTGAGTTTCGCAACCTACGCCAAGGAGGACGCACCGTAGGCCAGTATGTGGAGGAATTCAGTAAGTTAGCACGTTATGCACCAGATGACGTTGCTACGGATGCTGCCAAGCAGGAGAAGTTTTTGGAAGGATTGAATGATGAGCTGAGTATGCAGTTGATGGTAGCAACTTTCAACAACTACCAGGACCTGGTAGATAGAGCTCTCATGATTGAAGGGAAGCAACAGCAGATTAAAAACCGCAAGAGGAAGTATGGACAAGGGAAGTACAATTCTGGAGCCCAGCAGAAGCCACGATTTACCCCGAAGCCGGGAGGACAGTTTCAGCATACCCATGGAGGAGGTAGTTCGCACAACCATAATGGCTCCAAGAATGGTAATGGGAATGGAGGAGGAAACGGACAGAAGCGCACCAACCCATCTACCCCAACCAAGAGAGATCTAAGTCACATTACCTGTTTCAAGTGCCAGAAGACGGGACATTACGCTACCGATTGTCCCGAAGCCCAAAATGGAAATGGCAATGGAAGCTCTGGGAAGAAGCCGAACCCGTTCAACAAAGGACATGTGAACCACGTGAGCGTGGAGGAGATTGAAGCTCAGCCTGATGCAGTAATAGGTAAGTTTTTGGTTAAGTCATTTACTGCAACTGTTCTTTTTGATACTGGTGCATCGCATTCATACATATCAAGGGGATTCGTAAACAAGTTTAAGATGTCCACCCAAGTTCTCAAAAGCCCCATGTTAGTAACCTCGCCAGGAGTGGAGTATATGGCCACCCAAGGATGTTTTAAGATACCGTTGGCCATTGGAAGGCATGTTTTCCCCACAGACCTCATTGTTTTGGAATCGCAAGGTTTGGATGTGATTTTGGGAATGGATTGGCTATCGTTGTATGGAGGAAACATTGATTGTGCCAGCAAGACTATTTTGCTTACCACCCCTGAAGGAAAGAGGATCAAGTATGTATCCAGGCACATGCCGAAGAGGACTCAAGTGAATTCCTTATCAGGAGTTGTACAGGAGGAAGTACCAGTGGTGAAGGATTATCCGGATGTATTTCTAGAAGAGTTGCCAGGCATGCCACCAGATAGAGACATTGAGTTCTTGATTGAACTTTTGCCAGGCACAGGGCCAATATCTAAGAGACCGTACAGGATGCCCGCAAAGGATTTGGAGGAAATTAAGAAGCAGATCAAGGAGTTACTGGATAAAGGCTATATACGCCCAAGTTCGTCACCTTGGGGATCACCAGTACTTCTAGTGGAGAAGAAAGATGGATCACTAAGGATGGTTGTTGATTACCGAGGATTGAATGAAGTGACCATCAAAAACAAGTACCCACTGCCGATGATAAATGATTTGTTTGACCGCTTGCAAGGAGCTAAAGTATTTTCCAAGATCGATCTACGATCAGGATACCATCAGTTAAAGATTCGAGAACAGGATATACCTAAGACGGCATTTACCACCAGATATGGATTGTATGAGTATACCGTTATGTCATTTGGACTGACTAACGCACCGGCCTATTTCATGAACCTGATGAACAAAGTGTTTATGGAGTTTTTGGATAAGTTCGTCGTGGTGTTCATTGATGATATTTTAATATTTTCGAAGGATGAAGAAGAGCATGAGGAGCATTTGCGATTGGTACTTGAGAAGCTCAGAGAACATCAGTTATATGCCAAGTTCAGCAAATGTGAGTTTTGGTTGAAGGAAGTTGGATTCCTTGGACATGTTATTTCTGGAGAAGGAATAGCAGTAGACCCTACCAAGGTTGACACAGTGACCAGTTGGGAATCACCCACTACAGTTGGAGAAATCCGGAGTTTTCTTGGACTCGCAGGATACTACCGGAGATTTATCGAGAATTTCTCAAAGATTGCTAAGCCCATGACTGAGCTATTGAAGAAGGACACCAAATTCAATTGGACTGAGGAATGTGAAGCTAGTTTCCAGGAGTTGAAGAAATGATTGGTTACATCACCAGTGTTGATTCTGCCAGATCAACGCAAGGACTATGAAGTTTATTGCGACGCTTCTCGTCGAGGACTTGGAGCAGTGCTTATGCAGGAAGGAAGAGTTGTTTCGTATGCTTCACGACAACTTAAACCCCATGAGAAGAATTATGCTACGCACGATTTGGAATTAGCAGCCGTAGTGCATGCATTGAAAACATGGAGGCATTTTCTCATCGGAAACCATTGTGAGGTGTACACGGATCACAAGAGTTTGAAGTACATTTTCACACAAAAGGAGTTAAACCTCAGACAAAGGAGATGGTTGGAGCTCATCAAAGACTATGATATGAGATTGCATTATCACCCCGGAAAGGCTAATGTAGTAGCAGACGCGTTGAGCCGCAAGAGTCATGTCAACACCCTCATGACAGGAGAGTTACCTCAGGAGTTAGCCGAGGACATACGTGAGTTATGTTTGGAGATAGTCCCAAGAGGCTATTTAGCGTCATTGGATATTCATTCTACCTTGATGGACAAGATCAGAGAAGCTCAGAAGACAGACAAGGAGATTGAAGAGATAAAAGCGAAGATGAGCAAAGGTAAAGCCAAGGGATTTCGTGAGGATGAGCACGATACCTTATGGTTCGAGGACCGCGTATATGTGTCAAATGATCCGGAGATCAGGAAGTTGATTTTGCAAGAAGCCCATGATTCACCGTACTCGATTCGCCCAGGGAATACCAAGATGTATTTGGATTTGAAGAATACTTTCTGGTGGACCGGAATGAAGAAGGACATTGCGGAGTTTGTAGCAGTTTGTGATGTATGTCAGAGAGTGAAGGCAGAGCATCAGAAGCCAGCAGGATTGCTACAGCCATTGCCGATACCCGAATGGAAGTGGGATAAAATAGGCATGGATTTTATCACCGGATTACCCAGGACTCGTTCAGGCTATGACTCGATATGGGTTGTAGTCGACTATATGACGAAAGTGGCTCATTTCATTCCAGTGAAGACCACTTACACCAGCGCTAAGTTGGCGAAGATATACATGACCAGGATAGTATGTTTGCATGGAGTTCCGAGGACCATTGTATCAGACAGAGGAACCCAATTTACATCGAAGTTTTGGAAGCAGTTACATGAAACATTGGGAACCAGGCTGGAATTTAGTACAGCATTTCACCTGTAGACAGATGGACAGACCGAGAGAGTCAACCAGATTTTGGAGGACATGTTGAGAGCTTGTGCGCTAGATTATGGATCAAGTTGGGACGACAATTTGCCATATGCGGAGTTTTCGTATAACAATAGTTATCAAACCAGTTTGAAGATGGCCCCTTTCGAAGCTTTGTACGGAAGGAGGTGTAGAACGCCGTTGTTATGGGACGAAGTTGGAGACCGTCAGTTGTTTGGACCAGATTTGATTAAGGAGTCTGAACAGAAAGTGAAGTTGATTCGCGATAGGCTCAAGGTAGCCCAGTCTAGGCAGAAGAGTTATGCTGATTCTAAACGCAAGGAGACAGTTCATGAAATCGGAGACAGAGTGTATCTTCGAGTATCACCACTTCGAGGAGTGAAGCGCTTGGAGTTAAGGGAAAGTTAGCACCCCGTTTTATTGGACCATACAGAGTGTTGGAACGTATGGGAGAAGTTGCTTACAAGCTGGAATTGCCCGAAGGATTGTCTGAAGTACATGATGTATTTCACGTTTCGCAGTTGAAGAAGTGCCACGCAGAGATGGCTGAGATACCACTGAGAGATACTGTGCCACTGGAAGCGATTCAGTTGGAAAGTGATTTGACCTATGAGGAGAAGCCAGTTAAGATTCTCGAATATGCCAGCCGAGTTACCCGCAGCAAGGTTATCAAGTTTTGCAAAGTTCAATGGAGTCACCACACCGAAGATGAGGCCACCTGGGAGCGAGAGGAAGATCTACGGAAAAACCACTCCCACCTGTTTTCTAGCCAACCCGAATCTCGAGGGCGAGATTCATCTTAAGGGGGGTAGGTTTGTAACATCCCAAATTTTCAATTTGGAATGTTATACATAGATCATCATTTGCATATCATGTTTTGTGCATTTTGACAAATCCTTGATAAATCCTAAGCAACTCAAGGACCCTCGGAGAGAGTTGGGGATTTTCTTGAATTTTCTTATTTGATTTTCCAACGAGGATTTTGGTTTTTGATTATTTTTCTCTCCGGAAGAATATTTCATTTTAAAATAAACGAGAGGAGAAAATATGACTTCTCCAAAAACATTGAAATACTGGAGGAAAAATGTTAAAAACATTATTTGGAATTTATTGGATTTTATTTGCAATTTTATTGCATTTAAAAAAATATGCATGTTTTCAACATATTTATTTTTGATTTTAAAAATGTTCACCCTATTCTAGATTTTCTAACTAGACGGGGAAAATTTATTTCGTATTTTTTTTATTTTTATTTATTTTTCTAGGCAATATTTTCCGCGGAACATATTTAAAATATATATATATATACGCGCTTGCCCGACTGGGCCGAGGCCCAGCCGAAGCCAGGCCGCCGCCCGTGCTCTCCTTCTTCCCCACGCCGCCGGAGTCCGCCGGGAGCACGAAGCCGCCGCCGCCTCGGGCTTTGCCCCTTCCCCAAGCCCTCTAGCCCCCCTCCTACCTATCTATAGCCCCCCCTCCGTTTTCGCCGCCACCATCGCCGGAGAAGCCGCCGCCGCCGCCCCGCATCTAGCCGCCCGCCACCGCCCGTCGTTCACCTCGCCCCTCGCAGCCGGGAGCGCCGGAGCCCCGCACCCTCGCCCGCCGGAGCCGCCGCCCGAGCCCCGCTGCCCCGCCGCCGACCCCGCCCACCGGAGCCCCTCACCGGAGCGAGCCCCGTCGAGGTACTGCCGTTCGTGTTGACCGGTTTTTCTGAAAAAAAACCTTTTGTTTAAAAAAACCCTAGATCGGTTTTTTCGGTTTTCTTATTTTACGAGCGTTCACAGAACCGTTCGTTTTAACGAACGCGTTCGTCAGTTTTTTCTCTGTTAACGAACGTCCGTTATTTAAACCGTTCGTCCGTTTTTCTTTTTCGACGGATTTTCTCGTTATTTTCTCAGATTCGATTTCTGATCGAAACTTCGAATCTGTTTAACTTTTCGCTCGTTTATCGGAATCAGGTGATTCAAGCGCCTAGAGTTTCGTCTCGAAATTCTCTTTCCGTTTAACCTACTCAAACAAGTTTTTGCTACAGTACAATTTGACCTAGATCCAGATTAGCAAACGAAGTTTCTTTCTTTCGCCGTTTGACTTTCGTTGCTTCTTTCGAGTTGATTCTTTTTGCAAACCGGAGTTTTTAAGTTGAACTTTCTGGTTGGATCTTTCATTCGAGTTTTACCTGTGCATTAGATGAGTACTGATTGTATTCTTGTTTGTTTGCGATAGAGTACCCGGAGTGTGCCGCTTGTTACTTCGACTCGCTAGGTTTTGCGGATCATCAGCAAGGAAGTAACACTTTGATCATACCCCGTTCATACCCAGTTTTATTGCATTAGATCTATTTTCCCAAACACATTGCATGATTAGGATCTAATTAAACTGTGGGTATTGGGATGTAGTTGAGGTAGTACCTATTACCTGTTTACTATCAAACCCTTGGGAATTACTTCTACGTTGCTTTTATTATTGCCATGCTATGCGTAGACGTGGTTTGGGTTTGAGAGATATTCATGACAGATGTGAGTGTTTAATAATGGTTCAACTTAAGGTGGCAACTAAAACTCACATCTGGGTGGATTGAGGCACCTGGAGAACCCAGTGTTGTCTGTTTGTATAAGGTCCGCCACCCAGGCTCAAAGGGATCATAAGATTATTCATGCTAGAAACTTCCATGTGCAGCCGCAAGCTATTATGGGCTCTAGCATAGCTGAGTAGGTTACAGGATCTCTTGAAGAGGTGGCCTAGTAGATGTAGGGGAAAGTAGGTGTACCGGTCCATCAAGAGTAGAGAGTGACTGTTTCTGAAAGACTGTGTCTCGGTCATCCGTTTCTCAAACATCATGCAGTGCGAGAATCAAGCGGAGGCGATCGAGTCTTGTGGGAAAAGTGCACAAACCTCTGCAGAGTGTACAAACTGATCATGATTAGCCGTGTCCCCGGTTATGGACAACTTGAGTATCTAGTACCTGGATTATCATTTGAATCTCATCACCGTGATACTTATAATTAATTTTGTTGGGTTAATGATGTTACTTAATTGGGATTGAGTTGGAGGTACCTTCTCAATGTTTCAACCACCATGATAGTTAAATAAAATTTATTCCTTTGTAGTAGGATAAAATTGGCTTTTCGCAAAACTGTAACCATAGAGCCTTTCCACTAGCCATATATGCATATAGTATAGCCTTATCATTGTTCATTGCTCTCTATGTGTTACATTGCCAGCATATTCTATGTGCTGACCCGTTTTCGGGCCGCAACGTTTCATGTTGCAGACTTTTCAGATGACGAGTAAGGTGCCTTAGGTCGTGGTCTTATACTCAGTGATGCCGCTGGAGTTGATGGACTCACTTATCTTCCAAGTCTTCCGCTGTTATCGTTTTTAGATGGCCTTAAGCCATGTTTATTATACTTAATCTCTTCGGAGATATTCGATGTAATAAGTGTGTGATTGCTACTCTGTTATAAATCCTCCATTTGTACTGTGCGTGTCAGCATTACTGATCCAGGGATGACACTGGTGCACAGCAGCACAGGCCATTTGAGGTCTGGTCGCTACATGTGTATTACTGAGTGGGCCCAGAGATACCTCTCCGACAATCGGAGTGACAAATCCTAATCTCGAAATACGCCAACCCAACAAGTACCTTTGGAGACACCTGTAGATCACCTTTATAATCACCCAGTTACGTTGTGACGTTTGGTAGCACACAAAGTGTTCCTTCGGTAAACGGGAGTTGCATAATCTCATAGTATAGGAACATGTATAAGTCATGAAGAAAGCAATAGCAACATACTAAACGATCGAGTGCTAAGCTAACGGAATGGGTCAAGTCAATCACGTCATTCTCCTAATGAGGTGATCCCGTTAATCAAATGACAACTCATGTCTATGGCTAGGAAACATAACCATCTTTGATTAACGAGCTAGTCCAGTAGAGGCATACTAGTGACACTCTGTTTGTCTATGTATTCACACATGTATTATGTTTCCGGTTAATACAATTCTAGCATGAATAATAAACATTTATCATGATATAAGGAAATAAATAATAACTTTATTATTGCCTCTAGGGCATATTTCCTTCAGGAGAGAGGTGGGCCTGGCCCTGGTCGGCGTTCGCGGATACTTAACACGCTTAACGAGATCTTGGTATTTGATCTAAGTCTGGCCATTTGGTCTATACGCACTAACCAACTACGCGGGTACAGTTATGGGCACTCGGCGTCGTGGTATCAGCCGAAGCTCTTTTTGACGTCAGCGACTAAGTGGCGCGCATCGCATTGGACCGTAAGATCGCGCTTGTATTAAGGGGGCTAGGTTTGCTTCCGGCCGCGTACGCAACGTGCAGGTGTGCAATGGGCGATGGGCCCAGACCCCTGCGCGCATAGGGTTTAGACCGGTGTGCTGACCTCTCTATTGAGCCTAGGTGGGGTTGCGACGTGTTGATCTTCCGCGGCCAGGCATGACCCAGAAAAGTGTGTCCGGCCAAATGGGATCGAGCGTGTTGGGTTATGTGGTGCACCCCTACAGGGAAGTTTATCTATTCGAATAGCCGTGTCCCTCGGTAAAAGGACGACCCGGAGTTGTACATTGACCTTATGACAACTAGAACTGGATACTTATAAAACACACCCTTCCAAGTGCTAGATATAACTCGGTGATCGCTCTCTAATAGGGCGACGAGGAGGGGATCGCCGGGTAGGATTATGCTATACGATGCTACTTGGTGAACTTACCATCTACTCTCTTCTACATGCTGCAAGATGGAGGTGGCCAGAAGCGTAGTCTTTGATAGGATTAGCTATCCACATCTTATTCTGGCATTTTGCAGTTCAGTCCACCGTTATGGCCCTTTACACATATACCCATGCATATGTAGTGTAGCTCCTTGCTTGCGAGTACTTTGGATGAGTACTCACGGTTGCTTTCTCCCTCTTTTCCCCCTTTCCCTTCTACCTGGTTGTCGCAACGAGGTGCTGGAGCCCAGGAGCCAGACGCCACCGTCGACGACAACTCCTACTACACCGGAGGTGCCTACTACTACGTGCAGCCCGCTGACGACGACCAGGAGTAGTTAGGAGGATCCCAGGCAGGAGGCCTGCGCCTCTTTCGATCTGTATCCCAGTTTGTGCTAGCCTTCTTAAGGCAAACTTGTTTAACTTATGTCTGTACTCAGATATTGTTGCTTCCGCTGACTCGTCTATGATCGAGCACTTGTATTCGAGCCCTCGAGGCCCCTGTCTTGTATTATGATGCTTGTATGACTTATTTATGTTTTAGAGTTGTGTTGTGATATCTTCCTGTGAGTCCCTGATCTTGATCATACACGTTTGCGTGCATGATTAGTGTACGGTCAAATCGGGGGCGTTACACCTGCTTATGCTACTTCACCTATCTTTGTTACTGATAAGGATTATGAATTCTCTGTCGACCCTGATTACTTTGGTTGAATCTGATCCTTTTTATGGCTATGAATCTGAAACTGTTGTGGCACATCTTACTAAATTAAATTATATAGCCACCCTATTCACTAATGATGAGAAAACTCACTACTATTATATCGTTAAAATATTTCCGTTCTCATTAAAGGGTGATGCTAAAATATGGTTTAATTCTCTTGATCGTGGTTGTGTGCGTAGTCCCCAGGATATGATTTATTACTTCTCTGCTAAATATTTCCCTGCTCATAAGAAACAAGCTGCTTTAAGGGGTATATATAATTTTGTGCAAATTGAAGAAGAGAGTCTCCCACAAGCTTGGGGGAGGCTTCTCCAATTACTTAATGCTTTGCCTGATCATCCTCTAAAGAAAAATGAAATACTTGATATCTTTTATAATGGACTAACCGATGCTTCCAGAGACCACCTGGATAGTTGTGCTAGTTGTGTTTTCAGGGAAAGAACTGTTGATCAAGCTGAAATTCTATTGAATAATATGTTGACTAATGAAAATAATTGGACACTTCCTGAACCAACTCCTAAGCCAACTCTGAAGAAAAGGGGTGTTCTATTTCTCAGTCCTGAAGATATGCAAGAGTCAAAGAAATCTATGAAAGAAAAGAGTATAAAAGCTGAAGATGTTAATAATTTACCTCCTGTTGAAGAAATAAATGGTCTTAATTTACCGCCTGTTGAAGAAATACATTGTCCTGATAACCCGACACAGGTAGTAAAGGTAAATTTTCGTTATAGATTTGATGAAGGTGATATTTCTCGTTATAAGTCTGCTAGCCAATGCTTAGATGAGTTTGATAATTTTATTGCCAAACAAGAAAACTTCAATGCTTATGTTGGTAGACAATTGAAACACAATACTGATATGATTGAACACTTGAGTGATTATATGTCTAGAGTTAAAGGTGAATTTAAACTCATTAGTAAACATGCTTCTATGGTTACCACTCAAGTTGAACAAGTACTTAAAGCTCAGAATGATTTGCTCAATGAATTGAATAGTAAGAATAATGACTTTGCTGTTAGAGTTGCAACTAGAGGGGGTAAAGTGACTCAGGAACCTTTATATCCTGAGGGCCACCCTAAGAGAATTGAGCAAGATTCTCAGAGAACTAATATAGATGCACCTAGTCCTTCTAAGAAGAAGAAAAATAAGAATGATAGGACTTTGCATGCTTCTAGTGAACCTGTTGTTGACACACCTGAGAATCCCAATGATATTTCTATTTTTGATGCTGAAACACAATCTAGTAATGAACATGAACCTAGTGATAATGTTAATGATGATGTTCATGTTGATGCTCAACCTAGCAATGATAATGATGTAGAGATTGAACCTGCTGTTGATCTTGATAACCCACAATCAAAGAATCAACATTATGATAAGAAAGACTTTGTTGCTAGGAAGCACGGTAAGGAAAGAGAACCATGGGTTCAGAAACCCATGCCTTTTCCTCCTAAGCCATCCAAGAAAAAGGATGATGAGGATTTTGAGAGCTTTGCTAAAAAGATTAGACCTATCTTCTTCCGTATGTGTTTTACTGATATGATTAAAATGAATCCTTATGCTAAGTGCATGAAAGAAATTGTTACAAATAAAAGAAAGATACCGGAAGCTGAATTTCCACCATGCTTGCTAATTATACTTTTAAGGGTGGAATACCAAAGAAACTTGGAGATCCAGGAGTACCAACTATACCATGCTCCATTAAAAGAAACTATGTTAGAACTACTTTATGTGATCTTGGAGTCGGTGTTAGTGTTATGCCTCTCTCTTTATATCGTAGACTTGATTTGAATAAGTTGACACCTACTGAATATCTTTGCAAATGGCCGATGAATCAACTGCTATACCTGTCGGTATTTGTGAGGACGTGCCTGTTGTGGTTGCAAACGTCACTATTTTAACAGACTTTGTTATTCTTGATATTCCTGAGGACGATAGTATGTATATTATTCTTGGAAGACCCTTTTTGAATACAGTAGGGGCTGTTATTGATTGCAATAAAGGCAATGTCACTTTTCATGTTAATGGTAATGAGCATATGGTACACTTTCCGAGGAAACAACCTCAAGTCCACAGTATCAATTCTATTGGAAAAATTCCATCGATTATTATTGGAGGTTTTGAATTTCCTCTTCCTACTGTCAAGAAGAAATATGATATTCTTATTATTGGGGACGTGCATATCCCTGTTGAGGTAACTTAGTGTTATTCGAAATTTCTCCGGTTTCATGCGATTCAGAATGAGTTTGTTAACAAGACTTGATCAACCTTGTTAGTGGATTCCTTTTGATGAGCATGAGATGGATGAAATTAGAAAGCACAACCTTCTGTACCCTCCTTTTACTTTCTGTTATTTAGATTAAATAAAGCAAAAATAGTATTTTCTGTCTGTTTTCTGAGTTATCCGTGCAATAAAAAAATACCCCGAAAATAAAAGTTCTCCAAATGCCCTGAAATTGAAATATGATTTTTTCTGGAATATTTGAGAATATCTGGAACTGAGAACACAGCAGGGGAGCAAGCACCTGGCCACGAGGGTCCAGGGCGCGCCCCCCTGCCTCGTGGGCCCATGGTGGCTCCCCTCCACTTATTCCAACCACCACACACTCCTTCTTCCTCCCCAAAAAAATCACCAACCAGCTCAAGCACGAGTTCTAGCTCATTTTGCTGCGATTCTCGATCTCCTTGCTCAAAGCTCCACTCACAAAACTGCTTTGGGAGATTGTTCTTTGGTGTGTGGCTCCTCCAATGGTCCAATTAGTTTTTGTTCTAGTGCTTTATTCATTGCAATTTTTTGCTGCTTAGGTGACCCTGTTCTTGAGCTTGCATGTCAAATTTATATGGTCCCAAGTAGTTTTAATGCATGATTTAGTCTCTAGGCACTTGTGGGAGTAGTTGCTATTAATTTTGTTGAGTTTGGTTCACTTTTATTTTGAGTTACTAAAATTTCAGAAATTTTTCAGAGGAAGAAATATGTTTAGGAAAATGTACCAAGGTGGTCCTTCAAGGAAGCAAGGGCCCAGGCTTGCAATACGCGATGCGGACGATGAACCACCGAGGGAAGCTCAAGTGGGGGCTTGTGAATGGCCGTCAGAGGACTTTATGGATCGAGCAGGAATCAAGGAAGAATTTGATGCATATGTGCGCAACACTGATCTTGAGAGCTTTGAGGAAGATAAGTGCCGTCAGTATCATTATCTCACTGATTCCTTTGTGAGAAGGTTTGAATTTTCATGATCACGCAATTTTCAAACTGTCATGTTTGATCTTTATGAAAATTCTTATACTATGGACTAGAGGATTTCAATACTGCTTGCAAACTTCCACAATGGGGTAGCACTAGTGAGCCTTGCAAATCTGAGTTTAGAGATTTTCTTGCTAGTATAACTGTGGGGGAGTCTAGAGATGTAACACAAGCTACCATAGGGAGCATTCATTTTCCTGCTATACATTATTTTGCTCTCTTCATAGGCAGGTGCATAAATAGTAAGGATGAAGCTTGTCACATGTGTGTCCCTGACCTCAGTGTTCTCAGGAGTGCTGCATTAGGAGATAAACATTATAATTTGGGAGCCATTGTGGCGCGTAGGTTGCATAATAATAGTATCAATGGAGATTTCTTTGGTGGAATTTATGCAACCTGTTTAGCTAATTATCTTGAGATACCTATTCGTGATTATGATATGGAATTGCCTCCTGCTTATCTAGATTTTAATGCCATGGTTCGTCATTAGTTTGTTCAGAGGAATGAACCGCCTCTCCAGTACCGACTAATCTTTGACAGGCGTCACGCTGTCAATATTTTCTCCCTGCTCCTACTCTCTTTGACTTTCAGGCAAAGGGGACATATGTCATAACCAGGGAGGAGGCAAATGAGTACGAGATGAGGACGAGGGCAGCTCGCCTCCAAGCTGCAACCCACAATGCAATAGCCGCTGCTTCTCAGTACAACCCCAACTACAACTCTGATCCATGGGCATAGACCAACTTAGGCCAAAAGCCTAAGCTTGGGGGAGTACGTATTTCTCACCTACATTACATTTATGTTCACACACTCACTGCTAGTTGTCGGTGCTCAAACTTTTTCATTGTAATATCCATGCTAGTTTATTTTCCTTTTTATGCTTTCTTCTTGTGTGTTTGAAAAACCTTAAGAAAAACCAAAAAATTAGTTGTAGCTTTTAGCTAGTTTACTTTCTTACTGTAGTAGTAATAATTAAAAGAAAACCCAAAAAGATTTCTTGTTCTTCTATTGCTTGTTGGGAGCTTTCCCGTGTAAATAGTTTTATTTCTTTTCTTTTCCTTGGGGGTCGAGAGGAGAAGACCATAATGAAAATGTTGAAGTGGCTCTTATATGCATTATTGTTGATTTAACCAAGAGCCCGTATTGCCTTGTCTTCTCCTGTGTATTAAAATGCCTGCAGATTCCAGCTTAGTCCAATGCACGTGCACTATTATTATTATACACATCATTCGGTCGTGCAAGTGAAAGGCAATTATGACGATATATGATGAACTGATTGAGATGAGAGAAGCTGGTATGAACTCAACCTCTCTTGTTTTTGTAAATATGATTAGTTCATCATTCCTCATTCAGCCTATTATGAATAAGCATGTTTGCAATGACAATTAGAGATTATAGTTGCTTATGCCATGCTTAATTAGCTAGGAGTTTATAATGGTTTACCTTGCGTGCCAACATGCTATTAAAATGGTTGTGATGTGGTATGATAGGGTGGTATCCTCCTTTGAACGATTCGAGTGACTTAACTTGGCACATGTTCACGCATGTAGTTGAAACAAAATCAACATAGCCTCCACGATATTTATGTTCATGGTTGATTATATCCTACTCATGCTTGCACTCAATGTTTATTAATTTTAATGCATGTTCATGACCGTTGTCGCTCTCTAGTTGGTCGCTTCCCAGTCTTTTTCTAGCCTTCACTTGTACTAAGCGGGAATACTGCTTGTGCATCCAATCCCTTAAACCCCAAAGTTATTCCATATGAGTCCACTATACCTTCCTATATGTGGTATCTACCTGCCATTCCAAGTAAATTTGTATGTGCCAAACTCCAAACATTCAAATGAAATTCTGTTTTGTATGCCCGAATAGCTCATGTATCAACTAGGGCTGTCTGTATCTTCCATGCTAGGCGGGTTATTCTCAAGAGGAGTGGACTCCGCTCCTCACTCACGAGAAAATGGCTGGTCACCGGGATGCCCAGTCCCATGCTTTAAGCAAAATCAAATCAAAATAATTGCAAACAAAACTCCCCCAGGATTGTTGTTAGTTGGACAGTACCCGTTGTTTCGGACCAGCCGTGGAGTGTGCTTGTTGGTGGTGGGGGAGTATAAATTTTACTATTCTGTTTGGGAAACGCCTATAATGTGTGTAGCATGGAAGATATCGCCATCTCTCGGTTGTTATGTTGACAATGAAAGTATGCCACTCAAAATATTATTTATCTCTATTTCAAAATCGAGCTCTGGCACCTCTACAAATCCCTGCTTCCATCTGCGAAGGGCCTATCCATTTACTTTTATGTTGAGTCATCACCCTCTTATTAAAAAGCATCAGCGAGAGAGCACTGCTGTCATTTGCATCCATTACTATTAATTTATATTGGGTATGACTATGACTGGATCTCTTTTACCATGAATTACAATGGTTAGTCAGTCCTGGATCTTTAAAGGTGCTCTGCATTTATGTTTTGCGGTCTCAGAAAGGGCTAGCAAGATACCATCTTGTTATATCATATTATGATTGTTTTGAGAAAGTGTTGTCATCCGAGATTTATTATTATTTCTCGCTAGTTGATTATGCCATTGAGATGAGTAAACATGAGACCTAAGTGTTATTGTGAATATGGTTAGTCATAATCTTTGCTGAAAACTTGAATGCTGGCTTTACATATTTACAACAACAAGAGCAAACAGAGTTTGTAAAAGTTTTTCTTTATCACTTTCAGTTTATCACCTGAATTGCTTAAGGACAAGCAAAGGTTTAAGCTTGGGGGAGTTGATACGTCTCCGTCGTATCTACTTCTCCAAACACTTTTGCCCTTGTTTTGGACTCTAACCTGCATGATTTGAATGGAACTAACCCGGACTAACGCTGTTTTCAGCAGAATTGCCATGGTGTTATTTTTGTGCAGAAACAAAAGTTCTCGGAATGACCTGAAACTTCACGGAGATTATTTTTGGAAATAATAAAAAATATTGGCGAAAGAATCAAGGCTAGGGGGCCCACACCATGTCCATGAGGGTGGGAGGCGCGCCCCCTGCAGTCGGCGTTCTGGGAACGAGGGTTCCCAGACTTGCCTGCCTGCGGCCCACGACATGGTTGTGCTAGCAGGCCTGTACGGCCCATCTTCATCAACAAGGCTTTCAAGACCCTCGCGAGGGGCCAAGCTTCGCAAGGCGAACGACACAAGACCTCCTCAGGAGCGGCCTCACCAGGTTGCCTCGTGAGGTTCTCGTGACGTGAGCCATGGCGATCGAGACTAGGCGGGCGCCAGCGCGCGCAACGTCCTTGTTTCCCCTTTGGTGCTAAGGAGGCAAGCGCAGGCGCAGAGTACCGAGGCGGCAAGCAAAGGTTTCCATATCGGTGCAATGAGACCAAGACTAGCAGGACGGCAAGACGGAGGTCACCATGGAGCCCAAGGCGGCATCAGCACCAGAGCCTTTTGCAGGCGAAGACCGCTTTTGTCAGGATTGTTGGGGAACGTAGTAATTTCAAAAAATTCCTACGCACACGCAAGATCATGGTGATACATAGCAACGAGAGGGGAGAGTGTTGTCCACGTACCCTCATAGACCAATAGCGGAAGCGTTAACACAACGCGGTTGATGTAGTCGTACGTCTTCACAATCCGACCGATGAAGTACCGAACGTACGGCACCTCCGAGTTCAACACACGTTCAGCTCGATGACGTCCCTCGAACTCTGATCCAGCCGAATGTTGAGGGAGATTTTCATCAGCACGACGGCATGGTGACGATGATGATGTTCTACCGACGCAGGGCTTCGCCTAAGCACCGCTACGATATTATCGAGGTGTAATATGGTGGAGGGGGCACCGCACACGACTAAGAGATCAATAGATCAATTGTTGTGTCTCTGGGGTGCCCCCTGCCCCCGTATATAAAGGAGCAAGGGGGAGGCCGGCCGGCCCTTGTTGGCGCGCTAGGAGGAGGAGTCCTCCTCCTAGTAGGAGTAGGACTCCCCTCTTTCCTACTCCTACTAGGAGGGGGAAAGGAAGGGGAGAGGGAGAAGGAAAGGGGGCGCCGCCCCCCTCTCCTAATCCAATTCGGACCAGAGGGGGAGGGGGCGCGCGGCCCCTCCTGGCTGCCCCTCTCTCTCTCCACTAAGGCCCATAAGGCCCATTACTTCTCCCGGGGGGGTTCCGGTAGCCCTCCGGCACTCCGGTTTTCTCCGAAATCACCCGGAACACTTCCGGTGTCCGAATATAATTGTCCAATATATCAATCTTTATGTCTCGACCATTTCGAGACTCCTCGTCATGTCCGTGATCACATCCGGGACTCCGAACAACCTTCAGTACATCAAAACATATAAACTCATAATATAACTGTCATCGTAACGTTAAGCGTGCGGACCCTACGGGTTCGAGAACTATGTAGACATGACCGAGACACCTCTCCGGTCAATAACCAATAGCGGAACCTGGATGCTCATATTGGTTCCCACATATTCTACGAAGATCTTTATCGGTCAGACCGCATAACAACATATGTTGTTCCCTTTGTCATCGGTATGTTACTTGCCCGAGATTCGATCGTCGGTATCTCGATACCTAGTTCAATCTCGTTACCGACAAGTCTCTTTACTCGTTCCGTAATACATCATTCCGCAACTAACTCATTAGTCACAATGCTTGCACGGCTTATAGTGATGTGTATTACTGAGTGGGCCCAGAGATACCTCTCCGACAATCGGAGTGACAAATCCTAATCTCGAAATACGCCAACCCAACAAGTACCTTTGGAGACACCTGTAGAGCACCTTTATAATCACCCAGTTACGTTGTGACGTTTGGTAGCACACAAAGTGTTCCTCTGCTAAATGGGAGTTGCATAATCTCATAGTCATAGGAACATGTATAAGTCATGAAGAAAGCAATAGCAACATACTAAACGATCGAGTGCTAAGCTAACGGAATGGGTCAAGTCAATCACATCATTCTCCTAATGATGTGATCCTGTTAATCAAATGACAACTCATGTCTATGGCTAGGAAACACAACCATGTTTGATCAACGAGCTAGTCAAGTATAGGCATACTAGTGACACTCTGTTTGTCTATGTATTCACACATGTATTATGTTTCCGGTTAATACAATTCTAGCATGAATAATAAACATTTATCATGATATAAGGAAATAAATAATAACTTTATTATTGCCTCTAGGGCATATTTCCTTCAGTCTCCCACTTGGACTAGAGTCAATAATCTAGATTACACAGTAATGATTCTTACACCCATGGAGGCTTGGTGCTGATCATGTTTTGCTCGTGGAAGAGGCTTAGTCAATGGGTCTGCAACATTCAGATCCGTATGTATCTTGCAAATTTCTATGTCTCCCACCTGTACTAAATCCCGGATGGAATTGAAGCGTCTTTTGATGTGCTTGGTTCTCTTGTGAAATCTGGATTCCTTTGCTAAGGCAATTGCACCAGTATTGTCACAAAAGATTTTCATTGGTCCCGATGCACTAGGTATGACACCTAGATCGGATATGAACTCCTTCATCCAGACTCCTTCATTTGCTGCTTCCGAAGCAGCTATGTACTCCGCTTCACACGTAGGTCCCGCCACGACACTTTGCTTAGAACTGCACCAACTGACAGCTCCACCGTTCAATGTAAACACGTATCCGGTTTGCGATTTAGAATCGTCCGGATCAGTGTCAAAGCTTGCATCAACGTAACCATTTACGATGAGCTCTTTGTCACCTCCACAAACGAGAAACATATCCTTAGTCCTTTTCAGGTATTTCAGGATGTTCTTGACCGCTGTCCAGTGATCCACTCCTGGATTACTTTGGTACCTCCCTGCTAAACTTATAGCAAGGCACACATCAGGTCTGGTACACAACATTGCATACATGATAGAGCCTATGGCTGAAGCATAGGGAAGATCTTTCATCTTCTCTCTATCTTCTGCAGTGGTCGGGCATTGAGTCTTACTCAATCTCACACCCTGTAATAGAGGCAAGAACCCTTTCTTTGCTTGATCCATTTTGAACTTCTTCAAAACTTTGTCAAGGTATGTGCTTTGTGAAAGTCCAATTAAGCGTCTTGATCTATCTCTATAGATCTTGATGCCCAATATATATGCAGCTTCACCGAGGTCTTTCATTAGAAACTCTTATTCAAGTATCCCTTTATGCTATCCATAAATTATATATCATTTCCAATTAGCAATATGTCATCCACATATAATATCAGAAATGCTACTGAGCTCCCACTCACTTTCTTGTAAATACAGGCTTCTCCAAAAGTCTGTATAAAACCAAATGCTTTGATCACACTAGCAAAGCGTTTATTCCAACTCCGAGAGGCTTGCACCAGTCCATAAATGGATCGCTGGAGCTTGCACACTTTGTTAGCTCCCTTTGGATCGACAAAACCCTCCGGTTGCATCATATACAACTCTTCTTCCAGAAATCCATTCAGGAATGCAGTTTTGACATCCATTTGCCAAATTTCATAATCATAAAATGCGGCAATTGCTAACATGATTCGGACAGACTTGAGCATCGCTACGGGTGAGAAGGTCTCATTGTAGTCAATCCCTTGAACTTGTCGAAAACCTTTCACAACAAGTCGAGCTTTATAAACAGTAACATTACCGTCAGCGTCAGTCTTCTTCTTGAAGATCCATTTATTTTCAATAGCTTGCCGATCATCGGGCAAGTCAACCAAAGTCCATACTTTGTTCTCATACATGGATCCCATCTCGGATTTCATGGCACCAAGCCATTTTGCGGAATCTGGGCTCACCATCGCTTCTTCATAGTTCGTAGGTTCGTCATGGTCTAGTAACATAACCTCCAGAACAGGATTACCGTACCACTCTGGTGCGGATCTTGATCTGGTTGACCTACGAGGTTCAGTCATAACTTGATCTGATGTTTCATGATCATTATCATTAACTTCCTCACTACTTGTTGTAGGTGTCGCAGAAACTGGTTTCTGTGATGATCTACTTTCCAATAAGGGAGTAGGTACAGTTACCTCATCAAGTTCTACTTTCCTCCCACTCACTTCTTTCGAGAGAAACTCCTTCTCCAGAAAATTTCCGAATTTAGCAACAAAAGTTTTGCCTTCGGATCTGTGATAGAAGGTGCACCCAACAGTTTCCTTTGGGTATCCTATGAAGACACATTTCTCCGATTTGGGTTCGAGCTTATCAAGTTGAAGTTTTTTCACATAAGCATCGCAGCCCCAAACTTTAAGAAACGACAACTTTGGTTTCTTGCCAAACCACAGTTCATAAGGCGTCGTCTCAACGGATTTTGATGGTGCCCTATTTAGAGTGAATGCAACCGTCTCTAAAGCATAACCCCAAAACGATAGCGGTAAATCAGTAAGAGACATCATAGGTCGCACCATATCTAGTAAAGTACGATTACGACGTTCGTACACACCATTAAGTTGTGGTGTTCCGGGTGGCGTGAGTTGCGAAACTATTCCGCGTTGTTTCAAATGTAGGCCAAACTCGTAACTCAAATATTCTCCTCCATGATCTGATCGTAGAAACTTTATTTTCTTGCTACGATGATTTTCAACTTCGCTCTGAAATTCTTTGAACTTTTCAAAGGTTTCAGACTTATGTTTCATTAAGTAGATATACCCATATCTGCTCAAATCATCTGTGAAGGTGAGAAAATAACGATATCCGCCACGAGCCCCAATATTCACCGGACCACATACATCTGTATGTATGATTTCCAACAAATCTGTTGCTCTCTCCATAGTTCCAGAGAACGGTGTTTTAGTCATCTTGCCCATGAGGCACGGTTCGCAAGTACCAAGTGATTCATAATCAAGTGGTTCCAAAAGTCCATCAGTATGGAGTTTCTTCATGCGCTTTAGACCGATATGACCTAAACGGCAGTGCCACAAATAAGTTGCACTATCATTATCAACTCTGCATCTTTTGGCTTCAATATTATGAATATGTGTATCACTACTATCGAGATTCAACAAAAATAGACCACTCTTCAAGGGTGTATGACCATAAAAGATATTACTCATATAAATAGAACAACCATTATTCTCCGATTTAAATGAATAACCGTCTCGCATTAAATAAGATCCAGATATAATGTTCATGCTTAACGCTGGCACCAAATAACAATTATTTAGGTCTAAAACTAACCCCGAAGGTAGATGTAGAGGTAGCGTGCCGACCGCGATCACATCGACTTTGGAACCATTTCCCACGCGCATCGTCACCTCATCCTTAGCCAATCTTCGCTTAATCCGTAGCCCCTGTTTCGAGTTGCAAATATTAGCAATAGAACCAGTATCAAATACCCAGGTGCTACTGCGAGCATTAGTAAGGTACACATCAATAACATGTATATCACATATACCTTTGTTAACCTTGCCATCCTTCTTATCCGCCAAATACTTGGGGCAGTTCCGCTGCTAGTGACCAGTCTGCTTGCAGTAGAAGCACTCAGTCTCAGGCTTAGGTCCAGACTTGGGTTTCTTCTCCAGAACAGCAACTTGCTTGCTGTTCTTCTTGAAGTTCCCCTTCTTCCTCCCTTTGCCCTTTTTCTTGAAACTAGTGGTCTTATTGACCATCAACACTTGATGCTCCTTTTTGATTTCTACCTCCGCTGCCTTTAGCATTGCGAAGAGCTCGGGAATTGTCTTATTCATCCCTTGCATGTTATAGTTCATCACGAAGCTCTTGTAGCTTGGTGGCAGTGATTGAAGAATTCTGTCAATGACGCTATCATCCGGAAGATTAACTCCCAGTTGAATCAAGTGATTATTATACCCAGACATTTTGAGTATATGCTCACTGACAGAACTATTCTCTTCCATCTTGCAGCTGTAGAACTTATTGGAGACTTCATATCTCTCAATCCGGGCATTTGCTTGAAATATTAACTTCAACTCCTGGAACATCTCATATGCTTCATGACGTTCAAAACGTCGTTGAAGACCCGGTTCTAAGCCGTAAAGCATGGCACACTGAACTACCGAGTAGTCATCAGCTTTGCTCTGCCAGACATTCATAACTTCTGGTGTAGCTCTTGCAGTAGGCCTGGCACCCAGCTGTGCTTCCAGGACGTAATTCTTCTGTGCAGCAATGAGGATAATCCTCAAGTTACGGACCCAGTCCGTGTAATTGCTACCATCATCTTTCAACTTTGCTTTCTCAAGGAACGCATTAAAATTCAATGGAACAACAGCACGGGCCATCTATCTACAATTAACATAGACAAGCAAGATACTATTAGGTACTAAGTTCATGATAAATTCAAGTTCTATTAATCATATTACTTAAGAACTCCCACTTAGATAGACATCCCTCTAATCCTCTAAGTGATCACGTGATCCATATCAACTAAACCATGTCCGATCATCACGTGAGATGGAGTAGTTTCAATGGTGAACATCACTATGTTGATCATATCTACTATATGATTCACGCCTAAGCACCGCTACGATATTATCGAGGTGTAATATGGTGGAGGGGGGCACCGCACACGGCTAAGAGATCAATAGATCAATTGTTGTGTCTCTGGGGTGCCCCCTGCTCCCGTATATAAAGGAGCAAGGGGGAGGCCAGCCGGCCCTTGTTGGCGCGCCAGGAGGAGGAGTCCTCCTCCTAGTAGGAGTAGGACTCCCCTCTTTCCTACTCCTACTAGGAGGGGGAAAGGAAGGGGGAGAGGGAGAAGGAAAGGGGGGCGCCGGCCCCCTCTCCTAGTCCAATTTGGACCAGAGAGGGAGGGGGCGCGCGGCCCCTCCTGGCTGCCCCTCTCTCTCTCCACTAAGGCCCATAAGGCCCATTACTTCTCCCAGGGGGGTCCGATAACCCTCCCGCACTCCGGTTTTCTCCGAAATCACCCGGAACACTTCCGGTGTCTGAATATAGTCGTCCAATATATCAATCTTTATGTCTCGACCATTTTGAGACTCCTCGTCATGTCCGTGATCACATCCGGGACTTCGAACAACCTTCGGTACATCAAAACATATAAACTCATAATATAACTGTCATCGTAACATTAAGCGTGCGGACCCTACGGGTTCGAGAACTATGTAGACATGACCGAGACACCTCTCCGGTCAATAACCAATAGCGGAACCTGGATGCTCATATTGGTTCCCACATATTCTACGAAGATCTTTATCGGTCAGACCGCATAACAACATACGTTGTTCCCTTTGTCATCGGTATGTTACTTGCCCGAGATTCGATCGTCGGTATCTCGATACCTAGTTCAATCTCGTTACCGACAAGTCTCTTTACTCGTTCCGTAATACATCATTCCGCAACTAACTCATTAGTCACAATGCTTGCAAGGCTTATAGTGATGTGTATTACTGAGTGGGCCCAGAGATACCTCTCCGACAATCGGAGTGACAAATCCTAATCTCGAAATACGCCAACCTAACAAGTACCTTTTGAGACACCTGAAGAGCACCTTTATAATCACCCAGTTACGTTGTGACGTTTGGTAGCACACAAAGTGTTCCTCTCGTAAACGGGAGTTGCATAATCTCATAGTCATAGGAACATGTATAAGTCATGAAGAAAGCAATAGCAACATACTAAACGATCGAGTGCTAAGCTAACGGAATGGGTCAAGTCAATCACATCATTCTCCTAATGATGTGATCCCGTTAATCAAATGACAACTCATGTCTATGGCTAGGAAACACAACCATCTTTGATCAACGAGCTAGTCAAGTAGAGGCATACTAGTGACACTTTGTTTGTCTATGTATTCACACATGTATTATGTTTCCGGTTAATACAATTCTAGCATGAATAATAAACATTTATCATGATATAAGGAAATAAATAATAACTTCATTATTGCCTATAGGGCATATTTCCTTCAAGGATAAGCTGTACTAGCTGTCCCCTTTCAAATTGGCCGTTGTTGGCTCCCTTCCCGCTCGATATTTGGGAAGAGGACCAGGGCCTATATAAATAGGACTAGCCACCACAGTAGGAGGCATCTGATCTGGAGGCATCTGATCTTGAGGCATCTGATCTTGAGGCATCTGATCTTGAGGCATCAGATCTTGAGCCAACCCTTAGCCGCACACAGAGCACAAGAACACCTCACCCTCAGGATGCTGTTCTTCCCCTTGTACTGTTCATCATCAGCCCAAGAGGCAATCCACCACCACCACACTGGAGTAGGGTATTACACCACAACGGTGGCCCGAACCAGTATAAATCTTTTGTCTTTTGTGTTGTGATTTCGTCGAGTTCGGCTGTGAGATCTTAGCAAGCTAGGGCGTGGATCGGTAGGGAGGAAAGAACTTCGCCCGCACCCCAGAGTTCGAACCTTAAGTGTTTTGCTGGAACCCGTGATCCGACATTTGGCGCGCCAGGTAGGGGTGCGCCGAAACTTCCCTTCCGTCGCTCTGCATCCCGTCGCTCCTTCGTCTCCATGGCGGACGCACGCCGCGCCCGCGCCGAGCGTCGGGCTGCCCTCGCCACCCGCGTCGCTCAGACGGCCCCTGTCGGCGGGCCACCCCGTCATTCTCCGTCGCCTGCTGCCAACGCTGCCACCGGCCCGTTGGGGAACGAGCAGCGAGCGTCCTCGCGGCACCCCTCGGTGCGGCAGGACGGCCGCACTGCCACTCCATCGCCGACTACCGCTTGTTCGTCGTCTCATGCTCGTCGCGCTCCCATGGACGCACGAGCCGCTCTCCTCATGGCGCACGAGCTCCTGCGCTACCGTCCGGTCGACGACCTCTACGAGGACTGGCTTGACCGCATCGCCGAGCTTGTCAGCGCCGCAGGGGGCTCCCCTGCGCCGTCCCTCTCACTGCCTCGCCCTCCGCCAGCTACGGGCGACGTAGCTCACAGAGCACCGCCACCACCTCTGCACCAAGACAGCGCCCTGGCGCCAAGGCGTGCGGCTCCACGGCGCGACCCACCGCGTCTGGCGCCCGCGCGTGAAGAAAGAAGCTGTCAAGAAGTCCCTCGACCGCAAGAGAACGCTCCACCACTCCTCGCACCGCCGCGCGAGGATCGTTTGCCACGGCAGGGGCCCGCGACAAGACCAAGCTCCACCTCCAAGGCGGGCCCCGGTGACCACCGCCGGCTGCTGCGCCATCACCCCCGAACTGCGTAGCATCGCCTGGCCGGGCAAGTTCAAGCCAGATCTGCCTCCTCGCTACGACGGCACCCCGACCCCGCGGAGTTCTTCCAGCTCTACGAGCTGAGCATCGAGGCGGCCAACAACGACGAGAAAGTCATGGTGAACAGGTTCCCCATGGCTCGCAAGGACGGCGCCCGTTCGTGGCTCCTGAATCTGCCCCCAAGCTCGATCTCCTCCTGGGACGAGATGCGCAACCGTTTCGTTGCCAACTTCCAGGGCACTCGCGACCGCCCGCCGGCCGCGTGTGACCTGCGCTGCGTCAAGCAACAACGAGCAGAGACCCTCCAGAAGTACATCCAGTGCTTCAACAACGCCCGCCTCAAGATCCCCAAGGTGACGGACGAGGCCATCATCTCCGCGTTCTCTAATGGCGTCCGTGACGTCAAGATGAAGGAGGAGATCGCTATCCACGAGGAGTTGTGCACATCCCTGGAGCTGTTCAACCTGGCTTCCAAGTGCGCAAGAGCTGAGGAGGGGTGCCTCTCCCTCCTTGAGCTCCCAGCCGCGGACCCGGAGGAGAAGAAAGCCAAGGCCAAGGACGTGAAGCGCAAGGGAGCAGCCGTGCTCGCGGCGGAACCAGACACCAAGCGCGGCAGAGATCAGCCTGAGTCATCCAAGAGCAGTCGACCGTTCTGTGCCTTCCACAACCTGCATACCCACAACACCAGTGACTGATAAGAGCTCAGAGCCATTCGAGAAGGACGCTTTGGTCGACGCCCCGAGCGCAACGATCGGGGCTATGGCCGAGGAGGAGGACGTGGTGGTGGTCGCTGGGACGACCGTGGCCCGCGCCAGGAGTGGCGTGACCGGCCTCGTAAGGACCGCTGGCAGGATCAGCCTCGCAAGGGCGCCTGGAGGGTCTAGCCATGTGAGGATCGTCCTTAGGGTAACGCCGGTCTTCCCCCACTACTGCCATCACCAAGACGTAATGATGACCACCATCAAGACAAGGAGGCTGGGGGCTTCCAGTAGCCGCGTGCTATCGCCTGCATCCTGGGCGGAGCTCAGGCCCTAGCCTCGCACCGTATCTTCAAACAGTTTGCTCGTGAAGTGAATGCAGTCCTCCCCAAGCTTGAGGCTACACGCCCGCTCAGGTGGTCCAAGTGCGCCATCACCTTCAGTTCGGCGGATCAGCTCAAGTGTGCGGCCACCGCAGGCGCCCTCCCGATGCTTTGCTCCCCAGTCATCAGCAACGTGCAAGTCACCAAGACCCTCATCGACAGCGGCGCAGGGATCAACGTCCTGTCCGTCGACACCTTCGACAACCTCCAAGTGCCGTATGATCAGCTTCAGCCCACCAAGCCTTTCTCAGGAGTGACCGACGGCTCCACCACACCGATAGGACAGGTCCGCCTCCCTGTCACCTTCGGAGAATGCAAGAACTACCGCACCGAACTCATCAAATTCGACGTCGCGCAAATCCGTCTGCCATACAATGCCATCATCGGGTATCCAGCACTGGCCAAGTTCATGGCGGTGACCCATCACGGCTACAATGTCCTCAAGATTCCAGGAAGCGGCGGAATCATCACGGTCCCATGCGAAGAAAGAGATGTGGTGTGCTCCCTTGAGCGTGCCTTCCAAAGCTGCAGCAATCGACGACCCCGACAGCAAGGGCGAGTGCCCTCCTGAGGCCACCCCCAAGAAGAAGAAGCAGCTGCGCCGTGCAGGACCTCGGGAGGGTGGCGTCGCAACTGGAACCTCACCAGGATCAGCGCCTGCTTCAGGGGCGCCTCCCTCCATCGCATAGGAAGGCGCGCCCGACGCCCTTCTCGGGCAGGGCTTGGGGGCTCTCTTCTGGAGGGCCTCAGACCTTGCCAACATCACGAGGGAGGCGCTCGGGCACCACTTGGAGGCGTGCTTCACGGCACGTTTCCCTCAGGAGAACACAGGGCAAGGAGCGCCCACCGCTCAGGAGTTAATCACCAGGACCACTCAGGAACTTCAAGACGCAAGGGCCTTGCGCGGCGACTGCTGCTCACGAAGTGCAGCTCCCCATCCAGGCGAGGATGCTGGGCTGCACGTCTGCATCGATGTCCCAGGGCTCAATAGGGCCGCATCTCAGGAGCCCTTCTGGCCTTCGTGCGTGGGCCGCTACGAGGGTGCACCGCACCGCTACATTCGCATGCCCTTTGGCCTACCGAGCGTGTCGACCGCCTATCAGCGCAACCTGCGGAGCATCCTGGCGGCTTAGGAGGCCAGGCACCACGTTGTGTTGATGGAAATGGAGACGGTCCTCAGGGAACCACCTGGACCCCCAGAGCCTCCCGAGGCTCAGGGCCCCGGCGGCTTGTGAGGAGCAATTCCTTCGCCACGTACCTTCAGCTGCCCCGACACCCTTCATCGACAGAACCAGGTGACATTTTCCAAGTTTATTTAGCTGGGAGCGCCCCTCGGGCCGCATTATTCCTAGGTCGCACGGGTCCGTCCCTGTGGCATGTATCCCCTTTTTCTTATATCTTTAGCTTACCCTGCTGGGGGCGCCCCTCGGGCTGCATCATCCCCAAGCCGCTCGGGCCTGACCCAGTGGCGTGTATCTTCCTTGCATTTACTTGAGCTAGTTTGCTTCCCATGCATAACCTATCTATGACTATTACCTGCTCTATCGTCACCCGTCATGAGAGCTGCACGCCGGCCGTATTTCTTTAGGATCATTCACGTGAGTAGGCTAGGCACGGCGTCTCTGCTCGGGCCCGTCCCTGCAGCGTCGATAAATCCAACGACTGAGCTCTGTCTGGAGGGCCGGCCCTGTTCACGTCACCTCCTGGGGCCGTTCGTGCTTGGCCCCCTCACGCGATAACCTCAGAAGATTCGTTCGGCGCAGGTTGTCTGACCACCTCGCAGGACCAGCACAGCGAACAAGAACCAAGACCAGGCGCAACCCACCTTGAGGTAGGGCCTCGTGAGTCCCGCGCTAGCTCACGAGTGCCCAGATACACGTCGTCTAGCCCTGCCGTGCAAGCCACGTGTCAGGGCGGGGATGTACACGCCCCGGGGGCTCTCCGCAGTAGGGAGCCCCCCTCCCACGCACAAGTGGAAGCACCATGCTCCGCGCTGGCCGTCGACACTGCCAAGGAGCGGCTATGCCCTTGCACAAGCGGAAGCACTATGCTCCGCGCTGGTGATAAACAATTGAGGGCGGCCTCACGGCCGTACCAACCTCAGGGAGCCCCAGAGCTCAGTGACCGGCCTCACCGCAACGCGTCCCCTCGGGAGAGCCGCGTGAGGGGGATGGGTACGGGGGCTGCGCTCGGGTCACGCCCAAGCGTACGCCACCCAAGCCAGGTCCCTCGGACCTGGTCGTCGCACGCCCCTCCCGATCCAAGCCTCGACGAGGGCAGGTATGGAGATTGTTTGCACGTCAAGGGGGACTCCTGAGCATCGTGACTCAGGAGCCCAACTGGTCACGTAGCCCCTCACTCCTTGGTCCATCCTAGTCTCCGGTCGGCCCAACGGCGGTTGAGGTATGCGCGGGGCTAGGCTCTGCCGACATAGAACATCAACCTATCCTCGCGTATTCTTCCTATAAGTTGTCTGCGCGTCAAGGGGGACTCCTGAGCATCGTGACTCAGGAGCCTAACTGGTCATGTAGCCCCTCACTCCTTGGTCTGTCCTGGTCTCCGGTCGGCCCAACGGCGGTGGAGGTATGCGCGGGGCCGGGCTCTGCCGATGCCGAACACAAAGCAAATAGGAAGAAAATCGCAAAATCTCAACTCTTGGCGCCTACCTGGCATGCCAAATGTCGGATCACAGGTTCCGGCAAAACCTTTAAGGTTCAAACTCTGGGGTGCGCGGGAAGTTCTTTCCCCCCTACCGATCCACGCCCTAGCTTGCTAAGATCTCGCGGACAAACTCGACGAACTCGCAACACAAAAGACACAAGATTTATAGTGGTTCGGGCCACTGTTGTGGTGTAATACCCTACTCCAGTGTAGTGGTGGTGGATTGCCTCTTGGTCTGATGATGAACAGTACAAGGGGAAGAACAGCCTCCTGAGGGTGAGGTGTTCTTGTGCTCGGTGTGCGGCTAAGGGTTGGCTCAAGATCTGATGCCCCCTACTGCGGTGGCTACTCATATTTATATAGGCCCTGGTCCTCTTCCCAAATATTGAGCGGGAAGGGAGCCAACAACGGCCAATTTGAAAGCAAATAGGAGGGGCCGGGCTCTGCCGACGCAGAACACAAAGCAAATAGGAAGAAAATCGCAAAATCTCAAAGCAAATATTACAAGCCATATCGTTCTCCCAAATACCAAAGCACGAGTTTAAACGCCTCCACGAGGCATGATACATGTTGCAGGGATAAAACAGGGAAGCAGCCGCAAGCAAGTCACTCCTGGACACCGCCAACACCCACAGAAGGTGCTCCTCCCTTGGTAGTGTCGCCTTCACCTGCACCGCCAGATGGAACCGCAGGATCGGTGGCATCGCCGGTCGAGGATGCGAGGACGAAGCCGCGGAACTTCTTCAGCAGGGCCTCCACTTGACCTTTCACGGCTGTGGCGGCAGCCGTGCAGTGTTCTTCAGCTACAGGCTCTAGCAGCTCGTCAAGATGAGCATTGGGGTCGCGAAGGTACAGATGGCTGAAGACACGCGTCAGTGCAGCTGAAGAAAGGACACGAGCCTCTGCCTCAGCCATGGGACCGATGCCCTCCACGACTTCCTCAAGCGCCTTCACCAAGTGGGGAAGCAGCTGAGCAGGGCCATCCTTGTCGGTGGTTAGCGGCTTCTCCAAGCCCTTCTCGTACAGTGAATTCAGCGCCACGCTGGACCGCTCCTCAAGAAGCGAGAAAGCCACGCGGTCTTCAGCCAGGACCTTCGCCTTGGCGTCAAGATTGGCCTCCTTCGCCTTCGCCTTCCGCTCCAACTCCTCCAGCCGGCTGCGCTCCACGGCCTGCGCCTTCGCCATCTCTCCCAGCTCAGCGTCGCGGCCCTTGATGGCGTCCTCCCGGGCCCTCATCTCCTCCTCCTTCTCCTGGCGGCCACGTACTTCTCCCGCGAGCTGGTCGCGCAGGCTCTCCAGCTCGCCCTCCAGCTCCCGGCAGTGGTTGCGGGCGGTCTCGGCATCCTTCAGTGCCGCCTCGCGATCGGCCGCAGCTTTGGTGGCGGCCTGGTTCTCCTTCTCGGAGGCTGCCGTGGCCTGGCTCAGCGACGCTCGAACCGCCGAGTCAGAGTGAAGCCAGCCAGAGGCCAGCTCTACGCGCCCGGCTACCAGGCGTGGGTCCGCGCCCAGGAGACCTTCCCGCAGCTGGGCCATCTCCGAGAGGACGCGCTCCAAGGCAGCAGAGGAAGTAGGAGAACCTGGGGCCAGAGGCGCAGCAGGAGGAGGGAGCGGCGTCGTCACTAAAGGCTGGGAGATCAAGGGCTCCTGAGCCTTTGGGACCTCATCAGCCAAGCCAGGCACCGGCACTTCCGGAGCCAGCGGGGCCACGGGGGCTGACTCCTCCCGACGATGCTCCCCTTGGCCTCGCGAGGGCAACCGGGCGGGGGAGGTGCGAGTGCTGTCGCCTCCTTTCTCCGCAGAAGGGGGCGCGGCCGTTGTATCCTCCTTCCTTTTCTTCGTCGAAGGCATCGGCCTGATCAACCATGGGTGAACGTCAGAAAATAGCAAGTACGAGCAGGAACAAGACGAAGCTCGAAGCACTTACTGATCCACCGCGACATAGTCCACCTTCCGCTTGGGGAGCCTAAAACCCGAAAGCTTCGGAGCCTGAGGAGTGGGCACACGGGCTCCGGGAGCAGAAGACGGCGCAGCAGAAGGGCCGGAGGCACCCCCAGGCGGTGTCAGAGCAGAAGCAGCACCCCGAGAAACCAGCGACGACCTGACCCTCGTCGGGATAATAGGCAGTTTTCCCTCCTCCTGGCTGGCGTCGATCTCGGCGTTGTTTGGCAGGGCGTGGAGGATGTCGGCCTTGCTCAAAGGGGAAGTCTCCCCCACCTCCTCGGGGGTCGCCTCCGAGTCCACCTCCTCTTCTTCCTTCCCACGGGACTCGTCAGAAGACAGCTCCACCGGCTTTGGCGCAGCCGAGGCCCCGGTGGGCGCCGGCGGCACCAGCCCGCGCGCATCAAACGTCGGCCGGGCGGCCATAATCTCCTCCCAGTCCGCGCGGCGGAAAAAAGGAAGGAAGGCGCTCGGAGGGTACTCTTGGTTGTCCCCTGTAACTGAAGGAAATATGCCCTAGAGGCAATAATAAAGTATTATATATTTCCTTATATCATGATAAATGTTTATTATTCATGCTAGAATTGTATTAACTGGAAACATAATACATGTGTGAATACATAGACAAACAAAGTGTCACTAGTATGCCTCTACTTGACTAGTTCGTTAATCAAAGATGGTTATGTTTCCTAGCCATAGACATGAGTTGTCATTTGATTAACGGGATCACCTCATTAGGAGAATGACGTGATTGACATGACCCATTACATTAGCTTAGCACCCGATCGTTTAGTATGTTGCTATTGCTTTCTTCATGACTTATACATGTTCCTATGACTATGAGATTATGCAACTCCCGTTTACCGGAGGAACACTTTGTGTGCTACCAAACGTCACAACGTAACTGGGTGATTATAAAGGTGCTCTACAGGTGTCTCCAAAGGTACTTGTTGGGTTGGCGTATTTCGAGAATAGGATTTGTCACTCCGATTGTCGGAGAGGTATCTCAGGGCTCACTCGGTAATGCACATCACTATAAGCCTTGCAAGCATTGTGACCAATGAGTTAGTTGCGGGATGATGTATTACGGAACGAGTAAAGAGACTTGCCGGTAACGAGATTGAACTAGGTATCGAGATACCGACGATGAATCTCGGGCAAGTAACATACCGATGACAAAGGGAACAACGTATGTTGTTATGCGGTCTGACCGATAAAGATCTTCGTAGAATATGTGGGAGCCAATATGGGCATCCAGGTCCCGCTATTGGTTATTGACCGGAGAGGTGTCTCGGTCATGTCTACATAGTTCTCGAACCCAAAGGGTCCGCACGCTTAAAGTTACGATGACAGTTTTATTATGAGTTTATATGTTTTGATGTACCGAAGGTTGTTCGGAGTCCCGGATGTGATCACGGACATGACGAGGAGTCTCGAAATGGTCGAGACGTAAAGATTGATATATTGGACGACTATATTCGGACACCGGAAGTGTTCCGGAGAAGTTTCGGATTAAACCGGAGTGCCGGAGGGTTACCGGAACCCCCCGGGGAAGTATTGGGCCTTAGTGGGCCTTGAGGGGAGAGAGAGGGCAGCAGCCAGGAGGTGGTGCGCCCCCTCCCAGAGGAGTCCTAGTTGGACTAGGAGAGGGGGGCGCAGCCCCCTTTCCCTCTCCCTCTCCCTCTCTTTCCTTCCCCCCTACTTTTCCTAGTAGGACTAGGAAAGGGGAGTCCTACTCCTACTAGGAGGAGGACTCCCCCCTCTCCTTGGCGCGCCCCATAGGCAGCCGGCCTCCCCCTTGCTCCTTTATATACGGGGGCAGGGGGGCACCCAAGAACACACTTGATATACGATATTTAGCCGTGTGCGGTGCCCCCCTCCACCAGATTACACCTCGATAATACCGTCGCGAAGCTTAGGCGAAGCCCTGCGTCGGTGGAACATCATCATCGTCACCACGCCGTCGTGCTGACGAAACTCTCCCTCAACACTCGGCTGGATCGGAGTTCGAGGGACGTCATCGAGCTGAACGTGTGTAGAACTTCGGAGGTGCCGTGCGTTCGGTACTTGATCGGTCGGATCATGAAGACGTTCGACTACATCAACCGCGTTGTGATAACGCTTCCGCTGTCGGTCTACGAGGGTACGTGGACAACACTCTCCCCTCTCGTTGCTATGCATCACCATGATCTTGCGTGTGCGTAGGAATTTTTTTGAAATTACTACGTTCCCCAACAGTGGCATCCGAGCCTGGTTTTATGCGTTGATGCTATGCACGAGTAGAACACAAGTGAGTTGTGGGCGATATAAGTCATACTGCTTACCAGCATGTCATACTTTGGTTCAGCGGAATTGTGAGATGAAGCGGCCCGGACCGACATTACGCGTACGCTTACGCGAGACTGGTTTCACCGTTCGGAGCACTCGTTGCTTAAAGGTGACTGGCGGGTGTCTGTCTCTCTCACTTTAGTTGAACCGAGTGTGGCTACGCCCGGTCCTTGCGAAGGTTAAAACAGCACCAACTTGACAAACTATCATTGTGGTTTTGATGCGTAGGTAAGAACGGTTCTTGCTAAGCCCGTAGCAGCCACGTAAAATATGCAACAACAAAGTAGAGATCGTCTAACTTGTTTTTGCAGGGCATGTTGTGATGTGATATGGTCAGACATGATGTGATATAATGTGTTGTATGAGATGATCATGTTTTGTAACTGAGTTATCGGCAACTGGCAGGAGCCATATGGTTGTCGCTTTATTGTATGAGATGCAATCGCCATGTAATAGTTTTACTTTATCACTAAACGGTAGCGATAGTCGTAAAAGCAATAAGTTGGCGAGACGACAACGATACTACGATGGAGATCAAGGTGTCGAGCCGGTGACGATGGTGATCATGATGGTGCTTCGGAGATGGAGATCACAAGCACAAGATGATGATGGCCATATCATATCACTTATATTGATTGCATGTGATGTTAATCCTTTATGCATCTTATCTTGCTTTGATTGACGGTAGCATTATAAGATGATCTCTCACTAAAATTTCAAGATAAAAGTGTTCTCCCTGAGTATGCACCGTTGCAAAAGTTCTTCGTGCTGAGACATCACGTGTTAATCGGGTGTGATAGGCTCTACGTTCAAATACAACGGGTGCAAAACAGTTGCACACGCGGAATACTCAGGTTAAACTTGACGAGCCTAGCATATGTACAGATATGGCCTCGGAACACAGAGACCGAAAGGTCGAGCGTGAATCATATAGTAGATATGATCAACATAGTGATGTTCACCATTGAAACTACTCCATCTCACGTGTTAATCGGTCATGGTTTAGTTGCTTTGGATCACGTAATCACGTAGATGATTAGAGAGATGTCTATCTAAGTGGGAGTTCTTAAGTAATATGATTAATTGAACTTAAATTTATCATGAACTTAGTACCTGATAGTATCTTGCTTGTCTATGTTAATTGTAGATATATGGCCCGTGCTGTTGTTCCGTTGAATTTTAATGCGTTCCTTGAGAAAGCTAAGTTGAAAGATGATGGTAGCAATTACACGGACTGGGTCCGTAACTTGAGGATTATCCTCATTGCTGCACAGAAGAATTACGTCCTGGAAGCACCGCTAGGTGCCAGGCCTCCTGCAAGAGCTACACCAGAAGTTATGAACGTCTGGCAAAGCAAAGCTGATGACTACTCAATAGTTCAGTGTGCCATGCTTTACGGCTTAGAACCGGGACTTCAACGACGTTTTGAACGTCATGGAGCATATGAGATGTTCCAGGAGTTGAAGTTAATATTTCAAGCAAATGCCCGGATTGAGAGATATGAAGTCTCCAATAAGTTCTATAGCTGCAAGATGGAAGAGAATAGTTCTGTCAGTGAGCATATACTCAGAATGTCTGGGTATAATAATCACTTAATTCAACTGGGAGTCCAACTTCCGGATGATTGCGTCATTGACAGAATTCTTCAATCACTGCCACCAAGCTACAAGAGCTTCGTGATGAACTATAACATGCAAGGGATGAACAAGACGATTCCCGAGCTCTTCGCAATGCTAAAGGCAGCGGAGGTAGAAATCAAAAAGGAGCATCAAGTGTTGATGGTCAGTAAAACCACTAGTTTCAAGAAAAAGGGCAAAGGGAAGAAGAAAGGGAACTTCAAGAAGAATAGCAAGCAAGTTGCTGTTCAGGAGAAGAAATCCAAGTCTGGACCTAAGCCTGAAACTGAGTGCTTCTACTGTAAGCAGACTGGTCACTGGAAGCGGAACTGCCCCAAGTATTTGGCGGATAAGAAGGATGGCAAGGTTAACAAAGGTATATGTGATATACATGTTATTGATGTGTACCTTACTAATACTCGCAGTAGCACCTGGGTATTTGATACTGGTTCTGTTGCTAAAATTTGCAACTCGAAACAGGGGCTACGGATTAAGCGAAGTTTGGCTAAGGACGAGGTGACGATGCGCGTGGGAAATGGTTCCAAAGTCGATGTGATCGCCGTCGGCACGCTACCTCTACATCTACCTTCGGGATTAGTTTTAGACCTAAATAATTGTTATTTGGTGCCAGCGTTAAGCATGAACATTATATCTGGATCTTGTTTAATGCGAGACGGTTATTCATTTAAATCAGAGAATAATGGTTGTTCTATTTATATGAATAATATCTTTTATGGTCATGCACCCTTGAAGAGTGGTCTATTTTTAATGAATCTCGATAGTAGTGATACACATATTCATAATGTTGAAGCCAAAAGATGCAGAGTTAATAATGACAGTGCAACTTATTTGTGGCACTGCCGTTTGGGTCATATCGGTGTAAAGCGCATGAAGAAACTCCATACTGATGGAATTTTGGAATCACTTGATTTTGAATCACTTGGTACTTGCGAACCGTGCCTTATGGGCAAGATGACAAAAACACCGTTCTCCGGAACTATGGAGAGAGCAACAGATTTGTTGGAAATCATACATACAGATGTATGTGGCCCGATGAATATTGAAGCTCGTGGCGGATATCGTTATTTTCTCACCTTCACAGATGATTTGAGCAGATATGGGTATATCTACTTAATGAAACATAAGTCTGAAACATTTGAAAAGTTCAAAGAATTTCAGAGTGAAGTTGAAAATCATCGTAACAAGAAAATAAAATTCCTACGATCTGATCGTGGAGGGGAATATTTGAGTTACGAGTTTGGTCTACATTTGAAACAATGCGGAATAGTTTCGCAACTCACGCCACCGGGAACACCACAGCGTAATGGTGTGTCTGAACGTCGTAATCGTACTTTATTAGATATGGTGCGAACTATGATGTCTCTTACTAATTTACCGCTATCATTTTGGGGTTATGCTTTAGAGACAGCTACATTCACTCTAAATAGGACACCATCGAAATCCGTTGAGACGACGCCTTTTGAACTATGGTTTGGCAAGAAACCAAAGTTGTCATATCTTAAAGTTTGGGGTTGCGATGCTTATGTGAAGAAACTTCAACCTGATAAGCTCGAACCTAAATCGGAGAAATGTGTCTTCATAGGATACCCAAAGGAGACCGTTGGGTACACCTTCTATCACAGATCCGAAGGCAAGATATTTGTTGCTAGAAATGGATCCTTTCTAGAGAAGGAGTTTCTCTCAAAAGATGTGAGTGGGAGGAAAGTAGAACTTGATGAGGTAACCGTACCTGCTCCCTTATTGGAAAGTAGATCATCGCAGAGATCAGTTTCTGCGACACCTACACCTAATAGTGAGGAAGTTAATGATAATGATCATGAAACTTCAGATCAAGTTATTACTGAACTTCGTAGGTCAACTAGATCAAGATCCGCACCAGATTGGTACGGTAATCCTGTTCTGGAGGTCATGTTATTAGACCATGGCGAACCTACGAACTATGAAGAAGCGATGGTGAGCCCAGATTCCGCAAAATGGCTTGAAGCCATGAAATCCGAGATAGGATCCATGTATGAGAACAAAGTATGGACTTTGGTTGACTTGCCCGATGGCCGGCAA